>NC_137159.1:1210000-2420000 GCF_951394435.1 Stenella coeruleoalba | reverse complement strand
AGGGCCCCCGCATTCCACATTTCTCGTCCCCTTCGGCCTGGACTCCTGACCCCCGAGCCTGATGGTCGAGCGCTCCCTTCCCCCAACCAGCTCCCACCCCCGACTCGGAGCAGAAGCTCCGCCCCAGGCATGGAAGTCTGTAACTGATGAGGCGCTACTGATCTCCCTAAAGGAACTGACTTTACTTGGAAGAGACAGTGGGGAAATTCAAGCATAAGGGAGATCAGGGTGGCAAGCAGTCAGGAGGAGGCTGGCAGCTCTATGATAACAGCTGGTTTAGAAGACGGAACCGGGGAGAGACCCAAGAGCCTTCCCGGGTCAGAACAAACCTCCAAGACTGGGCTCAAATCTCCCTCTGCAAAGGGGCCAGAATTTAATTAGGTAAAAGGGAGGAGCAATTTATAATGCAAAGCCCTGACGAAGGACAGATCACCCCACCGGCCAGTTATCAGAGCCTACCACACAAGGCCGACAGCTCAACAGAGCGATCGGGGAAGGAGACCGTGACAAGGGCCCTGCTGGAGCCACCGCCCTCCAGGTGACCGTGTCCACTCCCGAGGCTGCAGCCTCTGAGCAGCGGCCACCAGGCCTTCGCACTCCAGGGGAAACAGACGTCACCAAAGTAGACCAGCCAGGCCACCGAACAAATAAATAAGCAAACCAAAATAAAACAGGCCTCGGGGAAGGGGGCAGTCAGGATCCAGAGCTGCTGCAATGAACTACCCAGAATGTCTAGTTTTCTACCAAAAATGTCGAGACGTGCAAAGCAACAGTTGCATGTGACTCACGCACAGGAAAGCAACCCGGCAACAAAACTGCCTGCGGGACCCAGGTGATGGATTCGACAGTCTCCAAAGCAGCCACCACAAATACACTCAAAGAGCTGGAGGAAACCAGACTAAGGAAGGAAGAGACAAAAAGAGAAGTTAGAAGACAGACAGATGGGAATTCTACGCTGACAAGCACAGAAACCAAAAAGAAACGTGGGCCAGAGAGATTCGACAATCTTCTGGATCTGGAGAAGCACAAATCGGCCAACTTGACGCTGGACCAAAGGGGCTCATGCTCCGTGAAGAACAGAGAGAAAGGGCTTCCCTGGTGGCACAGTGGTTGAGAGTCCGCCTGCCAATGCAGGGGACACGGGTTTGAGCCCTGGTCCGGGAAGATCCCACATGCTGTGGAGCAACTAAGCCCGTGAGCCACAACTACTGAGCCTGTGCGCCTAGAGCCTGCGAGCCACAACGAAGAGAAGCCACCACAGTGAGAAGCCCACACACTGCAATGAAGAGCAGTCCCCGCTCGCCACAGCTAGAGAAAGCCCGCATGCAGCAACGAAGACCCAACGCAGCCAAAACTAAATAAATAATTAAAAAAAAAAAAAAACAGAAAATGAGGAGAGTGAATAGAGCCTCTGGCAAACATGAGACGCCAATAACCACCCCAACATGTAACGGGAAAAAGGAAGAAAGAGGAACAGAGAAATGCTCAAGGAAATAATGGCTGAAACTCCCCAAACTGACGAAACACAGTAACCTACACTTCAAGAAGCTCCACTAACTCCACGTAGGAAAATGTAAACACAGGTAGACGCATGCAGACACGTCACACCAAAAATGATGAAAACCAGAGACAAAGATGAAGTCTGAAAGCAGGTGCACTGGGTTGAACACTGTCCTGCAAAATGTATGTCCTTCTGGGAACCTCAGAACGTGACCTTATTTGGAAGCGGGGCTACTGCAGGTGTAATTAGTTCAGGTGAGGTCAGAGTGGATCAGGGTGGACCGTGAGTCCAGCGTGAGACATGGGGAGAGGAGCGCTTGGTGATGGAGGCAAAGGCTGGGGTGATGCCCCACAAGGCAGGGCTTCAGGGACTACTGGCCGCAACAGAGTGCAGAGAAAGGCTGGGAACGACTCCAGACAGAGCACAGCCCTGCCGACAACTTGGATTTACACTTCCAGCGTCCAGAGCTGGGAGCTCCTGTTGTTCTGAGCTACGGGGTTGGTGGAATTATTACAGCAGCCGCAGGAAACCGAACAACAGGAAAAGAGAATGACCCCTGAAGCGCAGGGAACCCCAGTGTGACTCACAGCTGACGTTTCATAACAAATGATGAAGACAGTAGAGAGACACTACAGCCGAGAATCTTACAGACACCAAAGGTAACTTAGAGAGATAAAAAACAGAGAGGTAAGAAGTGAGAGAATTCATTGCTATCAGACCTGCCATACAAGAAATACTGAAGTCTTCAGGCACAAGGCAGACGATACTGGGGGGTGGGGGGAGAATAAAGTAATTGAGTAACTATAAAAGGCAATATCATTGCATTTTTTCCCCTTTTCCTCTTAACTGCTTTAAATTTAAAGACCAAACTACTTAGCACAACAATGTGGACACATTTAAAGCCAAAGAACTATACACTTAACAATGATTAATAAATTTTATGTTATATATATTTTACCACAACAAAAAAGAAAAAGCCACTTGAACAAAATAATATATATAATTATATTATTTATCCTTTTAAAATACAGAAATATATTTGGCAACAATAGTGCAAAGAAGGTAGGTGAGAGCTAAGTTGTTTGCAGTAAGGAAATGACACCAAAGTTAACTCAAACCCACAGGAACAAATGAAGGTTGATAAAAACGTTATAAAAAGGTTAATGTAACAAATTCCATAAATATATCCTTTCTCTGCTTTATTCACTCAGCTTATTTAAAAGATAAACTTGTATAAAGTAATAATCGTAACAGTGTGTTGGGTTTGTAACATGGATAGAAGTAATACACAGAACTAATGTGGGGGGCATTTCTACACCTCACTGGACCACGGTATAAACCTGGAGCAGAGTCATGAGTTAGGGCATATGTGGTGAGCACTAGAGCAACCAGGAACAAAACAAATTTTTGGAATACAGCTAAAAAAAAAAAACTAAAGGAATTCGAATGTTATACAAGAGAAGATTTACTTAATGCAAAAGAAAACAGTAATGGAGAACAGAGGAACAAAGATGTGAGGCAAACAGAAAACAATGAAGTGGCAGAAATAAAAATCAACTATGTCGAAAATAACATTAAATGTGAATGGATTAAACAATTACTCAAAAGGCAGAACACTAGAAAAAATAAGATCCAACCACACGCTGTCTAACGAGGACACTGTCGACTCGAAGATATAACGCGCTGAATGTGAAAATATAAAACACAGCATAGAAACAACAATAAGAAAGACGGAGTGGCTACAATGCTATCAGACAAACTTTAAAACAAAAAATGTTCACAGATAAAGAGGGGGCATTTTATAAGGATAAAAGGGTCGATCCATCAGGTGGATATAACAGTTACAAACATTTACGCACCTACAACAGAGACCCAAAATACATGAAGTGAAGTTGAAAGAATCAGAGGGGGAAACAGAATTCAACAACAAAAACGGCAAACATCAATACCTCATCCTCGATACTGGACAGAGCTATGCGGCAGATTAACAAGCGAATAAAGCACTTGAAAAGCACGATAAGCCACCTGGACCGAACAGACACCTACGGAGCACTCCACTCAGCAGCAGCATGGGACACAGTCCTTTTAGGAGCACATGAAGTATTCTCCAGGAGAGACTATGCCCTAGGCCATAAAACAAGCCTCAACAAATTTAAAAGGATCCAGATCGCACAAGGTATGTTCTCTGATACAAGGGAATGAAATTAGGTATCAGTAACAAAGATATCTGAGAAATTCACAAGTATGTAGGAATGAAATGACACACTCCCAAGTAACTAATGGATCAAAGAATAAATTATAAAGGAAATTAGAAAAGACTTTGAAATGAATGACAATGAAGAAACAGCATTCCCAAAACTTAGGACATGCAGCTAAAGCAGTGAAATTCCTGGAAAGATACAAACTACCAAAAGTAACTCAAGAAGAAACAGAAAACTGCATAGGTTTGTAACAAGAAATTGAATTAAGCCTAAGTGCAGATGGCTTCTCTGGTGAACTTCACCAAACATTTAAAGAAGACTTACAGTTGACCTTCAAACAACTCAGGGGTCAGGGGTGCCAAACAACCACACGGTGGGAAATCCAAGATAACTTTACAGTCAGTCCTCCACATCTGTGGTTCCACATCTGCAGATGCAACCAACCACAGATCGTGTAGTATGGACTGCAGTGTGTCTTTTTTTAAAATAAATTTATGTATTTATTTATTTTTCTTGGTTGCACTGGGTCTTTGTCACTGTGTGTTGGCTTTCTCTAGTTGTGGCGAGCAGGGGCTACTCTTCATTGCAGTGCACAGGCTTCTCATTGGGTGGCTTCTCTTGTTGTGGAGCACGGGCTCCAGGTGTGTGGGCTTCAGCAGCTGTGGCACGTGGGCTCAGCAGTTGTGTCTTGTGGCCTCTAGAGTGCAGGCTCAGTAGTTGCGGTGCACGGGCTTAGTTGCTCCATGGCATGTGGGATCTTCCCAGACCAGGGCTCGAACCCGTGTCCCCTGCATTGGCAGGTGGACTCTTAACCACTGCACCACCAGGAAAGTCCCTGTAGTGTGTCTTTACTGAAAAAAATCCACATATAAGTGCACTGGCACCGTTCAAACCCATGTTGTTCAAGGGTCAACTGTAATGCCAGATCTTCAAAGTCTTCCCAAAGAGTAGAAGAGGAAAAAACACTGCCCCACTTATCTTACGAGGCCATTATTACTCTGATACAAAAACCAGAAGACGACCTCATAAGAAAGGTAAATTCTAGACCAGTATCTCTTATAAACATAGGCATAAAAATCCTCAACAAAATATTAGCAAATCAAATCCAGCAATATACAAAAAAGGATTATACACGGTAATCAGCTAGGATTTATCACAGGTATGCAAGGTTGGTTGCAAAATGAACAAACTAGGAAGAGAAGGGAACTTCCTCAACCTGATGAAAGGCATCTCTGAAAACCCACAGTTAACACGCCCTTGATGGTGAAAGGCTGAAACCTTTCCCCTGAGATCAGGAACAAGACAAGGACGTCTGCTCCTCCCACTTTTCTTCAACACTGTATCAGAGGTTCCAGCCAAGACAATTAGGCAAGAAGGTGAAATACAAAGCATCCACATTGAAAAGGCAAAACCTAAACCACCTATAATTACAGACAACACGACCTGCATGAAAATCCTACGGAATCCACTGAAAACTATTAGACCCGACCAACAAGTTGAGCAGGTTGCAGGACATTAAGACAAAAATCAATTGTGTTTCTAATTACCAAGAGAATATGCAATATAAAAATGAAACTGGCAAAACTCGATTTATACTAGCATCAAAAAGGATAAGACACTTTAGAATAAATTTAACAAAGAAAAGTACAAAATTTGCATTCTGAAAACTACAAAAAAAAAGTTAAAAGAAACTACTGAAGACCTAAATAAATGGAAAGACACTCCATGTTCAAGAACCAGAAGACAATACTGTTAAGATGGCAATACTGCTGCCCAAACTGACCTACAGAGTCCATGTGTCTCTGTAAGAACCTCCGCTGGCTTCTTTGGAGAAACTGACGGGCTGGTCTTAACATTCACAAGGAACTGTAATGGGTCCAGAACAGTCAAAATGATCTTGAAGAACCAAGGTGGAGGACCCACAATTCCCAGTTTCAAAACTTACTGCAAAGCTACAGTAATCAAGGCAGTGTGGTCCTGGCACAAGGAGAGGCATATAGATCGACAGACAGAACTGAGAGTCCAGAAATAAACATTCACACTTATGGTCAGTTCATTTTTGACAAGGGTGGCAAGACAATTCAACAGGCCACGATTAGTCTTGTCAGCCAACAGTGCTGGACCACTAGGCAGCCGCATGCAAAAGGACGGGAGACCCTTATCCAAATCCACGTATAAAAATGAACACAAAATGGATCAGAGACCTAAATGTAAGATACTAAAGCTGTAAAAGTCTTAGAAAAAAACATGGCAAATCTTTGTGACCCTGGATTAGGCTATGACTTCTTCCTCTTTTTTTTTTAAATAAATTTATTTTTGGCTGTTTTGGGTCTTCATTGCTGCCTGCGGGCTTTCTCTAGTTGTGGCGAGTGGGGGCTACTCTGTTGCGGTGCACGGGCTTCTCATTGCGGTGCCTTCTCTTGTTGTAGAGCACGGGCTCTAGGTGCGTGGGCTTCAGGAGCGGTAGCACGCGGGCTCAGTAGTTATGGCTCACGAACTCTAGAGCACAGGCTCAGTAGTTGTGGTGCACGGGCTTCTCGTTGCGGTGGCTTCTCTTGTTGCGGAGCACGGGCTCTAGGTGCGCGGGCTTCAGTAGCTGTGGCGCACAGGCTTAGTTGCTCCGCGGCATGTGGGTTCTTCCCGGACCAGGGCTCAAACCCATGTCCCCTGCATCGGCAGGTGGATTCTTAACCACTGCACCACCAGGGGAGACCCTAGGCTATGACTTCTTAAATGTGACACCAAAGCACAAGGAACAAAAGAAAAAATAAGCTTCACTGATATTTAACTCTTCAAAGAATACCATCAAGAAAGCAAAAAGACAACCCACAGAATGGGAAAAAATACTTGCAAATCAAGTATCTGATAAGAAACTTAGATCTGGGATAAAGAACTCGATAATGAAAAGAAAAAGAACCCAACTTTAAAATGGGCTAAGTGTCTGAGTAGACATTTCTCCATGGAAGATACAGAAATGGCCAATAAGCCCATGAAAAGATGCTCAACATTGTCAGCCATCAGGAAACTCAAATCAGAACAACGAGCGCGCACTTCACACCTACGAGCAGGGCTACGCACAAAGACCTATCATGACAAGTGTTGACAAGGACGTAGAGAAATCGGACTCCTCACACACTGCTGCGTGTCATGGGATGTGAAACGGTGCAGCCAATGTGGGAAACAGTCTGGCAGTCCCTCCAAAGTTTAAAGAGCTGCCACATGGCTCACAGGATAAACGGACAATAAAGTGTGTCCTATCCATACAACGGAATATTACCTGGTAATGAAAAGATGTGAAGTACAGATAAGTGCTGCAACAGGAATAAATCTTACAAACATGCTAGCTGGTCACAAAAGGCCAAACAGTGCATTACTGCACCTGTATGAACACCCAGAATTGGCTCACGTCCACAGACAGAAAGTCAATTCCTGGTTGCCGAGGGGTGGAGGGGCTGCGGAAATGGGGAGTGACTGCTCACAGGCTCAGGGCTTCTTTGGGGACGAAACGTTCTGAAATCGATGATGGTTGCACAACCCTGTGAATGTACTAAAAACGACTGAATTGTACACTTTAGGGGGTGAGTTGCACAGTACATGAACTATATCTCAACAAAGCCGGCACTCTTACAAAATGCAAAGGGCCGATCTCCTTGGACACACTCTGCTGCACGGCCCGCACATGGGGTTCTTTCACCGGTGAATTTGTGTTCGCGTTTAACAAGCAGACACTAGCCGAGGAAGCCCCTAGTGTATTTATCAAGGTGGCGTGTGAACCAGCAAAGGGTTTAAAAACCACCGCTCCGGGAAGTCTCACATTTCCTCAGCAAGTTACACACAGGGTCACCATACGACCTGGTAATTCCTCTCCTAGGTGTACATATACCCAAAAGGAGAGGAAACCTATGTCCACAGAACCTTGTACCCACCCGTTATGTTCACAACAGCATTATTCACAATAACCTCAAAGGAGAAACAACCAACCCCAAACGCCCAGCAACTGATAACTGGATAACCGAAGTGTGGTACCACCACACAATGGAATATTATTCAGCTCTAAAAAGGAATGAGGTCCAGATTTGTCTACAGCACAGACGAACCTTGGAAACGTTGACGTTTAAGAGAAAGACCACACATTGTATCATTTGAAATGCCCCAAACAGGCAAATCCAGAGACGGAAAGTCGTTCTCGTGGTTGCCAGGAGCTGGGGGGCAGGGGGGTGGGATGGGAAATGACTGTTGATGGCTATGGGGTTTCTTTGGGTGATAAAATGTTCTGGCATTAGGATGTGGAGCTGGTGCAGGACTTTGTGAACGAACCATAAACCACTGTATACGCTGAACTGTATACACTGTACCGGTGACTTTTATGCGCTGTGAATCACACTTCCATTTAAAAAGCAAATTCCTCGATTACAAATATGAATCAGATGTGTAAACTTACCAAAATTCTTTTACGGTCCTTCTCTGATAAAAATTTTACAGGCGGGTATTTCTGGGTGAAGCTGTATAACATAAAGAGATTATAAAAGAAAGAGTCAAACATCTCATGTGAATACTTTCTCTACTTGCCACCAAAACAAATGCCGGATTTGAGAACTGTTACTATCTGCTCCCCTCTCTTCTCCGAAAGAGGGCTGCGGCAACCAAGCAAGCACTGGTTAACCCTGAGCTCATGATCAACCTGCTTCTTGTTTACGATCACACAGGTGTGACATGCGATGCTGTCCCTGGACAGGGAAAACGTCAGGGAGTACCAGCCACCGGCAGCCAGGGCCGAACACAAAACACGGGAGATGCCGTGCCCAGGCCTGGGAGGAAGATATCGGCTGTGTGGGGTCAGACCCAGCCCTGCCGACTGTACCCCCAGGAGGAAAAGAAGGTGTTAGGTAAGACTCTTCCCCTCTTCGGGCGGTTTCACAATTCCAGCCTCCCCTACCCAGCTGGGGGCCCTGGACAAAGCGACTGGGCATCAGCCCTTTCTGCCCACCATGGTCCGTCTGAACCTGTCTGGGGTCTCACCTTATCTTTCAATGCCTCTTGCCCCCATCAAGGTGCCACCAGTCCCCAACCCACACGGATGTTCCAGGACTGGGGCAGCATAAAAGACATATAAAGTTTCAAAAGAGAGTTGATAAATATAGACTTGAAATATCCACTCTTAAAGTGCTTCGGTCAGAAACAAAAGGGCTTTTTAAAAAATGTGGAGAAAGTAGCTCTGGAGTTATTATTTTAACTGCAGATGTGCTGGGCGGGGGCCCTGTCTCCATCCGCTCCACACCCGCAGCCAGGACGTGGAACGCATCTCCTCAGTGGCTGAGCTGAACGGCGCAGGACAGGTGCTCAGACAGAAGACCTTGAAGCAGGTGCTTCTCGTCTCCTGACGGAGTGAAGCTCGCTGACAACAGAGCTGGGCGGGTTGGCAGTGCACGTGATCCCCCCCGTAGGAGCTTCCAGACTCTCAAAAGGTCAAGTTCGCCATGCAGACGCCAAACACAGGCAGGCAGCTGGGAGACGCCCAGGGGATGGTGAGAATGCCAGCCTTCCCGTGTCAGTTCTGTGACCCCGTCCACACCCCTGGGGCAAGACCCCCAGGCGCTCTGGGCACCTCGGGTTTCCTGCTCCCTCGAGCCAGAGGGCTGCCCGCAAGCCGTCCTGGGACCCGGCCACCACAGCAAGCGCTTGATGAAGCGGGGCCGGGGAGGATGACAAAGCAAGCCCCAGCACTGGCCGAGGCAGCCCTCCCACCTGCCCGGTACACCCCGTTCTCCGAGGGCCCGACACCCCTGCTCCAGCCTCAGTCTGAGCTCCCAGCATCCACGGGCCCAGCTGACTCAGCTCCATCCCACTCTCCCCGCGCTGCCCACCAGCCGCTTCTCCTCCAGGCCGTCCTGACGCCTCCCTTCCCTCACCACCCACGGAGTGTTCATCCCCTCCAGGCTGAAGGGTTTTAGAGAGAGTCACAGGGAGGGGGGGCCAGGGCTGCACCCTGGGAATGAAGTGGGTGGAGGGAACACAGGACAAGACTTGTGCATCCAGGAAGAGGTGGCCAATTTGTCCACTGAAACTGATTTTCATCCAAGTGGTGAGCTTGGAACAGGGCCTGCATGAAAGCTTAACATGAAACCAGATATGCTATTTACACCAGGCAGGAAGAGCAAACTGTTTTCTTATAGGAAATATCCTTAAAAGAAATAAAACTGAAGCAGACAGAGCCGCCTGACACAGTCACTGGTGCAGGATGACTAAGAAAACTGCTCTCAGCAGCGTGTGCTAAGAAGCCCTTGATCTAAGAAACGCAACGCTGGCTGCCTTCGTGCCCCGTTTTTCTCTGACGTGTAACAACCAAGTTTCAGATTCCACGTGGGCGATCATGTTACTGAACGTTTAAAAACGCTCTCACGGCCCTCGTTCCTCGCTTTGAGGACTCAGGGCACAAAGCTCTAGGCGGGAGCCAGGGTCCTCCTGGGTGTGCACCCCCAGGCTGTGGTGACAGTCGGGTGACCGAGCTGGCCATGCGAGGGGGTGGTGGCTCAGCCCCGAGCCCCAAGCTGGGTGAACAGGGCAAGGGCGAGGTGTGGGCTTCTCTAAGGCCAGGGCCCCTTTAAAATCCTACCCAGGTGTCGTTCACCCATGTATTCGTGTGTTAGGCACCTTTTCTGGAGCACCTGTTCCAGGCCACGCCCTGCGCTGGGGACAGAGCAGCCATGGGGCAGGGTCGGGAGGCCGCCCACCTGAAGCCTGCATTTCTGAGTGAGAAGCGGCAGGAAGGCAGAACGAAGCGTGAATTCAGTAACGGACCTCCTTTCCTTACCCCCCAGATGGAGCCTACAGTCACTAGTTATCCCATTCCACACTCTAACCTTCCTCTTTGTTAGGAGAGCCTAGGTACTTTTACTTAGAATTTTAATTAGCATTATTACCTGCTATCTATTCAAAGAATGTTTAAAGATGTGGAGATGGAATGAAACAGCATGCAATCCAACTATTAGGAACTGGAGCGTGAGGTCAGGAGGACCGAAAGACCACAGAGTCACAACACTGTCAATCCACTGTACGTCAATAAAAAAAGAAAGAAAGAAAGAAAAGAAATCAAACTTGCCTGTACGTTAGAATGACTTGGGGAGATGTGCGAACTCCCAAAGCCCAGCCTGCATGCTAGGCCAATGAGAGCATCATTGCAGGGGTGGGGCCCAGGTGTCAGTACTCTAAAAACAAAACACGGCAGAGTCCACGACCCAGGCTGCTCGGACGGCACCGAGCCCTGTGCCTCCCTGTGTAAATTGGTGCCGACCTGTCAACTGTGTCCTTATCTCTTGGCGCCCCTCTGCCCCCAAGTGACGATCATGTATTTTCTCCCAGTGACATTCTCATGCTGCCGGGGTCAGGATGGCTCTGTGAACATTCCTATCACACAAAGTCAGGAGGAGTGAAACTAGACCGACCGAGCTCCTCCAACTTCCACAAGGTCACGTCCGCACCTGACCTTCTGACTCGCCCAGTAACCAGGGCCCAGCTGTCACCTGACTGGCTCGCCCACTGGAGGGACAGAACCCTTTCAGGCTGAGTCACGGCAAAGCAGCCCCGCGGGGCGGGCACTCACCCTCAGTGCCCAGCTTACTGGGAACTCTCACGGTTTCACAGGAATGAGTTACCAGAAAGCTATTTCAGATCACAGTCATACGTGTGCGTCTCTCCCGAGTTAAAAGGAACAACCACATCACAGAAGGATCAAAGGGAGTTTGTATAATTCTCATAATTCAAGAGATCCTGTGTGCAAAGCCACTGCCTTAGAAGAGTTACCTAAATGATTCACGTTCTTTTCGTATAAAGTTAATGCTATTCTCTAAAGAAAATAATCACTGGTGGGCAGATTTTTTCTTTCTTTTTCAGCCAAGGTAAAACTTGTGGTGGGTTACTTCTTACTGTAAACTATTTATTTTTTAAACAGCTTCAATTAACAGTCCTCAAATTACAACAGTCCTATCGAAGGCAGGATTTCTGGTTCCCATCCAATGAAATGTTACAGGCAGTGTCATTTCAGCACCGGATAGTGGCAAGAAAGATAAAAGCACAAATAACAGCCTTCTATTAGTGATGGAATCAGTTAAAAAAACAAGTAACAACGTTTGCTCCAGGTAAGAGTTAAACTTGATAGCTTGGTGACCGCACATAACCATCAGCTGAGGGCAAGAGGAGCGTGAACGAGCACAGTTAGTCTGATGAATTTTCTCCATCCTCCTTTCTCCTTGATCATTTAATGAAAGCACCGAGATCAAAAAAAATTGCTCTCCATTTCTACCTTCTTATTCTAGACTTGATAACGGGCTCACACAAGGCTAAGCACATCGTCCAAACACATCCCAGGGGGAAAAAACATATACAAACTTTAATGAATGAATGTCTTCCTTTTTCTTTTTTAAAGCTCTTAAGACCCAACTGTTACTCCAGACACTTGGGAGTTTTCTCCACACCCTCAAGGGAGAGGTCCCCGTGTCCGAGGCCAAGACACAGATGGAGCCCAGACAGAGCATGAGCAGGACCCAGGACCTTCCTCTGGAAACCGATTCAAGTAAGAGTGTCCACGACCTAATACCATTCTTCCCTCCCAGCCACTTCGCCTGGACTCAGTTCTGGAAGCTTCCCGATCGATGTATTGGCAGTATGGGGACAAAAGCAAACAAATGACTGAATGGGACGGATCACAGGCTCCCCACCCCTAACGTCCCATGGTGCTTCCAAGTGGCCCTGGGTTCCAGGCCCAACAAATGGCATTCCTACTTCGGAATCCTCTGAGATGGTCAGCAGGTGCTAGGAACCATCTGACCGCCTGCTGGAGCCAAAAGAGGGCACGAGTTTGCAGGAACTGAGAAATCCGCAGGGCTTGGGAAAGGAAGGTTTCAACACCCCTAGATCCTTCCTTCTACCAACATTCAGACTATTTGGGAATTTTACTGGCGGGGGGACCAATGACACTGATGTGGACATGTGTCTGCATCGTCACAGGTTGCAGAAATCAAACTGACAGAGGGCCTTAGAGGAAAGGCTTTCCCACAGGATCTGGGGTCGGGCTTCAGGAACACTCCTGAAAAAAATCAATTAACTTTGTGTCTCCACACAACTAGGGCACCTACCAGGCACCGCTGGGGGACCACGGACACCTAAGGGGGCGGGAGGAACCCCCAGCGACTGGCTTGTGGGATCTCAGTTCCCAGGCCAGAGGCTGGGCCCAAGCTCCTGGGGTGGGAGCTCCGAGTCCAAACCCCTGGACTAACAGAACCTCAGACCCCAGGAACATCAATCGGAACGAGGCCTGCCGGAGGATCTCATCTCAGCACCAAGACCCAGCTCTGTCCAACTGCCTGCAAACTCCAGTGCTGGACAGACACCTCAGGCCAAACAACCAGTAAGACAGGAATACAGCCCCACCCATCAAAAAAAAAAAAAGAAAAAATGAAGTGACAAAAAAATACGTCACAGACGAAGGAGCAAGGTAAAATCCTACAAGACCAAATAAATGAAGACAAAATAGGCAACCTACCTGAAAAAGAATTCAGAGTAATGATAGTAAAGATGATCCAAAATCTCAGAAACAGAATGAGGAAAATACAAGAAACATTTTACAAGGATCTAGAAGAACTAAAGAGCAAACAAACAGTGATGAACAACACAATAACTGAAATTAAAAATACTCTAGGGCTTCCCTGGTGGCGCAGTGGTTGAGAGTCTGCCTGCCGATGCAGGGGACGGGGGTTCACACCCCGATCTGGGAGGATCCCACATGCCACGGAGCAGCTGGGCCCGTGAGCCATGGCCACTGAGCCTACGCGTCCAGAGCCTGTGCTCCACAGCGGGAGGGGCCACAACAGTGAGAGGCCCGCATACCAGGAAAAAAAAAAATACTCTAGAAGAAATCAATAGCAGAATAACTGAGGCAGAAGAACGGATAAGTGAGCTGGAAGATAAAATAGTGGAAATGACTACCGTAGAGCAGAATAAAGACAAAAGAATGAAAAGAATTCAGGACAGTCTCAGAGACCTCTAGGACAATATTAAACGCACCAACATCCGAATTACAGGGGTCCCAGAAGAAGAAGAGAAAAGGAAAGGGTCTGAGAAAATATCTGAAGAGATTATAGTTGAAAACTTCCCTAACATGGGAAAGGAAATAGTCACCCAAGTCCAGGAAGGACAGAGAGTCCCACACAGGACAAACCCAAAGAGAAACACGCCAAGACACATAGTAATCAAACTATCAACAGTTAAACACAAAGCAAAAATATTAAAAGCAGCAAGGGAAAAGCAATAACATACAAGGGAATCTCCATAAGGTTAACAGCTGATCTTTCAGCAGAAACTCTGCAAGCCAAAAGGGAGGGGCAGGACATATTTAAAGTGATGAAAGGGAAAAACCTACAACCAAGGTTACTCTACCCAGCAAGGATGCCATTCAGAGTTTCAAGAGAAACTAAAACCTTTACAGACAAGGAAAAGTTAAGAGACTTCAGCACCACCAAACCAGCTTTACAACAAATGCTAAAGGAACTTCTCTACACAGGAAACAAAAGAGAAGTAAAAGACCTACAAAACCAAAACAATGAAGAAAATGGTAATAGGAACATACATATCAATAATTACCTTTAATGTAAATGGATTAAATGCTCCAACCAAAAGACACAGACTGGCTAAATGGATACAAAAATAAGACCCGTATATATGCTGTTTACAAGAGACCCACTTCAGACCTAGGGACACATACAGACTGAAAGTGAGGGGATGGAAAAAGATATTCCATGCAAATAGAAATCAAAAGAAAGCTGGAGTAGCAATACTCATATCAGACAAAATAGACTTTAAAATAAAGACTATTACAAGAGACAAAGAAGGACACTACATAATGTTCAAGGAATCAATCCAGGAAGATATAACAATTGTAAATATTTATGCACCCAACACAGAAGCACCTCAATACATGAGGCAAATGTTAACAGCCATAAAAGGGGAAATCAACACTAACACAATCATAGTAGGGGACTTTAACACCCCACTTTCACCAATGGACAGATCATCCAAAATGAAAATAAATAAGGAAATACAAGCTTCAATTAATTGATATTTATAGGACATTCCATCCAAAAACAACAGAATACACTTTCTTCTCAAGTGCTCATGAAACATTCCCCAGGACAGACCATATCTTGGGTCACAAATCAAGCCTTGGTAAATTTAAGAAAACTGAAATCGTATCAAGTATCTTTTCTGACCACAATGCTATGAGGCTAGATATCAATTACAGGAAAAAGAACTGTAAAAAATGCAAACACATGGAGGCTAAACATTACGCTACTAAATAACCAAGAAATCACTGAGGAGGAAATCAAAAAAATACCTAGAGACAAATGACAATGAAAACATGATGATGCAAAACCTATGGGATGCAGCAAAAGCAGTTCTAACAGGGAAGTTTATAGCAAACAATCCTACCACAAGAAATAAGAAAAATCTCAAATAAACAACCTAACCTTACACCTAAAGCAATTAAGAAAGAAAAACAAAAAAAACCCAAAAAAGTTAGCAGAAGGAAAGAAATCAAAGATCAGATCAGAAATAAATGAAAAAGAAATGAGGGAAATAGCAAAGATCAATAAAAACTAAAAGCTGGTTCTCTGAGAAGATAAACAAAATTGATAAACCATTAGCCAGACTCATCAAGAAAAAAAGGGAGAAAACTCAAATCAATAGAATTAGAAATGAAAAAGGAGAAGTAACAACTGACACTGCAGAAATACCAAGGATCATGAGAGATTACTACAAGCAACTATATGCTGATAAAATGGACAACCTGGAAGAAATGGACAAATTCTTAGAAAAACACAACCTCCTGAGACAGAACCAGGAAGAAATACAAAATACAAACAGACCAATCACAGCACTGAAACAGAAACTGTGATTAAAAATCTGCCAACAAACAAAAGTCCAGGACCAGATGGCTTCACAGGCAAATTCTATCAAACATTTAGAGAAAAGCTAACGCCTATCCTTCTCAAACTCTTCCAAAATATTGCAGAGGGAGGAACACTCCCAAACTCATTCTACGAGGCCACCATCACTCTGATACCCAAACCAGACAAAGATGTCAGAAAGAAAACTACAGGCCAATATCACTGATGAATATAGATGCAAAAATCCTCAACAAAATACTAGCAAACAGAATTTAACAGCACATTGAAAGGATCATACACCATGATCAAGTGGGGTTTATCCCAGGAATGCAAGGATTCTTTAATATACGCAAATCAATCAATGTGATACACCATATTAACAAATTGAAGAATAAAAACCATATGATCATCTCAACAGATGCAGAAAAAGCTTGACAAAATTCAACACTCATTTATGATAAAACTCTCCAGAAAGTGGGCATAGAGGGAACTTACCTCAACATAATAAAGGCCATATATGACAAACCCACAGCCAACATCATCCTCAATGGTGAAAAACTGAAACCATTTCCTCTAAGATCAGGAACAATGCAAGGCTGTCCACTCTCACCACTCTTATTCAACATAGTTTTGGAAGTTTTAGCCACAGCACTCAGAGAAGAAAAGGAAATAAAAGGAATACAAATCGGAAAAGAAGTAAAACTGTCACTGTTTGCAGATGACATCATACTATACACAGAGAATCCTAAAGATGCTACCAGAAAAGTACTAGAGCTAATCAATGAATTTGGTAAAGTAGCAGGATACAAAATTAATGCACAGAAATCTCTTGCATTCCTATACACTAATGATGAAAAATCTGGAAGAGAAATGAAGGAAGCACTCTTATTTACCACTGCAACAAAAAGAATAAAATATCTAGGAATAAACCTACCTAAGGAGACAAAAGATCTGTATGCAGAAAACTGTAAGACACTGATGAAAGAAATGAAAGATGATACAAACAGGTAGAGAGATCTACCATGTTCTTGGATTGGAAGAATCAACATTGTGAAAATGACTATACTACCCAAAGCAGTCTACAGATTCAATGCAATCCCTATCAAACTACCACTGGCATTTTTCACAGAACTAGAACAAAAAATTTCGCAATTTGTATGGAAACACAAAAGACCCCGAATAGCCAAAGCAATACTGAGAAAGAAAAATGGAGCTGGAGGAATCAGTCTCCCAGAATTCAGACTATACTACAGAGCTACAGTAATCAAGACAGTATGGTACTGGCACAAAAACAAATACAGCTCAATGGAACAGGACAGAAAGGCCAGAGATAAACTCATGCACATATGGTCACCTTATCTTTGATAAAGGAGGCAAGAGTATATAACAGAGAAAAGACAGACACTTCAACAAATGGTGCTGGGAAAACTGGACAGCTACATGCAAAAGAATGAAATTAGAACAATTCCTAACACCATACACAAAAGTAAACTCAAAATGGATTAAAGACCTAAATGTAAGGCCAGACACTATAAAACTCTTAGAGGAAAACATAGGCAGAACACTCTATGACATAAATAACAGCAAGATCTTTTTTGATCCACCTCCTAGAGTAATGTAAATAAAAACAACAATAAACAAATGGGACCTAATGAAACTTAAAAGCTTTTGCACAGGGGCTTCCCTGGTGGCGCAGTGATTGAGAGTCCGCCTGCCGATGCAGGGGACACGGGTTCGTGCCCCGGTCCGGGAAGATCCCACATGCCGCAGAGCGGCTAGGCCCGTGAGCCATGGCTGCTGAGCCTGTGTGTCCGGAGCCTGTGCTCTGCAACGGGAGAGGCCACGACAGTGAGAGGCCCGTGTACTGCAAAAAAAAAAAAAAAAAAAAAAAAACCCAATCCAAAAATGGGCAGAAGAGCTAAATAGACATTTCTCCAAAGAAGACATACAGATTGCCAACACACACATGAAAGGATGCTCAACATCACTAATCATTAGAGAAATGCAAATCAAAAGTACAGTGTGGTATCACCTCACACCTGTCAGAATGGCCATCATCAAAAAATCTACAAATAATAAATGCGGGAGAGAGTGTGGAGAAAAGGGAACCCTCCTGCACTGTTGATGAGAATGTAAATTGATACAGCCACTATAGAGAACAGTATGGAGGTTCCTTAAAAAACTAAAAATAGAACTACCATGTGACCCAGCAATCCCAATACTGAGCACATACCCTGAGAAAACCATCAAAGAGTCACATACCACAATGTTCACTGCAGCACTATTTACAGTAGCCAAGACATGCAAGCAACCTGTCCATCAACAGATGAATGGATAAAGAAGATGTGGCACGTATATACGATAGAATATTATTCAGCCATAAAAAGAAACGAAATTGAGTTATTTGTAGTGAGGTGGATGGACCTAGAGTCTGTCATACAGAGTGAAGTAAGTCAGAAAGAGAAAAACAAATACCGTACACTAACACATATATATGGAATCTAAAAAAAAAATGGTTCTGATGAATCTAGGGGCAGGACAGGAATAAAGGACAAAGGCAAGGGGAAGGGTAAGCTGGGACGAAGTGAGAGAGTGGCATGGACATATATATACTACCAAATGTGAAACAGATAGCTAGTGGGAAGCAGCCGCATAGCACAGGGAGGTCAGCTCAGTGCTTTGCGACCACCTAGAAGGGATGGGGATGGGGATGGTGGCAGGGAGACGCAAGAGGGAGGAGATATGGGGATATACGTATGCATGTAGCTAATTCACTCTGTTATACAGCAAAAACACAACATTGTAAAGCAATTATACTCCAATAAAGATGTTAAAAAAATCATTTAAATATTTTTTTTTTCTGGAGAGAGCCCATAGCTTTCATCAGAAATACTTTTTAATGAGCAAAGGAAAAAAAGATTTAAAAACACTGCATCTGAATTTTATAGTAAAAATTGACGTTCTCGTGGAAAAGTCCCTGTCTTGAAAGTGCCTTGTATCTTTGAAATTACAGAGTTAATTACTCAGGTGAGATGAACTGACATTAGATATTGACCTTCTAAGGTCAGTAAGATATAAGTATTTTCTTAGACAAAAGAAAAAGTACACATACCTTTTTTCCAAATCTCTGATTTTCTCTCTTAGTGGTTCAACGATCTAAAACGAAAATAACCAGTATCAGTTTTCAAGCAGAAACCCAGTCCTCCACCACGTTCACCCACTCTGATGTTCCAGAGGGACAGGACGTGATGTGAAACAGATTTTAATTCCTTCTACGATTCACCTCCAACTTGAGGTTAAGTAAGACCCCGTGACTCACAATCCTAGAATCGAGATACTGAACTGCGTGTTGGAATCTCTCGCTCCAGAGATGCCTAAGCCCTCAGGACATTCACCTTTTTCCTTCCCGACCTCACGGGCAAAGTCAAAGGGGGTTCAGGCTCGTGAAAACAGGTGGTCACCACCCCCACTTCTCTTCAGGTGAGAGAGAGGACGCCCGGGGGCTGCCCCCGGTGTGTCGCCTGCCATCAGCACAGCGCCCGCGTCGCAGGCCGTGCGTCCGCTGCATTCGCGGGCCAGGGCCGGGGCTGCACAGGACGGCCGGTATGTGGCTCCAAGTCACCGTGAGCAGCCCCCAGCGCTCCCGCAGCCCAGATTACAAGGGTCTGTCTGCACCGACGCTGGACTAAAACACGAGCAATTATTTTAACCAGAAGGTGTGACGTGGGCTAGAGTTGCCGGCTTTCAGTGAGGCAGGCCGCAGCCTCCCCTCCGCTCGTGCGCCCGCCCTGCTCTGTGTGTCCCCGGGTCCTCGCAAACGAGCCGGGCCGTGTTTCCTGTTGGCACCTGCTCAGGTCAGTGGAGGGTGGCCCCTGCCCCCATCCTGGTGAAGGTCCTCACTGCCGTTCCTCTAAGGAAGCCTGGAAAGGCTCCCCTGAAAAGTCACGTAAGAGCTTAAATCCATCTTGCCTGGAGGGCAGATCTAACACACTGCACCTTAACAAATGGACAAATGCCGACACAGGTGCGGCCACAGCCTAACAAAGTCCTTCTTAAATGAGGGAATGATTTCCTGCGAGACGGTTTCAGAATCACAGGACAGCATCAAGCGGCCACGATAAAGATACCAGCGCAAGCAAAGGGACTGAAGTGGACCAATGAGCAGGAAAAGGAGGGGCAAAGTCTGGAAAAGAGACTAACCTCTTCAATCCTGCTTTCAATCTTGAGTTCACCATTTTCCTGGATGGACCTGTTGAGTAGAAAACTACAAAACTGAGACCAGGAAGACTTTGTGACTCCCAGGTGTATTTCTGAACAAACCACCGCAACACAGGCCAAAGGGTGCACGTCGCCCCCTCCTCCCCAGGAACCCATCCCGAGCACCAACCCCCCAGGATGGCGGGGGAGGAGGGGGCTGGGGGTAGCCCCTCAGCGCCGTACCCCAGGCTCACCACCACCTGACGGGGCGCTTCTGTTAAACTAAGACCATCTCACTTTCACATTCCACCCAACACGGGATTGTAAATTAGAGGCAGGAAGCGTGTCTATAGGGAGTACAAGTTTCTCTGCTGGGCTTTCCTGGGATTTAATGCAAAATGGAGTTTTTCCAAGTGCAAAGACAGAGCTCCTTTAATGGGGCCTGAGCAGCCCTCCAGCCACACACAGGGGCCTCTGTCAGGAGACACACACCAGTCCCGGCGGGAGGAATTGGGTCAACACGGCCCCAGCCGCCCTGCAAAGCCCACTGGACGTGAAGAGCCCGGTGGGGGCAGAGCGACCCTCCCTGGCTGCCCGCAGCTGCGCTGACTTCCCAAGCCTGCTGCCGCCGCAGTGCGACTGCCGCTCTTTGACAGTCACACCAAGAAGTACAAAGTGGAGGGGGTTTTTCTTTAAATGTAAAACTGTACTCACGGCACCAAATCTGTTTTTACAATGAATGCTTATGACTTTCGCTGATTTTTTTTTTTTTTTTTTTTTTTTTTTAAGAATACTGACACAAGGATTTGATTTTTACAAGTGTCCCTCATGCTCTGCTGAGCAACACAAATAATGCTCACTCAGGCCAGAAGGTCCCCGGGCCCTCCCCACCCTGGGACGGACAGTGGGCTCAAGCATCCACTGGTCTGCTCCTGGGGGTGAGGGCAGCCTCGGTTTCCCTAAGAGGCTTTGGAAAGGTGCCCCTGAGTGCTTTGCTCAAGCCGCCCAGAAATGCCATTTACATTTCAGGAGCCTGAAAGCTCAGGTCCGCCCTCTTCTGTCTACAAGGCCAGGAAGGCCGGAGGCGGGCACCAAGGTGCCGCCACGGCTGCCTCGAGATTCACCGTCACATCCGAGCTGGACTCGGGTCAGCGTGATAACCAGCTGCGTCCTCCGGAACACCCCAGGACAGGAGACGCGCTGGACGTGTGAACACCAAGCTCAGTTCCGCTTTTACATCGTCCTCAATCAGCCCATGACGTCACGGTGTACATGCAACAATGAAATGTATCCTCTCAACCCAAACGTAACAGCCGAGTTATTAAAAACAATTACCTCATGTTAACCAAGTTGCCCCAAATAGCTGTAAGAGAAAGAGAAAGGAGCAGTCAATATTTAAGTTCACAACATTCAAGGACTCCAACTAATACAATATTAACTTTTAACCAATATCTTAAAGTTGCCTATGAAAACTATAGCTCACGAAGACAATAAAATGCACACTTTCAAAATAATAAGTCCTGGGACTTCCCTGGCGGTCCAGCGGTCAGGACTCCGTGCTTCCATTGCAGGGGGTGCAGGTTCGATCCCTGGTCGGGGCACTAAGACCCTGCATGCTGCACGGGGCAGCTGGTAATACATACATACGTACCTACATAAATAAAATAAGTGCGACTAAACATCAGCGAAAAGGTGGCCCTATACACCCCTGACGCTGGCATAACCTTCTGGGGCCTGCAGTGCCACGGTGCACGTGCTTTGATACGCAGTACGTCCCCAGCCTTTGAGGAAGAGCCGGTCACGGGAATCAAAGACCTGCAAGAATCAAAGAGATCCCAGGGCTCAGTGCAACCCCTCCCCTCCAACGTCGATGAGACCGAGACTCAGAGAAGTAGAGGATGGCCTGACCCTGTGGCCGTCCTCTCTCTCAGCCCTCACCCAGCTCCCCTACATCACAGCCTCGTCTGCTGGGCCACCTCCCTGACGGCAGACAGCTGAGTAACCGCGTCTAAACCAGTCCGGCTGCCGCAGTGGATTTCACCAGGGGTGACTTTACAGACACACTAGACCACGACACGCATGTGAAGTTACTGACCAGAGTGTACCTCACAGAGACGCCCACAGAGAACGGTGTCGCTAAGGCTCTGTCCACATGCCGACACGGCCCCACGTGAGCACTCCCCCAGGGATGCGCCCCTCCCGAGGCCAGGAGCACTCGGCTGCTGCCAGACGCTGGGGAAGGCAGGGAGCAAACACACACACACCCTGGAGTCCGGGGCCGGCAATCCTGGGGGCTTGGGAAGGCCCTGAGGTGAGGGGCGACACTAGGCATGTTCTCACTGCACCTGCTGATACCCAGCAGGGGGGCTGATAAACGTTCACGGCAGAGTTCTCAGTGTCCAAAATCATGCTCCTTGCAAGAGAGCCCCGTTGTGAACAAGGGGCATGATGAAACCATAGAAGCACAGCCCTCTTCCAATACAAGAGGAAACTATGATCGAAAAGATAATAAATAAGTAGAAAGTGGCAAGTAAGCAAGAAATGGGAGAAATTAAAATGGAGCTGTACTATATTCGTTACTCATTATAAAACAAAGAATGTTTATGCCTTTGGACCATGGGATCCTACTTTTGAGGATTATCCTCAGGAAATAAGTATACACACAAGAAAGCGGCCTTCACAAGTCACAGCCTTATTTATAATTAAGAGTAAACCAAAATACATTACAGTTGGGGAACTATTATATAAATTATGATATAGCCATTCACGTGATGAAATCATAAAGTCATTAAATATGACTGTAACAATTATCAAAAAAGATAAGCGATAACAGGTGTTGGTGAGGGTGCGGAGAAAAGGGAACCCTGGTTCACTCACTGTTGGTGGGAATGTAAACTGGTGCAGCCGCTACGGAAAACGGTGCAGAGGTTCCTCAAAAAATTAAAAACAGAACTACCACCCGATCCAGCAATTCCACTCCAGGCTATTTATCCAAAGGCAATGAGAACACTAATTCCGAAGGATACATGTACCTCTACGTCCACTGCGGCACTATTCACAACAGCCAGGATACAGACGTCAGGTGAGCGTCCACTGACGGATGAATGGGTAAAGAAGATACGGTGTATATACACAATGGAATATGATTCAGCCACGAAAAGACGGAGATCTTGCCATGTGCGGCAACGTTGCTGGATCCTCAAGGCATTACACCAAGTGAATGTCAGAGAAAAACAAATACCGTAGGATCTCACTTACATGTAGACTCTAAAAACAAACAACAAAAACCCAAGCTCACAGGTACAGAGAACAGATCAGCGGTTGCCAGACGTGGGAGGTGGGAGGTGAGGGATGGGTGGTGTGAAATGGGGTTAAAATAAGTCCTGGGGATGTCGTGTACAGCATGTGACTGTAGTTAACAACACTATCCTAAGTATTTGAAGGAAGCTGCTAAGACAGTGAGTCTTCCAGGATCTCATCACACACGCACACAAATCTGTAACTGTGGGGCTTCCCTGGTGGCGCAGTGGTTGAGAGTCCGCCTGCCGATGCAGGGGACACGGGTTCGTGACCCGGTCCGGGAAGATCCCACATGCCGCGAAGCGGCTGCGCCCGTGAGCCATGGCCGCTGAGCCTGCGCGTCCGGAGCCTGTGCTCCATAACCCGAGAGGCCGCAGCGGTGAGAGGCCCGCGTACCGCAAAAAAAAAAAAAAAAAAAAAAAAAATCTAACTGTGTGGTGATGGATGTTAAGTAAACTTATGGTGATCATTTCCCAACACACACACGCACATTGAATCATCACATGTACACCTGAAACTAATAAAACGTTATATAGCAATTACATCTCAATAAAAATATGGCAACGAAACCATGCTGCAACCTGATAATGCAGGTGTGACGGCCCCAGACGAGAAAATATATCTGCTACTAAAAATTACACAGAAAAAAAAAAGACTGTCTGAAGACGCCAAAATACTGAGTTCAAATGCTGACTATTTTTTCCTTGTATCTATGTGCTTACCTTGCTTTGTAAAAAGGAGGGAAAAGGTTCTTGAGCCCCTGCTAAGCTGCATGCCCCCTGTCCCCAGTCTCCATCTGGGTCACTGCTCACCTGGGATGCCAGGTGCCCGTGAACCAGGAGGTGCAGACCCTGCGACACTTGTCCTCACTGTGGACCTGAAATGAGTACCTTGTCTCATTCTGGCTTTAGGATTAGCTCCTCATCAAAACAGCCCGGAAGCGTCCCCCTCTCTCTGTGCCAGGGAACTAACTGCGCCTGAGATGACCCAGGCCCTAAGGTGCCTTCCGAGTGGTGACAGCCTTTTGACCGTCTTCCCAAATCATCCCGCGGTTATTAGTTTATTCCGTTTTCTCCTTCTCAACCTCTTCCTGAATCTCTTTAAAATGTCTATTTTGGAGACATTTCTCGGTCCTCCTGCAGTCACCTAGACCACCTGAGAGCAGGTAAGGCTGCCCTCCCCGTCCCGGGAAGTAGACACACAGGTCTCCCGAGTCATCCCCCCGGCCCCAGCAGGGCTCTGCTTCTTCGTCTCCCTCAGGAAGCGCGGGCGGCCCGGGATCTGCCGGGGAAGACGCGCACCTCAGGAGCTTCGCCGCCCTTTACAGACGGATAATGCGGACCGTGGGCAGGAAATGCCCCTTCGCGGCACCTGGACACGTGCCCTCCTCCCCAGCTGCTCTTCCCCGCCCACCCCAGGGCTTCGTGACCCACCCCCCCACCATCGGACCCCCTTGCAGCCCCTGCTCCCGCAGGACTCCGCACCTCCTCACCACTTCAGCTGCCTTTACAGGGTCTCCGGGCACCTCGCCGGGGCACTCCATTCTCGGGACAGCGCCCCCCCCCCCCCCGCAGGGTACGCTGTGGCCCCCCGTGTGGCCGTGGTGACCACGGCACACCTCTTTTTAACTGGCGGCTTAGGGCGGGTCTCCCTGCAAGAGCAGGAGTGTCCTTATTCACTCAAAACACCAAGCACGGGCAGGCCAGGCACCAAAACCAGCCAAACGGAGGTCAGGGAATGCTCTTCCTTTCTCACAAACATCACTTGCTTAGTCCTTTTTATCTTCAGAAGCAGAGCCGCCTTCTGGGCTCAGCAGGAGATGGATGCCCTGGGAGGAGAAGGGCAGCAGAGGTCCCTGGGGAGGGAAGACGAGGCTGCAGCTCAGGGTGGGCCTCGGGGGCTGTGTTCCTGACAAGCTCCCCCGAGGATTCTGCCCATGAACTGAAGGCGAGCACCACTGCTTCCCCTTAGGTAGCTGGGCCCTGGTTAGCAGGTGACCAGCATCACTCAGCGTGGTGAAGGCAGCAGGGTTTCAGCACCAGAGGAAGCAGGGGTGTGAGGGGCAGACGGGCAGGGGAGAAGCGAGCTGAAAGCAGAGGACAGGGCGTCAGGATGGGCCGGGAGGTCAGGGTGGGTGTGACACGGGTTTGTCACAGGCTAAGAGCTGGGGGGCGGCTGCGGGAGGGATAACGGCTGGGACAAACGCACTCTCGCCTCCCTCTCCATCCCACAGTGACGGGGAGAGGTGTCTAACGGGGGGCAGGAACAGACCCTGAACAAACCCGGCCTGGGTCTCAGGACAAGGACAAGGTGGCTCAGGGACTCGGTGGCGCTGGAATGACGCCAGGGCCCTTGCAGGGGCCTTCCGGGCTCACCATTTCCAAGCCCAAGGTCACGCTGTCACTCCCACGTCACAGCTGAAGACCAGAGCCAAGAGGAGCACCTGTGACTTGTCAGGTCACCCCACAGCCGTGTGACAGGGCCATGCGGGGGCCTCCTTCCCAGGCCTGCATAGCCCGTCTAGGGCCCGGGCTCATCCCCACTCCCACGGAGACAGGCGCCTTGTTTTCCCCAAACCGGCTGCTAAGCTCATTCCCCCCCAGACGCCCGTGGGACACATGATCAAACCCAAACTGAGCACGGAGACCTCGTGAAACCCTCAGGGCCACGCAGCCCACTGACCGAGAAAGATGCTCCACCTGCGCAGGTAAGAAACGCTTCATCCAGAGGCGGATTCACAATGGAAACCCGTACCGCCCAGGCTCCTGGGCTCATCCGAACCACGCACCGTCTGTGGAGAAAGTTCCAGGACGCTTCAGTGCGGGCGCCTTCCCCCGGCCGCCCCTGCTCCTCTCGGGTCCCGAGACAGGGCTCAGCAGAGGCCAGGCCCAGCCCGTCTGCTGCACTCCGCAGCGTCAGCGTGATGTTCAGAGAGCGAGACCCTCCCTGGTGCCACAGGTGACACATCCCATCAGAGGAGGGGTCCTGGCCCTCCCCACAGTCTGGGCAGCCGGTCAGAACCAGCGTGCATGTGGGCCTCGGTTGCTGGAAACACCGGATCCTGCAGCCCAGGGCCAGCCGGCAGGACCGCGACCACCCGAGGGCAGACAGGTCACCCACGGGGGCTCCAACAACCACGCCGGCCGAGCTGTCCTCAGGGGCAGACTTGCCAGCCGAGTCTCCGGGAAGGGGACCCTCCAGCCCCGCTGTGTGAGTCCCAACCGTCAGGCTAGACGCCACCAGAGAACAGACTCTGCTTTTCAAATTCCCACCCCACAGACCCATGAGGGTGGTGAAACAGCCGCTGCTCTGTGCAAGTCCTGAAGGGGTCGGTCACGCAGCGGAACAACCAGAACCAGAGCACAGGCAGGTGCTTTAATCTCCCATCGACCCAGGATCCGGGCAAAGCTCCTCCCGCCTGGGCAGAAAGGGTGGCTGAGGTCCCAGGGGCCCCCATCCCTGTCACGCAGGCTGCCTGCCTTGTGTGATCACAGCATCAAACGCGCCCAGGAAAGAGAAGCCCTGCTCACCTCCCACGAACCCTCACAACTCCGGCCCCCGAGGAACAGATATAGACCCTGCGGCGGCTCAACTGAAGGCCTTCAAAGCAGACAAGGACACGCATCCTAAACCGATCAGAGGGTTCAAATCACAAGATACTATTCTGTTTAAAATTCTCCAGATAAGGCAGGGGGCTGTCAGAGGAGGGAGCTTCCCCGCCTCCAGGTCTCCCTAAAACCATCAGGTGGCTAAGGGTCAGGCAGCATCACACACGAAGGGCAGCAGCCACGGAATGGGGAGCCCTCCTGCCCCCCCGACCCGAGGAGAGCTGGCCCGGAACCCTGCCCCGCCAGCCGGACCTGCGTTCATACCAGCGGTTACACAGAATGGAAGCTGCCCGGATGAGGCGGTCTGGGGAGCCCCGGCAGGCTGGCGACTGGCGTCCTTCCCAGGCCACGCGCAGAGGCCCTGCGCCAGCCCTGCTTCCCTCCCGAGACACCTCCTCCAGGACGGCCTCCGGGACGAGCCCCAGCACAAGCCCTCCAACTCCCCACCCCGCAGCCTCCAGAGTCCCAGCTGGCGGGTCCCCAAATGCGGCACAGAACACCTAAGTGACTCACACCTCCCCAGAGACTTTCCTAAGAAAGCTGCCCCAACATTTCCATGGGAAAAATCTTATGCCCCAAAGTGGTTAAAAACACAAGAACCTGTGGGCGTTGTAGGTAACATCAGTCCCTTTAGAAAGTCTTTACATGTAAAAAGATCACTTATTAACTGAGATGAGAGACTTAGTAGAATCCATTTCTGCTTGTTCACACTAGACACACGTTTAAAACTTCATGCAGGTGTATTTACGCATAAGACAGTCTGAGAAACACAAGGAAGGCCTTTCTAGGCTCTGGTATCACTGCAATTTCCACAGCCCGCAGGGAGAAAGTCTGAAATAAGTTCCCTAAGGTCTGCAGGGGAGCCGAAGTGTTAGGTCCGTCCAGGTCCGTCCAGGTAGGGCAGCACCACACTTGCAAAGTGCAGACTGACCCATGAGATCCCCAAGCCGGTCAGGCAGTTAGAGACCCCAAACTCAACTGTCATCTCGAGGACTCCCGCTGTTGGAGGAGCCCGGAGAGGGGACAGCGCCCAGCCCCCGGGACCCTCGAGGTAGACAGGGCAGAGGCTCATTCGGACCAGAGCTACACAGCGTTTCCCCGGAAGCCCGTCGGAAATGCAGATTCTCAGGCCCCGGCAGGGCTCCCCAATCAGAAACTCAGGGGGTGGGGAGCCACCGGGGTTTAACAAGTGCTCCGGCCGATCTCCCCGCAGGCTGAGAGCCCACCTCTGTTCCCCTCCCTGCTCAAGGCCTCCGAAGGCTCCGTGTTCTAAGACAACCGTTAAACAACTTCTTTACAAAACAGACTCTCAGACATACAAAATAAACTTAGTTACCAAAGGGGGAAGAGGGGAGGGATAAATTAGGAGTTTGGGATGAACATATACACGCTACTGTATACAAAATCGGTAACCAACAAGGACCTACCACATAGCACAGGGGACTATATTCGATATCTTGTAATAACCTACAATGGAAAAGAATCTGAAAAGGATATATGTATACGTATAACTGAATCACTTTGCTGTACACCTGAAACTAACACAATACTGTAAATCAACTGTACTTCAATATAAAATAAAAATTAAACTAAAAAACCAAACCGATGTCACAAGAGCCCTGCCGCCTCTCCCTCTGTGATGGGCACAGCTCTGGGCGCCCCTCCCCCCAGGTGGCTGGCAGACCCTCGTGCTCCTGCCCCAGCGAGTCCCTCGAGCCCACGGCCCCGGTCCGGCCCCCTCGTCAGGCTCCGGCCAGCGCAGGCCCCGCGTGGCTGCGCTTCCGTGTCTGCCCTCCCACGTGACACTCCTACCTTCTCTCCAGGTGACTCGTCCCCGTCCTGCCCCTGCTCCGGATTCCAAGTCTCCACATCACTCCCATCGCCCCCTCCGGTGATCGCGCCCCACGCGTATTACACGTACTGTATTATGTTCATCCCACACAGACAAAGGCAGGAAACGGAAGACGAGGAAGGGAGACGTGCATGCACACACGGAAGTTCCAGCGTGCGGGGTTCTGCGGGGTGCCCCCCTCAAAGCCAGTCCCACGGGACACCCCGCCCCCCAGGGCTCCGTCCCCGCAGCAGGGCTCCCCCCGCCCCACCAGGCTCACACCTGCCAGCCCACGCCCGGCAGGCAGGAGTCCAGGGAGGGTGCAGAGCTGCGAGCGACACCCAGCCACAGGCCCGGGGGGCAACACAGGCGGCGCTTAGCCCCGAGTCTGAACATCTGGGGCAGGTGGATCACATCCTGGCTCCTCAGCTGCACGGCTCTCCTCCAACAGCAGCTCCTCTCGCTGAAGGGTTCCCACCCGGGCAGATCTCCAGCCTTGCCTCCTGGCCCCGAGGGCCCCCAGTCCCTGCACCTGTCACCTCCGCCCTGGGCTCCGGGGTCCAACCCCGTGCACCTCTCCACCCGCTGACCCCCGGGCCTCCAGGGCGCCGCGCCCCTCACAGCCCAGGCCCCTCACCTCCCTCCAAACACCTGGACCACGTTCTTAAGAACCACATGGGGAAACGGAAAAATCGTCCTAAGATCTGTTTCCACCCCCAGAACACAGCTGACCCCAGGGTGCGGGGTTTCCACACCACCAACCAGCGCTCCGGCCCCCTAGACGCCAACGAGCTGCCCTGAGCGCAGACCCCGCAGGTGAGGGGCTCAGGCCCACAGGACGGCACACTTCACCACCACCAGGCCCGGGGCCACCTGTGCTTCTCACAACTGGCTGCAAGTCAGGGCTCCACGACCCCCTCCTTGGGTTTGATAATTTGCTAGAAAGACTCACAGGACTCAGAGAGACAGTCTCCTTGCGACAGCCGGTTTATCAGGAAGGACGCAGCTCAGGAGCAGACGAATGGATACTCTCAGAGGGACCAGAGCCTCCACGGCCTCTCCAGGCAGCACCCTCCCAGCTCCTCACCCACCGAGGAGCGCACCACACCTCACTGTTGACGACTTTTTACAAAGCTTCCGGAGGTGGCGGGGTGAGGCTGACAGTGACCTGCCCCGTTCCAAGCCAATCTAGGGCCCACCCTGAGTCACCCCCAAGCAAAAACTCAGGGTGATCAAAAGGGGCATCTTAGGAACAACAGAAGACACCCCTATGGCTCAGGAAACCCCAACGGTTTTAGGAGCTCTGCGCCAGGAACGGGGACCAGGACCACAGATATCTTCCTGGGAACCACTCGAGGCATGAGAAAACAGCTGCAGCTTACCTCACAGAGGACAATTAACACCCCCGATGTGTTAAGAGGTCTTAAAAATGAGGGGAAAGATGACCAAAAACTCAACAGAAAAATGGGCAAAAGCTGAACAGTTCTCGGAAAAAGATACATTAGCATCCTTTAACCCTTGGAAAGATGCTTGACGTCACTCCTAGGAAGAGGATGCACACTAAAGGAGACACCACTTCTGCCTGGTGAGCTGTCCACAAGCTCTGACGGGGGTGTTCTGGGGCATGGCTCGGGGGACCACACGCACAAGCTTACTCGCGGCAGCAGTGTTTCCAAGAGCAGAGTGTCTGAAACAAGGAAAACGCCTTGCTCAGGAGCCTGGCCACGGAGAATGCAGGGCACACACACAGGAGAGATACACAGAGCAAAGGTGAGCTCCGCACGCCGATACCAGAGCCTTCCAGGGAATACTGTGCAGGAAAGGAAAAGAGGGCGAACCGTCCATGTGATTCACTACCTTCTGGTAACGATGAGTAGCAGGTGTGTATATACACACAGCCTAATGCCTGGATTTGCAGAAAGAAACCAACGATGCATAAAATGGACTAATGACAGTGGGAAGAGGGTGGAGGCCAGGGATTGCAGCAAGACACGTCTGCACATAGCTTTTTATTCAGTTTGACTTCTGAACCATGGAAATGGCTTACACACTTTAACAATCAGAAAGAAAAGAGAAATCCTAAAATAAACGGAGCACAAACAGAAAAATAAACCTGACTTGTATCAGGCATAGAAAAACATGTTTCATGGAGCTTTTCAACACAATAACTGTACACCCTGAGTGAGACAGATTCTAAGGACAAAAAGAACTACAGAGAAATTCTGAATTTTCTTAAGCTTGTCGTTGGTACTGGAAACGAGGCAATGATTCTGAAACCGGCATGGCTGGCAGTAGAGAGCAAATGAGTTTTTCCTGATGTCAGAAACAATATTTTCATAGTGGGAGGGAGGAAATAGCAATATGGGAAGTGGGCAGGGGAGGAAGAACCCCGTTATGATTTAAACTGGGGGCCTCGGCATAAACTCACAACTGGAAAGAATTCGCACCTGTCCTGGCTCTGTCCACTGCGAACGCTGGAAGCAAGGACACCTCGGTGAGTGCTCAGACCCTGAGTTCTAACCCATACTCTCCACTGAGAGGAAGCAGGGCTCCTTGTAGAAATGGCTGATTCCAGGTTTGGGGCACAGAAAACACAAGATGAGCCTGGAGCATCTGGAGATCAAGGAAGTGCTCAAAGATAGAGCCTCTAGTCCATAGTGACTTTAAAAAAAAAAGAGGGGCATAAATTGATGGTGGTCCTCAAAATATGTTCACATCCTAATTCCGAGAACCTGGGAAACTGACCTTACTTGGAAAAAGGGTCTTAGCAGGTGTAATCAAGGATCTTGAGACCAAAAGACCACCTTAGATTATCCAGCTGAGCCCTCGAACCCGTGACCAGTGACCTTATAAGGACGGAGGGACCTGACAGACAGCAGGGAAGGGGCCACGGGACCAGCACCGGGAATGAAGCACCCGCAGCCTGAAGGCGCCTTGAGGGGACCACGGCGGCCCTGCCAACACCTCGACTTCTGACTCCAGCCCCCAGAATCGTGGGAGAATCAATTTCCCTTGTTTTAAAGCCGCCTAGTTCCTAGCAATTTATTACAGCAGCCCCCAGAAAGCGGAAGGAGGGAAGGAGGGAAGGAGGGAAGGAGGGAAGGAGGGAAGGAGGGAAGGAGGGAAGGAGGGAAGGAGGGAAGGAGGGAAGGAGGGAAGGAGGGAAGGAGGGAAGGAGGGAAGGAGGGAAGGAGGGAAGGAGGGAAGGAGGGAAGGAGGGAAGGAGGGAAGGAGGGAAGGAGGGAAGGGGCAGGCCTCGGTCCCTCTGTCCGCAAGAACGCCAGTTAATAAACAGAGGAGGATTTACAGGATTAGGAAGTTGCCGCTTTTGTGATCCCAACATAAAACCGATCCAGGCGAGGACTGGTAATGGATGCTGAGCGCGCTGGCTTGCAAGTCTCCGAGATCCCCTGGCTGGGTCCTGGGAACGTGGATCCCGGCAGTCAAGTGGCCGGCAGCCAGCCCCTCCCGGCATCAAACTCAGCACTGGTAGTGGACAAGCCTGATGTGATGCGAATCGACCAGCGTTACCATAAAAATATTTACCTGAATTTAATCCTGAGGAAACAATCAGGTAAGTCCAGAAGGTTGGACGTTTCTAAAGGACAACCAGCCTGTGCTTTTAAAAGGTAAATGTCATGAAAAAACAAGAGTTAGAGGCATAACAGCGATGTGTAAACCCTGACAGGATCCTAGATTAAAAAAAAAAGCAGAAAAGGCTATAAGGACATTTATGGTACCATGGGGGCGGGCGGAGGGAATTCAAATATGGACTGCATATCAGATGATACTACTTATTGTTAATTTTTAGACTATGATAATGGTGATCAGATTACATAGAAAATGCAGATCTTAGGAGACACGTGTTGAAGTATTTAAACACGAAGTATTACTATGTCTACAACTTTCAAATATTTCAACAAAGAAATATATGTAAAAATGAAAAGAATGAGCAAATGTGGGGGAAAGAAGAACTGGCATATGTAGGCCGAGGGTTATTTAGGTGCTTGCTGAATTATTTTTTCAATACGATAGAAATCAGGTGTGGAAATTCTTACAGTAGATGTCGAGGGTCAAAACAATTTCCAGGTTGCCCCTCCCGGCCACCAAGAAGGTAGGGGGAGATTCTAGGCTATTTCTGGGCCTGGGGGGACCCTGGGAACTTGCGGTAACAAGCGTAGTGACCCCTGGGCTCAGGGGAATCTGGAAGCACCACTTACACAAGTTCACCTGTTTTCCCCTTTTTTCCCCTCTTTTCCCCCAGGAGTCCACTGGCATCACCAGCACCTGTCTGCTTAGTGACTTAACGATCGCCAATTACGCAGGGCTAATCAGACCAAGGGGAAAACTGCTCACAGAACTCCCAGCTCAGAGAAGCTTGACGTCTGTTATCACACGTGCAGAGCTAACACATGTAAAACATGCTCGCATGTGGTTTTCAGGGGTGATTTAGCATCTTTTTGGTGGAATAACAGGGACAGGATAGGAAAGCACCACAAATACGGTGTCCTCCCAACAAAACCCAGGGCACACCCAAACCTAAGTGAGCGCTGTTACTGTCACAACTCGCGTTTTCCAGAGCTGAAGGAGTGCCTCTGAAACGTCAGAAAGCAAGCTTCACCTTTGTTCTGCTGTTTCGGGTATAAACCAAGGTGCACAGGGGGATGGGGACAAGCGCTTTCGGGAGGGGAAGAAGAATGAAGCAGGCAGAGGAACCAAGAGACGGGGAGCGGGGGCGAGTCGCGCGGAGGAGGCTGGAGAAGGGCCCTGCCCGCTGCACCCCGCCGGCTCCAGCCCCGCCCGGTCCGTCTCTGCAGAGGGGAGGGCAGAGGGTCTGGGGCACGGGGCCCCGTCAGCCGGGGGACGATCAGGGTACGACTCAGCCCCGCGGCCCTGCCCCGGGTCCCTGGGATGCCCGGGAGAGCCGGCACCGCCGCCCGGAGGATGCTGAACGCTCCACCAACCAGTGAGGCAGCTGAGGTCCATGGGGCAGCCCGGGGGGGGCCCCCACCTGCCCAGGATCGATCGTGCAAACAGAGCAGACGGCCCAGCGTCCCGGGAAAGCCTCCAAGGAGAAAGGAAGCCACCGGAGGAAGAGACTCTCCAGGGGAAGAAAAGTGAGCAAACAACCACCGTTCAGAGGAGACCCTGACACAAAGACCACACTCTAGTTTTTTAAATTCGGGGAGAAAGAGAACGCTCCTAAACAAAAAATGATAGCAAACATAAATGTTCTCACTAAAAGAGTTAGACGACAAAATTTCCAAAAAGTAGGACCAAAGTCTACAATGACAGAAGAGACGAAAGGAAGAGGAGCAGACCAGGCCACCGCACCCCCGCAGGGTACCGCTCCAAAGGACAGTTCGGAAGGTTCCCAGAACCGCAGAGCGAGGCTCCTGGGCGGCCAGGCTTGGAAGCACCCGGCACGTGCGCACACGTCACCAGCCGGGCGCGCATCCCTGGGCGGGCGGGTACGCAGGTGCCCCGACCCCCCTGCGGCACAGAGGCCTCACTCTGGGAGGGGCTCCACATGCCGAGCACAGCAGTCCTGAAGGAGGCCAGTTATCAACCGCACGTCCACAAATGCACACTCGGGGCACACCCGAGTGCGGAGGGGCCGAGCCGAGGTGTGCCGTGGAGGATGGCGCCAGGGGCAGGAAAAGGGCAGGGCCTGGGATCTCCCGGGAGAAACCAAGTCACAGAGAGACGGGAGCCGGCTTGAGCCTCGGCACCAGGACCCGGAAGGGATGGAGCCTCACCACCCACCTGTCAATTAAATGTGAAGACAAAGACACGGCCAACGCCTGCCAATGCTCCTCCCGTGACCTCCAGCTGAAATGAGGCGGTGGCCGTCGGGGGACAGGATCTCCAGGCCAACGGGGCTGAGGGGCTGAGGCCAGGGACACGAGGTCCGAAGGCCCCTCCTCAGGGAGCTCGAGAGGCTGCTCAGCGTCTTGGGGGAGAAAGACATGAGCGACAAAGCTTGCAGTCCAACAAGTATAGGGCCTGAGAGTGGAGTCATTAGCTCCGGGAAAAAAAAAGCGGAGTTCACAGGGCTCAGGTGAACAACATTTAGTCATGCGCGTAAACACTAAGTGCTCAGGTGAACAACATGTAGTCATGCGCGTAAACACTAAGTGCTGAGCTACTTAAAATCACACCGCACCTGCGTGGGTCGGTGGGGGAAAGGAGAATAAACAATCTTCCAAAGAAGAAAGCCACTAGGTAGTATCTAGAATTCTACGCACAAGAACAAACACCAAAATCCTCGCTCAAAGAAGTGAAGTGCTTGCCTCTGGGTAGAGGAAAACAGTGCCTGGGGACACCAACAAACCCGGCAAAGGCTATTTGACTTTTTAAACTCTAGCCTGTCAAAAACACTAAAGGTAATTCCAGCTGAGTCTCTGCCTAGGGATCTACCTAGCAGGTTGGCATGACTTTCAGACCTCTAGGCTCTTCTGAGGGGCTAACAGCACTGATCTAAGTGCTACAAGGGCTGAAATCCCCATTACCGAAAAGAAAACACATGCATGGAGAAGAACCTCAGTGCAGTGCAAGCTGGCCCACACTCAGCCCCTGGGCCTGAAGAATTATGTGCGAGCAAGGAGGCTGGGCCCGCACGGGCCCAAGAGCATTTCCAGAAGGCGCTGTGTGTCATCTGGGAGCAGGGGCGTTTTCTCAAACAAAAGGGAAAGATTATTAACAAGGAGAGCAGAGACTGGACGTCACAGGCATCATGGCTCACGGACACCTTCAACGTCCTCGGACGCCGTCAGTCGGGAGCCACAATGTCATGCTTTTCCCTGCGAAGTGCCCGGGACTTACCAACCCGGCTTGTTACCAGCACTGCCTCCACCCTAGTCTAAAACCTCACAGCTAAATTCCCCCGCGTCGGGAGCTGGCACGAGGCCTCCGCCAGGCCTGCCTGCTCCAACCCGCCTGCCAGGGCAGCCTCATAGCTGCTTCGTGTCCATACTCCAGCCACACCGCAGTTCTCCACATTCTGAGGACACGCCCTGCTCTTGGCTGCCACAGGACCTCTGCACATGCTGCTCCTGGGGAACCCACCCCCCCGCCGCCTGCCTAGTCACTCCTACACACACTTCACTTACCAGCACAAGCCCCTGTGCATTCCCTCCCTTCCTTCCTACCTGTTCGTAATTTAACCCTCATTTGGGTGAGCATCTAATTCGTGGCCAACTCAACTCACCTGCTTAGGCCACAGGTTCTAAAGTGGCGTCCCCGGACCACACCAACAGCATCTGAGGTGAAGCTATTAGAAATGCAAATGGCTGGGCCACACCCCAGACCTACTGAATGAGAAACTTGAGGGGGGAGGTGGCAACCTGTGTTCTGAAAACTCTCCAGGTGATTCTGACCCACAGAGGAGTCTGAGAAACACTGCTCAGGTGTTTTGCACTCCTTGGGGTCCCCTGGGACTAAGCAGAGACAAGCAGCAATAAGGGCTGGACAGGCAAAGGTACGGGCTCAGGAGAAATTCCTGGTCTACAGAACTGTGAATGACATCCCACAACCCCCTACCTTCAGAAGACCCAAAATCCACAGGGAGCTTCCTGCACACCTGGGTTCTCGCCCCAGCTCCCCGGCAAGCCGGGCTCTGGTCTTGGTCTCCATAGGTTTTCATCTGTGTGGTCATCAGTAAATCTGCCTGATTTCTCTTAGCCTTAACAGACTCACCTCTAGAATGGGAATAACGATAGTACCTATTTCCTAGGATTGTTGAAATAGTTACAGGAGACAATGAAACAGGCTCACGCACCTATGGGGAAGCTCGCAGCCAATTTAGATATAATTACTGTCCTAACCACAGTCAGACAACTTCAAGCAGTCTTTCCCCTGGGTTCTCGGCTGTCTCACTCAAGACTGACACACGCTTCAGACTAGCTCTTCCTCCTTCGAAGACTACTCCCAACTAACTGCCCCCAGCTGGGCTGCAGCAGACAGGCTGGGTCTCAATCACCCGCATCGTCCTGGAGCTCAACTGAAATCACTTTGCCGAGCCTCCCTCACCTCGGGAGTCAGATCTTGGTAACTCAACAGGTGAGCAGGTGTTTCGTTTCAGCGTGTATCACTCCCGTGGCTAGGATTCAAACGAGCTCACCTGGTCCAATTTTGGTACTTGGGGAAGTATTAATAACAGCAATGAAAATACATTCCCATCGAAATTTTTTTTTTAAAGGGACAGCTTCTGCCTCTAAGAAGCCACAGGGTCTACCCTCTGCCTGAAAAGTGCCCCTCCTGCCCTAGGTCCGGCAGCCGCGGTGAGTGATGACGGGAGAACCACACGAGAAGCGGCGCCGGGATCCCCAGCGCTGCGCCTCCGTGCTGGGCCGACCGGCACCCGCACCCTCCTTTCCTGGGCGAAGAGACCCCTGGGCATCCGAACACCTAGGCGCCAGGACCCCGGGCGCGGACACCTGGGCGGGGGCACCCCCGGGCGTCCAGAAACCTGGGCGCCAAGACCCCGGGCGCGGGGACCCCCGGGCGTCGGACCCCTGGGCTCGGCCGCGGGCCGGCGGGGTCCGGCGACACTGGGCTCCCCTGCAGCCAAACGCGGAGTAATTTTCCGAAGAGCAGGCAGCCGGCACGGGGTCTCTGCCGGGCGACAGCATTCGCACCCCCTAGTCCAGCCCGGCGACGCGGCACGCCCGGGAACCGCTGCCCGCAGCCCCGCGGGCGGCGGGGCAGCCGGGCCGAGGGTCCGCGCCTCCTGTCCGGCCGGCGGCCGCGCGCGCAGAGCGGGAGGGAGGGAGAGAGAGAGCAGGCCGCGGGCGGGAAGGAATAGCCGGCGCACTCACAGGCCACGTAGGCGAGCAGCGCGATGCCCAGCAGCAGCTTCATCCTCCTGCGGCTGACGGCAGACGCGAGGCGCAGGAGCGCCTGGCTCAGCATCCCGGGCCGCGCGCTGCGGCCGCTGGGCTACTTGAGCGGCTGAGGCGGGGGCGGCCCGAAGGCCCCGCCCCGCGCCCGCTTCCTGCCGGCGGGGCCCGCGCGCATGCGCCACGCCCGCCACGCCCCGCCCCGCAGGCGCAGTGCGGCGGCCCCGGCGGGCGGCGAGTGCGCGTGCGCGGTCCCAAGCGCTACTCGTGGGCCGCCGTGGGCGGCGTGCTTCAGACCCCAATCCGAGCGCTCGGGGCGGACTCGCGGATGGGCAGGTGTTTGGAGTTCTTTACCGCTTCCCTCTGAAAGCTGACTGTTCTCTCGGCTTCTGTAGCTGGAATAGTGGCAGCGACAACGATTAGTCCCCTAAACACCGATGAAGTCCAGACCCCGTGCCTTTTTCCTTCTGATCAGCTGGAACATCTTTCTTTTAAAATTAAGGAGTTTACATGCAGCTCAATATCAAAAAAACAACTCAATCCAAAAATGGGCAGAACACCTAAACAGACATTTCTCCAAAGAAGACGTGCAGATGGCCAACAAACACATGGAAGGATGCTCAACATCACTAATCATTAGAGAAATGCAAATCCAAACTACAGTGAGGTATCACCTCACACCGGTCAGAATGGCCATCAACAAAAAATCTACAAACAATAAATGCTGGAGAGGGTGTGGAGGAAAGGGAACCCTCTTGCACTGTGGGTGGGAATGTAAATTGATACAGCCACTATGGAGAGCAGTATGGAGGTTCCTTAAAAAACTAAAAGTAGAGCTACCATACCACCCAGCAATCCCACTACTGGGCATATACCCTGGGCATATCATATACCATAATTCAAAAAGAGTCATGTACCCCAACGTTCATTGCAGCTCTATTTACAATAGCCAGGACATGGAAGCGACCTAAGTGTCCACCGACAGATGAATGGATAAAGAAGATGTGGCCCGTATAAACAGTGGAATATTACTCAGCCACAAAAAGAAACGAAATTGAGTTATTTGTAGTGAGGTGGATGGACCTAGAGTCTGTCATACAGAGTGAAGTAAGTCAGAAAGAGAAAAACAAATACCGTATGCTAACACATATATATGGAATCTAAGAAAAAAGGTTCTGAAGAACCTAGGGACAGGACAGGAATAAAGATGCAGACGTAGAGTATGGACTTGAGGACACGGGGAGGGGGAAGGGTAAGCTGGGACGAAGTGAGCGAGTGGCATGGACATATATACACTACCAAACGTAAAATAGGTAGCTAGTGGGAAGCAGCCGCCCAGGAGAAACAGAGCGGCCGGCAGCGCCTCTCGCCTCTGGGAATGTCAGGTTCTTTTGCTAAACTTAATCGAATACCCTTCTTCAGCCTTGTTGTAAACCTCCAAGAAGAACAACACAACAAGCAATAAGGCAGTAATTGGTTACAGCTTTCGAACCACTCAGCACAAATGCTGTGACTTTGTGATTCTAATGCAACCTTCCCAATCCCAGGTCTGCCCATTAGCTGTGGAGCGTCATTGAGTCACAGGAAACTTGTTAAGCCCCTCCCTGAGGATGGTGCCCACACCTGGACCGGCCACCAGGCAGGACGCCCAGCCCTCCGCCCTCCCCAAACTCCAGCCCCACCCCAGCAGTATCCAAGGAGAATGCCAGGTGACACTACCTTTGGAGGCAGAGAGAGACCCCTGGGTAGACGGCCAGAGCACACCAGCCTGGGACAAATTGCTCTTTGTCTGGGAGTCTTAGTTTCCTCATCATTAACGTCTTGAGTTTGGGTTAAATCTATGATTTCTGCAAAGAAGTGTCTAGAGCAGGGAGTGTCCTGAGCTCCTCGGACCCTATGATTCCATGATTTTTATTTTTTAATTTAATTTATTTATTTTGTGGCCACACCACAAGGCCTGTGAGATCTTAGTTGCCCAACCAGGGATGGAACCTGGGCCCTAGGCAGTGAAACTAAGGAGTCCTAACCACTGGACTGCCAGGAGATTCCCCCATGATTTTGATTTTGGTTTTATTTATTTTTATTTAGGATGATCACTTTAATTTTTTATTTAATCCTGGAGTACAGTGGATTCACAAGGTTGTGTTAGCCTCAGGCATATGGCAAAGTGCTTTACTTGTACGTATTCATGTATCTATTCTTTTTCAGATTCTTTTCCCATATAGGTTATTACAGGGTATTGAGTATAGTTCCCTGTGCTGTACAGTAGGAATTTCATGATTTTTACATAAAAGGTGAGTAGCAGAGATGTGAGAAAAGATTTTGACACTTGCCCTAAGGCAAAATCTGACAGAAGCTCTACGTGGGTTCCAAGCATGTTGGGTTGTAGGTGAGATTTTGTTGGTAGGTAGGTATTAGTTCAAGCAGCCCAGAAAAATGAATGATCTACTTAAAAACGCTTAAAATGGTAAATTTCGTGTTATATTTTACCATAAAGAAAGAGGATCTCTCCTACTTTCCATCCTCGCTCTACAGTGATGTGGTCGGACTTCTTCAGCTTGTAACTACATAACAGAAATGTTAATCTTCTGATGTGGTATTCTCTCCTGCTTCACTGAATGTATGCTTACGGTAAAAAGCAATAAAGTCACTCGCCCGCATTTCCTAGAATTTTATATAAAATGATATCCTGTGGTATATTCCCTGCTTTGTCTGGCTGTATTTAGCCAAGTTCTTTTGAGATTAATCCGTGAGGCTACCTGGCAGGTCCTTGGCCGTGGAGGGGCGGGTGTGAGACATTTCGTGGCGGGCAGAAGGGAGTGATCAGAGAAAAGTTTTGGGGGCCACAGATATGTTCCTTATTTGGACTGTGGTGATGATTTCATGTGTCTATATCTCTCACATTGTCTTTAAATATATGCGGTTTATTGTATGTCAATTATACCTCAATAAAGCTGCTGAACATTGGGGGGGAGGTAATAAAGTAACACTAAAATGTCCACCGAAGTCTCTTCAAAGGCGTCCGTCAAAATCTCCCAAGGGAAAATTTTCTGAATTATTTTATCAAGAGGAGGTGGTCATTTATTTTTGATTTGTGGAAATGAAAGCAATGTTATAACTATAAAGAAACAAGGGCCTTGTATAACAGGCCATAAGACTGCAGCACCCCGTACACAGTTTGTGCGGGCTGCTTCTTAGAAGTTTGATTTAATTGGCTTCATGATGGTTATGAAGCTCCACAGAGTGTAAAGGTCTGTGTGCGTCTGATTAAACTGTGGTCCCTTTCATGGAGGTTCCCCCTGCCATCCTTACCACAGCATCTTTTTTTTTTGAAAATAAGAGACAGGCGTATTATTGTGACTTATGTCCCAAAATACAGTAAGTCACAAGTATGAAGCGTGACTACACGATGGCAGCGGTAACACCCAGGATTTTTATGATCTGCGTACTCCTGTGTCCTCTTCTGCTGAGGAGGGAGATGTGACCCAGCAGGTAAGCGTGTTTTATATAACAGAGACCTCGGCAGCCCCAGGCCAAGGACGGCCATAGCCACACTGCGGGCGTGGCGGGAAGGGCCTGATACTGTATTTAGGACTGGAGGTCAGATGACCCCAGGTACCCGTTCTGGCCTCACCACTGATGAGACGCTGGATGTATTACTTCGCCTCCTTGAACCTCCGTCTGTACGATGGGTTGAATAACACACGCACTTCAGGGTTGCTGTCAGGATTCGGGATAATATATGTAAAATAGAACAGCGCCTGTGATAGCTGTTACACCAATGAATAGGCCCTGGCAAAATGCATGCTTTTTCAAAACTTTTAGATTGATGCTAGATTGAGAGTAGTCATAACTAGCCATTAACATTATTGGTTGATTTCAATACATTCCTTCACATCTGGATTTGTTAACTCTTTGAACTTTTCTGATAACTGTCTCCCCATTTTTAGCATTTTCAGAGACAGGAATATCATACAGAAAATGTCACGTGAAGGCCTCTGCTGACAGCTGCCTTCACTAGTGAAGCTGCCTTCACTGATTTTAAAATGTGTTATGTCACTTTATAAGGACCATCACAAAAGTGCGGGTTGTGATGGAGTCGTGGGTGCCCCAGAAAAGTCAGTCGCGTGATGTAGGCTCTGGTCACCCCGTCAGGTTTAGGAAGCCCTCAGGGCGGTGTCACTAAAGACACCGTGCCTCTCTCAGCATTTGAAAGACAGAGGTTTTCACAGCATCTGAGGATGCTGACAATTGATGAACGCAGTTTATTGTTGGGAAAGTTGTGTTGCAAATGATGAAAATCAACCCAGTCTGTCCCCAAGAGAAGGATGCTGGAATGGTTCACAGAATCAAAGGGAGGACAGTAAAACTGGGGCCTCGCTAACTGTCTCTGATACGCACGCACACACACACACACACGTTCTAATTCTCTCTTGTGCTGAACAGAACTCCCCCTGAAGGTGGGTCATGTGGTCCCAGCAGTTCCAGGATTAAAGGACAGGCTCAACCAGCGGCAGCCTGCTGAGCTGCTTTTGTGTGGCCTACAAGTGGAGACCGGTTTCACATTTGAAGGGGTTAAAAAAAATCAATGCTCCCAATCCACAGGAAAGCAAGGGGCAGAAGACTTAGAACATGTAAAACAAAATGTCTCATCAATCAGAATTTCTGCACAAATATGCAATAGGCTGCCAGGTAAGTTTCCTAATAGCTCATTGGTTAGCTAAGCAAGGACAACTATTTACCAAGGATGAGTTAATTAAATCATATTTTATTGCAGCAGCTAAAGAAATGTGTCCAGAGAAAATAAACATATTCAAAGCTATTCACCTGTTGGTGAGAAATGATTCCTCACAGAGCTGGGGACGTTGGAGGTACCATCAGTAGCTAATTTGTCAAAAAGACAAATGATTTCAAGTGGTTTTCTTTTGCTCTTAAGGAATCAACACATGTTACTGGTATGGCTCAGCTGTCGTTTATTAGGAAAATCAATGGTGAGTTTGGGGTAAATGAAGAATTGGCTTCTGTGAATCGTCTGTGTGGAAGAGCCAGGGGTGAGAATATTTCCAAAGAAGTTGAGAAAACACTGACTCAGTAGAACCCAAATGGGAATCTGTTAAGATGTGTTACATCTGATGGTGGTGTAAACGTGTGGAGCAGAAAAACAGCTCAGTTGGACAAATTCAAAAAGCTTGTGAAAATGTAACGTGTTTAAAGCCTATGGTTACGCACTGTAGTATTCATTAGTAGGTACTTGGTGGAAAATTTTGGAACATGTGTGTGCTATTGAAGCAATGGTGTCAGCAGAGGACTTCAATCACTCTGTTGATCTTAAGCATGATCGGTTTCATGAATTTTTGTCTGAAATAGAAGCTAAACATCCTGAATGGCCCTACTAAACAGTAGTTCAGTGGCTTGGCAGTGGTGAAGTTCTACTGCAATGTTTTGAGCTCAGGGCTAAGACTGAATTTCTGAACAAAAAAACCTACACTTAATCCCTATTATTGAACATTGACTATCAGCAGAAAATTAACTTCTGCTGTAGACTTGATTGTGTTATTAATGAATTCATCCTAAAATTAGAAGGCAAAACAACACTTAATGACAAGCAAACCACGGTAAAGCCATTCCAGTAACCAGTAATGTTTAAATCACACGTACCATCAAGCTGTTTTGTACACTTCTCATGCTGTCAGAAGTTAAAATAAGAAATGAGAAATGAGATCTCTGTTCTCATGTGAATTTGCAGTTCATATATATATTTGAACTCAAATCACACTTTTAGCACTGTTTATCAGACCTCCCAGAGAGGATAGAGAGAAATGGGTGGAAGTAGTGCTTAAAGAAATCATGTCTCCCTGAAGCTCACCCCTCAGGAGTCACCTTATATTTAAGGCAGTACAAAGATTCATAAAATGGGATGCAATCCCAGTTTATTTTGAACACTATTTAAGCTTGAAAGGGCCTGAAAGTATCCTAGTTTGGGATGCTTATAGAGGTCACCTGAGGAATCATTTATTTAAAGAAAAAAGAAGAGACCCCCAGCAGACTGATATTAGCGTAAAGGCAAGACCTGCCCTTGCAGCTACTAAACGTGGCTGCACACAGGCTTTTTACAGATCAATTAAGAAAGGAATAGCGTAATTATTCAAATTACAGAGATCATGTACAGGATGAACGAAAAAACAAGCAACTAAGTTAATGATGAGAACGGATACTTGTGAAGGGGGCTGATTTTTCTGCTGGCAGTGTATATACCGTTCAGAAACTTCTAGATCTCAGTTGAGTCAAGAACCAAAAGTTATGGGCTCTGGGAAATTGTTTTAGAGGCTCAGAATTGACGCTGGTGGTGATAGAGACAGGTGTGTCGAATACCACATGAAGAGTTTGGATAGAACTGAAGAAATGAAAGGCTGGAAAAGTTGTTATCTCTAAAGTTATGTATTATTGAATGTGTTTTATAACATGTATTACAGCTAAATTAATAAGTTAACTATTACGAGTAGACATTTGATCAAATCTACATTTACATCCCTAAAAGTTTCTATACTCAAGTTGCCTACAGGATAAACAAAAGATACTGGGTAAATATGAAGAGAATTGAGCACAGGACCTGGTTCTTAGCCAGTGGCAATAAACGTTTCTTTGTTTTGAATAGAAATCTTGCATCCTCAGACCCACGTACACCCTGGTCTTTGAAGAAGAGAAGAAGAAACAGCAGCTCCTGCTTTTTCAGGTGGGCATTACAGTGGCTGCCCCCGGAGCCGTGGTCTTTGACCCTGTGAGCGATGCTTAGTTACTGTTGGCAGATCAGGAGTGGGGAATTGGGACTTGCAAAACCAGCGTGAAGCCAGGGGCCTGTGAGATGCGCCTCCGCCTGCACCGCAGACGTCCAGGGAAAGAACCGGAGGAAAAAACAAGAACACAAAGCAAAGAAGAGGGTTTTGGCCTCTTGATTTCTGCCTTCTCGTTCCCAGGGCCTGTTCCCTGCAGGGCCTTCCCTCCAAGCAGAGACCTGGCCTGGATCTGAGGTCAGGGGCACGAGGCCGGGGGCCTGGGGGAGCCCTGACCCTGTGTGCCCCTCTCCATCTGACCGCACAAGGACCAGACTGGCACTCATGGCCTTCCTCCAGTCTCTTCTCACCGTGGCCTTAACTGGTGCACAAGGGAGTGGACCATACTATCACCGTTTTACATTTGGAACTTGCTGAGGAGGCGACAACACTGTGAACATACTCAGGGGGTGCAGCCCCCCTCCCCCATGCCTACAAGTCCATTATTGAAGGAACACGGAGCTGTGGCTGGGACTGGGTTTCCTGGGAGTCAGCGTGGGCTGTGAAGCGGTCTGTTCACTCAAGACAACAGGGAGCACCAAACACCCTAGGGATTGGGCAGGGCTGAGAGCCCCAGAGCATAGCTGGGGCCACCCCACCAAGCCAGACAAGGATCCAGCGGATGGTCCCAGCCACAGGGGATAAGTGGGGAAGCTGGTGACAGGGCCAGGAGGGGCCAGAGAGGGCCAGAATGTGAGCGTGTGTCCGGGGATGTAGGATCGAGTTCTGGGGTGCTTGCCTCGTTCCCTGCTGGTGTCTGAGGTTGGCTTTCATGGGCAAGCAGGGTCCCTGGAGACTGTGGGCAGAGGCAGACAAAGGGGCCAAGGACCTTGAAGGTTATGGTAGATCTCAGCTTGTTACTGAGTCCAACCTCGTCCTGCTCACCACACAACAGGCTGATACGTCAAGAGACAAGCTATTGGGGCATTGAATGATGACTTTATTCAGAAAGCCAGCGGACTGAGAAGATGATGGACTAGCGTCCCGAAGAACCATCTTCTCTGAGTTAGAATTCAGGCTTCTTTTATATCAAAAGGGGAGGGGTGTAGCTGGCTGTTGCAGGCTTCTTGGTGTTGGAATCCTTTGTTCTTGAAGCTGTCCATGTAGGTCAGGTCACGATGTTCCTGTAAACCTCGAGCAGGACAAATGTTATTCTCTGTTCTGCAACTTTTTATCTCTCTATGAATGGAAAAGTGTTGTAGCTTTTTAAAGTCAGAGCCTTGAGAATGGGCTATGCTGTATATTTCAGGCTACAGGCAACGTTCTTAACTTGTAGCAAAAGCAATAGAATACAAAGGTTAAAGTAAAAGAAACAGATCCAACATGAGGTCAGATTTGTTCTTCCCTGTTACAATGTGACAGCTTTTCTGCTCGGCACCTCCCTGGTCCACCTGGCTGACTGCCCGGGAGCATCTGAACAGAGGGTTTCACTGGCAATCAGCTAAGACCAGGTTGAGAAGTAGATCACCCTGCTGCGACTAGTAATTTCTGAAGTGCTTAATTCCAGGCTTCTGTAGAACTTGAAGGATCTGCAAGGAGAAAATACAAGGACCTGTGCCTTGAGCTATTTTTGGTGAGCAGTGGAGGAGAGAGAGAAAGAAGCTGCCTTCCGTTACTCCTTAAGGCTCTCCCTCTGCATCCTTTTGCTTCACGGAAGCATAAATTGTGATTCGTATATCTGACCAGTAATGTCGTCTCTCTGCTAGGGCCACATTTCTGATGAGCAAGGTGATAAATTCCAGTTGTTAATGGGGGTGCCAGCTGGAGTGTGAATGCCCAGTGAATACTTACGGACCAACTGACTCCGGCGAAGTGGGTGATACAGGCAAATTACGTTTTCAATTCGTTATTTTGTGAAGTTTGCATTAGCCGTTGAAGAGGTTGATTTCTCTGGGGTGTGTTGAGTAATTAACTTCCCATCAGCGAAGAAAAAAGTAGCTGTCAGATGTACAACATGACGATTCACCAAGTCTGCTTTTGACAATGGTTATTATCAGGCAACTGAGAGGCAGATGCCTTGCCTTTTAAATAGGCCCCTTATCTACTATAAATCTGTTCATTATTAGAAGTCCAATTAATTTTTAATCACTCTAACTACACGGTTACATAGTGATACCAGATGATTTTAAGAGTGAAACCTCAAAAGCCTTGCAAAAAAAAAAAAAAAGTTAATAGCCCCGTCTTCGGTTCTTCCTTTCCCAGGAGGAGAAGCGAAACCTATTTGAAATGGAAAGATTTCTGTAGCTGTTTGGAAAAGATGTTGGAAAAGATGGTGCATTACCTAGCCACTTATTCAGTACCTAAACTGCAAATCAGTATCATATATCACCCTTTATTTGGGGGGTGGGGACAGCCTTGTAAACTATGCTTGGCCAAGTGGATTTGCATAATATCTGCCTCTCTTCTTTCCTTTAGCCAAATACCAATTATGTTTGGAGTGGGCTGCTGAAAACGTGCTTCAGGACGTCACTTCGGCTCACCTAGACACAATTTTGCATTTTAAATTAAAAACAATCTTTAAAAAAGAAAAGCTGTTGGGAAATTTACTGTGCACAGGGCAATACTTACAATACTTTCCTCAGGATACGTAGAAACAATACTGCCGTTTTCTTTAGTGATCGCCTCGGTGTTTTAAAGCAAGATAGAGCACTTTGATGAGCAGAGGTGGCACACCTGTTGGTGGACTGTTTAAAGTGGCGGAGGAATGGTCCCCACTTGCCCACGATCGTGCAGAAACTGGCATCAGAATCACCTTCCTGCTGCGTCCTACTTAATCAGTCCTGGTCACCGAGGGATGATGCAGAGAAAACAGCCTCCTCTCCAGGAAAACCTCAGCTCCTTGGACAGGCTGAGCTGGAAAAAGCACAAAACCTCAACAAGGGGAAATGAATTCATGGAAACCAGGCATTTGAGAGCCGGAGGGGGTCATCCTGAGTCATCCAAGAGAAGGGATTAACCTGGAAGGACCGATCGTAAAAGGATTCTTCAAGAGATGAGTTTTGAGTTGGAATTTTAAAAAAATTACAGGACATAGTATGACTGAAAGGACAGGGGGAAGGAGGAGGCACTTTACCTTTTTTTTTTTTTTGGCCGCGCAGCGTGGCTTGTGGGATCCCAGCCCCCCAACCAGGGATTAAACCCTGGCCCTCGATAGTGAAAGCATGGAGTCCTAAGCGCTGGATCGCCAGGGAATTCCCCAGAGGCACTTTCGAATGTGATACAAAGCTATGCAGAGCTGGAACGTACGCTGACTCTTCTTTCCCTAGGATCTCTGCTAAAAAAAATTGCAAATAATTTTAGACCTTTAAATCAAAACCTTTAAAAGAATTCCAGTCAGGAGTCATCCATCATCTCCCAGGAGGAACCGTTCGCATGCTCTGTCAGCTTCCCTCTCTGTTCTCCTACACAGATGCTGCAAGCACGGGCGTGTTCCATGATGCTGATGGCTTGTTCCTACCTGTTTGTATTTTGGGGGACACAGGGATACCTGGTCCCTAGTTTTGCTGTAAATGTTTTCTATGGGTTTCTCATTTTGATATCTAGTTGCTCTGTGGCTATGATCACCGTCCCTCTCCCACCCTCACCCCATTTAAGGAACTAGCTCACCACCCCCCTCAGGGGGCAAGTAAGGGCACCTGTTACTTGTTTTCTCTCCCTGGTGCTGCGGCTCCAGTCCCAGTAAAGCCTTGCCTGCGTTACTCATCTGGCCTCAATTTCTCTTGATTAAAGGGTCAAAGACCCAGGTTGGTAACACTTTGCTTTGTAGTGAGTGTTGAAATTGAGCAGCGTAAGTCCTCCTACTTTGTTCTTTTAAAAGATTATTTTGGCTATACTGGATCCATTGCCATTCCATAAGAATTTTAGAATCAGTTTATCAATTCTACAAGAAGTCAGCCAAGATTCTGACAGGACTTGCATTTAACCTGTAAATCAGTTTTAGGAATACTGCCGTCTTAACAAGTCTTTGGATCCAAGAACAGGGGATGTTTCCCCAATTATTTAGATAACGTTACTTAATTTGTTTCATAGTTTTTAGCATATACGTTTGTACTTCTTTTTAAAAATTTATTTCTAAGTATTCTTTCTGTTATTCTCTTTGATGCTATAGTAAATGAAAGGTTTTTTTTTTCAATTTCATTTTTGGATTGTCCTGAAAGTTTTTCAAAAATGCTTTTTGTTATTGCAAATTTCAAACGTGTGCAAAAGTTCATCAGAAGCTTCAGCAATAGAGGCCACAGCAGTGAGAGGCCCGCGTACCGCAAAAAAAAAAAAAAAAGGTTTTAAAAAAAAAAAAAGCTTCAGCAATGATCAAGTCATGGTTGATCTCCTTTCATTTTTATCCCACACACTCTTTCCACCCTTAATTTCAGAGCATATTCTAGACATGGTAGCGTTTCATTTATAAATATTTCAGACTGTATCTTTAAAAGGTAAAGATCTTTGAAAAATCACTACAATATTATTATAACACTTAAAATATTAACATTAATCTCTATATCATCATACATCTAAGCAGTTAATTCTCTCTTTTTCTCTCTAAGAGCACCTTCATCCTTATATATGTATTTTTTTCTGTTTCACTACATAATTAACTGAAAACTGCTTAAGGAAAAGTATTGTGTGATTAAATGTCTGTTGAAAGAATGCTTCACAGAGTTTTCGTTCACTTTTGAAATTTGCTTAGAATTTACCAACCAACCCATCAATCAATGGACTCAGGAGTAAAAAGAGTGAAAGAAGACAACGACCTGAGGCCACATCTATTTTAACCCCACACATTTTGTTAGAAATTCCATCAGATTAACTGCCCAAAATATACAGGGAAACCACCAGGCTGTTTAGGGAGGGGGGGTGGCCTATATGATTTTAAATTAAAGAAATACTTTTCCCCCTAAGTTGTCCTATAAGATGATTTAGCCCAGGAGAAAATATAGCTGCATCTTGGTACAATTTCTATAGATTTGGATCATACATTACTTCTCAGGTCTTCTGAAGTCAAGCACTTTCATAAGTGACTTGTTTTTGTTTTGAGAATGAATCAGAATCGCGCATTACAAGGTTGTTTGTAAGTTTCCATTTCCTCCACTTTGTGCCTCATTCCTGCATCCTACACAATCAAATTATGTCTAGACAAAATATTAAATTATGTCTGACTCGGCTTCCTTTGGCCTGAGTTCTGTCTAAGGTTTGAGTGCATTGTGGTGGCGAGATTACACGGAAGATTGTATAAACTCAACCCAGAGGTGTGGATCCCTTCTAAACATTTTCATGGGAGCGTCAAAACTGTAGTGATGATCTGAGGGTCCCGTTGGTGATGCCGCTGCTGAGATATTAACAGATCTTCCTGCAAACCTCCAATCTTACTAACGCTGGGAACATTTCTTGGCTACCAAGTATATATCATCTTTGAAGTATGAGAAAAGAACTGATTTCACCATTCCTCTGGGAGTCAAAATTTGGGGTGTTCTTATGTTTCTCTTGTATAGAAAACTCAGGAAGAATTTCGACCTGAGGTGAGGGGGCGACAGTTCACAGTGGGGAGAGGAGATTCTGCCTTCCTAGGGATGAGTCACATTATTCTTCATGAAGCGCCTACTGTGAACCCCCCGGGACTTGCGGAATACAGAAGAGGACAGAACTCAGCAATTCTGTGCTTTCTGTTCGTCTCTGTAATTATTTTTACTTGATTGCTCAGTTGTCCCTTGCAGCTCCTCGGCTTACTGGTTGTGCCGTAACTCGCGCTAGCCTCATGTTGTATTTACTGTGACAGTCTGTATGTCAAAACCCCAACGGTTTCTGCGAGAAAATCCCCAGTTGACAGGCGCGTACTTTCCTTTTCTTCCAGCTTTTCTGTGGCATAATTGACATCACATGTGGGTTCATCAACCGAGGGGCGGGAATTCGGAGCACTGCAGACTCCCTCTGGGGTCTCCCCACCTCAGCCAGGCGGCCCAGGACCCGGAAGGACAGTGGACAGGCCGCTCCCCCCACTGGTCCCCACCCCAGAGTGGGTTCCAGGCCCACCGGGTAAAGGAGAGGAGGTCAGCAGAGGGCAGAGGCCGAGGAAGGAAGAAGGAATCAGAGCCGCTGGGCAGACGGGCTGGTGAGCTCTCTCGGCCCTTCCCTCTCAGTGGGGAGGGCTAAGCGCCCCAAATCCAACCCCACAAGCAGGGTCCCCTTGGTCCTTTCTGTCCCTGGGAGGCCCTCTCCCCGATGGTACGAGACTCTAAGAGGAAAGTGTGGACTTGGACACAGAAGGCCTGGGGTCCAATCCTGACCCACTGTTTGGAGCAGCCTGGCCTCGGGCAACGTACTGCACATCCCCGAGCTTCAGTGACAGCTCCACAAGGGGCTGCGGAGAAGATTACGGGGCCCAGTGCCCAGCGCCCTGGTGCAGGCCCAGGGGCTTCTCAGGACAGCAAAAAGCAGCAGGAGTCTCTGCCCGACGTCTAGACCCCCTGAGCTCTGTGGATCAGACACACAGACAACAATTTGTGACCCTCGGACTGCCTGGCACACAAGGGGACCCCCACGGTCGGTGCTGAAGGGACACAGCTGTCAAACCAGCCGCGAAGGCGATGTGACCAGCCAGCCGTGCGCCCGTGCTGGGACTCCAGCCGCTGCGGTCGCTCTGTGCCAGCACGGCTGGTGCATCGAGCCTCTGCCCCGGGCACGGCAGCTGCGGCTTCTGTTTGTACGAGGAGCACAGAGAACACGCTCACTGACAGTGTCGTGGACTGAATTGTGTCCCCCGTCACACTCAGATGTGGAAGCCCTAGCCCCCGGCACCTCAGAAGGTGACTGTATTTGGTTATAAGGCCTCTAAGGGGCGATTAAGTTAAAATGAGGTCATTAGTGACTACGGTTAACGATACTATATTTTATACCTGGAAGTTGCTAACAGAGTAGATTTTTCTTTTAAGGATTTACATTTTTTTTAATTTTTATTTTTTAAAATTAATGTATTAATTAATTAATTAATTTTGGGCCGCGTTGGGTCTTCGTTGCGGTGCGCGGGCTTCTCACTGAGGTGGCTTCTTTTGTCGCGGAGCACGGGCTCTAGGCATGTGGGCTTCAGTAGTTGTGGTTCACGGGCTCAGTAGTTGTGGCTCGTGGGCTCTAGAGCGCAGGCTCAGTAGCTGTGGCGCACGGGCTTAGTTGCTCCGCGGCATGTGCGATCTTCCCGGACCAGGGCTCGAACCCATGTCCCCTGCATTGGCAGGTGGATTCTCAACCACTGCGCCACCAGGGAAGCTCCATTTCTTGCTCTGGATCTGGCAACAGTAACACCCTAACCTGCTAATTCCATCTCCAAAGTCTGCAAAGTGTCCTAAACTGCCCAGTCACCGAATCACCCCGATCACGTCATGTGTTCAAATACAGGGAAGAGCTAAATACAATATTTTGTTCACTCTTCTCAAAATAGCAGCAGAATAAGCCCACTCCCCCAGATAAGTGCCTTTAATAATGCCTTAAAGAGACTACAGGATTAAACATTTAGCTGCTACTCTCTGGCCAACTCTTAAAACAAAACACACACACACTGTGCGGGATTTCATTTCCTCCCATTTCCCCACGCCTGACTCTATCCCACTGCAAGCATCAGGTGGGTGATGTCAGATGGATGAATAGTTCCAGGCAGTTATGGGGGCGGCAGCGATGAGTGAGGCTGGAGCTGGGCACAGTGGTTGAGCTCTTCCAAGAAAATCAGCATAAAATATAAGGCAGTGAGTTGCTCGGCAACCAGAGAAGATCACAGGAGCGTCTGACAGCTTTTCCTGCTCAGAAATTGTTGCGCAGCTGGGGCGACTGGCGCCGAGCCCCTCGGGGGTCTCCTGGGGTCATGCTTGCCTCCCACCCTGGTCTGGGGAGATTTTCCCAAGTTCAATGTGTGCAGCATTTCAGAACTGGTTCCAACAACTAGAGGGATTTAAGACAACCTGAAATCAGCAGAGTAAATCAGCATTCCTCATAAATGGAGTCGCTTAGCTAAGCCCCACGTCACCAAACTGAGACCTCATTACAGTTTCCACTCTCCCAGAAATGGAATCTTAACCCTGTGGGTCAGGAACCGCCTGACCAGCACTGGTCAGCTGCCTGGTAGACTCCTGCCGTCCTTCCCCTACAGGAAAGTGACCCTGTAATCACCAACCCTCTGTGTGCAGGGTCACTTCCTTGTCCCTGCTCCCTTCTGACGATGAAAGTCCTTCATCCGTCCGTCTCCTCGAGGCTCCTCTCTATCTGCAGATGGGACGCTGCCCAATTCATGAACCGTTGAATAAAGCCAATAAGATCATTAACACTTAGTTGAATTTTTAACACTCAGTATAGACAGACATGTAGACAGGTAGAGAGGATGGATGGATGGATGGAGGGAGAGATGATAGACCGATAGACAGACAGACAGGACGGACTGTACGTGTAAACCTTCAGATCACCATGGGCTGGGGAGGAGAAAGGAAGGGAGTGGAAGACATTAGAGAAGCATGAGGAGGAGGTGGGAAAACGACTGGGTGTGAAGCAGGTCCTGTGAACTGCTGAGCTGCCGTGGGATTTAGTAAAAACACTGAGGTCTACTTCAATCGTCAGACGTTACGTTTTACTCAACAACGTAGCTTTCTCTAGTTAACAGTAAATATCTCGATTCCACAAGACATACAGACTTGGAGGACCGATAGAATAAACATCCATCCTGAGATTATGAAACAAAACGGCACAAAGGCAGTGGGCTCTGGATCCCACCGCGTTGCGCTCCTCTGAGCTGCGTGGCGCTCCTCCCCCGGCCCCCCTGAGCTCCACTGGCCGCTCTCTGGAATCCAGTGTTTATAACTGCGCACCCTTACTCCTCGGCACTTTTCTACGTGTCCATATACAATGTAGAGTGTTGTCCTGCCTGTTTTCAGGCTTTGGCGTGAATAATAGACTCCATGCCTTCTTCTGCAACATTTCATCTTATTTCAGCATGTAATTGGGATTCACTCCTGCTTCTTCTGTCTCGCTGTAGCTCATTATTTTCACGGATGTGCATCACACAAGATGAGTGAACCACAGTTATTTATTCTCCTGCTGATGGCAACTGGGGTCGTTTCCACATTTTAAGCTCTTGTAAACACTGTTGACATAAACATTCCTCCATATAGTTCTGTTAGCATATGCGTGAACATTTCTCCAGGGTAGGAAAGCAGGACTGGAATTTCTGGGTCGAACAACAACATGATTTTTCGATTCTCTCCTTGTGATAATTCTCTCGATTGATCTGTATATCAAGCAAAAAAAGATTGTTATGGAACAGAGATAAAAAATGTCTAATTCAACAGTTCATTTAATTCATCATAGAGACTACCCATCCTTGTTTCCATGTGAAGAACTGTGAGATTAGAAATCCTTTGACTTATAAAGTCTACTAGGACTCGATTGAACTATACTGTGTTTTTTGGGATACAAGGTAAAACATGAAATCCTCCTATGCTCTTTTATTGTCTGACACGTCAAAGCCAATCATTTTATTCCCGGCCAAGCTGTCATTCAAGTATAAAGTTTACGTGACAAACTCAGAATTCACGCACCAGCCTTCATGCACTGGAGGCCAGAGCTAGGACCCTGCAGTTCACTGCTGGGTGACTGAGTTCAACTTACATTAACTTTCAAGTCACTTTGTCTGTAAAAGTAAGAAATGCTTAATTTAGTGCCGAATGATCAGAGACCTGACATACAATAACTTCCCTGACAGAAAAAAAATAAATAAGGAAAAAAGAAACAGGAGAATTAAGTCCAATGATGATAACACTTCTCTAAGTATCTAACTCCCAGTCTTTTTTTTTTTTTTTCTGGCGGGGTTTGATCGTCATTGCTGCGCGTGGGCTTTCTCTAGTTGCAGCGAGCGGGCTTCTCAATTTGGTGGCCTCTCTTGTTGCAGAGCACAGGCTCTAAGCGCACGGGCTTCCATAGTTGTGACACATGGGCTCAGTAGTTGTGGCTCACGGGATCTAGAGCACAGGCTCAGTAGCTGTGGTGCACAGGCTTAGTTGCTCCGCAGCATGTGGGATCTTCCTGGACCAGGGCTCGAACCCGTGTCCCCTGCATTGGCAGGCGGATTCTTAACCACTGCGCCACCAGGGAAGCCCGCTGCTGCTGTTTCTAACCAAAGCCCCAGTGTCCTTTGGAAGCATCTGCAAGTATCTTTTCTTTCCATACGAAATCGTTTTTATCCAAGGAGACTCCCCCCAACACAATCACTGGATTCCAAACAAATGAATGTACCCCTCGCTGTAACACTCCTCCATGGGATCTGCACTTCTCTGTTTTCTCCTCTTATCTCATGTACTTTTCTTGTCTTTTTTAGGTTTAACGTATGTTTTGAATCTTGTAGTCCATTTTGATCTCTTCTATATAAAAGAAGGTGTTTTATAATTCTTAATAACTAATACATTGAGTCAAATAAGATGAGATGGGGCTTCCCTGGTGGCGCAGTGGTTGAGAGTCCGCCTGCTGATGCAGGGGACGCGGGTTCATGCCCCGGTCCGGGAAGATCCCATGTGCCGCAGAGCGGCTGGGCCCGTGAGCCATGGCCGCTGAGCCTGCGCGTCCGGAGCCTGTGCTCCGCAACGGGAGAGGCCACAACAGTGAGAGGCCCGCGTACCGCCCTCCAAAAATAAATAAATAAATAATAAGATGAGATGTTAAAAGATTTCTGAGGCAAGCTCTACTCTTCCAGGTTTCTATCTACCTTTGTACTCTCCAGTTTTTACAAACCAGTGACATCTGTGCTAAGATGTTACCAGTGCAACTAACCCTGAACATTGAGCAAAGTGTATCGAACTGAAGATGTGCTCGGCATTTACTGGAGACTCATGCCAGGCCTTTCAAAAATTTATTTGCCCGTCTTTTCCGTTAGAGCTGCAAAAAGAGGAACCCAGACCATCCATTAGGCTGGTAATACGAGCTACGCGCCGAGCTCTCCATACGGACCCATATTAGCTGCTAACAGCGGGGAGCTCTGAGGAAGATGAGGTCATCACAGAGCACTCCGCTCAGCGCGTCCCTCTGATTTATGGCTATGCCGACCTTGATGCGGATAACGGTACAGCTTCCATCTCCGAGACTGCCTTCAAGGGGTCCAGAGTGCTTGGCTAATGTCTTCTTATCGATCTTCATGTCTCTGAGGCAGGGTTTTGAAGGCACCAGAGGGAAAGGTGAATAGCCGAGCCAAGCTATTCAAAGTCAGTGGGAAACCCAGCTCGAGCCCCACGGCCCAGCCTCGACAGGCTCCTCCCCAGCCGTGGTCCTGACTGTCTTCGCTTCTTCCTCGTGCAAGAAGAGGCTTTGCAAAATGAGGAGCTCAGACCCGTTACACAGAGCAGGGCTGCTCTATGCCTTCGGTTTGTTCAGTCCCCAAACCCATTTTATTATTATTATTTTAATAAATTTATTTATTTATTTTATTTTTGGCTGCGTTGGGTCTTCGTTGCTGCGTGGGTTTTCTCTAGTTGCGGCGAGCGGGGGCTACTCTTCATTGCGGTGCGCGAGCTTCTCATTGCGGTGGCTTCTCTTGTTGCGGAGCACGGGCTCTAGGCACGCGGGCTTCAGTAGTTGTGGCACGCGGGCTCAGTAGTTGTGGCTCATGGGCTTAGCTGCTCCACGGCATATGGGATCTTCCTGGACCAGGGCTCGAACCCGTGTTCCCTGCATTGGCAGGTGGAGTCTCAGCCACCGGACCACCAGGGAAGTCCCCCCAAACCCATTTTAAATGGCTCTTCCTTCCTTTGGAGGGTTATCCTGGTGAAGGATTTCTCTACAGGGGAAAAAGATTTCCCACTATCCAGACTGCTTTCTTTTATCTACAACACAATGGACAACGGCAGACACTGAAGTGCATGAGAAATTTTTATAAAAAAGAAGAAAAAGAGGACAGGAAGTTTTTTTAGAAATCCCAAAGGAAATACTTCCTTCACTTTAATGAGCTTAAAATATATAAATATTTGCCCTCTCTGAACAAATTAGAAGCAAAAAAGCCTAAAGCGTTTAGCTTTCTGACCTGATAAACGGTTGGTTTTCCTGAGACTGGAACACAGCTCATAAGGGTCTCCAGGTGCGGCTGCGTGGAGGAGCGAAGCAGGGGCGGGTCGGGACGGACGTTTCCACACGTCAGCTGCCGTGCTGCCAGGACCTGGCTTCTGGGAGGCTGGGTAGCCTTGACCCGAGAGGTCCGTGCAGCCTCCAGGAAGCAAAAAGCCCTGCATCACACTCAGCTGCCAGCATCAGGACCAGAAATGCTTTGCTGCGGAGGGGATGGGAGTGGGGGGCATCCTGGGCTCTGAGAATATTTAGCAGCGTCTGTGGTGTCTCCTCACAGACTCCACAAGACCCCCTCCTGGGTCTGCCGGGCAAGCGTGTCTCCAGACGTTGCTGGATGTCCCCTGATGGAGGAGCGCTGTCCTTTATCAACCACTCTGAAGCGTCAAGAACTAAACGTCCCAAGAGTTGGCTGTTGTCAAATATCACCAAGAACACTGTCGCTCCGTGTGAGCTGACCCAGCACATCAGGAGAACCTCAAGATGCCACCAGAACCACAAGATTCGCCCTTCCCTGCAGCTCTCTGCACACACACCCAGAAGCAGCTGCTCTGACACCCTTTCCAGGGAAAGCTGGATGCCTTTCAAATGAAAACACTTGCTTCACTACCAAAGGCTTGAAGGCTGAAGAACATGGTCCCCTAATTCCAGGTGGAGGGAAGGAAAACTTTGCTTTCTTCCCTTCTTGCCTCTTCGGCTGGTCTAATAATTAAATTGACAAGACAGATTAACAGGAGAAAAACAGGAGCTCATAAAAAATAGGAGATTCGAAGAAGTGACCAAAGTGGGTAGCTTTAATACCTTCAGACAAAGAAACAATACATCTGTGAAGAACCGACCGGACAAAAGGGATTTGGGGTTGGTGTAGTAATTAAGGAGGAATAACAAGCTCTGTCTGCACAACCTTCTCAGCCCCAAAAGCCTCATCTCTGGTGATAAGAATGTCTTTCTACCTTCTTGCGCAGGGAGAGCACCTTCACACGGGAGATTTGTTTTCTGTTTTCAGGGGGACAAAGTGGGTCAGAGTGTCCTTCTTATACCAGCTGTTTCTTAAGTAAGTTTAATTTAAAAAATAACAAATATGCCAAAATGGCATATTTTGGAGTGGCATAGTCTCTTCCCCTACACAGGTGTTATTAAGAATTCACTGAAAAGTTACACTGAGCAATCAGTTTTAAGATGAGTCGCTTTGCCCTTAAAAATGCATTAGTATTGGACTTCCCTGGCGGCACAGTGGTTAAGAATCCGCCTGCCAATGCAGGGGACACGGGTTCAAGCCCTGGTCCAGGAAGATCCCACATGCCACAGAGCAACTAAGCCCGTGCGCCACAACTACTGAGCCTCCGCTCTAGAGCCCGTGAGCCACAACTACTGAGCCCGTGTGCCGCAACTACTGAAGCCCGTGCGCCTAGAGCCCGTGCTCTGCAACAAGAGGAGCCACCGCAATGAGAAGCCCGCGCACCGCAACGAAGAGTAGCCCCCGCTCGCCGCAACTAGAGAAAGCCAGCACGCAGCAACGAAGACCCAACGCAGCCATAAATTAATTAATTAAATAAATTTATTTTAAAAAATGTATTAGGATTGTAGGAGAGCTTAGTGATGAGCCAAGCAAATTGACACATTATAATCAGGCTACCACACCGCATAATTACCTGTTGATGACTAAATTATAGATCTCCAGTCCAAGAGCAGACAAATTTCTTTGCATTTTAATTTCTGACTGTTGGATTTTTTTAAAAACATAAGTAATCGATCATTAAGAGCTTTTTCAAAGTGACTGGACTTATTGTTTTACAAGCAGTGCTATTGTCATTAATTTGACTGTTACAAGTGTTAATTAATTAATTAATTTACCATTTCCTTTTCTTTGAAATGCTCAGCTTGGACAAAATGCAGCCCCAATGAATTGAGTCTGGTGGCTGCAGACAGATCTATCATTTATAGCAAAAACAACAAACGCAGTATTTTCGGAGGGAAGTTGCCCAGTAGGACCCTGCTGGTAGAAACATCTTGATGCTGCATTAGTAAGAATATACAACCATACACAGTAGATCAAACATAGCCCTGCAGGAAACAATGGGACTGCAGGAAACATTTTTTAAACAGGATCAAAGAAAAGCTACAGGAGGCCAGGAGTTGAAGCCCAGAGCCTTAAAAGGAAACCTACAGTAAGTGAAGTAACAGCTATGTGCCACCACAAGGGCATTTCACCTGAAGTCAGGAATTAACCAGCAGAGAAGGCTGCAGTGTGTATGCTTAATGGATTACAAGGAGAGACTCAGAGACCAGATTAGGTGTTTGTGTGCTGCTTGACAATTATTGGTCGGGTTGTAGCATTTGTTCTGAGACTTGCTGGCATTGTAACAGAAACAGGGTGGTACCGTAGAACGGACACACCATAGCCCTCACCAGCCTTTTAACTAATAATTGCTACAGAGTCTGCTTTCCAAAAAAGTGCACTCATGGATTGGAAGGGTCAGTATTGTTCAAATGTCTATTCTCCCAAATTGATCTAGAGATACAACATTACCCCAATGAATCTCCCAGCAGGCTGTTTCCTTTCTGATTTGGATGTATAGATGTGTGCGTGTGTGTAGTTGTGTGTGTGTGTGTGTGTGTGTGTGTAGGGGTGGATTTGGGAAGAGATTAGCCAGAGGACCTGACCTGTCTGGGTTTGATGAGGAAAAGTCTCCACTCTGCATTCTGGCTTCAAAGCAATCGCAAGAGCATCATCGGGGGCTTCCTGACTGCAGGAAGAGGCACGTCAAGGATGCTGCCAGCAAAGGTCAGAGAAGCTGATGGTAAAGGCATCAGCCTAAGCACTAGAAGTAGTGTCTGGTGAAGGACTGGAATTCCACCACCTCCGCCCACGGGAACTCCTGCAGGGCTGCTGTGCCCACCACGTTGGCACCCGGGGAAAGATCTGCAAACCGTGGCCGTCCCACCAGCAGCTCTGCCCCCCAGAGTGGGGACCCTGCTGCACTTCCCCTTCCAAACCTCACTCATGTCTCATCCTCTGATTGTAACCCAGAGCCACACAGGCACGGAAATGTCCCCGACCTCGGATGGGAGGGGTGGATGGGGTCAAATGACCACCAGCAATCCCACCAGGCACTTGTACGGTTTTACCAGATACATTTATAGGGTCAGAATCTGGGCGCGTGGCCCCTTCTCCTAAATCATGTTACCACCCCGATTGCTCCCCAAGTTCATCCAGTCCCCACAGCCAGTATCCACTTGGGACAAATTGCCTTGAACACAATTACTGAAAATGTGACCACAGTTGCTGTTAATTAACACCTCTTTCTTGTCATTTGAATAGAAATAGATTTCAGCAAAGTGATGGGCATCTATTCAAATGAGTCACTAAAAGCCTGCTGTCAGCTGCTCACAAGGGTGAATGTAAATCACCCCCCTCACCCCCCCGCCCCGCTCATAGTGATTTATGATGGAGGAAACCAGTGCGCCTCACGTGCTATTTTCTTTCCAAGTGAGATGCGTGGGGGCTTACCCTCAGGACCGGTTACCATGCGTATCGTTTTGCCCTCTCTCCCTTCCGCAGCCTGAATTCTTCCCCCTCCCGGGTTAGCAGAGCCTAGTTTTCCTCTGAGATGGGTAAATTTGACTGATCCAAGGCACACTTGCACTCTCTCTTCGGGAATTGGTCCAGGCGACCCAATGAGCCTTGAGGGAATTGAGGGAGGTCAATGGATGCTTCGCGGAAAGGTTTCCCTCCGTCATTAGAGAGGCCCGGGGAGGACAGCTTCTCTCCTCCCAGCAGACGTCATCCTGTCTGGATGTGGTGCCCAGACAGCCATCATCATGGTGAAGCCACGTGGGAAGTGGCGTTGGGACAACAGCCAGGATGAGGGCAGCACAGAGAGGACAAGGCACCTGAGAACAGGACGGAGCCGCCGTGCCTGCCCTTTCTGTGGACTCGCGGGGACAGTGGACACTCAACGTCTTTTGCCTTCCACCGATGGACCTGGGGTTACTTGCATCCCAAACCATCTTACCTGATAACAACTGCTCTTATTAGAATGCTTAGTTACGAACCTGGGTCTCCGTCGAAGTGAAATTTCACGATGCGAGCAGCAGGTCACATTAAAATCTAGACTTGCTGCCTCCATAGCCTCTTTTCCGTTCCTTTATTAAATAATAGTGATAACCGATATTTCCATTCTGTTAGGACTAGTTGCTAACTTTAATCCATCCTCAGTGGATCTGAATAAAGACTGGTAACGAAATCAGGAAATCAGCCACTTTGGGTCCATCCATAAGGAATCTCATGAGTGGCGGGGCACGTTTACGTTGACTGGGTCACAAGGATTTTCCCACGGCAGTCTGGAAAGCCTGCTACCCTTTGAGCACTTGGACACATTTTATTAGTTTTTATTGCTTCCATTGATTTTTTCTTTGCTTTTATGCTTCTGCAATTACAGGCTGCTTCAGTGATAACTATGTGAGATTTTTGCTTGAAAAAAGAAAAGAGTAGGCGATTTATTAAGGTAGCTGCTACTGGCAGTTCTTCTCGCCCCTTCGGATACAGCATATGATGTTTTGTATATGTACGCGCTTAACCAACATATGAATGTGTGAGGGAAAGACAAGCCCAGCCCTCTGGGTAGAGACAGGTTGTGGATTCTCCAGCCCCATCTCTGTGAGTTGGGGTTCAGCTCTGGGCTTGGCCCCTGGCCTTGACACTTACCGACTGTGAGATCTGGGAAGGGGACTGAATGTTGTCAGCAAGCTGGAGTTTCCTCATCTGTACAGTGAGGATAGTAGCAAATATTAAACAAGCTAATACCTGCTCCCTGCCCCTAAACACACACACACACACACACTAATGATGCTATCATAATCTCAGGTTCAAGGAACCCCATATTCCAACCTCAGCTACCTTGGGTTGCTTGTCCCCCCCGTCGGGGAGTAGAGCAGAGGAGCGGGGTCTCTGCAGACCACAGGGCTGTGCTTCCAATCCCTCCCGCTCACAACTCCCTCTCCCCTCCCACAGGCCCCTGCACTGACAATCAGGGGGAAGCCGACCTCGGGGACCACGCCGGTCACACTCCAGTGGGTCACACTGCCAACACCCACACCGGAAGAAACACACTTCGGTTGTGCTAGCCTGGCTGGGAAGAGCAACCTCACAGGGTCAAGATAGAGATGCTGTAACCTGTCGCCCGGGAGCCCCATGTCAAGACCTGTCTAACGTGATGACATGGAAATACTTCCACCTGAAGTGAATTTAGAGACAACAAGCTACTGACCCACCAATTGCTAACGTCATCATCTAGTCAAGTCTGGAGATCGAAGGGCAGTGTATTCTCTGCCGATCTTACTCCTACACGGAATCACGAACCCTTTTTTCCTTCATGTCCTCTCCTGCGTCTCTCGGACAGCTAGCGTGGAGCCACCCCTGAGCTGTGGATTAAACTCAGAGTTTCTAGAGTATTGCACTTCAAAACGCCTTGCTTTGGAATTTGGCTGGCAGTGACTTAGGGACGGCTGGCATCTGTACACTATTAATTATTTCCGCTAAAGAACTAGGTGTATATTTCCATTTAGTCTGGCTCTCAGTGTCCTTCAATAGAGTTTTGCAATGTCCTGCACGTACTGTACATCTTGTACGTCTAAGTGCATTGATGGGCAGACACTGGAGACGGCCCGTCCCACACTCTCTCCCTTGTAGCACGTTTCCTGTAAAGAGGGAAGGGCTGAAAACCATATTTCTCACGCTCACGTAGTCGGGGTTCTGCAGGTGACTTGAATTCGACGGTGCAGAAGCGACCTGCTTTCGGGGGCAGGTCACACCTCCGAGACCACAGTGCGGTCCTCAGGGCAGCTGCTCTACTAAAAGCAGCAGAAGATAACAATATCAGTTGATTGTCTACAGGTGGCCCTTAAGTAAGGCAACTGTGACTGCGGGATTGGCGTGTTTGTTTTATTTGTGTGCAGGTGAGTTAAAGGTCTGTAATGTGCTTTTAGTTCCGTGATTACCTTCATGATTTTGGACACACTGAGATCTCTGCCTCTGACTCACAGCGTCAGACGGCATCTCCACTTCCGTCTCTGATGAAAATAACAACATACCTTTACCCTTCCTCACACGTTCTGTCCCGCGTGTACACAGCATTGCAGTCAGGTAAAATGCACTGCTCCGATAGGTAGACAAAGTGGCTTCATCTTAAATACTGAGCGTATTTTATTCTGCAGTCTCTATTCTATTCAGTAAGAAAACGCTACTAATAACATAAAACTTCCAAAGCACAATATTCCAACCCTGTGATTCCCAAAGAATCTTAAATATGTGCATTCTGGGGGCCTTAGGCTGATCCAATTTAAAAGACTCTCTGTGGGGCATGGTTGCCAGATTCAGCAAATAAAATACAAGACATGCTTGGGCTTCCCTGGTGGCGCAGTGGTTGAGAGTCCGCCTGCTGATGCAGGGGACATGGGTTCGTGCCCCGGTTCGGGAAGATCCCACATGCCGCGGAGCAGCTGGGCCCGTGAGCCATGGCCGCTGAGCCTGCGCGTCCGGAGCCTGTGCTCCGCAACGGGAGAGGCCACAACAGTGAGAGGCCCGTGTACCGCAAAAAAAAAAAAAAAAAAAAAATACAAGACATGCTTATTTGAATGGGACAGGGAATTCTCTGGCGGTCCAGTGGTTAGGACTCAGCACTCTCACTGCCATGGCCCCAGGTTCAATCCCTGGTTAAGGAACTAAGATCCCATAAGCTGTGCAGTGTGGCCAAAAAAAGAAGAAAAAAAAGAATGGGACATACCTACAGTAAGAAAAAGAAAAAACGTTGCTTACCTGAAATTTAAATTTAACGGCGCTTCCTGTGTTTCATCTAGCAACTCTTCTCTGGGGTGACAGAAGGAAGAAGTTTAACTCATCAGGAGCCTTCCCCTCTTGTCTTTGGGGGGTGTCTGGGCACTGGGGAGCCTTAAATTACATCTGTGGGGTCCGTAGGACTGTTGCTGGGTGGTGAGCAAATCAGAATTTTAATGACATTGGAGACAAATTTAGCTTCTTAAACAGAAGTGTTGTTTTGTGACGGTTGTTTTGTGTCAGGAAGGAAAGAATATTTTTAAACAAATTTAGTATAATTCATCCTCAATGGAGAAGTCATTCTGAGCGTGACAAAGCAGGAAGGCATATCTTATTTTCCAAGTTTTGCAGGATAAACAGAAGGAATGCCGGCTCCCGGTTTCTGTGCTACACAGAGAGGGCTGGTGCCTGTCAATGTCACTTCAGCTCTAAATTCTGCGACTTTCCTACCGTTTGCTGCAAAATGAATACCTTCAGTTTTTAAGGCAAATGCCTGTAAAATTAGAACAGCACGCTTTCAGTTGTAACTAAGTGCTTTAACATTTAAATAAAAATGTGTTTAACTCCATATACCCATCTGTTGTAGATAAAAACTCTTCAGAATACCAAACATGTATTTCCTAGATAACAGTGCTCTCCTCTTGCGATGTCTGTCTTGGTCTGCTGCTGGCATAACAAACTACCCCAATGCCAAGTGGCCTCAAACAATCACCACAACCTGTATTTTGCTCTTGAAACTCCAGTTCGAGAAGGAATTATGGGAGGAGGGAGGGTCTTGACTCCTTTCGACTTAGCAGCTGGGTAGCGTTAGAGCCTGAGACGCCAGATAGGGCTCCACGTGGCCTGAGGCTCTCAGGAATCGGGGGATGGGCTCTCAGGGTGAGGGGTGTGGGCAGCCAGAAGGGAGCCCTATCCCTTTCCATGACCTAATCTCTGAAATCCCGTGGGGTCATTTCTGCCACATCCTATTCATCAAAGCCGCCACAAAGGCCCACCCGGGATGCGATGCAGGGAGGGCACCTGGTGATGGAGGAGTGTCATCTAAAGAGACTTCGCCCGCCTGTTCCTGATGTGCACAGTGTAGGTCCACACGGATACCAATCCCACTAACTGAGTGAATGAAGACTGAACATTCATCAATAAGAAAACAACAACCCAGTAAAAAGTTGGGAAAAGATTTGGACAGACACTTTGCCAAAGACGTAGAAGAGGCGGAGATAAGCCCATAAAAAGATTCTAAGTATCCTTAGTCGTTAGGGAAATGCAAGTTGAAACCACCATGAGACGGCACTACGTCCCTTGAGAGCGGGGCGTGTAAGGAGACCCAGTGCTGCCGAGGATGTGGGGTAGCTGGTGCTCTCGTGTGTTCTGGCGCGGCGGGAACGTGGTGAAAGCACGCCAGAGAAGGGTGTGGCTGTTTCTCAACATGTTAAACATACACATGACCCAGCCTCCACCCTTAGGTATTTAACCAAAGAGGCGGAAAAATCTGATTGAACGCACGTCGGAAGGAGTTACGTTTTTACTGAGCGTTGGCCTCAACCCTGCAATTGCTCGTGTAATCGTGTCTGTCAGCTACTGACAACTGCACTCAAGCTTGTGAGCGGTCAGCTCACAGCCAGGACACTGCGGGGCCTCGTCCAAAGGCCCCTGGTATCCTGTATTTTATTGGGGAGTTCAGTTTGTCATCTTCGGTTATATCTTTTTTTTTTTTTTTTTGCGGTACGCGGGCCTCTCACTGCTGTGGCCTCTCCTGTTGCGGAGCACAGGCTCCTGACGCGCAGGCTCAGCGGCCATGGCTCACGGGCCCAGCCGCTCCGCGGCACGTGGGATCTTCCCGGACCAGGGAACAAACCCGTGTCCCCTGCATCGGCAGGCGGACTCTCAACCACTGCGCCACCAGGGAAGTCCATCTTCGGTTATATCTTACCAATGTCACTCAGCTTTGAGCCTTATCCACATCCCTATTCCTGGCTCTGTCCTATTTTGCCCTTTTCCATCTCTGGCACAGGAGCTGTCCCTGGAAAAGTCCTTCCTGACCACCCGTCCCTCCCAACCTTCCTGTCTGCCACACACCTTTATTCCTAACCTCCACACACTTTGTGGGATCTTCCCAGACCAGGGCTTGAACCCGTGTCCCCTGCATTGGCAGGCAGATTCTTAACCACTGTGCCACCAGGGAAGCCCCTGATAAAATGTCTCTTGTCAGCACCTGGGCTGGCTAAAAGCACCCTAAGTTCATGAGTGTTTCTCATTTACGACTCGGGAACCAGAACTGTCCAAGTGAAGCATGACATCGTAGGCATAACCTCAGGATAAAATGAACAGCTGGGCTTCTTTATTTTTTCTGCTAAAGGGTTAAACATTTCCAAGTTGGCAGTCAGCAGGTGGGCTGCTTCTCACTGTAACTTTCCTCCCAGAAGATTAATGCTAGAGCCACTTATCTGTGAAGATACCTTTGAAGGGAAACAAATGAAAAAGTGGAAACACCAGTCCAATCTAATCTTATGAATCCAATCTGATGGAGAAATAACATGGGGAAAGCTGGGGGATGGATACACACTGCACAGACGCGCAGATCATCTGAAACTGTGCTGTTGGGTTGGCCCATAAGAAAAGGGGGAACAAACCTAACTATATTCTTATCGGGCGAGATAATAAATGATATTTATCTTTCTGTGTATGGCCAACTCAAAGGGTTGCAAGACTCCTGCACACTTTCCATTCTCTCCTGGGCTTTGAAAAATAACTGTTCCTATGACCCGATCAGTACACCTATAAGGTGAGGGTTTCCCCATTCAACTGCCACTCAGAAGAGTTCCTGAAACACGCTAGATGAACCCATGCCTGAGTCCCATCCCTCCTGCCCTTGCTTTCTTGCCCTCTGGGAGCTAGATATTCCAGGAGGTTGTCCTGCAGGTCACTTCTGGGCCAGAGCTCTGAACATGCGGGTTCTAGGCTAGACTCTGACTTTCACTGGAAGGTGATCTTGCACGAGGCACCGTTTTCTTCTTCTGTATAATTGGGATCTGTATAATCTGGTTCTCAGCCAGCGGCGGGGGGCTGGGGGTGGATTTTGCCTCCCGGGAGCCATTTGGCAACGTCTGAGTTTGAAGACATTTGGGGTTGTCACAGCTCTATGGGGAGGGGGCCACTGCATCTGGTGGGCAGAGACCAGGAAGCCGCTGGACACCCCACAAGGCGGGACAGCCCCTCACAACGGAGAAGCATCCAGCCCCCAAGGCTAATCGTGCTGAAACACCTGGGTAAGAGTCCATGATCATTATTAAAATAGCGTAGCCAGAGGGAAGGGTGAACAGCTGTTATGTAGATACGTAAATCCTGCTTGATTTAATTGACACAGAGCTCTCCAAGTGTGGATGTTCGGGTCTCCGTCTTGCACATGAAGCCTCTGGGGCTCAGAGAGGCTAAGTGACAGTCCTGTCACTAGAAACTGTTGCAGACTCGAAGCTCTTTTCATTCACTTGAGGGAAGAAGGGTTTGAAGCACCCCTGTGTTGGGGGCTTTGTAGCGTCACAGGCTTCCCGGAGGCATCTCAGAGGCTCTGGGTCTGATGTCCTCATTTCCCAGACGAAGAAACTGAGGCTCGGAGGTTGACCCCGTCCCGCGGAGCCGGGGCCCAACGCTCTGACCACACCCTGTGCAGGGGGATGGGCTGGGGACCGGCGCCCAGCAGGCAGAGCGGGTGCTTGGTCACCGGCCAGCAGATTCCCAGGTTTTTATTGTTAACCTGGAGATAATCATACTGACCACACATTTTTGTGAGGTTTAAATGAGAGAACCTACGAGGAATGCTGAGCACAGGGTCTCCCTCCGGGGGAGAACCGCCGACCACAGGACATTGAATTGGGCCCACCCACTTCATCACGTCTCTTTCCTTCCCCAAACCGTGTTAGCGGAATCTCCTGCCTTTTTTTCCCCACAAATCCTAGTAGGACAGTCACTTGGGTGCCCTCCCCCCCCCCCCCGCAAAAGGGCCATAGAGGTGGAGTCCCTCCCTTCCGGCATCTCCCCGCGTACCTGGGCAGCTGCCTGGGGCCTTTGGGGACGACAGGAAGTGCTGGGGGAGGGGGGACTCCTCCTCTTGAGTTTGGCGGGGAGGGGCTGGAAGGCCAGGGTGCTGGAGGGTCATCGCAGCAATGCCGAAACTTATGAGCTGCCCCAGAAGTGGGCTGGGGAGGCGGACCGCAGGCCAGGGGCTGGAATCTTCAAGGAACCAGACCCGGCGACCTTGGTGGTTGTCAAACCCTAAGGGGCCCTAAGGGTCGGACGACGGAGTTTATCGCACGAGCTGCAAAGCTTCTTCTTGGGGGCGGGGTCCCTGATGGGCAGGAAGGGGGACCCAGACTGGAAAGGGACAAGGAGGGGCAACTAGGGTGGCCGCCTCCTTCTAGCCCAAGGCAGGGCGGGGCGAGAACAAAGGCAGCTACCTGAGCTGAGGGGGCGGGGCCAGGACAGGTCACTTCCGGGGGGAGGGGTGCAGATTCAGGTCAGGCAAGAAGGTGACCGCATCATCCCCACAGATACTTATTTTGTTTTGTTTTACTTTTAGTTTTTATTTTATATTGGAGTATAGTTGATTAACAATGTTGTGTTCGTTTCAGGTCTACAGAAGAGTGATTCAGTTATAGACACACATGCATCTATTCTTTTTCAAATTCTTTTCCCATTTAGATTATTACAGCGTATTGAGCAGAGTCCCCTGTGCCCTACAGTAGGCTCTCGTTGTTTATCTATTTTATATATGGTTGTGTGTATATGTCAATCCAAACTCCTAATTTATCCCCCCGCCAACTTTCCCCTTTGGTAACCATGAGTTCGTTCTCTAAGTCCCCACAGGTATTTCTGATCTTCACAAAATGATAAGCATGAAGTTTAAGAACATTTTCAGTTGGATTCATGTGGCATTTATACTAAATGAATGTTTGACTCCTTTATTTCTTGCATACCTTACACTGTATGGTATTATATACTCTACTGTACTAAGATGTTTTTATCATTTGGGTATTGAGACATTTAAACTCTGGAAGTGTTGCGATTGGGTAAATTGCATGTGTGTCATTGCTGGTCTTCTTATGCAGGCCACTTGAGCGTTGATTAAATAGCAAAGCCAGATGCAGATACTCAAGGTTTCTGTTTAGTTTCTTACTGTCGGACCGGCACTGCTGCCCCCTGCTGCTATGTGGGAAAACTGCAGCTACATCTCAGCATGAAACACTTCTGGGCACCTTCCTGGTCTGGGCTGCCCGGCCCGTCTGTCAAACTTGCTACAACTCAGTGAAATGACCATGAAGACTAGTAAGCATCGTGTGTTCCTGCAGCTGGTAAAAGCAGGTGATTACTTATTAACTGACAGCTCTAAGACAGTGAATTTCCCTCCAAATCCCACTGTCCCACTGCACAACTACAGGTGTGGGCAGAAAGATAAACAGACAGATATTCCCAGTGTCTGTGGCATTTGAATTTGAGGTTGATTAGTGTGTATATTAAAGAAATGTCCACTTTCAGGGCTTAAAATGAGTGCGCAGATAGCTCTGAGGCAACATCAACAAACACATCAGTGGTTTTCAAAGGGGGTCCCTCACCAGCAGCACCAGTATCACCTGGGAGCTTGTTGCAAATGTGGATTCTCGCAACCTAGTGTCCGTCGACGGATGAATGGATAAAGAAGATGTGATAGATAGATATATATACACACACACAATTTTTTCAGCCATAAAAAAGAATGAAATAATGCCATTTGTAGCAACATGGATGGACCTAGAGATTGTCATACTAAGTGAAATAAGTCAGAAAGAGAAAGACAAATACCATATGATGTCACTTTGTGGAATCTAAGAAAATGACACAGATGAACTTATTTACAAAACAGAAACAGACTCACAGACATAGAAAACAAACTTATGGTTACCAAAGGGGAAGGGGATGGGGGAGGAGGGATAAATGGGGAGTTTGGGATTAACAGATCCACACTACTATGTATAAAATAAACAACAAGGTCCTGCTCTATAGCACAGGGAACTCTATTCAATATCCTGTGATAAACCATAATGGAAAAGAATATGAAAAAGGATATATATGTATATGTATAACTGAATCACTTTGCTGTACACCAGAACTTAACACAGCATTGTAAATTAACTATACTTCAATTTAAAAAAAATGCAGACTCTTAAGGGCCACCCCTGACCCACGGGATCAGATACTCTGTTGGGGGTGTTCGGGGGGGGGCAGCAATCCAAGTATTAGCAAAGCCTCCAGGTGACACCGATGAATCAGTGTGCGGGACCCTGGTTAGAACCTCGACTCTCCAAGTGTGGTTCACAGGATTGCCATCACCCGGGCACCTGTGGGAACAGCACACTCTGGAGACCCGTCCCCAGATCTCCTGAATCAGAATCTGCAGTTTAACAGGATCCTCGGCTCTTTCAAGTTTGAAAGAACCACTTTTTTTTTTATGACAAAGATGGCAAATGTCCTTTGCCCAGCAGACAGCCATTCCTGTCCTCCTCTGCTAATAAGACCCCAATTTTGTGTTGGGCAGGGCATATGAGGGTGTCTTGGACATTTCAAGAAGAAACTTAAAATTATTTCCGTTGCAAAATTTCTCTGCAAATTGCGGTTGCTGGCAAAAGCTTCTCTGGATGAAATGGGTGATGCACACACAACACACAGGTTGGAAGAAGGGAAAATGAACCACTTCTTCCTCCTGCATCCCTGGGCTGGGAGGACAGCTCTGTTTTTTGGCAACGAGCCAGACACGGGGCCTCAGCCCCCCTTTCTCCCCAGCTCTCCTGAAAACATATGACATGACTGCAGTAGGAGGAAATTGTGCTATGTGAACAAGGTTTTAGCGACAGAGATTAAATCCAGACTTGGTGTCTCAAGAACTGTTTACCTCTCGGCATTAACGCAGCTCGTATAACCCCCCAGCTACTTCACACTGGTGCTGTGAGCTCCGTGTAAGATGATTTACGCAGGGCAAGTTTGCAGACAGCTGCTATGGTCTGAATGTTTGTGTCCCCCTAAATCCTTATGTTGAAATCCTGCCCCCAGGGTGATGGTGTTGGAGGTGGGGCCTTTGTGAGATGATTAGGTCATGAGGGTGGAGCCCTCATGAAGGGGATTAGTGCCTTCATAAGAAGAGACACAGAGAGCTCCTGGTGCCTTCCACCCTGTAAGGACACGGGGAGAAGACGGCAACCCGGAAGAGGCCCTCGCAGACCAACTGGCACCCGGATCTCAGATGTCCAGACTCCAGAACTGGGAGCAATACTTCTGTCGTTTGTGAGCACCAGCCTGTGGGATTCTGTTACAGCAGCCTGAATGGGGACTAAATCCTGCAAAGCAGCAATTAAACAAAATGAATTATAACTGCTACCGTTTTTACATTGACTTTCTTTTTTAATTTTCGGCTGCGTTGGGTCTTTTCTGCTGTGCACAGGCTTTCTCTAGTTGTGGTGAGCGGGGGCTACTCTTCGTTGAGGTGCATGGGCTTCTCATTGTAGTGGCTTCCCTTGTTGCGGAGCACGGGCTCTAGGCGCACGGGCTTCAGTAGTTGTGGCTCATGGGCTCAGTAGTTGTGGCTCACAGGCTGTAAAGCACAGGCTCAGTAGTTGTGGAGCACGGGCTTAGTTGCTCTGCAGCATGTGGGATCTTCCCGGACCAGGGCTTGAACCTGTGTCCCCTGCATTGACAGGCGGATTCTTAACCACTGCACCACCAGGGAAGCCCCTACATTGACTTTCTTTTTGTTTTTTTTGCCGTATGCGGGCCTCTCACTGTTGTGGCCTCTCCCGTTGCAGAGAACAGGCTCCGGACGCGCAGGCTCAGTGGCCATGGCTCACGGGCCTAGCTGCTCCGCGGCATGTGGGATCTTCCCGGACCGGGGCACGAACCTGTGTCCCCTGCATCAGCAGGCGGACTCCCAACCACTGTGCCACCAGGGAAGCCCTACATTGACTTTTTAAAAATGCAATTTTGAAATTTTACACCAATTAATTTTCTATAATAGGGAGCATCCATCAGTGACATTTATCAACTAGGGGCTCACATTTTAACTCTTTGACCTCAGGTCTCCTTGGTTTATTCTCTTACTGTCCCTTCAGGAGAAGAAGATGTGTCTGGGTCTTCGAATATGCATGGAGTGCACACATCTTTTACTCCCTCGTGGTTGTCTAGCCCCGGCTGGAAAGAACAACTGGTAGAATCACGGTTTCCAGCAGGAAATATTACTTCAGTGCAACCATGATGGATTGTGTCTCTCCTCCATGAGGGGCACCATCACAGACCCTGGGGATAGAAAGATGGATAAAATATGATAGCTTCCCTCAAAAAGCTCATAGACAGATGGGGGGGTGTCATAGATATTTACCAACAATAATATCTTAGCTGCAGAGAAAGAGCCCTTGTCAGTGCTGGTCTTAGCTGATCCTCTCAGCGTCTCCCATGGCTGTCCCCTCTCTTCTGCAGATTCTGTTCCAGACAGAACTCTGGGGAGATGGTGGGGCAACTTGGTGGCTCAGGGCAGCTCAGGCGAAGACGTGCAACCAGCATCCGCAGGAGAACTAGGTGCTGAGAATCTCCCAGCTGCCCCAGTACCTGTGCCTGGGCCAGGGGCGCCTCGGTCTTCGTCTGGAGGGAGCAGAGAGAAGGCAGAACAGTGCCAGGGAGGGTGGGAGCTGTCAGGGCAGGCAGAGCCGGAGGGGGCACTGGGGGCATCTGCAAGGCCCTGTGAGGTGCTGAGAGGTCGGGGTCAGGCACAGCAACGCTCCAAACCCTGAAAGGAAACTCCCTCCCAACAGAGGTCTCCATGGGGAAAACTGCCAGGGGAGCCCAGTTAGAGGAAGCAGGGGTCCTGGTGACAAAGCAGAGGGAAGGTCAGACTGCGGTGGGCCGGGGGAGGCGGGGACGCAGAAGAGGCAGCGCTGGGAAAGCACAGGCCCTCCGTCTCGGCCAATCAGCAGAAGCTGGAGAGGCTGGTTCCCTGCCCCGCCACAGGATCCGGAGACTCTCTACTAAGACAACAACAAAAGCAACCGAGATGAAGCATGGCTGAGCCCCTCCAAAGTTGTTCTAAGAAATGGAGGAGAGAAAAAGACCATCCTTTCAGAGGCCACAGAACCTCCTCCTGGGGAGCTGCAACCGCAGACGTTTAGGGACCGAGTGCTACCTGAAGCCTGGGATTCGTGTCCAAGGATCCTGCAGAGACAGCAGGCTTACCTGCGACCCGAGTCGGTCGTGGACGACAGGAGGGGTGAGGCTGGGAGATGGGCGGGTTTCCACCCTCGCTGGTAAATTCTGGCCGCTGCCCCGCACCCCTGCTCCGCGGCCCCGGCCCTGCCCCCGCCGTGCGCACCTGTGCATGACGGGCTCCGTCTTCAGCCCTATTTCCCCTTATTCCACAGAATCCAGCAGTTTTCTTCCACCGAAGACCTCAAATCCTGCCCACACACTCACCACCCCGAATCTTTGTTTTCGCCCAGATGTTCCCCCAGAACTCTGCTTGTATAGTTACTTCCCAGCCCCTCGCGCCCCCGAAGTTCCGGGTGTCAGTGGCCAAACACACGTGTCCTCCTCAGATCGACCCCTCACGCCCCATTTCCCCGAAGCATCTCAACCTTCACCTCTTGCCCAAGCCAGGCACTGAGCCACGTTCCGGGTCTGCCTCTACTTCGACAAACCAGATCGTGGCACCCTCTGTCACCTGAGGAGCAGCCCCTCCCCTCCGCCTCCCTCCACGTTGCCCCCTGACCTGACAGTGGTCTTTACATCGAGCGTCTGGCCCGAGTGGTGCCCTGGGAACCTCTGCCCTGGTCCTGGAAGACACGGAGCCGGAGCTGGTCCACAGCAGACTGACTCTCCTTCCCTGCCAGCGCCCACCTGCTCCCCTCATCCCCTCCTGGCCTCTCCCCCACCACCGACCCCCAGCACAGTGGAAGGCTTTGAACCCCACTTCCTTGCTTTCACCCTCTGTTGCACATACACCTCCACCCCTGGCCCCCTTCTAAAACATCTTGCCTCTTTGATGGCAAACGCCATGAACTTTCATCTTTGTTTCCTCAGCCTCGCATGTGTGATACTTGCTCAATATTTCTAAACGTTTTTGAAAAAAATCAACAGGCTTGTGTCCATATTCAGAAAATATCACTTTGACTTACAGGTATGCCTCTGTCGGCCTCCGCCACCGATTAGCAACTACTTTCAAAGTAAGATTCTTAAATTTCAGATCCAAATCAGGACCCACTACACAGTAGCCCTATTGCTTTCGTAGATTGTCTGTGTCATTTGGAAATGAGGACAAGACAGAAGTTGTCTATCAGACGCACTATTGGAAGCTTTCTAATTTTCTTATGAAAAGGATCCATCAGTTGAGAAGCTGAAATAGTGGAGGACTTTTTATGGGCAACGTACGAGAGACTGTATAATTGGCTCCGGATTTATGACCATATTATAATTGATACGACAGTAAACACACCAAAGGGATAGATGTTTGAAGCAGCAGCGGTCGTGAAACCAAAAACACGAGATGGATATGTTTAATCTCAAGCTGATTATGTCACAGACTCTGTTTAGAGATGATCTATTACCAGACCTCAGACGGCAAACAGTCAGAGAAACGCGCCTTATACTTTCAAAGGCGCTTGAGAAACTGACTCAGGTTGGACCACACGACAAAAATTCCTCCGATTACGCACACTGTTTGCCAGTTTAGACGTTTAAATACTGTTACTTTGATGGGGATACAAATATAGGGGCAGATCTGAATTCAGACTAAATCAGGGAAGTGAAAGTGTCTGCATAAATCACAAACTAAGTTATCAGGGGTTCTTTCTTCATTCTGCACGTCACGTACAGGGTTTCCAGCCAGCCTGGATTTATGAAAACTCCCAGGCTGTGTGCAAAATAAGGGAGAAAGAAAGAGTAGCCCTCACACCACCCCGGCTGACACGTCCCGTGGATCATCTCCCGCCAGCATCCAGGGGTCAAAGTCCTGGCAACGGGCACTGCTGGCTGGCCTGACTGCCGGAAAGTACCTTCCCAATCTTCACCTCGGGGCCTGGTGAATGCGGCGACCCAGGGTCAGCGTTGCTGCTGGAGACGTCTGCCGCCCGAGGAGCAGCGTGGGAATTGCGTAAACACGTCTGAGCAGCTGTTCCTGAGACATAACAGCTCTGCTCCCGAGGAGCCAGCAGAGGCCAGGCGGTGTGGTCTGTGTCTCCCCGGAGCCTGGGGCAGCTCTACAGATGTCCCACCAGCCCAGGTGCCATTTGTACCATCAGGATCACGGTGTGCCGTCTGCTTTCCCAGCTGGGTGCACAGAGGACGCTGATGGTGCTGGCGGCCCCCAGGTGTGGTCCTTCCCAGGTATTCTGGAGGCTTCATACTGTAAGCACCTGGGGTTCTCCACTGAGGGGCTCCTTTGCCAGGCCCTGCCTGCTCGGAATGTTCCAGAACACCGAGGAGTCAACACCAGCAGGAGCAGCCAGTGGCCAAGCTGACGAGAGCCAAGGGCGAAATGCGGGTTCCCCGGGCCCTCAAGAGGCACGAGGCTGAGGCCTACTCCATGCCGTCTCCCGGGCCAGCAGGAGGGACCCCAGGTGTCCGCAGAGGGACCCGCTCGTGAGCTCACACTCTATGGGCTCCCTTCAAACGGGCTTCATTTTCAGACCTGTTTAAAGATTTTCACATACAAATTCACAAATCAGAAAAAATTCTGTCAAACCACATCTTCATTTTTTTTCTTGAAAATATGGTGTCTGCAATACTAAGTTTAAGCACTCCTAGACAGGTTGTATTTAAACATAAATGCTCGTAATCTTAATACCTGATTCCCCCAAAGAACTGCAGCTTTTCTAGGTGCCCCCTCCGCTCAGTTATGAGGGTGATGTGGTCCTTTTAGCTGCCGAACAACCTCAAGGACCTCCCGGCCCCCTTCTCTCTGCTATTTACCTAGTGGATTCTGACCCGCTGAGCAATGTCAATTAGATCCCAGGAGGAAGGCTGGCTGAGAATCCCTGTCCTGCTTCGGGGCCAGGAGAGGGGAGGGACGGAAAGAACAGAATAGAGCGGAGAGTTCTCACACCAGGGCTCACCCCCTCCTGAGCGTGTGTTTCCCTGATTCTGTCAAAACTTCACTCCAGGGAGGAAATATTTGCGATCTTCATGTAATTTCCATGGTGAGTGGCCTCCAGGAAGTTGCTGTCGTTACCAAGGCTCTTTGGATCTTTGCACTGGTTTACGTAGACAGAGCTGCTGGGTCATTTCTGTCCTGTTTTGCTTCTTGACGGCCGCTTCAACCCAAATCCTGGATCCCGTGAAACGGGTCCTTGCCTTTGGAGACGCTTCGCTGTCACAGCCTTCAGTAGGAGCTGCTCCCAGCATCCCGTCCCGTCTGTCCCGTCTCCCGGCTGCAGGTTCTAGACTCCTGTAGGATCTCCTCAATGCCCTTCTGCCCAGCGGGGCTGCCTGTCCACAGCCCACAGCCAGCGCAGAAGTGGGCCCTTCGGTTCCTTCCGCTTCGCTAACGAGGGAGAAACTCAAGAGGCGTATGTGCTGGCGAGCCAGGACGGCAGGAGTTCTTTTTCAGCTGTTCCTGTCTATCAATCCACCCCGACCCCCGGCACCTTGCCTTTGTGCAGTCATTTTATCCAACTGTCCTTCCCCACGTTTTACTTGGAGTGTGTGTGAGAGACAGAGAGACAGAGAGAGCGAGGGAGCTTCGCTCACCATTTCGTTTCAGAACCGTGGCTTCTACGCTTCAACATAAACCCTACGTTGCTTGTTTACGTCTTCCATTTCCACCCCCGGACTCGTGGCCTGCACAGCCCTATCTCTCATCATCGCTTCCTTTCCCTTTTCATCTGTAAGTGTACTTTTCAGGCTGTCCGTGTGGATGGACAGAAAGAGCAGAGGGGCCAGCACTGCAGGCGCAGGAAGGGTGGGTGGCCCCGGGTGTGGCTCCTGGTCCTCTGGTCCCTCTGCGCCAAGCAGGTGGAAGGAAACCTCGGCCTTTGCCACGGCGTGTCCCGAGGTGCCCGTGGACACCACGCATGCTGCGTGGTCGTGGGGCTCTGCCGGGCCGGGCAGTGCAGACGGTGGAGCAGCTTCGGGAGCCCCCCGTGAATGACCCCATTGGGTGGGTGCAAACCGGCTAAGCAAACAGACCACAGCTCCCTCCCCGAACTTGAAAGTGACTTATGACCTGGGTTTGTAGGTATCGAGCGAATTGGCCAGCTGTGAGCAAGGAGGAAAGGCCCCCTCGCCCCCGGCCGGGCTGCACCCAAGCCTGCCCGGGGGAGCGGAACCCTCACTTTCATCCTGAAGGCAGCCGCCGCGGCTCCGCGTCCCGGACAGAGAAAGCCGCGGGAGGTGCTGCCCTCTGGAGTCCACACGAGGTAAGGCAGCCAAACCCGACCACCTAGATCGGAGTTTTTGTTGCCCCTTCCCTCGGGGCCAGCGTTGCCTTCTCCTTCCTTATTCACCTTGTAATCCTGCGCTGGGCTGGCAGGAACTGCAGGAAGGGATTAAAGGACCTCAGAGGACCTCTGTCCTCAGCCCTCTGGTTGGATGATATTTATGCACGCGTCTGCCCCGCGAGTGACCTGCCCGCCCAGAAATCCTCTAACTGCAAGTAGAGAATAAATATTCTTATGTCAGTTACACTGTGCTCTACAGAGACCCATCGAATTAATGACTAAAAAGGGATGAGTTTCTCTGTGAAATGGATTTTAAGAAGGATAATTGCTGGGTCATTGGTTGTGTGCATTTAAACTGCTAGTGTATTTTTTCTCTATTTTTATTTTTTTCAATTAAATTAAATTAATTTATTTTTTTACACAGCACATTCTTATTAGTTATCTATTTAATACATATTAGTGTATATATGTCAATCCCAATCTCCCGAAATGCTAGTATATTTTGACAAACTGAATTCCGAAGAGGTTGTGCTATTTACCTGTCAGTGTACAAGACTGTCTACTCCCCTTCATCCTTGAAAGCACCGTGTGTCATCAAATATATTTTGATTTTGACTTGGATGTGTGAAAAATCATCTCTTGTAACAGTTCATGAATTTTACTTTATTTTTTAAAATTATAGTTGATTTACAGTATTAGATTAGTTTCAGGTGTACAACAACATTAGTTTCAGGTGTTCAATATTTTTATAGATTATACTGCATTTACAGCTATAAAGTATTGGCTGTATTCCCTGTGCTGTACAATATATCCTTGTAGTATTTTACGTATAGTGGTTTGTGCCTCTTAATCCCCTCCCCCTATCTTGCCCCTGCCACCCCAGCTGGTAACCACTAGTTTGTTCCCCATATCTGTGAATAGTTCATGCATTTTTTTTTTTTTTTTCCCCGGTACGCGGGCCTCTCACTGCTGTGGTCTCTCCCGTTGCGGAGCACAGGCTCCGGACGCGCAGGCTCAGCGGCCATGGCTCACGGGCCCAGCCGCTCCGCGGCATGTGGGATTTTCGCGGACCGGGTCACGAACCCGTGTCCCCTGCATCGGCAGGCGGAGTCTCAACCGCTGCGCCACCAGGGAAGCCCAGTTCATGCATTTTAAATTGTGGAGTTGAAATTGCTTTTGATCTAAGCAGACTAATTTAAAGTCAATTATTCATTTGTTTATCTACTCAGGGTGATATCCTATCATGTTTTTTCACTTGACTTTTAGTAGGTTCTGATTTTATCTCTCTCTCTTTTTTTTCTTTTTTTTTGGTCTTGAAGGCATTTTAAAAGGATGTGGTTCCATTTACCAAGGTTTTCCCTTATGGCTTTTGGCCTTGGTGGACTTGCCAATCTAGATAAAGGGGTAGTCAGAACACCTGGCACCTAGTTAAGGACAAAAAGTAATTTGCTGAATGAAGTTTACTGTGATAGCCCTGATTTATCATCGTCCGGAGATTGGCAAGGATGCTTTCAGCGTCAGGACGTAGCTGCAGCTGCTGAAACTAGAGGATGCTCTGTCCCCTCCCACACAGGAAAGGGGGCGCGGCTCTTCGGGCTCCCGCCCCACCTCCCGGGACCTGCCCTCTACCCCCTGGTGCTTCAGCTCGGGCATCCTGCTTTCCTGGCCCCAAGGCAGCAGCCTCAGTTACGGGGTCACATTCAAGCACGACGGTCCAGGGGGAAAGGGGGCTGCCTCCCCCATGGTACTTTCTTAAGGCCCGGGACTGACTGACCGTCACCTCTCATCGTCTACTGTGTGCTGCGAACACTGGCCGGCGGGGGCCTTGCTCGGCTGAGTATGGAACGGACCGCAGCCCTTCAAAGCAGGGGAACCTAAAAGCGATTACAGGGTAGCTCTGAGGCTGGCCAGAGGCCACCTCCTAAGTCAGAAGGACCAATGGCGTGGTGGCACCAGGTCCTGATTGGCAGGAAAAGACTCAGAATGTGTTCAACAGAGAAGGTCAATCCGGAGGGACCGGGCGCCGGGCAGGGGCCCCGGGGAGGCGCTGGCCGAGGCCAGGCGGGGTGGGCCGGAGGACACACCTGCTTCTGGCTCTTTCTACACAGTTAACCCCGCTCTTCCCGCGTAAACAGCTTTCTGTCGCTGAAAACTTTGTGAAAACAGACTCATGAGAATCACCTGGAAAACTGAGACAAGCGTTCAGAACAATGGCTGCATACAGGCCAAAACCATGTAAAAATCAAGTGCGCTTCTGTCTACTGAAATAATGATTCTGAATACGTAATGGAAACGCTCCATTGACAATAACAACAAACATAGAAAAACGAAAGAACGCACTGTCAGATGCCGTGAAGATCCCGGCTGGAGCCCGTCGCGCTGTGCAGGGAGACAGCAGGTCGGGGGTCGTGCGTGTGCCACACGCTCTTACTCTGTTAACCAAGTTTTAGTAGATTTTTCTTGAATAAATAATTTCCTCCTTAGCCACATGCCCTGATGACAGTTTCCAGAGGTTTTAAATGCTTTTTGTTTTGGACAGTTTTTACCAGTTACGCTTTATTACTAGGGAGTGGGTCTGTGGAGCGCCTCCTGTGCTGCCCGCGCCCCCGTGGAAGCTTCTCGGTTACCACTTAGAAGCCCCGGAAGATGCACACACAGGAGTCTAAGACTCATTCCCACCTCCCTGGGGATCGCAGGCCTGAGACTCACTCAACCTGACACCAAGGCCTTTGCCCTGAGAAGCTGGAAGGGCTGGGGCTGCTGTTTACTGAAATGGGAAAGCTTGCCGTGGAGGCAGGTTTGGGTGCCGTCTCAGGAGTTTGATTTGGGAAATGCTACGTTTGAGATCCTACCAGACGTTCAAGTGAGATAGAAGAGGCCACTTAGAAATGGAATCCTAGCGCTTAGGATAGAGGCTTTTGGTAGAAGTTTAAATTTGGGAGAGAACCACTTAGAGATAAGACTAGTCGAGGTGACTCGTAAAACCCACGCACCCGTGTAAGTCCCACGGCAACTTCTTTCTCGCTTAAAAATGTCCTTATTTAGATAGTAAGTTATATGGTTATAAAGTGTTTCAGTCAATCAAAGACGCTGACAATTATTTGACATCACGTATTTTGATGAAATGATTCAATAATATCTACTCTATAATATATTGAGATAAAAATTATTTTGAGAAAGATTACAAAATAAAGTTATGTATTGGTTCATGCATATTCCTTGATGGTAAAAATGAGATTGAACCTTGATAAAGTAGCCATTTATTGGTATATGAAAGATCTATAAAATGTATAAAGAAACGTAGTTACTAAATTTAACTAAGAATAGATAGTTAATTTGAAAGTCTTGAAGAATGTGGGCTCATCGGACAAAAAAAAATTTAACATTTAACGTAAAGTTAATGCAGTTGCTCGAGTATCTTTGAGGAGTAGCCACATGTAAGGCTTTGAATGTTGATGATTTAAGATACAGTGTAGCATTTCATTCAAGTATTTCTCCCACCTCTGCTTCGGTTTGCTTACAGTTTTCTTGCTGTAAGGTAGCGCTTGAAATACGTATGTTATTTCTCATCTTTAACACCTTTGCCCTCCTGCTACAACATAAACGCCACGGGAACACAGACTGTTCAGTTTTCCGCTATACGCTCAGCGGCTTCAACAGTGCCTGGCCCACGGTCCACACGTGATGCTTGTGTGTTGAATGAATGGAGAAATGATTTGATGCGACAAGATATTGCATGAGATACAGAGTATGGAATGGAGCGGGTGTGGTTGGCGAAAGTGGAGGACCTTGCTGCATCCTGAGGCCTGGCCAGGCCACTGTGCCCACTAGTGTGACGCGGGGTCCACGTGGGGCAGGGTGGGCTGGAGAGGGGTCGGGGTGGGGGGCAGCCTGGGGAGCAGATCAAGGACCTTCATGTTAATTAGGAGTTAATTTCCCCTTCCGGAGACGGAAGCTGGATGCCTCATACCCACCTTCACTCCTTCAATTTTGGTTTCTTAGTTCCTTGAACTAAGTTCTTTGAACGTACTTATAGCGGCTGCCTTGAAGGTTTTGTCTGTTAAGTTAAAACACATAGTCACCCTCAAGGCAGTTTCTGCTTTTTTCCTGGCATCACAAAAAACTCTGTTGTTTTTTTTTCAATGCTTGAATTTTTTCCTGAAACTGGACGTCTTAGATAGTACAGTCTAACCACGCTGGAGACTTGGCGCCGTACTCCCCCGCCCCCTGGGCTTGTCATTGCCGTTTGCTTGTTTATTTATTTAGCAGCTCACTGGACTGCTTCAGTGACGTCTGTCCCCCGTTACCTGCATTTGCTGCTGGGAAGGCACAGGACCCACACAGCCTTGGGTGCGTCCACAGTCACCCTGGGTGACACCGATTTCTTCAGCAGGGCTCTCTTTGTCCCAGTCCTTGACTGCGTTCAGCTGGAAAACTCCACTAGTGACGGGCTGATTGTCCTATTGTTTTCAGCAATGCCTTCAGGCATTAACTGTTGCACACGCTAAACCAATCAAATGAGGCTCTTTTAAAGGAACAATTCTTGAGGGCAGTGACTCAGGTGATCTCCTCCTAGCCATCTTTTCCCCACGATCTCTTGGGCAAACTAGCTCAATTACCTTCACCAGGACCCCACTCTTTTATTTTTGGCCGCCCAGCATGTGGGATCCTAGTTCCCTGACCAGGGGGATCGAACCCACTACCCCTGCAGTGGAAGCAAGGATTCTTAACCACTGGACCACCAGGCAAGTCCCATATTTAATCCTCTCTTATACGTATGTATAGATGATATTGTTTCATTGGGCATTAATCTGTTTATAAATTATATTTCACGTTACACATCTTTTGGCAACTTGCTTTTTTAAAGCTCAATACGCTTTAGAAATGTGTCCACTTATTCACTGGAGATATGGTTCAAGTTCATGTATTTTATGCATATGCCCGAATGTAGCAACTTCCAGTGATGGGCGTTGAAACTGTTCCCAAGTTTTTATTATTACAGAGTTGCCCGAACTTGCCAGGTCTGCCTCCCTGTATGCGTGTCAGAGGACTGTTAGAAGTCGGAGTCCTGGGATGTAGAATCCCGTGCCTGGATGAAGATGAATATCTTTACATCATTTATTGGCAGTTGGGCTTCCTCTTCTGCATTACTTCATCTTTTGGCCCATTATTCTCTGGGGATTTCTATTATTTTCCTCATTAACTTGCAGGAATTCCTTACGTATTCTGGACCCGAATCTTTTGTCAGGAATGTGCATTACAAATACATCTTTTCAATCTGTGCCTTATCCTTCAGCTTGTTTTGGTGTCTTTCTTTGAACAGATGTTTCTAATTTCAATGTACTCAGACTTATGTCTTCCTTTATGGTTCATGCTTTTTGTTTTTGCTGTTTGAGACAAGTCATTTCACTTTGGTTTTCTCTTTTTTATATTTCGTCAATATCATTGCTGGTAGCAGAGGGAGTGGACCAAAACATGAATTTATTACTCCATCTGGACCCTCTAAATAACTCTTAAAGACATTTATGAAGGTCCAGAGGGACATGGGACAGTGGCTGAGGTAGAGTGAAGGTCATACCAGAGTGCTTTAAAAAAATAAGAAGCAGAAACTTACCAAAAAGCAGTGGAAAGGAATTTAGAGAAGTAGGACGTGGTTAATTTAAAGCCAGTGGGGGCTTCCCTGGTGGTGCAGCGGTTAAGAATCCACCTGCCAATGCAGGGGACATGGGCTCAAGCCCTGGTCCGGGAAGATCCCAAATGCTGCGGAGCAACTAAGCCCGTGAGCCACGACTACTGAGCCTGTGCTCTAGAGACTGTGAGCCACAACTACTGAGCCCACGTGCCGCAACTACTGAAGCCTGCATGCCTAGAGCTCGTGCTCTGAAACAAGAGAAGCCACTGCAATGAGAAGCCTGTGCACCGCGACGAAGAGTAGCCCCCGCTTGCCGCAACTAGAGAAAGCCCGGGTGCAGCAACGAAGACCCTATGCGGCCAAAAATAAATAAATAAAATAAAATAAAACTAAAGCCAGTGGGGTGTGTCTGATTGAGATAAGAGGGTGGATTGCAGTAGAGAGCCCGCTGTTACATATAATCACACACGTAATCATGCTGTAGAGGACAAGGGTCCTGGAACGCTGGCTGGCCGGGGGAGTCACTGGTCCCAGGTGGAAAGAGGGGCAGCATCCTTCCCGTTACCACAGGGGACGAAGCTGGGACGTATGAGGTGCAGCCGAGTTCCTGTGTGTGGCGTTAGGGAATGAGGCTGTCCTGCCTGATTCCTGTTTGCTCTGTAAAATGAAAGGGTGCATCGTTGTTGAGCACGAAAGGCATTGGGATGGGAGAAGATGAGTCATTCCCCTCTTTTCAGAGAAAGTGGAGCAGCTGCGTACACGGAGAAGCGGGACGAGCTGATCGGAGGAATCCGGTAGGGTTGCTGGGCAACGCTGAGGACCACGTGAGGATCCCTCAGGTCCCACCCCCTGAGGGGCTGCCTACAGGCTTGGCACTGACTGCCTTCTCAGTCCCCACCCACAAGGGAGCAGAGTCTGAAATTCCACACAGAAGCTGGGGCTGATGGTGAGTGAGAGCGAGGCTTGGCGATGCAGCTGACTTAGGGCTCCTGTGATGGGGTGGGGGGTGGGTTCGGGCTGTCCCCCGAGGGATGGAGCCCACCTGGGGCCATAGCTACCTGGTGACTGTGCAGAGAGATGGTGCCACCTCTGGGCCTCTCCCAATGGACCAAATGAAAGGCTGCGCTTGGCCGCTTAATTACCATTCAGATGTGACTTGGTCACCTTATCGGTTTTAAAAGAAAAATTAATAACTATTTTTCTTAACTAACCTATTTTTTAGAGCAGTTTTAGGTTTACAGAAAATTAGGCAGAAAGTGCAGCCATTTCTCATAGACACCCAGCCCGGTCCCACAGGGACCCCTATTATTAACATCTTGCATTTGTGCGGTGTGTTTGTTAAAGTGGATAACCCAGTATTGATATATTATTATTAGCTAAAGTCCATAGTGGACATTAGGGTTCACTCAGTCTATAGGTTTTTTTTTTTTTTTTTTTTTTTTTGCGGTACGCGGGCCTCTCACTGTTGTGGCCTCTCCCGTTGCGGAGCACAGGCTCCAGACTTGCAGGCTCAGCGGCCATGGCTCACGGGCCCAGCCGCTCCGCAGCATGTGGGATCTTCCCAGACTGGTGCACGAACCCGTGTCCCCTGCATTGGCAGGCGGACTCTCAACCACTGCGCCACCAGGGAAGCCCCAGTCTATAGGTTTTGACAGGCGCATAATGTCACGTATCCACCATTACAGTATCATAGTTTCCCCCCCAACCCCCGGAGTGATTTTTTAAAATTTATTTTTTTGATTTAATTTTATTTTTTTAAATTGAAGTATAGTTGCTGTACAATATTATATAAATTACAGGTATACAATATAGTGGTTCACAATTTTTAAAGGTTATATTCCATTTATAGTTATTATAATATTGGCTATATTCTCCTATCCCCTGTATTGTACAAGATGGCTCTGTAGCTTATTTTCTACATAATAGTCTGTATAAATTCCTTCCTTAGATATTTGGTAGAATTCACCAATGAACCCATCTGGACCTTGTGCTTTCTATGCTGAAAATGGATTCAATATGTATATATAATATTTATGGTATTTTTTACTTTTGTAAAAAAATACGTTTATTTATTTTTGGCTGCATTGGGTCTTCATTGCTGAGCATGGGCCTTAGAGCAGGGGCTACTCTTCATACACACACATTACCTATTTGCCATTATGTATTCCGTCTCTGTAAGCTGATAATTTTCTTTGCTCTGAAGTCCACTTTGTCTGAAACTAAATTATCCACTCCACTTCCTTTCACTCAGTCTTATTATGGCAATGTTTATCTCCATCCCTTTACCTTTAATCTAGCTGTGTTTTCATGTTTAGTATTGGAATATTCTGAATTTAGCTATATACTTACCTTTACCAGTGTGTTTCGTTTATATATAGATGTATATATACACACACATATATGTATGTGTGTGTATATATATATATATTTAGCATGTGATTCCTTTTTTTTTCTTCTGGCCGCGTAGCATGTGGGATCTTAGTTCCCCGACCAGGGATCAAACCCACGCCCCCTGCGTGGGAAGCCAGAGTCTTAACTGCTGGACTGCCAGGGAAGTCCCTGTTTTATATTTTCATATGTTTTCATGTTACTAATTATGGTCCTTTCACTTCAGCTTGAAGAACTCCTTTCAACATTTCTTGTAAAGCAGGATTAGTGGTGATAAACTCCCTCAGCTTTTGTTTGTCCGGGAAAGTCTTTACCTCTCCGTTATTTCTGAAGTACAAGTTTTCTGGGTAAAGTATTCTTTTTTTAAAAAATAAATTTATTCACTTATTTATTTTCAGTCGCATTGGGTCTTCGTTGCTGCACGCGGGCTTTCTCCAGTTGTGGCGAGCGGGGGCTACTCTTCATTGTGGTGCACGGGCTTCTCATTGCGGTGGCTTCTCTTGTTGCGGAGCAGGGGCTCTAGGCGCTCGGGCTTCAGTAGTTGTGGCACACGGGCTTCAGTAGTTAATGCTCGCAGGCTCTAGAGCGCAGGCTCAGTAGCTGTGGCGCACGGGCTTTGTTGCTCCACGGCATGTGGGATCTTCCTGGACCAGGGCTCGAACCCGTGTTCCCTGCATTGGCAGGCGGATTCTTAACCACTGTGCCACCAGGGAAGCCCTGCATTTTTTTTATTCACTGTATTCTCCAGCTCCAGAATTTCTGTTTACTTCTTTTTTATGATTTCTATCTTTCTGTTAAGTTTCTCATTTTGTTTGTGTATTGATTCCCTGATTTTATTGAACTGTCTTTTTGTGTTTTCTTGTAGCATACTGAGTTTCCTTAAAACAACCGTTTTGAATTATTTATCTGCCAGATCACATCTCCATTCCTTTAGGGATGGTTTCTGGAGAACTACTGTGTTTCTTTGGTGGCATCGTGTTTCCTTGTTTTTTCGCATTCCTTGAAGTCCTGCGTTGCTGTCTTTGCATGTGAAGGAGTCGCCTCCTCCAGTTTTACTGACTGGCTTCAGAAGAGAAACACCTTCCGTCAGTTCTGTTAGGCACTCTGAGACTTTGTCAGGTCTTTTCTGTAGATGCACCTGCTCCACACTCCTTGTTCCCTCTCAGAGGGAATTCTTGTGATTGTGTTCTTTAGATCCTACAGAACCGAACTGGCTGCCTTCTCTCTGGTGGTGGTGAATGTTCAAGTCTGTGTGTTTTCTCCCAATCCTGCAGAGTCTGGCTGGCTTTCTGTGTGTGCTCACTAGCTGTCTGCAAAGGCTCGTGCTTGCTGCCCTTGGGGACATGAACAGGGAGCCAGCCTTGGGGTGTGGGTTTGTGTGGGTAAGGCACATGGAGTGCGGAGGGTGCCTGTGGACAAGCTGGGGGGATCTGCAGGCAGAGTATCCCCCGTGGCTCACGGGAAGGCTTCCTGTTGGAGTTGGCCAGGCAGAGAGTAGGGTCTGCACCCTCCTGAGGCTCTCTGGGAGCTCTGGGTTCTGTTCTCCCAGCCTCTCTTCACCCTCGATCACGCAGCACACCTTGGTGTCTGCAAGGGACACAAAAGAAAGAGACGGGCCCCTCTGGCGGTGCTGTGCACACATGTGGAGCCCAGGCACTCACGCATATGCTCCCCTTCTCCCTTGGGAGAGAGCGTGCCACCTTGAGGAAGGGGTGATTTGGTAAAGTGAAACTGTTCCTCGTACTCAGTGTGCCCACTGTACCCAATTTTTGCACCACGGGTGCGCTGGAACTTCTCTGCCTGACTCCCACAAAGGTCCTGTCATCAATGGGTAATTGTTACAATTTGTGTTCTTTGGGGAGAAAATGTTAGAAAATGCCTACTCTGCCGTTTTGATGATGTCTGTCTCCCATATATGCTTAGTCATTTCTTTTTCTAAAAAAAATAAATTTATTTATTTATTTTTGCCCGCCCTGGGTCCTCATTGCTACACGCAGGCTTTCTCTAGTTGTGGCGACCGGGGGCTACTCTTGGTGGCGATGCGCAGACTTCTCGCTGTGGTGGCTTCTCTTGTTGCGGAGCACGGGCTCTAGGTGCACGGGCTTCAGTCGTTGTGGCACATGGGCTCAGTCGTTGTGGCTCGTGGGCTCTAGGGTGCAGGCTCAGTAGTTGTGGCGCACGGGCTTAGTTGCTCCGCAGCATGTGGGATCTTCCCGGACCAGGGCTCGAACCCTTGTCCCCTGCATTGGCAGGCAGATTCTCAACCACTGTGCCACCAGGGAAGCCCTGCTTAGTCATTTCTAATATTCTCCTATGAGAAAGAATGCTGTGATAAGCCCTGCTGTGTCTAGAGCCTTTCCCTGTATCTAGGGTTATTCCTCTAGAACATTTCCTGAAATGAAACGACGAGGTGCAGAGGAAGAGCAGTTTTAGGGGTACTGGGGTATCCCGCCATATCACTCCCCTAAAAGGTTGTGCCAATTTTCAGCTCTGCCACCAAGAGGCAAACCTACTTCTTTCATTTCCCTCCTTATCACTGAGTATTACCTGAAAACATTTGCTAATCTATGGGCAGTTTCCTATATTTTCTGATTTCAAGTTTGATTTTCCTTAGCATCCCACTTGTCCCCAAATAGGCGAGCTTGCATATCCACACAGCACGGAGAAAGGACACTTCTCACTTTGCTTTTGTTTAGAAATTATTAAAAAAAAAAAAAAAATTTAAACACACTCTGTTCCTTTCCCTGGGATGTATAAAACTATCTGTATACGCATTTTCAAATCAAAATCATTAGATGATTATGTTGAAGATAAACAAAACATTCAGTCAGATGTCATTAGTATTCACAATGGAACAACCAGCATCTTCATGGTGAAACACTGAGATGCCCAGCCTGCAGGGAGGAGATGGCACAGAGGTAATTACTCAGAAACTAGGAGCACAGCGCTTTCAAAGTCCCATAAAAAGCACACGTTTCTGCTTCCTGCACACCTGTTTTCACTCATGCTTTCACAGTGAAAGAAGTTTACGGTGAGCCCGGAAGCAGCAAGGGCCGGATGTGTGAGACAATCGTTGCCTTAGCCTCTGGCTTGCCTGGAAGAACTGTAGTCGATAGACGCCATTTGACAGTCTGCAGTAGGAGGGAATAAGGGCAGCTCTTCTCTTTGGGTGTCTCCTAGGCCTCCCCTGCCCCTGCACCTTGGCCTTGGTATCTACACAAACACGACCTGATACGTAATCTGGGGAAACAGGCCCTAGTAAGGATAAGCATATGCTAATGGTTTAAGCCCAAACAGGGTTTTTTTTTTTTTCGTTTTCTGTTTCTGTAAATTGTCTCCTTTAAGCCTTGCACCAGTCTCTGGGGAAGAAGGAGCCTCGGAGGAGACAGAGGTGAACCCAGGACAGTCCCCTGGTTTGTGGTTATACAAGTTAAGCTCTTTAAACCCAGGGCTCTCGCCCTTCTGACCCCAGGAAGTCTGCCCTCTTTTCTCAAATAAGATCCACGGGCAACGTCTTTCTTCTGCTGCGCTTTCCCTGGCAGCTGGGGGGGTGCTGTGCCTCCAGCGGGTCTCATGACATTTCATGGACTTATACCTCCGTCCAAAGGACGCCTTTTTGCCCACGCAAATGTGCAGCCCAAGGATGGGGATGACGCAGGTGTGCGGCTTTTCATTCTGCGGGGCTGCGTACATCTGACTGATAAGAACGGTGTGGTTTGGCAAATCATCTCTATATCAATTGGAAAGCCAGTTGGCATCTCCTCTGCCAGGATTCAGGTCTGGGTTCATTCTCCTCTGCTCCTGGCCGTGCAGCCTCTCTGAGCATGTGGCCAGCCACTCACTTTGGCCCCAGAGGATGTAACCACTGAGCCTGCAGAGAGAGTAGGGCGGTCAGAGGTGACTTCCACTGGGAAGAGGGCCAGCATCGTGGGCACCTGGAGCTTATCATGGGGCAGAGGGGGATGGCTTCTTTAAGAAACGAAACAACAGGAATTAGTGATAGGGGAATTCAAGACTGTGTCAAAACGGATGTTGGTCCTGGCTCCGTATTACTTTGCTTTCTGTTCTGAGCAGCCCTCTTAAATGCGCCCTAGATTTTCTCAAGGTCTGTCTTCTTGTCTGGACAACAGCAATAAGAAGTTTGACACATTGCACAGTTTTTTTGTATCAAACGAGATAATGAGAGGGCAATTCTTTGTAAAATTCAATCTGTGTGCAAGCCTGTTGTGTGCATATGTTTCCTTAAATCTTATATCCTCAGCCCTCTTCTCTGTGACTCCTCATGTCCCTCCCCCAAGTGTACCATGGAATTCCTTCAGAAGTGTTAGGCGAACTTCTAAATCTTGACAACATAAAATAACGAAAATTTGCAAGTTTGGGAAGAGAAAACGAAAAGAATTTTAAAGGTGCTTATGCCATCATGTTTCATAACAGGGAGTAATTCCATACTCCTAGAATAAAAACCACTAAAAACTACAAAAAAAATAAAAAAGTTTAGGCAAAGGTGATTTCCCTGCAGAGAGCTCCCTAGGGCAGACACTGCTGGGATGGAATGTTCTCCGTCCTGTAGAGAGTGAGTGTCTGAATCGTGGAAACTCACACTCCTTAGCTGCTTCCCTCTCGGACATTCAAGCAAAGAATTATCTCTGCACTGGTGTCAACTTATGGGGAGGAAAGTGCTGTTTTGTGGTTGTTTGGAATTAGGCAGCAGAAAAGAAAACATTAGTACCCTGCTAGGCAAGCCATAAGATGGGATTTAGCCCCTCAACCTATTGTAAAATTAGCAGACCATTAAACAGGGAGCAGAGAACACAGTTCATAGAAGGGAATATCAGAGCATATGGTAATGGGGCGAGTGGTGGACGGCAGTGGTGTGGGAGCGGGAATTTCAAGAACGTCTAATTCAGGACCCTGACTGCGCCTTTAGGACTACGTGACTTAAAGACAAGTTTTCAAGCTGGTTTTTAAAATGAACAAGGCAAGAATGATCTTGGAATGGACACAGCGTCATTCATTCCAGCTATCCGCTCAACAGTGCTTGGACTCACTTTTAAAGAAATCTTTAAATTTTGGGCTAATTTTAAGCTTGCAGAAAAGCCTAAATAATAGAGGGTTTCTATGTATCCCTCACCCAACTTCCCTAATGTGGACATCTTACCTACCTGTAGAACAATTACAAAACTAAGATATCAACATTAGCATGATAAAGACTTGATTCGAAGTTCATCTATTTTGACTCGGTAACTGACCTTGGCCAAAAAAGGTCGTAGGGGACACTTGAAAGTAAGGGGATGGACGCTCCTCGTTACTGAGTCCGAGCTCTGCTCGCCGCACGACAGGCCCATGAATCGGAGACGAGGTGCTGAGACAAGGAATACGACTTTATTCGGAAAGTTGGCAGACGGAGAAGATCGCAGACTAGTGTCTCCGGTAAACCATCTTACCGGGATCCGGATGCCAGTTTCTTTTATAGAATCAGAGAGGGGGAGGCGGTGAGGAAGTAAAGTAAAAGGGCCACCAGTCTTGCAAAACATCTGGAATGACCAGCCTCGGGGAGGGGATGTGTTAATGTCTTCTTTTCTGCAGCCATTCACAGGAGGGCAGGGTTCCCTGAGGCAGGCCATTACGTATGATTAGAATAACAAAAGCAACGAGAAGCAAAGGCCATTCATAGTATGGAAAGACTTATCGGTTTATTCAATCCTACCATCAGCTTTGTAATGTAAGGGACGTTGCCTTGTTGCAGATCTCCTCCTATCTATTTATGTATACATGTGTTTCTTAGCGTCTGCCCAGTGGAGATAGGATTTAAGGTGGAATTTCTTCCACTCTTCCATCTTCCTAATCTTTTCATAATTCTATCCAGAGCACTAGGTGGCGATGTTGTGTTTTTAAAAGCAGTTTTCTTTTTAGAAGTGATCATTGACCAGTGAGATGACACTTAAAAATAACAATTATGTTTTCAATTTTAGCTAATTTTGGAATCGTATTTCCTCATTGTTTAAAATGCAACAAGAGCCCTTACTTCTTTTTTCTTTGAATTTTTGAATTTTGTTTTATTTTTTATACAGCAGGTTCTTACTAGTTACCCATTTTATACGTATTAGTATACATATGTCAATCCCAATCTCCCAATTCATCCCACCACCACCCCTCCACTTTCCCCCCTTGGTGTCCATACGTTTGTTCTCTGCATCTGTGTCTCTATTTCTGCCCTGCAAACCGGTTCATCTGTACCATTTTTCTAGGCTCCACACATGTGTGTTAATATACGATATTTGTTTTTCTCGTTCTGACTTACTTCACTCTGTATGACAGTCTCTAGATCCATCCACATCTCTACAAATGACCCAATTTCATTCCTTTTTATGGCTGAGTAATATTCCATTGTATATATGTGCCACATCTTCTTTATCCATTCATCTTTCGAAAAAGAACCCTTAATTCTTAAGCTCAGAGGCACTGGGGTTTTTTTGTTGTTGTTGTTACTGTTCTTCAGGATAACTATCCCAATATTGACGTAAAATAAAATAAAATTAAAATCTATCCAAAGGTAAAAAAGGAATTTGAATTTTCCCTTAAAGGAATTGAGAATTTATGCTGAAAATACTTAGCGAATTGACAGAGAGATTTCTATTCTCATGGAAGTCTGTGCCAAACCCAGTATTAGCTGCTTTTCAGTATATCTGTTTTCAGAGAAAAAAGTAAAGGCTATTCTAAGAAGCAAAGATAATTTTAGGTCATTATCATCTTATGATTTGGGGAGAAGAAAGACATAAATCTTACAGATAACTCTTTGCAACCAAGAACAGTTACCCAGGGCAGCACTTTCTAGAATGAGGGTAAGTGACATAAAGAAAGAGAATTACGTTAGACCAAGAATTTTCTCCTGAGCAATGTGAAGAGTATGGACTCACCTCCTACACAGATACTGGCTCTAGAAACTACTAGTTTAGAGGAAAAGTCATTTGTGTGTCAATGATCTGAGACTGGCTTTCTACAAGTCCAGTTGTGTTGACATTGGGCAGGTAGGGGCCGGAAGGAGGATGGGTGAGGTGATACTAATCTTATTTGCCCCGTCATTTAGGTCACAAGGCCTCATTACGGATAAACACATACCAGCCAGAGTTGCGGAGTGCCTGGCCGGACAGTTTATCATGGGCCGTGCTGGCTGCAGAGCTAGGGCACCAACCTTTTGGCATTTGGACTCATTCATCTGTTAAGTGGAGACTCCCATCTCTTAGGATTGCTCTGAGGACTCAATAAATGAGGATTAAAAAAATAATAAAGTACAGCGCTTGGGACATAGTAGCTACTATCATTGTTCTGCCTTTTTTCTAAAGGTTGACCAAAAACGATCCTAAATTCACCCAACCTGAATTACTGGGCAAAGTAAGTAAGGTTTAGATGTCAAAAGCCAACTCAGACCTTAAAAATGGGCATAACTATATTTAAATTTAATGAATGTGTATATCTTTCCCTATTTATAGTTATTTTTATAGCAAATTCAAGTGTTGTTTTACATGCAAAATAAGTCCCTGTTCTATTAAAAACCAAGTGAACCTCTGCCCCACAAATAAATAGCAAAACAAACAAGCAAACAAAAACTCCCATCTGTGAAGCAACAGACTCTACAGGTGACTTAATTCTGTAGTAAGCGTTTTTAAAACTGCTCTGGCTTAGATGTTCAGAAATTCTCAAGAGAGAAGAAAAGGAATACAAATGTGAAAATTTGGTTTTGATTTGATTTCCAAGACTTAATCAATTTTTAGATGTAAAGTCTAGGTGAGCGTAAATCATTTCCATTTACTTTGTCTCACTGAACAGGTAAAGACTGAAGTGATCATCTGTGGTGCTACACAGTATTCATCAAAATGATTGAAATAATGAAACTTTGTATCCTGTATCTGTGAATTTAAATTTTTGTTAAATTTTGCTTAGCCTATTATTTCATATATACATGTTTGGATTACTATTTTTTTAATATATGTGTGTGTGTGTATAAATTGATGGTTCCTAGAACCAGCGCCTGTGAAACAGGTGAATCTTCTCACTGTCATACAGAAGAAAACATACTCTTTCGAAACCCTTGGTCTCATATACTTTTTTTTCTTTCAAGTGCTGACCCTTGCTCTGGAAAGCAACGCCCTGGGTGATTCTCCCTGTCTGCAAAGAATCGTCTCTCAGATAGACTGATGTCTTTTTTCCCCCTGAAGCATATGACTTGAAATAGTGAAACCTTGAGTTCAGAAGGTGCTTTCTAGTGAGTGTGACAAAAATGCTAAACAGCATAAGCACCCTAAGCAGCTGGGATGGTAAGATGGAATCCTTTGTTATGGAAGGAGGGGCTGGGAGCAGGGTCACTGAGGTGTAGGAAAGTCATGATGATGATGATGGTGACGGTGGTGGTGAGGATGATGGTGGTGATGGTGGTGGTGATGGTAGTGATGGTGGTGATGGAAGCCAGCTGCTCTCCTGGGGACCCTTACTGTGCCCCTAGCCTGTGCCTGACATCAGGTCTACATCAGTGTTCCTTGGTCAGCACAGTGTTTCTCAACTGGGGACAGTCCCAACTCTTTCCTCCGTGTGACATGTGACAATGTCTAGAAACATTTTTGTTTGTTTCTGGGGGAGCGGCACTGCTGATGTCTAGTGGATAGAAGTCAGGGATGATGCTAAACGTACAGGGCAGCCCCCAAGAAAAAGAACTTTCCAGCCCAAGTGTCTCTCATGCTGCAGTCAGGAACCCTGGCCCTAGTGTGGGGCGCTGGCCCCCATTGTGTGGGTTAAGATTGTGAGGTAATAAAAGACATCTGGGCCCCAGGTAAGCCCTTTAGGATCCCTGTAATGAAAAGATACAGTTTTTCACTCTTTGCTCTTTTTATTAGTGTGTCCCCAAGATATGAAAGCTCATAGCTTTTAAAGGCTTTTTTAGGGCTGTTTTAGAAGGCATCAACGATCTTTTTTTTTTTTTTTTTTTTTTGCGGTACGCGGGCCTCTCACTGCTGCGGCCTCTCCCGCCGCGGAGCACAGGCTTCGGACGCGCAGGCCCAGCGGCCACGGCTCACGGGCCCAGCCGCTCCGCGGCACGCGGGATCCTCCTGGACCGGGGCACGAACCCGCGCCCCCCGCATCGGCAGGCGGACTCCCAACCACCGCGCCACCAGGGAAGCCCCCATCAACGATCTTTTTAAGAAAATTGCACAAATGAAACAGTGTGTGCTACTGATGTTATATGACTAACCTAATATGAGCTGTCATTCCGAGTGAGCCCATTAGAAATAGTGTTCTCCTGCCCATCAAACAAAAGAGACGTGTTTTTTAAAACCAATGTTCAGTGGAGGATGTGCTACTTCGCAGGCTCCGGGGACATGCTGGTAGGTGAAAAGATGCGTTCGCTGACTTAGGGGAACTAGTAGTCTCAGCGCAAGGACACCCTTGACTCAAAAGCCTTGATCTGTATAAAGTTGCAGCGAGCCAGGTGCTGTGACGGAGAGAACACTGGTCTCCAGGAGCAGAAGGTGGAGAGATTTTGGGTGGAGACAGACGAAAGCGCAGGTCAGGAAGGACCAGTGTGGCTGGGGGGGCGGGGAGCAGCTGGAAGGTAGAGCTGGGGAGCAGAGGGGCAGGCCCTGCTAGGACTGGCGATCTTTATCATAAAGTAGGAAGAAGCATTAATTTAATTGGAAGCGTGGCATAATTGGTTTTTTTTTTTTTTTTTTTTTTTAATCACTCTGGTTGCAGAATGGAGAATAGATCGAGGGAAATCGTTTTATTGTTCTTATTCCCGTTATATAAGTGATATCCAGTGTCTCTCCCCAAACAGGCTTTGGTCAGATGATGGAGAGACCTCGCCTATAATATCCTGGGTGTGAGTGAGGTGGCTTCTTAACTGGTTGATGTTTGGAACCAACGCGCAAATTCTAAACGCAGCGTCCTGAAGAGGGAGCGACGTCTGAGTTGGGGCAAGTGATCCAAAATCAAAAATCCAGGGTTTAGATGAAAAGCGGAAACCCGGGTGGGCACTAAGGCAGGAAACTCAGTGCTGGAGGACAGGAAACTCAACGCTGGAGGACAGGAAACTCAGTGCTGGAGGACAGGAAACTCAATGCTGGAGGACACATGAACAGCGGAAGAGGAGAGCCTGGAAGGGTCCGACTGTGGCGGGCACGCTCCCCGTGACTTTCCCTGGACACAGCAGGGCAGGTTCCCTTCCCCCAGACAGCCTCTGTCTCACGAAGGGGGAAACCAGAGGCTCCTTGGGTTTGAGCAACAAATCCTCTTACTTAGTTCTTGTAAATTTCCAAGAACTTTACAAGAATGTGGAATGTGAATTTCCCAAACCACCATCCCAGCCAGCGCCCTCCCCACTGTGCCCGTGCAGGACCCGGCCATGGTATCACCATGTAGAAACAAATAACAGAATACAAATCATGTGAGTTGGGGTCCAGGAGTGTGGGAAGTATGGAGGAAAATTATTACTAACCTTTTTGTCCTGTTTGGGAAGACAATAGAGATATTGATTTATTGATTTATTTCCTCTGACCTTTATTATTTCCATCCTTCTGCTGACTTTGGGCTTTGTTTCTTCTTTTTCTAACTTTTTTAGGTGGTAGGTTAGGTTGTTCATTTGAGATTTTTCTTGTTTCTTGAGGAAAGCCAGTATCGTTATAAACTTCTCTCTTCAAGTTGCTTTTGCTACATCCTATAGATTTTGGAAAGTTCTGATTCCATTTTCATTTGTCTCAAGGTATTTTCTGATTTCCTCTTTGATTTCCTCATTGACTCCTTGGTTTTTTAGTAGCATGTTAATTGGTCTCCACAGGTCTGTTCTTTCCCCCATTTTTCTTTCTGTGGCTGATTTCTAGTGCCATACCGTTGTGGTTAAAAAAAAAAAAAAAAAGCTTGATATTATTTCTGTCCTCTTAAATCTGTTGAGGCTTGTTTGTGGTCCAGCATGTGATCTATCCTGGAGAGCATTCCATGTGACTTGAAAAGAATGTGTATTCTGCTGGTTTTGGTTGTAATGTCCTGTAGACATATATTAACTCCAACCAGCCTACTGTGTCATTTAAGGCCACTGTTGCCTAGATTTTCTGTCTGGAAGATCTTTGATTTCGGTAGTGTGTTAAAGTCCCCTACTGTTACCCTACTATTATTGTCTTATTGTCAAGTTCTCTCTTTATGTCTGTTAGTATTTGCTTTATTTATATATTTAGGTGCTCCTGTAATGGTTGCATATGTGTTAACACGTGTAATATCCTTTTATTGCATTGATCCCTTTATCATTATATAATGCCCTTCTTTGTCTTTCTTTATGGCCTTTATTTGAAAGCCTGTTTTGTCTGATATGAGTATTGCTACTCCTGCTTTCTTGTTGTTTCCATTTTCGTGAAATACCTTTTTCCATCCCTCACTTTCAGGCTTCGTGTGTCTTTAACCCTGAAGTGAGACTCTTGCAGGCAGCATTAATAACTATTAATGCATTATTATTAATAATAAACACACACCTTTATAATATAGTATATAATTGTATACCAGTACAGTATATACGTTTTCTTGAGGGCCTTTTATATGAGTTGGGAGGAATATATCTTTACTGTGTACGTAAAGAACTTGAAGCTACGGATCCAATAATGAAAAAGAAGCCGGAATAGGTACACCTGGTACATTCCAAACATGGTCTGTAAATCACTTGTTTAAAATTTAGCATGTATTTTTCCAAAACAAAAATGTTATAAAAAGCTGTTGGGTTCCGCAGCTAACTCAAAGACACTAATTAAGTTGTTAAGTTTTGGGAACTAGAGTAAAGACTTACTAAACCAGACTAGAACGGACTATAGAATTGGAAGTACTAAAACCGAATTACCCTTCACAACAATTTATTTTTAATATTTATTTATTTGGCTGCGTTGGGTCTTAGTTGTGGCACATGGGTTCTTCGTTGTGGCACGCGAGCTTCTCTCTAGTTGTGGTGCGGGGGTTTTCTCTCTCTAGTTGAGGTGCGTGAGCTCAGTCGTGGTGCGCGGGCTTAGTTGCCCCATGCGGCGTGTGGGTTCCTAGTTCCCTGACCAGGGATCAAACCTGCGTCCCCTGCATTGCAAGGCGGATTCTTTACCACTGGACCACCAGGGAAGTCCCACAACAGTGCCTTAGATTCCTGCGGGGACCAGAAATTGATTTCTGCTGACACATCTTCCTTCTTACTTGTTTCCTGATGAAAGGCAGAGACGATCCTTTGGGGTGTATTTTCTTGCTTTGGAAGGAAATAATGAGACATTCTCAATGTGGGAGAGGGCTGGGACTCTGGCAGCTGGGCTAAGAAAGAAGTACATCTCGCGGTCCAAGTGGTAATTTCTCATTACAGGAGTGACCAAGTAGAATAAAGCTGTGGTGAGAATCGTGAAATAAGAAACACCAAAAGAGGACTTCCCTGGTGGTGCAATGGTTAAGAATCTACCTGCCAATGCAGGGGACACGGGTTTGAGCCCTGGTTCTGGGAAGATCCCACATGCCCTGGAACAACTAAGTCCGTGAGCCACAACTACTGAGCCTGCACTCTAGAGCCCTCAAGCCACAACTTCTGAGCCTGTGTGCCACAACTACTGAGGCCCGTACACCTAGAGCCCGTGCTCCACAACAAGAGGAGACACTGCAATGAGAAGTCTACGCACCGCAACGAAGAGTAGCCCCCTGTGGCCGCAACTAGAGAAAGCCCACGCGCAGCAACGAAGACCCAATGCAGCCAAAAATAAATAAATATCCTTCTGAAAAAAAAAGAAAAGAAAAGAAAAGAAACACCAAAAGAATTGAAAAGCAGTGAAGTGGCTCAAAATATGAAGTATGAGGAGTAAAAGATACTGAGCGACTTTCTGGAAGCAACTATTCCTTTCTTTATGAGGTGGTAGAGATTGCCAGTGAAAAGCTCCTGTCGCGCAGAATACGGTGTTCGGTCCCGGAGTTTCCTGGTTTCATCAACAGAATTTTGTAGCTGCATCACCATTTCTATTTAGAATGCACACCTGTAGAGTAATTAAATCTTATTAAATCAGTTTGAGATTATTGGCGGTTGTAATTGTTGGTTTCTAGGCACTGTGTAAAGTCTTATCAAACCACAGGCTTCTATAAGTGTGTTTTAGATGCCTCTTTCCAGAGCGCACACACAGAGTCGCCGACACCAGGGTGTTTGGAGCCTCCACTTCTTCTAGGCTTGGTCTTACAGGACCAGACACATAGTTGACTTGACTCTCCAGCAGAATAATGAAGTGAATTCACTTCTGGATGACTAGCAACTTTTTGTGCTGACTATATTGGCTTAACAAGGATGGGAAGCCGTATGTGTGTGAGCATCTGCATGGACAGAGATTAAGAAAATGGCGGAAAGCGAAGGCTTTGTTATGAGACTGGACTGTTTTGAATTTCTATTATCTTCATTCTACTCCAAGCAAGAGACTGGGCTTTGAATAACTCAGCTAATCAGCTTAGGTAATAAAAGGTGTGAGCACTTATCTTACATTTCATTCTTCCAAAACAGAAGTAAACAGCCGCGCTGCACCCTATTGTAATTATCCACAAGAGCCCAAGAATCTGATGAAAGTGAAAATAAATGACAATCAAATAACAATATCATTTTATATTTTCAGCAGACAGTTGGGGAAGACTGTATGGTACATTTTCTCTCAAGTTTCTAGAATTGTAAAAATTTTATTGACTCTTGACGAAGCATGTTGTTATAGACCTTCCATCCTTTGATACGTGACTATTTGATTATTTATTGCCATGTTTGGCTGTGCGTATGTTCTTTTCTTTTGTAATCTCGTGGGTGGATGGGGAATTGGTTATAATTTAGTCACCTCTAAGACCTTGAAACAAAATGGAGTCCCTGGTGTTATAGCTTGTTCTTTTCTTTTAATTTTTTAAAAATTGAGATATAATTGACGTATAACATTATGTGGGTTTAAGGTGTACAATGCCCTAATTTGATACAATTATATATTGCAATATGATTAACATCTTAGTGTTAGCTGGCACCTTTATGGGGTTACATAACTGTTATTTCTTTTTTGTGGTGAGAATAGTGAATATAGTCGCTTAGCAACTTTAAGTCTATAGTACAGTGTTGTTGCCTGTAATCACTACGCTGTGTTAGCCCTTCAGGACTTATTTTCAACAAACTTGCAACTAGTAGATAAACGAGTCCTGTTTATTTACCAAATAGTACTTCTAGTTTGCTTTTACATTCTTTTTCCTAAGCATTCTTATATTGACATTTTGTGTGTGTGTGTGTGTGTGAGATAGACACTTGAACCAATAATTTAGTCGGCTCTGAATACAGAATCTACCTTGTTAATGTAGGAATTTTCTCAATTTCTTCTGTATTTGAGTTCCCTTCATGTTTAACAGGGCTCTAATTGTGCTAAGGCTTTATTTATTTATTTTAAAAATAACCTTATTTGATCTATTTATTTTTGGCTGCGTTGCGCAGGCTTTCTCTAGTTGCCCCGGGTGGGGACTGCTCTTCGTTATGGTGCGCGGGCTTCTCATTGCAGTGGCTTCTCTTGTCACGGAGCACAGACTCTAGGTGCGGGCTTCATTAGTTGTGGCACACGGGCTCAGTAGTTGTGGCTTGCGGGCTCTAGAGCTCAGGCTCCGTAGTTGGGGCACACGGGCTTAGTTGTTCCAGAGCATGTGGGATCTTCCCGGACCAGGGCTCGAACCCGTGTGCCCTGCATTGGCAGGCGGATTCTTAACCACTGCGCCACCAGGGAAGTCCCTGTGCTAAGGCTTCAGAGGAAGAACATTCCTCTGGTACAAGATGAAAGAGTGTGTATTTGTGTTAGGGCTGTGTCTCTGGCTGGGGCCATTGAATTATGCATATCCCGTTACACCAAGGGTGAAAGATTTATTTTTTATCTGTTAAATTGCCACCATATTTCTTTGTGACATATTAAATGTTTAATATATATTTTTGTTTAAAATTTAAATTGTGGCCTGAGTTAGAAGCCCAAAGGATTACATACCCATTTTTCTTGGGGTGGGGGGAAGGCATACATTCAAGTCAAGAAGTAGAATCTCAAAAAAAAAAAAGAATCTCTCCAGCACCCCCCCCAAATCCACCACGTGCTTTTCACTAGTCACCACACCCACCCACCCCTCTAGATGTGACTGCTGTCCTGAATTTCATGGCAATCTTTTCTTGCTTACAACTGGATAAGCTATGTATAAATCTGAAACCAAATAGTTTATTTTGGAACTTTCTATAAGCGGACCCATGCTAGATGTATTTTGTGTATCTCGCTCCTTTTAAAGTTTTATTTGCAAGTTTCACCCATCATTGCATTATTGTATTGCATGTAGCTGTGGTTCATTAAATTGTATTATTCGATATTGTTCCATTCTGTGCCTTTACTGCAACTCAGTGGTTCTCTCGTGGGTGCACACTGGCCTGGTTTCCATCTTTTGGCCATTATGAGCCCTGCAGCTGTGACCATGCCAGCAAAGTACTGGCCCCGGCTCCTCTTAGGTTGAAGAATTGGCAGCCGTGACAACCACTATTTTGAATGTTATCTTTGTCGTATCTTTGATTATCTCATTACATTTCAAATTTATTTCAACTCCCTATCAGTGATGTGATACTGTGTGTTTACCTTTTTTTAAATTAATTTTTATTGGATTCTATTAATTTTTATTGTATAGTTGCTTTACAATGTTTTTTTGTTTCTACCGTACAGCAAAGTGAATCAGCTATACGTATACATACATCCCCCTTTTTTTTGGATTTCCTTCCCATGTAGGTCACCACAGAGCACTGAGTAGAGTTCCCTGTGCTCTACAGTAGGTTCTCACTAGTTATCTATTTTATACATAGTATCAATAGTGTATATATGTAAATCCCGGTCTCCCAATTCATCCTCCCCTGTGTGTTTACATTTGCTTATGTTTTTCTCTCAACTTCATCTACAATGTATATAGTTGTTGTTGATTTGTTTTCACTGAAATAAGTTATTCTGTGCAGATTACATTTTATGACTACGATACAATTTTATTCTCCTGTCCAGGGACATTTGGATTATTTGCAGGGCTTTTTTCCATTACAAATAATTTTGCTATGAACATTCCTGTACATGAAAACTTTGGCACCTGTTCAAGAGGCCCTCAGGATGGAACTAGGAGGAAAATGGCTTTTCAGTGTAATGCTTGCCTTTCGGCAGCAGCAGAGGGTGATGGGCTTAGTTGCTCCGTTATTTATTTTTTTAATAAATTTATTTTATCTATTTATTTCTGGCTGCGTTGGGTCTTCGTTGCTGCGTGCAGGCTTTCCCTAGCTGCGGCGAGCGGGGACCACTCTTCGTTGCAGCGCGTGGGCTTCTCATTGCGGTGGCTTCTCTTGTTGCGGAGTTCGGGCTTTAGGTGCACAGGCCTCAGTAGTTGTGGCACGCAGGCTCAGTAGTTGTGGCTCATGGGCTCTAGAGCGCAGGTTCAGCAGTTGTGGCGCACAGGCTTAGTTGCTCTGCGGCATGTGGGATCTTCCCGGACCAGGGATCAAACCCGTGTCCCCTGCATTGGCAGGAGGATTCTTAACCACTGCGCCACCAGGGAAGTCCCTGGTTAGTACTTTCTTCTGCCACCCTTTATTTCTCAAGTTTCTAGTTACGGGTAAGTTTGTTCCTGGTGCCCATGACGTGCCGCTGATCCATTTTTCTGTCTCTAAGCTGATGTGACACCATTTTAACTATTGCTTTAATACATCTTGGTATTTGGCAAGTTCTCTGATCTTGTTCTCCCTCTTGGTCTGAGGGGAGGACATGGCATATTTTGCAACTTTATTATAACTGCTAGCATTAACCTGGCAAGTTCCACGAAGAACCCTGTGTGTCGTATCTTTCAACATGGACACACCTGACAACAGCATTCTAATTTGAGGTGATGGGTACTGACTTGTACTGACGTCATAACCTCCTGATAGGATGTGCTCTCTGATCCGTCAGCCTCCCGTGTTGCCCCATCCACACCCTTCCTTCCCTAAAGCCGGTGGTTCCCTATGGCCTGTTTGGAATCTGTTCAGAATCCTGAGTCTGTCCCTTCAGGCCGTCTGCGGTAGACCTCTGCTTATCTCTCCAGTCTCCCATCTCCTTCCCCCTTCTCCTCTAGCCACACTTTGAGTTCCTTCCACTCCTGCTTGGAGCTCTGTCATGCCTCAAGCCCCCAAGTTCCCCTCTGGAAGAGCTGGGAGACTGTTGGTCTTTCTTTAAAGCACCTCCCGTCTCTCCTCCGTCCTCCTCTCTGCTCCCTATCTCCCTTGTTTCTCACACTACAGCCTTGTCCACCAGCAGGTGCTCTAAGGGTCTCATTCAGTTTGGAAACAGGATTGTAAGCAACAGGATACCAATGAAACGTGGCTTCAACAATTGGGATTTGTTTTTCTCACAAAATTAAAACCCCATAGGTTGGTGGACCCAGGGTTGAATTCAGCTGCTTGATGATGTCAGGGTTACGCTTCTTTCTTTTCACTGTTCCCTCATGGTGACAAGAGGGCTGCCAGTGACAGGAGGGCTGCAGCAGCTCCCTGCATCAAAAAGAGGAAAAAGACCTTCTCTTCACTATAATTCCTTTTATCAGGGAGGAAAAGATTGCCTCAGAAATCCACCACGAGACCCTCTTTCCTGTGCTATTGGCCAGTGTCCCAACTGCAAGGGTGGCTGGGGCAGTTTGGACTTGATATCACACACTGATGCCAGCAGGGAGGAGTGGACATTGGAAATAGTCTGACTCAGGACCTTCCTGCTTATGAACACAAATGGGCCTGAAGTTCACAGATGAGTTTGCATATTACACACCCTTGGACTTGGGGTGCACTGCATTGAGTGTGTGTCAACTTTGCTGCAGTCCAAAGAGCTGTGTGGAACCGTTGAGTTTACTGTTATACAATAATTGAGTTTTACTTCCTTTTTTTCATACTTATACATTAGTAAGGATAACTTCAACTCTATAAAATTTTTTGTACTTTTTTGGGAAAAAATATGTTTTCCTCCTTTTTGCTGTTCTCTTTCTGGAAATCCTATTACATGTTTGATCTTTGGTGTTCATCCTCTATGTCTTATCTGTCTTCTCAAATTTTGTGCCGTCTTGTCTTCTGGTCTATTTGGTAATATGTACTACACTGTCCAATATGGTAGCCATAGACACATATAACTGTCAAAAATTAAATTTAGCTTAATTAAAATTAAGTAAAAGTTACAATCCAGCGTCTTAGTTGTAGCAGGTCATATTTCAAGTATCAATAGCAACAGGTAGCTACTGTGTTGGACACCACGGATGAGAAAGATTTCCACTGTCAAGGAAAGTTCTATTAAATATCACTGGTTCAGAGCCTACTTAGAAAAGCTTTCTGAGCACGGATCCAGACAGAGTCTGTGAGAGTGTCTTCAACAAATATTTACTAAGTTAAAAGAAATCAGAAAAATTGTGTAAAATAGATTTAAAACACCGGGGTCCATCGCTCTTTGCTCTACTGCGTTATAGGAAACTTTGTTCTAGTAAATTCCCGTTAATAAGTAATCATAAAATCAATCACATGACATATTTTATATCTGTTTCTTCTACTTTGTTATTTAGTAAACAGCCATTTTAAGTGGTCATACTTTTGAAAGATTTAAATACAAAATTAAATTGTCAAATAGTGGTGACTTGTATTGCAAGCAGAATTACTGTAAAGATATATATATATATGACAGTTAATTATTCAGAACACTTAATGGGTTCCATTAATGTGAGCAAATTCAACTCATTATTTTCCCAGCAGTTATCCTTACTAATGTGTACGTACGAAAAAAAGGAAGCAAAACTCAATTATTGTGTAACAATAAACTCAGTGGTTGCACACAAGCTCTTTGGACTGCAGCAAATTGACACACGCTCAATGCAGTGCACCGAAATCCAAGGGTATGTAATATGCACGCTTTGCGTCTTCATTATTTGTTTGACTGTTTTACTTCTAAAAACCTTAGTTTTAGGGACTTCCCTGGTGGTCCAGTGGTTAAGACTCCATGCTCCCACTGCAGGGGGCATGGGTTCAATCCCTGGTCAGGGAACTAAGATCCCACATGCTGGGTGGCATAGCCAATAAAACAAAAAACAAGAGACCCCCAAAAACCTTAGTTTGGAATCATTACAGATTCACAGGAAGTTTCAAAGACAGTACAGAGATGTCCTATGTACCCTTCACCCAGATGCCCCCAATGGTTACCTCTTATAGAACAGTATCAAATACTGGTAGTTACAGCATCACAACCAGGAAGTTGACATTAGCACAATGTGTCATTTCATCCCGTGTCTAGTTTCACGTAGTCGCTATAATCAACTATTGTACTAGATTACACATTATACTATATTAAAGCTATTCCATCACCACAAGACTCTATTGTGTTAGCCGTGTGTGGTCCCCACTGCACCCTGACAACCACGAATCTGTTCTCCGTCTCTGTGACTCTGATCTCGGGAATGTTACGGAAATGGAGGCTGACTGTGCAGCCTTCCATATTAGCTGTTCACTCAGCATACTATCCTTGAGATTCGTTCAAGGCGTTGCTTCTACAAAAGTTTCTTTTTATTCCTGAGGGTCACGGTATGCATGTCCTACACTGCGCCTAACCTTTTGCAGGACGTTTTAGTTGTTTCCAGTTTCGGGGCAATTACAAATAAAGCTGTGGTGAGCATTCTGGGAAGGATTTTGTGGGAGCCTAATGTTTCAGTTCTCCAGGATGAACGTCAAGGAATAGGATTGCTGAGTTGCGTGCTAAGTGTACATTTAATCACTAAAGAAGCTGCCAAGCTATTTTCCAGGGTCGCTGTACCATTGGACGGCCTCAACAGCAAGGTGTGAGAGGTCCGGTTTCTCCACATCATTGCCAGTGGTAGTTTCCAGGGTCGCTGTACCATTGTACGGTCTCAACAGCAAGGTGTGAGAGGTCCGGTTTCTCCACATCATTGCCAGCGGTAGGCACTTTCACTGTTTTTAATTTCAGCTACTCAGTGGGTGTGTAGGATAGCTTGTCATGGTCTCTATTTGCATTCCACTAAGGGCCAGATGTTAAACATCTTTTCACACGGTTCATTTGCTATCTGTACGTACCCCGGGTGAAATGTCTTTTAATGTCTTTTGCACGTTTTCCAACTTGTTTGTGTATTTGGTTTTTACTGTTGAATTTCTAGATTTCTTTATATATTCTAGACGCAAGTCCTTTGTCAGATATGTGGTTTGAAAATACTTCTTTCAGCTTCTTAACAGAGTCTTGACATAGCAAAAGATTTTAATTTTGATGAAGATCAATTCAGAATTTTTAAATGGAGCATTCTTTTTGTATCATGTCTGAGAATTCTTCACTAAGCCCTAGGTCCCAAAGCTTTTCTCCCATGTTATCTTACAGGAATTTTTTAGTTTTATAGGTTGATATTTCATATTTTAATCTATGATCCATTTTGAGTTAATTTCTATATAAAGACTAAAATGTATTGAAGTTCATTTTGGTGCTGATGGAATTACTCTGGCACCATTTGTTGAAAAGACTATCCTTCCTCTGTTGAACTGTGTTTGCACATCTGTCAAAACTCAGTTGACCATACTTGTGTGGGGCTATTTCTGGGTTCTCTCTTCTGTATCTTTGATCTGTGTGTCTATACCCTTCACTAATGTCACACAGTCTTGATGACTATAGCTTATAGTAAGTCATGAAATTGAGGATACTTTCTTCTTAGATCAAAATTGATTTAGTTGTTCTAGTTCCTTTGCCTTGCCATACAAATTTTAGAATAATTTCGTCTATATCTGCAGAAAGTTTTGCTGAGATTCTGATAGGAATTTCATCAAACCTATATATCATCTTGGGGAGAATTACCCTCCTTACTACATTGAATTTTCCAATCCACGAACATGGCTCGTCTTTCCAATTATTTAGATTTGGATTTCTAAATTACTAATGGATTTCTTTCATTAGTACCTTACAGCTTTCAGCATGCAAATACTGTATGTGTTTGGGTAAGTATTTTTAAGTATTTTAAGTATTTCTGAGCAATAATAAGGTGTGTTGTATTTTAAAATTCCACATGTTCATTGCTAACATATAGAAATACAGTTGAGTTTTGCATATGCTGATCTTCTGCAAGACTTGATGAATGCACTTACTAGTTCTATGAGTTTTTGTAGATTTCTTGGGCTTTTCTACACAGATCATGATGGCATCTGCAAATGGATATCTCTTATCTGTACACCTTTGTTTTATGTTTTCACCATGTTTCCAGACCTATGTTGCGTGTGGGTGGGAGAGCGGACACCCTTGCTTTGTCTTGTTTTGGTATCAGGGTCATACTCACATCACAGAATGAATTGGGAAGTGTTCCCTTTTCTTCTCTTTGCTGGAATACATCATGTAAAACTGGTGTTAATTCTTCTTTAAACATTTGGTAGAATTCTTCATTGAAGCCATCTGGACCAGGAAATTTCTTTTTTAGTATCTTAAATTATGAATTCAATTTTCTTAATAAGACTCTTCAAATGATTTCATATTGGGGAAGTCATTCTTTCCAAAAACGTGCCTCTTCCTCTGGCCTCTGTTGCTTCCAACAGGAAATTTGCTGTCATTTTAATAGCTTTTCTTCTATAGGTCAGGGGTCCTTTCTCTCTTACTGTTTTCTTTATCTTTAGTTTTCAGAAGTTTGACTATGATGTGTCTTGTGTGGATTTCTCTAAGTTTATCTTGCTTGGTAATTGCTAGGCTTCTTGAATCTATAGGATTTTGGCTTTTATTACATTTGAAAAAATTTCAGCAATTATTTTTTAAATGCTTTTCAGCCCCAACCTATTTCTCCTCTTCTTCTGGGACGTCAATGACATGAATATGAGACTTTCTGTTATCGATCTGCAGGTCTCTGAGGCTTTGTTCAGTTTTTTCAGTCTACTTACTCTGTGTTCTTCAGATTCGGTCATTCTTATGTCTGAACAGACAGCAAGGGTCACCAGACATAGGCGGAGGTCTGCAAAATGAGAGAAAAGCGAACAGAAAGAGAAAAGCAGAAAACTAGTAAGAACTTAAGGAAATGATTAATGAGTGAGGGAAATTCCAAAAGATATTATGTCCATTCAGTAAGCAGTGGGCGCTATAGAAAGAAAGGACAAGAGAAAACTCATAGAACTTAAAAATATAATGGTCAAATAACCAAATTCAGTAGGAGCCTGGAAGGTAGATTTAAGGAACTCTCTCAGACCAGAAGATGAGAAGGTACAAAATCAGAGAAAGAAGATAAGACATCAACACCAAAGATCAAAAGTGTGATAGGATTTCTGGAAAGAGAACAGCAAAAAGGAGGAAAATATATTTTTTCCAAAAAAATAATACAAACATTTTTATATAGTTGAAAGTAGCCCAATTTCTCAACTGGAAGGAACCTACCATGTTTCAAATAGAACAAAAAAGCCACAGGCTTAGGCGCCTCAGAATTTGACTATCAGGATAAAGGCTTTTTCAGGAAAGAAGGTCACCTGAGAATCATTTCTGACAAGAGTTCTCATCAGGACATTAGCTGCTAAAAAAGGGAGGGCGCTTCCTTTTTGTTTATTTCAAGATTTTGCTGGTGTTGTTCACTGTTTTGTCTGTTGTTTCTGAACTCTGAGGAGGGTCCATGAGTACTTGAACGTCCTTTTAACAAACAAATGAATGCAGGAGTTGAGTGAGGGCGGGAGAAGTGTACACCTTCCCATCAGGAATGAGCTTCTTTGTCAAGCCAGCGTTCTTTAAGACATGTTGCTCCCATGGTTCCCCCTCCTGTAACAGGGTGTGGGTCTGGCTGGAGTTCGCTGCTGGGTGGCTTGATGGGACAGTGGTGCCGGTGTCCGTCCTGCTCTGAGTGTAAAGTGAAGAACCTTTGTATCCTATTACCAGTTAATCACTAAAGGGATGTTGCCTATAAGCTTAACTTCTACACAATGGCCCATCTCTCCGATCCCTGCCTCCGAGAGATTAAGGTAATGGGCTTTCAGCTAAAACACCTGTGTTTAGCTCCCAGGAAACCTCCTGAGCAGGCCCACCTGTGAATGACTGCACGAGGGAGAAATTAACACCTCCCCTCCGGAGGCTGACGGGAACCAGGAAGTGCTTGGCTTTAGTCCCGCCCCTTTTAGTATAAAAGGAGCCTGAATGCTGACTCAGCAAGACGGTTCTTTGGGCGTCCGGCCCGCCATCTTGCTCTGCTGGCTTCCCAGGTAAACTCACTCTTCTTTGCCCCAGCAGCTCGGCTCAGTTTATTAGCCTGTCGTGTGGCGAGCAGTACAAGCTTGGACTTGGTAACGAATTTTGATGAAGCCACCCAGGAGCCTTGCTGCTCGTGGCCTGCCAGCCCTGGCTGGGGAATTCTGGGGTAAGACCCTAGCAGCTGCCGGGACCCCTTGTCTTGGGGATCTGCCTTCAGAGTTCTCTGAAGCAGCACCGGCCGCCCCAGCGCTGGGCAGTGGAAGGAAGGAATCGACGTTTGGGAGCCGACGGGCTGCGTACGGTAGGGTAAGTGGCTCCGGTGTGTACAGCCGGGAACTTGATTCCTCTCCGTTTGGGGCGTTTTGTTTTGTTTTGTTTTTGCGGCGTTTGGGGCTTTTTCTCTGGAACAAGCCAGTTTGTTTCGTATTGGAGTGGGGTGTACCCTGTTGGCGAGAGGAAAGAGTTGTTGGACTTTGACCCGATTTGTGAACTGGTTCGTTTGCTTCTCTGAAGGCTAGCACTTGTATGTGCTGTTTGTGTTTTATCTTGAATTTCTGTCTCGAAAAATGGGGAATGTTTACTACCAACTAAAGATTCTAAAGAACATCCATCGCCCCCGTTCAGTGGGAAATAGCCCGGGCAGCCTTTGTGCCTTTTCCCACAACTGTGGACTGGACGTTGACAGTGGGTAACGGTAATCGGGAAGAACCTCTGTATCCTGTTACCAGTTAATCTCTAAGGCGAGGCTGCCTATAAGCTTAAATTCTCCATAACGGCCCATCTCTGGGACCCCTGCCTCCCAGGTAATGAGCATTCAGCTAAAATACCTGTGTTTAGCTCCCAGGAAACCTCCTGAGCAGGCCCACCTGTGAATGACAGCAGGAGAGAGAAATTAACACCTCCCCTCCGGAGGCTGCCGGGAACCAGGAAGTGCTTGGCTTTAGTCCCGCCCCTTTTAGTATAAAAGGAGCCTGAGTCTGACTCAGCAAGATGGTTCTTTGCGGAGACGAGCCCGCCATCTTCTTGGTCTGCTGGCCTTCTGGATAAAGTCACTACTCCTTTCCCCAGTAACTTGTCTCTCGATTTATTGGCCTGTCGTGCGGCGAGCAGTATGAGCTTGGACTCGGGAACGTGAGGTCTGAGAAGGGCGTCTCACGGCAAAGGTGAGAACCGAGCTGAAAGGGGGCTCAGCAGAGAGGCACACCTTGGCCCCCGGTGCGGTTCCCACAGCTGGGCCAGTGAGCGGGAGCTGGCTCCAGGGAGAAGGCAGAAAGGACCCCAGGGGTTCCTCTTGGTGCGGGGAGGTGGTTGCAGGGGGCTTCCTTTCACGAGGCCCTTTGCATTTTAAGGGGATTGGAAGGCGGTTTTAGGGGGTCGTGTTTGTTCCACGTGTCCACCCGTCACACAAGGGAAACGCTTCAGGAGAAGAGCAGGGATGCTCGGCTGAGGCTGCCGGAGAGGAGGAGCTGAAGCCAGTGTCTCCCGGCCAAGAGCCGTAACATCCAACCAATGAATGACAGGCACGGGGCTCTGATGCCCACGTCTAAGTCTTTCCAGTGAAGACCTAGTGCGGCCTCAGCAGATAGTGATCCCTCTTCCACTTCGGTGCAGATTTATTTTATTACTGCGTAGTCTGGGTTTTGTTTTGTTTGTTTGTTCCTTTTTTTTCTGTACGCGGGCCTCTCACTGTTGTGGCCTCTCCCGTTGCGGAGCACAGGCTCCGGAAACGCAGGCTCAGCGGCCATGGCTCACGGGCCCAGCCGCTCCGCGGCATGTGGGATCTTCCCGGACCGGGGCACGAACCCGTGTCCCCTGCATTGGCAGGCGGACTCAACCACTGCGCCACCAGGGAAGCCCAACTTTGCATTTTTATGTAGGTCTGTGACCCACTTTGCACTAAATTTTGTGGAAGGTGTGAGGGCAGTGTCTAGATACTTACTAATCGTTGTTTGGTCCGTGGATATCCAGTTGTTCTGGCACATTTGTCGAGAAGCCACCCCACCCCCGCCTTCTCATTCTGCTGCCTTTGCTTCTCAAGGGTCAGTTGACTACTGCTTGTCACTGGGTCTGTGTCCAGGCTCTCTGTCCTGTCCTGTCCATCTGTTTGTTCCGTTCACGATTATGTAGCTTTACAGGACATCTTGAAGTCAGGTCCCACTGGTCCTCGTTAGAAGCTTTGGTTCCTCCTGTGTACCTCTTGTTTCCTTCTTTAAACTCTGAGATGACCACAGGGTGCGCGGTGCGGCTTCTTTTTTCTTAGCTTATTTCCCACTGTTCACTCCATAGTTAAATTCCTTGTAGATGTGTTGTTGCAACTTTAATTGTGGTACCCACCCCTGCCTTACTGCGTGGTTATTTCTTCACGGTCAGTGCGGAAGGTAGGTGCGTTTTCGGAATGGACATGTCTGAGCACGGCTGTCGTGAATGGTCTTGGACAACCTCAAACAATTTCCTGTGTTTGCAGAGGGCCAGCGTGAACGTGGCGGTTTAGCATAACCAAGTGTAAATCGGCAAACTTCTGCAGATGAGCTACAATATATCCTATTTCCTCTTTGATAGTTGTGTTTCATAATATATAATACTATTATAATTTAAATGACATCGTACATGTTCATAAAGTACTATTGCATACCTAATGTTAATATAGACAAAAATCAATGATGTATTCAGATTTGAAAGGGATGGAATATGAATCTGATTTCTGGGGCGATGACAAGATGGATCAATAAAAAGTTCCAAAGATGGCATCACTTCACTGATACACTCCATGTTACTCAGAATAGGTCCCGCAGTTTTTGAGGCACAGATGCAGATGCTAGAAAAGCCTGCTGAGATTTGCATTTTAATATTTCCTGAAGATTCAAGTACATCCAGCTAGAATTTGCAGGAAGAGACTTTCGTTCGAGCTATGCTTTATCCGAAGGTCCCTAGGCCTTCAGTGTTAATAGTTGCTTTGAACATCGCTGCGCTCTCTCCAGTTGCCTTTTTAATCACCGTTTGTGCAGCTGCATCATCATAGCTATTTGTCTGCTGCTCTTTCAAGCTGGAACACTTCAGGCCCTCTCTCTTTTTATTTTGTTTTTCAGAGTCAGCTTTGTGTTTGCAGTGTCAAGATTTACATTTGAAAGAGACAGGCAGGGAAAGGAGAGAAGATAAAACCCTCTTTTCAGAGACCCCTCTTTTATTTTAATTGAAGTGTAGTTGATTTACAACGTTGTGTTAATTTCTGTTGTACAGCAGAATGATTCAGTTATATATATATATGTATATTCTTTTTTGTATTCTTTTCCATTATGGTTTATTTCAGGCTACTGAATATAGTTCCCTGTGCTCTACAGTAGGACCTTGTTGCCAAGGGGGAGGGGAGGTGGGGGAGGGACGGACTGGGATGGTTAGGGGTTAGCAGATGCAAACTATTACATAGAGAATGGATAAACGACCTCATTTTCTTAGCGACGAATTTCACAGTGACAAGGATGTTGGGCACTGCTCCTTTTCACGTCTGGAAGCTTTCAAGAGTGTGATTTTAACAAGGTCTCGTTTTTCTTACTGTCTTTTCCTTTTTTATAAACATGAACGTAGCCGGGTTAATTATTTCATTCTGTCAAGTGAACATGCAGGACCAGTGCCTGGATAACATGCTGCAGAGTATTTTCACAGGGCTGTCACCTGTCTTGCAGTCCCTCAGGGTGACAGGTGTGCTTTAGCGAGTGATGGTGTTGCTTCTAAAGGATGCCATTTATACCACTGACAGCGTGGATTTTCCTATTTTTATAACAAGAGTTTTCCAGCCGGTGGAGGTAGTGTTTTAGCCTAATAAAATTAATATATCATGGGAAGTTTCCAATTGTGGGAGTAAAGTGTCTCGTGCAAGGGGCACCTCTTTTTAAATCTGTGCAACTAAGGGGATGATTCTGGTCATCAAGGTGAGGCTCACTGGAGGCAGAACAATTTTGGAAAAAAGGAAAGTTCTTGGGTTCAATTTTTTTGAAATAAATTTTATTTATTTAATTTTGGCTGTATTGGGTCTTCGTCGCTGCACGCGAGCTTTCTCTAGTTGTGGCGAGCGAGGGCTACTCTTCGTTGCGGTGCGCAGACTTCTCATTGCGGTGGCTTCTCTTGTTGTGGAGCACGGACTCTAGGCACGCGGGCTTCAGTAGTTGTGGAGCGCAGACTCAGTAGTTGTGGCTCGTGGGCTCTAGAGCGCAGGCTCAGTAGTTGTGGCGCACGGGCTTAGTTGCTCCACGGCACATGGGATCTTCCTGAACCAGGGCTCAAACCCGTGTCCCCTGCATTGGCAGGCGGATTCTTAACCACTGTGCCACCAGGGAAGCCCGGGTTCAATTTTGATCTGTTAAAATTGTGCAGTGGCAAAGTCAAGAGGACAATTGAATATATTCAACTCAAATTCAGTTAGAGATGAAGATATAGGAAGAAATAGCACCTAGACAACGACACTGATGTGGTAGCGGATGAAACCCCCCAGGGGCAGAGTGTAGAGTCGCAGGAGAGGTCCAGCATTGGAGGAAATCCAGAGTTTCATATGGGCCAGAGGAGAATCAGCCAGAAGACTGGGGGGGGGGGGGGCGACCAGGGTCAGGAAGAAGGGTGCAGGTGTGTGATTTCAGGAAAGTCAGGGAAGAGCGAGCTTCCAGTGGGAAAGAGGCATCCTAAGTGTGAAGGCTGCTGAGGGGCCAGGCTGAGAATGGCAAAGGGTCCCCAACATTCAGGAGCCGCCGTGAAAGCCAAGATGCAATGTCCTGGGAAGTGCCTGAATGGTGGACAAGGGGAAACTCTCAGAGACAGTCACGTGCGGGGGAAAGAGAGTGAGGGGTGGTGACTGAAGGGGGAAGGGGGTCAGGGGAGTGGGTTTTCTAAGCGATGAGAAAGATTGAAGTAGCTGTTGGGAGACAGCTCCTTACGGCTCTCTCAAATGTCTCATGTCTGCAGGCAGAGGCGTTGGCTGCCTTTGCTCTGAACTGAGTAGTGAAGAGCTTTGCAAGGTGCAGCATTTTCCTCTGAGCCAAGGACAGATCTGTCCAGTGTCCACTACAGAAGGTAATGTCTCCCTCTGGGACAAAGCTCAGGCAGGCGTCATGCCCACCATAAAATACCTGGGCTCCTGAAATGCATCCTGGGATGAATGCAGGTATTACTTGAGCCTCTTCACCTGGCCCTGTGAGAATCGGGGTTTGGGGAACAAAGGCGAGTAGGCCAATGTTTACGTTGCTTGCTGTGCTCTCAGTGATAAAATCGTTTGTCTTGGACCCAGGAGTTCGTGTCTTCTTGCATCATCTGTAAACCTGTGGTAGCTCCTCGTTTGTCTGTAAGACGGTTCTAGTTAGAGAAAGGGTTTGGCAATTACTACTTCAAAGAAATAATTTTCCCTCAAAGCCTTATGTCAGTATTTGTGTGTGCACGTGAACTTCTCATTTTCCGCCAACCGGATTACTCTGAAGGAGGCTCTCTTTCATGTATTGCACATTCTGCTCTTGAATTAACTCTTCAGCCACTGTAGAAAACAGTATGGAGGTTCCTCAAAAAATTAAAAATAGAATTACCACGTGATCAAGCATTTCCACTTCTGGGTTTGCATCTGAAATAAAAGCACTAGCTCAAAAGGATCTCTGCGCCCCCATGTTCATTGCAGCGCGATTCACAATAGTCACAATGCAGAAACAATCTAAGTGTCTACCAGTGGCTGAAAACACACACACACACACATGTGTAGATATATAACATTTTCTTTATATATATGAATATTATTCAACTATAAAAAGGAAAAAGTCTTGCCATTTGTGACAACATGAATGGAACTTGAGGGAATTAGGCTAAGTGAAGCAAGTCAGAGAGAAAGGCAAATACTGTATGATCTCACTTCTATGTGGAATAAAAAAGAAAGAGTTCATAGACACAGATTGGTGGTCGCCAGAGGCAGGGGCTGGGGGAAGGGGGTCAAAAGGTACAAAATTCCTGGGGCTTCCCTGGTGGCGCAGTGGTTGAGAGTCCGCCTGCCGATGCAGGGGACACGGGTTCGTGCCCTGGTCCGGGAAGATCCCACATGCCGCGGAGCGGCTGGGCCCGTGAGCCATGGCCGCTGAGCCTGCGTGTCCGGAGCCTGTGCTCTGCAATGGGAGAGGCCACAGCAGTGAGAGGCCCGCGTACCGCAAAAAAAAAAGGTACAAAATTCCATTTACAAAATAAATAAGTCATGGGGATTTCATGTACATAGTGACTATAGTTAATACCATCTTACATATTTGATATGCTAAGAGAATACGTTTTTGAAAGTTCCCATCACAGGAAAAAAATGTCTAACTATTTGTAGTGACAGCTGTTAACTAGGTCTATTGTCGTGACCATTCTGTAATATATACAAATATCAAATCGTTATGCTGTGCATCTGAAACTAGTAATCCTGATCCTGCAAATTCATTCCCCCACAAAATTTATCATTTGCCTTGAACTGAGAAGTACTGTCATAATTTTCAGAAAAATAAAACTTTTTTGTTCATTTTCAGTCAGAAAAATAAACCATTAAAAAATTTTTTTGCTTTCAATTTGGAGTTTATTTATTTAGTTATTTAGTTATTTTTTGTGGTACGCGGGCCTCTCACTGTTGTGGCCTCTCCCGTTGTGGAGCACAGGCTCCGGACGTGCAGGCTCAGCGGCCATGGCTCACGGGCCCAGCTGCTCCGCGGCATGTGGGATCTTCCCGGACCGGGGCACAAACCCCTGTCCCCTGCATCGGCAGGTGGACTCTCAACCACTGCGCCACCAGGGAAGCCCATAAGTTGATTTTTCTTACTTGTGAAAAGTATATTCAGTCACTCAGTAATACTGATTTCTGTTCAAGAACCCTATAGTCGAGTTGGAGAGAAAAGATGAACACACAGGAGGAGAGGCAAAGAATTTTCCTCTGAAAACTGGTTGGTATAGCGTGCTCTAGGATCTCAGGGAAAAGAATCAACAGAGGGTAGTCCTGGAGGGCTTTACGGAGGAGGTGGGAATTGAGCTTGTTCTTAGCGGATGGTTAGTATTGGAGCAGCTGGAGAGAACAGAGGGAAGGTGTTGTAGATGTGGAACAAGATGGATAAAGCGTGGAGGTGAGTAGAGGGCTGCGTGCTTGTCCCTGCCAATCCTGTTGAACTCAAGTGATTAGTTCAAAACCGCTCCCATGGGGGTGTCATCTCCATCCTCAAGGACCCCAGGAGTGGAGGCAGAGGACAGGTGGTGAGGAACGAGCGCAGCCCTGTGCCACGGGAAAGGTTCACCCACTGCACCCGGATGCCGAGGGGGAGGGGCTCCGTGGAGGGAGGGATGCTCAGGCGGGGACAGCGCCGCACAGATGCAGGGAATGGGGGGCGGGGCTGGTGTGAAAGCTATTAGAGCTCAGCCCCGCGCGTGCCCGCACAGAGAGAGGCGGCCCCACCTGGGTCCCTGCGCAGGACAGGCAGGTGGAGCGGGCCAAGCCACAGACGCACGCCCAGTACTAGGGCACGCCCCTGTATTTCATTAATCCTTTAGCACTTCCCCTAAACAGGTCAAGTCCCTCTCCCCCAGTCTGCGGGGTTTACCGATTTTTGTGGTACAGAATTCTGCTGAGTTACTAAAAATCCATTTCCAATTTATAGGAGCAAGATACGAAACAGCTGTCACTCAGCGTTTCTTTATTGACCGAGGAAGTGGAAAAAAGGCTTCAGAAAACAGAGGAGAAAAGGAAGAAATTGCATGAGTTCTTCAGACCGTAGCCCCTACAGAGAAAGCCTTTTGCCTGCTCCACTTTCCAGGTGTTTGGTGGAGGGCCAGGAGATGAGGTTTCGTCTGCTTCCATTTCATTTTCCCTGAGTCTGTTTGACTCGGGTGCTAGAGGTGGGCTGAGCTGGTAATTTATGCTTTTGGAAGAACATCAAACATCAAGTAGCTCGTTCCCTTCGTCTCTGAAAGGACCAGGCAGTTCATTAGGATGGGCCTGTGGCTTTGATGTGAAGCAGGGAAATCTTAAGGAATTCAGGACTGTTCAATACAGAGAATTTTTCAGAAGGAGATCTGGTTCACAGTTGTGCTGTGAGTGATTCTAAATAGCAAAACCAGCTGGACCATCAAGGCCACTGGATCTGAGAAGTGCGGCTTTAGATGTGGATGGCGGCCTGAGCGCTCATCCCTAAGGCTCCCTCCACCTCCAGCCCCCTCCCTGTGCGAGCCTGTGGTACTTTGTGTGTCGGTGTGTCGGGCTGGTGGGGGCTGGTACGTACATCACGGGAGAACTGGACACCGAGGCGCTTCCTTGGAGGCCCACAGCTTGGGACAACCGCTTGCCCACGGGCCGGCTTGTCCACTGCGGCTCGTAGAGTGGAAATCGCCTAGCCTCCCAGCACTGGCTGGTTTCTTGAGAGGTGGTAACAGCTGAGACTATTAATTCAGGGCTACATCCAGCTGTGAGTAACAGAAATCTGATCTAGGGCGGCTTAAACCAATTAGGGGTTACATTTCCCCTGTAACGAGACGACCAGAGGCAGCATCCCAAAGCTAGCCCAGAGATTCACGATGTCATCAGAGACTCAGGCTCTTTCCGTTGCTCTGGTGACCTGCGCAGAGCAGGTGACGGGCTTTTTCCCTGTGCTTAGAATGTGGCTTCTCTGCCTGCAGCATCGGGTACCATTCCTGCTGGTAGAAAGAGTAGGGAGCCAGCACCTGCCAGCGATCTTGTCCGCCCAGCACTCCCACTCTCACCCGCCGGCCAGGACGGCGCCTTCCCTCCTGAGGCAGGCTGGGAAACTTGGTGCCTTGGGGGCGCACACCAGTGCCCCCAACAAAACGAGGCAGACACAGGGAAGGCAACTAGCAGTGTCTAACCAAAAAAAAAAAAAGAACTCACAGAGCCAAACGCAGGCAAGAGGGAAACAGAAAGCAAAAGCACAAAACCCTCACCTAGCAGATGTGGCCATCAGAGGGGCGAGGCTGGGTGAAGCACTTGGGCGGGGGGAGGGCTGCCACTGAAACTTAGCCGGTAAAGAAGTTACAGCTTTCGGGCAACAAGAAGGACCAGGAGCAATTCAGGGGGTTTGATTAGGTCAGAACAGAGGGTTCTCGAGCTAAGACACATGATTTTTAAAGGATTTATTTCATAAAATGCAGGAGAGGCTATTCACGTTACTCAGAAGAACTGGCTAGAGTTTGAGTGTTCCAGAAGAGAAAAGAAGGACTTGGGCTGGCGTGTGGAAAGGGCTTATCAGCTCCCAGTAGGATGAACTTCTTTGGAAAATCCTGCATCACAAAGAAAATCTTATAAAAACAAAGATCTGGACAGAAAAAGTTACTGACCAGGACAATGGCCTTGGGGAAGCATCTGCAGGACCGGAAGCCAAAAGGTAGTGGGTTCACACCTGCAGGCCTCACCCCCCTATCCTGGCGGGAGTGAAAAGGGCTTTTGCAGATGTGAAAGGATTCCAGGAGGATATCATGGAATATATTTAGGGAAGTACACTAATCAGATCAACTGCTTGTTTCATAATTAGGAGAAACTAGAAATTATGAAGATTGTGAGTTTAAACTAGCAATTACAGTAAAAGTAAATCATTGAGGGACTTCCCTGGAGGTCCAGCGGTTAGGATTCCACGCTTCCAATGCAGGGGGCACGAGTTTGAACTAAAATCCCACAAGCTGCACAGAGTGGCAAAAGACAAGAAAAAATAAAGAGAGAAAAAAAAATATTTAGAAACTTCCGTTGATCATTAAAGGGGAAATAAAGTGAAAATTTCAGTATTGCTCTGAGATGTTTTTACAACCAATTCAGTTGACGCTTCCCACCTAAATTAATGGGACCGTTTCTTCATATGCTCAGATCAGAATTCTAGGGATTCGCTGTGACAAACATTCAAACAGGAAAAGCCCTCGAAGCCAGGGTGAATGAAGAGCACTAGACTGCAGAGGCTCGGGGGGGAAAATGCAAATGCAGAATTTAAAGCAGGCAAAAGACGGAAGGGAGAGACATAAGGGGAAACAGTTTCATATTCATCTGCTGGTCTTTCCCGAAGACCTGGTCCATGTGAGGCAGGGAACGGGCAGGAAGGGAGAGGTTGAGGATCAGGGGAATTCAGGGGCTTGTTGATGGCTAGTCACCCTTGACGCGGGGTTCTGGAGATCCCAATTGGGGGGTTGCATCTGAGGAGCTGAGAATAGGAGCAGTGATGGCAGAAGATGCAGGAAGTGTAGGCTTTAACGCACAGACGATGAATGGCAAGCGTAGGGTACACCCGCTACCACAGCCCGCACCAAGTCCAAACGACGCTAAGAGATCACAGAGCTCTTTCCGCTGAGCCCAGTCTTAGCCTCAGAGTCCTTTGAAACACGTGTCTCCAGGCAGCCCCTACTAATTGGTCAGAATGGGCGCAGAAGATGAAAGATTGACCACAGTTGCTATAAATGCTGGGCAGCCACTGGAGATGAAAAGTGACACAAACACATCTTTGTCTTCACTATGTTGGTCCAAACTCATGGCATCCAACTTTCCCATCAAATGCAGATGTGCTGGCCCTCTGCCTGCTCGCCCTGGGACTGGGCCACCCCCTGCTCTGCATCCCAGGGAATCATGTTCCCCAGGTCTCCCTGCCTCTGGCATTTATGCAGGTTCAGCCAGTGGGAGGCACCTGCCCGAGACTGGAGGGCAGGTGGGGGGTTGGGCGTGATGCCGGGGTGTTTTCCCTCCTCCCCTCGGCTTTGTGGCGTTCCTGGCAGGACCAAGTCCCCTCGATGGGCCTGGGCGCCCCGGGAAGGCCCCGGCTCTGTGGGCTCAGTTCTCACCTGCTGGCTGGCTGCAGTTCTGGCCTCTGGATCCTGGACCCCATCCGTTTCCCTTTGGCCCAAGGAGGGACAAACCGCCTGGTTTGTCTGACCACCCACGCTTTGGGTCCTCAGCTCTTTCACTGCCCGCGCAACTGATTCACAAAGTTCAATGCCTCTGTTTGAAACGTCTTCTCGATGACCCCTGGCTGATTCACCTGTGTCATTCCTCCCCTGTCTGGATCCACTGTCCTCTCTGCTCACCGGCAGGTGACCTCCCATCACGCGTCAATACTGAGTCTATCAGTGTGTGCAGTTGTGGGCCCAGGAGAAGAGGGATGGATTAGGGACAAGAACAAGATGGAGGCTGGACTTGAGAGAAAAAGACTTTTCCATCCCCGTTGACATTCCAGGCAGTGGCTCTGGACAGCGTCCCTCCGTGGAAGTTTCCTTCTGAAGACACGACGCTGTCACCTTCCCCCACTGGCCCAGGCAGGCTGGAACTGTGATTAGTGCTCTACGTGAGCAGAGAGAGCTAATGAAAATCTAGAATGTACTGGGGAAAGGACTTTCCATTCCTCTACTCGATGCCCATTTCACAACTTCTTGGAGAAAGATAGAGTAGTGGGGACCATGGTGTCAGCTCAAAACTGAAAACTGTCTTTCTGTCTCTCTCCCTCCACCTCCACCCGCTTATTCCATCACAGCTGGAAAGGGTCCGAGAAAAAGGTAACAAAGACAATGGCCTAGACGTTCTTCAAGTCCACCTGGAAATTTTCCTTCTGGTTAAAAAAGCCCACAGGAAGGGCGATGACCTTCTGGTATCGTGTTTCCTTCTGCGTCTCTACACGGTTCCGATTGTGTGAAGATAACTTTTTAGTGGGTTTTGAGGCACCTCATATTTTATTTGCTAACATATAGAAATGTGGTTTCTAAAAACTCATTATCCCTAAAGGATGAGGTTGACGATGTCAGCTGACTTTGATTTTAGGCAACAGTGAGTAATTCTGCTACCTCAGCTTCTGGAATGATCCTTCATATCTGCAAATTCTCTTCTAAATCAGTTATTCTCCACACAAGAATAAGTTTTGCTTTATTTTTCATTTTAGGAATAGCATTTCTCACTTAATAGAGCTTTCCTTTTCCCACGCATTCTTCCCCCCACCCACCCCGCCCCAAAATCAGAGGGACTAGGACGCTTGAAAGAGGAAAATCGCATTTGTCTGACTCGTCTCCTGAGGGCGTTTCTAGCCAGTGTGGCTCAAGGATGAGGGAGCTCCTGCAGAAGGTCTTATTGGGCTGAGGAATCAAAGGTCAGAACTTGAATATTGGAAAAAATTCAGTTTATGTTTGCAAAATTGAATTTGAGATACTTAAAGCTATTAAATAACATGAAAGAAGTAACTTTGTATATGTTATGGTTAAAAAGGTCCCGAGTTGTGTGTGTGTGTGTGTGTTTTGTTTCGTCATTGGGCTTTTTTTTCTTTTTTAGTCAAACTGATCTGGTTTTGAACCCCAGTCATTTTGCCAACATCTCAAACATCACATATGTGCTTTTCACACTCATTCTGCCAAATTCTTCTGGGATATACAACCAGGTGTCTGTGGGAATTTGAATCCAGGGGGAGCGGGGAGCAGCTTGTAGGAGCCCTTGTAACTTTATTAGTAAAGGTCTTTCTCCCTTCTGTTCTTTTATCCACTTACGGGACATTAAAATATTGACATATATCATCAGCTTCAAAATAGCTGATGATAGTTTCCAAACAGCCTTTCTAATGAGTAACGTGACCCCAGGTGCTTGCCACAGGGCGTGATGGCGGCTGGCGCTGACAGCGCTGGGTGCCGGGCCCTGAGCCAGCCTGTACTGCTGCGAATATCTGGGGGCTCTGACCCCCTGGCATACCTGGATCACATAAACGAATAAACACAAAGCAGGACGTGGATCTTCTTCTCTGCCCAGCCACTCTGTCAAAGCCCGTCTCTTCCCACTAGAGCACAAGACCTCCTAAATACTTTTAAAATTTGCTTTTTGTAATTATATTCAATAGATATTTTAAAAATGTGTAAAATTAAGCACAATTAAGATAAGTAAGGTAAGATCATAAGATATAAACCACCCATTTTCCCACCATGCAGAGATAATCGCTTGTTCTACTTATTTTGGCATATTAATTTTTAAGTCATCTGTGTATTTACGTATGGCTCATATGTGCATATGTGTATAAATGTGTAAGTAATATATGCGTGTGTGTGTACATACATGAGAAAGAGATTTTAATTATACAGTTTCTGTCCTATTTGTTGACCTTAACATTATACCATGAACTTTCTCCTATCTTATTGTGTTTTTAGCCGTGGTTTTCATAGCTGTGTGGAATTTCCTGAGGCTTTGTACTCGATGGTGTGTCAGCAAAGTTGGGTTGTAGAAGAGTGAAGGACATTTCCTTGGAAATACTGTGAATTCATGGTGAATGTCCCCATGTCTTCTGCATAGGGCAAGCCCCAGTGTTTTTCCTTGGAATTCATTTTGTTCCTTAGACAGAAAGGTTAGGTGAAACAATTACAGACTTTGGGTTGAGAGGACCTGAACTCAAACCCTGCTCTGTCACGACGAGCTTCGTCCAAAGTCTCCTGGGGCCTCAGTTTCCTTGTGTATCAAGTGGGGGTGAGGATCCCTCCCGAGGGTGTTGTTGAGGATTCCCGGGATCACACTGGCCCAGCATCTGCTACACAGCGGGCGCTCAGGGCCAGCTTCAGTGCTGATTCCTTTTTCCAGATTTCTTTTTCCTTGGGGAAGGGTGAGGGTGGCTGGCTTTCAGAGTCTGATTATTTGTCTCGTGACGACCGTTAAGTGTGGTGGTCCAGTGGGCCTGGCAGCTTAGTGGGGCCCTAGTGGCTTCCTTCAAGCAGCCAGTGACACAGAAGCATCCCAGCAACATGAGTAAGGGCTGTGGAACCAGCTGCTTGGATTAGATCGTGGTCCTGTCATGGACCAGCCTTCTAATTCTTATTAAGTTATTCTGCCTTCCAGTCTCTCGGAACCATGAGTACCCCTTCTATCTCAAATTTCATTTCAATGTATCAATATAACAAAATTATTGAGATATTTTACATTCATCTTTTCACACTAAGTCTTAGAAATCCAGGGTGTATGTTACACTCCACGTCTCAGTTCTGATGAGACTCAGCTGTTCAGTATCCTCCTGTGGCTTGTGGCTGCTGTGTTCACAGCACACGCCGAAGGGTCCACTAGTTTAATGACAGCATTGTTTTTTTTTTTGCGGTACGCGGGCCTCTCACTGCTGTGGCCTCTCCCGCTGTGGAGCACAGGCTCCGGACGCGCAGGCTCAGCGGCCATGGCCCATGGAACCAGCCGCTCCGCGGCATGCGGGATCCTCCCGGACCGGGGCACGAACCCGTGTCCCCTGCATCGGCAGGCGGACTCTCCACCACTGCGCCACCAGGGAAGCCCTGGTGTTACTCTTTTTTACAGTCTTCCAATTAGGTCTCAACTTTGTGCCGTTTCTTTTCCTAGGGGTGGCTCATTATTTTGTGCAACTTCTACAAATTAAAACAGAAACTTCTAGACAAATGAAAACATTTTATTTACAAGAAAAAAGTCTGTACACTGTGTACACGTAAAAATATACAAAACCAAACTAGAAAATATCAAAGTGTTAAAATGTGTACAAACACTTTTAAAAGGTGACTCCTGGAAAACCTCAAGCCTTAACTCGTTTGAAGAGTACACATCTCGATTTTAAAAGTTATACAAAAAAATTCCCTAAGCTGTTAAAAAAGTTCACTGGTTTCCACCGGAAAAGCTTCATAAGGATTTTATCTGGAGTAAAACAGGCTGTGTGGTATCATAAATGTTAGGTTTTAACAGTTCCGATGCAGTTAATTTGTGTGAAACCTACCAAGTAAGAAGACTATTTTCCATAGAACCAAGTAAGTGTTTCTTCCCCTAATCTTGCAAAAGCCGTGAACTCTACACCCATTACCCATCAAAGGTCAGAGTTCAACCAGACTTCCGGCAATGATGCAACCTTCAGGTCATAGCTCTGCCCTCAGCACCTGTTAAATATTTCTGCCAGACCTTTAAACGCAGCCGGAATGTGTGAAAGACACTGCGTGGGAAGACTGGACTTCTGTTTGACAGAAGGACATGTAACATTTGCTTACCTCTCTTAAAAAATTGGTGTTTGCATAATTAAAACAAAATTTATTGTAAACGTTTCAGAAATAAAGTTTGATGAAAAAGACAATATAAAATCAGCCATGTGTGTAGATATGTAGGTATACAATTATATAACTATATCTACATGCACACTTTCTATAACAAGAGTAAGAACTCTATCAACGTCTTTAATTCTTTAAATTCCATTAGCCCAAAGCCTGTAGAGAAATTTGTTGGATTTCCTCTTACTAAAAAGTCTTCACTCACTTAATAAAGCAAGAATCAGAACTTACAGTTTATTTCCTTGAAAGATAAATACCTTTCATTTACCAATTGTGTAAAATAATGCCCGAGAGATAGAAACATGCAGAATCATTTCACAAAGGAAATATCTGGAGTACAAAGCACGAGCCTGGACTCAGGTACACTTTCCCTAAGCACTGAATTCCTACACTTCGCTGCCCTCGTCAGCTGTGGAACCACTGGGCAAGAGTCCTAAAGGATCAGAAAGTGAGAAGTCGACACAGACAACCTGAGTGAATGGATTCAGACCCCATCTGGCCTGTGCATTCAGTCACGTGTTCCTCGATAGTCACCCCACCTCCCAGCTCCGTTTCTTCCCACAGCTAAGCAGCAATGAGACCAGGTCACTTTGGCTACCGGTCTCAGCCACGCACGGTGCCTTGATCTCTAAGAGAAAGGCTGGAGAGAGCGCTTTCATTATGTCATTTGCGCACACGAAATCCCTCCATCACCTACCATTACTCACGTGAGCCCGATCCCACTTCCGCAGCCAGATGGGACCTAATTAATTCAGTGATTGTAAGTGGTCCTGCCCGGAAGGGTCAGCCCACAACAGCAGGTATTAATCTGTTCCACCAGAATGAACCGGCTCATGATCATGTAACAGAGTAACCCGGGGCGGCTTTAAACCCTTGACTTCATTTCCCGATTTGGAAAAGGCTAACGCTCGTTTCAGCATTGCCTTGTGCAGATGCTACGGCTACCATGACAGAGGATTACTGGGGAGCCCAGGGGGGATTGAAGGTCGGGCTGCCGGCTGAGGGCGAGGGACACGTGGGGAGGAGGGGACCGAGGTTCCTTGAGCCCTGCGTCCCGCAGACGAGGGTAGACCCCGGGACGGACCGAAAGGTGAGCCTAAGCCCCGCGCGGGCTCTGAGGGGAGAGGATGCTTCCTTGCAACTCCTACCCGCCAACCCGCGGGCCCTGTGCCCTGTAAGGTGACACACAGGACCAGCACGGGTGTCCCTGGGGACAGTGAGGGCGCACATCTGTTAGACCTCCCGCTTGTACCTGGGCAAGGGCTGGGGAAGGGCCTGGATGCAGGCGAGTTGTTATTCTTGGTCCATGTTTGTTTCATTGCGGCAGTAGCAGCAACAGAAGATCGAGTGAAGTTGCCTCGAGATGTGAAGCAACGTGACCTCCTTCCGTCCTGAGAGTGAAGGCCACCTAACGGCTTGGGCTCATCAAACATCCCTCCTCAGCAGAGGGTGAAGGGCCTTGGAAGAGGCGAAGCCTGGAAGAAACGCAGCCAGGCGCCGTTCCTTGTAACTGGTCCGCGGAAAGCCGGGCGTTTATTGCCGTTCGTGGCATTTGAGGGCTTCGTCAATGTCTGGGAAAACACTGCCTCTTAGGGCCGATTTCATTCATTCTAGAAGCAGCCGGCACATCAACTAAAACCTCCTAACACTTTTAAGGAGTTAAACAATTTAAACTTTTAAATAGGAGAATGCCCAGCCCGCGTTGTATTAATACGTGTACCCCATTTTCTCAATGTTTAGCAGACCTTGGTTCCCAAGGGTCTTTAAGGCCATAATAAATCCAAAACTTTTAATAAAATTTTCTTTACTCTCTTCAACCTTGTAACCTTGGTGACACTGAAAGTACGTTTTAAAAGTACATGTGTCACAAAGGGTATCAATACTTAAAGATCTTTGCAGTGTTTTCTGGGGCTTTTGAACTTGAATATTTACATTGACCCCCCATAAATTTTCTTCTACCCATGATCTCATGCCACCAGAGGGGGCTGCCCTGGACATAAGGAGGCCGGTAGGGAAATCCAGTAAGAAGATTATTACAGAACCTTCAGCGTCATGGGCCTCTGAAGGCAGAGCCTGGAGGGTCTGGGGGGGAACAAGGGTGGCTGGACTGCTCACCCCGTATCAGCCCCTTCCCAGTGCCCAGAGTCACTGAAATGTTACTCACCGGACACTGGACAGGAGCACGCTCTTTCAGGAAACCAGGAAGAAAAGTGGCCTGGCCACATCTCAGACGTAAGCCAACGTGCTGAACAGAATTACCATCCCTCCTCACAGATCCAGAAGCAAAGCTCGCAAAGTGGGCTTTGGTGGATATAGTCACGATTGAAGTTTTTCAGTGACACCCTCCTTCACTGTAACAATAAGCTGTAGGAGATGCCTGGGACCCAACCCGATTGCTGCTGAGTCTGGTTTCTGTCAGCCACGGTTGCTCAGGAAAAAAACCGATCCTGGAACAGAAAACCCTGCGCAGTAAACTCTCCTGACGTTCACACAACTGCGAAAGACGACAGATTTAATTAAGCTGCTCTCGTCATGGCCAAGAAGTCTTAACTGTACCACTCAGATAGGTTTTAGTTATAGATTGAAATCGCATGTTTCACTAAAAGGTATTCCAAAGCGTTTCTGTTTCACTACATTTACAGCCAAAAAAAAAAAAATTGTTTTTTGATGTATCAGTGACAAAAGTTCAGATCACAACAAAAGCAACTGACCCAGCCAACACACTGGGATGACACTCGTCCCTCTCCCTGCCTCTCCCTCTGAAGCGTGTATTAATACTTATTTTCCTATTTGTTAAAGAGCGATGCTTTCACACAACTGTATTTAATTACATGGCTTTGTTATGTTGCTGACATAAAACAGGTAGGTGAAAACAAGGGTGGGATTCCTAAACATCTGTCTGTAGGAAGAATTAGTGAAAAACCGGTATATCACCGTCAGGATCCCAATAGCTGATATTAACCTGCAAGAAAAAAGCATGAGAGAGACAGGTGTGCATCCCCAGAAGCACAGGGTGAAGCTAGAGGCTGGAAGCCACCTCCCACCTCCCCCCGGGGGTGTCCTAGCCGTCAGCACCTGTGGTTAGAAGACTATGGGGAGGGCTGGCAGGTGAGGTGGCCAGAGAAGTGGCGGCCCGGGGCCGTCCTGCCCTGGGCTACCCTGCAGCCCCCGATTTTGCATTTACCTGCCAGGGATGTTCCTGTCCACCTGGGGGCGTTCCTAGTCAAGAAAGGAAATATTGCAGGAAAACAAAGTGCTTCCCCTGTGCTGCTCTTCCGGGTTGGCTTTTTCTTGGATTGCGCAGGAGGAAGGCTTTATGGTTTTAGAAATGTGTCTGATACACAAAGAGCAAAGCCTTCGGTGGCAGCTGGGAGCAGAGATGGGGATGCCGAGGGCTAGAAAGCCCTCAAAGGATATACCGCGGATTCTGCTGTTGGTGTAAGCATGCCTGGGCGCTAATCCAGACGTTCGTCAGCAACTCTAGGCTCTTTCGTGACAAGTGCATGTACACGTGGCACAGTTGATGGGACATGTGCTGTCCCTCAGCATGGGTGCTTCCAGGTACAAACTGTGTCATCTATCAGGTGTATCCCTGACACCTGCTGAAACCAGCCCTAGTAAAGAGAAGACTAACATTTTCGAGCTATTTACCCATTTGTTATACATTTGCTTTTTTCCTAGCTATTCTTTACAAAAGTTTTTTGCAACTTTCTTGAGTTTATTTCTTTGAGTTCCACTTCTATATTCAAAGCAGTCGTAAATACTCAATGGCTTAGAAAGGGAAGGACCCCCGTGGCCATCACGAAGTCACAGCTGGCGACCGAACGCTGCGCCACCTCCAGGGCACCTTCCAGCATCTCCAGGACTCGGAGCCCGGCCAGCCCCTCAGGCTCCCGGTGGGCAGCGCACGGCCCGCAGCCCGGGCAGCACGACCTTGCCCTTGCGGTGCAGGTCGCCCTGGGCGCCCGTGTTGAGCCGCTGCACCAGCAGCTTCTCGTAGAGCAGCGGGTGGTAGGCGCCCAGCGTGCAGGCCGCGTCGTAGTAGGGCTCGTGGTAGTGGCACAGGTCCGTCTGCCTCACGGACGGGATGTACTCGTACACGTGCACCTCGCCGCACAGGCTCATCATAAGCAGGATGCCTGCAGGAGAGACCGGAGCTGTGAGCAACGCAGGATCCGGATTCCGCGCTCGTGTCTTCCCTGTCTGTCTACGCATCTCTGTGTCCTTCTGACCGTGACACTGGAATTGTCTGTTTACAGTCTGTCTTTCCCACCAGACAGCAGAGGATCTGAGGGTTAGGGCTGGGCCTCATCCATCTTTCTGTCACTAGTGGCGAGCACAGTTATCTGGTGGAGAGTTGGGGGCCCGCGCTTGTTGAATGACTATATGACCTGCTTTCTTGCTTTTTTAAAGGTAACGAGGTGGGGGACGTCTTTGAAGGGGCGGGGGCGGAGGGGCACGGCTGGGGCAGGAGATTCCTGCTCTGTGCCCCCTTCCTTGTCGGCTTCACTTTGTGGCTCTAACTTCCAGTGAGGGGCGTGCGTGCGGTTTGGGGGCTGGGGGCGTGTTAAGACGTGATGCTATGAAACATTCACTCGTCCACTTGACCGCTGGGGGCCCAGGAATGTGAGAAGAAAAGACAAAGTGATCAAACTTAAGGAAAGGACGGTCAGCGCCAGATCTGCATCCCCAAGTCAGAATATCATGTACCACCTTCGACATGCAGGTCCAACTAATGTGCAGCAGGACTGTGATATAACAAAGAAACACATGTTATAAAAAAACAGATGCAAAAATAGTTGCTTCAACGGAAAGAGATGGAGATACAGAGTTCAAAATTAATATTAAAATTATTTTTCTCACTGGAACTGTCAATATTAAAGTTGCTTTCTTTTTTTTTAATGTTCAAGATAGCCATAAAACCATATGAGCATTGAGCAGATCTCGTTCTGGGTCTGTACTAAAGAGCTTGCTTTTCCTAGCTCCACCATCATCTTTGTTAACATTCTTTAAACTTAAAAAACATATGGACTTCCCCGGAGATCCAGTGGTTAAGACTCCACGCCTCCAATGAAGGGGGTGTGGGTTCGATCCCTGGGTGGGGAACTAAGATCCCACATGCCGCGTGGTGCAGCCAAAGGGAAAAAAAAAAAAAACACGCCAAGAGGAAAAGAAAAGAAGAAAGTAACGCTTAGCCCTTTTATGAGAGGATATCCCTTGTTATGAGAAACACGTGAAGCCACACAGCTCCTGTTACAGACAAGGCCTCTCTGCAGAGGACGATTGTATTTCTAATTAATCAACTGTGCATGCAGCATGGAAATCCCCACAGCTGGAGAAAGTGCGGCACGAGGGGCCCAGGGGAGCAGTGGGAAGGGCCTGGTGTGCCTGGGGATCCAGAAAGGTCCCCAGGGAGGTGAGGCCTGAAGCCGCAGGGACCATGTTGGGCGGGGCGGGGTGGGGGGAAGAAGAGGATGGGAAGCAGAAAGGACGACAGAGGGGACCCTGGGGTCCTGCTGAGAAGACGTTAGGATGCGCCTTGCGGGCCACGGAGCTGCTGTGGCTCAGAGTAAACCACGCCCCTAACGAGAGACAGATTCTTCAGGTCAAGGGCTAGGAAGTGACGCTGTTCCCAACAGCTGCGTCGAAACTTCAAGCCCCTGCTCAGTCCCCCTCTTCCTCCCAGCTCTGCGGGCTCCCTTCCCCCTCCCGCGTCCGTGGGCCCCGCCCACCGTGACCGTGATCCAGGAGAAGCCAAGAGAGAACCGAGGACCAGCGCCTGCTTCAAGTCACCGAGGGGGTGGGCACCAGCCCAGCCTCGCACAGGCGATAAGATCTCTGCCTCTTTTGTTTTTTTAAATTCTTTTTCAAATTCTTTTCCCACTTAGGTTATTACAGGATACTGAGTAGAGTTCCCTGTGCTCTACAGTCGGTCCTTATTGGTTATCTCTTTTAAATATAGCAGTGTGTACCCGTCAATCCCAAACTCCCGAACTATCCTGCCCCCTCCTTCCCCCCTGGTATCCCTGCTCTGTGTACGTTTCTCTTCATCATCACAAAATCACCCATGAGGAATTGACACAGTGGATGAGAAAGCCACGTGCCCAGAGAATTACATTCGTTTATTCCTGTGACTTTAAACCTTTGATGAGCAAGGCCGCCTCTGCCACGTGTGTCTCTGGGTGAGAGTCACAGGCCTGTGTCTGTGGAGCTGAGGACGCTTCAGTGTTTGCCCATCAGGGCTCGCGCTGGCCGCCCGCCCTCCCTTCCCTTCCCTGGGCGTGGCGTGTGGCCAGCTGTGCCCGAGGAACCACATCAAAGCATCCCAGAATCCTTCATGAAGGATTCATCCCTGAACGTCCTCCCTCCATATATTTATTACAACGGTTTTCCTGCAGCGCAGTGAAGAGGCTTCAAGGGTAACTTTTTTTTTCTTTTTTTAATAAATTTATTTATTTATTTACTTTTGGCTGCGTTGGGTCTTCATTGCTGTGCACAGGCTTTCTCTAGTTGCGAAGAGCGGGGGCTACTCTTCGTTGCAGTGCACAGGCTCTAGGTGCGCCGGCTTCAGTAGTTGTGGCACGTGGGCTCAGTAGCTGTGGTTCGCGGGCTTAGTTGCACCGTGGCATGTGGGATCTTCCCGGACAAGGGCTCGAACCCGTGTCCCCTGCATTGGCAGGCGGATTCTTAACCACTGCGCCACCAGGGAAGTCCCCTTCAAGGGTGTCTTTTGCACAAAAGCTTCTGATAAATGAGCGTGGAACTGTGTCTGGAAACCACACTCCCGTTACTGTCAGCCCAGAACACAGCCTCATCCACGGGGGCTGCGACCTGCGTGCACTAGCCGTCGCCTTTGCAACTCTGGTCTCCCAAGTGGGAGAAGCCACTGTCATTCCTGAGAGACGCTGTTATCCTTCCTCGAAAGCAGTTCTCAGCCTTCAGCGTGAAAGGACGACCTGGCAGCTTGTTAAAATGCAGATTCCCGGGCTTGTCCCCGTCCCTAGAGACCTGGGTTCCCTGGTGTATGTTGGGGTCCAGGAAATGGATTTTTTTTTTTTTTGGCCATGCCTCGTGGCATGTGGGATCTTAGCTCCCCCGACCAGACCAGGGATCGAGCCCATGCCCCCTGCATTGCATTGCAAGGGCGGAGTCTTAACCACTGGACCACCAGGGAACTCCCAAGGAAACGGAATTTTTTTTTGTGGTACGCAGGCCTCTCACTGCTGCGGCCTCTCCCGTTGCGGAGCACAGGCTCTGGACGCGCAGGCTCAGCAGCCATGGCTCACGGGCCCAGCCGCTCCGCGGCACGTCGGATCTTCCCGGACCGGGGCACGAACTGTGCCACCAGGGAAGCCCCGGAAACGGAATTTTTAACAAGCATTCCTAAGCAACCTGTGGTGAAGGGCCATTAAAAAAATTCCCATCCATCACAGACCAATACTTCTGTAAAATACGCGAACAATGAACTACGAGAAGAATGATCACATATTAGGTTGCCATGCTATGTCAAATTGCTATAAAACCTTCCAAATACTTTCAGTTTCTACACTGATCTAGTCGTAGACTAATAACAAACGTTCCTGGACCAGTGCTGGTCTGCTTACCATGCTTGGAGGACCGGGATGGTCTCACACACGTATTCTTTGAAAAACTCTGCTGTAAGGATCCCGGAAGTGTCTCCTTAGTAGCTGACCATTCTGCATGTTAGACAACTAACCTGGAGTTGAACTGCTACTCCCACCCAAGTAAGAAGAAGTCTGAGTAATTTCTCTAGGCGTCCTTGCCATCTACTTGGCCTCAAAGGTCTACTAAGTGCTCGAATCTGGTTACTGTTTTCTGGAAAGTTTTCCAGAGACAACGTTTCCTCTTACTGCTAGTGAACTACTATCAATACATTTTAAATCACGTATTTATTAAATAGACAATATAGATTTTGTCCTATGACTGGGCAAAAAGTTATGGTTTCACTGTGAGTAAATAGGTATATGTTTGCGTTTTCATATATACTTTATATTTTAAAGTGACTACTAGAGCTTCAGAAGTACTGACATTTGCTAGGTAGTGCACAGCCGTCCAAACTGAAGGCTGACAGAGGTTCAGGAAGTGTCTTATTTTGAGTCATCTGTGTGCATCCTCCTGGCTTTTGCATCTCATTTTGTGCTTCCGTATGAACTTGTGGGCTCCTATCACCATTAGCCTTGGTCCAGAGCATCCTAAAATTTAAGTTAGAGCCGAGTCTGCTCTAAGTGATCAAGTGGCGGCCAGCTGCGGTACTGACAGCAGAATCGGCCTGGCAGCACCTTCAAAGGGAAGGGAAATCAGTCTATAGCTCATGGGTCCATGTGAAAGGGGGACAAGGTTTATGGACGCAAAGGTGGAGGATATTTTCTCTTATTTACATTTCTGTGGACGGCGTGGTCATTGCATTTGGCACACGCGTGCTCTGCTTATTAATCTATTAAGGCCGACATCACACATAAACTCGAGTTTAGGTTCAGACTCTGCCATTTAATAAATACTGAAAATCATTATTAAATGTGGTTATATCTGCGCATCACTTTTCCTAGGAGTTAAGAGTACTTAGTCACACACAGAATCCTGAAGATGAAACTTCTTCATGTATTGCAAAGGGGGCCTAGGCAGACCTCAGTGTCAGGAGGGGTGTGACAGTCCTGGCACAGCTCGGGGCATGTATGTGGGGAGGAGAGACTATAGGGTTGGGACCAGACCGGGAGAGACCATAGCTGTCAAGCACGGTTAGAAGCCTCTTCAGTTAAACTCACACGTGTATTCAACTGGGCACAGTGCTGAAAACTGGGAATTTGGAGAAAGTTTCTTTAAGGAAAAAACTAAGTAAATCCAACTAAAGAATGAAACTTTTAAGTTTCACAGTAGGTGGCAAGCTCATAGCCTACAGTTCTTAGGACAACTTGAAGAAAGCGTCTTAACTACCATACTGAGAACAACGTCTGACGTGCTGTGATGTTGGGCCCTGTCATCCACAAGTGACGTCAACACGTGGTCCTCAGATGTTCTCTGAGGTACACTGACAAGGTACCGTGCTGGGAGGCCCCAGCTCACTTCTGGGTTTGATGATTCGCTAGGAGGCCCCACCAGACGCAGCACACAGCCGATGATTTCTTACAGGCCTGCTGTGCCGGACGCACACCAGCATTCCAGACTCTGGAAGGAAGCAGGTGCTGGGCGTGGGCCCACTGCCGCATAAGCATCTGGGCACAGTGACCCACCCTGGCACTTAAGGGGGCCTCCCCAAACCCAGGCTCCCAGATGCCAGCCAAGGGCCAACCCTGCAACCCTGCAGGCAGTCAGGCCTGCCATGGTGGCTCTTTTCTGCACAGATGCCGTTTATACCTGGAAATTCACAGTATCACGTTAGCTCCTAATCATTTCCCCATGCCAAGCCGACACGGGGAATTCACAGCTGGTTATGCTAAAAATGTTTTTTTGTGTGTTTTTCATTTCCTTTCTTAGGACTGCTCAGGATTACCCAGAAAGCGAAATGAATACAGACCATCTAAGGCTGTGCTATTCAGTAAAGGATTTTTTAAACCATCACTTAAGGAACTTTTATGTTACATAATTTTGTTTATGGACTACCAAAAAGTAACTGCTTTCATCACTAATAAAATTTTACTGCTTTCAATGCGGAGCCGGACTTTTTGATGGGCGGATCAATACTGAGACACTTTCTAATGTATTTTTCGAAGCCAATCAAAATGGGTGTGCAGCCAGTGCTTAAAAATCTTTGACCATAATTCAGTTAATGTTAAGTTTTTACAAATGAGGAGGGATTCATTTGAAGAAAAAAAAGTGCAAATTTTCCTGGGCAATTTTGACTCAAGAGGCATTCATTTGCCAAATTATGGGTTTTAAAATATTGTGTAATTCAATGTAATTATCAAACCAACTAAAAAGCATTTCCACTGGTCTTAATAAAATGTCACATGCTATGACTCAGCATAACAAGCAGTATGTACACTCATTTATTTGTCCAAAACCTGGATAAAAAGCAAACTTCCACCCATGTTCAGATGATCACAGATCCTGAATGAATGAGGTTCCCTCTAAAACTCTACTGTGCACATATAGAGATGCCTTTGATATGCGTCAGAGTCCAGCAGAGTTTAATCATTGAGCCTTTTACCTTAATTGTGCTCAAACGAAAATTGTCTTACTTTGCACCTGGCAAAATATTTAAAGTAACAACACCCCAAATCGTTCACGGTAAGAGAATTTTTTCCTTGATGAATGGATCCTTTTAACGTGGAGCAAAATAAGCTATGGATATAAACAGAACCTAATGCAAGTGACGGGAAAAATACTGGCTTTCATCCATTCCAGGTAACACTTGAACATAATCACATGTGAGGTAAACTAGAAATTTCTGAGAATGTCCAATAAAACACTGCAAAATATGCTTCTGAATGAGGGCTGAGGGTGAAAGGTTAAGTGTATCGAATATGCTGATCTAATGGAAATCTAGCAGGTATTCTGTGGTTTCCCCATAAATTCATCATAAGATGGAAAATTATGAGAACTATCTTTAAGGTTATTGAAGGAGCACAAATGACATTTTAAGTGATAATTCCAGAAAATATCTGTAATTAAAAGCTGGTTTGGAAATTTGCATTTCATGGAATAAAATAATTTAAGAAGCATCTACTATATTAAGTAAAGTCATATAATGCGTAAATAATACTGGAAAGCCAAGCTTTTAGCTCATTTATATTGTATTATTCGATCAGGATTCACTGTTTCATGTGAATAGTGAATTTAAATGTAAAACATGTAACTAATAAACTTCCTGATCACCATGTGATCGATTTGACACACTCACAAATATGGATGTTAAGTGGCTTATTAGTTTGGGTTAATGTGTTACTCTTTTGTGTTAACATCTGAGTTTGGATGATATATCGGAAAATTAGAACCCCAAACTCAAAATAAAATGGAAAGGAAAGGAAGTTATGACTGGTTTTTAAGCATATTATTCTTGTGCATGTATTAACTAGGCTGAAATTATAGCGTTTGCATCGGTGAATTCTGGAAACATCACTTATGATATAATCAGTAGAGGCAGGACGAGGCGTTGGTGGTTTGTACAATAAAGGCCTTGTCACCTGTAGGCTAGAGGAGTGCCTTCTCTATGCTGCTGGTCGGGCCGGTGCACCAGGCCCGTCTGCCTGACGACGCTCAGCCCCGAGCCCCGGGGGGTGAAGCTGGGCCTCCTGCTTGGCTGGAGGCCCCACCACCTCAGGTGGCAAAACCATCCGGCCAGGCTGCAGGACCCCAGACGAGCTCACGGACCTTCTAGGACAACATCTGTCTGGATGAGAGCTACACCGCAACAATGGGATTCCAAGGAAACGATTCCCTGTCCTCATGCAGGCCACGGTGCGGTAAAACCCACCTCCTAGTACCAAAGAACGAGAGAAGACCTCCAGTATCCAACTGGGGATGAAAGAGAAATGTCCCTCATGTGTGAACAAGCAGCTCCCAGCGGGCTAAGGGTGAGGGTCCTAACAACGTGAAGGAGTTGCTCCAGAGAAACCGGTCCCACGGAGCATCGAAATCGCCTGGATCCGCGCTACTTCCTTCTAATTTAAAAAATACACGTGCAGTGCCAGAGGGGTAAGAATCCCTTCACTGCTGCTCTGGAGAAGTGGATGGTTCACGGCATACGTCTCTGATGCACTTACTATTGTAAGGCTGTCCTTCTGTGACCCGGAAGGGCAAATATGGCCTCTGGTCAGAATTCAAAGAAAAAGCGGTAAGTCGGCGCTTCCCAACGATGATCGACACGCCATACCCTTTGCTCAGCACTCATACTCCTGGGAGTTTATCTTCAGGAGATCTGATTGATGACAGCAAACATCTTCTATCACGTGTGTCCCCACCCACAGGGCAGTGTCCAGTGGGACCCTGGTACCTTCTCCATGAGCTCCCTTTCATCTTTTTGTGGTCAGCAGGACGCAGCGGTGCTGTCCTTTACAACCTTCCCTGTGGTGGAGACGGTCTCCGTCTACACTGCCTAGGACTGAGCCACCGGGAGCACGTAGCTTTGAGAGTTTGAAATGGGGCTCGTGCACCAAGGAAGAGAAGTTTTCCTTGTATTTAATCCTAATTAACTGAAATCTAAGCAGCCCCCTGTGGCTGGTAGCCGCTATACTGGACAGGATGGTGCTGGAAAATAACGATTGCGAACGGCCCGATAGAAAGGTGGTGTTGTGACTCCCTTTTCTCCCAGGAGCACAGGGACTTTCACACGAGTAAGTGACTCGCCCATGGTTGGAAACCCAGTGACAGCAGAGAAGGACTGTCGCTCAGCCCAGCCGCCACCCCTGCAGTGACATCCGACCGCAGTCCCCTTCATCCCGGAAAAGATGCCACCCAGGCAAGCAGCAGCCCCTGAAAACTCCAAACAAACGCTCAGCAAACAGCTGTGAAAGGAAGCTGTCCACAGGTGGCAGGATTTCTTTCAACACGTGAGGAAATAGTGTTCTCCAGCTGCGACTATGTCAGTGGAAACTTGCAAACTGCAGGTCGACAGTAAGGGTACCTGACAGCCCTCACTGGTCTCCCAAGCTCCTGCTGTAATCAGATATCGGCCACAGGAATTCACGGGGAGGCACGGATGGGAAAGAGGCTTGATCAGGTGGCCGCGTCCTGTTATGCTGTCTCAGCCTCATTCCACCCCCGTTACACGCGCTTCCCGAAGTCCGCAGGAGTCCGTGAAACCGCACAAAAGATACAGCACTTGGGCTTCCCTGGTGGCGCAGTGGTTGAGAGTCCGCCTGCCGATGCAGGGGACGCGGGTTCGTGCCCCGGTCCGGGAGGATCCCACATGCCGTGGAGCGGCTGGGCCCGTGAGCCATAGCCGCTGAGCCTGCGCGTCTGGAGCCTGTGCTCCGCAACGGGAGAGGCCACAACAGTGAGAGGCCCGCGTACCGCAAAAAACAAAACAAAACAAAACAAAAAAAGCTCCAGCACTTAGGGTTTCGCAAAGTGACTTGGAAACAAAGCATCTTGAGGGCACGACATAAAATGGGTGGGAGGAGCTACGCTTGAGGAACACAGCACGCAGCGTCGTTAATCTGTCTCGAATTCTGCGTAAAATATTTCACATTATTATAGTACCTCGAACCCGCTTCAAAACCCGCATGCCTCGCTTCGGATACTCCGGCGCCTTGCATCCCTCACCACCCCGTGTCACCTCCACAAACGCTCCTTTAGTCATGGGGACCTACTGTGCACCCGAGTTAAGGGGCAGGGTGTAAATTCACCGGTTAGGGTGGAGAACATTAGCAGTGGTTTATGGACAAAGTTACTACCCTCTGGTTCCACTGTAGCTTTCATATGGCCAAGGGGATCTAAGACCTCCCTTAATATTACCCTATTCGGGTAAAACCAAGGAAATGTTGGGGCAAGAGGCTGAAACACAGGAAGAGAAGTGGGTTAAGACCACAAACTTGTGGATTGGAGCCTGGCTACAGAAAAATACACAAGAGCCTAGTGTGATGCCCTCGTTACAGGAAGTCCATTCTCAGACTGCAGCTGGCGGGTCTGCTGGAGACAGTGGGACATGGCTCTAGAATCCGGCTACGCAAAGCCCAGACCTACCAGGAAACTTGCAACGTCTGGGGTGTGGTCCTCTGGCCACAAACTCCCATCCTTCATCCGGGCCCACGTCAGCAATGTGCACGCAAGTGGGTGGTAGGTCCCAGGTGGCCCTGGGGTCTCCGGCCCTTGAGTCTCTCGGTGACCCACAGAGAGTCCCCAGGCCTCCACCCTGAGAAACCGCAGCTTCGACTTCCTGTCATTGGAACACTTGCCAGGAGCCCTGAGCTTCCGTGAAGGGTCCAACTCCCGCGAGGCCACCGCCTGCAGGCACACGGTCACCAGTCCAGCTGAGCCGGCCTCCCAGCTGTCCCCGCCGAGGGGCCAGGCAGGGGAGTGAGGCCACCCCATGACACAGCTGAATACCTGCAAGTGACCCCACGAGGCCTGTGGAACGAAGGGGTCACCCAGCCGGGCCCATCCTGACCCACCCGTCACGAAGGAAGGTAAAGCAGTCCTCGTTTCACCCTTGGAAATGTTGGGCTGGGGCGCGTGTTACAACCCACTGGGAACTGGGACAGTGTCTTTGCGCTGTTTTCAGTTCATCTGTTTTCCCTGTAAAGCCACCTTGTAGGCGCTCTTATCATCTAACATGAATGTATACTTGTTAACCCCTAAGCCTCACCCCGCTGCCCAGCCATCCCACCTTCCGGCATCCACCTACCAAGGAAGCCCGAGGACGGCGGGTTCGGCTGGATCTTCTCCTTCGTGTTCTCCTGGATGATGTCCCAAAGCTGCCAGATAAACTTGGGGTGGAGAATGTAAAACGGTTGGTTTGGGTTTCTCTGCCGGTGCTGAACATACGGAGTGAACAGGTTGTAATCCGGCTTCTTGTACCACTAAGAGGAAAAAATAACAGAGGACCACGCCGTGAAAAGCCGGGCAGCGCCCACGTCGCGGGGTATTTAGAGGCTGAGGGGCCGGGCTGGGAGGGGATGCGGACCCCCTCTTCTGCAGGCATTTCCACACTGGATGAGGGGGTGAGTACAGAGGTGAGGTCTAGCCTGGGGGACTGGTGCCTTATTCTTTAGTAAAATGAGGGAGAAGGGCTAGGGCGGGGTCACTGGACTTTCCTGGAAAGGGCCAGATAGTAAACACATCAGGGTTTTGGAGCCATAGAGTCTCTGCTGCTACTACTGGGCTCTGCTGTGTATTTACTTGGAAAGCAGCCACCGAGGGTACAAGATGAATGGGCGAGGCCGTGTTCCAATAAAACTTTATTTACAAAAACAGGGGCACACCCCCCAAAAAAAGAAGAAAATAAAAAAAAAAAAAAAAAGGAAGGAAAAAAAGAAACAAAAAAACATGGCCGGATGGCCCATGGCCATAGTTTCAATCGCTGTGTTTCAGAAATATGTTTTCCCAATCTAATCTCTAGCGCAGAAAGATGTCAGTAATTGCCTGGGTCTCGGGTCGGGTCTGGGAGACGGATGGGTGGGCGCAGGGGACGCTGCAGCAGCAGAAAGATTCTGTTCCTTAATTGTGGTGCTGGATACAGGACTGTATACACTTGCTACTACCCATCAAAATGTGCACTTACATCGGTTACACAAAAATTACTGTAAGGAAAAAGTAAACAATAAGGTTGATTTAAAAAACAAGGCTTCAGAAGTGTCTCAGACGCCACCGAGAAATGGGGTTTGGAGGTGTGTGGGGAGAGGCTCAGCTCACGGGGCTCTGACAGTCCTTTCAAACAGACACCTCGGGCAAAGATGGGCTTGGATGAAGACCGCAAGGCACAGCCCCTGGTTGAATGGGGTCTGTGGCTTTAAAAATTTTGACAAGGATGGGCCAGATCATCTTTAGTGCACTGTGCCCCCAAACCCCGGGGCAGGGAGAGGGAAAGCAGGGGCCAGCAGCCACAGCCTCTCGTGGGTCCACCAACAGCAAGAAAGCTGTCAGAACTTAAAACCACAGAACCTCAGGCTGGAAGGAAGCTGACAAGTGCAAACACCCACTTGATGCCGGTTCTCAGTAGACGGTGTGTAGGAGAATCAACCAGAGAGCACTCTCGGAAACACACGTGGGGGCCTTCCCTGGTGGCGCAGTGCTGAAGACTCCGTGCTCCCAATGCAGAGGCCCCGGGTTCGATCCCTGGTCGGGGAACTAGATCCCACATGCATGCTGCAACTAAGAGTTCGCATGCGACAACTAAGGAGCCCGCCTGCTGCAACAAAGACCCAGTGCAACCAAATGAATAAATAAATATTTAAAAAAAAAACCAAAAACCCCACACATGGAGGCTGGATATGCCTGGATTCCTGGGAAATGGGCTCTGACGGATACTCTGAACAGTGATGATGCTGATGTGAACCCCTGGCTGAGAAGAGTCATAATCACGCCAGGTATGTGTCCAGCCTCTGTCTTAGGCTGCATGGTGACAGAATGCTCCTTCCAGAGGGACCATCGACTGTGGGAAGCTCTCCTGGATAGGTACCCCCTGGTGGGGTGAGCTCTGTTCCCACATTCATCTTAGGAAGCTGGCATCCTCTCGGGTCACGGCAGAACGAGTCCACAGACACTGGCACAGCTGACAGCCTCGCTCACGGGGCTAAACTAACCGATCTTCCCAGCCCCCTTTCAGAACAAGTGCGCTGGCTCTCCACGCCAGGTTCCACCAAAAGTAGAGAGGCCGTGAATGTATCGATAACTTGCTTATATGTTGATGGCTAGTAATAGCCTTCTTTACACTGTATCGTATAAGATTAAAAAGATATGGAGGCAGAAGCCAAGAGGGGCACACTCAGGAAAAGCCTGTGACACGTTCCATTTCAATAATAAGGATTCGCAAAGGTTAGCCTTTCTTGCCAAGAACTTCCCATGTATTTCAAAAGGTCTTGTAACTACTTGAAAGGTGATGTAACCATCTCACAATGGAAAAATTCGGAGTTTAAGCAGCCCAAGCTCTGGTGTCGCTAGGACTTTCTGAACATCTAGACATTGTACATTTGTTTTTGTTTTTTAAATCCTCCAGAAAAACACTTTAGCATCAGAGGGACTTCGCTCAGCAAGGGTGCTACTGCAACCGGGACTCAAACCGTGTGAACATATGTGAATTTAATTCGCACCCACAATTGGTTTCATTCTGCCCGTCAAAGTTTAATCCCTGACTTACTCCCATTATGTATCGGTCAAAGGCGCTGTCTGACCCTCAAGGGTGGGGGCACCAAGGAAGTACTCACCAGGTGAAGATTTGCAGAATACGGAGCTGGGTCCCAGGCCACCAAGATGACATCTTTATACAATGAACTGTCAATGAAGTGATGCCTGGGGTTGGTCAGAATCTGCAAATACGTAGCAGAATCATTTCAAAACGAGGCTTTGGGCCTTCACAATTACATTTTAAAAAGAGGCAAAAATGTTAAAAAGGAGTTTTGGAGCAAGAAAAAACAAATGTTCCTCAGACTTTCTGGGGGAGGGAGAGAGGCAGGCTTTACATGCTAAGGCACTCAGGAGATATTTAGACAAAGGAGGGCTTTCTTTTTTAAGAAACGAACCAGGGATTTCCCTGGCGGTCCAGTGGTCAGGATTCTGGGCCTTCACTGCCGAGGGCCTGGGTTCAATCCCTGGCCGGGGAACTAAGATCAGCGCCACCGAAAAAAGCAGCAGCCCTGGAGTCACCTAGAGGCCCCAGCTCCCGATGCAGCTCCCGGCTGAGTAGCCCCCGCCAACGACAGCTGCAGGCCTGGAAGGCCTACCGACTGCCAACCTCAGGACAAACTGGGCCCAGAGGCCAGGAGACTGACTGTCCCTGCTCTGGGGCCCTCTCTGGTCCTGAGTGAGTCCTTCAGTCTCACCTGCCAATCAGCTTTTGTCAACTATAGTCTGGGGGGAAAAGGATGCATTTGACTTGCTTCCTTTTTAAGATGGAATTTTCCCACACTGTTTGAGATGCCCTCTTTTGCTTCGCATTTGAGTATCTCTGAAGTTAGGGAGTATATCACAAGGGACCTGTATTTTAGTATCTCTGAAGTTAGGGAGTATCTCACAAGGGACCTGTATTTTAGTATCTCTGAAGTTAGGGAGTATCTCACAAGGGACCTGTATTTTAATATCTCTGAAGTTAGGGAGTATCTCACAAGGGACCTGTATTTTAGTATCTCTGAAGTTAGGGAGTATCTCACAAGGGACCTGTATTTTAATTTGCTGGGGCTTATCTTCCCCTGTCTTAAAAGCTGTTATCAGACAGATGAGGAATCTTCAATCAGTGGCGTCTCTGAATTCAGGAAACCGGGGCCTGTTTCTCACCTCTGTAGGCTGTGAGCCCAGAGCCCGACGAAGAAAGCTGATCTTTGGTTCTGCAACAAACGCACCCTAAATCGCTCATCACCCCATTTTTTTAATACCGTTTGAAACTCTAGAAATTGTGGTTTGTTCTGAGGCTAATTTTGCTATGAATTTTGGAAAACATTGAGAACATACAAAAAAGAGATATTTTCCTTTTTAAAATGTTCAATAACAAAGTAAAGTTTCTGAGCTGTTCTTCTGACCCTTGAATTCTGTTCCTTTGCTTTTCTCCCCTCCATCCCCATGATTTACTCCGTTTACCTTTCTTTTCCTCAGTTCACAAAATGCAATATGCATATATTTGTACCTCTACTCTGATTTTTCCTTTTGATCTTATTTACTCTTTTTTGCTACTCACAGCACACACGAATTCCCATTTCTCTGCATTTTTCCTAATTCTTTATAATTACAAGACTTTTAGAAATAAGCAAGGTCGTGGTCATGGATAACTGGGTGATTTCTCTTCATTCACCCACTTAAGCTACTTACCTATAAAACAGTCCACCCATCTTACCTGGGAATTAATGATGCGGACGGTGGTTTTATTTCCAACATCCTTCTCGTAGCCACGTGTAGGAGCAGAGTTAAATCTCAAAACTGCATCGTGGGAATCTGAGGGCACATAAGTGACAAACTTACTTCTTTTTTTCCCTCTGCATAAAAATCAGCATATAATCTAGGAAAATATCTTAAAGCAAACCTTTCAATACCTGAAGCTAACTAGACCCCAGCAAGATTCAGATACCCACACACACCCTGTTTGGCATCCTATTTACTTAGGATGAGATCCTGGCTGGGGGCAAATAAACATAAAAACACATCAATCCATTACAAGTGGCCCTATATCCTCTAAGTTATATTTAGATACTTGGTATGTGCTCACGGTCTTTAAAGACATGCTTTACACAGGAAATTTCGAGACGTGTGTGTATCTAGACTGCTTTGTGGAGTCTAATGTGTCTCCCAGAAACAGGGCTGAAAGCAGAGTTAATCAGCGATAGGGAATTTCTATGCGATTTCTTCAGCTTCAAAAACCCCGTGCACGTTCCTAATTTAACTTGGAGCAAACAACAAGGCCCGTCTGTGAGAGAGTGAGAAGTGAGATCACGTATCTCTGATTCGTCAAACACCCAAAGCAGCGGTTCTCACTTTTTGGTCTCTGGACGCCTTTACACTCTTGAAAATTACTGACAACCCAGAGGCCTTTTGCTTATCTGGATTACAGATTTCAGAATATATCACATTAGTGAGTAAAATAGAAAACTTGTAAATGTTTATTTATTAATTTATCTGTAAAATACATTTTTATGAGAAATAACTACATTTCGAAAAATAGTGAGAAGGGCGCTGTTTTAAATGTCTGCAAATCTCTTTAACGCCTGGCTTTTTAGAAGATAGTTGGTTTCATATACCTGTTTCTCTATTCAATCTGCTGCAATATATTGCTTTAGTTGAAGTATATGAAGACTCAAGATATATCGTTGGTGGGAGTATTTCAAGAGTCTTTCCAGATGACTAGGAATATTCTCCTCTGATACTTCATCGTAACTCCACAAGAGCTAGTTTCTGAAAGGTTAGTGGCAGTGTGGAATGTGAAACAGTATCAATTTTTGTGCTGTTACATTAAAATCCACTAGTTAATCTTGCTCTTAAAATGGATGATTCATCAAAAAAAAAAAAAAACAAAACAAAAAACGACCCAGTCAAAAAATGGGCAGAAGATCTAAACAGACATTTCTCTAAAGAAGACATACAGATGGCCAACAGGCACATGAAAAGATGCTCAACAGTTGCTAATGGAGAAATGCAAATCAAAAGTACAATGAGGTACCACTCATACAGGCCAGAATGGCCATTATGCAAACGTCTACAAATAAGAACTTCCCTGGTGGTCCAGGGGTTAAGACTCTGTGCTTCCACTGCAGGGGGTGCAGGTTCGATCCCTGGTCAGGGAGCTAAGATCCCACATGCTGCACAGTGCAGCACGGCCAAAAGTTAAAAAAAGAAAAGTTTACAAGTAATAAATGCTGAGAGGGTGTGGAGTAAAGGGAACCCTCCTACACTGTTTGGTGGGAACGTTAAGTCGGTGCAGCCACTATGGAAAACAGTATGCAGGTTCGTTAAAAAACTAAAAATAGAGTTGCCATCTGATCCAGCAATCCCACTCCTGGCCATTTAGTTGGAAAAGACAAAACTCTAATTCAAAAAGACACACGCACCCCAATGTTCACAGCAGCACTATTCACAATAGCCAAGACATGGAAGCAACCTAAATGTCCATCGGCAGATGAATGGATAAAGACGATGTCACACATATATACAATGGAACACTACTCAGCCATAAAAAGAGTGAAATGATGCCATTTGCAGCAACATGGATGGACCTAGAGATGATCACACTAAGTAAAGTAAGTCAGACAGAGAAAGACAAATATATGATATCACTTATATGTGGAATCTTTAAAAATGATACAAATTAACTTACAAAACAGAAATAGACCCACAGACAGAAAACAAACTTATGGTTACCAAAGGGGGAACGGGTGGGGGAGGGATAAATTAGGAGTTTGGGATGAACATATACACACTACTATATATAAAATAGGTAACCAACCAGGACCTACTGCATAGCACAGGGAACTATATTCAATATCTTGTAATAACCTATAATGGAAAAGAATCTGAAAAAGAATATATATATATGTATGTGTAACTGAATCACTTTGCTGTACAGCAGAAACTAACACAACATTGTAAATCAACTATTGCGTTGGCCAAAAATTTCCGTAAGATGTTATGGAAAAACCCGAACGAACTTTTTGGCCAACCCAATATATTTCAATTAAAAAGATAAAGGATGATTCATCCATGTGTATTTTGTAACACTGTGCAGCGGTCATTTGGAAGCTATCAGTTCAGTAAGTAATGCCGATCTTTCAACTACTGAAGCATTTCATTATAAAGTATCAAATATCATTAATGTCGCCACGGATCTCATCACTTTTTAAGTTTGGGAAGCCTCCAAGCTCAGGGTTGAAAGCTTTAATTTTATCACTGGCAACAAACACTGTCAGTTATTTTCCTGAAAGTCGAGGCTTCCTTCCTTCCTTTTTGAGAAAACGCCTCTGCCAAATGCCTAAGTCTAATTTAAGTGCGTCCATCAGTCAGTCTGTTTCAAGTATGGTTGTGTTTTGTGACAGAAGCGCCTAGTGCCACTCACAGCTCAATCACATCGGTGCCCTTCCGTCGGGGGTTGGTTGGCAGAAATGCTTTCATGTTATTTCCCATTTGGTCTTAAAAACACATGTACTTCAAAGGCTGAACTCTCATCAAACTAACCATTTGTACTGCTTCATTAAGGACATCCATACGTGGAGCTGGCATGCTTTGCTCTCACTGCTAAGCTTGGCAGGAAAACATCCCGTGAGGACTAGTATAGTGGGTACCACTGCCTCGATCTGTGCTAAGAAGCAGTTTTATCCACTGTTGCTCCTGCATCATCCGTTCCGATGTCAACAGTTAAAAAGACCTCCGAGTACTATGATGAGAATTGTTCTCACCTTCTGAGCCCCCGAAAGGCCAGACACTATGTGACCTGCTCACCTGGGGCAACTCTCCCATAGGCAAGGAGTGAGGGGGGCCTCCCGGCACTCAGAGGTAACCAGGATAGTACCAGGGCAGGAAGCAGGATGCTGGCACTGCTGGACCAGTGCTCCCACTGAACCACGCCACCCTTAGATACAGCCTCCGTCTAGAGGTAAGGTGAACAAACTGAGGTTGCCAAGCAGTGGGTGCATTTCTAATTGATTACGTAGAAATTCCTAATGAATCGTATCACCCCGGACAATGTCCCAGCTTTTAAAAGCTGGTGTTCTACACCGAGGTGTGTTTTAAGCCTTAGAACAACTTGACAAAGGACAGGGCGCAGAAAGGTAATCTAGGTTCACTCCTTTGGAAGTCGCATGAGGCTGAAGAGTTAAAAGGTCAGTTTCATGGAGGACACAGAGAGGTAGGTAGGGACGGGGCTGCTGTGGACGAGACTGAACTTCCCCCAGCTGGCCGGGAGAAGGAGGGACCAGGATGGGAGGGGGCGTGTGGGGACGACGAGCTGAGAGAGCCCGTCACATGGACACATTCGTAAATGTGCACCTGGGCGTGCTTCTCCCAGGTAACCACCTGCGAAACTAAGCTGTCCGTTCACATTTAGAGAGGGAGGAATGATCAGCCAGCCAGCACAGGGGAAGAAAGCAAAGCGTCATTTTTGGAGACGGCATCTCCAGGCTAGAGCCATTTCCCGTTGACCTTGAGAGCAGAGCCAGGCTAAGAGCATCATTGAGGAAAGATGAAAACCCTGCAAGGAGCAGCCAGCCAGAAGGCACAGCAGCACGAAATCCCTGCCCAGCCCTGGGCACTGCGTCCCCACCGCTCCCTTCCCTTCCCGAGCGCAGGAATCTGCAAGGGCAGCCAGCGCCTTGTCTTTGGGGAACGGGGAATGGCCTGCCCAAGAGATGATTCTCCTCTCCCCCAAACCCACCGCCCTGGTCTGTCTCACCTCACTGGGGCTCCTGCAACGTGCTTACTCCAATCTAGGCTCTGGAACAATCTTTCCAAAATGAAACACTGACCCATCACTCCTCTGCTTCAAAGATTTCAGTACCTCTGCACCGCGAGGCCAAGGGGCCAGAGCTGGAGTTTCGGGGACCCAGACTGGAGTTCAAATCCGGCTCTACCCTCTGTGTCTCTGGGTACCTTGGTTTCCTTACCCATAGAACAGGAATAATCGTGTCTGTCACTTGGCATCGCAAGGCTTGTTCATAGATAAAAGCACTGAGGATGAGAACTTCCCTGCAGTAAACACCCTCTAAGTGCTATCTATTATTACAATCATTATGAGAAGTCTAATTTCTGGGGAATGACATCCAAGAGCATGAAGTGGCTGACCTCCTGCCCACCCGTCCAACTTACCTGTCTGCTCTCTACCCCCAGCCCATAGTGGTCCCCAGCCCTTATCACCCACACACTGTGCTGTTTCATCCAACTGCTCTGCTGGCCTTTGGCCTGGATTCCCCTCCTCAGACGTCTGCCCTCGCGGTGGGGTGGGATTCCGCGGTCATGTCTTCCCTGTCTGTCTGCGCATCTTTCTGTCCTTCTAACCGTGATATTGGAATTGTCTGTTTACAGTCTGTCTTTCCCACTAGCAAGCAGAGGATCTGAGGGTTAGGGATGGGCCTCATCCATCTTTCTATCACTAGTGGCGAGCACAGTATCTGGTGGAGAGTTGGGGACCCATGCTTGTTGAATGACTATGTGATCTGCTTTCTTGCTTTTTTAAGGTAACAGGACGCCAAATCCCAAGCTCGCTACGGGAAGATGCCCCCTCCCTACACAGCCTCCTCCCTACCCTCCCATTTCCCATACACTTCCCAGAATCCTAGTTTCAGGTAACAGATCCTGACCTCCCATTCAAGGTGACAGCTGTAAGTTCAGAGTACTTTTCTCATCTGCAGTGTGTTTCCACGGGATTGCTGCTACTGATCTCACTACCAAATTATTATTATTTACAGGAATGGCTGAAAAAAGACCATCTCACCACTCTAGAAAAGAATGTTTCATGTTTCCAAAACAGTTCAGTTTGCTTTCCAATAACATATTCAAAGTGGAGGTGTTTAAACAATTACAACGTATGACTCAGTCTAACAGGACTGGGAAACAGGACGGCACTGCCCAGGCAGCAGCCAGCAGAGCCACTTGCAACCCTGGCGCTTCCCTCGTCCCCTGGCAGGAGGGGGGGGCAGGGGCTGAGCCCTCAGGCAGGGAGGGTAGGGGGGGCAGATGGGGCAACCCGCAGGAACTTTTCTAGCTCTGCCCTCAGTTTTTCATAAAACCACGACCTCGTGCAAGACTTCTAATCTTCACTTAGCCGATTCACAAGTAGATGCTTAGGGATGAAGACAGAGTTAGCTAAATAGTACAGCATGCCCGCTTCCGAGTTTCCTGAAGGACTCTGCTCTGTGAATTTGTTCTCACTAGGAGAGGTGTTAACAACTGTGTGTTGATAAGCCTCTGCATGTTCAGGGGAGTCGGAAGGAGAAATGTCAGCACATGGCAGGCACAAGGGCTGATGCTGAGAGATGCCAGCTTCTAAAAAAGCGAGACTTCTTGTCTTTACGGGTTGAACTGTGTTACGTTACATACTCTTAAAAAGGTATCGATGGCTATAAAATTGGACTCAAAGGAACTGAGGCAAAACAATAGAGAATTTAAAAAATTTTCTGAGTGTGTTTGTTCTTCAGTTACCTTTCTACGATTCTAATCGTGAACCTCTGTATAAGTGCAGACGCTATCAATTAAATGCGGATACTAGAAACTAACAAAGATAACTGACGTGTCATGTTCCCCAGAAATGGGGAACTCCCAGTCTCTTTCACACTCTCTTCCAAATTCTGAATAGAGGAGAGTTTACAAGACTCCGGTCAGGGGTATTTACAGCAGAATAAAGAGCAAGGGAATTCTCCCAGGCAGGTGAGTGCAAGGCAATGTGCAGCTATGATGCAGTGGGGCTTCAAGCAAAGCAAAAAAAAAAAAAAAAAATCCCAAAGCAAGTCACCACCTGCTCTAAAGCTGCTTAAATTCCTTCTGCCATGATTAATCATGGTCTTCGAAAACCAGGGAGAAGTGTGGCTTTACTTGGCCCTGGGGGCCTCTGAACCAATGCTCCTTCCTAATTGGTAGCAGCCGCGACTCGGCTTGGCCGCAAGCTTGTGTGACACACACACAGCGTGATTACGAGTCTACTTCACGTCAGCTCGGGGACACTGACACCCCAGGCTGCGAGTCCAGACCTGGGCCTTGTTTTTCCAACTTCTTAAAAATTTCACATTCAGCCTCATTCCCAAGAGCCAGTGGGAGGAGGTCTGGGCTGTGCAACCTGATGATAAGGGTGTCGCCCCATCTCAAGACGGCTCTGGAGTATCGGCTATTCCTCGAGGACACGGAACAACGATTCCTTTCTACCAAGTGGGCAGTGCCCCCTGAAGGTCACGTCCAGGTCAGCCACCTGTGAGGATGTGTGAGGGCAGCACCAGGGCGGGCTGGGCACTGAGGGGACTCAGGGGCATTAGGCTAGACTGCAGGTTCCCGGGGAAGCAGGGGCCCTCCCGAGCTGCCAGCCCCGCAGATGTGGGGCTTCAGGCAGCAACATCAACTCTCATCTGCATCTCCAGCCAGCCTGCCTTCCTGCCCTGCAGACTTCAGATCTGCCAGCCGCTAGGACGGCAGGGGCAAGGCCTTAAAATAAATCTTTCTCTCTACACGTATCCCACCGGTCTGTTTCCCTCGAGAGGCCAGACTAACAGGGGTGTTCTCCAGGGCTCAGGAATGGATTTGAAGACAGTACAGAAGGGAAGATGGAAGCCCAGGCTGCAGCTGGGGCCCAGAGGCTGGGTGTGTGCCAACCTTGGAGGTGACGGTGCCCACCAGATCAATGCTCTCACCAGCTGTCGGGCTCTCCGCAGAGCCCAGGGACAGGGATTTAGTCCTTGAACGAGTGACAATTATCATCCTGCAAACTCCTGTTTGGAGCTGCCCCCTAAGGCTCGTCGCCCGGTGGGGTTTCCCCTGCGCTCCTTCCTGCTCCTGCCACATTAAGGGGTCATCAGGGGTGCAGGCTCGGCTGGGAGCTGTCAGTGCACAACGTGGGCTCTGCAGGAGGTGGGTCCTGAGACCGGGCCGGTGAGAGGGCCGCGGGCTTCCCTTTCCCGGGCCCCCAGCTCCTGGGAGGATGCCCGTCTCTGCTCTGAGTCTCTGCAAAGGAGACCTCTGCTGGGATTCCACCCGCCGGGGGTCATTCAGTCCCAGGGAAGGAAGAAGACCTAAGACTTTCCGGAAACACAGCGCAGGAGCGGCCACCCTGGGGGCGGGGGGCCGCGGGGACCCACCTATCTCTTCGCCCAGGGACGAGTTGAGGATGGCGCCGGCCGACGTGACCACGGCGCAGGTCCGGAGCCCGCGCGGGAGCAGCCGGCCGAGCGGCACGGCGGGGACCAGGGCGCGCCAGCCGAGCGCCGAGAAGGGCGGCTCGCTGCCATCCAGGGTGCGCACCCGCACGCGGCCCCGCAGGGCGCACAGCAGCTCCGCGCGGCTCCGCCCGGCCGCCCGGCGCCCCCGGAAGTTCACGCCGTGCTTGTTGGCGCGCAGGTAGGCGCCCATGGCCTTCTGCAGGCGCGGGTGCAGCATCCGCGCCGACGCGTCGCCCTTCCAGAGCCGGCGCAGGAGCGCCCGGGACGTGGACGAGTACAGTCGCTGCCCGTCCTCGCCCACCCCGGGCGCCGCGCTCCGGCTCTGCCTCCGGGCCCCTCGCTTCGCCCACCGCCCCCGGGCGCGGCGCGCTAACAGAGCTCCCTCCGGGCCCCCCGACGTGCCCGGAGCGGTGTCCTCCGGCGGCAAAGCGCTTTGCGATGTTCTCCCCGTCTGGGGCGAAAGGAAGTCGTCTTCATTTTCAAAGCCGTCTGGGGCCCACGCCCGCAGGTCGCCTGGCCCCGCGTGCAGGGGGCCATACGGGTGTCTGCGGGGCAGCCCCCTGCGAGCGTCCGCGCCCTCGGGCAGGCCCTCCGAGGCGCCCATGATGGCCCGCTGCCTTCCCTGCGCGGGCAGCAGCCTCCTGGTCTCCAGGAAGGAGAAGGAGCTGGGCGCGGGCTGGGCAGGGTTGCTGTCGGTGAAGTACAGGAAGATCGCCAGAAAGAGGAGACCCCAAGCGAATATCCCGCAGAGCATTCCTTGTCTCCATTGCTTCAAGTGTGGTTTCATGGCAGGTCTGCGGGGTCAGCACCTGGAGTCCCGAGGCGGCGGGAGGCGGGATGGACCTGAAAAACAGCCGGGTGTCACGGTGAGGCGCGCGGGACAGCGCTGGGGACAGTCTCTTTAGAGGGTCTCAGGAGGGTTAGAAGGGGCATCAGAATCCAGGGTCATCCGGAGCTTCGGCCACATTCGGGGGTCACACGCCCCCCACCCTCACATCTGCAAGACAAAGGGTCCCACTGAGGCAGGACGTAGATGCCGCCCCCCAAGGTAAGCAAGTGATTTGTCCCCTGGGGCCCGATACTCCCAGACGAGAATAGCAGGACAATCGAGACAGGAGGCTGGGCCCTGCCCAGAGAGAAGGGAAGAGACCACAGATTCCTCATTCTGGAAGTCAGGAGACCTCCCTGATTAGAAAGCTCCTTGGAGGTCAAAAAGGGAGTGATGTCAAGTCTACCCATAGGCCTCTCCACTAGAATCCATCTCGGCTAAGAGATGCACACACACACACACACGGGGAGGACCCTGAGATAAACCAGATACGGACTCAGAGCCAGGCAAAGCAAGATGACCGGCCAAAGGAAACCCGGAAGAAATGCCCCATGTGAGTGATTCCAACTGCCACGAGGGCACGACTCTCTCTCTGAGTCCGCCCGTGTGTCTATCCACGCGTACTTTACCCTCTTCCTCCTAATAAACACTCTACTTGTTTCACTACCTTCTGTCTTTGTGGGAATTCTTTTCTGCAAAGCCGAGGGGCCAGGGCCTTGTCACTGACCACAGGTCTCGTGGCTTGGAGTCCGTGCTCCCACTGCCACGGCCCGACCTCGATCCCTGGCTGGGAACCGAAACCCTGCTTCAAGCCGCTGCCGGCCGAGGCCAGCCGAGGTCACCGCCACCTCAGCTGAGGGTCTTGGGAGAGGGGAGACGCGGTGGGTGCACCTTGGAAAACCTCTGGAGGCGTCTCAGTGATGTGTCCACCTCCCCACCGAGGGCTGCTTAACCCGGGCCCATCCCAGCAAGTCCCATCCCGCAGCTGGGTTACAGATTCCAGTTTGGCGAAGCAGGCCGGAGGGCTCAGCGGAGTCCGCCCTCTCGCACCTCTCATCAGACCACCACAGGCTCACAGCTCAGATACTGTACAGCAGCACGGCGGGCTCTGCGTTTCACGGGAAACTTCCAGAAGGGCCCCAGTAAGCGATGACCCAGGGACTGCGGCTGCAGGGGAAGGTGATGTCGAGGTGTCTGTGAACCTCAAAGCAGCCCCCAGATAATCGCCCTCACCGTGAGCCTCTGATGGAGTAAAAGGGACAGATGTCAAAATTCTAAACAAGGGAGGAGATGAGAGAGCTAGGCGAGCCTCCAGCTGGGAAAGGGTGAGGAAGGAGGCTGAGATGAAAGGACAAGATACAACAGAGTCAGAGAGAAGGACCCTCTTCTCCACTCAGTGGCTCAGCCCACGATGATCGCCTTTTTGTTACTCAGGTAGCAAGCACAGTGCTTGGCGCTAAAGGAAACAACAAAATATCAATAAGAAACGCACCTAACGCGGCTGAGAGCAGATCACAAAGTCGTCATAGTGGCCCTCGCTCTTTCCCCCGTCCCTATATGAGCCAGTCTTCACAGGGGGCCTCTCCTATCAGTATGGAGGGTCCTCAAGAACTAAAAATAGAGTTGCCACATGATTCCGCAATTCCACTCCTGTCAGGAAAAACTCTACTTAGAAAAGATACATGCACCCTTATGTTCACAGCAGCACTATTCCCAATAGCCAAGCCACGGAAACAAGCTAAATGTCCATCAACAGATGAATGGACAAAGAAGATGTGGTACATATATATAGTGGAATATTACTCAGCCATAAAAAGAACGAAATAATGCCATTTGCAGCAATATGGATGCAACTAGAGATCATCATACTAAGTGAAGTTAGTCAGAAAGAGAAAGACAAATACCATATGATATCACTTATATGTGGGATCTAAAATACGACACAAATGAACTTATCTATGAAACAGAAACAGACTTGCAGGCATAGAGAATAGACTTGTGGTTGTCAAGGCGGTACGGGGAGGGAAGGATTAGGAGTCTGGGGTTATTAGATGCAAACTATTATATATTGATCTACATATATAGTAATGCAAGCAAAGCCTTGGAAAAGGACAAACATAAGGAATACTAAGTGAGCTGCGGGAGCTTTAAGCTGGACAGCCCAGAGCGCAGCACAGGCCGGCCCTGAATAAGTACTGGCTGAAAGAATGATGTGTGTGTGTGTGTGTGTGTGTGTGTGCGTCGAGGGTGGGAGCTGTGTGTCTGCAGGTGTGCATAGCTGTGTGTTGGTGACGGTGTTGGAAGAAGTGGGGAGACCATTTGGGGGGAAACCAGGCTGGGAAGCTGCCCTTCCAGCCTTGGGGGTGGGGATGGGGGCCTACTGGCAAGTCGGGGCCACGTGCTGTGTGAGGTGCTGGTGGCAGGGGCTTTCAGGGGAGTGGGGGGCAGGGAGGAAGGAGGGAGGAAGTGGAGTAAGGGGGGCCTCAGCAACAAGCAGACACCCCGGAAGCCCGTCTGATGGGAGGGGCTCGTAGAGGGGACCCTCCCCCACCTCCAGGCCTCCAGGAAAACCAGGAGGCAGGTGACGACAAGACCGTAATGCAAGGGCAGGGGTTTTACTCACATAAGAACTGAAATCAAAGTGGGTGATCCCTAGGGCAGTGTAGTCACCTGGGGACGCTATACACCGTCTCTGGTGGAAAAGAAGATGTGCGAAAGTGAGAAGCCCACATGCCTGTTACAGACGGACACGGGTCCTTTGCCCTCTTCCCATGGAGAGGTGAGTCTGTGTCTCCCCGCCTTGAGCAGGGGAGGGGCTCTGACCGGGTACCAGGCCCAGGTGCAGCAGCTTCCACGTCCTGCCTTTAAAACGCTCACGGTGGGGGAGGTAGCCACCAGCAAAGACAGACGTCTCTCTCACCCGAGTCCACCATGCAGTGAGGAAGCCCGAGCTAGCTGCGTGGGAAAGGCCACGTGGACCGAGAGAGGTCCAGCCAAGCCCGGGCTGCCCAGCTGCCCCAGCCTCTCAGTGCCTCGGAGTCCAGCCCAGTGGAGCGTTCAGATGACTTCAGCCCTGGCCAGCCTCTGGCTGCAGCCACACGTCAGACCCCAAGTGAGAACCCAGCGGAGCCCAGTTAACCCACAGGACCAGGAGTGATCGTGACAGGTCGCTGTTCTGAGCCACTAAGTCTGAGCTGATCTGCTGCATCAGAAACGACGACTGGAGCAATGCCAGATGAGGGGAACCCAGAATGCATCCAACAGTCCAGCCCCTCCGAGGGGTTATGTGAAAGCAACATTCAGTGACCTGTTTCAGTTGTGGCTACTTAACAAGTGTTTGCTTTACCCCGTAGTCACGTGAAAGCAAGCCTGTAGATTTCCCTCGCAGTCAGACATCAAACCCATATACAGAACGTGGTCTCACGAAGGAAGCCAGAAACAACGATGCCAAAAAAAGAACGTACAAGAAATAATGCCAGGGACTTCCCTGGTGGCACAGTGGTTAAGATTCCACCTGCCAATGCAGGGGACACGGGTTCGAGCCCTGGTCAGGCAAGATCCCACATGCCGCGGAGCAACTAAGCCCGTGAGCCACAACTACTGAGCCTGCGCTCTAGGGCCCGCGAGTCACAACTACTGAAGCCCGTGTGCCACAACTACTGAAGCCAGCACGCCTGGAGCCTGTGCTCTGCAACAAGAGAAGCCACCGCAATGAGAAGCCCACGCACCGCAATGAAGAGTAGCCCCCGCTTGCTGCAACTAGAGAAAAGCCCACGTGCAGCAACAAAGACCCAATGCAGCCAAAAATAAAATAAATAAATAAATAGATAAATAAATAAATCAAAAAGAAAGAAAGAATGCCAGCAGCTTACTTGCTCCGTGCCAGACCCTGTGCTCACTTAATACTTTTTCTGGATTATCTCATTTGGTCTTCCCAGCACCTAGTAAGGTAGGAAATACTGCGATGTCCATTTTATAGATGAGGAGGTTGAAGCCCAGAGAGGTTAAGTAACTTGCCCAAAGCCACAGAGATAACAAGCAGCAGATAGCACATAAAAACCCATCTGCTCACTTTTTTTTTTTTTTGCCGTACGCGGGCCTCTCACCGTTGTGGCCTCTCACGTTGAGGAGCACAGGCTCTGGGCGCGCAGGCTCAGCGGCCATGGCTCACGGGCCCAGCCGCTCCGCGGCGTGTGGGATCCTCCCGGACCGGGGCACGAACCCGCGTCCCCTGCATCGGCAGGCGGACTCTCAACCACTGCGCCACCAGGGAAGCCCCATCTGCTCACACTTTTAACACTAAGTTCTGATTCCATCTGACTGTGCCAGACGAGGCCATCTATTCTAAATACGCCTTCTTAAGCTGTCTGTGGGGAAGGATCATTCTCGCCCTACACTGTCGCAATCTGAATACTTTCACATTTCCATTCCTGACCGTCTCGGCAATGTCCCCATGCTGGGAAAGCTTCTCAGGGCTCACCAAGTTCTGTCCGTAGCTCATCAATGAGCAGTATGCAGGCGGGCACTGCCTGGGGACCACACTTTGAGCAGAACCTGCTAAATGATCTTCCTAAACCTGTCCATTGAGGAGCCAGTGCTTCAAACTGTGATGCTCCAGCCTGACGATCTAAAAGCTGTTTCCAGGATTTCAACATTTGTATTAGAAAGCACAAAATTACACTTAATAGCAGTTATCCTGCTTCCTCTGCAGCTGAGTGCCGTGCAACACAGCTCTGACACCAACCACTGCAGTTAGCGGGCACCCCACGGGGAGAGGACTCAGTCCCAAGAGACTGCCCCCCACTTCCGACACCAGCCTGAAGCAGGGTCCCCAGGCCACCTGCGCTTCTTGCAACAGGGAAGAGTCAAATCTGACTCCATGTTGGCTCTGTTTCTTTTACTTTCACCTTCGCTTTCCGCTGCCTTTGTTCACTGAAAGGAGACTGTCTGTACACAGTGGCCTGCCTCGGGGAACCCCGCCCCTCCGCCTGAAGGTTAAACCAAAGTGCCTTTGTTCAGGGAAGCATCCGGACCCTGTCCACCTGCAGATGGCGGCCAGGAACAAAAACTGAACACAAATGAACCCAGCCTCCCCGAGGCTGGCCATTCCAGGGGATATCTGCAAGTCTTACGGCCTTTTCACTTTACTTCCTCATGTTCGCCCCCTCTCTGTTCTATTGAAGAAACTGGCATCCAAACCCCGATAAGATGGTTATTTTGAGACACTAGTCTGCCATCTTCTCGCTCTGCCCGTTTTCTGAATAAAGTCGTATTCCTTGCCTCGGCACCTCGTCTCCGATTCATGGGCCTGTTGTGCAGTGAGCAGTGAGCTCGGACTTGGTAACATTCTGACTGTGTGGCTACCAATCTGGGGGCTTCCCCATCACACCCTCAGGTTTGAAAACTTGCTAAAAAGACTCGCAGAACTCAGGAAAGCGCTAAACGAATGATCACAATCTTTTGGGAAGGGCTACACAGAGTCCAAGGTCTGGGTGGGGCTCATCCCAAGGGCAGAGATTCCATGTCCTCTACCCTTGGTGTGGAGGAACGTCACCCTCTTGGGACATGAATGTGTTCACCAACCACAAAGCTCTCCTGAGCAGTGGACCCCCGAGTTATGCTGGGGTTTCGTTAGGTGCACATCACGGAGCTAATCGTTGGCCACGTGACTGAATTCGCACTCCAGTCCCCCTCCCATCCCCAGAGGTCAGGCTGGCCCAAAGCCCCTCATCACAGGGTTTGCCTTTCTGGCGATCGGCCCCCATCCTGGGGGTCACCAAGAGTCACTTCAGTAGCATAACAAAGACACTCCTGTAAGTCAGGAAATTCAAGGGTTTCAGAAGCTCCATCCCTAGAACTGGGACAAAAACGAAATCATTACAGCACAGCAAGGCTGTAGTAGCTAATTTAAAAGGCAGTCTTTTCTGGCTGGAATCCTTACCTGGCTGCCTGCACTGAGAACAGCTCTGAGGCTCATCCTGGTGGATCACTAAAGAATAGGAAACAGAGGTTTCTTATTCCAGCATTCGCTTGAGAGACTATTTTTAAATCTCAAAGTGGGGCGTGTACCCAGGGCTGCGGTGGGGGAAGCCTTGACCTGCCGGGAGGAGCTGGGGGCCAGCGCACCCTAGGCCAGCCGACCCCCAGCTGCCTCCATTCAGTGGGGTCAGGAGGCCACGGGAACTGGGCTGGGAGGGGACCCGCCACATCTCAGGGCAGGGCTCAGAGCCTCACACACAGAGCCTGCTTTACACGGAAACGTCTGGCTCCCAGCCGAAGGCTCGAGAAGCTGTCTCCTTCGTGGGGGATGAGAGACATGAAAGGGAGCGAAGTAATGAGAGGAGGTACGGGGACTCAGAGGGAGGAAAGGAAAAGCCCTGCAGGACGGATGGGGCTGTGAGGGGCCAGGACTCTGGGGGAGATGGGGTCCCCTCCACCTGGTGCCCTGAGAGATGGAAAGGGCAGGGTCTGTGAGGCCTTGAACGCTGAGAAAAGAACAGCATACCAAGGCACAGGATGCCTTCTCAGCAGGTGAGACCTGCCTGGTGCTCGGTAATAACAGAAGGCGTGGGCTCGCAGCCCCGCTCCGGGTGAGGCTTCAACTGTTAGCAGCACCCTCTGTCACTGCAAACCTCTCCTGTCAATTACGGGAACATCCTCCCAAACGAGGAAATCTCAAGGCAGCGCAAATCCTCTGCTAGCAAAATGCTGTAGGAATCATGACATGTATCATGGCCCCAGTCACCAGCATCTTTGCAAAAATCCAGGACACAGAAAGGTGGAGGATGCCGTCAAAGTCCGAGCCGTGGACCAGTCTTTTCCTTAAAATAACCGAAGAGCCTAATAGGAAGACATGTTGGATAAACAACAGAAAAGACACACCTTTCCCCACTAGCACAGTACATCTGAAATACTGTAATGATACAGCTCAAACAGGTAGCATCTGTTACCCTTGCCGCTCCATTCCGTCATCAGCAGGGGGACATAAATTGCATCAGGGAGATACAAACAGAGGCCCCCAGGCGATGATGAAAATGGGCCCCCGATCACGGGTTCATGCAGCCTCGTCGGGGATGAAGACAGTGACTGAGGCTTCCGAGGTCCTGCCAGGTTCCCGGGAAGAGGACTGGCAAGGTTAGATGCCTCGTCTGTGCCATGTGGCTTTCTCTTCTCTCCCATAGCAATTCCAACATTACCACCCGGCCGTGCTAGGGCACAGATTTCAAGTGGATGGTCTCTGCCTACTTGAACCAATTTTCTCTGATCGCACCTTTCTCCCACTTTCTGTCGCCCTTCTAGCCAAGCCTCTAGGAAGCCTGTACGATAACACAGAGACAATGATTAGAGACAAAACAAAAAAGTGACCCACTGTGAGAAATCATTTTGATGGTTCTACCTGCTCCGGAATTCCGCTGCCCAAATCTTAGCTACTAACTCTCAAAGAAACGCGTCCCACCGCTGCACAGATGTTAGAGGAGCATGAGAGCATTTAAGCGTTTCTTCAAGTCATTCAGAAAGAAATCACATTCCCCAAAAGGCACAATTTATGACAAGCTGTCCAATGAAATTATGAAATGTAAGCACCACCACAGACAGACATTACGTACGATGCAGCTGTGGATTAATACCTTCTTATTTCGTTAAAGGTTAGGAAGTTACTTCCGGGCTGCCCCGTTTGAATGATGTCCTTCCTACACCCTGAGGCTGACAAGCTTGGTCACTGGTTTTCTTGAATGTAGTTTTTTTTTTAACACACGTTGATTGGTGCGTCTGCTACAACTGCCACCTGGCCAGCTTTTCTCTTGGTTGGAGAAACACTCGTGCCTTTTTTTGTGTATAGAAGTTGTCTCAGTTAAATCTAAGTATTTGTTTTAGCTCTGAAATAATAATAAAGAAGATTTAGTGTGTGAGCTATAGTGAGGCACTCATGGATCTTAATAGCCTTCAGGAGTCATTTTCTTTCAAGAATCACTTTTCTAAAATTAGCTCTCATCACATGTCCAAGAACACACTCGGCCTGCAGAGCACGGGGAGGGTGCCGTCCCAGCCTCTTTACCGCCTCAGGGGGGTCCTTTCACAAAGGACCCAGTTTCTTTTCTTTTTTCATTTTCTATAAATGCAAGGAGTCCTCAAGGCCACTAAGGGTCCCCTCCCTAGTGCATTCCCTCTCCATCCCAGCCCATTCTTAAGCTAACGTCTACAAGAACAGAAAGAAAACGTCAGCAGGGTCGAGCAGAGCTCAGTGGTGGTGGGAGGGTAGCCCCTTCTCTGCACCTCCCGCCTCCGCAGGACTGCAATTCATCCTCGGGGAGGAAAGGGCAGCCACAATGCTGGCAGCTTCTGGCCAGTCTCCTCGTGACCCCAGGCCCCAGCAAGAACGGAGCAGTCCCGGATGGGGGGAAGGATGCCGCGAGGGCTGGACCACTTGAGGGAGGTCGCTTGGCAAAGGTATAAGTTATAAAAAGTAGTGCCAGGCTTTCCCTTAGTTCAAAATTTGGATGCTGGGGCAGTGTCAGTGCAGACGAGTGTGAGCTACTTGAAGCTGTGTGAGCGGCTCCCAGCAAAAGTAACTGGTGTCGTGCACTCGGGTTAGGTCAGGTCGGACTAGGTTGGTATCATGAACGGTAGCTGTCAGGGTGGTGGACCTGCCGTCACCAGGTGCCCCCACGGGCCAGACACTGCACCCAGGGCCTCATCTACACCGTCTCATTTTAATTCTTCATTTTTAGTTTAACCTTTATAACAAACTCCTTTACACACATTATTATTCTCGTTCAGCTCTGAGTGGTTCCTTTCCCGTACATTGTTCCAAAACCCTGTCTTTTTGCACTGTATCTTGAAGCCAGGGAAGGTGCACCACGCTTAAAGTTTTAATGCAATTTTTTTCCCTTCTTTTTTTTCCCTTCACAAAGTACCATATGCTGCATTTCAGCCTAGCTCCGCGCGTTGATAATAAAATCCCGTTTTCCCTAACATCCCTCTTGACGTTCAGTGGATACACGATCCTCCCAGGTGGGCCTCAGAACCACACAGCTCTGCGCTGGCGGTCACTGCAGAGAGCTTCGCCTGGCGCGTCAACCACGCGGCTTCTGCCCGGTCAGAAGGGGAGGCCGGCTCCTGGCATTGCCAGAGAGGCTCCAGGTGTGAAGGCTCGTGATCGCAGGGGATTTGCTCTCTTGGTAGGAAGACAAACGATGACTCTGACTGCCTCCTCTGTCCCAAGGTGGGTGAGTGTACAGAGGAGCGACCAGGACTGAAGTCATCCTGGGCTGCGTCAAAGGGGAGGGGACCAGAGGCGGGCACTGAGGGACAGCGCGCTGTGGGAGGGGGTAGCCACCTCCAGCCAGGGCAGTGCCTGAGCCAGGGCTGCCTGGTGAGCAGACGGGTGAGCAGCAGCGACGGGATCTCCAGCCAGACAAGGATGTGCCCTGTCGTTGAGGTCCTGGGGCCATCTTTCTGGGTCAGTTGGTCAGCAGTCCAAGGTCTGTCCTCGGGTGGCAGGGCAGATGGGAAAGGGTTTAGAAGGCAAAGGCGAGCGGCTCTGGGCAGCTTTTAGCTTCCGGGGCTTTCTGCAGGGAGGCGGCAGGGGCTCCAGGGCGGGGGGAGGCGTTCCTGATGCCCGTCACTGGCTGTGCAGAGGTGTGCAAGCTGCCTGCCAGCTGGGGTCTCTGGCTGCCTCCATCACAGCCGTCTGTTGCAGACACGGTGGTCTGTTTGTTTTGCAATCATTATTAGTGGAATATTTACGCTTTGTACCAATCACGTGCCACAAGGGCTCACGGCTGCAGCAGTAAACTAGCTTCACACTCATACTGAAGCGTCAGGATGGGAGACTGCATACCTGCCACTGAGATGTAAAATTTCCCCCCGATCCCTCAAATGTAAGTGGGCTTCGCAGTGGGGGTGCCGGTGTCCGGCAGGCGGTTCTTACAAGGAGGCCTCTGTACCAGCAGAAGCCCCCTTCCTTAGGAAGAGCGGGCCTCCCCTTCTCGCCCGAGAGGCGTCCAGAGCATCACCGTGGGCCGGCAGGGAGTGCGACGCGGTGGGGAGGGGTGCTGGTACCACGCAGGAGGCAGCTCAGGGCCACCGTCCCCGGCCACACTCTGCGCGTTGCACAGTGAGACGGATGCCTCTACAGCGTGTGGCTGACCACGAGGCCCCGGGATGGGACAGGCTGTTCACATCCTCCTTGTCACCTTGGGTAATCCTTTAAGCCTCAGTGTCTGCATTCCGCGAGTGTCATACACAGCCTGGTCCTCATGGGTCTACGAGACTTAGCACAGTGACTGGCTCACAGTGAGAGCTCAGGAAATAGTATCTTTCAGTCCAGGTTTTGGATCTCTGTAAAAGTAACCCAAGCCTGGATTTCACTGTGTGACTATTGGTCCCATGTATATACCCTCGAGGGTTCACTGGTGGGCATCCCTTCAATGACCCCAAATGGACGTGCCCTGGTTTAGATAAACACCTGGCCCCGATCAAGCGGACAAGCACTAAGTGAGCCCCAGTAAACCCCCTGCCTGACGTTTCGGTCGTAAGAAGTAGGCCCATCATGGACTGAATACCTGAGGAGCATATCTTCTAATGGCTTCGTCCTGCTCAGAAGTTTTTTCTAATTTATGCAGCTGTAATTCAACGAATATTTATTAAACCTAATGTCAGATTGAATAGCTATCACCTGATCCTTTGCCCTTGAGGAAATAAAGTACATTCTTGGGAGAGCATTAGATTTAAATTCTTGGGCAGCAGACCAAGGAACGGAAAGTATACTGAAGATTCAAAATCCAAAATCTCTCTGCAGTCTGGAACTGGGGCATCTCACAAGAGCCCAGAGGCGAGAGGCTGCTTCGGAGACCCCCTCTCGCGAGACTTCAAACACCCCACGCGGCACTTGAGTCCCGTCAGAAGGAAAGTGTCTTATGTGGGCAAAAGCCGCCTCTTAAAAAACCAAGCTCACTGCTCTAGCTTCATCTCCAAAGACCAGTGCGGATAAATCTCAGAGAAATGTTGACGGGAAGACAGGAGCTGCAAAAACAAACAGCGCGTCCTACTGTTTATGTAAACTCTGACAACCCGATACAAGCTACAGCTAGAAGCTCCGCTGGGGAGGGAGGGAAATAGCTTGGGTGACAGGAGGGGCAGATCCTGAGTTATCACTCAAATACGTTCTGTCTCATCAAGACAAGATCTGGAGGAAGACGGCAAAATATTCAGAACTATTCAATCTGGGTACCAGAAACTCTCTTCTCTACGCAGGCTTAAAGTACTTATGATTTTAAACATAACAAAAGTTGTCAACATAAAACTTGTCCTGAAAGTTGTAAAAACAAGAAAGAGAACTCATTAATTGTGTTTATACTTATGTCTCTATTTCCTAATCCCTTTAGGTCATGATTCCTGCTAATACATCGGCACAAAATAGAAATCGAACATTGTACGCCGGATGCCAGCTTGGGTTAAAACTTTCATGTGACAACGTTATCAGTCTGGAAAAGAAAAACTTAAAAGCTAAAGTGATTTACGAAGGCATAAAAGAGCTCGGAGCTCACAGTGGGCTGGGAGAAACACATTAATTTTTGTGTTTTAAAACACCTATACACACATATCACGGAGTGAAATAGAAAACCAACCCAAAGATTTAATATAAAACATGAGACTTCAAAGACAATTCTCAGTGTGGAGCTTTCAACTCTGCCCTGTGAGCTTCAAAGCCAAGTTCTCCATCCGCAGAGCCCCCTGTGCAAAGGTGTGAGGGGCTAGGGTGGACTCAGCGGACATCAGGACAGCCCAGACATGCTTCAGATGTTTTCTCTCTAGCTTGCTTCTCCAGTTTTCATTTTCAAGACCAGTAAAAAGTTTCCAGGTTATGAAATCATTTCTGAAGTTTCTAACTCTGAGGACTGGCCACTCATTACAACATCCCCTAATTGTCACCCACCCCGGGTCACGGCCAATCACCGGGTCACTGTGCCCATGTCAAGAGCCAGACAATTGTTTTTGTATCTGGTGCGTGTGTGCCCACGAGCACAGCGCTGATCTTCCATTACTTCCTTCATTCGTAAATTCCACAGATGTCTGGACACCTGCTACGTGCTGGATTCCAGGTGTACGATGCTGAGCAAATCAAAGAATAAACCCCCCCCCCCCCCCCCCACTGAGCCTAAAGTGATTTGGGAAAGACAGACACCAAGTACGTAAGTAAGTCTGGCAGGACACTGTGCATCCTAACTGATGGTTTCCACTTTCCCTTTTGCCCCTGACTTTCCTCCCTTCACAGGGACAAACAGAAGACTTCCCATGCCCAAGGATGTCAGTCACAGAGGAACCAGGAGCCCAGTACGTAAATTCTTGGAGTTTAAGTTCAAAAGCTGTATTTCAAGGGGTGGGGAAGGGGAGGACAAAAATTTGGAAGGATACTTGCTGAGCCGGTTTCTCTTGCCCAAGGGGAGATAAAAACTCTCTCTGGGCTGATGGAAAAGGAATTGAAACAGAAGAGTGAGACACATGTGCTGTGCTTCTGTTTATTGAAGTCTAGTTGATTTCACTATTGTGTTAGTTTCAGGTTACTGCACAGTGATCCATGTATATATATCTCTACCCCTATATGAATTGAGTAGAGTTCCCTGTGCTATACAGTAGGTCCTTGTTGTTTATCTGTTTCATATGTAGTAGTGTGTATCTGTTAATCCCAAACTCCTAATTTATCCCTCCCCACCTTCCCGCTTTGGTAACCGTAAGTTTGTTCTCTACGTCTGCAGGTCTATTTCTGTTTTGTAAATAAGTTCATTCGTATCAGTTTTTTAGATTCCACACATAAGCAATATCATATGATATTTGTCTTTCTCTGTCTGACTTACTTCACTCAGTATGACAATCTCTAGGTCCATCCATGTTGCTGCAAATGGCATTATTTCCTTCTTTTTTATGGCTGAGTAAGATTCCATTGTATATATGTACCACATCTTTATCCATTCATCTGTTGATGGACATTTAGGTTACTTCCATGTCTTGGCTATTGTGAATACTGCTGCTATGAACATTGGGGGGTGCATGTATCTTTTCGAATTAGAGTTTCATCTTTTCCGGATATATGCCCAGGAGTGAGACTGCTGGATCACACGGTAGTTTTATTGGTAGTGTTTTCAGGAACCTCCCTACTGTTCTTCATAGCGGCTGCACCAACTTACATTCCCACCAACAGTGTTAGGAGGGTTCCCTTTTCTCCACACCCTCTCCAGCATTTAACGTTTGCAGATGTTTTGATGATGGCCATTCTGACCGATGTGGGGTGATACCTCCTTGTAGTTTTGAGTTGAAATTCTCTATTAATTAGCGATGTTGAGCATCTTTTCATGTGCCTGTTGGCCATCTGGATGTCTTCTTTGGAGACAGAGTGGAACTTTTTAATGGAGATTTCATGTAGCTGGTTGCTTGCTCTCAACCCTCCTTGCTTCTTCCCCCTGTAAGACACGTGCGGTCTTGACCTCCAAGAGGTACACGGCGTGCGTGTCCTGCTTGTCTCTCTGAGCTCACTTCCCACACTTGGCTCAGGGGGCCCTGAGCACCAGGAGGCAGACCTGTCTTTTCTAAATGCTTAACCACTCGGGGAATGTAAAGAATGAAGGACTGGGAGACCAGGGCTTCAGGGCACGGCTCAGATGGGGGGCCTGGGGAGGTCCTGTGCAGGCAGTGAGGTGTTAGCCCAGGAGAAACTGATGATGGGGAGTCAGGTACCCAGCCGCCAGGTGCATCACACACCGAACAAGAGCTGTGGAGGCAGGGCAGGGAGGAGTTAGCATGCTGAGGACTGAAATCTGGGTAGCCTCTGGGTAGATCACAGACCTCCCATAAAGTTCAAACCACCTGTTCCTTGATCTACACACACACCGGCCTCTGTGAAATACGCTAACAAGAACTTGTGAGAAACACTATAATTTTAGTGTCTTCATCACATCCAGTGACGGCAGTAAAATGCAGTGGGTTTCAACCTCCCCGTCCGAGCTCAGTAAAAACCTTCCCTCGCAGATAGTTTCAGCTAAAACCGAACGACACACAACTGAGATTTGGGAACTCAGACGTACGACTTCTGGACGTTTACTTTGTGACATACGGAACCAGGAAGGAGAGAAAAGTGAACGTAATAATATATCTACACGCCCCAGCCTTGACCGACGGCTCAAAAGTTTTGCAGGGCTTCAGCGGGACGGGGTGGTGGCACTGAGGGTGCACCCACGCCGAACGCCGGAACCCAGACCCGCCCCGGCGAGAGGCCTGCCCAGCTCAGGAAAGGTCAGGCGCAGAAGTTCAAGGAAGACCAGAAGGGTGAGACCGCAGCTGTGGCAAGTCATCGGAATCTGAACCGAAAGCCAGCTAGGATGACAGGGGAACAGTCCAGCAAAGGAGAGGAAGGATGCTGTCTGAAAACTGCGAGTTTCTGAGGTGATGGATGGGGTCACATCATCGGAATCCTGGTTCACTATCTGTGCCAAACAAGTATCTGGGAATCTCCCCACCCGAGCCCAGCCCAGCCCCTCCCTCCTGCTACTGTAATTTCTCTCTGGCCTGGAAAAGCTTTCTTCTAGCTTTCTTCTAATTCTTATTTAAGTCTGGCATATAAGCTGCTCACCCACTCCTGATGGGAATTCACACACACACACACACACACACACACACACACAGACACACACACCACACACCACACACACACACACACCACACACCACACACACACACACAGACACACACACACACACCACACACACACACACACCACACACACCACACACACACACACACACACACACACACACACACACAATGTACGAGCAATTATTATATGTCCAGGCACCGTGCTAGACGGTGGGGATTAAAAGGACAATACGACACAGTCTTACCCTCCGTGATTCTATAATTTAGAGAGAATAACCGCTAACACTGTCTTCATGGTGCCTGTGTCAGCCAAGAGTATTTCATTATTAAGTGGAAATGATGTTCATTTCTTCTTCTTTCTTACTCTATGTAAATACACAAATACTATTATAATTAGGGTCTCTGTATCTACTTTCCATACTAAGTGAAAGTTCTGTAGCAGAGAAAAAAAAAATCACTGCTCCAACATTTATTCACTCATCAAACATCTCTTGTAAGAAGCACTCTGACCTAAGATTATTAGCAGTCATACCATATTAGTACATGCACCTTAACCAAGACGCCAGCACCATGGCACCACGGTGATCAAACAGCTCCAATCTTTCCTTTGCCTCTCCTGCCAGTATGCATTTGTTCATTTTATTTCTGCTCTTGGCGAGATTTAAATAAAGGCTTTTTTCTTTGTTCTACAAATGTTTGCAGCAGCTATGTTACAATGACTTAACACAGCATTAACTCCAGTATAAATATACACTCCCAGATTGCTTTTTGAAAAAGGAAAATGTTTACAATCTTTATCACAGAAACACTGAATTCATCGGCCTAAAATTTATTTAAAATGTCAGATGAGTTTGATAAAAATCTGTATCGGAATTCATTTCTGAACAGTGTACAGTTATTACCTTGAATTCAAAGGAAAAGAATACACTATGTTCTGGTTTTCTCAGAATGTCAAGTTCAAGTTCAGCCATGTATGGCCCCTGTGGGTCTACTCTGCATTACACGCTAAAAAAGCACCTCTCACTTGGTTGCCCTTTTCATTTGAGTATACATTTTTAGTCCCACTTCTACAGTAAAACAAAGTATCAGCTGTAAGTGAAGACAACTGCGAAGCGTGGACCGAGATGAATGCAATTTTATTATCTTTTACATTTAGTGCCTTTACGCGGGGACTAAACAGGTGGGTCACATAAGAAGAACGAGTTTCTAGAGGGGTGCAGAGAAGGGCAGGAGAGAAAAGTGACTCAACACTTGAGAAGATACATCATTGAACTACTTTAAATCTAATTAATTTGATGAATAAAATATATTTCTACTTTACCCCCCCCAAATAGAGGAACACAATGATAGAATGATGAGTTCATTGTTCACAATGTAAGTGTGGTGTTTGTCTTGGAAAAGCCACAGAACATGAAATGCGTGCTGATAATTTTTTCCCCTCCATCCGGGAGACTTGGGAGCTTTCACAAAAGCTGGGGGAGACCTTACAAAAACTCCCACTTCCTCTTTCTTGCATTGAGGTACCCACGGTCTGGGGATGCGCAGGGCGTCATCTGCGGCTACAGAGCTGGCTGGTGGTGGACAGAATGAGAACACAGGTCCCCGGGCTCAAGCTCACACCCTCATTCTGTCTTGTTCTCTGTCATTAAGAGATGGAAATAGATGGAAATACCTAAAACCCACAGAAATCTCTTCTACTAGCATCACACTCCTTGTCATCTAATGATACTAAATAGATCGGATCATGGATTTTACTTCCTCAATTTTATAAAGTTCAGTAGCTGAACAGAATGCTGCGGGAGTTGAATAGGAGGAACATTGAGAATCAAATTACTATGCTGTAAAGTCTGTAGAATCATCCCAGTGGAGCTCAAGACATCTTGGGGAGCCCAGGTGGTCCCCCGTGCAAGGCACGGTGGTTCTGAGGTTGGCCTCGGAGCAGACTGCCACGAGGTGGCATCCAGGGCACACAGGCAGGACTCCTGGGGCCTGTGTCCCCGAGGAAAACACACTGGCAAGTGGGGAGACGTGTGGGTCCCCCAGGTGCCATGGCAGGACCTGCGCTCCTTAATTAACCTCTGCTGTCTCTGCTCTCTCAACTGTAAGATAAGGAGTAACGACGGCCCCGAACATCTCACAAGGTGATCGTGGGGACAGATGGAGACTGGGTGTCAGAGGGCTGTGAAGCTGGGAAGAGCCTTATTATTACCGTGTGTGTCCTCTCTTCCTGGTGGTGAAGACACTGAAGTAGAACGATACTTCTGTGTGTGCTGCTGCACGTATGTTAAAAATGAAACCTCCTGGGCTCTGCTCCAGACTTGCTGAGCCAAAATCCCAGGGGCAGGGACCACACACCTGCATTGCAGAAGCTTCCCTTTGGATGTCGGCCCTCGCATGGGTTGCGTGAGTGACTGAAATCCAAGGGCGGGAGACAGGACAGGCCCTGCACCCCTGCCCCACCGTGCGGTCAAGAGGTGGTTTCGCAGCAAGCCCCAAACTACCCACAGAACTACCCATAGACGCCTGTCTGGCCACAATCTCACAATCCCCGTCCCCTTTCCCCAAACCAGCCTCCACCTTGACACCTGCAACCCTGCACCCCACACGCAATGCCCGGCTCACATCTAAGTGCCTCTGCAAGGGCTGTTTCCTCTGCAGGAAAACTGGGGCTGTCACCTTTCAAGAACCAGCCTGGGCATCCTTCCCTGGCCACTCTCTGGGCTACCCGGCGCCGCACGGGTGCTTGCTTCTCCTACAGGCAGAACCAGCGGCGGAACTTTGCATGCCTGATGCACAGATAAATGAATGAAAGGAAAAAGAGAGTGTAATTATACTTAGAAAAAGTTTCCCAGAGCGCTGAACACTATTACCTTTGCAAAACATATTCAGATTTCCATTCTACCGAAGAAAGATGTTAAGGAGCTGAGTCACAAACACCTAAATTCAAATACTTTTCCGACATGCATGACTTCACTGATAAGCTGTATAAATAAGGGCAAGTTATCCAACCAGAGACCAGGTTCCTCCCCTGCACGGCTGAGGTACCATCGTGCAGCTCAGCCGGACTTCCAGAGGATTTTCATTAGATTCTATACCAATCAGCGTACTGCCAGCAAGGTACTCCAAGAATGTTCATCCCCTTCTTCCTTCTCCCCTTTCCCACACTTTCTAGTGGGTCTGGAATAGTCCACAATAGACACAGCTTGTAACAAACCTTCCAAAAGGAACTTCTCTGAATCTCATCCCCATTCAGTAATGTGCTGATAAGAGTTTTAAAATCGGCTCTCGGGGAAGGGGGTTGGGGGGAGGAGACCTGATTTTTTTTTTTTTTTTGCGGTATGCGGGCCTCTCACCGCTGTGGCCTCTCCCGCTGCGGAGCACAGGCTCCGGACGTGCAGGCTCAGCGGCCATGGCTCACGGGCCCAGCCGCTCCGCGGCATGTGGGATCCTCCCGGACCGGGGCACGAACCCGTGTCCCCTGCATCGGCAGGCAGACTCTCAACCACTGCGCCACCAGAGAAGCCCTGATCTGACTTTTAACATCTGCCCATTTCTGTGGTGTAAGTATTTCCACCACGGCCAATTCCAAACTACTGACGTGTCGTCAATGAACTCAGAGCTGGGAAGAGATGCACAGAAGCTCATCTCGGGTCAGTATTTGTATCACACAGATGCAAATAGATGTAAAGGACTCCTGGAAGAGAGAGGACAGGAAATGGGACGAAATCATTAGGAGCTGATGAGTTTTGAGAACTGACTACCTTTGTTTTTAATATAATTTAATAAGTGGCTCACAAAGTTCCGGAACATCGACAAGGGAGCTGTAGCAAACACCTCACCCCACCCAGAAAAAGCCGACTGTGCAGTGTTTACGCCAGGGCACCCTGTTGGAGGACCTTACACACGCGGGCTCCTTTAAACAAACGCAGGAAGTACAAGCTCAGACCTTCTACGTGGGTACGATACAGCTACAGACAGCCGGTGTCTGGATGGCAGTGACAGGCGCACGTGGACATCGGTTCTGCCGGTAAAGCCCCGGCTGTGGGGAGAGGGTCTCCAGCTCTACCGCTGCCAGGGCCCAGGCAACAGGACGGCGATGATAAAGCTGGTTTACTGGTGCCCATTACGTCCTGTTGTATACACTGCTATGTCTTTGCTTTTATCTTAGGTCCAGTCTCCTTGTAAGACTAGACCTAAGATAAATGATGTCCAAGTTTCAGGATCCACTAAGCCTCTGAGGCTCTCACTTTGCAGGTGAGGATGCTGAGGTGTAGAGGAAGAAGCCAGCTCCCCCGGGAAAGGGACAGGGACTGGAAGCCAGGTCTTGTACTTATATGAAACCGCTCGCTCTTCAAAGCACTGAAGGCGCTCTATTTTTTTTTTTTTTTGCCGCGGTACGCGGGCCTCTCACTGCTGTGGCCTCTCCCGTTGCGGAGCACAGGCTCCAGACGCGCAGGCTCAGCGGCCATGGCTCACGGGCCCAGCCGCTCCGCGGCATGTGGGATCCTCCCGGACCGGGGCACGAACCCGTGTCCCCTGCATCGGCAGGCGGACTCCCAGCCACTGCGCCACCAGGGAAGCCCTTAGGCGCTCTATTTGATTTGCTGTTCATCTGTACAGACACTGACTCATTCCAAAGGGCAATGAGATTTATCCTCCGTGACTTACGGAAGCCTCCGTGCAGCCTGCTCGGTTCTGGACGTGACACCGAGTGCCCCAGGCTGCATCTGCATCAGGCCGTCTGTGTGTGAAGCCTCGCTGGGCAGTTGAGAGGGTGAAGTCCACCGGGGCCAAGTGTGCCACTGTGTCAGCAGTAAATGGAGTCATTAAACCTGAGGACAGCCTGTGAGTTGTAGGTACTGTTAGTGCCTCGATGTTACAAAGAGGAGACAGAGGCTAAGAATCCGTCAGACATCACCAGGGCCGGCTTCACGGGCACGTGGCCGGTAGCCCCATGGGAACCCACATGCAAAGGGCCAGCCTTGGTTTTCTGCTTCCCTCTCACTGCCTTGGAGTTCTTCACAGCTGTGTCTTTGAGTCTGTGTGTTCTAAGTGAAGCTGGATGGGAGAACGGGACCACGAAGCATGTGCTCCAGCAGAACAGACGTGCACAGCACACGTGTCCCACGTGTGACCACCAACCCTGCTGCCTCGTCCACGTGCAGCAGCCGTGATGCCCCAGGAGCATGGATCCCCGGGCGCCCACCGTGCCCGGCAGTTCAGCAAGACTCAGAGTGCGTGCATGGTGACATGTCACCTCTGGAACTAAGTGGGGGACCCCAGAGCCCCGGGCGGCCAAGCTTCCTGTTAGAACCAGAGCTTGCTCCCAAAGTGGAAAGAAACGCAATCGACCAAGGGCCCATACCATGTCCTTTCTCATCTCCCTGGGGTCCCTCAGCCGGCCCACTGTCACATAGCTGCTAAGTGGCAGAGTCAGGGTGGAGCCGGGCTGACCTCACATCCCACTGGTCTTGGCAGCATCTCCCTCAGCCTCCCTCGAAGGGCCGCGGGATTCGCGTAGTTTCAGAAAATGTTTGTCGTGATTCCACCGTTAGCGGTCTGGACACCTGACCCTTATGTGTTTACCCCCTTTGACTTTTTTCTTTCTTTTCTTATTTTCTCTGCATCATTGAAGCTGCATTTTCTCCATTCACTGAGCAAATCATCACTCTGACCCAGGAACACACAACTGTGTCACCCAACGGAGAATTAGCAAAGCGTCTACTTTCAGAGACAAGGATGGCTGAGGCATTTCTAAAAATCCTACTAAAAACAAAGAACTGATGAGTTTCATGTAACTTCCAAGTCTTTCTGCTTCTTTTCCCCAACACCCATACTCTCAACTGAGGGCCATGTGGATTTCAGATTAAATGTCCAATTCTGACCTCCCTTACACTGCAGAGAAACTTCTCACAGGTCATAAATTGTTAGCACTTGCCATAAGAAACCAAGTATCTGTGTACAAGTCCCAAAGCAGAGATCAGTCCCTGGGATCCCCCGGCCGCGTCTCCACAGAGCTTGTGTTGATGCGGATGCGATGACGTGATGTGTCGGAGAAAGACAGAGAGAGAGGCTGAGGGGAGGCGAGGACAGAATCCAGGACGAAAAGCCTCGCCCACCCACCCTCAGGGTAGAGTCTGGGGGCTTCAGAGACAATCACAAGAAGCCAACTTGCTTCTCTTCTTAAGAAGGAAATTTCTAACCTCAGAATGTACCTGTTCCCACATGTGTTAGTTATGGCTGAAGAGCGTGAATCAGGCAGTGGGTGCAGTAAAAACAACCCTATGAAACGCAGAATTCTTGAAGGAGAGCCATCCGTCCCTTTCTAAGACACCTCAGCCATGGGACAAAGAGTCGGTGGGTGGGACTTCCCCGGTGGTCCAGGGGTAAAGAATCCACCTTCCAATGCAGCGGACGCGGGTTCCATCCCTGGCTGGGCAACTAAGATCCCACATGCCGTGGGGCAACTAAGCCCGCGTGCCACAGCTACTGAGCCCGCGCGCCACAACTACTGAGCTCTCACGCCTCAGTGAGGAAGCCCGCATGCCACAAACTACAGAGCCCGTGGGCCACAACTAGAGAGGAGCCTGCGCACCACAATGAAAGATTCCGCATGCCTCAACGAAGATCCCGCGTTCTGCAAGCAACTAAGACCCGATGCAGCCCAAAAACTAAAGAAAACAAACAAATAAATATTTTAAAAAATCATTAAAAAAAAAAGAGTCGGTGGGTGGAGCTCCATGCCCGATGGCAACAAGCCCGTGTCTGCCATGAAAGGAATGTCTTTGATTCAGCAAATATCTACAGGAGGAATTTTCCAGCCCCTGGTGACACAAAAGTAAATTAGATAAGCTCCCACATCTAGGAATGGTCGGTGGGGGGGTGTTGGAGAGGATTTGGGGAGGTGGCCAGGAGACCCACAAGCACAGGACGGTCCACAGGAGATGTGAACAGCGCTGAGACAGTCCTGGGGAGGGAGGTCCCAACTGACTCCCTAGGATTCTGGATCTGGATCAGGGTCTGGGTCAGGATCTGGGTCTGGAAGGGCACCGTCCTGCGGGGGCGGCCGGGGAGCAGGGAAAGACAGCCGCGTGTCCGGAGCTCCCTGCGCACAGAGCTTCGCCCCTTCCACTCAGACACTCCGGGAAATACCAAACCCAGGCAACTCTGTTCATTTCCTCCGGCAAACAGAAAACACATTCCGTCTCCTCTTTCCATCTCTTCCTCCAGAAGCCCCTAAACAACACTTGCCCGTTGTACTCTGTGCTAACTGTGCTGGTCCCGGGGAGCCTGCTGAGATGGGGCAGAGGGACCCCTCGCCTGTGCTGGTCCCGGGGAGCCTGCTGAGATGGGGGCAGAGGGACCCCTCGCCTGTTTTCTAGGTCAGGGAGGGAAAGGCTGCATTTACACAGTGCCGCCGCCCCTGCCGCCGTCTCCCGTCCCTGGGCAACTGCAGAGCTGTCAGTCAGACCCTTCCAGAAGGCAGAAGAACCCTGGGGAGGGAAGAAAGGATCTCTTTGCTTTTTAGTGCTTCTCATTCACTCGACTGACAGCCAAGGCTTTGCTCTCAGCAGTGCAGGGATCTGAGGCTGACGCTGAAGCCCCCCCCCGCTCTGGGGGACCCCGCTCCCCGACACGCAGGAGGTCTAGACACAGGGGATGCCGGGCCTCTGCGCCTGGGAGACAGATCACCCTTATTTACCTGTTTGTCAGGACTGCGCTGGGGCCACCGTGCGTGGAGCCAGGTCCCCCTTTGCCTGGTGTGGTCGACGGGCTTGGGGTGCCTGTCAGGGGGCCCGTCTGCAAAACGGTCAGTGGGGAGGGGTAGGGAGAGCCACCGGCACAGCCACCTGGGGGCTGGGGGTGTCACTCGGCCACCGCGTGACGAAGAACCCTCCCGACCGCCCCACAGTGAGATGCCTCACCTTTCACCCGGCCGAGAGCTGAGGCCAGCGTGCGTATCACCTCCTCCGCCGGACCCAGAACAAGGCCTTTCTTTCCCAAAACAGAACGGACGCGATTATTTTGGTGAGCAAACTGAATGCTTCACAGGAATTCACTAAGAGGGCCTCAAATGTTGAAACTTCCACCTACTTCAGATATTCCTGAAGTGTAAGCAAGGGAAGGGCTTTTGTTAGATCCGAGTTATTCATCATCAGTTTCTCGGAGGTCACAAAATCGTCTTGACTTTTTTTTTTGCGGTACGCGGGCCTCTCACCGTTGCGGCCTCTCCCGTTGCGGAGCACAGGCTCCAGACGCGCAGGCTCAGCGGCCACGGCTCACGGGCCCAGCCGCTCCGCGGCACACGGGATCTTCCCGGACTGGGGCACGAACCCATGCCCCTCGCATCGGCAGGCAGACCCCCAACCACTGCGCCACCAGGGAAGCCCAAATCGTCTTGACTTTGAGGCTCCCTGCCTGAGAGTAAAGTTCTCAAGGAGTCAAAATCAGTTGGAAAAAAGAAAACCAAACAAATAAACAAGCAAAACAGCTAGCCCGGTACCGAGGTCTAGGCTGAGGTCGCAACCTCTCCTAAAAGCTTGGGATCCACTGGACACCAGTTTCACTACCCGACGGTTCTGAGTCCCCGGAAGAGCACAACAGAAGCTGGGTTGGTTTCATCACAGGGTTAGGCCTTCCTGGCTGGCACCGGAATTCCAGAAACCGGTAACAGAATGTTCTAACCACATCCAGTTATCAAAAACCTTGCGCAGTACAACAACATAATTAAAAAGTGCAGAGAAACCAACTGATAACACACACCTTACTAAGCTGGTACAGCGTGACTCACAAGGAAAATTAAAAGGGCTCGAGGGTGTGCAGAGAGCTAAGGTCCTTAAAAATGCAATACTTTTCACAGATTTTTCACATTGTAATATATTACCATAAATGTTAGTAACACCTGATGCTCTGGGACCCAACCCCAAAAGCCTCCTCTGCCGGGTGTGTGTCTCCAGGACACACCTCAGTCTGTGTGACTTTGTGGAGACCCCGGGCAGTGGGGAGAGGGTGTCACCAGGTGGAACCGCCAGGTGTCACAGCCAGCAGCATGGCGGCTAATAGCCAACACACAGGAAATCATTAAAATCCACTTAACCAGATTATGAAAGCGATTGAAAAATTATTTCCTTGGGTGAGAGGAAAGCCAGTTAGGTTCCTCTCTCTTCATTTGCAAGTGATATCCTGTATCTGGAGCATACGTAAGTGGAAAAAGAGAACAGTACATTCAAATGTCCCGTGTATTTTTTTTTTGACACTCCATGTGTTTTCATGAAATTACTGCAGTGTTCTACTTCCCACTGAGAATCACTTGAAGTCCCTAAATTCAACCACTGGTAATGTGTTTTTTTTTTTTTTAATAAATTTATTTTATTTATTTACTTTGGCTGCATTGGGTCTCCGTTGCTGCGCGTGGGTTTTCTCTAGTTGCGGCGAGTGGGGGCTACTCTTTGTTGCGGTGCGCGGGCTTCTCATTGCGGTGGCTTCCCTTGTTGCGGAGCACGGGCTCTAGGCACGCGGGCTCTAGAGCGCAGGCTCAGTAGTTGTGGTGTATGGGCTTAGTTGCTCCACGGCATGTAGGATCTTCCCGGACCGGAGATCAAACCCGCGTCCCCTGCATCGGCAGGTGGATTCTCAACCACTGCGCCACCAGGGAAGCCCACCACTGGTAACGTTTTTAGTTTTAATTCTAGTTGGGCTCAGAGTGAGGGAAAGGGTCCCTTTAATTAACTGACTCACCCAGGCCTGCCGCGAGCTCTCACTTGACCTTTTGGGAGAGAAATGCACAGCGCTTAGCACACAGGATGTGAGTCCAGGATGATGCTTTGAAAATACAGGAAGCGCCGTCTAAACTCTAATGACCCAAATACACGCTGTCTCTCTGTCACTGCAAGGTGCCCTCAGCCCGGGTGGAAGCGCTGGCAGGTTAAGGTCACGGCCACGTCTGACGACACACGGGAGGGGAGGCACAACACAGCACCGTCCTCGGCTTCCCACCGAGAGTGTGTGTCAGCTTCCCCACATGCACCTGGTGGGTCTGAACTCAGGGTCAAGGCACTGAATTTACAATTTTTCACAGACAGTTGACATTTTATGCTTTCCCCTAGAGGGACATTTTCCAAATTTTAATATCTATTCACAGATGATTTGTGGGCAGGCAGGAAAAAACACGGCCCAAACACAAACACCACCGAGCCCATCACTGGGGAGCAGCCTTATTATCTCAGCAGGTGCTGATAACATATGTGGCTCTAACTGTTAGAATTTTATACATTTATGAATCCGAGACAAGTGCTTTTATAAACTCTCCGTGGGCAGATCCTACCCAATTTATTTACTAATTACTGACCAATTACACATGTCCCTCACTTCTGAATACTTTGTTAAAAAAAAAAAAGAACAAAGATGTTCAACTCCATTTGTGATGATTATGAAAAGAAAGGTGAATTTCAGGTTTTCTCTTTGAGATTCACAGAAGCATAAAAATAATACGGTTGAATGGTTTAACTCTGACTTCCTAACATAGCTCGTAAATGTGCTTCTCCAAAGGGATGAACTGCACCTCGAAAGATAATGTATGTACAGAATGGTCCACCCGACCCACGGTCCCTCGTCCTGACAAGGTCCTGTTTACCACCGGATCGCTAGAACCGAGGGAGTTGTGTACGTGGGGATTCAACTCGAAAAAAAGACATAAGATCCTGCCCTTTCTCTGCTTCCAGAAATCACGTTTAGGGAGCGGACGGTGGTCCTTTCAATCTGATAGGATCTTAGCTGCCGTCAGTTGACGTGCGTCACGCATGGGAGCTCAGTCTGTGAGGTGTGCTGAGTGCTCGGGGTGCGGCTTCAGGGCTGCCTGCGAGGACCTCACAGTAAGGAGGAGTGCGAGAGCTGTAGACGGAAGGGCACCACTCATCCACTGTGTGTGTGTGTGTGCGCGCGCGCGCGTGTGTAACGGAAGCCTTGGTGATGGAGGGAGAAGAACCAGGGTTGTCCTTACATCCAGCCTAATGTGGTCGGAGCCTAGAAGTGGGAGGGCGGAGACCATAAGCCGGGGGCCAATCCAGAAGCACACGATGCTCTGAACGTCCCAGACGGTGTCCTGGAAGCAGTACGGGCTCCTGGGGCAGCTAAGCAGAGGGAAGGTCACGATCGAGCTTTGGGTTTGTCCAGTAAGGACGATGGACGGGGGTGCAGGAGGCGAGCGAGAAGGGATGAGACACCTGTGAAACGCATGCTAAGACAAAACGCTCCTTCCACTACCAGCACTGCAGGCTCCTCCACTTTTCTGTAAAGAATATGATAGACACCCTTTACCCTCCAGATACTGTAAAGGCCACCGTCTCCATCAGGAGGGAGATTCCGGCGGGTACGCGAAGCAGAGTCGCGCATTTTGAAGCCACTGACGCAGCACACGCCCAGGGGCGCCCCGTAGAAAAGCCAGCACTGTCAGGGGCAGGTCCCTGCACACCCTCTGGGCGCGGCTGCCCCACACCACCTGGCTCCATCGGCATCTGGCTTGGGTTTAAGCCGATCTCTTTGGCTTTATGGAAATCCCGAACTTACACAATGCCGTCTGAGTACATCAGCTCTTTATGAAGCCATCTGCCTGTTACCCTTTTTACTTTTAAAGTCACATTTCAGTTACTTATTCTCTTCTTTGCTACACATTTGAAGACATCATTCTAGCTTTTCTTTACATCCCTTTGAACCTGAGCATCTGGTGCAGCGGAAACCTCTCTCAAAGTTGGTCCGGGTACTCCAAGTGCAGCCCAGGCCACTAAGAGCCTGTACTGAGGTTTCAGATTTCTCTAGTTTTTAGATTTTTATTTATTGTTTCCAAATTGCAGTGTAGACTATCTCTGTGAGGACAAAAAAACCCTGAAGAATCTATAGAACTTTAATCTTCCATGTCTTGTGGAATTTTCCTTCCTTCTCCTTCCCTTTCTTCCTTCATTTCTTTCCCTTCCTTCGTTTCTTCCTTCCTTTTTCTTTCCTTCCTCCCTCCCTTCCTTTTTCTCTCTTCTTTTCCCTTTCTTTCTTCCTTCCTTCCTTTTTCTTTCCCTTTCTTTCTTTCTTCCTCCCTTCCTTCCCTCCTTTTTCTTTCTTTTTCTTTCTTTCTTTCTTCCTTCCTTCCTTCTTTCCCTCCCTCCTTTTTCTTTCTTTCCTTCCTCCGTCCCTCTTTCTTTTTTCTTTCTGAAGTATAGTCGATTTACAACATTGTGTTAATCTCTGCTGTACAGCAAAGTGACTCTGTTTTACACATTTGTACATTCTTTTTAAACATTCTTTTCTATTATGGTTTATCCCAGGAGATTGGGTGTAGTTCCCTGTGCTGTACGGGAGGACCTTGCTGCTTATCCCGCTGAACTTTCCTACAAGCTGGTTCCTTAAGAACATTTCCTAAGAGAGTCTAATGATATCATTTTAAATGTTTTCTAGAACTACCCATCTACCCATGTCCACTTGCAATATTAAAGTATACCAATTCACAGTTCAGAGGCTACAACCTGCCAAATGAAATTAAGTACAGTTAGTCAGGAAAACTTCATTTTAAAGTTTTTTTTTATATAAATGCTACAGAATCACCTTTATTTTTATTAAACTGAAATATGGTAACATATGTCTTCAAGGGTGGAGCACAAGGCACTCACTAGCTTTTAGCAATTTTAAAATTTATGCTGGACCCTGTGGTTGACATGAATTGAAAGAAAGGTCTGTAGCGCCCAACAAATGGCAAAACCAAGCTCCTATGTTATTAACAACAAAATGCACATCATGCAGCACAGAAGTTTCAAGGATGAACGTCAAACTTCCTACTTTAATAGCATAACAAGTATTTCATCCCAGGTTCACTCTGCCTTGACTCCAGAAACATACACTAAATTGTTAAAAAGTTACTTTGTTTAAACTTGAATGTAAGCAGGTGACACACAGCTGATCTATTCTGTTGGAAATCAGGGGAGTGGTTATCTTTGGGGGACAGTGACCAGACAGGGGTACAAGGAGGTTTCTGAGGTGGTTTCGTGATCTAGCTAGTGTTTCTTGATCTAGCTAGTGACACACATAGATTCCGTTGACGGAAAGTCACAAACTTTACACTTCTCATCTGTGTGTGCACAGCTGGCATTGGCAAAGGATTTAATAATTCACTTTCCTACGTAGCAATCCTCTGGTTAGAGAGACACAGCTGAAGGAAGCAGGAGTAAAACTGAACCTAGGAGAAATGAACAGCCTCCTCCCAACTATACACATGGATGCGGGAAGCCCAGGAATGAAGAAGAAAGTCAGAGTTTTGAACTCTTGGGAGGAAAAAACTAGTGGCAGCGGGAGGTGGGGTGAGATGGGGATGTCAGGTCTTTATGCACCTCTTTTCTTTTCCCAAACCCCACTGGATGTCACCCACTCCTGCTTTGAGGACCAGTAAGGAAAGAGGCATGAAGGCCAGTGTCCCAAATCAGGATGCTTCGGCAAGTCTTGTGTGGCCTCTCCGATTGGCAAGGGGACCCTAAGCTTGCTTCTCCCCATCCTTCTGAGATCCCAGGAGGTGGCTGGGGACATTGTTGCCCCTCGATCTTTTGTACCTGAGGTTGATGAAATCTGATGCATGAGCATACATGAAGCTGACAGGAACAACGTCACAGGAAGGTCAGCGTAGTTTTGTGAATTAAAAAAAAAAGTTGAGAAAAGACAGACATGCTCCAGACCCATTGTGTTCCATGTCATCCCCACCCGCCCCCGGCATCTGGAGTTCAACAAACGCATGAGGCTTTGAGCGTTCCTTTTCCCCGTTCTCCCCACACAAGCAATGGGGCCACGACAGTCGCTGTGTTTTGTCCACCCTGCACACCGCCGGCTCCAAGGGAAGGACATTTAATTTTGAGGTACACGGGTGACTGGACGTTCCAAGGCACTGGACTGTTTCTCTAAGGAAAAATGTCCTTGGCAAGTACACAGGGTAACAAGGGGCATGTCTGCATACCTAATTGTAACCATCAACCCCGCTTTTACCCACGGTGTAAAAATACAATATCAAGCAAACCAACACACACACCTGACCTTCCTCCTAGAATCCTGTCCTATGTCCACCTTTCCGCACATAGAGAACTTGAATTTTCACTTGAGAGAAAAGAGTCCGTGGGCTTATAGGAAATATATGCCCTGGAAAGCAAATTAATCAATCCATGCGCGCCTTTCGGTTGGGCGAGCAATGGCTCTAAGGAATGGCCCTCCAGCCAAGCTGCTGGGGTCCAGGGGTGCAGGGACCTGGCTGCCGGCTGGAGCCGTCACCCCAAGCATGTAGGGCTGTCGCCCTGCATTGCATGGGCACAGTTATTCCCAAACGTGTTGGCCACCATGCAGGGTCCCTTCATTTTTTCCACGTTATAAACTCACCTCTCATTTTCAATACGGTGTGATAAGTTCAGTATAGATCTTATGTGGGCAACTGAGAAGCAGGGACCCACATGGAGGAGATTTGGGGTGAAGCAAGTTTCATTTTGCCAGGAAAATACGCACACCACGCATCTGATCACACCCACGGAGTTCCATGTGATAACTGGGTTCCACGAACCATCTAGAAACACAAAGGCCCCCTGGTCTCGGATTCCTCTATTCCTTAAGCGGCACAATAATTAATACAATTTAAAGTTGTTTTTTTTTTAATCCACTTCTGGTTTTACATCTAACCTTATGCTTACCAGTCATGAAAAACCTCTGAGAAAAACCTCAAAGCAAAAATTAATTCTGCTCTTCCTATGTTTGTATCAGATAGCAGTATGTGGGGTATTACTAGGATATGATTATATTTAATACAGTATGTTTGAATTTTGCGGTGTAAAGTATAGAGTGAGGCCAGCAGAGAAATGCCTGGGTGTAACTTACAGAAGCCAGCACACCTTACAGACACGCTCCTACTATCAACACAGTTCTGACACTCACTCTCCCCCCTCAGAGAGTTAATGAGATAATCTCTTTAATGGCCCTCTCTGAATTCGGTCTTTATAAAGTACCAAGCATCGAGTCAGGTAAATTACTTAATTAGCTCAACTCTCCCAGCTACTAAATTTGAACACAGGGCAGAGGAATACAGTTTGTAACCACACTATTGACTCAAAGGGGGAAAACTGCCCTTTGGAATATTGAGATTATATACTTCCATACACATTACATACATGTACATACACGTGTATGTTAACATCAAGTATGCCATGTTGCACCGTCAGCTTCCCATTATTTGTCATTTGCTCAAAAAGCATTAATACCTTGGGAATTAGCGGGTATAGTATTTTTTTTAAAAAAGGAACAAAACACTTTTGCTTATGGTCTTAATTCTTTTACCTAAAGTCTGAAGTGATTAGAGGACTTTACGATTCAGGGTAACTTGAAAGAGTTAGCTGTTCCCCAGGAGAGAGAAGGACTTACATCCACTTTGGCCAACTTCAAGTTGACCTGGAACACCTAAAATGGCCCAACCTCTTTCACGGTAGCCAGGAGCTAATTGACACCAGGACTCCAGTCACCTGGCCCGGCCCAGCGCCCCCGATGCCCTGCTAGAGATGCCTCTGGTGGTCAGTCCCCAGGATCAAACACATCCTGCAGGCCACCCTGGGTACCTGAAGACTCTGACGTTATAAGAACACTCACACTGCACACACACAGGAATAAGTGTGTTCCCACACATATTCTACTTATAATAAACTAAGAGTACAGTTTAAACACTAAACATTTTTGAGATCTTCCTACCCCACTGGTAATTTGGAATTCTCCAGAGATTAGTGACATAGGATAAAGAACGCTCTCAGTGAGAAGGCCAGTGTTCAGTCCTTCCTCAGTTTGTTTCTCAACAGCTGTGAATCCCAGCCATGAATACTTACGTGTCCCAATTCAAGTTCTCTCCCCTCATCACTGATGTAAAAACATATCAATGCAGGGATGTATTCCTGCACTGAAGTGTGAGTGTGTGCAAATGTGTGTGTGTGTGTGCTCGTGGGGTTCTTTTAAAAGGCAGTCCTTTTATTTTGTATTGAGATTTCTCAGGGGATATAGTTTTCCCGACTGTGAAGTATAATTTACATGGTAAGATCTCTCTTCTACTAGTAAAAACAAATTCATTCGTTTAATCATGCACCTTGAGTCTGACACTGTCACTGTATTAACTGTATCAGTTAGAAAACAAATCCTGTATTAATTGTACTTTTTTCTACCTATTTGTGGCCAGAGGTACAAATATAGGTTTTTAACACATAATATACTTATATTTCAAAAAAGTCACCAGCACACTTTCGAGGAAGCTGCTTTTCACATTGATTTCTTTTTTTTTCTTTTCATACATTTATTTATTTATTTATTTTTGGCTGCACTGGGTCTTCGTTGCTGCGCACGGGGTTTCTTTAGTTGCGGTGAGCGGGGGCTACTCTTTGTTGAGGTGCGCGGGCTGCTCCTTGCGGTGGCTTCTCTTGTTGCGGAGAATGGGCTCTAGGCGCGCGGGCTCAGTAGTTGTGGTTCGAGGGCTCTAGAGCGCAGGCTCAGTAGTTGTGGCACTTGGGCTTAGTTGCTCCGCAGCATGTGGGATCTTCCCGGAACAGGGCTCGAACCCGTGTTCCCTGCATTGGCAGGCGGATTCTTAGCCACTGCGCCACCAGGGAAGTCCCCACATTTATTTCTGAATCAGGAAAGCTATTGGATTATCTACGAGATTTACTCTTTCCCAAATTTAATTTACATCCAAGTCATTTTAGAAGCCACAATTACCAACATGCAAGAACCTCTACTTGAAAAATTTGTATAATTTGAACATGCAAAACCAATTGTTCTAAATTTATTAAAGCATTTTCCTCTCAGGCTCAAATCCTAGAAGCAGCCTAGCGTAGGACTAGATGTGTGAATTATAAACTTCTGGAAACAGAGGCTTCTGATCAAGACATTGCAGGATTTTTCTGTACAGTGTTTTCTCTAATGCTTTAGCCAATCCATTTCTAAATGTCCCAGGAGACTACTTTCTAAGCTTGTGCTCTTCCCTTTCCCAATAACTCAAAGCACAGGGGTAATTCTCTTGAATCTTAGCTTAAATTTTTCCTTGGAAATTTCACTGCTGTATCATCTTGTGAGCCTGAATTTCATCCTAACACTGCCAGCCTGGCTATTCCAAGTGGCAGGAGCCACCTTTGAACCGCAGCTCAAGCCTCCCTCGACCTCCAGGTTCTGGAAGACATACCCCCACCTGCAGCCTGGAAAACCTTCTGAGGCTGAGGCTGGGAGCTCCCGGTCAGTCTTCGTCTGGCTCCAGGACAGCGAGACAAGTCTGTCCCCTTCCTCTGCGCGGCGGGACCTCATCTGACTGCACGGCCTTTGGAGACACAGGAACCCAAGCTCAAATCCCAGCTTTGCCACGTTCCCACTCTGGAGGCAGCCACTTCCTCCTTCTGAGATCAGTCTCCTCATCTGTAAAATGGGGATGATAACCCCCGCCCCCCAGGTTGTGGCCAAGGTGCCCCTTGGTGCCCCGTGCAGACCCCGAAGCAGTGGCTGTCATTATTCTTGGAAGCACTGCTCTCCCTGGGGCTACGTGGTGTTGGCAGGGATGTCCAGCATGAAAACTAAATGCTCATTCTCTTCTGTGCAGGGGAATCCGCTTTTCGGTACGCCAGAATACACCGTTATCAATTCCACGCCATCCCAGCGCCGGAGGACACCTTGCAGAAGGTTTAACCTGAGTCTTTACCTCGCAGCCCTGGAAACCACGCGCCGGTCACTGCAGGACTTGCGTCCAGGAGGTCTCCTTGCTGCTTCGCTCTGAGAAAGTCCAGTGCAAATCCGCAACCCCAGTCCTCACACCCTTGTCAGAAACAACATCTGCCTGGAACTGGGAATTCTTTCCTCAAGAAGACCACAGGGGGCAGCAGAAACCAGGAGGGGCACAGACGGGTCTGTGCAGACAAGTCCCTGAGAGTGGGCAGTGGTCTGACGTCATTCCCATCCACAGGGCAATTCCTCCCCAAAGCAGGAGGGACTTGGTGCTGGGGGACAGCCCACAACCTGCACACGGCCGAGTGAAGACAGTAGCCAGACCACGGCTGGGGCCCAGCTTTTACCAAGTGGCAGGTCTAGGACGGATGCGAGTGCTGGACCAAACCACTAGCTTAGGACGGCCCAGGCCACACCTCACCCCTTTATACTCCGACTACCACTGCACCCGCAGGCCAGGTGGGCTCCAAGCCTTCTGAATTGCAACTCTACCCCATCAATTCGGAGGCGGGGCTTGGAATTTCAGATCATGATCGGATTTGGTGAGAGTCATGATAAATCCACGTTGCTGCCCGCGCACTATGTGTTTCATAATATTTACAAATTAATCTCCCAAAGGTAGAAAAATGGCAGATGTATTAAATCGAGAGTCTGATGTTTACACACTAACAGTAGCTGGTCACCTTCTACAGCACATTCAGGGTTTGGACTTGCCACCAGTCTGTTAAGAACGTTGAAAACTGTTGTGTAAATTACACCCGCACTGTACTGATTCCAAAATTAGTATCTGATTCTATGTAATTATATCTCTTACTCTCAGTTGTCAATTTCATCCCATAGTTCTTTTTTAAGGAGACGCTTTCAATGCTTAAAATCTCAAAGCTTAACATACACCTGCCTTGCAGGCACTATCTTTCACTAAGACATTTAAGCAAGTAGTTCACTTAATTAATCAATTAAAATTTAAGATCACATAACAGAAAGTCCAGGAGGGGGAAGAACACTGTACACTTAAAGAGACGTGAATATTAAAACAAAGACTGGGGCTTCCCTGGTGGCGCAGTGGTTGAGAGTCCACCTGCCGATGCAGGGGACACGGGTTCGTGCCCTGGTCCGGGAGGATCCCACATGCCGTGGGGCGGCCCGGCCGTGATCCATGGCCGCTGAGCCTGCGCGTCCGGAGCCTGTGCTCCGAAACCGGAGAGGCCACAACAGTGAGAGGCTCGCGTACCGCAAAAACAGACAAAAAACAAAGACTGTCCCAATTATCAATGCATAAGATATTTCTATTCAAAATTAGAATAGAAAATCCACCAAATCCGAAAATTAATTCAATGTTTCTCAAAGAGCAAATCTCTCCAAGTTTCTGGGAAGGAACCAATCATTTGCTTACCTAAATGATAGGGACAGAAGCCTAGAAATGAGTTTGTCACTGTAGGGCGGGCTGGAGTACTTGAGAAATGCTTGGATAAACTGTAGACCCAGAGTATAAAATCTCAGTTAGCATAACCATTAGATCAGATACTCACACACTTACATCATCTCAGGAAGAGGAGAATCTCAGAAAAAGAGCTCCAGAAACAAACATCTACAGGAATTTCTCAGCAACCACTTCCCTATTTAACCAGTCTCGCTGGCTACCCACAAATCCTTCCCCAGACCCAACTTAAGTCTTCACGCCGTGAGGCAACCCTATCCCTCTTAATTACCCTCATCAGAGACGGAGAACAGTTGATTGCCCTTCTCTGCATAATAAATCCATTCACATTTTTTCAAATATTAAATTATCTCAGCCTTGAATCCTCCAGTCTAAATGTCCTCATGTCTTTGTCTTTACTTCCCAGATCGCGTACGTAACACACTCACCAAATGCTGGTCTCCGCTCTGAACTCTCTTCCACCATCTCCCCTTCCTGTCTAAATTGCGGGGCTCAGAACCCCACCAAGACCCGAGGCTCACACCACAATCTCTACGGAGATTCAGCTCAAAGGTCCAGAAGCTTCAACTGCACCAAGCAAAAAGGTAAAATGCTCGTTTCTATCACGCACAACAAAAATTGTATCAAGAATTCCAAATGTTTCAGTGACTTTTTTGTAACCTAGCTGTAAAATTCAAGGCAACTATTCACCCATTATTTTAGAACACTCCCCATTTTGATCACAACATCCTTCCCCTGCTGTCAACAGTTTCCCTGATGCATTAGTGGGAAATGCCAGCCTTCAAGTGTTGTAAACATTTTGGTTGCCAGTTTCAGAAAAATAACAGGGTAAAAATAAGTTCAAGGCCATCACTTCTCCTTTGAAAAGAAAATGTTAGCCCCGAGTTTGCTACAACAGAGTTTCAATGTTTTGAAACTCCTGGGTCACGAATTTTAGTTCAATATGGCAAAGTATGTTGACCAAAATGTCAAAAAATGTAAATATCAAGCAACCCGCGTGAGGCTTTTTAAAATGTTCAGAAAGTACTTAAAATGCCTTCCGAGTCCGCCAACAATGTCCTCACCAAGCAGACGGCCCGCCGCGTTGAGGATCAGCTGGCCCCTTCACCGTTAGAACAGCAACCGCACAAAAAGCAAAGATTTCGACCAAATATGGTTCGTCTCTCCTCAAATTTTCAGCATGACCACTAAAAATACGTTCACAAAAAATCCAGCCAAGCATTACTTTTCTCCCAAAGTGCTTCTCGGATTATAAAACAGCTTTGAAAGTTCAGCCTGACAAAACAAATATGGTACTAGGAGGAGAGACCTGGAAGGCGATCACAAGAAGTCTCATTTAAATTCCTGGAAAGCACGGCTTCTTCGAACAGCTATTCAGATCGCTTTGGGAGGAGACATCACTTGCTTCCCTCAAGCCAGGAGTTTAACTTCACTCTTGTCCCCCTGCATCGCAAAATCCGAACGAGATGGATGTTCCATTCCGTACCCCCAGTGCATTAAATCTCCCCTCGGCACACGGTGGAAAGTAAAACAACTCAAAAGCAGTTTTCCTCGCGCCAAGGGCGCAAGAATGAATACCCGGGTATTCAGGATTCTAAAGATCCCTTCTGCCCCTAAACGCCTCAGCTACAGAAAACTAGAAATCAGTGGAACGCACTTTAAGCGTTAAGAAGCTCAGTTTTGCCTGCGGGCGGGGTCGAGAAAGACAATTACAGACCTCGATTCCCCTCCAGAGCCCAAAGAAAAGATCACTGTTACTGAGCCACTGGGGCACACTGGGTCCTCCTGTCCCCGAAGCGCAGGCCTGCCGGGGGTCTCACCTCTTTAAGAATTTCCTGCTTCTCCCCCGCAAACCGCCCTCAACATCCCGCCCACAGGTCTGGGTGCGGGTCGCCGAGTCTAACCCGGTGCTTGAGCTGCCCCCGGGCTGCGGCGACCCCGCGGCAGACGCCTGGCACCGCCCGACACCGAGCCCCCGGTCGCCCACCTTCTCCGGACGCCGCGCCTCCTGGCGCCCGACCCCGAGGCGCTGGAGCCGGGGACGAGCGTGTCACATTTTCCTCTCCGGCGGCCGCTCGGGCGCGCGCCACGCGCTCCCACAATCGCGCCAACTGGAGCGGAGACCCGGGGCCCGGGCGCCAGACGCGCGCGGCTCAGCGGCTCCCGCCTGCCTCCACCGAGCAGCCTCCCGACGCCGCCCCGGAGCCCCGGCGAGCCGCCTTCGCGGGTCCGGATCGCTCGGCGGCCGGCAGCGGCGGCGGCTGGCGCGGAGCTGCGCTCAGCCCGCGCCGCGCGCCTCATTGTTCCCGGCGGCAGCTCTGGGCTCCCGGCCCCCGCGCCGAGCCTGCGCCGCGCCCCGCCCCCAGGCCCTTCCGCCTCCCCGGCCGCCTCCGGCCTCCCCTCCCGGCCCCGCTCACCTAGCGGGCGGCCACCGGCCCCGGGAAGTTCCCCGTCGGCTCCCCACGCCCCCGGCCCCGCTGCCCTGCCGCGGCGGCGCAGGGGGTGCACGCCGAGCCCCGCTTCTGACACAGAGCGATCGCAGACTCGGGCGGCGCGGCGGCCTCAAAAGGCACGCCTGTCCCCGCCGCCGCCTCCTGCCAGCCCCGGTCCTCCGGGGGTCACCTGCACAGGCTCCGCCCGGCACGGCGCGTGGCACCCGCGGGCACTCGGGCCCCGCCGGCGACAGGGATGCAGGGATGAGGACGGGCTGTAAGTGGCAGAGAGGGTGTCGGGGCGCCTGGCCCCGCGGAAGTGAGTCTTTGTGCGCCCCTCTCCGGCACACCCTCCCGCAGCGCCGAAGGCCGGGCTACCTGCGCGCGAGGCAGAGCCCGGGAGCCGGCCGGGTGGGGCGCAGCCGGGCGAGCGCAGCATCCTCCCGGCCCGCTGGCTCCCTTTGTTCCGCCCGCTCGGCCGGGGCTCCGCGCCGCCGCCCGGCGCTCGCTCCCGGGAGCTTCTCCGAGGCGCCCGGGGTCGGGGTTGGAGCGGGAGTGGGCCACCTGCCCCCGGGAATTCCCTAGTGCCCTGTCTGCCCGGCCTCCGCGCCGCCCGCGTCCGGCCCCGGGAGGGCCGGCAAAGTTCTCGGGACCGCGGCACCCGGGCTGCTGGCCCGGCGCGCGGAGAACCCGGAGCGGGAGCCGCGGATGGGGCCGCAGATCGGATGTCTGTCTGCCCGCGTGCGGAACGCCCGTTTGTCCCTGCGGCCCTCTTCCCTTCCGAGGGGACCGCAGCTGGTCCCGGGACGGAGACCGCGCCGCCCTTTGTTTGCTGGTGAACACGCGTCTTTGAACTTAAAGGCGCTCCCAGCGTGTGCGTGGGAGGCGGTGGGCCGCCGGCTGCGCGGGGGTCCTCCCGCGGACCGACAGAGCTATTGGGGTGCGGGTTGACGGGACCCCCGGGTGGAGCAAGGTTGTGTTGAGGAATTGAGTGACACTACCAGGTAGTGCCCATCTCAGAGGGACAAAAGTTACCGCTGGCCCCTCCATCCCTGACCGCTGCGAGGGCTAACATTTTGGAGACACAAATCCTTCATTAAAAATACTACTTTAAAATTCGTATGTATTTACGTTCATTGACCTCACTGAGGATTCTTAGGAAAAAAGCAATGAACTAGATACCCAGTTCATTCAGTATTTGAGTGCCCGCTATGTGCTGGGGACTCTGGGTCGGGTAGTAGCCATGCGAACGTGAGTAGAATCTCTTTCCTTATCCTCTAGAAGCTTGCAGAAATTTAAAACGTCACAGGGGTTCAACCATTGATAAAACCGACTGGGCAAAATGCGCTGCCCTCAATCAAAAGTGTGGGCCGAAAACGCTTCCTCAGTGTTTCCCCAATTCTGGTGACAGTTTCTGACACCCGGAATTCGGAGGAACTGCATTCAAAGGACAACTTGGCACACGGACTTAAGGAAGAGTGTTTCGTAACAGTGAAATAGGGACAATACGGCTACAGAAAAGTGGCGTGATAGAATCCTGGGGCTAGAGGGCATGGGGGTAAGGCTGAAGAATCCGCCCCATATCCCCCGAGGGACGCCGGGCAGGTCGCAGACTCTATGGGCCTTGGTTTTGTGTTTTGTGTAAGGCGCGTAACAGCACCTGCCTTCAAGGTTTATGGTAAGAGTAGAGGTCAGGTGTTGACGTGTCTCCTTAGTGCCTGGAATGTGATATTTAATAATTGTAGTAATTAATAAATAATAGTGCCACTATTAAAACGCCTTAACCATGAAATAGAAAAATAATTTATATGCTCTTCTTTTAGTGTTTAAATGCTGCCGAAGTTGACGCCTTGATTACCTTCAGGAAAATTTAATGAGAAGTTCAATAAGGGTGGCCCAATAACTTTATGCTTGTAGAAGAATTACCACCTGCGGGCAAATATGCAAATCACTGTTGTAAAATTTTAAGTGAATTTATTATTTATGGTTGGGGTAATCAGTGAAGTGGGGCTAAATGGACTTAATTTCTGTCTTCCTAAGGAAATCGCAAAGATAGTTGATATATATAAAGCTATCAACTGATGATTGTTTCTGTGCAAATGTACGGCAAATAAACCGTTTTGACATCCTTTAATTGCTTAGAGGCACCCGAAGGAGGAGCAGATTATGTAACTTTTTTTATCGGTCTACGGATTTGCTAGGAATTCCCAGCCTCTTCTGTCACTTTAATATTCCTTTCTTAAAATAACAACAAAAACCAAAAAACCCGAATAAACTTATTCCTAAGCATCAGAAACCCACTTGATATTATCCATTTGCTCCTAATAACCTGAATTTCCTTTTCTGTTTTTAAACTCAGCGTTCACCACTGTCCTTTTTTTTCAATCCACTGTTGACGGATGATGGGCTGTGCTCACAGGGAACATTCCTTCTGTTTTCTGAACCTTGCCTTTGGTTAGCAGTCAAATCGGGAAGTTCCGTGAGTCTCCCAGCTCTGAAGTATCTGGGTTTGTGTAGGAAATGAGGAAATATTTTCTAACGGTACCATAACTGAATCTGGGGTATTTGTTTTCACTTAACTACGGTTCATAGAAAATATTTCTCTCCTATTATTATGCCATTCAGCTCTCACAATAAGCCCCCAGATTATTTTGCAGATGGGGAAACTGAGGCTGACATCTATATATATGTGTGTGTGTGTATATTTATATTTTTATATATATATATTTTTTTTTGGATCATTTTCCCTAAGTGTAATGTCTTCAGGTTCTGATTTACCTGAGTTGCCATTTTGTAAATGAAATTCGTACCTCAGGGAGGAAAATAACCTACAGATGTGTTCTTCATACTTAATCAGTGAAACAAATCTGTTAGTGGGCAGTGCAAACATGAATTTCAGATACTCACTTGTTTGTGAAGAAACATTTTTTTCCCAGCCGACTCATAGGTTTTCTTCTCTCAAATTGTCATGTAGTCTTTAGAAATGTTAATGGGGAGATGACCACTATTAAGAAGAAACAGGCTCAGGATCTTGGGTGCACGTAGCGGCCAGAACCCTGGACGTGCAGGAGCTAACACCAGCTAATAACACCTACAGTATTTTCAGATGGGGAGAAAAAGATCTTTTTTAGCATCAGATGTAAGTTAGATGCCTTTTCAGCATCCGATACAGATGAGAAGACACTGAGGTGTGACTGGCTGTCCCTAGGTTGCTGTCTTCCATTCCACACCTCCCCATCCTAGGGGTCCACTGGGAGGCAGACCTGGCCTCCGGCGGGGTCAGGGGTCACAGCCACACTTGTAGGACTGAGCCGGTGGAAAACAAGTCCGGCTGTGAAAGAAATTCCCCTTTCCTAAACTTTCCCTTGTAGTCCACAACCTAAAGTGAAAGGGACAGGACTCAAATCTGGGAGATCTGGGTTTTCCTCCAACCTGTCACCTTCGTGAAGCTGTTTGAACCTTGTGTTGCCTCAATGACCTTGTCAGTGACGCAGACTAAGCCTGCTTTACAAACACCTACGAGACCCTGAGCTCACATCACAAGCTCACAGCCATGCACAAGGGTACAGCACTTCACAGTTTATGTAAAGGCTTTTGCCCCGCAACTCCGAATTACCAAGTGAAGGTCTGAGGGTTAAAGGCCATCTAGAGGCGGCCCTGCCACTTCTGAATTGTGTAGTAATAACACCTAACACTGACATTTTAAGGCCTATGTTCTAAGTCCTTTACAAATATTACCTCATTTACTACTCATAACAAGGGTGGGTTTTTTTAACTTTATTTTGGAATAATTTCAGACACAGAAGATTGGATAAGCAATACCTTCCCCCAGATTCCCCAAAGGTTGGCACTTGACTAGGTTTGCTTTATCATCCTTCACTTCTGTTTGTTTTGTCCTGAACTGCTGGAGGGCAAGTTGCTTTGTCCTGCCCTTTTCCCCCTAAATACAGGGATCCCCCGCTTTCCATAAGTTCGCTTTAAGCCACTTCGCTTTTAGAAAAAAACCTACATTAGTGCCTGTTTTCACTAACAGGAAGAAATCCTAGGAGGATTTCTCACTTTTACAAAAAAAAGGCAAAAAGTGAAAGTTGCGTCCAGGTGTTTTGCACGAGTGGCCCCGCCAAGCTCCTTCCTGGAACCACACTCAGCATCCAGCCCCCAGGGCTGTGAAGCACATCGGTGAGCATCTGTGCTTTTTCTCTTTATTTTGCGCACCAGCTAGCAAGACCTGTCCTAAGGTAACTTCTTTGGCTCACGAAAGCTTCCTTGGGAATGCTCTGCTTTCAGAGCGTGGGGGGCGGGGCGGGGCAACTGTGCTTTATTTTATTTTCCTAATAACAGGGGCATTCTCTTACATAATAAGGGAAATAATATTGTTATACTATGATCTAATCTCGGACTTTATTCACGTTTTACCAACTGTCCTGTGAATGTCCTTTACAGCAAATAATAATAATAAACAATAAAGCAAGCCCAGGACCCGATCCAGAATCATCTGCTCTATTTAGTTATTTCTTCTCTTCGATCTCTTTAATCTGGAACAGAATTTCCTTAACCTTAACATTTTTGCAGAGTTCAGACTATTTCTTGTGTTAAGTGCCCTCCATTTGGGCTTGTCTGTTGTTTCCTCACAATCAAATTCGGATTAACCTCAGATTATGCTCTTTTCTTTTTGGCCAGAAATAACCCCAGTGTTATATCCTTCTCAGAGCATCTTTTCAAAATTACATAGTGGGTTCATTTGTTCCAATACTATGAGCTTAACTTTTATTACATGGTTAAGGTGGCGTCTGCCAGGTTTCTCCACAGTGAATTTACTGTTCCTTTCTTCATAATTAAAAGTAATTTGTGCGGAGATACGGAGATACGTGGAGAGTATGTAAATGTTCCGTTTCTCCTCAAACTTTTTCTCGCTGGCTTAAGCCTCTGATCGTGATTCTCGCCTGCAATGACAATGATTTCCTAGTTCCATTCTCCCTTTGCACGGAGTGGTTGGCACTTTGCCACAAGGAAGAGCTTTTTACATTTCCCCCACTTCTTGATTTCATAACAAGCTTCTGATGCCAGTGTTTTTTTTCTCCCTCTTTTGAAAGAGGAAACTGAAAGGTCACAGACAAAGAGAGCGGACTGTCCTGGGTCACACATCCAATGATGGAAGAAACTTGGCAAGATAATAACTCAGAAACCATCTTCTCATCTGTAAAATGAGAATAATCATCCCTAGGGCTGTTCAGTGTGACTTCAAAGTGCCTCTACCCCGATCGCACATCTAGTAATTGTTCAGTAAACGGCTGTTGTTAGGAGGGTGGAGTGTGCTCATTTGTAGATAAGAAAAGCCGGTGGTAGAGGGTGAGAGGGACGCTTGTTACAGAAGAGCATTCTGACCCAAGTCCTCTCCTTCAGCCACTGTTTGCTGAGTGCCAGCGCTCAGCCAGCCAGGTTCAGTTCCAGACCGGCAGACACAGACGTCGTAACAGAACAGGTGCTTCTGTTTTTTCCACAGAAGACTGAATATACAAACCCATGACAGCAGACCGTATATGACAATGAAACTCTGCCCCAACATCTGCAGCACCCCGACCAGGAAGCCAAACCCAGCCTGTGTACAGTCAGGGCTTAATAAGAGCCAGCTTCTCAAATGTTTGCCCTCACTTCCGACCTACAGCATCCCTAGAAAGGCACATATGCTCCCCTAACCAACCACGGAGGATGCCCCGTTTCTAGTTAGCCCATGACTACGGGATAAATTACATGCCCGTAAAATTTGTACTGTAAAGCCTAACACCCTGTACCTCAGGAAGTGACTGTATTTTGAGATCGGGCTTTTCAAGAGGAGATTCAGTTACAATGAGATCGTTAGGGTGGGTGTTAATTTAGCATGACTGCTGTCTTTATAAGGAGAGGAGATTATAATACAGAGAGACCCCAGCGATACCATGTCACAGAGAAAAGACCACACGAGGACACAGCCAGGAGATGGCCGTCTACCAGGCAAGGAGAGAGGCCCGAGAAGGAACCAGCTGTCCCGACACCCTAATCTTGGACTTCCAGCCACCAAAATGTGGGAAAATAACCGCCCACCCTGTGGTACTTCGCTACGGCAACTCTTGCAAACGAATGCACCCACAGGCAGCCTCCCCAGACCAGCAGTCTCCAATCAGGGCATCCCTGAAACCTTCCATTTTTTCCACTGTCAAGCTCTCCAAGTCCTCTGCCTGCCTTTGAGTCTCTGTCAAAACCAAGCGATGGTGGCTGACTCCCTCGCTATCGCCAGCTCTGCATATCAGCCTTTGCTGGTTCTCATTTGTGTGGTCTTCATTTATTTCCACACAGGGAGAGGGGAGACCCATCAGAAAGTTGCCAGGGGACACATAATTCCATCCTTAATCCTTAGGAGGATTTGGAGATGGACCGAAAACTAGTCAAGAAATTCCCTTTTTAAAAATAGTCTTACGAGAACAAATGGCCCATATGTGATGTTTCTTTGATTACCTTTCCAAAGACCTCTCCTAACAAGCGAGCAGTATCATCAATTAAAACCCACCTCCACTGCTGAGTAATTTTCCCGTTGATGAGCTCTGCAGTTTGTTATCTTTCACAAAACACTCATCATTTTAAGGTGAAGCAGGCTGTAGTGCACACAATTACCACCGAGTTTAAAACAGCATTCCATTTCTGAAGTCTAAATCCTACAGCAACTCAAAATTTTTTCAACCAGTGATAGAAATGGTACAAAACAGCTTTAGTTAGTAGAAACTAATGGGTAATAATTGCACGAATTTAAGAGACAGCAGAAGCATGAATGCAAAGTGGAAACTTTGGACCATTTTTAAAACCCTATTAGTTTTTTTTTAAAGAAGTACTAAGTTTTCTGATACTTCTCTTGTTCTACTCAAGCTCTTCTTTCCAACGTATTTCTAGGTCTCCTTTAACACAGTTCAAAATCAATACTTGCATCCGTATGCATCAAAGATATTGGCCTGTAATTTTCTTTCTCACTAGTGTCTTTGTCTGGCTTGGTGGCTTCACAGAATGTCTTTGGGAGTGTGGAAAAGAACATGAAAAAGAATGTAAATAGATGGATAACTGAATCACTTTGCTGTACGGCAGAAATTAACATTGTAAATCAAATACACTTCAATAAATAAAGTTAAAAAAATCAATACTTGCTTCCCAAGAGAATTCTCACAGAACTGGGATGGGCGGTAGGTTATATATTCAATAGCACACACATTTGGATAGCCATACATTTCTTAATTCGAACAGCAACAAGAATCAAAAGGAACTGCCAAGGTAAACGGTATTACATTACATGCAAGAAATAAATTTTAAATTTTTGAGTGACTTATCTGAGGGGAACCAATTCTCCTGTGACGTGAAAAAATATTAGAGGGACAGATTGATCTCTTTTGCCTTTTAGTTCAGCTGTAACTTACGGTGGCAGCATTGATGTCATACTTGTTCTTCTGAGAATGTTAGCACTTTAAACATTTCATCTTCTTTTTCTTTATAGTTTACGTGGGTTGCAGAGGATGTTCCTGATGTATTGAATCACTGAGAAATGATAAAAGGAAAAGTGATAAAAGCACACTCGTGACTTTACTTTTTTTGAGAATGATAACATCCACTTATGAGCCTTCTTGGAGGAAGAGTTCAGAGCCATCAGCATCCTGGGTTGTCCTTATGCAGGCAGGTTGTCTTGCACGGACACCTTCCCACATGAGAGCAGGAGACCCTGAGTGTGGCTCAGGTCTGGGGGCCTCAAGACCCTCTCAAGAAGGGTTCCCGAGGTCAAAACTATCTTCGTAATAATGCTAGAGATTAGGTTCCTTTTTAACTCGCGTTCTCTCGTGAGTGTATGGTGGAGTTTTCCAGAGGCTGTGTGGCGTGATTCTGCAGCAGATTGATTGCAGAAGCAGCTGTGAAAATTCAGTTGTATTTTAAGCCAGACATTAAAGCAATTTGCAAAACTTAAAGCAATGTGACTCTTTTTCCTAGTTTTTTTGTTTTGCTTTGTCTTGGAAAACAGTTACATTTTCACAAAAGTGTGTGACTTACGTGAACAGGTGATAGCTTATTGTTATTGTTATTTTTAAGTGAATTCAGTGTTTTAAAATTTTCTTAGTTTTAATTATGGGAAATATGCAATAGATATAACCCACATAAATAAATATGGTTGAAATGCATAGGTCTACCCATATAAATAAAAGCTCTCTGGGATCCTCAATAGTTTTTAAGAACAGAAAGAAGTCCTGAAATGAAAAAGGTGGAGAATCCCTCTGCTGGAGGGCTGGAGCCTGTTTGCCCATGAAAATGTTCTCGAATGCGGGGCTCCCCGGCTGGCGGACAGTAGTCTGAGCACCACCCGTCTGTCTTCTGCTTCACCACTCCCCGCCCCCCCCCCCCCCCCCCCCCCGCCACGGAAGTGCCCCGGACCCTGCCCTCGCCCCTCTAGGCTGGCCTGGCCGTCCTGCTGCGTCCCCTCCCCCGCTCGCTGTGCCTTCTGCCTGGTGTCCGCCCTCCCCCCCCTGCAGCCCCTTTCTTCTCATCCTTCACATCTCAGCTTAGAGAAAACTCACCGACACCCCAGACCAAGCTAAGTCCTTTAAAAGTATAACTTCGTGCCACATAGTGCTTTTCTTTTGTCACACGTAACAAAACTGTAATTACATTGGTCAAATGTTAATGCCGGGACCTGTTCTAGATGCTCGAAAGCAATCACAGAAGGCGTCCCAGGCCTCGTGGAGCTACCGTCCTGGTGCAGGGTGCGGGGGAGACAGACCGTAAGCAAGGAAATACCTACATTATACAGTGGCCGGTGATGACGAGAGCCATAGGGACACATAAACCGGAGAAGGAAGAGAGAAAAGGCTGGGAACGGTGCTTTCAGGCTGATGACGCAAAGCCTCGCGAGACTGTGAAGGAGCAAATCGCGCAAAACCCAGCGAGAGCAGGACCCGGACCAGGAGGAGAGGCAACAGCGAGTCGCAATGACAATAAATACGGTAAGGACGTGGATACTCTACCATGTACTTTCTGTGGCATCTCTACATAAACCTTGTCTGTATGTGGACTTTCTATACATCTTTTTTGTGTGTGTGTGCGGTACGCGGGCCTCTCACTGCTGTGGCCTCTCCCGTTGCGGAGCACAGGCTCCGGACGCGCAGGCCCAGCGGCCATGGCTCACGGGCCCAGCCGCTCCGCGGCATGTGGGATCTTCCCAGACCGGGGCAGGAACCCGCGTCCCCTGCATCGGCAGGCAGACTCTCAACCACTGCGCCACCAGGGAAGCCACTTTCTATACATCTTGAATCAACAGAAGCAAGGACGCGTGTGTCGCGTTCAGCGCTGCGTAAACCTCTGTTAGGGGGATGCCACGTGCACGCGCTGACTGTGCCCGGACTCCGCGCCCCGCATTCAGCCCCGCGCCGCGCATCTTCACGGTCACCAACTGCTCGTCCTCTTGCTCCAGAATCTGGCTGCTCTTCCTGTAATCTCTCTGGGTCGTGCCCCTCAACGCATCCTTGAATGCAGGCTCTCCTCACTCAGGGGCTGGTTCGGCGTCTCCAGCCCGCATCCTCAGGGCACCAGCAGCGCCGGTAAGATGATGCTTCCTCCCTCACCACTGACCTCTTCCCCAGGCCCGCCCCGGGCACGCACCTGCCCTCAGGGTGTCTGGATCTCCTCCTGCCTACGGGTCAATCATCATTCTTGTCTTAGTCACCCCGGTGTTACCATCACAGCACTACCATAGACTGGGCGCCTTAAACAACAGAAAGTTCTTTCGCACCGTTCTGGAAGCGGGGAGTTCAAAATCAAGGTGCCACGGACGCAGTTCCTGGTGGGAGCAACTTCCTGGCTTATAGCGGCTGCCTTCTTGCTGCGTCCTCACAGGGTGGAGAGAGGAAGCTCTGATCTCTTTCTCCTTATCAGGACACTCATCCCATCAGGGGCTCCACCCTCATGACCTCATCCACCCCTAATTTCCTCGCAAAGACTCTGCCTCCAAATGCCATCACGTTGGGAGTTGAGGCTTCAACCTACGGATTTGGATCCAGTCCATAGCAATCCTCCCCCCATAAACATGCTCCTTCCCCAAGGTGACCCATCTCTGTTTTCCACGATCAGAGTCTGTGCTCCTGAGGGAAGATGGGTTGTCCCTGCCCCCCCTGTGAGCTAATCTCGGAACAGGTGCCTCAGTGCATTCACTGAGGGGCAGAGATTTGACTTAGGGAGGCTTGACTTAAAATCTGAAGATGGCCTGGAATGTTCAGGCTTAGGTCTCTCAAACTCTAAAAGCAGCAGTGTTTCAGGCCATCGGCACTAAATGGGGGTTAACGTTGACAGAAGCATGCAGGTGATGGGTCTCAGCAGTGGTGTGACAAGCTGACGGGCACACAGGCCAAACCTGAGCTTACCTCCTCCGGCTCACCCATCACTAGGGCAGGGACATCTAAACCCAGCCCAGGCGAACGGCATCCTCTTCCATCCAGTTTACCCCAGCTAGGAAGCTGGACGTCGAACACACCCCCCGAAGGTCCAGTTAAATTCTGCACTGTCTCTTAAAAACGTATTGCTTTGAGTCGGATTATTCCCATCTCGCACTGAAACCGCTGTACAGTCTGGTCTTCCTGATCTCAGAGGGACAGCAGTGAGTGGTCCTGAAGGGAGATTAGTTCCCTCCCAGGACCTGAACCTGGGTAGCCTGGATGAAAACCAGGAATCCTCGCCACTAGACCACGAGGGGCTACAGGCTAGAGGTAAAGTTTCCCTGGCCCCCTGTTTGAAAGCAAGAATGTTTCAAGGAGGCAAAAACTGTAAAAACAGGTACAAAGCCTACTGTAGAGAGACAGCACAACCTATGGGAGAACACACAGAGAAGCAGTTTGTTCAGTTAAGACAGAAGCTAGGCAGAGATGCACACCCGGAGAGAAAGCGTGTGGGTGTCCCCCCAGTAAGGAGCCCAGGAAATAGGTGATTAAAATCACTTACATAGGACAGTCCTTCCAGGTCTTTGTTTACCTTTGGCCAATTATCTTGTTTCTTTTTTCACACCTGATGGGTCCTAAGACCCTCCCCAACATGTGTGTGCAACTTTTTGCTAGGATGGATCCCACCACAGTGGCCTGTGGATGCATGTCCACACTTATTATGGGGTGGCGCCCCCTCCCTTTCTGACCCCCAAGGAGCCTTCCTGCGCATGTGCAGACAGGGAAGTTTTCCTTGACCTCAGGAGTGCTTATCTTATCCCTTTACTTCAGCAGAGCTCAGCTTCTGCCACTAGCTTTGTCCTTGGAGTGTCTGGGTGAGAACAAATCTTCAGTGTTAACGCCACTTGAGAAACACCAGCTGTCCGGCCCAGGGGCCCATCTATCTCCTACCTCATTCCTACCTCTAATTTATCCCCAATTCAACCTGTCCTTCATGGCCACCACGTTGTGGTCCTAAAAAATACATATATATATATATATATATATATATATATATATATATATATATATATTTATTTATTTTTATTTATTTTATTTATATAAATATATATAAAAATACATATATTTATTTATTTATATAATTATATATACATTTATTTATATACTTATGCAGGCATTATTTATATATTTATACATTTGTTTACATTAAATATATACTATTCATGCCTATTATGTTTATATTATACACAAATATATATAAACTTATCTATCTCCATGCATAGATAAATCTACATATCAATATTATATAAACATTATGTACAGATTTGCCAACCTGCCTTTCCCTCTTTAAGGCCATCTTTGGTTCTTTAATGCCTTCAGAATAAAAGGTAAACACATTTAAAGTGTTGTTCAAAGCCCTTCATCTGCTAATTCAAACCTCATTTCCCAGACTATTTTCTGCAAAAAAAAAGGAAATGCAATTTTTTCCATATTGGGAAAAAAACAAAATTTGTTCTTTATTAAATAAAATATTCAATTTCACTGTGTCTTTATTCTTTCCCTGATTAGACCCGTGATTCTCCAACTATGTGGAGGTGACCCGGACAGCACAGAAATTCACTGAGAGGCTGCAGGATAGTTTAAAATTTCAAGGGAAACACAGTGATACTTGATGCCTGTGGGATAACACGGTTTGACAGCCTCAACATTACAGCGTGCTACACTGTCACTGACGATATCATATCTCTTAGAAATTGCGGTTCCAGAAGTTGTTGTGATTGAAAGCAAGTATCATGTGAGAACCAAAGTGGAAACAGAAATGGAGACAGCCTTCCTCCATCTGATCCCAAGCTTGGGAAGCCACGCAGCTGCCAGCAGGCACACAGAGTATTAAGTAACGTGGATATTGAGGAACGAAGCAAAAGTATTTTTCTCTTCCATCCATAGGTATTGTTTTTCACATAGCTACACTCAGTTCTCAGTTATTTGTAGTAGTAATGTTTTAGAATGTCCCCACGAACCGTGGATTAGCAATACTGAATCACAGCGCCATGTGAAACACAGGATTGGGTCTTGCAAGTTCCTGACGACAACATTTTCATGAGCCGATCAATTGATAACCTTTTAAATTTGTGTTTCTGTTTAAAGACATCTTGTTTAATATATATTGTCGACCCATTAACATTGAAGCACAGCTGAGCGCGTCAGGCACACGCCTGAAGGAAGCAGTGTCTCGCACATGTTTTTAGTTTTCAAAAGTTTGCCTATAATGTGTCTTAGCATGTGTTTCTTTGGTTTTATTCTGTTTGAAGATTGCTCATTTCTTGATCTGTAGGCTTACACTTTTGGGCAAGTTTAGGAAGTGTTCAGTCTTTATTTCTTTAAGTATTTTTTATTTCTATCCTCTCTGATCTCCTGGGATTCCAGTGACATACACGTTAGACTTTTTGTTATAATCCCACATGTCCCTGAGACTCTATTCAATTCTTTCCCATCTGTTTTCTCTCTGTGTTGTTTAGATTTGGTAATTCTTATTCTTCCGTCTTCAAGTTCACTGATCCTTTCTTATTTCCTCTCCATTCTGTTGTTGATCCCATCACTGAGCTTTTTATTCTGGCTATTTCATTTCTTAGTTCTAAACTTTTCACTTGGTTCTTCTTTATATCTTCTACATCTTTTCTGAGATTTTCAATTTTAAAAATTTGTTTCGACTTTTTCATATTTGGTCAGCAAAGCATTTTTATGACGGCTGCTTCAAATCCTTGTCCGATAATTCTAACATCTGTGCCGTCTCGGTGTTGATGTCTACTGATCGTCTTTTCTCATGTAGTTTGAGATATTCCTGAGGTTTTGTATGAAAAGTGATTTTTAAAAAATTAAAACCTGGATATTTGGGGCAGTGTATGGTTCAGGATCTAACTTTAAGTCTAGTGTTTTGGTAGGGCTCCTCTGATACCACTCCAGTGGGGGTCAGGGGGTGTTACCCTGTGACTTCCAGGTGGTGGTGAAAGTCTAGATTCTCCACCTGGCCTCCTTGGGGGCAGGGTTTGACTCCTTGGATTTCTGGGTTGGGGGTGAGGGTTTAGTCCCCCTAGGACTCTTGCTGATACCACCTTGGTACCTGGTATACTGTTCTTTCTTGGTGTACTACAAATGACCTAAACTATTTCTCTGTCAACAATCAACTCACAAGCCAAGGGGGAAACCGTGTATTTAGACCAGCTAACCATCCTGGCTGATTCTTTCTTGAGAGAATACGATGGTGCTGTGGACAGAGAGCGCTTTTGTGAACGCAGAGCTAGCAGCCGCTAGGCAGAGGGCAGGTTCTTCTTACAGATAACTTTGCCGGTTGTTTTAGTTTGGTTTCCCCAGAAGCAGACCTTGAGACAAGTGCAGGCTTTTCTGGAGGAGAGCCCAGGAGACATCCGTAGGAGGGGGCTTGGGGAAGGAAGGCCTGTACGCAGAGGCAGCCAGTAAAGAGTGAGTTGTCAAGAAGATAACCGGTGTGGGCACGCGGAGCTCAATCCTGCGGGGCTCCCGTGGGCACCAGCGTAGTACACTCAGCTCAGAGCGTGATGGAGCCAGGGGTTTTAGGCTTTAGTTCCTGCCAGTCTCTGTTCAAGGGCTGCGTGGGGGAGGGGGTGTTAATTCCTTGATGCTGCCTAACAAGACTCCAGCTGCCAGAAGTCGTCCCTGGGCACAGGGATGAAATGGTGACAGTCGGAAGTCAGCCTGCTGCGCTGACGTGGCCAGGTCTGATGGGTACAGGCAGAGTGCTGACAGCATCCTCACCACCGGCCTAGCAGGCACCTGGAAGGGACCTAATGCTGCCCTGGCGCATTTGGGCACAATCTGAAACGCCCAGTGAAAAAAACGCCTCTCTTAGCTGGGGCCCTCCCTCCATGTTGTTCTTCTTCTGTATTTGTTGCAGGAACACGGTTCGGGAAGATGCTTATCTTCCCTGGGTCTTGTTTCAGCATCTCCACTGCCCTTGTGAGAACTTTCCCTGTTCCCATCTTCTTTGAGGACAGGTCCCAGGGCTCTCGAGTGATCCCAGGTCTCCTCTCTCTAAGGCAACTTCAGACAAAGCCACGCTGAGAAGTTACCACTCCAGGCTGAGAAGGGAAGGAACGCGTGTCTAAGGGCAATTCCAGGCACCGGAGCCGCTGAGAGAGGCTGCCCGCTGCAGGGTGGGAGGGGAACAGCGGTAAGTACAAATGGGTCTCCTCCTACAGCTGTTCTGGGAACAGCCTCCTTCTGGCTTCGGTTGAAGGACAAGTAGCGCCCCTGCGAAGATCTGATTCAACAGGGGAGCCATGTGAATGAATAAATTCACACGAGATCCTGGTGCTCTAATACAGATCCCTGAGAGGCAGAGGTCTGTCCTTTCCTGAGCCACTGAATGCTTTGGTGGGAAGTAATTTTGAGCTGCCACACTCGGGCATTGTAAGAATCAATTGAAAATACAATTGTTTAATTTTCCCTATAATCAGTGGGATGCATTCCTTGCTGGGAACCATGTGACGCTTTACAAGAGGGAAGTACTATTTCTGCTCCTTAGTTGCCAGAGCCTTAGAAAAATGTAAAAATATGAAGAAGCCAATTTAAATGTATGGAGGAGACTGTCCTCTATTTCCTGAAAGGAATAATAGCAATTTTACCCATTCTCCTTGTTTTATCTTGCCCTGTAATATAAGAATATGAAAACCAAACAATGGAAAAACTTTTTTTTTTTTTTTTTTTTTTTGCAGTACGTGGGCCTCTCACTGTCGTGGCCTCTCCCGTTGCGGAGCACAGGCTCCGGACGCGCAGGCTCAGCGGCCATGGCTCACGGGCCCAGCCGCTCCGCGGCATGTGGGATCTTCCCGGACCGGGGCACGAACCCGCGTCCCCTGCATCGGCAGGCGGACTCCCAACCACTGCACCATCAGGGAAGCCCAATGAGGTTTTTAATTTAGCATTTATATTAGTTTCCTGGGGCTGCTGTAACAAATGACCACAAACGTGGTGACTTACAGCAATAGAAATGTATTCTTTCCCAGTTCTGGAGGCCGGAAGTCTGGAGTGAGGTTTGGGAAGGGCCTCTCTCAGTCTGAAGGCTCTGCGGAGGTTCCCTCCTCACCTGTTTCTGGTGGCTTCAGGTACTGCTTTCTGTGGCCGCACCACTCTGAAGACTGTCTTCACATGGCCGCCTCCTCTGTGACACGGTCACTGCATTTAGGGCAGATAATCCAGGATGACCTTGAGATATTTAATTCAACTACCTCTGCAGAGACCCTTTTCCCAAACAAGGTTACGTTCATAGGTTCCGGGGGGGTTAGGACTTAAGACATATCTTCTTAGGGACCACCGTTCAATCCACCAGGGCATCTCTCTCTTTTTTTTAAAGACGTGTCACTGGATTAAAATTGTAGTAAAATGAGGCTGTATCAGAAAATCAAACACCTTTTCATTCTTTATTTACATTTTCCCTTTCCAGCATTTCTGCTCTTTGAGAACACGACATTGTTTAAAGACTTACAAATCCGTCTGAAGGTTTCCAAATGCCTGCTGTTCTCTGCTGGTGCAGTAAGCATCCTGCAGGCGGCAGGGAGCAAGGGCTCCAGGTTCTGAGTCGGGATCTGGGGTCGGGTGGTGGTGAGGCCTCCGCGGACTCCCCTTAAGGCTGATTGGCTGGTCCAGTGTCACGTGACTGCCCCGTAGCCTCTGCAGGGGCCCGTGGAGCGAGTCCGGATGCTGAGCAAGGAGAAGACGGGTTTCCCCAGGTTCTGAACACAGTTCTCAGGTGAGGGATCCAGGGGAAGAGGGGGTCAGTTACCAGAAGAAGAGTAAAGGAGAGACTTTTCCGAGCGGCTCCGAAGCCAAACCCCCGAAGTTGATCAGCTCCTCTGTTCCATGTGTTGAGACCCTGTTTCCTTGACATGTCTACACGGCCTGACAGTAATTCCTTTCTGAGGCTGTAGACACCCCAGGCCACCACTTCACTCTCCAAGGAATAACTCTGATGCCACGTGCACAAATGAAATTCTGATGTCTGGGCTTCTCGTGCAGCTCGCCAAGGGGGAGAGAATTCAGCAGTGGGGCTGACATAATTTTGTGGTCTGCTTGACTGTAAATATGGGAGCTGGCGTGCTGGCTGCATATTTCTGTGCCCTGTGGGCTTTCTAAGGCAGAACCAACAAGCCCGGTTCTGCTCGTACTTCAGGATTCATGCTTCTCACTTCCTGTTACACTTCTCGAGGATTAATTTAATTACAGTACTTCTGGTCCTGTCACACTTTACAGTTGCTGCTTTGGGTCACCTATACCTGGTGACGGTGCGGGGGGTGTCGCTTTTTATAGGGCAGGAAATTACCTTAAGAAACATCTCTTTACCCCATTACCCCTGTTACTGCTGCTTATAAACATTCTTTATTTTTTTTTAAGTATATGGAAATACAATTTTAATACCTAAGGGGAAAAGTGGGACTGAAATGTTTTAAAAGGTGGATTGTTAGAAAAGAAGTGGATCTCGATTCCCAAGTATTTGTGTAATGAATACGTTATGATTGTTAATATCACATTTTATTATAATTATGTATTCACATGCATTGTTTCTTCAGCTGCGTATTAAGTGTTGTGAGGGCAGGGTTGTGTGTCAATAACCTCAGTTTTTGGCACAGAGCATGCTGAGCTAAGCTTCCTGTTCTAGATCAAAGCTGCCCAACAGAACTCTCAGCGAAGATGGAAAGAGCCTGTATCTGTGCTGCCTGACACCACGGACAGTAGCCAACAGGTGGCTATTGAATCCGTTGAAAGTCCTGTTGTGATTAAGAAACTGAATTTTAAATCTAATTTATTTTTAATTACCACAAGTATAAATTAAAATGGCCACGTGTAAAACAAGGAGGAATGGGGAAATTGATGAGGAATAGAATTAGAAAAAAATATTGTTAAACTTTGTGGCAGAAACAGTAGGTTTCCTAGGCCTGTGCACCCTCGTCGGCAAATGCAGGCCTTGGGGAAGGAGGTGAAGGCCTGGTGTGATCTTCATTTGGACGGAGTGAAAGAGCAATGCAGAAGGACTCCGGCCCACTGGTGCCTTTGCGTTGGATTGGCTTTGGCTGTGTAGCACTGGTTGCTTCCGGCGGGATCACTGGCTGTGCAGAAGCAGGCAGTGTCCCGTCCCTGGCTGCCAGGCTCCCCTTGGGTGGATTAGTGGGCCTGCGTGCCTATCAGCTGTCTCAGGATCCAAGGAACATTTGGGTTTTCTTAGTTACATCTGGAACCTTGGCTGGCATTACGGGAACGAGATTCTACCACTCTGGAAGATGTATGCCTGCAGCCTTAATTGCAGGTGCCAGTTCGCGGATGGTCACCAGACTTGGAATTAGTGCGTTGGGTAAGCCCCGTCAGTGGGAGTCATGGCCCAGCTTGGACTCATGAAGAATTTTAAATTTTCACTATTTTTAGCATATTAAGATAAATTAGTACAGCATTTTCACATGTTCTGACATTTTACCTAAAACAAAAACAAACCAAAAAAAACCCAACTTTGCAGAGAAAAAAGTCAGTTATTATCATTACAACCCTAAAGGGGTGGGTACAGTGTAACACAAGAGCTTCTTCCTATAGTAGAAGCATACAGTTTGATTCTTGTATGTTGGTGTTATCTTTTCCTTCTGAATCTGTAGGTGAAATCTCCAGGGATAAAATGTAAGGTGTCACCACTGGGGCCCCTGATAAACATCTGGATGCTGAGAACACACGTTAGACCAATGAAATCAAAATCATTGGGGATGAGACTCAGGCATCAGTATTTTTTAAAGCTCCCCAGGTGTGATGATTAATCTTATGTGTCAACTTGGAGGGTGTTTTTGGATGAGATTAACATTTAAACTGGTGAACTTTGAATAAGCAGATTGCTCTCCATAGTGTGGGTGGGCCTCATCTAATCAACTGAAGACCCTGAGTAGAACAAAAAGACCTGCTTACCCAAGCAAGGGGGAATTCTCCATCAGACTACCTTTGTTTTGTTTTGTTTGTTTGTTTTGTTTTTATAAAATAAATTTAATATCATCTTTTCAATATCCCCCCCAACACAGCCTTTTAATAATTTGGTAGAATATTCCTCTAAACCTTTCTCTGTATTTACACATATTGTTTCCTTATTCTGTCTTTCATTCTTTAATTTTTCAACAAAAAAGTTTACAGTCCGAAACTCCTGGAATTGATTTCCACAGTGTATGATAGCTTGTTCAAATAATAGGTGACTTTTACATTTATAGAAATTGTTTGACTATTTTGCAAAAAATTTTGCAATCCACACTTTCCAGATAATAGTGGACATGCCCTTTTCTCCCCAAATTCTCTCCATCACAGAATACCATGGATTTTTTAAACTTTGGCTAATCTGACCATCAGACTACCTTTGGACTGGAACTGTACCATCCTGGGTCTCCAGCCTAGCAGCCCACACTGCCGATTTAGCATTCACCTGCCTCCATGAATGTGTGACCCAATTCCTATTTACACACACACACACACACACACACACACACACACACACACACACATTACTGGTTTTATTTCTCTGAACAACTTCAACCTAATATGCCACGTAATTCCAATGTTGGAAGTTTAAAAATCAGTAGTGAAAACCAATTAAGTTCATGCCAACCTCTGACCAGAGATTGCTGTAGGAAGGCAAATGTGTTTCTGCCCATTTCTACAGCAATTACCAGTACGAGGAACCATAGCTGTAAAATTCAAACCTATATAACTTCTAATAGATAACACTGAGAAATTCTAGATAGCCTTAGGTTTGGTGATAACTTTTTTTTTCTTAGAGTTTTAAAGTTTTATTTCTTTGTAAAATACTTATCAAGAGTTTAAACAGTGCTTGCATTTTTCTCATTGTATAACTTATTTTTTAAGATAGATCTTTATTGGAGTATAACTGCTTCACAAGACCGTGTCAGTTTCTGTTGCACAGCAAAGCGAATCAGCCATATGCATACACATGTCCCCACATCCCCTCCCTCTTGAGCCTCCCTCCCACCCTCCCTATCCCACCCCTCTAGGTCATTGCAGAGCACTGAGCCGATCTCCCTGCTATGCTGCTGCTTCCCACCAGCCAACTATTTTACATTCGGTAGTGTATATATGTTGATGCCACTCTCACTTCGCCCCAGCTTCGCCCTCCCACCCCATGTCCTCAAGTCCATTCTCTATGTCTGCCTCTTTATTCCTGCCCTGCAACTAGGTTCATCAGTACCATTTTTTTTTTTAGATTCCATATATATGTGTTAGCATACGGTATTTGTTTTCCTCTTTCTGACTTACTTCACTCTGTATGACAGACTCTAGGTCCATCCACCTCACTACAAATAACTCAATTTCATTCCTTTGTATGGGAGAGTAATATTCCATTGTATATATGTGCCACATCTTCTTTATCCATTCATCTGATGATGGACGTTTAGGTTGGTTCCATGTCCTGACTATTGTAAATAGTGCTGCAATGAACATTGTAGTACATGTCTCTTTTTGAACTATGGTTTTCTCAGGGTATATGCCCAGTAGTGGGATTGCTGGGTCATATGGTAGTTCTATTTTTAGTTTTTTAAGGAACCTCCATACTGTTTTCCATAATGGCTGTATCAATTTACATTCCCACTGACAGTGTGGGAGGGTTCCCTTTTCACCACATCCTTTCCAGCATTTATTGTTTCTAGCTTTTTTGATAATGGCCATTCTGACCGGCATGAGGGAATACCTCATTGTAGTTTTGATTTGCATTTCTCTAATGATTAGTGATGTTGAGCATCTTTTCATGTGCCTTTTGGCCATCTGTCTGTCTTCCTTGGTGAAATGTCTATTTAGGTCTTCCACCCATTTTTTAACTGGATTGTTTGTTTTTTTGATATTGAGCTCCATGAGCTGTTTGTATATTTTGGAGATTAATCCTTTGTCAGTTGTTTTATTTGCAAATATTTTCTCCCATTCTGAGGGTTGTCTTTTTGTCTTGTTTATGGTTTCTTTTGCTGTGAAAAAGCTTTTAAGTTTAATTAAGTCCCATTTGTTTATTTTTGTTTTTATTTCTATTACTTTAGGAGGTGGGTCAGAGAAGATCTTGCTGTGGTTTATGTCAAAGGGTGTTTTTCCTATGTTTTCCTCTAAGAGTTTTATAGTGTCTGGTCTTACATTTAGGTCTTTAATCCATGTGGAGTTTATTTTTGTGTATGGTGTTAGGTAGTGTTCTAATTTCATTCTTTTACATGTAGCTGTCCAGTTTTCCCAGCAGCACTTATTGAAGAGACTGTCTTTTCTCCATTGTATGTTCTTGCCTTCTTTGTTGTAAATTAGGTGCCCATATGTGTGTGGGTTTATCTCTTGGCATTCTATCCTGTACCATTGATCTATATTTCTGTTTTTGTGCCAGTACCATACTGTCTTGATTACTGTAGCCTTGTGGTGTAGTTTGAAGTCGGGGAGCCTGATTCCTCCAACCCTGTTTTTTTCCCTCAAGATTGCTTTGGCTATTCAGGGTCTTTTGTGTTTCCATACGAATTGTAAGATTTTTTGTTCTAATTCTGTGAAGAATGCCATTGGTAGTTTGATATGGATTGCATTGCATCTGTAGATTGCTTTGGGTAGTATAGTCATTTTAACAGTATTGATTCTTCCAATCCAAGAACATGGTATATTTCTCCATCTGTTTATGTCATCTTTGATTTCTTTCATTTTTAAAGTGTTTTTAAAATTTTATTTATTTTATTGATTTTTGGCTGCGTTGGGTCTTTGTTGCTGTGCGCGGGCTTTCTCTAGTTGCAGTGAGTTGTGATTTCTCCTCTTTCATTTCTAATTTTATTGATTTGCGTCCTCTCCCTTTTTTTCTTGATGAGTCTGGCTAAGGGTTTATCAATTTTGTTTATCTTCTCAAAGAACCAGCTTTTAGTTTTATTGATCTTCGTTTTGTTTTCTTCATTTCTATTTCATTTATTTCTGCTCTGATCTTTATGATTTCTTTCCTTCTACTGACTCTGGGTTTTCTTTGTTCTTCTTTCTCTAGTTGTTTTAAGTGTAGGGTTAGATTGTTTATTGGAGATTTTTCTTGTTTCTTGAGGTGAGATTGAATTGCTGTAAAGTTCCCTCTTAGAACTGCTTTTGCTGTGTCCCATAGGTTTTGGGTCATCGTGTTTTCTTGTCATTTGTTTCTATGTATTGTTTTATTTCTTCTTTGATTTCTTCAGTGATCTCTTCGTTATTTAGTAGCGCACTGTTTCACCTTCATGTATTTGTGTTTTTTACAGTTATTTTCCTGTAATTGATTTCCAATCTGATAGAGTTGTGGTCAGAAAAATGCTTTATACGATTTCAATTTTCGTAAATTTTCCGAGGTTTAATTTGTGACCCAGGATGTGATCTATCCTGGAGAATGTTCCACGTGCACTTGAGAAGAAAGTGTATTCTGCCACTTTTGGGTGGAATGTTCTATAAATATCAATTAGATCTATCTGGTCTGTTGTGTCATTTAAAGCTTGTGTTTCCTTATTTATTTTCTGTTTGGATGATCTCTCCATTGGTGTAAAAGGGGTGTTAAAATCCCCCACTATGATTGTGTTACTGTCGATTTCCCCTTTTATGGCTGTTAGTATTTGCCTTATGTATTGAGGTGCCCTATGTTGGGTGCATAAATATTTACAATTGTTATATCTTCTTGGATTGGTCCCTTGATCATTATTTAGTGTCCTTCTTTGTCTCTTGTAATAGTCTTTATTTCAAAGTCTATTTTGTCTGATATGAGAATTGCTACTCCAGCTTTCTTCTGATTTCCACTTGCATGGAATATCTTTTTCCATCCCCTTACTTTCAGTCTGTATGTGTCCCTAGGTCTAAAGTGGGTCTCTTGTAGACAGCATATATACAGGTCTTGTTTTTGTATCCATTCAGCCAGTCTATGTCTTTTGGTGGGAGCATTTAATCCATTTACATTTAAGGTAATTATCGATATGTATGTTTCTATTCCCATTTTCCTAATTGTTTTGTGTTTGTAATTGTAGGTCTTTTTCTTCTCTTGTGTTTCCCGCCTAGAGAATTTGCTTTAACATTTGTTGTAAAGCTGGTTAGGTGGTGCTGAATTCTCTTAGCTTTTGCTTGTCTGAAAAGCTTTTGACTTCTCCATCAAATCTGAATGAGATCCTTGCTGTGTAGAGTAATCTTGGTTGTAGGTTTTTCTCTTTCATCACTTGAAGTATATCCTGCCACTCCCTTCTGGCCTGGAGAGTTTCCACTGAAAAATCAGCTGATAACCTTATGGGGATTCCCTTGTATGTTATTTGTTGCTTTTCCCTTGCTGCTTTTAATATTTTTTCTTTGAATTTAATATTTGTTAGTTTGATTAATATGTGCATTGGTGTGTTTCTCCTTGGGTTTATCCTGTATGGGACTCCCTATGCTTCCTGGACTTGAGTCACTATTTCCTTTCCCATGTTAGGGAAGTTTTCAGCTATAATCTCTTCAAATATTTTCTCAGACCCTTTCTTTTTCCCTTCTTTTTCTGGAACCCCTATAATTCAAGTGTTGGTGCGTTTAGTGTCGTCCCAGAGGTCTCTGAGACTGTCCTCAATTCTTTTCATTCTTTTTTCTTTATTCTGCTCCTCAGCAGTTATTTCCACCATTCTTTCTTCCAGCTCACTTATTCGTTCTTCTCCCTCAGTTATTCTGTTATTGATTCCTTCCAGTGTATTTTTCACTTCAATTATTGTGTTGTTCATCTCTGTTTGTTTATTCTTTAGTTCTAGATCTTTGTTAAACATTTCTTGTATTTTCCCAATCCATGCTTCCCTTCTGTTTCCGGGATTCTGGATCATCTTTACTATCATTACTCTGAATTCTTTGTCAGGTAGGTGGCCTATTTCCTCTTCATTTAATTGGTCATGTAGGTTTTACCTTGGTCCTTCATCTGTGACATAGTTTTTTGCTGTCTTTTTTTTTTTAATGAGTGGGATTGTGTTCCTGCCTTCCTGGTTGTTTGGCCTGAGGCTTCCAACACTGGAGTTTGTAGGCTGTTGGGTAGAGCTGGGTCTTAGTGCTGAGATGTGGACCTCTGTGAGACCTCACTCTGATGAATATCCCCTGGAGTCTGAGGTTCTCTGTTAATCCAGTGGTTTGGACTCAGAGCTCCCACCACAGGTGCTTCTGCCCGACCCCAGGCTCTCAAACCAAGATCCCAGAAGCCGCGTGGGGTGGCAAACAAAACAAAACAAAAGGACAATAACAAAGTAAAAAATAAAATTAGACTAGGAAACTAACAGATATGCTAGAAAGAATGTAAAAATAAAAATGTAGATGAATCAACAACCGGAAGGTACATCAGTACCACAATAGTAAAAAAGAGGAGGAGGGAAAAGAAAAAAAAAAAAAAAAGAAAGAAAGAAAAGTGGGGGGAGGCCTTAGCTGTGGAGGGCGGGGCCTAAGCAAGGGTGAGGTTTGGGTGGTGGGTGGGGCCTATGCTCAGGACCCACAGGGCTGGAAAAGTTCCTGGGGGTGTCCGGGGTGGGGCTTAGGCTCAAGGAACAGAAGGGGCCCAGGCGTGCCCCCCATACCTGGTCTCAGAGGGCAGGGGACCTCACCTGGGAGCCCAGCAGGCTTCCTGGGCTCGAGTGGGCGGGGCAAACGCCCTCCTCTCCTCTCCTGCTCCTTCGGTCCCGGAGGGCCCTCCCACCTGCCTCTCCTGATCTCCCTGGCCTCCACTTCTCCTCCCCCCTTAGTACCCCCACGTCCTACTGGTTCACTTTGGGGTTCCTCCCGTCTCCTTGGGCGTCAGAATTCCCCACCAGCGGCCGGCAGGCGCCCTAGTTGTGGGGAGACGCCGACTCCGTGTCTTCCCACGCTGCCATCTTGACTGCCCTCTGCGGTGATGACGCTTTAGGTACAAAATGAAAAGCATGATTCATGAAAGAGAAAAAATTATTAAGGTGGACTTCTTTAAAATTAAAGTAAAATTAGCTTTGTGAATGACACTGTAAAGAGAATGTAAAGACCCCCTGGGAGAAGATCTCTACAAAACACATATCTGATAAAGAACTGGTATTCAAAATATTCACAGACTTTTAAAACTTAACAGTAAGAAAACAAGGAATTCAATTAAAAAAATGGGCCAGAGTTCTGAACAGAATTCATCATTGCTGCTGCTGGTCGTGGGTCTCTGAAAAGGTTTTCTTCTTTATGAAAAAGTGGTGCAAAGGAGGACCATTCTGTCCCCAGGTCTTGGCTACCGCTGTGTGAAGATGGAATGCTCACTTCAGCGAGTTGTAATCTTTTTGCTGGTAGAGGGGCTTTGCCTTGAAGCCGATGGCTCCTGACTGATCAGGGTGGTGGTTGCCGAAGGTTGGGGTGACTGGAAATTTCTTAAAATAAAACAACAATGAAGTCTGCCAAAAAAAAGATGGAATGCTCAGACCTGCTCAGCCTTTCTGCAGTCATGAGGGTACAAGCATGTGGGTAAAAGACAACCAAATGGTAAAACAGAAGGTGGAAAGAACATAGATCTCCGGGGAAGTTGTTGTGACTCTGTTTTCCAATTGTCAAACCACCTGACCCCTGATTTCACACTACGTGGCATAATGCATCCCTTTATTGTTAAAGACAAACAATTCAAAGCATAATGATTTGAACCATTTTTGGAAAAATGGCTTATGTTGCCTTGGTTTTAACAATTAAGTTAGAAAAACATCATCATCATCCACTAGCAGGTTCAGAGCTGTGAAGTGTCGGGGTAGCTGCTGGCCTAGGTGTCGCTTCCAATCCCTTCTCTAGCTGAAGGGATGATTCTGGTACCACCTCCCTTGTCATCCTCCTGCTTTCTTTACAAATGGGGAGGTCAGATGACAGTGTTAAACGTAGTTCTCTACTCACTACTCGCGTTGCCTTTGTTGTCTAATTGGTTATAGTGAGCTGGGATGCTACCTTCTCCAGGTCAATGAACTCCTGTTCCCAAGCTTTACGTGAATTGTGAAAATCTGAGGTTGATATAAATATTTGAAAGACATTTGCAGAAAAGATAGATAGTTACGGCATTGTAATGAAATAAGGTTCTCTCTAAAAGGTCAAACCAGAAGGTCTCATCCTTAGAATGAAAAAACTTGTATTAATGTATTACAGGGTAAAAATACCAAATGCTAGAGCACCACATGCTAACACTTAAAAACGTTTTCGTAGGACCTACTGTATAGCACAGGGAACTCTAGTCAGTACCCTGTAATAACCTATATGGGAAGAGAATCTGAAAAAGAATGGATGTATTATGTATAACTGAATCACTTTCCTGTACGCCTGAAACTAACACAACATTGTAGATAAACTCTACTCCACTATAAAATAAAAATTAAAAAAAAAAGTTTTAGTTGCCAGGATCATGGTGAATAAAGTAAGCAGTAGAATCCCTCTCTTCTCTGCATTTTTCTGTGTCCTTCTCAATTTATTCATTATTGCTGACAACTAACAGCTAAGCAGTGGGATTGGGGGTTCTGAGATGTATGTAAACGGAGAGCCGAGGAAAAGAACAGCTGAAATGTTCACGGTCATCAGATGGTTTGTGTCTGCATTTATAAACAGGACCCATGAAAAAGACAAGACCGACAGGGCACAGGCTCCATCCTAGAGCGATAAACAGTAGTTATTCAGCTAGTCACGTGTTGGGTGGATGGAAGGGATCCCCGGACAGAACACTCTAGACTGGAATGCTGCTGGTTTTCAGAGACTGAGGGGACATGTTCCACACGGTCGCCCTCTCCAGGACCACCCCCCCACACGGCTTCAGGCATGTCGGTTGGGTGAGTGGATCTCTGCAGGTCTCAGTGCCCTCATCTAGTAAGTGGGACTGATTTCGTAGGTTGCCATAGGGCTAAATGCATAGATGTAAACATGAAGTGCTTCGAACAGCTCTTGATATACAAGAATCAATCAGTAAGGCATAGCTGCTCTTAGCAGTAGCGTTAGCAGTACCCTAGGAGCAGCACAGGTTACATGCCGGGGGTATTTAGACGCTTAATGAGGTGAATTACTTGGCCCCCACCTGTTGCAGTGAATCCTCAGAGATGTTGGCTGTCAGTCTGTCTTTGGTGGTGTGTCCTAGTTCACCTCCTGTCTTCTTGCTGGAGGACAGCCCAGCCCCCGAAGTGCTCTCCCCACGGCTGTTCCATGTCTCTGGAACTCTGCGCCATTCTGTGACATAAGATGCTCTGACTTTTTAAAAAAAATTTTATTGGAGTAGAGTTGATTTACAATGTTGTGTTAATTTCTGCTGTACAGCAAAGTGATCAGTTATACATGTATATACATATATATATTCTTCTTTTCCATTATGGTTTATTACAGGATACTGAATATAGTTCCTCGTGCTATGCAGTAGGACCTTGTTGTTTATCCATCCTATATGTAATAGTTTGCATCTGCTAATCCCCAACTCCCAATCCATCCCTCCTGCATCCCTCCTCCCGCTTTGGCAACCACAAGTCTCTTCTCTGTGTCTGTGAGTCTCTGTTTCGTAGATAAGTTCATTTGAAGACACTCTGACTTTTATGTAAGAAACACAAGGCAGTTTTAAAGAGAATTTTAGCTCTGAAGAGGGATCCACTCATCAAAAGGTTGTGTTTGATGTCTCCAAAGACCTGAGTGTTTCACTTCATGACAATTCAATGACAGGTAATTTGCTTGATTTTTCTTTTTCAGTTTCCATCCAGGTGTTTGGCTCGGCTCCACAAGGAGAGAGTCTGAATGTTGCTCCCTTGTCAGTGTCGAAAGCTATTTGCGATTATACTTGAAATCAAGTAACAAAGATGTATTCTTCTGTAGCTCTTCCTCTGACTACCCAATCATGTGAGTATTCTTGAAGACTTTGTGTTTTACAAAACAAGCCGCAGTCATCAGGATGGTAACTTACATCACCTGATCACGAGTCCCAGGCAAGCCTGATCCTCTGCGTTCTAATCTTATCTCAAACATACCTGAGAGGTATTGTTTGCAATATTCCTTCCCTACTTCCTCTGTGTTCATTTGAGCCACGAAATGAGGTTATGAAGAAAGAAAAATGAGGTAAGAAAAAAGCTAAAAAAAAAAAAAAGACTAGACATGAGATAGTAGACTTGAAAATTATAATATATGTCCACAAACTGGTAAGAATCCAGGGAGACTGATTTTTTTCCTCTCTCACGCTCAAGCCTGTCTGTCTGCATTTGGAACAGGGAGGCTAAGTCATGGTTAAACAGTAAATGCAAATGTCATGCCTGCTGACTTCATTTAGCCTCGCTGCATTTATTAAAGCTTATGTTTAACATCTTGGCTATCCAACATATAACATATGGACATGTGGGTGAGAGTGCTATAAGAACCTTTGCTTGTGCAGTCTTTGACTGCAAAGGCTTCAAAATAACCTGAATGTTAAATTGCTATTTTTTAAGAAAATGACTTTTTAAAACCCTAGGAAAAACACCATAGCCAAGAATTTCTTCAAGTCTCCAGGACAGGCTAACAGGGCCAGGAAACCTCTGGAGAGCTGGTGGCGGGGAGATTCTGAGATGCCCGAGAACAGGAGAGGATCTGGGGACAGGGGCAGAGTGAGTGCAAAGACTTCCTGAGAGGAAGCATGAGAGCTTCGCTGCCCTTGAACTCAAACAAGGAATTTGTTCCAGCCATTGGTGTGTGTGTGTGTGTGTGTGTGTGTGTGTGTGTGTGTGTGTGTGTGTGTGTGTGTGTGTGTGTTTAAAACTTGAGAAACAAACAAACAAAACAACCTCTTTATCAGCATCTCAAAAGGAAAACCTCCACTGGCACACTTGAGAATCTAGCCATTGTTTCTGCACTGCCTCTAAAAAGTTTGCGTCTTTTGAAAGGAGACAGCCAATGAGCTTAGGTCAAAATCCACTGGAGAACAAATGAACTTTTATCATCTTTTTAGTGTATATTTTGAGTCAGTTATATTAACAGGCTTTGTGTGTGTGATTTTGATTCCCCAAATCTTCATGCTTCTTTTTAATGGAATCTGTATAAAGAAAGGCTGTGGCCAGGAGGAACAGGTAAGGTCCGCCAGAAATAGAGGACACAGCAAGTTGTGGATCTGCGTTCATTCCAGAAATAAGCTCAGCCTCATCTTAGTGAGAACTTGAAATCTAGAACTTTTATATACCTTTAAAATGTGTTTAAGTAATAAGAATAGTCTGTTTTAATTATAGAAAAACTATATTCTCTACTTTTGAAATAGATGGAACCGTTTTAACACGAAGACTTCTTTCTTTACAGACGTGCAATGGGTTGCATTTTGCTGAGATCATGAATTTGATAATCGATCATGAAATGATAATTTCAGTGCAGTTGCTAATCCAAGCTGTTTGATTCCATCATACAAGGTTTCTTCTCATCTTTGGGTGACAGATTTCCAGAGTTAAGAGAATATCAAACGTCATATTGTGAGTGGAGGCTAGGGTTGTTTGGTCACTGCAGGTCACGGTTGTAAATACACACAGCACCTGTCCTGAGACACCGGCTCCAGTCCTGGAACTGAGCCCAGGGCTACTGCAAGTGGGTAGACCTGGACTTGACATTGTGTTTTCCTCCCAGGAGCCTTGTGTTCTCAAACAAGACAGTTTGCAAACTTGCATCACTGTTTCTTTAGGTGTAAGCTAGAAATGACACTGCCTGCTTTGTAGTGTGCTCTTTGAGCGTTAAGTGGGGGGGTCGGAGCCTCACTCACGGTCGTTGTGGAGACTGAAGACCACGGTCCCTTCTGCTCCTCCCTGGGCAGGCTCTTCGCCCAGCCTCCACTTTCCTCTGCCCTAACTGATGTGAAAATTTGCGCTTCCTTCCTTTGTGAATGCAGGCAACAAATCGCATCGCCTTTGAGGTCGGTCCAGAGACAGAGCCTTGGGCTGAAGTATTGGATTCGTTGGATGTTTCTAAGATGCTCGTAGCCCTTTGAGGTGTTGACATTCTATGTCAAAGGTAGGTCTGTGGCTGGTCTCAAAATCCAGCCCTCTGTCTGTTTTTGTGAAGGAAGTGGTGTTAACACAGCCATGCTCGTTTGTGTTCTGTTGTCTAGGGAATGCTCTGTCTGAAAAGGATAGAGTTGAGTAGTTGCACCAGAGACCCCGTATCCTGCACATGTAAAACTGACCATCTGTCCCTTTAAGGAAAACTTTGCAACCCCTGGTATATTAAACACACCACTGCTACCTCGGCCAGGTCATTGCTGACTCACGTGTAGCTGTTTCTCAGATGGGAGTCGACAGCCTAGGAAACATCAGCATCGAGCCCTACTATGAGCCAGCTCCTATGCTACACACCAGGGATGTAAAGATGAAAGAGCGCAATTATTGCCCTAGGGTCTTTCTAGCTGGGTGGTGGACACCTAAGAAAACAGGCAGCTGCACACACTACGGGAAGAGCTGTGATGTAGGAAGACACAGGCGCTTCACGAGGACTTGTGACTGTGGTCAGTCCAGTTGTGTTGCTACCACAGTGAGTGGTCCAGGATGTACATCTATACTTCTGCCCTCAGAAAATTAACCGTTGCTCGAGGGATCTGATATTAACTCATGGAACCCTAGCAAGACCAGGGACAGTAGTTACTTAACTATGCATCAGACAGAACATGGAGTTCAGGGTCATGGGCTCTCGTGGGCTGTGAGGGTGATACTGGAGGCAAGCAGAGAGCTGAGTGTGCTTAAAGGATCTGCACCAGCTTCAAGGAAGAGGCGGGATGTGGATGGGAGCCGACCCTCAAATATCTCAGTTTTTGCCTCTCACTGTGGATTTCTTACTTACTCAGCTCTTGGTCAAATTGTTTTGATAGCGGGACCTTGGAAGAAACAGAGGCAACACTGTACTTAGTAAGTATCAACTTTACAAATAATCTCCTAAGATGGGCTCCTTCATGGTGACCTGACATGTCTGTTTTGTTATGATTGTTTCCATAGGGGACATTTCCTGACCTTGACTTTAAGTTTCAATGACACTGAGTAACTTACGACGTCCTTCTCAAAGGACAAAAATGTACTGGTTAAGTCTCTGCTTGCCCTACTCAGATCCTTTCTGATTTTATAGGTATTTATCATCTTAATTCCCAAACTTGTTTTTTTTTTCTTGTGGTAGTAAACAAAGGTCACTGAATGGAAACAGAGGCTGTTTTTTCATGGCTGGGAGTTAGGCACTGTCACTGTGTTTCGGCAGAGACTCAAGACTCGGAGGCAGAGAGAGGAATGGGGAAGAGTTATGGTGGAATAAAGTGCAGGGCTTGGGTGCTCTGAGAGAGGCTGTGAGCCATACGTATATGACATTTTCTTTATCAGTTCATCCATCGGTGAACACATTCCACATTGTATCTTGGCTATTTTAAGTAATGCAATGGACTTGGAGGTGTGGATACCTCGTCATGTTAATGATTTCATTTCCTTTGACTATATACCCAGTAGTTGGATTACTAGATCATATGGGAATTTTATTTTTAATTTTTTAAAGGAACCTCCATACTGTTTCCCATAGGAGCTGAACCAATTTATATTCCCACCAATTGCTCACAAGGGCTCCCTTTTCTCCACACCCTCAACATTCGTCGCATTGGCTTTAACTTAATTTAATTTTAGTTTAATTTATGTTAGTTGAGTGTTGTTTATGTTAGTTTAGTTTAGTTTGTCTTTGTAACATAAGGAGTTTATATTGACTCTTCATCCTTATTGGGGATTTAAGAGCTAAGAACCTGTGGTCTAAATAGAGTGGGTTTTTTTTTAACATTTGTAAATAGCAAAATAGTCATGAACCGTGCTCACTGCTTCTTCAAGGGAAACATCTCCACTCCTGGTGCTTTTTGAGGAAACGTCCTCGTCCATTCTTGTGCAGCGGGAAGGCATGTTTCTCAGGCCCTGACTGAGTTGGGGTGAGCACTCCCTCCAAATCTGGGTGGGGCTACATGCTTTTTAAGTGGTTTATGCCAAAGCTCGCTGGACAAGTCCGAATCGGTGTCTTGGGAATTTAAGCTGAGAAATACGGAGAAATACAGGTAGCTGGAATCAGGCTAATAGGATGCTTCAAGAAAGGCCATGAGATAGCCTGTGAGCCTGGAGGAAGGTGGTATTCTGAGAAACAAACATTATGACTAACCAGAGCCGTGGTGGAGAGCCAGTGTCTGGGTGGAAGAGGAGGAAAGCCAGCTGTCAGAGGGCGGGACGTGCCATAGATGTGAACGGGAGCAGAAGCACAGTGGACACAGTGCAGGCAAAGTGGAGACAAACTCACACTTCTGAGCGTATATAATTTCCTAGCATCTTTGAGATTTTATATTGTATGTTCTATACAAAAATATAAATTAGAAGAATGCAAGCAGATGAGGTCAAAGGCTTTGATTTGCTAGTGTGTCCCCAAGGCCTGGCATAGAGCAGATGTCAGATAAATATATGTTGAGTTAGTAAAAAAGGTTTATAATTTTATGATTTTATACAAGTCATTTTTATTGGTTTGGAGCTTGTTCTTATCTACAGAGCAGATCTTAGGCAGGTGTGAACCAAGGGATTTTACTCTGCAATTTAAAAATCATTGATAAAAATAACAGATAAGATAGAGTCCAGGTCCATTGTTTAATGAGCCCAATACTTAGCCTTTTTCATCCACAAAATCCAGTTCTAGTAAGTTGCTTGAGTTTGAGGAAATGTAAAACATTATATAAGGATATATATTAAGTAGCCTTCCCATAACTTCCCTGTTAACGGATTAGCCCAAGTCTTTCCCAAAATGAATAATTTGAGATTAAATGCTGAGAATAAAAGGTGTAATCATAAAAAAAGACTGGAAAAACCCACTAATGATAATCAAAAGCATGGGATTCTACATATAATATGATAATTTTGAAAAAAATTAAGTTCTTTAAAAAAAATTATTGAAGTATGGTTGTGTGTTAATTTCTACTGTACTGCAAAAACTAAATTCTATGTTAAGTAAAATTGAGGATAGAAGTACAAATCAGAACCTGAATATTAATAAAACATACAACCACAGCTAAGAAGAAACTCACATTGTGTTCATGTGTACATATGTGCGGATGCATAGCTATAAAGTCTGCATCGTCTCATCTAAAAAGTTGTAGAGAGTGTATCAGGATAAGTTAGGTCGTGCTGCACTACAAGCAACCCCGCATCTCACCGGCTCACCACGTCACAGTTTATTTCTCACTACACTCGTTTCTGACACAGTCAGCAGATTTGTCACATTCGCTCACATATTCATCCCAGCAGACTTTGATTTCAAACAGCTTGTGCTTCCTGAGGTGGAGGGGGGATAGCGTTGTGATTCAGACACTGGCTTTTAAAGCTTCTGCCCAGAAGTGATACTTATTCCACTCGCATTTCATGACCAAAGCATGTGACACATCCACACCCAGTTTCAAAGGGTGAGGGAAGTACAGTCCTACCGTGTCATTACAAGGAGAAGAACCAGGATATTTCTAAATGGCGCTAATGGCTGCCACAAAGTGTATTTTTACTTTGGCTTTGAGCGAAGGTCTGTAAACAGGGTGGAATGGTTAGGTGTAGGAGTCAGTCCCTGGTTACTCCCCGTTCCCTTTCTGACACCCTTCTTCTCTTCAGGATAAAAGTGTCCTGGGCAAATGCATTATAGGTTCTAAGTTTTTTCTACTCAAGCCCTTTTGCATTTATTTATTTCATAGCTTCCTGGATTGCATATTGAGTTAAAGTGTTTTTCTCTGACTGAGAACAAAACAATGTTAGAAAAGACAGGAAAAGAGACAGAGTGACCAAAAACAGAAAAGAAAATAGAAGAGGCATAACAAAATGGTTACCTTGACTTAACCTTATCAATAATTACTTTAAATGTAAATGATATAAACACTCCAATTAAAAGGCTGAGATTTTCAGACTAGATACAAAGCAGAGCTGACTCTCTGCTACTTAATGAGAGAAAGCAGACAGCAGGAATCACTGAAAACGGAAACAGGCAAGTGATAAAGACAATTGGCCAACTCAAATGTTGCTTCTTTGGAACCACCTCAGTGACCTTGGCTGGCCTAAACTCCACGTCTGTCCTTTAAGCTTAGGGTGCTGCTGAAAGATTTACTGGCTTCTCAGCCTCCCAACACCTTCCCACTGACCAGCTTCTCACACTCTTGCCACGAGCCATGGATCGAAACACGTTTTGAGAAGAAGAGCTACGCGCAGACAGGTAAGTACCCCTTAAGAACTTCCCTTCTCTCCAAGATCTGGCCACTCAAATCTTGTCACAGCTGCTCCCCAGTTCCTTCAGAAGGATTTTTAAATGAATTTTAATCCAGATCTTGTAGGCAAGTAGGAGCATGGGTCTGCTACAAACCAGAAGTAGAACTTCTCTGTAAATGATTATTGGTTATTATCCCTCATGGATTTGCCCTAGAAAGTACTGTCCATCCTCTACATACGTAGAGTTATTGGCAATAGAAATGGTGGTAGTAGAAGCCTTTGAAATTTAACTCAGTTTTGGATCTGGAATTCATTGCTTAAGATATATTAAAACATAAATTTACAACTATAACTTTAAGAATACAACCACTTCCTATGCCAAAAAATGCCTGTCACCTTATAATATATATCAAAGGCAATATAATCAAAGGTTGTAAGAATTGCCAGGAGTCTCATAGTGGGAATTTGGGATGGTTGGCATAATGAATTCATATTCCTGTCACTCAGTGAACATCTGTCTGTCAAAATGTCTGTCAGGAAGAGCTGCTTAACTTTCAGCAAAATATGATTCAAGTCAGACAAAAACTTAAGCTATACATTTAATCGTAGGAAATTCAGACAAAACCATAATGTTATTGGACATGTTTCAAAATTATGCTGCTGATTCTAAAACAGCTAAATGGGTCAAAAACACTAACAAGGATGGACTTTGTAAGACAATGTGCCACCATAATCTTATCTATGGCTAGTGATGACCAAAAGTCTTCTAGAATAATCTTTCACTTCTGAAAGTAGGGAAACTTGTAACAACAGAAGGAAAGAATAATGAGTTAGTATGTGGTATGTATGTTATTTTTGTTTAGTCAAAAAATAAGCACAAAACCCAAACATATGTACATTTTTTTTCTCCAAAAGTCTGTTACTAAGTTGATGAAGCAGCTTCTTTTTGAGGGTGTCAGAGAATCAAGGAAATAGCAAACATCTGTATAATAAGGAAGCACAGACTCTTCTTGTAGTTTTTATTTTCCGGTATTTTGTCTATAATCATTTTCTTCTAAACTCAGATCCCAGTTTTCTGATCTGTTGACCTCACTGACCGAAGGGGCTCCGTGGCCTGCCCCTCCCAGCTCTCTTGTTGGCGCCTTAGCAAAGAACAGTTTATAGCTAATGTGTCTCTTGCTTGTATTGTGACTGAATCTTTCAGAAATGTATTTTTGTGATTTTAGATGCAAATTCAATCCTGTGGGAGAGAAAACATTTGGAAAAACCTTGCCCCTTGCTTTGTGATTTGCATATTGGGATGACTCATGATCTGAATTTCGGATGTTGGCTGACCACAGCTCACATGATGTGCTCTGAACATTTCATAATTAAAATGGATGACTTTTACCTCTGGGGTGTCACTGAGGTTTTCAGTATATCCAATTAACTTTTACCTTTGAAGCCAAAATTACAAGAAGCAGAACGGTACATTGGATGCTAGGTCTGGGTTGTTTGAAAATATTTAGAGATTATTTAGGAAGATGAATTTTGTGTGATAATGCTCTTTTTAGATGTGGCTGAAGTTAGCACCCTGTAACAATTTCTAAATTACATGCATGTTCTTGAAGTAGCTTTGAGCACACACGTTTTAAAAAATTTATTTTACTGAAGTATAGTTGATTTATAATGCTGTGTTAATTTCTGCTGTACAGCAAAGTGATTCAGTTATACACATATATACATTCTTTTTCATATGCTTTTCCATGATGGTTTATCCCAGGATATTGAATATAGTTCCCTGTGCTATACCGTAGGACCTTGTTATTTATCCATCCTATATAAACTAGTTTGCATTGAGCAGAGACTTTTTAATAGTACATTATGGGCCAGTTAATTAATCTCAATCAATGCGTGTCACCACTGAAGTGACACTGACAGGTGACAATTTTCAGGTCGAATGTTACATTCCCCATTATTTCCTCAGGTCATATTGGATATCTCATCTAATAAACACCTCATCTCCTCCTCTGAGGATTATCAGGTCAGTACCATCCCATGCATTGTGCCATTTTTCTTATATCTGAATATCTGAATATTAGCAGACACATGCAGGAGAGAATTAGGTCCCCAGAACATCAAGAGGAACATTTCTGAGCAAAGGAGAAAGCCATCCTCAACCTCTCAGAGCGAGTGACTGACCAGGCAGCTTACTTGAAGGCAAGACCTCCAGACACATGTTGCAGACTGTGTACATCCTCTGCGTACAGGGGACCTGTCAGACTCACCGGTCTCCAGGGAGCTGGGCGCGTTGTTCCTGGTGCAGCCATGTAACCATGTGATTTGTCATCCATCCCCAAACATTTTTTCCAACCAAAGGAGGTGCTTTTAATAAGTACTTGGGGACCGAAGACTCAAATGGGGAACATCTGGGGAACCAGGACGGACGGCCAAGCTAAGTCAGCACAAAGTGGTGATTCCTGCCTGCCCACCTGCAGCTCTTATCAGGGCTTGCCTGTCCACTCTGAGGTGTAAGAATCGTGGCCTCGGCTTGGAAATGTGAGAAAGTACCACTGGTGGGGCAAAGCTGTGATCACTGGGGAATGGGAGCCTGCGCGCTGTCTTTCCTCTTCCTTCCCTGACACACGTAGGAAGAGGGCCCCTCCAAGACAGTGGTGGATGAATGGACAGTGGAGCGAGCTTGCTGTGGAGCCGGGCAGCTCTGCCACGCACTCTGCTGGCCTCTCCCCCGTTCCCTGCTTCCTCTTCCCTTTTCCCACTCCTGATTCCAGAGATCTCACTTCCTAACAAAGCAGTAACACGTAAGCTCTCTGAGGAACCAGGCTAAGGGAATTCTGAACACTCACGTCCGTAAAAAGCACGCTCGGACCTGTCTTAGGGGAATCCATTGAATGCACTTCAGTGAGTTCCCTGGGAAAAAACTACTAGCTGGTGGCAGCATGCAGCTGTAAACATGAGTGGCCGGGCTCTTAAGAAAATAGAATTTTTATGAGACCAAGCCTATCGATTTAACGACCTGTGGGTGAATGTTCGCAAAGACAGAGCCCAGTGTCAGCAGATTTTCAAGAGGCTCACAAAAGTGAAGTTTGAGGACATGTGGCTCTCACCCTGAGGGAAAAACTGTGAAAAACAATTACAGGAATAAGGTGACACAATACAAAGAAAAGCAGAGGAGGTGGACTGTGCGTGGAACTGCACAGAAACAGCAATTTTGCAGAAGGAGTTGCGTGTGGAGGCCAAGGAGTAGAGCACGTGCTTTGTGGAAACACACCCGCTTCACCCTCACTCAGTCCTGCAGGCAACTGGCTCCAAATGCCCACTCACTTGACCAGCATGATGGAAAAAGAAGGAGAACCTTTCTGTACAGCACCCGTACAAAGATGCTGCAAAAGAAAAAAAAGACAGTGAAGACAACCACCAGAGGAAGGGGATTCTCTAGAAAAGCATTGCTTTGGAAGAGATGAAAATTGTAAAAAATAAAATTTTCATTAATTTAAAGTAAGTGCTATTTTAAAAGGTGTACAATGAAGCAGAAATGTAAGAACTCAGGTGAAAGATGATGAAAGACAAATCATCGCCAAAAGGAGGATGGAATTGGATAGAGTCTAAGGGCAAATAAACACTAAAAAAAAATGAAGTGACATGAAGAGTAGAAATGAGAAAGCTCAAAAGAAAACGGAAAAAAGTGTTAAAAACATTACAGGACAAAGGCGAGCAGGAAACTAGCCCAAAAAACTTTGAACACAATATTTTGACTATTTACCTCAGCCTGAAGATAAAAATGGTATATACATATGGAATCCTAATTAGTGACTGTGTTTTTCACAGTCATTTCGGTTACTAACTCTGAAACTACCTCTGATTATTTTAGGATTGAGAAAATAAGTAAATATCTTGAGGATACTTGGCCTCAACCTTCTCCTCTCCTGTTGGATGGCTGAGCTACAAGTACAGAGAGGGTGGAAATTAAAACGAACCCCATTGTGTGCAGAGGAATCGGAGGTGTCTGTAATCTCACGACTGTGCGCATGCACACGCACACACACATGTGCTGGTGCACACATGTGTGACTCTCTCCATAGAGTCCCCAGCCCTCTCAGCACCAGGGGCACCCACATCTTGAGCTCTGCAAACCATCCTCTAACAAAAGGCTTGAAAAAAATGGTTTCCTTGGAGAAGTGGCTGATTCTAGGATTGCAGCTAGGAAAGTACAAGATGAGGAACAGAGCATCCTTTTGTGCTCAGAGTAAGAAAGGAACCAGAGAATCGAGACCTGCCAAAAGGCCCTACGAGCCAACTTACACACACATTCCCCCTGGTCCATTCTGAAACCATTTGAGCGTCAAAATAAATAACAAGGGAAAGAAAGTATTATCCATCAAATAAGCTGAGAATCAGTCAATCCCTGAATGAATGAGAAGGAAACACTCCTTCTTCATGTAGAAAACCGACAGAGAAAAGAGGAAGGGACAGTGGCCTTAGGAAATCACTGTTGGACAGCCATTGGCTCGGGTCGAAACCAGGGGGAGAAAGGTTGAGCCTGTAAACATCTTGTTTCCATCCAAGTGTCTCCCCACAAGACACTTATTAGAGACAAAGAAACCTTGCAGACACCATATTCCCTGAAGGATGGAAGTTAACTTCGCACCAAAGCGAGATCAAGTACCTCTTGCTATGATTCACTGTGAAGATCACAACATCACTTCTGTGGTGTTTCTACCCCAAACATGTAAACCTCTGCAAAGATCACAACATCACTTCTGTGGTGTTTCTGCCCCAAACGTGTAAAACCTGCAACTAATCACACCAAAACATCCAAGTGCCCACATTGAATGATATTCTCAAAGACAACTGGTCAAAGTTATTAAAGAAAGTGAAGTGCAAGAACGCTTCAGTTTAAAGGAGACACAAGAGATGATGATGAACTATGATGTGTGGCCTTTTATGAAACCCTGGGCTGGGCAGGGCTGGGGGGTGGTCTTTATGATAGACATTATTGAGACAGTTGATGACCTTTGAACAGAGACTGTAAATTACATAACTATTGTATCAATATTAAATTTCTTGGATTTGAACATTGCTTTGTGGTTTTATAAAAGAATAGCCTTGTTGTCAGGGAATATACTGATATATTTAAGGTAAAGGAGTGCAAATAAAAATATATGTGAGAAGGGCTTCCCTGGTGGCGCAGTGGTTGAGAGCCCGCCCACCGATGCAGGGGACACGGGTTCGTGCCCCAGTCCGGGAAGATCCCACATGCCGCAGAGCGGCTGGGCCGGTGAGCCATGGCCGCTGAGCCTGCGCGTCCAGAGTCTGTGCTCTGCAACGGGAGAGGCCCATGTACCGCAAAAGAAATATAAATAAATAAATAAATAAATAAATAAATAAATAAATAAATAAATAAATATGTGAGAGAGAGAAAGAGAGGAGAGAGAGAATGCACAAACCATAAGGCAAATGGGGCAAAATATTTAAAAAATGAGTGAACCAGGGTAAAGGGAAAATAAGAGTACTGCAACTCTTGCAACTTTTCTGTATGCTTGAAATTTTATCAGAAAAAAAATTATAAAGAGAAAAATAAATATAGATGAGAGGCAAAAGAGATCCAACATGTGAGTTGCTGAAAAAGGAAACCAAAATAACAGAATTGAAAAATGTATTTAAAAACATAACTTCAAGGGTAAAGAAAGAACTTTTAATGCAGCAGGGCAAACTAAGACATAGGGGGAAAATGAAGTTTATTTTGTTCTTTTCCACAGGAACTTTTGCAACAGGACAAAGACATCCAAAGAAATGAAGAGTGAGCTAAGGATTTTATACTCATTGAAATGTTAAAAGAGAAAAGGAAAAAGAAATTGAGAAAAATTAGCTATCTTATTTGTAATAACTGGAGTCCAAGGATCACAGTTTTAAAACTGACATATTTAGGAGTAGATGTAAGATACGAGGGAAAGATACAAAATTGCCCGGGGAAAAAAATTTTAAAAAAGAATTTGAGGAAAACTCTGAAAAAGAAGACTGATGGACAGGAATTATGCTTAGGAGACATAAAAAGTTACTTGTAAAGCCAGATACATTAAAACAGCGTGGTATTGCTGCATAACTAGACAGACGAATGGAAAACAAAGTTAGAAAAGAGACAGTCCAGCACCTGACCCTAATTCAAATTTTGTGTATGGTAACTGAAGAAAGACAAACTACTCAACAATTTGAGATGATACTACTGGACAAGCATCTGGGAAAAAACAAAGGTAAATCCTACAACAGAAGCAGAGTAAAAGGAGCCCTAAAATGGCAGGGGTTTAGTTTAATCTAACTAAATTGAACAAAGGTTTATTACTCATTCACATTATTTATCCATCATTGAGCAGAGTGCAAAAATTTGCAGTTTTTAGGTAAATCTGAAACTATTCTAGAATTTTTAAAAGTTTATTTAAAAATCCAAATACCATATTCTCCCCTGAATTGCTGCCTTCTCTGAAGTGGGTGGGGAGCCCCATGGTCTGGCGATGCCCATCCCCTGAACTTGCCCTCCCTCTGGACAGACTCTGACTCTTGTATTGTCTCCCCCACCTGCCCTTAGTCAGCAGGAAATGCAAAGGCACGAGGATTAGGCCATTGCTGTGGGTTATTGCTGTTCCTAGATCCGGAGGCCTTTCCAGAAATCCCTGGGGATCTGATCCTTTATTCCTCACCAGCAGCCAGGCCTCCAACCTCCTCTAACTCTGATCACCCAGCTCCTGGCCTCTGCTTTGACGTCCTTCTTGCCTCTCACCATTTGATTTATTTCTGAAGAAGAATCAAAGCCTGTTAGTTCTGGAAAGAAACTTAGACTGTGTAGTCAGATCCTTTTGAGTTGTATAAAAAATGAAACAGAGACAGAGAAACGGAGGGCTCAGCGCTAATCCTGACCTTGGGGAGATGTGCCCCGGCCCATCCCCTGCAGACCTGGCTGTCAAGGTTGGTCTTGGCCCTTCTCGACCAGCTGGACACTCCTGACAGCAGCTCGGTTTTAGATTTCGTGTTATATGTCTTGTGCATACACACAGAACCACAAGTGTGCGTGTGTGTTCGTGTGAAGTTTGAGGCTGAAATCAGCTTAGATCTTCCTCGTGTTTTATACACAATGTTTTTGGGAAAGGGTTAGCAGGAGTAAAGGAATATCAGTTGGCTAAAAAGACATACTTCTAATTTTTGAACATTCTGAACTACTTTTTCAATCTTTTGGAGTAAATGTAAGATAAAAGCTTTAGCTGGTTTCTTTCTCCTCAGATGTCAAAGCTCCTAAAACTCCTTTTCAAAAGAAAAGTTCATCTAGGTTTGATTCGTTAGTTAATGCAGCAGAGTGTCAAACGTAGAATTAATTTTGACTTTTAAGCCTTGGTCTGTATCTGCCTTTAGAGGCAGAGCTTGCATTTTTCTTCATGGAAACGAGCTTGAGAAGATCTTGCGTTTGAATGATGCGGTGACCACGTTAAGCTCTCATCTGGATGACGTGGGGAGGTGTGTGGAAGCATTTCCCAGGAAGCAATCTGAAAGCAGAGCTGTGCTTTGGGTAAGATGTTGCAGGCTCTCAAGATAATGTGTTTGCTCGAGGGCTTCTGCAGATGGTCCCAGTACTACCCCAGCAGTAATAAAAATGGGGACTCTTCTGAAAATATGCTCCTGGTACAGAGGCATGGAATTTCTGCCTCTTCCAACCGGTCATATATTTGAAAATATGCATGCTGGCAGTGTGTTTTAATTTCCTTTCAAAAATCATTTTAGACCTTCTAGACTGAAAAAAAAGGAAGACGGAATCAATTAGCACCTCCTTGAAACGGTTCCACCAAATCTGAGGGTGGGTTTCAGAAATGGAAGAAAATATACGGGATTTGAACGTGTTGTACACAGAAAGTTATGGTGACTTTTGAAAATACTGTTTCTCAGTGCTTTTCAGTGCTCAGAGGCAATCGTGTTTGATGTTTATTCTAATCCCATCAAAGCAACACGACAGGAGTATCATCACTCACATTTCAAGGAAAAACACAGTTGTGTCACCCCACCCCCACCCCCGCTCTCAGTTATCTTGTTTGATTTTCAGCTTTGAGAAGAAGTTACTTTGAAAATTGTAACTATTTCCTAGAATGGGTCATGTGAAAGTAGATCCAGAGCATCTTTTTAATGGAAAGGATAGATCAAATACTGTATCGGGATGAGAATGAACAAACTATCATTACAAGCAACAGCATGGAAGAACAGTTGAGTTGAAGGTGCCAGACACAACGCACAGTGTGTGAGTCTGTTTGTGTAAAGCTCGCAGCAGGGGAGCTAGTTTATGGGGTCAGGGTCTGGTTGCCACTGGGGAACGGTGACAGGGAGGAGCACAGAGGTCCCTCTGCCTTCTTATTCTGTCTTACATCCTGTTTCTTCTTCTAGGTGCTGGTTACACAGGTGTTGAGCTGATTACACTTAGGTACATCCCTCTACCTGAATATAACATGCTTCAATGAAAAGGTCATTGAAATAGATGACTTTTAGCTTAGGTTTTTTAGTAAAGCCAATCCACATTCAATCAAAGAAGCTTAAGTTATAATTATAAACCCACTAAAAGGTTTGCCTGGATTTTAAGATTGTTCCTTCAGACGCTGGCTGTGGGTTACGTGATTACCAGGGTCTTCTCCAGGCTGGATCTGAGGAAACCACTTGCTCCAAATTCTGGTAATTCTAGGCATCTCACTGCATTTTTTAAATGTTGGGTGTCAAACGCATTTTAGATGTATTGAAGTCAAGGGTATTTTGCATAAAACTCAGAGAATTGAATCTTGGTTGCCTGGAAATGCTACTGTAGTATGGGCATTATTCACTCCTATTTCAACCGAAGTGAAATTGCTTTGTGGATACAGTATTTTCTTAAGGGAATGAGTCAAGTATATACAGCAAGTGAAGTTCAAAGGCATCCCACTGTGTTTTTACTATGTTGATTTCTAGAACCTGTGCAACTCCTGGCATTAAATTCACCTCGGAAAGAACTTCCTGTGATCTAGGGCTACTATACTTTTTCATTAATTCTGTCCAACCTTCCTGAAAGCAAGTAAGCAGAGCTGCCCAAAGAATGGGAGTTTTGACTTGACATGTGAATAAAACTGGTATTAGCGCAAATGGTTATTTAGGACTAAAAACAGTTCAGATTATCCATCCTTTCAATTTTTTTTTAAAAAGAAAAGCATTTAAAATTGATCTTGAAACATAGCATTTAGTATCTTTCCACAGTGTACACATTTTAGGAGGTTTGAAAATGCTTATTGGATAACCCGGAAGTGCTTATCATCCCAGACCCCTGCACATTCAAAAATCTGTCCATCATCTGGTGGTTGCTGCAGCAACAGCCTAGTTCCAGCTGGAGAGACCAGATCCCTTGTGTTGGCTCACATGGGACTCTGAGCTTGCTTTCCCCTCCCCGTCCAGCTATAAACCATCCTTTCTAGTGGGGCGTGTAACATGGTACCAAAATTCTGGTGGCTTGAATGGAAGGCATGTCCTTGTTGCTGCCTCTTGTTTGTTTCCTTCCAAGTTAGTAACGATGCCTTACCAGGTAGATGCCTTGTAATTACTTCAGATGCCTTGGTTTTTGATCAAGATTCTATATTAAGACAAGCAGTTTTACATAATTTAAGCATAATTTTTGCCCTTTCTCTTCTGCTGGAAATCTTGTTAGCATCTCCTGGTTGTCCTCAGGCCCCTTCATGCCTGGAGGGGAGTTTTGATGCTACCAATGGAAATTCCTGCTAATGTTCTCCAGATGGGATGGGCTGATGGCGGTTTCCAGGCCGGAAGCTTGCTCTGCGTGGTTGGGAAGAGGCCCTCTTTGGCATGTCTGATACTGGCCCACTGTCCTCGCATGTTTCAACATGTGGCTTTAATTCTGAGTCAGAACACTTGCAAAGATGTCTGTCTAGGGTCCTTTGTAAGAGCTCAGGGTCAGATACTTGAATAAACCCAGCAGGCATTGCAAGTTTCTCTTTAGATCTACACAGCTCTTGCCTTCAAGTGTCTTCAAAACTATCCATTAAAGAGTAAAGACAATAGAAATGAATCTTTCTCTGATCTATGAGTTGTGATATTTTTGTCTCCTGTTCCATTTTCTACAACCATGACATATTAATTTAATAATATAAAATAATTATACCTTATTATTTAAATCATCCTAGTTTTTAAACCCTTCATCTTGAAATAATTTTAAGTTTACAAAAAAGTTGTCAAACTAGAACAAAGAGTTCTTGTCTTCCTTCATCAAACCTCTCAAATGTTAGCATTTTCTGTAACCACAGTACAGTTACTAAAAGCTCACTTATTAACTGGAATTCTACAGTAAGGAAGCGTTTTTCCTCCCCCTCGTTTTCCTATCTATCTGTCTATCATCTGTCTATCATCTATCTATATCATCTATCTTTACGTCAGTATGGACTCTCGGATATGTTTCATTCAAAGCACTACTTCTGCATGTAATGCTTACGAAATTAAGAATAAAAATATGTGCAAAATGAAAATTAAAAATTTTTTTTTTAAGATATTCAGAGTTCATCTTGACTTTTCCCTGTCTCAGTCCCTGGAATTCGACCCCTAAAAATACCTGGTTTCTTTTATTGCAGAATAGTATTTGGAAAACAAAATCAGAGTGCTAGGTGAATTCTACTTTATCTATTTTAAATCTCAGAGAAAATTTTATGAGTTCACACTTTTCTGGCTGTTAATAGAAATTATGCTTTAGAATCAGAATTTATTTAAACACTGTATTTCCAATACAGAATATCAATTTTTTTGAAAACATGCTTGCTATTTCTTTTCTGATTACAAAAGTCATGTATGTGCACTGGGGAAAAATTTTTAAATACAGATTTTAAATGCAAATTCTCATTTGCAGTGCTAATCACAGTTGATATTTAAAATATTGTTTTCCTTTGGATTTTTATTATTATTAAAATAAATAAGAAGCCATACTGTACATAATGCTATAACCTACTTTTTTTTTTTTTTTTTTTAAGGCTGTGCTGTGCGGCATGTAGGATCTTAGTTCCTGGACCAGGGATTGAACCCAGGCCCCCTGCAGTGGAAGCACTGAGTCCTAACCACTGAACCACCAGGGAATTTCCAATATAACCTACTTTTTAAAACTTAATATAATTTCTAACATTTTACCACGTTATTAAAAATTCTCCTAGGGCTCCCCTGGTGGCGCAGTGGTTGAGAATCCACCTGCCAATGCAGGGGACACGGGTTCGTGCCCCGGTCCGGGAAGATCCCACATGTCGCGGAGCAGCTGGGCCCGTGAGCCATGGCCGCTGAGCCTGCGCGTCTGGAGCCTGTGCTCCGCAACAGGAGAGGCCACAGCAGTGAGAGGCCCGCGTACCGCAAAAAAAAAAAAAAAAATCTCCTAAAACTCTCAAAATATTGCATTGTATTAACTCTTTCTTGAAAATTTATGTTTTCCATTCTTTTAATCATATATAATCTGACAACAAATATTCTTATGTATAAATATTCGAGCTCATCTCTGTTTTCTGCAGATTACACTTTAAAATAAAAATATTTATTTTAATATTTTTCCATACACTGGTTTATAAGTAGCATGTTTTAATAACTTTTAATTTAGGGAAGGGAGCTTTCCAGAATGCTATATAAATGAGTTACCACTTCTTAGTAGGCTGTCAAACTCAGAACCTAATTAGTCATGCATCTCTAGCCTATGCTTACCAGGATACTATATATACTCAGGAGGCCACAGTAGATATATATAGTACCTAAACCATATTCTACTAAGTCATACTATAAGAATGGTTTTAGATAAGATAGCAATTCAATTTGGGTCAGCATTGAGAGAATTCACATCCATTATGATAGAAATTTCACAATTATCGTTCATAAAATAAATTGATAGCATTGTGGACGAACTCTCTATTCTTGATACATTTCTGAATGATCAGAAATTCATTTTTAATTATTTGAATATCCCTGAAATGGAAATTCCATAGCTGGAGTTCAGTCTTCAAGAGATATACAAATGGGTTGGGCTCATGGTAGCCGTGCTTAAAACCAAGTTTTATACAATTCCGTGTTTGAAGGAATGCTGTAAACTCTGGGTGCCTAGGAATTTAGAGAGAGAGCATGTGCGGATTGCATCTTCCTGGGTGGCTTCCTTGAGGCAACTGAACGTATATGGCTCCTGAAATACAGCTCAACTCTCGAGCCTACGGCAGAGTTTTATCTTCTTCTCTAACAATGAAAAGTCTACAAGACATGGGTTGGAGACTAGACATCGCTTTCTGTCATGGATCTTTGCAGGCTGGTTGATTATGTAGATACTGTCAGTAGAACATTACCATCAATTGCTGTGATGAGATTATACTTAGCTTGTCCCCTTTTTATTTCTTAAAATATATGTAATTGGGAGGAAAGCATCTCAGAAAGTTTTTATAATGACACATTCAATGTTCCATGACAGGGGACACATGAAATTGATAATAGCTTGTGAAACTCAGTGCTCATGCACCTACATCTATTTACAGGCCGCTGGGCTTCCAAATGTCGCCGAGGCGACTGAGTGATGGAGGTCGTAGGTCACAGGGCACAGTGGGTGCAGACACTGTCTCCTGTACGTGTCAGAGAAAGTCGGGGTGCTCCCCTGGTGGGGAGCTTGGGATTCTCTTCCTGGGCTCCAAGGGGCGCAGGGAACTTCTGAAGCCAATGAGGCCCCTGGAAGTATCTGAAAATTCTGGAAGGTTCCCTGTGCCTGGTTGTGGAGAGAGGAACGCATCAGATTCTCATCGCTGGTGTGACTCAATGGGTGAAGAGCCACAGTTTCTACGAATATGATCACGAGGGGGAGATTTTAGGTAAAGGGCTCTCACTACGTTTCGTACCTACAGTGAAAATATTTTCCTATCTTCTGAACCGTACATAGGAACACCGGCAGACATACGGTCTAACCAAGGTACAGAGTGCTTGCTCTGTTTGTCGTAATTGAGGCTATCCGGCAAAATCTTGGACAAAGGATGGGTGAGGTAACACACCCCCTTCTCGTTTCCGGTCTCAGTGGCTGATGCCCTTGAACCCCAGCCCCCAGCTCCTGAGCTTCCGGGTCAAAACAGAGACAAGATCCCGGCTTCTGTTCTCCAGGCATTTGCAGGTCTAGGGTAGAAACAGCCACAGAATCTCAATGACAGGTTTGCAGGGGGTACTTCTGAAAGGAAAAGGCCTGCCTTTACATGGTATGTCAGCTTAGATCTATATATAATTTATTGAGGTGTAGCTGAGTTACAATATTATATTAGTTTCAGATGTACAGCCTAGTGATCACAATTTTTATAGACTCTACCCCATTTAAAGTTACGATAAAATATTAGCTATATTCCCCATTCTGTACAATATATCCTTGTAGCTTATTCATTGCATCCATAGTAGTTTTTACCTCTTAATAATTTTATAGTAGAAACATTTTTAAAGTTATATTTTTTAACTTACTGATGATTAATAAGAGTCAGATTTCATATTTGAAAACATTTCAGAATTTCTTTGTAGTATTTCTGCCGATGTCACCCCTTTTAGGATTCTGAGTCTTGGAAATAAGGGATTTTAAGGAATCCGGGTTTTGCACAGGGACGTTCAGGGCACATCAGGCTTGTCAGTGGTGCAGACAGTCTGCCTGGTGGTGGCTGGACCCATGTCACATTACGGGGCATGGGGGACTGGGGGCCAAGCCAAACAGCCTTTCAGGTGAATCCTGATGGGAGCTCAGTAAACGTCGGTAAGTGAATGAAAGGCAGCAGCAGACTGATTTCAGGGGTTCCTGCAGAAGAGGAACACGGAGGGGTCAATTCTGTTGGCCCAGAGGCCGTGCTGGTTGCAGGCTGAGGGCCTCGGTCCCCCCGGCTGGGAGAGCAGAGCCGGCCAGAGGGGACGAGAGCTGAGTCCTGCTCTGCTGGCTGTCCTTCTGAACAGACGCAAGGTTGGGGAGACCGCACAGCCTGAAGCCTTCTCATCACCTGTAACCAGTTCCTGCAAGGAGGGTCACATCAGAGCCAGAAGGTCAGTGCCCGAGCCTGACACCACCCTGGCCCGCGCTGGCTGCTCTGTGGAGACCCGGCAGCTAGTGGAGAACTGAGACCCAGGCAGCGGGGTGCCCCGGCCTGGGTGCGGGAGCTTCCGGAAGGACGCGGCTCCGCTGACTCATAAACCCTCCCTGTGCCGCTGTGCGCAGTGGGGGCAGGCCTCCGCCGCGGGCACCGGGATCCCAGATTTCCTGCTGGGATGGAGGCCCCAGGCCCGCGAGGGCAGATGCTGCAGCGGATGCAGTGGCCTGTCCGCCAGCACCTGCCAGCCCGGTCCCGCTGCCCGGCCTCAGGGTGGCAGCCGCCTCACATCGCCTCCAGGGATGCCCAGCTCCCACGGCCGGCCCGCTGTTGGTGGCCTGAATGGCCGGTTGCCTTGGCCTCCACGGGACCAACTCTCAGGGCCACGGGAGCCCGGTGTCCTGGGAGGCCTCCTCTTCGCCTGTCTCCCAGGTGAACCCCTTCCTCTGCCCATTGCTACTCACAGGGCTGCTCCTGGGCGCCTTCCCCCTCGCCTGCACCTGCCCATCGCAAAGCCGGTCCCCAGGGAGCCCAAGGGCAGCGGGGGCTCTGGGATCCGACTGCTGAAAATGGGGGCTGCCACTGCCTGTGATGCTGGCGCGCCCCGCTTTCCCACCAAGGCTGGTTTCGTCTCCAGGTTTTGTCTAAGGGCGTGAGTCCCAAGCAGGGCTGGTTTTGTGCTCTGCAGGCCGCTGTTGCCGAGGGGGCCCCCGCAGACGGCGACTTCGGCTCGAAGCCTGGGAGTGACGGGCGTGGGGTTTATGGAGCCGCCCCGCCCGGGTGTTGATGAGGGGCGGCTCCGCCGCTCCAGTTTCCAGGCCCTCTGACTCCCCTTCGCGGGAAAAGCGGGTCTGGCCGATTGAGGACGGTCACGTCACTGCGAGGCCAGACGCGGGCGTGTGCAGAAAATGTCAAAGGGATGGAGGGGCTGGGGCAGAGCCCCGGCTGCATCCGCCACCGCTGTTTACCAGCTCTGCACCGCGGGAATCTGGGATGAAACACACTTTGCCTCTGAGGACTCTTCTTGAACTCGAGGAAATTCTCTGAATACTGAGACACTGAAGAGTGGGTTGTTTTGTTTTTGTTCGCTGTACTAACTGCTTGTTATAGCTGCAAACTCAGACTCCCTAGTGAGCAGGTAAGTGCAGATCCTGGTCAGGACGTCACCCAGAACCTCTTGCCGTGGAACTCCTCCTGGATAGAGAGCCTGGCAGGATTCCGTCAACAGCAAACACGGAGGCACAGATGAGAGAAGCTTCTCGTTAACTTTCACTGAAACACGCTTAGGACCATGTCACTGTCTTGACTTAACTTTCTTTGAAACACTGTCAAGAACACAACTGGAAATAAAGGAGGTCGGGACTACTGGACCACCACATACAAAAAGTGAAACTGGACCACCATCTTAAACCACACACAAAAACAAACTCAAAACAGATTAAAGACTTGAATGTAAGACCTGAAACCATAAAACTCCTGGAAGCAAACACAGGCGGCAAGCTCCTTGACGTTAGTTTTAGTGCTTTTTTTTAGGATCTGACTCCAAAGGCAAGGGAAACAAAAGCAAAACTAAACAAGTGGGACTACATCAAACCAAAAAGATTCTGTACAGCAAAGGAAACCATCAACAAGATTAAAAGTCCGTGTACTGAATGGGAGAAGATATTTACAAATCATATATCTGATAAGGGGTTAATATCCAAAATACATGAAGAACTCATACAGCCCAATATCAAAAAACCCAAACAATCAGATTAAAAAATGTGCAGAGGATTACACCTGAAACTAACATAACATTGTACCTCAACTATACTTCAAAAAGAAAATGGGCAGAAGAACTGAATAGACAATTTTCCAGAGAGGAAATGCAGATGGTGCCAACAGGCACCTGAAAAGATGCTCAACATCGTTAATCACCAGGGAAATGCAAATCAAAGCCACAATGAGAAGCCCACACCTGTCAGAATGGCCATCATCAAAAAGATCACAAATAACAAGTGTTGGTGAGGATGTGAAGAAAAGGGGACCCTCGTGCACTGTTGGTGGGAATGTAAATTGGTGCAGCCACTGTGGAAATAGTATGGAGGTTCCTCAAAACATTAAAAATAGAACTACCCTATGATCCAGCAATTCTACTCCTGGGTATACATCCAAAGTAGAAGAAAATAAAAACACAAATTCAAAAAGATATCTGCACCCCCATATTCATTGCAGCATTATTTACAGTAGCCAAGATATGAAAGCAACGTAAGTGTCCATTGATAGACAAACAAATAAGGAAGATGTAGTATATATACAGTGGAACAGTACTCAGCCGTGATAAAGAATGGAATTTTGCCATTTGAAACAATATGGATGGACCTTGACAGTATTATGCTAAGTGAAAGAAATCAGGCAGAGAAAGACAAATACCATATAATTCCACTTATATGTGGAATCTAAAAAACAAACAGACAAAATAAAACAAAACCTAGACTCATAGATACAGAGAAGAGATTGGTGGTTTCCAGAGGGGAGGGGTTGGGGGGTGGGTGAATTGGGTGAAAGGGGTCAAGAAGTACAAACTTATAAAATAAATAAGTCCTGGGGACATAAGGTACAGCTTGGGGAATATAGTCGACAATATTGTAGTAACTTTGTATGTTGGCAAATGGTAACTAGACTTTTTGTGGTGATCATTTTGCAATATATAATATATTAAATCACTATGTTGTACACCTGAAACTAATATAATATTCAGTGCCAATTATACCTCAATTAAAAAAAAAAGAATACTGCTGGCATTTTCGGTTTTACGTAATTTATCATCAGGCAGCCAGTTTTGTACAAAATGTGCCAAAACTTGTTTGATGCCTCTAGGAACAGTGAAATGATGTGTGTGGAAGGCAGCTTAATTAATACAGTTTGCTGCTAGAGTCACGGTAATTTACAAATAAATTACACATTTCTTTCTAAAGGCAATGGTCAGCCGTCTCCTTGATGAAGTGTAATTTTCTTCCTTAATCAGTAAAGGGTCATTATATGAATTAGATTTTATATAAATAGAACATGGGGATTATTATAGCAGTGTATATTTTCCCAAGAGTCAAGACATTTGAAGTGAGAGAGAGAGAGAGAGAGAGAGAGAGAAGGGGAAAGGGAAGGGGAGGGGGAAGAGGAAGAAGAAGAAGAAGAAGGAGAAATCTAGTAGCTGTGTACATTTAAAGTGGGGTAATTTGGGCTTTACTTCGAAAGGAAAGGAAGGCATGGAGAAAAATTCACCTTATGGTTCCACTTTCCCCTGAGCTCGTAGGACCCATATATTCTTTTTCCCTAAGGAAAGATTTTACTGAGGTAAGTCACAGCTCCTGTTCGTTGACTTGAGGATGCCATTATAAACCTTGCCTTAGCTACCTTTTTGGCCTATTGCTGCCAAAATGAACAGGAATTTGAGTTTTCCGGTTTGATCTCTGAAGCTTGCAGCTATCAGAACACACCCCCGACATCTAGAAGCCCGTATCCTATACAAGGGGCAGGGAGCAAAATAAGGGCATCTGAGCAAAATACTCACAGGAAGAAAATGTAATCTTGACAAATTTCCATAAATGTATTAATTCAGTGAGTATTTATGGAATTCCGATCACGAGCCAGACTGTGCTGGTCACAGGGTCGGCAAGGGTGCGGGGAGGCAGGCACTGCTTGCAGTTTTACAGAGAAGATAAATAAAGGGGCAAGTCCAGTGCCCGTTAGACTTAGGGGTTTAACTGTATCCAGAGGGTAATGGGGAGCTTGTGGACTCTTAGGAGTTTATTAGGAAAATTGCCCTCTCTTGCTTCTGATGTTTATGCGTGGCACCCTCCTCTATTATTTAGGTATTTTTATCATCCTTAGTGCTGTTAGGGCGGCCAGGGTAGGGGGATGGGAGTAGGATGTGGGAAAAATGGGTGAAGGGGGTCGAAAGGTACAGTCTTCCAGCTGTGATATAAATAAGTCCTGGGGAAGTTATGTACAGCGTGGTAACTAGGGTTAATAACACTGTACTGTGTATTTGAAAGCTGCTAAGAGAGTTGATCTTAAAAGTTCTCATCATGGGAAAAATTGTAATTATGTATAGAAACAAAACAAAAACAGTGGATATTCAACTTATTGTTACTTGAGAACAAACACATACAACTGGAGAATGTCTTCTCTCTAGAGGACGACTCATTGGCATCCAAAAACCACAGCTGGTTTGCCATAGCTGTCGATCCTTTCGATCCAGGGTGCCATTTCCTGTCGAAAACGTGTTTAGTGATGTTCTCATTGCCTCTTTAAAAATTATCCATGAGATCATGTTAATGGTCGTGTTCTTCAAATAGAGCATCTGGGGATGCTGGCCAACCAGATGGAGGATGGATCCTTGATAGATGTGCTGCCCAGGGCAAGACTTTGCGAGCTCCTTAGGATTTCTTTTGTTCTGTGAATCTTAACGCTGTTTTAATGCTATTGTTGGTTTAACTTCTTTTTTTATTGGGTAATAAAAATGAGGAGAACTGGTTCAGTGGGACTTTGGAAAAGTCTACGCTCTGACTCACATGGTAAGCAATGTATAACATCCTTTTTATGTTTTGAGGGATAGGTATGTACCAATGATCATAAATTAAACGTATGGAAGCAGGTGTGGGTCAAACAAACATCACGTGCCGGCCAGCCTTGGGTCCAGCACTGCCCTCATTTCCTTTTCTTCCTTCTAACTCCTGGGAAAGATGTGCTCTTTATCAGTGAAATCTCTATCGTGTTCTGTCTTTTCCCTGGTATGCTGAGTCTCCGGCATACGTCAGCTTTAGTTGCTGCGTTGATGTGAATTCCTGGTGGAGTGTCATGCTACCGAAAGCTCGCGCATAATTAGGCGATAATTTGGATTTGAGAATTTGGGGCACGGGCTATTTTAAATTTGATTTCTCCAGATCAGTCCTTTACTCACTGGCAGTTAGATTTGATTTCTCGAATTCAGATTAGGCATTTGGTACATTTTGGAAACGAGGTCCCAGGAGCATCTTGGGCCTCTGGTCGGAGGCTGGTAACTGCTCCTGTGGGTGGACCACGGGCCCTGTGGAGAAGACACTCAGAGAATGAAACCGTGTAGCTCGAGAGCAGAGTCATTGCCTGTAATTGGGCTCAGATGCCCGCTGGAAACCCCGTTCAACTGCAGAATAGAAAGAGAATGACAAGCTCTGGGGCTGTACAAACAAGATCCAGGGCCAGGGGTAAAGTCCACATCACAGAGTTGGGAAAACTGTGACAAGCACTAAATTTAGGAGAAAACACAAATTCGGGGAGATAATGCCAAAGGTAGGGCTTGGCATTTTTCTCCCTTACATAAATATCAAGACCCAGGCAGAACAAAAGCCAATCGTAGAATTTTTTCCTGAAATACATTTTTAGCACTAATCTTAGGACCTCGTTTAGCAGGAGGAATAACTCAAGGAGGCGGGGACCTACCTCCGTTTGGTAACTAGAGCTGAAGCAGAAAGAAAGGTTTTTCTCTTCCTACTTTCCTGTACAATCACCTGTGGAGGCTCTGGGGGGTGTCGCAGGGGACAGTGATGTGTTCTGGAGACAGACTGGGTTTTGGTGTTGGTCCTGCCATCTCAGCTGTAATCCCTCTTTTGTAAAAATGAGAATAAAGACGGCTTTTCTCTTGTAAAGCTGTGTAAAAAATTAAGTGAGGTAATGGATGTAGAATGCCTGGTGCATAAGGCTGGGCACAAAAAATGACAACGAATACAGTTAATACACACGGAGACGTTGAAACGCTGTGATCTAAGACGCAGGTGGAGAGAGGGACTGACCAAGGTCATGAGACACTGGTCCAAATCCTCTCAGCGTGTGTCAGGACAGACCTGTGGGACATTTGGGGCACCTTAAAAGGAGCGCAGGGAGCCCCTTCTCTAAACATGTCTAACCTGGAATTGCAAATTATGGACTTTTTTTTTACATAGAATGTTGAGCCTCCTGGAAAGAAATCCTTTCATACATGTGTTTAATTGGGAGAAGTGATCGGGTTAGGGCCTTGCAGACTCTGGATGGAAGAAAATTCTGCAGCTCCCGTGAGCAGAGATGGGAGCCTCTCTTAACTTTTCATTTATTTACTTATTTTTTCTCGAGATATAACTGACATATAATATTGTACTTGTTTCAGCCTTGCATCATGTTTCAATATATGTATATATTGCAAAATGATCACTGCAGTAATTCTTGTTAACATCCATCCCTCTCTTAATTTTAAATACTCCTCCAAGAAGAGGCAAGGATTTGCTTGTTCCCATTAGAAGGAACCGGAAGACGAAGTAAATAGATCTCTGGGTCTATTGTGTGCTCTGTTTCAGATCACTGGAAGCAATTACTTTTATGGAAAAGGATGCAGCAGAGGCGCTGTGTGGATGAGGCCCCATGCACATTCCAAAGTACCTGAGAGATGAAGGCTTGGCCACGCTCCCTGCTGAGACTCCAAGGCGTCTCCTAATGCAACAGGGAACTTCTACCTGCCTTCCTAAAGGATTGCAAACAGCAGTTTCATGCTTTCTGGTGTGTTTTCCCATCGTTCCCATTTTCCCATCACCTCCAGTTTTACCACAGGAATCTTGCTGAGCAGTTCTGCACAGGGGAGTATGTTTCCACTCTGTCTTCCACCAGAGGGAACGTGAATTAAGGGCGGATTAAGAAGCGGCTTCAACCACAGGCTCAGAGCCTTGCTCCCCTCACTCCCGATATGACCCCTCCCTCCTCCTCCTGCAACTTCAGTTTCCCTCCACGCTTTGTCATGTTCACCTCTGAGATCTGAGCTATCTTTACAATAATCAAGAACAGGAGGGCTTCCCTGGTGGCGCAGTGGTTGAGAGTCCGCCTGCCGATGCAGGGACGCGGGTTCGTGCCCCGGTCCGGGAAGATCCCACATGCCGCTGAGCCTGGGCGTCCGGAGCCTGTGCTCCGCAACGGGAGAGAACTGTGGTATTTATCTTCCGTGGAACTCTACTAGAGTTTTTGATTTGCTGGTTGGGGAGAGGAAGACAATTGACTTAAGGCACCCATTCTCCACTTGAATTCAGATTCTGTCCTCAGTTTTGCAGGGTGAAAACTATAGATATCATAGTCTAAACTACTCGAATCTTGCATGTATGTCTGAAAAATTCAGAGAACACGTACAACCTTTTGTGTGTGTCTGAAAGTTTTTTATTTAAAAGATTCAGTGGATTTTTACTGCATGAAATATGAACACCATTAACCTATTTGTTTTCATTTGCCATAAAATACTAGGGGGTGGTTTACTTGTACGTCAGTGTTCAAAAAATGATCAGGATGACAAAGTAATTTGCTATTTGTCAAACAGGGTTGAAATTCATTATAGGTATTTTAAAAAGATGGAAAAATCACTTGAAACACTCAGCTGAAAATGATTCCTTTCTGGCTATAAATCCATAAATAAATCTCAGAAACTGTCATGAACACCAACAGCACTTTCTTGAGTTTATATTAATCTCAGATTTTTACAACGATGTTCATTTTCTTTGGCATGATTTGACATCTGTGCCACTGCTGACTCTAGCAAACTGGTGACTACATTCAATATTTAAAATAGGCATTTAAAACCACCCATGGAACTAAGATGTAAAGAGTTATTTTAGGTAAAACTTTTTGGAGGTTCTTCTGAAATCATTTAAAAATTAACTTATTATAAGCACCTCATTTTTAGCACCTGACGACGGCAATTTAAAAAAGTATTCATAAAATTCTTTTTCCGCTGAGGCCGCGAGCAGAACTGGTTCTGAGTGTCATGAGCCGGCGGAGGTATAAATTGCTGTAAACTGGTGGTTGGAATAAGTACTGTAGTAACTCAGTTTTAACAGTCTTGTCACAAGCAAGACCCTGCAATGCATAGTGGGCTCCAGTGTTTCATAAATGTATTAGTCAATCTTGGTAGAGGGTTTCGAACATTCTAGCCAGACTTGTAGTCCTGTACCCAACTTCAGCATTTAATTTACCACTTTTGTGCTAAGCATGGGCCCTGCCCTGGGCAGAAGTCGTCGGTTCCCCTTCTCCTAGTGACAGCAGTGCCGTCTGAAATTTATGGTGGCGACCACATTCTCGGCCGATGTACTTGGTGTCTCATTCCATGGATGTGCTAATTAACTTACTGCAGACATTGAAGACTAAATCGCACCATCGTGCCACTGGAACTTTTCGATGGAGAAGCCGTTTCCAGCTTTTAGACGTATAGTGCGATTTACGGGTCAGTTACTACGTAGGAGGTTGTAGTCACCGACAATCACCCACAGGTGCCCTTTCTGACCATTGTCCTTTCTGAGAGTTTCAGCCAGAACTAGTCCAGACGCTGGTCACGTCTGCCAAAGGGATGGTTGCACAGGCGGTTAGATGGCATCGATTCACACAGTCTCCATCTGGTGTCTGACTCACTCTGTGAAGCTGCTGGACGCAGAGGGGGGTTCCACTGATGACTGTCACGAAAACGTGACCGTGTGTGTTTTCCGCCGAAGGGTGTCGACGTGGACGGTGACGTTGCCCACGGCTCCAATCCGCGTTCGTGAAGAGGCCTAACGCAAACGCCGTGGTCCAGTGTCTCCTGATGGTGAAGGTGGTCAGACACTGGCGCACAACAGCAACGGGGTGGCAGCCTGCTTTACGGCTGGACACACTTACGGGAAGGTTTAGAAACTGTCACACTGGAGACAGAGATTCTACACGAAACCGGCAGGACCCCAAGAGACCCTGTGCCTTAGTCTGTTCAGGACGCTTTAGCAAAAAGACTGGGTGACTAGAAACAACAGAAGTTTACTACTCATGGTTCTGGAGGCTGGGAATTCCATGAGCAGATTTGCTATCTGGTGAGAGGTCTCTTCCTGGTTCACAGATGTTTGCCTTCTTGCTGAGTCCTGACATGGCAGATGGTGAGGGAGGTCCCCCGTCTCTTCTTACAAAAGGGCACTGATCCCATCCGTGAGGCTCCACCCTCAGAACTTAATCAGCCCCTAAAGTCCCACCTCCTAATACCATTACCTGAAGATTTGGATTTCAACATACAAGTTTTTTGGGGGACAGAAACATTCAGTCGCTAGCATCCTTTAAACCATGACTGTCAAAACTTAGAGATGGTAAGTATTCCCCGCCCCCCCCATAAAAACACCCCCCAGTCATGGCAAACCCATGAGCACAGTGACTCTCTCTGCCCATGAATTGTGCAACTGGCAGCCCAGAAATCCTCGAAATCCTCTGTAAATTTTAGGACTCTTTCTGCTGATTGCAGCCCACTCCCAGGAAAATCCACCATTGTCTGACCTCATGAAAGTTCATTATGCTTATTTTATTGAGTGAACTACCTAATGAATACAATAAATAAATAGATAAATCAAGGTCCTAGTAATGCGTTCACCAAGTTATACATTTTCTAAAACTTGCAAAAATAAACTTTGCATCTCAGTTGATTAAGGCCATTTTTTTCTCTCCACTTTGTTTTTCCAACTGTCATACTTTCTCTCATGTCAAAGGTCACTGGAGGGTTAGCAGGCACTTCCGGGGTGCAGATTAGGGGGAGTTCGGTGATGTTTAATCTCCTTTTAGCGGGAGCTGTTCATGTGCTTTTGCGGGCAGTTTTGTGCGTTGTCCCGCTACTGCCAGCTCTCCCCTTGTAGGACTGGCTCCAAGGCATAGTCCCTGGGCCAGTTTAACTCTCCAGGGGTAGTAAGGGAGGTGGGGGACTGGAGGTCCCTTGGCAAAAAGACCTGGCTCTAGGTACCTGGCGTGGAAGGTGAGGAAAGGCAGAGCCAGAAGCACCAACCATCTCCAATTCAAAGAGAATCTGAGTCATTGAGGGAGAAACCTTGAAAAACCCTGAAAATTAAGGCCTCATGTTAAAAAGAAACTGGACGAAAGTTTTCCCAAATTTGACAACCATCCTAAAAACAGGCGTGACATTACTAATATTGAGTCGGGAAGATGAAAGGAAGTTTTCTCAACTGTCGAAGGTCAAAACACATTAGATCGATCATGCTGCCAAAATATGGAGAGTGATACTTCTATTCATTCCATAGAACATTCCAAGTCATGGTCCTACAAGAGGGAGGCCAGAGAATACACATTAAAAAACAGGTAAAAAGTATCACAGAAGCTGCCGGGAAGCTAGTGCACGAAAAGGTGTTATGTTACCGGATTTTATGGTCTCTGTGGTGTTGGCTTTGAAGCCGCATTTGCCTCTTTGCATGCCTACCTTCGTATTTGTGGTTTTGTATCGCAAAGCGCCTCCAATTGTAAAAAGCTTCAGACCCCATGAAACCCAGCCTGCTCTAGGCCGGGACCTAGGGCCGTTCTCTGGACGTAGTTTCTGAGGCTTAAAAGTAGGTAATTGTGCCACTTAAAAGGGCTCTTATGAGGGTAAGATCAGGCAGTGTGAGGAGTTTCTGGCACATAGTAGGGTTTCAATAAACGCTTATTTTCTTGTCTCTCATCTGAACTCAGGTGGTGTACATTTGTGATCTTAATTTTGACCTTTATGTCTTTTCTGCCTCGTTAACTCTCTTTTTATCTCCCCAAATGTGTCTCAAGTTCATTACGCCCCTGCCTGGTCTCTTCCCGACTGATCCATCTTTGCTCTGCTGTCACAGCGATTTTTCAGAAAGTCCGAACTGATCAGAGTTAAAAATCTGACCTGCTTAAAAATCTTTAACGACTCCCTTTGACCAAAAGCTAAAGCTGAAATGCCTCGGTATGGAATTCCAGGTCCCGAAAGTGACTCCTGCTTACTTTTCTTGCCTGAAATGATGCTTTCTTCAAAGCCTGTGATCCAGTCAGCCACACAAGAAACATACCTCCAAGCTTCCAGTCTGTTCAAGTTCAAGAAATGTTTTCTCCCCGCCTGTAATTAGTCATTCATTCACCTACTCATTACAGCAATACTGGGCTCCCGGACACAAAAGCCTTTCTGTGTCCCCGTTTCTTGATTACAGGAAATGGGCTTCATTCAGCCTCCAGGACCTTCCCTGAGTTCCAAAGGGCAGGTTCACACACATGCTAATCAGGGAAGCGAGGGGATGCAGAGACCAGGGAGGAGCAGTCAGGAGACAACAGTGCAGCCTTGGGGCAGGGTCCTGGTTCCCCTCAAGGGATACACACAACAATATCCTTGAGCTGTTTTGAAGGTACTGAAACCCCCTCCAGGTGGGAGAAGTTCACTGTCTGCTGCCCACAAGCACGGAGACCCCAGACCGGTTGGAACCAGAAGGTTGATGGTGCCGACTCCCGATGACCTCACCACCAGCCAATCAGAAGAGTGTCCACGAGCTGACCACGCCCTCTCTGAACCATTTCTACAAAACAACTCACGACCCCTCCAGGGCAGGACACACAGTCTTGAGGGCACTAGCCTGCTGTGGCCCCCTTTGCCTGGCAAAGCAATAAAGCTCTTCTTTTCTACTTCACCGAAAACTCTATCTCTGAGATTTAATTCGGTGTTGGGGTCCAGAGGCTGGATTCAGCTTCAAAACTTGTGGAGTCAGGATTTAATTTGTGCAAGACATTACGGTAACCATGAGTATGTGGACACCTGCTGGGTGGGAAATGAGCCTCATGCAATGGTCACCCTCAAGCAACTGAGCAGGCAGGCTGCCCCAGAGGACGTTCAAGACCTCATTGTGGGGTCCACTGGCTCCCAGGGAGAGCAAAGGGTTGGAGATGGAGTAGCTCAAACTGCAAACGATGGCATCGGCCTGGCAGGCCCACGCCTAGGACCCAGGCCTTCCTCAGTGATGGCGTGGGTGTGCGGCCCAGGGTTGAGGCTGTACTATGGGGGCCCCTGACAGGAGGTCAGGGACCAGCTCATGGTCTTGCTATGCTGGGGAGCCCAGGCACATCCGCTGCCCCAGATGTAGGTCCCCCATTCCTGTGCTGACCCTCAGCTGTGGGCTGTATTTATGGCTCTGGGATAGAGCACACTGGGGCCACTGATGTGTGCCTGGTTTAGGGGTGACAGAGCTGTCAGGCCACAGGCAGCATGATGGTGACTTGGTTTTGCAGTTCTTTTGTTCCGTACGTGACAGTCCAGTGTGTTCTATCGTGGTGTCTATGACTCCGGTGTGTCTCTGGCACGTCTTAGAGATGAGCGACTGACTTAACACATCTTATGGCTTTCGTCTGTGACCCATATACTACCTTCTTACTTATTATCTTTACTCAACACATACATTCCACCTCTATCTTTTGAGTTATTAGCTCACTACCTATGCTTGGTATTGTTTCCCTGTTTTTCTTGTTCTCTCTAACAGAATCGAAAATTCTTCAACAATACTGCAAATGCACATCATTCCAGGAGAAATGCCATTTTTCTGTGGGAGAGAAGACCAAGAGGCCATGCTGTCCCTGCCATGTGTGCTGTGAGGTGGACACGGCCAGGTCTGCTCCCGTCTTGGCCAGGAGCAGAGAGGCTCCGCACGGGGCCAGCTCTGGGGTCAACAGTGGGAGTGACCCAGGCTGGGGGCACTGGGCTGCTGCAGCTGGTGATGAATCCCACACAGAGGGGTGGGAAAGGTGTGTCTGGGAGAGACAGCCACGGAGCTCCTGTTGACGGCCTGGCTGAGGAATTGGAGGTTATCATCAAGAAAGGATTGACAGTCTGGTTTTCCCTCTTTGGACCTTCAAACTCTTCTCTCTCCCTGTGTTGGTTAATTTTATGTCATCTTGGCTGGGCCACGGTACCCAAACGTTTGGTCAAATACTATTCCAGATGTTTCTGTATTTGGGTTGGGATTAACATTTCCATCAGGAGACTCTGAGTAAAGTACGCCACCCTCCATAGCGTGGTGGGCCTCATCCAATCAGTTGCCGGCCTCAGGAAGAAGACGGAGGTCCCTGAGCAGGAAGGAGCTCTGCCAGCAGGCAGTGTGGATGGAACTGGGGCTCCTCCCTGGGCGCCAGCCTGGTGGCCCACGCTGCAGATGTTGGATTTGCTAGTCCCACGATTACATGAGGCAACTCATTAAAATAAATCTGTCTGTCTCTCTAGACACACTCATCCTCTTGGTTCTATGGGCCAATTCAAATATTCCCCTATTTGTAAAACTTCTCCAGCTCCAAGTTAGTCTTCCTCTATCAGCCTCTCCTGTCACATTTCCTACCTCACAGTATTCAGGACTCAGGGTTCACACTTATTTATTTACATCTGTCTCCCCGCTAAAAACTGTGAGTAACTAGGGGACCAGGTCTCATCCCTCATGGAAGTATCCTGAGACTTACAATTGGCTGGTCCTAAAAAAGATGCTCAGTAGATATTTACTGAATGAATGAAAAAGATGGATGAATAAAGGACCATTTGCAGTTGCAGTGTTCACAGCCGTTATGATGCCTGGCGCATGGCGGGTGATGGTAAATATTGTGACAGCAGTGCTGATACCATAGGGTCTTATCTACCAGGTTATGAGCCAAACCCTCGTCTGGGCTCTGAAAATACCCTAGAACTTGAAAGAGCTCACACAAATTTGTTTTTATTAAATTAAGGAGTTCTGCCAAAGAGCCCTAGGACCGGCCATGGCTCAGGTTACCTCCGCCACCATAAACCCTCTTCCCCACGCCCCCAGCTCTCTTCAGCATCAAGACGGAGCAGGGCTTGTGCTAGGCAGAGGGAGAAAGGGAACGAAGGCACTATTGCGACCAGAGGCAGTGGGGCCGTTGATGGAGACCCCAAGGTCGCTGCCTCTCTACTCTGACCCTTCCCAGCTCCCCGTGAGCTCCAAGCTCCCATTCAAGACACTCTGCTTCCCGGGAACTGCTTTCCATGTATGTGTTTTGAAACGAGCATGTGGGCTAGTCAAGCCCCAAGGAGCCTTGGGGGAAGGCTTAAGGAAATGTAACAGGCTAGAAGAAAACGCGGTGAGAAATCATGCGTTTTTGACACCGTACAGCTGAGAGCAATGACAGAAGCGTGTTTGTAATTTATTTTCTCCTTTAAAAAAAAAAAAGAGTTCCTTCTTGCAGGGTGAACCTCAGATCTCTAAAAACAACTTACTGGCTTATTTGTCACTGAAGAGGTGGGCACATCAACATCTACAGGGAATTCGAGTCTCCTGGGCCAGGTGCCTTCAAAGGGAAGACAATGGAAGTCAGAACAAAGCCAAATCGCCCTGCACCGGGCTTCCCGGCTTTGCGGATCCAGAGAGAGACAGTGCCGGGGGAAAGCCATTTCAGGTTTCTGAGATCTGATTCCTTCTTCACGGGATTCTGCGTGTCCAGAGGGCATCCGTGGCTCCCGCGATGACCCGTGCTCAGAAGCCTCGGTGGGTTTTGCGTCACTTTCCCTCCTTGTCTTTCCTTGCACACCCTTTATCATATTTCTCTCCACCCAAAGCGATTTTTCAATACTCCTAGTCAGGTGGAGATTAGTCGGCGAGAGGGGAATCCCACAAGACAAACAAACAAACAAGCCAAGCCCTACCCTGCCTTCTTGAAAGCCTGGCCAGTTGCTGAATCTCTCTGCTCCTCAGTTTTCTCATCTGTTAAATGGGGTCATTTTCGTGCCTACTTCATAGCACGGCTGGGAAGATGAACGTGAGTTGCTCTGTGGAAAGAAGCAGCCTGAGCTCGGGGTTGATGGTACAGGAAGGGACCCCGAATGCCTGGCTGAGTAAGATGTTTGCCGTCATAAAATGAGATCCCTCGTGCGCTACAGAAGTAGCTGTCCATCCTCTGAGGCTGAATTTATATGTGTAATTGGGCTGCAGGTGGTCGCAGATAATCAAACCCATTGTCAGCATCTCCATTTTGTGAGTCTGACCACAAAAGGCAAATACGGGGAAGCAGGATTGACGTTTCCCCGTGATCCTGCACCACCCGCCTCTCTGATGAAGAGCTCAGGAAGTGGGCGGGGACTGGAGGGGCTGCAGAGCGAGGAGATATGAAGCCGAGACTGGACAGATGCCGCTGGCTGCTTTAACCTCTTCAGTGTCTGCCCAGACGCGCTGCGCTCTCAGCAGAGTCACCAGCCCGGAGATACATAGGGCACGCATTTTTGGAAACACGCTGCAAGTCTGAAAGCACTCGCAATGAAGAGGTCAGCCTCATGGCAGCAAGTCAGTCACCGGCCCCCGCGAAGCCTCCCGGCGCCGGCGCCGGGCCGGCCGGGGTGTGTTCGATCCGCTCCGTGATTGCAGACCCGGGCTCTGAATCTCCCTGCTTCTCCATCCCGTGTCCACCCCTTCCCTCACCTCTCCTGCTCTCCAAACGCAAAGCTGGACTTGGTTCAAGGGATTTCTTTAAATGCTCGAAGCAAAACTTTTGCTCATTTTACCGGAGGGAAAGTGCAGGGGAGCTGAAGCAGCCTCCCCGACGGCACGTGCTCGCTCCCTGCATGAGGAGCACCCGGCCTCTGGCCCAGAGCCGCTCAGCCCTGCATCCGCACCGGCCACTGGAAGGTCCTCCCTCATCAGCACCGAGTGAGTCGGCCGCCTGGCCTTGGCTTTCTCTTCTCTGGTTCCGTGTAGATGAGGTCACCCACCTGCTCCCAGAGCTGTGGTCCACAGAGCATCTTCAGCTCGGCTTCTACCTGTGTTCTCAGAGGAAGCGATGGGAACCTCCAGTGGGGTCTGGAAGTCTGCAATTTTCCCACATGTTAGATAGTCACAGCAATGTTGCCTCTGAAGGATTTTAGGAATGATTGAGACACTGTTACAGAAGTGGCCTCTGAAACCAGTATATATAAAAACCCTGTTGAAGAACAGAAGAGGAAATTAATCCAGCTTGGAGCTCAGGGGTCAGTATATTTCATGACCTCAAAAGCTGAAGGCTTGAGGGAACTATATTGGATATCCTGGGATAAACCATCATGGAAAAGACCATGAAAAAGAATATATATATATACGTATAAGTGAATCACCTTGCTGTACACCTGCAACTAACACGACACTGTTGATCAACTATTCTCCAATAAAGTAAATTAGGGAAGCAGAGCTTAAGGTTTGAAACATAAGTGCCTGAGGAGAAGCTGATTTTGTAGCACTGCTCAATTCAGCAAATATCTGCTGAGACGTAGTCTGTGCAGGCAGGGTTCTGGCCCTCAGGTAGCTCACAGTCTGGAGGGGGAATCTGAGCACGGAGTAGAGGTCAGGGTTGTCAGATGCTGGGTCCAGGTGCTGTGGGGCTATAGGATGGGCTGGCGAGCGCCCCACAGGGACCGGGCCACGGAACGCTTCCAGAGGGAGGGGTAGCGGGACTTAACTCGTAGCCTTTAGAGAGTCAAGGAGGCTATTTAGGGGGTCAGTGACATACCCCCAGCTATATTTTGGGGAGGTAACTGCGGCAGCTGTGGGTGAGTGGGGAGGGCGCTGCAGGACGGGGGACAGAAGCCTCGGGGTGGGGGGAGACGGCAGATCCTGAGAGGAAGGAGTCCGCCGAGTCTGGTTACCAGTTTGTCCTCTGGGAAAGGACGGGAGGGCTCCAGGTGCCTGATCCTCCCTGAAGGAGGGAGGTGGCCCGTGGACTGAGAAAGGGACACACAGCTTCAGACGTGGGTTTGAGATGCTCTTGGCCTGTGGGGTGTTTGAAATGCAGGACTCGAGTTTGAACATGGAGTGGATGCAGACAGCGCCCCGTGGGACACACTGAGGAAAACGGTGTCGATACATGACACTCACAGCCAGTGATGGCCCAGGAGAGACTGCAGAGAGAGGAAGGGGGAAGGCAGGGGTGGGGTGAGTTAGACAAGGAATTCTTGAGAAGGGACAGCAGAAGCAGCAGCAGTGACGTGCCGGCATCAGAAGGGCACTGGGCGCTGTTGATAAAGAGGCACCTCAGGGGTGACAAGGGGACACATGTGGGACGGGCTGGAGTGCGAGGTGAATTCCACTTCCCCCTCTGCCTCGTCAGTCCTCGTAAGAGCATCCAGCAGCCAGGGTACCATCTGCACACACTCAGTCTCCTCCCAAGTTAAATCCACCCAGTTCAGCCTCAGAGGATGGACAGCTACTTCTGTAGTGCACGAGGGATCTCCTTTTATTACAGCAAACAGCTTACTGTACCGGGCACTCGGGGTCCCATCCTCGCACCATCAACCCCGAACTCAGCCTGTTTCTTTCCACAGAGCGACTCACGTTCATCTTCCCAACCATGCCATGAACTAGGCGCAAAAATGGTCCCATTTAACAGATGAGACAACCGAGGAGCAGAGAGATTCAGTAATTTGCCCAAAGTCACACAGCCAGTAAGTACTGGGACGTGAACCCCCATCTTAGTAATTTCGCAGGCTTCACATTGCGGTGGCTTCTCTTGTTGTGGAGCATGTGTGGGCTTCAGTAGTTGTGGTTCGTGGGCTCTAGAGCGCAGGCTCAGTAGTTGTGGCACACGGGCTTAGTTGCTCTGCGGCATGTGGGATCTTCCCCGACCAGAGCTCGAACCCCGTGTCCCCTGCATTGGCAGGCGGAGTCTTTAACCACTGCGCCACCGGGGAAGCTCATGATTTCTTGCTTCTAAGAAAGGTTTTGTACAACTGAGCCAAATCATCTGGGCCATCTTCTCCCTCTTAAGGAGAAACCTGACATTTTTCTATTGTTAAGAGCAAGGGAAATTGAAATCTGTATATCAGATTTCGCTCAAGACAGTTGAGGGTATGTGTACGTGAAGGAGTGAAAAAGGGATCTGATAAAATAATTCATTTTTGGAGCCAGGAAATCTACTAACTTCTTTAAAAAAATATATTTACTGGAGTCTAGTTGATTTACAATGTTGTGTTACTTTCAGGTGTACAGCAAAGTGAATCAGTTATACATATATCCACTCTTTTTAAGATTCATTTCCCATATAGACCATTACAGAGTATTGAGAAGAGTTCCCTGTGCTATCCAGTAGGTCCTTATTAGTTATCTGTTTTATATATAGTAGTGTGTATATGTCAATCCCAATCTCCCAATTCACCCCCCACCCCCTTACCCTCTGGTAACCTTAAATTTGCTTTCTACGCCGATGACTGTATTATCTGTGTTCTTTTAGGAAATCTACTAACTTCATCAAGCCTGAGGACTGCAGTACGTTAACTCTTTATTCTGGAACATTTCACACATATATCAAAGTAGAGAGAATAGGATAACAAGCCTGACGAACCCATCTCCCAGCTTCAACTACTGTCAACTCATGGTCCGTCTTGCTTCATCTCCCTCCCTCCCATTTTCCTACCCTATCCTCGGTGAAAGAATCGAGTTTTACAGCAAAAAAGATAGCAAAGAGTAGGCATCTGGTTATTCCATCCATTCTGCCCATCTTGAAGATGACCTCAAGGTACCCGTCCTGGCACTGGGCTCCCAGACCAGCCAGGTGAGCTGGACAGCGGGCTCACACACAGACGTGAGAGGGGCAAAGTCCTCCTGGATTTCAGAAAAACGACTTCTTCTTACTTTCTGAGTCTTCACGGACATCAGTTCTAGAAGAGGAGAACAGTGTTCTGGGCCAGGATGAAATGAACCCAACAGAGATGTTCTAAGGGAAACAGAACACTCTCATTTTTCTCCCTACAAGCAGCCATATGGTCCTTATTGCCTTTTCCCATCAGTCCTCCCGGGGAGGGTGTCAGGGTCTTGTCCAAGACCAACTCAAAGAAAAGAACCAACCTCATTTGTTATCACAGACTCACAGCCGAGATGTGCAGGACAGGGGCACCAAGCCCACCTCTCTGCCTTCAGGTAAGTCCCTGAGATAAGAAGCCTTCTCGCTTTGAAAAAATCCAGTAGGGAAACTTCAGGACATATTCACCACTTAGTCACTCCCAGGAAATTCCGTCCTTAGAGCCAAGCTTCCTTACTCTGTCTGTTTCATCAGTTTCCTTTTTATCTGGTCCTTAAGTTTTTAGAGAAAAGACATTTACTTCACCTACAGAAGAACTTTTCCTACCCGTGATAAACATCGTGGCCTGCGAAGCCTTTTGCAACAGCTTTCCTAATCCTTATTTAGGAGTTGTCTCTATTATAAATCAACATCCAGCCATCCTTATAAATCTCTTAGAATCTTCTCCAAGCTTCCACGTCGCTTTTAAGGTGTCAAGCCCCAAACCGAGAAAGATGTTCCAATAGTAACTGAGAATGGAAACACGATAAGAAACTTACCATCTTTCTTTTAAGACTCGTGTGGGTTACCATTTTCTGTGGAGATCAACCTGCTTTTAAAAAATTGGACAAAAGTCCTAGAAAAGAGGAAGAAAGTGGGATGTGTTCAGACATAGAGTGCTTTTCTTGATTCCCTTGGAGAACATTTAGAAAAGTAATTCCACGTAGCAGCTTCAGAAATTCCCAGTATTTAGTGGCAAAAACAGGGAGACGGCAGGGACTCCCCTGCTCACCACCACGTCTCAGATCTTAGAATCATCTAGCACTGAAACACCCTTTCCTTCAAGGGCTGGAGAGTCAATATTTAGGCTTTGTGGGCGAGATGGTCTCTGTTGCAGCCACGCACCTGTGTCCTTGTAGCCTGGGTTGGCTGTGGACAACATGCACCTGAGTGAGCCTGGCGGCTCCAGGAAATTTTATTTACGGAACTGAGATTGGACGTTTGAACGTTTCACGTGTCATGAAATTCTTGTTTAGCTTTTGTCAACCAGTAAAAAAAATGTAAAAGCCATTCTTATCTCTCAGGCCATACGCAACCAGGTGTGTTGCAAGCGTTGGCTTGTGGGTCCTAGTTTGCCCACGTGTGATTCAGCACCTTCTTTAAATGAGCTCCAGAAGAAAGCATGAGATGATTCGAGAGAGAATCTGTACCCTTTAATCTTTTCACGACAACAGTATTTTAAAGCAGGAATGGCAAGTCGCTATTCTTTGCTTCGAGCAGACAACTATGTAGGGACCCTGAACTGTAGGGTCTTTAACGGGACCGGACTGGGGGGACCTGGAGCCTCTTTGCCTGATCAGGAACCCATCCCATGAGGTCCAGGTCCTTTTATATGAATTTTGACTCTACTTTGAGGATCCAGAACCAAGAGTCATACATGGATAAAAATGTATTTATCAAGATTTGTAAATTTATTTCCCCAAAATGTCCTAAAATTATACATCTTAAATGGCATTACTTATGTCATTGATTACTTATGAAAAGAGTTGGGAATCTCTGGAAGCTTTAGGATTTATGGTATTTATGAAGAGATTCATTAACATGTAACTTATTAAGGGATCTTTTCCTGGATATGTGAGAACCGGGCCCCCCCTGTATTAGGGCCCAGGACCTGGCCTCGCCTTTCTGACACTGAACCTGGCACAGCTCTTTTGTGGACGGGACTTGGAATCTGTTAGCAGGTCCTGCCGGGCTCGTGATGGCTACTGACGGCCTCTTAGGGCTTTAAAACTTGACCGAGAATAATAGCACACGACGTGCTGTAAACCAGCCTGCATCATTTTATCTCTCAATTTGCAGTTCAGAACAAACCGTAAAGTCCCCTTGTTCTAGGAAAAGTGATCAACTTTGCCTGAGCAGAGCCGGCGGACACCTCGTGCTAATTTTGTAAACGTTGAAGCTGAATGGTGAGCTCCTAGGTGGGCCTTTGACAACAGATTGAATTTCGGTGGCGACTTTTCTCACAAGTAACAGTGGTCTCTGAACAACACTTTTCTTTTTATATCTTTATTGGAGTATAATTGCTTTACAATGTTGTGTTAGTTTCTGCTGTACAACAAAGTGAAGCAGCTCTACGTGTACATATATCCCCATATCCCCTCCCTTTTGCGTCTCCCTCCCTCCCACCCTCCCTATCCCACCCCTCTAGGTGGTCACCGAGCACCGAGCTGATCCCCCTGTGCTCAATACATTTATGTGAGGCAGACTCCATGTAGATTTTAATGGTGTGGAGGTTGGGCTGGAAGAAATAATCTTCAATTAGGGGGCAGATCATCCTCTTATGGTTAGAAAGTCAAGTGTTTGGTTATCACGTGTTACTTCCAGGTTCAAAAGTTGAGAGAATTCATAACTAAAATAAAAAAGAGGTATCCGCTCAAAAAGACTTCTTTGTCGGAACACCGTCGTGTACTGGAACCTTGAGTCCTGTTAAATTCTGGGTGTATGAGAGGCCGCCTGAGGCCGAGGCCACGTGCCACCCAAGGCTGACTGCTGACCCTCTGCTGTGTCGTGGGAACGCTCCCGTCACCCCTACTGCCGTCCCACCCGGCTCTCCGAGTGAGAGGTTACTATTTCATAGACGGGAGTATAAGATGGTTAGCTCAGAATTATTCTGAGTATAATTATTCCAGCACTTTGATCTCCTTTCCAAGTTAAAGACACTTCTCTGTGTCGCTTTCCTGTGGTGCAAATTTCAAACAGGGGAAAGTCCGCTGGCTCCGACAGTCACAAGGTCAAACACCGTCAGATCCTAGTACAGAGAGAACATTCTCTTTTCCTGAGGAATTAGAAGTTGGCAGGAAATGGAAATATCAGACAGGAAGGTCTGGGGGGGGACTCCTACCTTAGAGGCTCAGGACACCGCCAAGTCCCGATGTCACACGTCTGGAGAGGGACTTAGGCATCTCATTTTTCTTACTCTACCTTCACTGCTGGTTAGTACCTGGAAGGAAAAGAAACTCCACCGCGTCAAGTTTGGGGAAGAAAGCGGTTTGCTAAAATTGGATGTGTAGGAGTCCATTTATCCACGAGCGTCATTCATGAAAACTAACTCTGTCTCTTTATACCACAGGGAAATGAAGATTGATTGCATTATTATTATTAATCTGGAACCAACCTCCCTCCTTCCTTCCTTCTTTCCCTTCCTTTATCTCTCCCTCCCTTCTTCCTCCCTTCCTCCCTCCCTTCCTCCCTCCTTCCCTCCCTCCCTCCCTCCCTCTCTTCTTCCTCCCTTCCTCCCTCCCTTCCTCCCTCCCTCCCTCCCTCCCTCCCTCGCTTCCTTCCTTCCTTCCTCCCTCCCTCCCTCCCTCCCTTCCTCCCTCCCTTCTTCCTCCCTTCCTCCCTCCCTTCCTCCTCCCTCCCTTCCTCCCTCCTTCCCTCCCTCCCTCCCTTCCTCCCTCCCTTCTTCCTCCCTCCCTCCCTCCCTTCCTCCCTCCCTTCTTCCTTCCTCCCTCCCTTCTTCCTTCCTCCCTCCCTTCCTCCCTCCCTCCCTCCCTCCCTTCCTCCCTCCCTTCTTCCTCCCTTCCTCCCTCCCTTCTTCCTTCCTCCCTCCCTCCCTCCCTCCCTTCCTCCCTTCCTTCCTTCCTCTCATCCCTCCTCCATACTCGATAAGCAATACTGTGCTGGAATAGTAACAGCCTCTGGATTCTGTCTGGGACCCTGATAACCCTGCGGTTATCTGTTTCTTATGCTGTCTCTCTATTTGCAGTCGCTAGCATGCAGTAGGATCAAAGTACTTTTCAAAGTGTGCGGATAAATGACACATTAAAAAAACATAATAGCAGAAGGACTGTAGCCGAAATGCCCAGCTGAGAGTTGGTGAGCACAGAAGAGGCGGCCATTAATTATGCCTGACAGGCTTAGCAAAGACACCACAGACAAGGGCACCTGAGTCTGACCCAGAAGGAGCGATAGGATTTAGGCTTAAGGTGGTTGTGACCCAGCTGTGAAGGTCAGGAAGACACTGTTCTTTCAGTCCTGTGATTTGCAGAAGTTTTCGGGCCCAGGCTTGCTTCATGATCTCAAAAATCACTGAGGCCCTCCCCCAAAGAGCCTTTACTTATGTGTGTTCTGTCCGTTCATATTCAAAGCACTGGAAATTCAAGTTGAGAATTTTGGGGTTTAGAAATATTTCTTTATTAATCCATTTAAAAGTGATAACAAATTCATTACAAGTTGTCGTAAATAATATATTTCAAGAAAAATAAACTCATTTTCCCCAACAAAACATTTAATGAGGACAGTTGCACTGTTTTAAGTTGCGGCCAACCTCTTTCGTAAAAGACAGCTAGATGTTCACATCTTCAACACTTATTGTGGCTCTGACAGAGCAAACATCACTTTAATTCCTGACTTCACGGAGCCTATGTTAACATTGGGTCATATTAAGTAGCGCGATATCACATGTTGGGAAGCCTTTGGGAAACTCCATTGTGTATTTATGAAAGGAAGAGAATAAAAGAGACAAACGACCTCCTAACATGAGGAGCAAATAGCTTTTCTCTTTTAAACCATCTGAAAGGTTCTCAGAGGCCCTCAATGGACACCCAGGGGTTCTAGGTGGAGAGAATGGCCTGACCAGAATACCAGATGCTTCTCTTAAAATGTATTTCCTAGGTTCTCCCCCAAATTCCCTCTAAGTCTCTTGGGGCCCAGCACACACCCATGTTCTCAGCTGGTCTTGGGTTGTCAAACCCCTGAGTGGCACAGACCTCTCCCCTGAGCCTCACCTGTGGTCTGCTGCCCATGGCCACTGCTATGGGATGCCCACAGGTGCCTCATTCTGTCTAAAGCCACCCCCTCTTCCACCGTCCCCCGTCTAGAATGACCCCTCCCTCCTCCCTCTATGTCATCCATTAGTTTCCGGTCCTGAGCATTCTGTCAACTTAATGCTGGACCGCTTCCAACTGACCCTTTGGTTCAGGCCCTCAGAGGTGCCCCCTGAATGAGTAAACAACCTTCAAACTGACTTCTGAACCTCTAGGTGTGTCTCCCTCTGTTCCGTTCTCTCACTGTTACCCTGGGATCTTGAGAAAATATGGGCCTGGTATGTCAGGCCCCCCCCCCCCCCCCGCCCAGTTTATAATCCTTGAAGATTTCTCTAGAGCCCTCGAGATGAAATTAAAATTTTTAGTATATTTTAGGGTGGTGCTGGTCAAAATGCTACGAGTAACGGTTATGGGGTTCGTAGAATCAATTTAGCTGTCCTTGACCAGCATCTTATAAAAACTATGATATACTAGAATAGGAAATATTAGAACATTGCAAGTCAATAATTCAATTCAATAATCATGGGTATTGTCCTGTGAAACAAGTGTTGCTGTTACACAGATGCATGTACGTGCGTCTGTGGATAGGGTCTCAGTGCCAAAGGTACTTCTTACTGCGATTCATGGTCCAATCAGTTTGAAAAACACTTTCTTAGCAGCCCCCCTGTCTACTCCCTTATTATCAAAGCAGGTTCTCCCGGGACCGCCCGACTCTCCCATGGGTCAAGTTACTTGCTGCTCTCCGGAGCCTTAAGCATGTTTTTCTTCCCTCTGGGCCTCTGCTCATGCTTCTGTCTATATATATCAACGCTGCTCTTCTCTCCATCACTCAGATGATTAGGAGTCAGCATTGAAGAGTCGGCTCATAGAATGCCTGCTGGGAAATTCTCTGTCCCCTGCCTACCGCCCCCGACCTTGGCCTCCCCCGGGGTCATCCCAACATTCCACGGGGGCTGGTGCAGGATCCAGAGAACCTAACACACACCGTCTACCCATTGCATTGCTCCTTGAAGACCAGCACGGCGTCTGTCCTTGTGGCCCGAGTGCAGTCCTGACACAGAATCAAAGCTCCAGGCACTGGTGTTACCTGAAGTCAACAGTGATGGCCTCAAAAATTCTCGAAGGCATTTTTGATGTCTCCCTGTTTCCCATCCTCTGTATTGAATGAAACAAGGCTCCTCCAGGGGGGAAGGGAGACCCTGAGCACACTCTAGGGGGCTCCTGTAATTTACTGAACATTAGGATGTGATGTGCGGCCGTGACATCTTAAAGACTGACGGCCGCAGGGAGAAAGTGGGACCCCGAGGCACAGTCTAGCGTGGTCACACTCTGCCCCGGCGCCATGCAGCCTCTCGCCTCGGGGAGACTCCCCCCCAGTTCTCAGACTCAGTACCATTTCTAGTTTATCGCCTCCACTGAAAACAGCTATCACCCTGGCAATTTTCCCTTCGTTTCTGTGTGTATTTCACTAATGTCTCTAGAGTTATTACAAGTTCCTCACTAGAATACATGGTCCGTGAGGTCAGGGATCGAATTTATTTTTGCTCTCTCACATCCACCATCAGCGCTGGGAGAGTGACCGATGATGTGAGCCCCTAGCAGGCCACAGATGGGGGAGGAAGAGCCTGCCTGAAAGGGACAAGAACTAGGCTGATGACGGTTCATTTTATGTGTCAAATTGACTGGGCCTTGGCGCCCAGACAGTTAGTCAAGCATGATTCTGAATGTGCCTCTGAGGGCACTTTTGGATGAGACTGACCTTCGAACTGGTGGGCTTGAGGTAAAGCAGGTTGCCCTCCATGATATGGGTGGACCTCACCCAACCTGTCGAAGGCCTGATGAGAACAAAAGCCTGACCTCCTCCAATCAAAAGGGAGTTCTGCCAGCAGACGGCCTTTGGGTCTGAACTGCAACGTCGATGCTTCCTGGGTTTCCAGCCTGAAGGCCCACCCTGGAGATTTGGGCTGATCTGTCTCCATAATCGCTTGAGTTAATTCCTTAAAACGAATCTCTTCCTACATGGAAGCTCCTAGTGGCTCTGGCTCGGCAGAGAGAATCGTGGAGGCATCGCCTGCCGTCCTGAGGCAGCAGGGTTCCTCCTCTCCCCTCGACTCCCCTCCGGGGGGCTTGATGCCCATCTGCAGGGGGCTGAGACGCAGCCGTGTCAGCACGGAGCTACAGATGTTCTCAACACTTCGGGGAAAAAACTACTGATAGATTCAAACAAGCAGGGGTATCGTGTAAACTAGAATCCAAAGTGTGTATATGTTGGAAAAACAAAGCAGACGGGAAGTCCTTGGAGGGTGGGGGAGGCCTCGGGGTGAGAGCTCCTGGGGCATCTCCTGGGGGCCTGGGTTCTAGGAAGGTGGCTTCAGAGCGACTGGAGGGCACTCTCTCTTCAGAGACTCCTGGCCCCAAGTCGAGTCAAGACAACTCAAAGACTGGCTCCCAGGCCAATTCAGAGATGCAACTGGGAGGATGCCCGGGGTAGAACAGGGCTGTGAGGGTCACTGTCTACTCTGAGGCCCCAAGTTAATAACAAAAGCACCGTGTACCGAGCCCCTGGTGTGCACTAGGCAGGATGCTGGGCTCCAACAGCTGGTTTGCCATCATTCAGACCTGTCACTAAACATCGCTTAGAAAAAGGAAGGTGGACCATAATGAAAAGGGGCAGGAAAAAGCCCCCGGATCCTTTAATAACTGTGGAGGGCAATATTACAGGTGAAAGAAAGTAGGTCTTTTCAATTGTTTCAGCATATTTGAAGCCTTCCTTTGGGTTCTAGACACTCTTCTAGTACACACACTTTCACACACACACACTCACACAGAGCTACACAGGGGTCTCGCTTAATAAGAAGAAGGAGATAAACTTGCCACACACCTTTCCTGATCTATCTAGGTCAGTTCTCGGTATCATCCTCACACCATGTAGCTCCAATTTAATAGCGCTTTTAAGGTTGTCATTTTATAAATGCAGAGTTGGGTTTTTTTTTTAAGTTACTGTTTCTCTCAATTTTAAATTCTGCGTGTTCCTCCCGGCCTCCTTTCTCTTCTTCCGGCTCTCCCTCCCTTCCCCCTCCCCCGCAGCCGCATTCTCCCCCAGAACTGGGCACAAGTGCCTGGCGCACAAGGGCCTGGGACGAAGCGCTGGGCAGGGCGCTCAGTACAAGGAAGCTGACAGTTGCCCATGACGATGAGTGAGCCCCGGAGAAAGGAAGTCTTCACACCCCGGCTCTACAGGAAGCCATATGGCTTCCTGCACCCACGCTGGGTTTTCCCACATGAGAACACTTGGGACGTTACAGTGGTTATTCCTTGTGATGGGATTGCTAGCGTGGCCCCAGAGCCTCCCACACTCAGGTGGTTGAATTGCTGGCCTGGTGGGAGCCGGCCCGCAGAGGTCCCAGCTGTGATGAAGACTTAGCGATGGTGCCCGTGGCCCCTGGGCCCCAGGCACCATATACACAGATATGTGTGTGGCCATGCGCAGGCACAGGTGCAGACTTGATATGGACCCAAATAACACTGATGGGTTTTGCAGATGTGCGTTTCCAGTGATGTGCACTGAGCATTACCCACCTGCTTTACTGTGATTGCCGTTCACTGGGCTTGCCACACTTGTGTATTTGCGGCGTGCAGGGGCCAGCCCATAGATCAAGCTGCGTGTGGCAGGATAGAAAAGAAAGTGACGGGGTTTGCAGTATCGGCTGGGAGAGCTTACAGGAAGGAGCTTAATTAGAAACTGGGAGCGACGGGGAGAAGACACATGTTTTTGGTTATTTTATGATTGTTGGGCCCAATTTCCTTTCCATATGTAGAAGTACACGGGCCAGATGCTTTGAAATTGCCTGAAGCCCCATGACTGACGCACACGTGGGCCAGGGAGGGAAGAGACTAGGGCAAGGGGAGCATCTGCCGTGTCTTTGGCGGGTGACTGCTGGCTGGTCCGGTGTAAGTCACGGTTATGTGCCGTCAGAGCTAGAAAAGGTGGAGGGGCCACGGGGCTGTGACTGGGTGAGACATTGGGTGGGTCTTTGTAGAAATACAAAGCAATACTTGGCTGACTCTTGATTTCCCACCCCCAACAAAGAAAAGAAGATAAAAATGCATTGATCCCTTGTGAAAAGGAATTTGCTTCTGTCAAATAGGAAGGAGGAGTAGCAAGTGTTCACTGTAGAAATAACTTTGAGAAGCCCAGATTGACGTAAATACGGTTTCCCAGTACGACCATCAAGGAAAACACACCAGCCTTTGTAAGTGGTGGGCTTAAAGGGCCTTAAGGAAATTGGGTGAATTTACAGCTTTTTGAGGGTTTGTTCTCTGGGCGGCTGTGGGGCGGGAACTCAAGCAGTGATGTCGGCAGGACACAAAGCGAAGCGACCGGAGCCCCTGTACCTGCGGGATTTCATTAAAGACTCAGAGAGTGAGATTAGTATAATGGGACGCTTGCAAATTCAAAACCAAACGCTGTACCTGAGGTGCCCCCAAACCTCAGCTGATAATAAACCAACACAGTTGGCAACTGTGCCAATAAAGGGAGAGGAAATAGCCCTCCTCCAGGGTGACGAGAGGCTGCCAGGAGGGGCAGCCCTATCGCTAGCCCGAGGGGACCGTCGGTTACTACAGACACAGCCAGCCTCGCGTTGCAGCAGTGGCTTTGAATTCCAGCCTTGGAAACCTGATCCCAACCTGATCTCGTTAAAGACAAAGCAGGGGCAAAGTTGGGACAGGACAGCGATGCTGAGGATGTGGCCTTTGGCATCTTCGTGCGGTTTGCTTGCGGTGAAATACCAACCACTTGCAATTTCAGACCAAAGGTGGATATTCTGAGGTCCCAGTGGAAACGTGTGACGAATAGGGTGGGTCTAATCCAATCCACTAACCGTGGCCAATTCTGGTGGGGCTGCCTGGGGAAGTGGTCCAGGGCAGGGGGCTGCTGGGCCCCTTCAGCAGTGGCTGAGAACAGCTGACATTTCCATTCCTTCTGTTTGGGGTCAATTACTCACACACACACACAATCCACATATAGGATGGGTTTGCGGGCGTGAGTATGCAGACCAGGGGTAGGGTTAGATGAACCAGGCTCAGAAGGGATCATTGGAGCTAGTCAGTTACGTGACTCTTAAAACAAAAGTTGGTGTGGGTGCACATGCGTGCACGTTTGTATGTGTGTGTTTTGTTTTTCCGTGTGTGGTCACATGGAGCAAACACCGGGCTTTCAATCTTAGAAGACTTAGGTTTTAATCTCGGTCTGATTTCTAGGTGTGCGTTCATTGGCGAATTGTTTAAATGTTCTCGTTCCAATTCTCCGTTTGCAATTGTTTACTGTAAAGCACAGGATGAGGATGTTTATTTCACTATAATTGGAACATGGAATATTCTCCCCCCTCCCCTGCATCATTTTCCTTTTCTTTCTTAAATCCCCACAACACGATTACTGTCCTTCCATTTAGTTGAGAGAGGTTAGCATTGTTGAAGACTGTTCACTCGGCTTCCTAATTTGGGGATGAGAAAGCTATATCCCGTAATCTAGCCCTCAGCTCCTTGTCACCTAGCCCACAGAGCTAATGAATGAATCAAAGAGCCCATACTTCTCTTTATACATTCTAAAGATGTAAACGCTGCTAAATTTTTTCATTTTAAGTGATTTTTTAAATTGTGGTAAAATATACATAACATAAGCTTTTCTATTTTTTTTTTTGTTTGTTTTTTTGCGGTACGCGGGCCTCTCACTGTCGTGGCCTCTCCCGTGGCGGAGCACAGGCTCCGGACACGCAGGCTCAGCGGCCATGGCTCACGGGCCCAGCCTCTCTGCGGCATGTGGGATCTTCCCGGACCGGAGCACGAACCCGTGTCTCCTGCATCGGCAGGCGGACTCTCAACCACTGCGCCACCAGGGATGCCCCGAACTTGCATTTTAAAAGAACTACTCTGCTTGTTACCCTGAGTAAAGATTCCACAAAGGGAACTGATTATGGACACAGTAAACCAGGTTAGAGAGCCATTGCAACATTCCAGGGTAAGATTAAATTTGCTGAGAAATAAAAAAGGAGTCAGAGATGAACCTGGTGGTGTATATACTCAGCAAATAGAGGTGAAGTTGTCATTTATTGACAGCAAGAATATGGCTTGGGTGGAGAAGTGGAGGGATGGTGAGTATGTTGGACAAATGGTATAACAATGGAAAATTTCCCTAAAATCATCTTTAAATGTAACGCAATACCCACCCTGATCACAACATAATTCTTTATTGAAGTGTATTTGATTTATAGTATTATATTAGTTTCATATGTTACAATTAATTGAATGACTATTGGTGCATGGGTTTATTTCTGGGTTCTTTATTCTGTTCCATTGATCTGTGTGTCTGTTTTTGTCCCCGTCCCACAATGTATTCGTGACTGAAGCCTTGTAGTATAGTCTCAAGTCAGGGAGCACGATGCCTCCAGCTTTGTTCTTTTTTCTTAAGATTGCTTTGGTGATTCAGTATCTTTTCTGATTGTATGTAAGTTTTAGGATTCTTTGTTCTGGTCCTTTGAAAAATGTCATGAGTATGTTGGTAAATATTGCGTTAAATCTGTAGATTGCTTTGGGTGGTATGAACACTCTAATAATATTAATTCTTCCAATCCATAAACCCGGGATAGCTTTCCATTTCTTTGTATCACCTTCAACTTTCTTAATCGATGTTTTATAGTTTTCAAGGTATAGATATTTTACCTCCTTGGTTAAGTTTATTCGTAAACTTGGTTAATAAACTTGATTAAGTTTATTTCATTCTTTTTGATGCAATTTTAAATGGGATTGTTTTCTCGCCTTCTCTTTCTGATAGTTCATTATTAATGTATAGAATAGCAGCATATTTCTGTATATTAATCTTGCATCCTGCAAATTTACTGAATTCTTTTATTGTTCTTATTGTTTCGGGTGGAGACTTTAGACTTTTCTATATATTTTATCATGCCATCTGCGAATAGTGACAGTTTTACTCTTCCTTTCCAATTTGGATGCCTTTTATTTCTTTTTCTTGTCTGATTATTGTGGCTAGAACATTCACTATTATGATTTTTTTAAAATGAAAATGTAAGTTGTGGAATTCTACCTTTTAAAATTTAAGATCTATATGAGTAATTTAAAAAATCCATTTAAATTTATGTAATTTTGTTTTTTAAAAATTTTCTTAATATTGCTTAAATTGATAATTTGATGGATATATTATTTAGTAAATACTGATATGCAAATTCTATCTTTTTGACAAAATTATGCTCTGCCAGTTATTCATACCTGAGGAATTCCTGGGAAATCCACGTGACATTACTAGAAGCATCATGGTGGGTGGAAGCTTCCTAAATTAGAAAGATGGTGCTTAGCATAAAATAAACATCCCAGTATAGGATTGGCCCTGCAAATCCAATGTCATGGGAAATCAGTTTAATAAAACGAGAATGTATATAACAAATATCATGACATGAACAAAATTGGTTAAAATTTAAAAGAGTGTTTGTGATTCCAGGATAAGCTTCCGTTACCTGAATTTACCCCTTTCCCTGACAAAACACTATGTTTTCAGGCCTTCGTTTTCCTTTATGGAAAAAGAGCCATATCAGAAGAAAAAGCGTCACATTCACCTCAGTAGAGGAAGAATAACATTTTTTAAATTTAGGAAATAAACTTGGTTGTGTAACTTGATAACAGTCGAGGCAATAGGTTAATATTCACTAATGTGTCTTCTCTGCAGTGCTGGCACACGTATGGGAAAAATATATCAATGGTGGAAGTTTCATTACAATTGTAGTGTTTGAGAACAAGATGTTGTTTTGGTGTATATCATATATATTTAAGAGATATGATCATTTAAAACTGTGAATGCAGGAATAAGTTTATGATGCTGTGTTTTAAAGGAATGTGCTTAGTTCCCTCTCACGAAGTAGGTATTTATTGAATATCTGCCGTATGCCCCTAAATTCCGTGCATTCAAATTTATACATTCAGAGGGAGAACTTTTAAAAAAAAGGTTTTCTTCTTTTTGACAAGTTTGTGAAGTGAACGTGAGGAGGATGGGTCTATTGTCATCTCACCCACATTCTCAAGGGCTTTTCACAGTGGGTTTCTCTCTGCTGTGAGAGCGTTTCTAGCGCTCACGTCTGCATTTTTTGGAGTCTAAGACGGCCCCTGAATGCAAATCTTTAAGAATCATTCCAACGTTTGCAGAAACCCTGGAAGTGTTGGACTCATTTACACTCATGGGAAACTGGTCTCCAAAATAGTACTTTCCTAAGGAAATTTTATGCAAAATTTTGACCCTTGACATTTTTACTGTGCATATTCACATTAGCATGTGTGCTTTTCCCCATCACACGAGTCTAATTGCCAGGACCGATACACATGACTACACCGAAATTTTATCTCCAGGGTCATAAAAGAAACACCTTGCCCTTATTAACAAGAGTAACCAATAATTAGTGAGAATTTATTGTGTGCCAGGCACTGTTCTGAGACTTACATATGTTAATTTATTCAACCCTCTCGACCAAATTGTCAAGATATTCTTTCTGACTCAAGATATTTGAAACAGAGGCAATATATAGAACTCACAGTTAAAGGAAAAATCATAAAAGACAACTGCAAAACTTTCAAGGGACACAAGTTGAAAATTCACAGAAGAAAAGCAATATGAAATGGTTAATAAACACAAAAGTAGATCTTTCATGAATAACTAAAGGAATTCAAATGTGTATAACCCAAAGTCACCATTTTTCAGTTAAAATGAGCACATAGAAAATCAGAACAGTACTGGTGAAGGTACAGTCAACTCAAACACCAATGGTAGAGACATAATTGTGCCTTGACAGTATGCATACAGATATTTTTTAAAAAACATTGCCTCTAGCTATTAAACGTATAATCTTACCCCAAAATTTATCTTAATGGGACCTTGGAATTTTATAGAGGAAGTATTAGAATCTTTGGAAATAGAATGAACCATTTAGGAAGTGGTTTTGCAAATTGAAAAAAAGTGACCCCTTTGAACAGTACACATAAAATAAACATGGTGGATCAAGATTTTAATTATTTTAAAAAATCTTTAAAATTGGCAAGAGAAAATACAGGGAAATACCTCAGTGAGACACACAGTACAAATTATAAAGGTAAAAACGGATACATTTGAGGGTATACATTTTTAAAAACCCGTATAACAAAAAGCAACACACATAATATTTAAAAGAGACAGACTGGAAGAAGATGTATCGGTCAAAGAACTGATCTATATTTAGAACTGTAAATAATTCATACACATCTATTGATAGGTACATAATAGGAAAAATAGAAAATTGAAGAAAAATGGTCAAAGGATATAAACAGAAAATTTACAGAAGAAAAATCTAGAAAGACAAAAACATGAAAAGATTTTCAACATTAAGAGTAATCAGGGCTTCCCTGGTGGCGCAGTGGTTGAGAGTCTGCCTGCCGATGCAGAGGACGCGGGTTCGTGCCCCGGTCCGGGAAGATCCCACGTGCCGCGGAGCGGCTGGGCCCGTGAGCCATGGCCGCTGAGCCTGCGCGTCCGGAGCCTATGCTCCGCAACCGGAGAGGCCACAACAGTGAGAGGCCCACGTACCGCAAAAAAAAAAAAAAAAAAAAAAAAAAGAGTAATCAGAATTCTTTCAGAATTTGACAGATTAAGAGAACAAAAATTAAACAAAAATCCAGGAAATTAAAGCAACACATATAAAATGTTGTAGAATATAAGTGGTATAATCCCTGATTTCTTAGGCAAATACTGGACCATCAAGCAAACCTTAACGCTGAACAACAAATGTTCCACAAATGGCCCACAGATCTGCTGAGATGTGGCTCGTCTTAGTCACCCAGAAAATGGGGCAGGGCCTGGGCAGTTAGCACCCCTACCCACAGACATTTCTCCAGGGTGCTGTGCAAATATTATCATTTCTGTGTGTACCATAATGTAAACAAAATGTTTACATAATGTAAACAAAAACATAATGTAAACAAAATTCTGTGTGTACCAAATGTAAACAAAAACATAATGTAAACAAAATAAGTTTCCTTAAAACTTTGGAGGCATTACTTCATATTTTCTAGAATTAAGGATTGCTGAAGAAACCTGAAAGCATTCTCATTGTTACTCCTTTGTAGAAAAGGTTCCAGTGATAGTGTTCACATTCTTTTTATAAGTGTGTAATATTGATATACTTATACCAAAATGAAACTCTATAGACATTCTAGTAGAGACAATATCACATGAGACCTAGAATTGGTTGAGACAAGAGGTTTATTGTTTCCTAACATCAGGCAAAGTTAGCTAATAAAGTACTAACTGTGTGTTTATAAAATAGGTCCCTGATAGATGCAAGAATAGCATTTACTACACACCAGACACTTCACAAGTCCTAACTCCTTTAATTGTCACAACAACCCTGGGACGTGGGTAATTAGCTTCATTTTGCAGATGGAGAAACCGAGGTGCAGAGATGTTAGTAAATTTCCCAAGGTCATAGGGCCAGTGAACGGCGGTCAGAACCTGAGGCCAGGCAGTCTGGTCCCGAGTCACTCCTCCTTCTCTCCCCCCAGTCCTGTCTCCTTCCCTCGCCCACCCACACCTCTGTCCCCAGTGTCACCCACCCTAGTCCCCACTCTCCCACCTCAAGGCCTCGGCCTGCCCCCTTTGACTGGTCCTGCCCACACCTGCCCCGTCTACACCTGCCCCGTCTACACCTGCCCACCATCCCCTCTTTCAGGCCTGGCCAGTCGTCATCTCCTCAGGAGGGCATTCTTGACACTTTTGGGTGAGGCACCTCCAGGTCTGCCCAGGACTGAGGGGTTTCCTGGGCTGGAGACTTTCGTGCCAAACCTTGGGAAACCTACCCTAGAGTCCAGGCCTGTTTTTTCTCTCCTGATCTCCAAACTTTTATATTTTCCCTGCCTGTCTGTCTTCACCAGGATTATAGCCCCCTGAGACGAGGGCCCTTTGTTCCTTTTCTTTGTTTGTTTTGTTTATTACTGTTTCCGGGGACATTAGAATAACACCTGGCACAAACTATAGGTATTTGTTGAGCAAGTAATTCAAATGGGTCAAACCATTTAAAAAAAAATCCACCGCCATAGGCAATGAGGAACCATTAAATCTTGCGATCCTTTTTGGGAATATGAGAGGTCAACTCTCTAAATACACCTTTGTCCTAGGATATTACCGATTAAAAAAATCCCCTTTGTTCACGTGGCCACCACCTCCCATTCTGTCTCTCATTTACTTAGAAATTTTAAAAAATTTAAATATTTTTGGATGCGTGTGAAAGAGGTGAGGACATAGGAAAAGGAGATGTAACGCTGTGAAGAGAGAAACAAGAGAGATTGGAAGAAGTTCCCAGGAGCTTTGTTCCCCTGAAAAACGGGGAGCGTCTGGACTGAGGCCACCCTAGGAGGGGCTCCCATCCCCGTGGGAGGGGACGCGCCCAGGGCCGGAGCTGGGCAGTCTCCTGAGCCGCTCACCGCGTGGAGAGCATCTTTCCTTCACGCCGGGACTTAGACGTAACACTAACCGGCCTTTCTTTCTTGAACCTGTGACGCTTTCTTGCTAAATTCAACTCACAGCCTTTTTTCAGACTTCGCTATGCGGGGCGTAAAAGTTATCTTGGAAAGCGGTCCGCACATTTTTATAAAAATCACCTTTTCGTTTTTGATTCCAAAGTCTTCATCATTCTGGGAAGCCTTCTTGCCTTGTTACAGAGATGATAGCGGGAGCCGGAGGGATGGCTCTGGAGTCATTAACTTAAGGGATTCAGGGGGCATAAACCCTCCACTCACGTTTCCATACCCCCCCCCTCCCACCAGCAGAGCTCTGCGAGAAGTGGCGTTTCGATTGTTCGAGAACTCTGCCTTTAATGTACATGTTGGGCAAGGCGTGTAACTGCTACAGTGCAAACTGTCTCACCGGTCAGGTCTGTGTCCCTCCTGGGGGAGAGGGGGCGTGGCTTCAGCTCCATGCCCTCGTCCTCCACCCAGTCCAGGAGCGATGCTTTCAGGGCTGGGAGGCTGCTGTGTTGTCCCCGTAACAAGCACTTGCTCACTCAGCCGTGCGCAGCAGCAGGGGAGAAAGAATTTCCACTTTAGATTAAACATCGATTATATATAAAAAATGCCATGGGATGGAAGTCTTGAAATGGGAAAATTTGTCATCGTCATTATTCCTTCCCTGCCAGGAGGCACTCACTGCCCTTCCTCAACTTGATAACATTTCACTGGCTGGCACGACAGTAAAACACGTCTGGGGGAACCACAGGAAACAGCCAGAGGAAGACACAGCTACTTGTATGTGTGTCAGGCTTTGGGAATAATCGATGCGCCCTTACTTTATTATTTACATCTGCCCCAGTATGTACACCTAATGCCCAGTATTTTCCTCAGCTTGTTTTCTTCCTGGAGCTCAGGGAACACGCTGTGCCAATGCTTCCTAAGAAGAGGGAATTGCCTCCAGAGACGTGGGCGCTTACGTGGCCTGAAAGCTTAGAGGGACAAGTGTCTGTCCTCTGTAGCCAACCACGGCGTCTTGTTTCCTTCGGACTGTAACCTCTGATCTCGGCCACAGCCTCAGGTAGGAGCTGAAGGTCAGATTACTGTTTTCTGTTTCCGTAGTTGAATTAATTCCCTGTCCTGAGATGTCTGCACTCCTGGCCCAGCTGGTTCCTCAGCAGGGAAGCGTTCTTCTCACCCTCCGTAAGAATTTTACCGCCGTCCAGCCCGGCGGTGGCCCCAGTTCCGCCCGGTGCCGTTGGTGCAGTGTGGTTGCCCCCTTCCCCGAACCCTGTCCTCACACCTTCCAGTCCTGGAGTTTCCCACCGGTCCGGGCACTGCCAGGCAGAGGTGGTTCCCTTCAGATTCTGATCTCTTCCAGCATCTTCTCCCATCCTGGCTCACACCTGCTGCGTCAGACCCCCCGCGCTGCCATCTGGGGGGGCCGCGTGGGGACCCGATGGTGGAGGAGCCTTAAAATGGTCCCCGAGTTTCGGCTCTGGAGAGCGGTCAGCTGGCAGCCTCATCCCGAGACGGGGTTGAACAGAGAACAGCAGATTCGGGGTGAGGCGTTAGGCTCCTGCCTGCTCTTGGGCCTCGTTTTCTGAGCTGAACGTCGGCCTCACTCATGGCAAGGAAACTGCTGAGTTTCCAGAGGCAGCAGTGACGCGCCGGGCTCACCGGGGGGCGTGTCCTGTGTCGTCTGGGTCCTGGCCCAGGTGAGCCCTCCCAGGGGCCCCACGAGGGGGCCGCGCATCTTCCCCACATCCGTGTCCAGATCCCGGAACGGGACCCTGACGGCTCAGCTCTGTGGGCGCACAGAGGCCACACTCAGACGGCCGGGGCCCAGGTGCCACCGCAGAAGTGTCCCTGGTGCAGGCCTGCCCACTCTCTGTACTCGCTGGGGACCCCGCTCCCTACCTGCCTGTGACTTTACAACCCTGACCATGCTCTGGTTTCCCCCACTTCATTTCATGTCTCTCGCTCCAGGCTGGCGTTTATCAGCTCAGGCATACTCCCCTCTTCCCCAAACTCAGCAGCTCAAGAGGAGTGACAGGGTTTGAAATTTGTTCGCAGCCCAGGTGACAGATGCGACCACGATCCTGACAGAAGCCCTTAGCAGTGAGCGCTTGCCGAGGGCCGGCCTGGCTTGTGGACGCAGATCAGCTCATTCAATCCTCACGGCAGCACTAGGAGCTGGCTCTTTCATGACAGCTGTTTACACAGGAGGAGGCTGTGAAGCCCAGAGAGGTTAAGCGCCTTGTCCGAGGCCACACAGAGATCCATGGTGACGGCGGGCTTCGACATCGGGCAGCCTGGTTCTGGCCCCTAAACCATCACAGGTAGAGGGGTGTCATGCTCGGGTCACACGGGGTTTTCAGAGATCAGGAGGTGTGTGGTCAGGTCCATGCAGCCCTGTCTGCAGCCCGGGGGATGTCATCCTGCAAAAACACCCAGAACTGTTCCTGTCCATCCCCTTTTGCTGGCTTCTGATTTTCCTCCGTACTTGTCCTTCCTCCGTCTTTCCTCCGAGGGGAACCTACACACAACTGTTTGTGGCATCTGTCCTGTATCCTTCCTTATCAACATTTGGAAAAAAAAAATTGTGTCACTTGTTAAGAACACTGATGGGTTACCTTCTCTATAGAGTTCTACCCTGGAAAACCACATTGGCAAGAAAACTAGGATAGCTTTTTAGTACCCCCAGGGCATTTCTGGACACTTTAAAGTTACCTTATATTTTTCCTTGTTTTGTGGGTCACTTGTTTTTATTTTCCTTCTAGGAGTTAGTAAGTTAATTCATTATAGAAATTAGTTAAAAGTAAGATATGTAAACTAGTTTCTGTACTTTGTGTGTAGAAAATAGCATTTCCAAAAAATGCCTATGATATTAATTAATCACGTCATAAAGAACCTCTTGGTAAATCTGTGCTGGATTTGTGACAAATCAAATGTGCTTATTTTAAAGTAATCACATGGTATTTTGAGGTACTTTTTAAAAAAATTAATGAATTATGGCCGCTGGGTCTTTGTTGCTGCGCGCAGGCTTTCTCTGGTTGCAGTGGGCGGGGGCCACTCTTCGGTGCGATGCGCGGGCTTCTCATTACGGTGGCTTCTCTTGTTGTGGAGCACGGGCTCTAGGCGCGTGGGCTTCAGTGGTTGTGGTTCACGGGCTTCAGTAGTTATGGCTCACGGGCTCTAGAGTGCAGGCTCAGCAGCTGTGGCACACAGGCTTAGTTGCTCCGCGGCATGTGGGATCTTCCTGGACCAGGGCTCGAACCCGTGTCCTTTGCATTGGCAGGTGGGTTCTTAACCACTGCGCCACCAGGGAAGCCCTTGGGGTACTTTTGACCTGAACTTAACCTTTTTATAGATTAAAAAATTTCCTTTACTCCAGAGTCTCAAATTGCCTGTCAAGATTTTAATTAGTTCCAACTTAGGAGCAGACCGCTTCTATAATGCAGTCTCCTCTTTACCCCTCTCATCTCTCCAAGTTGTCACCAGTATGTGAAGCTGGATTTCTGTAGCGTTAGTGCCGCTGAAAGCACATTTTCTCTCTTAGCTGGAGAGAATTGCTGCCCGGTTTTTGGGTGTTACGTTCAGGGGGCCCATAGCAATGTAACAGGCCTAGGAGTTGCGTGCTTCCAAGTACCCCCAGGTCTCTGACTCTCCGGGCTGGGGAGGTTGGGAGGCCGCCTCTGAGGTATGGACTGAGGGGCCACTGCTTTCCCCACGTGGAGAACACATCTCAACCCCAGCTCGGACGTCTGGCACACTTACTACTTTCTTGTGGTTCTCCCCCCACAGGGACCTTGTGTTTCCTTGCGTATCGGCCTTGGATAGGAACATGTTTTAAATTACATCTAAATCGGGAACTTCTCAGCTCACGCACAACATTGTTGATGCAAAAGTTACATAGCTAGTCCTTGACTTGGGTGCCGTGTGCCCAGGGGTACGTACTCCATCCTGATTCATCAGTCTGTCCACCGATGGTCTGTGCACTTCTATGTACTGATGTTCTATGTCACTAAATATGATTACGAGAAAAGCGATCCATGAGAAGCGCAAAATGTCTCTTCACTCACGTATCTGGTGCAGAATTTTCTCCTTGCGCTATTGACCTCTGACCCTGCGGGTGCTGAACTGGGCCCCCGGACTGGTTCTGCTGCCCCCAGATTTTGAGCATGGTCAATATAAATGAACTCAAAATCTCATCCCTGCAAACTGATTTGCTCTTCAAGTTAGAACTTGAATTTGCAGCCTTTGAAAGGCCGGCAAAGCGCCGTGGTGAATGTGTGAGCTGAGAGCCATATCTTTCTCAGGGAGATTGCTGCAACATCAAAGAGAAGCGTCTAAACATAACTTTGAGGTTTCTGTTGCGGCTCGCGAGGTATCGTGATAGAGTTAACTGAAGCTGAGCAGGTTATGCTCTTTCAAGTTTTATCCCAGGAAAGTTCTGGTTTTTGAATGAAAACCGATGGATTTGGGCAGACAGAAGGTGGCTGGGTTCCTGAGCTGTTATTTATAAACGCAGAAACCAAGTCTAGGGAGCTGCCCTCACTGGATCTTTGATAAAAAGTAATACTAAAAAAAAAGGTATGAGACTTGGCGTTCAGAGAAATAAACACTATAATCTCAGTAGATCTGAGATAAGAAACAGGCATTTTCTTTCTTGGCTTTGGGCAAAGTTAAGTTGCAAAGGGAAAACCGAAATGGAAATTGAATCCTTTGATCTTTTGTTCTTCTCTTTTCCTCTTTCATTCCGTTGTATTGATATATTTTTCTCTGCCCTTCCTCTTTCTTTTCCTTTCCAAAAAAGACTATTGCAATTTTGAAACTCTCAGGTGAGTGAATAGCTGAGGAGAATTCATGAACTGTTTACTAGCTCTGCCCTGTCTAGTGGGGTCTGCACTGCTTTGACGAGTCAGTTAGGAGATATTTCCCAAAGCAGAGGAAACAAAAACTGCCCTGGCCAGGCCTGAGGTCATCACCCTGCTGCTGGAGATGCCGGGGACTTGGGTTTGTAAACCTATGGTGGCCTTTGTCATCCACTGCCTGTGCTTAGCTGTCCCGATTCCTATGACAACTTGAAGGGATTCCCTCCTGCACATAGGCCTTCCCTCCTCCAAAAAAACACACTTTGAAAAGTCAGTTCTTTGCAAGTTGCTTCTGCTTTACGAGTGTGTTTGGAATTGACCCTGCAAGTTTACGTCTCCCTGTTTGGAGTTTTTCTGCAGGAATGGAGAGAATGGGCTTTGTTACAACATCTGAGGACTCTGCTGTCCTCTTAACCTCCCCTCCTCAAAGGAGGTGGGGCGCCAGGACCAGGAGACGTGACTGTGGGCTGTGGGTGCCCCGGTGACCTCAGGAGGCTGTTAGGCACCTGAACCCCTCTACGCTCATCTGTGAAAACAGGAACCGTGACCGGCGCTCCTTTCACAGGGTCCTTAAGGGGCGGATAAATGATACAGCGGCACATCGTACGTGCTCAGCTGGTGTTTGTCGTTATCAGGAGGCCACTCTCCTCTCCACCTCGGGTCACGCATCCCTTTAAGCTCCGGGAAAGAACGAGATTGAAATGAACACTCTCTGGTTTCTGCACATCGATGCGTTCTGTTTCTCTGGACGTTGCGTATGTGTGTCTAGGCCTCATGTCCTGCGAGTCTTTGTTCAAATGTCATCTCCATAGTGAGGCTGCCTCTGACTATTTTAGCTAAAACTCTAAGCCCTGCTCCCTCCACCAGCCCCAGATTGGCTCTGCCCCCGCATTCTGCTTCATTTTTTTCCATGGCGTCTAACATTTTTAAGGACTTTATATCACTTACTTATTTGTTAGGCTACTAGAATGTGAGTTCCATGAAGCCAAGGACATTTGTTTTTCACTGATGAATCCCCAGGTCCCTGGAAACGTAGCTGACAGTAGTAGAAACCCAGTAAATATTTTCTTTTCTATTTTATTTTATTTTTTAACATTTCCTCTTTTTTATTGAATTATAATTAATTTACAGTGTTTCAGGTATACAGCAAAGTTTCTTATTCTTTTCCCTTATACGTTATTACAAAATATTGAGTAGAGTTCTCTGTGCTGTATAGTAGGGCCTTGTTGGTTATCTATTTTATATATATTAGTGTGTATATGTCAATCCCAGTCTCCCAATTTATCCCTCCTCACCCTTTCCCCTTTGGTAACTATAAGTTTGTTTTCTATGTCTGTGAGTCTGTTTCTGTTTTGTAAATAAGTTTATTTGTATCATTTTTTTAGATTCCACATATAGGTAATATCATATGATATTTGTCTTTCTCTGTCTGACTTACTTCACTTAGTATGATAATTTCCAGGTCCATCCATGTTGCTGCAAATGACGTTATTTCGTTCTTTTTTATGGCTGAGTAATATTCCACTGTATGTATGTGTATGTGTGTGTGTGTATATATATATATATATATATGTATATGCCGCAAATCCAGTAAGTATTTCCTGAATGAGTGAAGGAAAGCATGTCTTATGAGACAGTCTTGCTAAGTAGTAAAGCTAAGACACTTAGGAAATGATGACAACATTGTGCCCATCTTTCACCTCCTCTGGACAGAATCTGGGTCTCAGAGAAGATTCAGTTCACATCCTGGCTCCTCCACCAGCACTGTGACCTGCAGCAAATTACTTAACCTCCCTGACTCTTGTCTACTTTGTCTCTAAAATGGGGGCAGTGATGCCCACCAACAGGGGCCCTAGGATTTAATGAGCAAATGCATTGGAACATGCTTGGTGTAGGAGGAAACTGAAAATGCAGATTCTTACCTGTTTACCCTCAAGATCTCAACAAGCGTTGAGTCAAAATGCCAAAGATTCTTATGAAAACTCTGGAACTGGGTCAGTCTCCACATGCAAGTTCGGTTCATGAAAACGGAAAGCTTCCCCGCTCATCAGATCTTTGAGGGGCTGGATGAAATGACAGTGCAGTGGGCTAAGTAGTACCCCAAGGCTGCTCCTGCCAGCTGTGAACATGTAGCGTTACATCGTGGAAGGGGCTCTGCAGAGTCATTAAAGTATGGACCTTCAAATAGGGAGGCTATCCTGCGTTATCCAGAAGGGCCTGTTCTAATGACGTGAGTCCTTAAAAGCAGAGAACTTTCTCTGACTGGAATCAAAGAGATGCAGCAGAAGGGAAGCTGCGAGGAACTGGACCCACCGTTGCTGGCGTGGGGTGCCACGTGAAGAGCGTGAGGAGGAATGCAGCCGGCCTTCAAGAAGGAAGCCAGGTGCCTGACTGACAGCCAGCAAGAACCTGAGGACCTCAGTCCTACAACCACAAGGAACTGAATGCAGCCAACAGCCTGCACAAGCACGTAAGGAGACTTTTGCTCAGAGCCTGCAGGGAAGGATGCAGCCCTGCAGACACCTTGATTTTGGTCTCGTGAGACCCCTGACAGAGGAGACAGCTGCCCCAGCCAGACGCTGAGCTAGAAAAATGTCTGATGATACGTTTGTGTTGCTTCAAGCTGCCAAATTGAAAGGCATTCGTCATGGTGGCAGCAGCAGAAATGGAATACAAGCCCAAGGCAGGACACTTAACACGAGTGAACTTCCTAGTTTGTAAGTTATTCCTCAACAAAGCTGTTCAAAAAATCTCAATACAAGGAAAAGGTAAGATGCTGGTGAGCTAGGATAGGTAGATAAGAAGGCCATGCAAGTGGACAGTTCTACCCAAGAAGGGATTCTGTCGTTACTAAGAGAGGCCAAGGTGGAGTATTTAAGTTCTAATACCTCCCATGGAGTGCCGTGTCTAAACACACACACACTGTGTTCTTATTTATGGAGCAATGCATGGAGAGGAATGCATTATGGGATGGCATGAAAGCACTCTTTTATGGGCCAAGGTTGAAAACCTTAACGCTAAAGAAGAGAGAGAAAAAATAAAAGGATTCAGAGAGAGTGTAGTCGATTTCAGGGAATGAAAAGAATATTCAAAAGTTCAGTAAATTGTCCCCCCTGACACGAGAAATGCTTGTTGGAATACTCAGAGCTGGAGGCTCTGAAGGGGGCGGCTCAGCCCACTGTCAGGGGCCATGACTTTCTCTAGGGGGTTCCCAGATCCACCTGCCGTATGCTGTTTTGAATTAAGACTCAGCGAGATATATGCCTGGATCTGAAAACACAGGCTTGTACAGTGATGAACAGAAAGATTTAACTGCTGTGGGGAAGAGAGCAAGCTGTTCTTTTAGGGCCTTTCATCTGCAGATTTTCATGTTTCTTATTTCAGAAGCGGTCGGCAGCTAAATTTGACTTTTTGTGTAATTATTTTAACTGAAGTAGAGAGCCATTTTTGTTTCAGCATAGTCTATACTGATTTTTTCCCTCCAGAGAGTGATTAAAAGAGGTTTATGAAATTTTGAACCTTAGTGTCTTGGACATTAAGATCATTTCTATATCATCCAGAAAATGTCTATTTTTTCTGACTCACCTGTAACTGGTAATTGTCATATAAATTTGGTGCAGACTGGAAAGTTGCAGGGAATTTTCTACAGGACTTTCCATCACCTCTTTCTGCACTGTCAGCTGGAGTAGCTCTGATTCCCTACTTGCTCCAATAGGAAAACACCGTCTTCATTTTCTGGTTGTACTGAAATTCTTCTGCATTGAACTTTGGAATAATTTGGCAGTCAGCTGGTTTCTGAAACATTCTTCTAAATACGTGTTTTGAAACAGACAGCAATAGCTTTTATATTCAGATTTGACTTTTATTCAAGGGTGACCGTAAAAACCAAACAACTCAGAAACGGCAAACAATGAACCTCAAGCCATCTCGACGTGGTCTATTCTGCCAGTGATGTAAGGAGACATTATTCTTCTGGTTTTAGGTGTTTAACTGCAAAGATCACAGGCTTTAGAGAGACACAGACATGGGTAAGAATTCTGGTTCTGCTGCATAATAACGGGATCTTCTTTGGCAGGTTAATTTGTTCCAAGTCCAATTTCCTTGCTGTGCGCAGTGGAGATTCCTGTGAGAGCAGGTGAGGGGATGCCTGTGGGGCTTGTGTACTCGCGCTGTCCCCAGGTTATTGCCATCTAAGGCCCATCGTAATTTGGCCTAAATCATCTATCTTTATACTCACTCTCTTATCCCTACCCCTTGCATTTTGGGGGGAATTTAAATCTATATTTTTTAAAAACTTATATACCGTAAAATTGGCTTTTCGGTGTGTGTGCAGTTCTTTGAGTTTTAACGCATGTAGAGATTTGTGTAATTACAATTCCATCCCCAAGCCAGTTCCCTCGTGCCGACATTTTGTAGTCAGACTCTCCCCCCATCGCATTCCCCAGCAACCACTGATCTGTGATCAGTCAGTCCCTATAGCTTTGTCCTTTTGCCTTTTGCTCTTTTGTCTTTGAGGACGTCTTTGTTTTTGAGAATGTTACATAGAGTCAGAGTATGTCATCTTTTGACACTGGCTTCCTCCCACCAGCATAGTTTCTTTGGGAGTCAACCATGTTGCTGAGTGTGTCATGAGCTTGTCCCTGTGTATTATCCACCACATAGAAAGGTCAGAGTGTTTGTCCTTTCACTGTTGAAGGACACTGGGGTGCTACTTGAGTTTGTATTATGCTTACTGGACATGCCCTTTCCCTTTTCCCTCCAGGGCTTTGCTTACAGTTGTTCCCAAGCTAGACTTCTTGATCAGCCTCTGTGGCTTCCTTTTGCACGACTGTCTTCCAAGAGCCTTGCCCTTAGAGTCTCATCGTGAGAAGGAGAAAGAAAAATCAGTCCCTGGGCCATAATCTCCATTGATCCTTCTTTGAACTGTCCCAGTGGAATTGGTCACCTTTCTTTCCCTCCTTTGTTCATGACTCTATTATGTGAGTCAGATGTAGACGTGGTACCTACCACACGCGCCACCCTCTACGTTCCTTGAGGTGCAGGTTTTATCCATCCTGGTGTCCAGTACGGGTTCAGAAGGTTTCTTGTACAAATAGAATTGTACAAATTGAACATGATTGTGAAAAGGGCTGAGTTTGTAAACACCATGAAGTAGCAGGAGGTCTTCTTTTGCTTCCTGATCTTTCTATTTGTACCCATTTCCCTGATTTCCCAAGAAGTGTCTAGTGGTCCTTTTCGCTACTATGTCTTGGTCACAGATAATTTGCACTGAATTACAAATGACTGATGGCTTAAAATGTTTCCCGGCAGTATTTGTACTTTTAGAGAAACCAAAGTCCTCAGGTGTAGGGATGACCTTATGAAACTGGCATTTCCTAGGTTATTCTGAGTGTGAGAGGAGGATATAGGGAAAGAAATGGACCTCTGAGCATTGTTGAAATCACACTGTATGAGTCTGCCTACATCACCTTTATATGAGTCCAGGCTTACAGGTGGGTTAGCTTATGGTCTCCACCGTGAGACCATAACCTCACAGTGGAGCATCCTTTTGTGGTCCCCGTCATCCTAAATCGTTGCCATTTTGAAAACTGTGGTGCTATGTTCAACATAAGGGGATTGCTAGATCTGACGGATATTTCCTATTGGGTCTGGGAGGCATGGGTGGGAAAATCCGGATCTCTTCGACTACAGAGATGTGCCCTTTCTTTGGAAGTTCTTGGCAAGGGTCTTCCTGTTTCGACAGGCATGCTGCAGATAAGGAATAGGTGGAAAGTCTCCGCGATCTTGACTTTGGCACAGAGTATCCCCGTTTTGGGAAGGGTCACAACACTGTGGGAGGGGTGTGGCTGGCAGAGGAGCCAGCGCCAACGCTCAGGTCGCCCTCACCCTCACAAAGGAGATTTCCATGAGGGCTTTTACTGCGGGACCCACGTCTTCAGTCTCCCGTTTTCCTTCTTTTGTAAAGACACAGTCAGACTTCCCAATTAGAGCCATTTTTCATTATCACTCTTCTGAAAACACAAGAATAGCTAGTACTATGTGTCTGTAATAGATTTCTTCTTGTTGAAACTCAGATGAGAACACGCCAAAATATAGAGTACTGATGAATGTCTGGAACTGAGCTACCCACGATCCCGTGGTGCTGTCACAGGAAGAAGAGACCAGAAAGGATAAATGTGGCACATGTTCTTCCCAGGATGGTTTTATATGGTGTTGGGCAACTTAAGACGTGTTTTTGACTTTGAAATACGCATGGGTATGTTAAGGAGTTGAGTAAACAATCAGAGTCATTTCCGTCACAGGGTGGACCTGGAGCTCCAGCTGAGAGGGGGCCCTCACCGAGGAGCAGAGGGAGCGAGGAGGTGAGGGGCCTCTGTGCACTTATCTCCCCTTCTCGCTCCCCTTCCCTTGCCCTCTTTTCCCAGCCTGGGCCAGGGGACTGAGCCTTGGAGGACGTCCGCCCGTGGGATGAACAGATGCAGTGGAGAGGCGGGTCTAGCCTGGCTAGACCCGCCGTGACGGGACGGCAAGTTGTGTAGACGTTCACCCAACTTGGCCACAGCCTTTCGTGGCGGATGAATGCGTGGCCCCCGAGTAGAAGGACACATTCTTTGTGTTTTTGCTCCATTTTCTCTGTGGTTCTATTTCTAGTCTCCAATGTCTGCTCCTCCGTTCTACCTGCCTGAGCCCCCAGCTCCAACTGTAAAATGTCCCTACGTAATCCAGACACCATCCCTAGGTTCCGAATAGCCTCTGGTTCGACACTGATTTTAGAATTTGACTAATGTAATCTCGGATTGAGGGACACCTATATTTTTAAAAGGGTCTTATTAGGTTAAATTAATCTTTATTTGGTAAAAACGTGTAGGAGTTGAACAGATGAGCCTTCAAATGGTCTGACGAGAACTTTGTGTCTATTTTGTACGGTCCCCAACCAGCCTTTTCAAGGCTTCTTGGAAGGAAAATGCAGGTTGTGCTGTGCGTAAGCCCGTGACTCACCAGAGCACAGATATAAACCTGTCTACCTTCCCAGGTGATTCTGGTCACCCATTCATTCATCTGCTGATTCAGAAAAATCATTCAGCTTCTACTAGAACCTTAGACACCGGATCACCAAAGGGAATAAGAATCAACCTCGACCTTGAGAAGCCATAGTCTGGGAGGAGAGAGGTACGGGCTTTATTTCTGTTAGAGCCTCACAGAGTTGGAGTGAAACGGTCGCAAGCGACACCCTGCCTTAGAGCAGCCGGGGAGTTTGTTTGCTGGTTTTGGGGGGAAATGTCACAGGGCCTGTAGCCCCGACAAACGGGCAGGAAGCCCTTCTCCCAGCAAAGTACACAGTGGACGAGCCCTGTTCTCTCCACTGCAGGTCAGAGCTCTGGACCAGACCTGACACCACCCAGGTGTGACCCTTAGAGGTGATACTGCTTCAGGAACAGAGCACAGTACAGAGCAGGGGTCATTAGATCGTCGTTATTAATTCACGTTCGTATTCCTCTAATCCCTTCATGAGGAAGAGCTGAGAAGTTGACCACAGCAGCAACTGTTTGTAGTTTCTGATCTATAATTACTCTTAAGTTGCCATGTTTTATATGGTGAGCATTCTCCTTCATTGATCAGTAATAACACATACCGATTTCTGACTCAGAGTGGGCTATTTTTATTTTCATAAGGAAACCTTGCAGGTGTTTGGAGGCAGAAGCCTGCACCATCTGTCTGCACTGGCCTGACCGTTTCACCCAAAGTGAGAACAGTCGGATGAGCATCGACCTTACGGACCGTGGTCCTCATCTGGCTCGTTTCGTTCAGATGTGCTTCAGGTTACACGAGCAGGAGTTTCTTGTTATATGGGGAGAACAGAGGAGACAGTGGCTGACGCTTGGGAAAGTTCAGAAAAGGCTCAAGTGGGGAGAAGGTTTGTAACCAGACACAGGAGGAGCGGTTCCAGGGAACCGCTCAGAGGATGGAGCCTGGATTTGGAGCCAGAGAGAACTGGAGTCGTATCCTGGGTCTGTCACTGCCCTTCATCAAGTTGTTGGCATCCCAGGGCCTCAGTTTTCTCTCTGCCACGTAGACAATACACCCACTTGACAGGCCTGGTGTACAGGTCACACAAGACAAAGCAACTAAAGTGTTCTTGGCACATGGCAAGGCTCAGTAACACGTATGTTCCACTGTGGGAAGTGGGGGAGGGCTCGTCATTGGGGGAGACCCCGCGCGGAGACTGGGAAGGCTGGAGCTGAGATGGGGCCAGGCACCCCAGCGTGACACTCTCCGAGGCTGCGGTGAGGAATCTCCTTGGCGAAAGACCAAGGGCTGGAGTGAAGAACGGATCATCTTCACAAGCAAAAATCAAGAAGCCAGGAGCCCTAAGAATGTCATGTATTTTAACAGCCTTAATTTGAACCCCAAAAAATACTATGCTCAGTAGAATGTGATCTTATTTATTTATTAAACAAGCCCAGAATGACTGCCGCCCGTCAGCACACTATCAGGACTTAGCTGAAGATCCCCTCTGTATTTAAAACCATAAGATTCAATTTTTTAAAAAAATACTTGATAATTTGGGCTCTGTGTTGATTTCTCTCAATTAGGTCAAATTAGCGTTTCTTCACTGTACCATAGGTAACGTTTTCTTAGCTTGGCAAGGCGATGAATTACTTCGGTTTACTATTTTGTCCCAAGGCTATTTGTAACGGAAAAAAACAAGTGCATCTTAATGAATTAAGGTCCCCTAACAAGGGCAACAATCTAAACAAACCATTAAATAGAAAAGAGAAATGTCAGCACAGACAGAATCTCCCAAGTTTCCTGCAGTTAATAGACGTCGGCTGGTTTGCAGTGTTTGTGATTTTAATCTAAAAACAAGTGTATGACTATCAGCCGTGTATACTATACAGACACAAGATGCAGGTATCGTACTTCCGTTGTCCACAGTTCAGCGGTTATCAGGGCACCGTGGCCGACTCAGGATGTGGGCGGGAGTGGAGTGATGCAGAAATGAATGAGGGACATTCTTCCTCTTAAAAGGCCTCACAGTCCTGTAGGGACTTGGCCACATTGTGTGACTCTGCATACAGGCTGATCCTGTACCATGCTTTAAGAGTACAGACCAAATTCACTGATGAACTTTAGCGTTTTCCAGTAGCATCTCTAGAATTTTCTCTATATAGTATCATGTCATCTGCAAACAGTGACAGCTTTATTTCTTCTTTTCCAATTTGGATTCCTTTTATTTCTTGTTCTTCTCTGATTGCCGTGCCTAGGACTTCCAAAACTGCGTTGAATAAAAATGGATATTAGCCGTAAAAAAGAATGAAATAATGCCACGTGCAGCAACATGGATGGACATGGAGGTTATCATGCTAAGTGAAGTAAGTCAGAGAAAATCAAATATCAGATGATACCACTTACATGTGGAATCTAATTTAAAAATGATACAAATGAACTCACTTACAAAACAGAAACAGACTCACAGATTTTGAAATCAAACTCATGGTTACCGAAGGGGAAACGTGGAGAGAAGTGATAAATGAGGAGCTGGGGATTAACATACACGTACCGCTATATATAAAATAGATAACTAACAAGGACCTACTGTACAGCACAGGGAACTCTACTCAGTATTCTGCAATAACCTATAGAGGAAAAGAATCTGAAAAAGAATGGATACATATATATATATATATATATATATATATATATATATATATATATATATATACACATATCACTGAATCACTTTGCTGTATACCTGAAACTTACAAAACATTGTAAATCAACTATAATCCAATAAAAATTTTTAAAAAGAATACAGACCAAATGCTAGTGGGGTTAAATTTTAAAGCCATGGGGCTTCCCTGGTGGCGCAGTGGTTGAGAGTCCACCTGCCGATGCAGGGGACACGGGCTCGTGCCCCGGTCCGGGAAGATCCCACGTGCCGCGGAGCGGCTGGGCCCGTGAGCCATGGCCGCTGAGCCTGCGCGTCCGGAGCCTGTGCTCCGCAACGGGAGAGGCCACAACAGTGAGAGGCCCGTGTACCGCAAAAAAAAAAAAAATTTTAAAGCCATGGATGGTGGAGGTGAGAGGTAGTCTCAGTACCCATATATAAATATATATATATATAAAAATATATAAATATAAATATATATATAAATATATATAAATATAAATATATAAATATAAATATATATATATATGTAAGAGTCAGGGCCTCCCTCTTGGAGGAGGTCAGATTTGAGTTGGTCCTGAAAGATTGGTAGGTGGAATTCTCTAGCTCAGTATGGAAGGAGAGTTTGGTTTTTATTTTTCTACTTTTTTCTTACTTACCTGGAATTTGTTGTAACCATCTTTCTGATTAAGTAAGTAGCAATATACTCTTTTTTTTGCGGTACGCGAGCCTCTCACTGTTGTGGCCTCTCCCGTTGCGGAGCACAGGCTCCGGACGCACAGGCTCAGAGGCCATGGCTCACAGGCTTAGTTGCTCTGCAGCATGTGGGATCTTCCCGGACCAGGGCTCGAACCTGTGTCCCCTGCATTGGCAGGCGGATTCTTAACCACTGGACCACCAGGGAGGTCGCGGGAGCCCGTAATCTTGAATTGGTATAAATACTGCACTAAAAGAATCGATCAATTATTCATCCTGAAACTTGCTTTAGAACAAACAACAGACAAAGCTTTCGAGGTCTCTAGGGTCCTAAACCCTCCATGGTCATATTTCATAGGGGCGTTATGTTAAGCAAGCTTGTCTTGGAGAGAAGGGAACATTTTCCCTAAACTGCTCAGTTCGAGGTGCTGCAAATTAAGAGCTCACACGTGCGTGGATGGAGACTAAGGGGTGGGGACTGAGACCAGTTAACAGCACCAAGGTGTCCCCTTCCCCTGTGCTTACAGTCTGATTCTATGTTAGATCCATTTCAAAGCTGCACACTTTAGTTTACATCCTTATTTTTAAAGAAGTTGTTTCTAGCAGGCAGACTAGTAGAACCCTGGATTTGGAAGCCCCCTTGAGGCTGCCATCTCTGTGGTCCTGTCTCCAGTGCTGAGACGGGTCCTGTTTATTCCCGGGCCTCGGAACCCACACTGAGCCCCACTCAGCATTTCTGAGGCTGACGTTCTCAAGACCCTGTGGACACCTTCTCACTGCTACTGAGATTCTCGTCATTACCATTAGCTTTTTTAACTTAGCACTTCATTAAGTTCCTTCAAGAAAATTTACACCTGTCTTTCTGTTCTCTAACCAGCTCTAAAAGCACAGCACTGCCTAAGTCAGTGGGTCTGAACACGGAGCCGTTTCGTACAAATAATCCTAAATTGAGGATTCATTTTAGATTTTGCAAAAATAAGTGGGTTGTATTTGAACCATTTGAAAGGATGCATGAAAAGTACTTGCTGATAAAGTTTTCAGTTCAATCTTAACTCTCTGTTTTTTCTCTTGTTCTCTGGTGTCTCTCTGTATCCATTTCTCCCACGCCAGATTGGGCCAAATGAGCGAATTTAGTCAACGGCGTGGCCCGTCCTGCTTGCTGTTTGATTTGGGCAGGCGGCTCTTGTCAGGCAAGTCTCACTCAGGAGGCTTTCTTGTGCAGAACCCCCAAGGCCTGGGAGGGTGGACTTCCGCCTGCAGGAAGTGGCAGCCTGGCCTTGGCTGACTTTCCCTCCCTCCCAGAAGAGGTTAGGGGAGCCCCCAAGGAGGAGTCCCCATCCTGGTGCCACACCCCCTGCGTCCTCGCCCCTCCTCTGGAGTGGGTGGCAGACACCAGCCACAGCTCCTCCTTAGACAGAAGGACGAGCTGGGGTGAAGTGAGCTCTGCCCTCTGTCCTCCCCAAACCCCAGACCTCACGCCTGGCTGAGCAGCAGGGAGGGGAAGAAATGGACTATAATTGGGTGTGGATTGGGATTTCAAGCTGGGGGACGTAAAAGGAAACAATAGAAGGGCCTGGGAGCCGTCTGACAACGTGGAAACCGGATGAGTACAGCTGAAGGCGGCAACAGGACGAAGCGAAACCCGCACTGAATTGGGGCCTAGGTACAAGTGTCGAAACCGTGCATCTCGTCTGCCTAGGTTTCCACTGTGTCTCCAGCACCTGCGTATATGGTAGGCGCCTGGCAGGTACTTGTCGGGGAAACAGACAAACAATCGTGGACAAATGAATGGGCTCCAGGGTCAGTGGAGGCAAATATGAAGTCTTACTCTGCCCCAGGGCAAATTCAGCAACGTCCTTGGTATTCCTATGTCCTCCGAGCTCTCGTGTGACAGCGACAGTGATCTCAGAGGGTAGTGCTGGTTGACCAGACAGCATACAAGCGCAGAGTAAGTGCTCAATAAACATTGATTTTAGCCCCTCCTTTGCTTGTGCACCTAAGTATACACGCATTCTGTTTTATGTAGCAATGCAAGGGGCATTCCTTTGGACGGTGAATAAATAATATTACATTCAAAACAGAGAATTCAGTATCAATAGTCACTTTTTTTCCCCATGATGAACAAAATATCAAAATTTTATTTTATTTATTTATGTTTTATGTCCTATTGTCATTATTTATTTATTTATTTTTAACATCTTTATTGGAGTATAATTGCTTTACAATGGTGTGTTAGTTTCTGCTGTATAACAAAGTGAGTCAGTTATACATATACATATGTCCCCATATCCCCTCCCTCTTGCGGCTCCCTCCCTCCCACCCTCCCACCCTCCCTATCCCACCCCTCTAGGTAGACACAAAGCACGGAGCTGATCTCCCTGTGCTATGCAGCTGCTTCCCACTAGCTATCTGTTTTACATTTGGTAGTGTATATATGTCTATGCCACTCTCTCACTTCGTCCCAGCTTACCCTTCCCCCCTCACTGTGTCCTCAAGTCCATTCTCTACATCTGCATCTTTATTCCTGTCCTGCCCTTTGGATCTTCAGAACCACTTAATCCCTGTAAAATTTTCATGAGAACATTAAAAAAAAAAATCTAAGAAACTTTACACTCAGTGAAAGGAGGGCTATAGGACTTAACGGTACAAAGGCAACCTGAGGTCCATTTCAAAGCCTTTCCACCCACTTCTTTTCCCTCTTTCCCTGGCTGTTTCCCTTCCCTCTCTGGCTCTGCAGGATGGCCTTCTCCCCCCTTCCTTTTCCACTTTTTGTTTTTTCTACTGCTACAGTCTCCCTCTCTTTCATTTTTATCAATAGAAAGAAATGGAGGGAAAAGGGGAGAGGACCAAAGAGGTGGAACAAGAGTTGAAGGTCAGTCTCTTGATCTCCCCAGCGGGACACGTAAGGATGAAAGGAAGAGGCTGGGGGAGGAAAGAGCAGAGGTGATGCTTATCTGAGGCCAGTAGCATATATCAGCGTCCAGAGACATCCACATGGGCAGGTTGTTTTAATAACATCTTTTTAAAGAGAGGGCTTTCCTGCCCAGAAAACAAGACAAACAGAGACAGCAGAGAAAAGGTTGTGATGACAGCAGGGTTTTGTTTCCTTAGAGAGAGAGGGTACCAGATGTCAAACTGGCCTGCTTGACCGTGACTAGGGGCCAGGCCAGCTGCTGACGTCTGTCCCACTTGTTTTAGCAGCAGAATTGTGACCTGTCCCTCCCACTTGCCCTTTGAAATCTAGGTTTCTCCTCCCAGCTGCCCTCTGGCCTCATCCCTGTTGTGTGGTCTCTGAATAAGGTTCCAGCTGAGCGAGACCAATGCTTCTTCCCAAAGAAGCAGCACATTCTGCACTTCCTTGGAAAGGCAAGTAAAAATGGAAATGGACGTGGGACTGTGTCACAGGAAGCCAGCCCACCGTGGGGACACCCAGACTTGCACAAGGGATAAAGAATTCCTTTAGACACTCAGTCCTTCTTATACACTTGAAATGAGATTGAATTCACATACACACTCACCCCCCGCCCCGTAAGTTAGTCTGTCGCTTGTGGAGAAACCACCTGCTTAAGGAATATCACAGGAGAGACGATTACATTTAAACCTGACTTTGTTGGGGCCTGTGCATGTCCTATCTGCCTCGCTCCTTTTTCTTTCCTTTTCCTGGACATCACAAATTCATAAAAATATACTCACTGGGAATCTCCTGTGTGTTCAGAGCTATGCCAGGTGCTATTTCACAGAAATGAAATAAGGAGACTGGTCGCTGCCTTGGGGAACTTTGAACCTGGAAATAGGCATGCAGGTAATCAGGTGGTAAATCCTTTCGTGTTGAAGGCGGGAAACGCTCTCTACCTTGTGAGCTAATTTGCAAATTAGCTCATTCTTCTTATGATTTTCATTTTTAGAAGGTTTTTTTTTTTTTTTAAACCACTTGATGGACTCAAGATATCTCTGTACTGCAGTTTTGGTTTGTGAAATTTAATTCTGGTTTGCTTCATTGGAGGGAATGTACCTGGAAAGGCACACCCCTGTGCTGGCCGCAGAGGCCTGGGAGCTTGGTGGACGGTCAAGTGTCACAGGTGTGTGGAGGGATGGCTCCGCTCCAGGCGCTGGGTGCTGCCACACAGATGCAGACCCTGTCTCCAAGGAGCGTAGAATGTTCTAGAGAGGACCCTACCCCTAACCGAATGTGCACAAAGAGGGGAGAAATTATTTCTGATGAAAGAGAGTGAGCAAAGCTTTAGGGAGAGGTTAACAGATTATTTCTGCGCTGAGCAACACACAGAACGTTTAGGGGGACTTAGAGGGTGAACAAGTCCATAGATGGAGCAGAAGCGGTACTGCTTTGAGTGCATTGGCGAGGTTGACTTGTCAGTCTATGTTGACCTTGGTGTGAACCTTGGCAATGTGCTTATATTTTCCCACTTCGAGTCTGCAGTTCTCTCGCAAGAAAGGTATTTAGAAGGTTCTATTTCCAGAAGCCCGTTTGTAGACACAAGGTCGGCAGCTGGCAGGATAATGAACCCATTTCAATAGAATAAATCCCATTACTATCGACATTAAGCAGCCGCAGAACGATTCATGAAGCTCTTTTCAAAATTCAAAAAATGCTTAATCAAAAGGAGGCCGAGGAGAAAGAATAAATAAAAATCCTGTCAGAAGTTGATTACCGTTGGCTTTCTTTATGAGCCAGTTCTGCTGTTTCTCAGGTTGACTGGCGCTGAGGTCAAGTGCATGGATTCATTTTACTAAATAAAACTTTGCATTGGGCCGATAGAGAAAAAACCTGACAAAAGGCCCTACACGTCCAGGGAGCTGATGGATTTTTATAGGTCACGTGACTGCCCTACGGTTTGTAAGTTCTGTGTTTGGGGTTTTTGATATGTTTCCAGCATGTGAATTTTGCTTGTTTCTCTCTCTCTCCCTCTCTCTCTGTTTCACGGCCCTTATTCCTTCTGCCTTTGGTTTCTCAAAATGGAAATAGGAATGTATCTCTGTTTTCTTTTGCTACGAGGACAGACTTTCAGGTAAGGTTCTGAATAACCAGGTACGACTTCAACTAGATTTCAAGTCTAAGTTTGCATCATCAGATGACACTAATAAAATGGAAATTTGCAAGAGAAAGAAAGGAAGAAAGTTTCCATGTTAGGCAGGAAAATATCCAGAGGCAACTGTGGTTTTTTATTTCCAGGGCAGGAAAGAAGCATGACTTGTCTTTCCTGCTTTTTGTGCCCTTAGTTTTTCTAACCCTCCTTTGACTGTGTTCCTTGTCATGGTATTTATAGAGCTAAAGTACTCCCTGTGAAGGACCACTGTGGGATTTAGAGATTCTGCGGGGTCCTGGAGATGCAGTCCCTGCTTCTGTAGACACCACCCCCTTCAACACAAAGCCTGTGATCAAAGTCACACTGATGTACCTTTCCTGGCCATTCAGCAAACTCAACCAGCCTTGCATCTAAGGCTGAATCTTTTTCTCAAAAAAGTCAGCCAAACTCTTTCCTTTCCTTTCAACTATCTTTCCTTCCTCCATGCAATCTGTATTCTTTTGAAAAGATGAATCCTCCTGTATTAGTTATCTTTTGCTGCATTAAAATTAACCATTTTGTTAATTCAGTGGCTTGAACAAGAAACCTTTCTTATCTCACAGTTCCTGAAGGGAAGGGACCCAGGTGCAGCTAAGCTCAGGGCCCCTCCTAAAGGTGTGACTGAGGCGTCTGCTGGGCTGCTGTCATATCAAGGCTCAGTGGGGAGATGATGACCATCCCCGGCTCACGTGTGTGGTGGTCAGAGGCCTGGATTCCCAGGTCTTTGACGCGTGGACCTTCCACAGTGCAGCTCATCATAAGGCATCTGGCTTCCCTCAAAGTGATGGAGAGAATGAGAGAGAGAGAGAGAGAGAAAGGGAGAGAGATGGAGAGAGAGACAGGGAGAACCCAAAATGGAAGCCCAGTCTTGGTAACCTATCCTGAGATGCGAAATTTCACCAGGTCCAACCTACTCCCAAGGGGAGACGATTACACAGAGAAGGTGGGGGTCTTTGTGCCCTGTCTTATAGGGTCCTACCACACCTGCTGTGACTTATTGGAAAACTGTGTGCTCTAGGAGAGATGCTCTTTAAGGGCAGGGATTAGCCCCTTGGCGTATTTCAACCACTGATGCTCTCTTTCGGACTTTTTTCGGTACCAAAAAGTAAAGAATTTCCACATCACCTCCACAAAACTGGAGTTGATTTTAAGGAATTCTTGGCCCAGCATCACCAACGAAAGTCTTTCTTTGGCCATCTGTTGGATCCCCTCTCTCTACCAATCCTCTTCCTTGCTTGGAAAACTCCTACTGTCTCTCCCATCCTTGGACGGCACGTGGCCCGTTGAGGCCACCTGTGGCCTCCTTCAGTTTACATCAGCTCCCATTGCTGTGGTCTCGCACACTTCCTGCGGTCACACCCGCCACTGGCATGTGATCCAAGAAGTTCAGTCCCATTTTCGGTCGGAGTCTCCATCCATATCAATGGACCCCCTCCCCCCAGTTTCCAGCAATGGCTCTTAACAGATTTTGTGTCTTGTTATAACCTTCTGCGTCTGGGAGGAACCTTTCACTTTCCTCCCCAAAGAATATTTCCTTCATTCCCTTTCTTGCTCCCCACCCGCCTCACAACAGCTCTCTTCCCTGAGCACCTGCAGCTTCTCAGCTTCTCTTCTGCTCCTGTTGCCTTTTTCCCGAAATCCAACCATATGAATTCTTTGTCATTTGATTCCTTGATAGTGTTTTCTATTCTTCAGCAGAAAAGGTCAAAGGAACTTTTCTGGCAGAGGCAGAGCTTTCAGGGGCCAGATTTCAGGGGCCAATAGAGATAAAAGTGGGTAAGGGGAGGAGTCTGGGGGGAACACGGATGCTGATACAGATTTTGTCCTGTTGCTTTGCACATTCTCCAGAACTTGTAACTGGAGAGACCAACTCACTTCTGCAGGTCGGCCCTAGTTGGGTGAGCAGCCATGATCTGGGTGCCTGTCCTTTCATTAAGGGGCATCCCTTGGTCCAGTCCTCTCTGGCTGGAGACCCCGGGTCAGAGTACCCATAATGTGGTCATTTAGAGAACAGGACCTGAAACGCAGGCAAGTCCTCTTAGAATCAAGTGTTTTCACAGAAGGCAATGATTAGGTCAAGCCAAGTACATTTGCAATAAATGCAGAAAGAATAAGCTACCAACGCATTCAAAGTCCAGTGGGGCACAAGTCAGTGGGGATATGTGAGTAAGTCTATGGGTAGATGAGCAGCAGGAAAATGCTTATTTTCAGGTGGTGTGGTGATCAGACTCTAAGTCCTGGAGAGCCTGGCTTCATGGATAAGGCTTACCAAGCCTTATCCACGTAGGGCTGGAAGAATGCAGTACCTTCCAGATACGGTTTCTTACATATTTTACAGCAATGAACAGAAACAGCTATGCCAAGGATCTCATTAAAACAAAATTTAATAACTGCTTATTATTTATAAAGCAACTTTATATGCATTAGTTCATCTAATAACCCCAATAACTAAACAAGGTGGTACCATTATACTCGTTTTTACTCACGAGAAAACCGAAGATTGTAAGGGTTTGGTCACTAGCCCAGGCTGGACAGTGCACAAATACTGAGTCAAACTCCAACAAAATATGTCTGTTTCCAAACTCAATACCTGCACCCACTACCCTGCCATTCATGTAAAACACCAGTATAGGAACATCAAAATGATTCTGTTAAGGAGCTTGAAAGGAAAACAAGTTCCGAGGTCAAATTAATTCCCATCTTCCAAAGCGTATAGCCTCTGAATAAGTAACTTGGTCTAAGCACACGCTCCGGGCTGTAAGAACACGGTGGGTCTGGTTAAGGAGTGAGGGTCATGCCTGCTGAGCTCTGCCATCCCTCTATATGATAAGAGCAGATCTGTGGTGGATGCATGTGGTGTCTTTGAAGAAAAATGTGCCAAACACCAGGCAAAGAGTAAGCACTTGATACATAGCGGCTACTCAGATGATCGCGCTTAGAGAATTTCAGTGCAGTCTCTGAAAAGGAGACAAGCTGAGGCCTGTAGGATCACAGAGGCTGTGGGTCTGCAAGGAGCGAAGGATCTGGGTGTAGGCAGCCTCCGACGTTTGCCTGAGTGAGGTGACCTGTTCAGACACCTGTCAGCGGCAGGGCGATGAGGTGAGATTTCTTGAGGCACAGGCAAAGCCCTTATCTTTCTGTGTTTTCTCTTATGGGAATGGAAATCATTCTTCCCATGAACAAAAGTGATGTGAGGGTTTGTATTTTAAGGTGGGTTCACCTTCCAGTGACAAAGAAGCCCTACATTTATAGTTTAGAGACCAGAGGCTTTTATGATGTTTTAAAAGAGCAGTTTATTCATGACTTTCCTTTCCACCCAGGATTCTGCACGCTGCCTTCTCGACTGTTTCACTGTAACTGTTCTGATTTGTGTGAGGGGGTGTGAGTATTTCTATGGTGGGAGCTGAGAATAAGGAGACGGGACCCAGGGACGTTAGCGCCACGCCCCGCGGGGCTGTGACGGGTGAGGGGTTGCTGAGACATACGGTCATTTCCTTCGACTCCCATGGGTTTTCCCTCCTCATTTACTGCGTTTCTCATTCCACCCCGCCCCTCCCACCATTATCCGCCCATTCCTGCCTCGGGCCCTGTCCTGACTACAGAGAGAATCCCGTGTCCATAGTCTTAAGACAGTTTATTGTTCCCTTTAAAATTTATGGTTAAGAAACTAAACCGTTATTTCTACGTCCTGGGAAGACAAATCCACAGCCATTTGAATTATCCAGCTTGCCAGATCTTTTCCGTCAGTAGGACCTGCAAAGAGAAATGGAGTGAGTGAGTGTATGTGCGGGTTCGTGCGTGTGTGTGCGTGTGAGAGAGAGAGGTTCAGCAGCAGAAGCCAGGCCAGATGGCATCTGTCGTGGAGGAAGCACGTCCCTTCCTCTCACCCTAAACAGCACAGGGAGATGCCAACCTTCCAGCCACTGGTCGTCATCAGCTCTCTTACTCTTAGAATCAACACAGAAGAAATAAGACCAGAATTTGATGTCTCCCATGAAGGAAAATAAAGGCTCATTTGCCTCCACAAATCCTGAGGCCTTTGCTTTCTTGAGTCAAATTTTATGCAAAGAACGTGGAGAAGCATCGTGACTGAGAGAGATGCCTCCGCGGAAGGACGTGTATGCGCTGCATCATCAGAAGGCAAACTAGTGCCTCAGCAGAATCTGCTTTGCCTTCGGAAGAGACCGATATAACCAGCAAGGAGCCTGCCGACAACGAGAGGCCTGATCAGCCCCAGGCGTCGGGCCGACGCGGGGATCGAGGCACGGCTGTCCTCAGCCATTCTCGCCCCAAACCTCCGCCCGTGGGCCCTGAGGTTGCTTGGCCACGAGGACTAGCATATAAGCAACCTGGTGAGCCACAGAGATGGCTGCGCACGGCAGCCCTCCCTTTGAAGCGTTATAACCACAGTGTGCGGGCGAACACACAGCAAGCGTCTCCGTCAGGCGTGTGTGTTCGGTGGTGGCATCTCTGATGCTGAGAAATACAAAGGCTGAATTTCCTCTTCAGTAGCAAAGAGACCTCAGGCTATCGCTCACTGCTACTGGCTCTGAGCCTCATCCCTGTGCAGCTCTCACCCAGCAGTGGTGTAATATCGTCATTGCCTCGCGTGCACACACTCAGTTAATAATGATTTACGCTTCCCGCTGTGGCTGCCATCAGAGCAGCAGTGACAAATGTCCTCGCTTAAGTCTGGTGGGACACGGCTTCTTAAGCTTTGCTAAATACCCTTCCAGGTTGGCAGTAACGTGGACGAGGTGACAAGCCCAGCTCATCTGATGGAAATTTTTCCGGATTTTGCTGACACCACGCTGTCTAAGCCCCATGCGGTTTTCCAGAGGTGCCTTAGAGCTGGAGTCTGTTTATTTGTCTGTCTGGAAGTTTCAAGCTGTCACACACGTGTTGTGCTGCGGTTCGAGTGTATGTTATAGGAGTGAGCCACCCCAGAGAGGCACAACGGGCCCCTCGAGTGAAAGCCTTGCTGAGTTTCTCCATTTGCTCTGAGCTTGCTGCCATGGGGGGCTGGAAGATGCTGCCTCCTTGGGGGAGGAGGGTGCATCACCAAGTTCAGCATGGGGGTCCCCAGGTTGCTGGGGAAAGTCACGTGGTGGAAACTTCGTTTCTATTTGCTGTGGGTTTGGTCGAGGAGACGTTAGCACACGTGGACGGCGGGACTTGCTTTGTTTCCCATGTGATTTCACAAAAATACCCCACATGGCTGAGGAGGCTGAACCCCTAAGGTAAGAGAGCCTAGTAGTATGAAATTGCCCTCCACAAACAAAGCGTCTTTGAAGTTGTAAAACCTATGCATAATTTGCAATTTAAACCAAAGTACGTTTGTGTCTGTCTCAAGTTGTTCTATTCAGATTCTTTGGTGCAAGGAACAGAAATGTACTTGAAGAAGCTTAAGTCTAGAAAGGCATCTTAATGTAAGTGTACTTGTCTCCCAGAGTCCCAGAAGAGGTCAGGCGGAGGAGCCGGTGGTGTGTTCTAGAACCATCAGGAGGGAGGTGGTCTCCATCTCTGCAGATCTGGTAACTTACATTTACATGTGGTTCAGGGTGGAGCCCCCCACCCTTAGGTCTGCTCAGCCCTATGGTTCTGGCCCTCAGCATCAAATACCTACAGCATCTTCATTCCAGATTGGAATGGTTATGTCCGTTAAACCAGGTGACCACCCAGAGGGTCAGACATCTAGCGCTAGGAAGGAAGTGGGTTTTGACCACGTGATACGTGTTGCTGGTCTTCCAGGGTCTATGGGTAGGACAGGTTAAATTAGAAGGGAAAGTTACACCTAGAGATCGAATAATCTACACGCAAATATAATGTTCCAAGTTACTTTCCCTCATGAAAAATCAAAAACAAAAAAGTATCTCACTATTTTCCTCTGTAGATTAATGTATAACGTAGAACGAGATGAGAGCCTATTTAAGGCTGAATTATAGATGCGACGGCCTCTCCCAGGTGAATGTTATTCTCTTCCCTCAAACAAGCTATTTTATGATTAACAGTAGAATAATATTTACCTGACTAGACACCATGGATTTTAGTGGTGTGCTCTTACAGCACAGGTCAAAAATATAAAGAAAAGTATATTTTGAAATCACCCCTCATATTCAGTATGAAATGGAATAGCATTTCCAAACTTGAGTAATGTTTGATTTTTTAAAAATTTTAATAACTTTTTTATTGTAGTAAAATATATAACATAAAACTTAACATTTTAACCATTCTGAAGTGTAAAATTCAGTAGTATTGATTATTTTCACCATTTTGTACAATCACTATCACAATCTATTTCTAAAATTCAAAATGGAAATTCTGTAATCCTTAAACAATAACTCCCCATTCCTCCTGCCAGCCAGCTCCTGGTGACCTGTAACCTCGTTGAATTTGCCTCTTCTAGACGTTTCATAGAAGTAGAATAATGCAATATTCGTCCTTTTGTGTCTGTCTTGTTTCACTTAGATAATGTTTTCAAGGTATATCCATGTTGTAGCCTTTGTTGGAAATTCATTCCTTTTATGGTTGAATAATATTCCATTGTATGTATAAACCACATTTTGTTTCATTTGTCAATGAACATTTGGGTTGTTTCTACCTTTGAGCTATTGTGAATAATGATGCTATAAACATTGGTGTAAAAATATCTGTTCGAGTTCTTGTTTTCAATTCTTTAAGGTACAGACCTAGACTGGAGTTTCTGGGTCATGTAGTAATCCTATACATAAGTTTTTGATGAACTGTCAAGCTTTTCTTTTCCACAGCAGCAGCACTGTTTTACATTTCTACCACCATTTACGGGGGTTCCAATTTCTCCACAACCTTGCCAATGCTTGTGATTTTCCATTTTTTATTATAACCATTCTAGGAGGTGTGAATTGGCATCTCACACCCTGTGGTTTCAGTTTACAGTTCCTTAGTGTAAATTTCCTTTCCTTATATTGAGGATTTTTTCAAATGCTTATGAGAGGGCTTCCCTGGTGGCGCAGCGGTTGAGAGTCCGCCTGCCGATGCAGGGGACACGGGTTCGTGCCCCAGTCTGGGAGGATCCGCGGTTGGGCCCGTGAGCCATGGCCGCTGACCCTGCGCGTCCGGAGCCTGTGCTCCGCAATGGGAGAGGCCACAACAGTGAGAGGCCCACATACCGCAAAAAAAAAAAAAAAAAAAAAAAAATGCTTATGAGATATTTGTATATCTTTGGAAAAATGTCTATTTAAATCTTTTGCCCTCGCTAGTAAATTTTAAATTTCAGTTATTGTATTTTTAGCTCCAGATTTTTTGCTTTGTTCTTCTCTATATTTTCTCTTTGTTAACATTTTCATTTTGTTCATATGTTGCTTTCCATTTCTTTACAGTTACGTGATCAATGTTTTCTTTACACCTTTGAGCTTAAGATAGTTCTTTTATTTATTTATGGCTGCGTTGGGTCTTTGTTGCTGCATGTGGGCTTTCTCTAGTTGCAGCGAGTGGGGGCTACTCTTCGTTGTGGTGTGCGAGCTTCTCATTACGGTGGCTTCTCTTGCTGCAGAGCATGGACTCTAGGCGTGCGGGCTTCAGCAGTTGTGGCATGTAGCCTCAGTAGTTGTGGCTCACGGGCTCTAGAGTGTGGGCTCAGTAGTTGTGGCACACGGGCTTAGTTGCTCCGTGGCATGTAGGATCTTCCCACACCAGGGCTCGAACCTTGTTCCCTGCATTGGCAGGTGGATTTTTAACCACTGCACCACCAGGGAAGCCCCTAAGATGGTTCTTTTAGAGTCTTTTTCTAGTAAGTCCAGTGACTGAACTTCCTCAGGGATGGTGGCTGTTCATTGTTTTTGTTATTTTGAATGGGCTATACTTTCCTGATGCCTTGATATTTTTTTGTTGATATCTAGAATTTGAGTATTATAATGCAGGTACTCTGGCAATCAGTCTTCCCCTTCCCCAGGGTTTGCCCATTTGTGATTGTTGAAGGTTGTCTAGTTTAATTCATTTAGTGACTTTTCCTAAGTATTTAGGAAAGACGTATTCTTGGTTTGTGGTCACTGAATTCTGTTCCTTTAGGTTGTGTTCAGCTGATATGTTGACAGAGAGTTCCTTGGATGCCAGGGTTAAAAACAACAGTGACACCCCTTCCAGTCTTGGCATACTGTTTCTTGCTGAATTACTCCTTCAAATGCTGGCCGGTCTTGCCCTGGGCCTAGAGATAAATGAGAAGTAAAAAGTAGGGTCCTCTCGGTGTTTCCTGAGCACGCGCCGTCTTCTGCACATGCACGTGGTTTTCTAAATTTCTCTGAATATATAGGTGCTTTTGAGTTTCTTAAAGCTCTAAAGAAATTCTCCCAGCTTTTCCTCTGAGGAATTAGGCAATTGTTGTATGTCTTTACCATAATACTTTATCCAAGGTCACTGGGTATTGTTGACCATTTCCTGCCACTTTTACCCCAAGTGGCTTCCACATTAGACACGACACAGATGAGCGCCTCGCTTCAGTCCTTCAGGCAGCCTTGAACAGACGTACACAATGTACAAGTAAGATCTGGTCTCTTCCTTCTGGAACCAGAGTCCAGGGTCCGCACTGGGAGCAGAGATTCCCAACTCTAAGACTGTCACTGACTCAGGGAGAGCACGGGACGGGGGAAAACGCCACAAAGATTTCCTATGACTTTTAACGTGCCTTTTTCATGACTCGGCATTCTCTTGGTAGCTATAAAACTTTGTTTTCCATAGTTCTGACAGTGTTGGTTCTGACGGTTTCTGCTTGGTTGTTGATATTTCTAAGGGCCCCAATCTGGGCAGGAACTTCAAACTGCCTATTCTTCCATTTTTCTTACATCACTCTAATAGTAGTTTACTTTTTTTTTTTTCCCAAGAAGTGCTGCTGGTCTTATTTTTGATGCAGAACTTGAAAAACTATAGCCCGTGCAGCACATAGCGGCCTGTGGCCTGCTTTAATAAAGAAAGTTTTATTGGAATAGCCATGCTCATTTGCTTAGGTATCACCTATAGCTTCTTTCATGCTACAACAGCAAAGCTGTGTGATTTCAACAGAGAATGTGTGACCCCAGAGAATGTGTGGCCCCCAAAGTCTAATATCTACTATCTGGACCTTTACAGAAAAAGCTTGCAGACCCTGTAAATGATGTCCAGTGGACACTTTACTGTTTAATTGATATTGTTTCCATTTAATGTTACTTAAATATGTATTAACAAAGTTGCATATACTTTTTTGTACTGATAGCATTCATAAACATATGAAACAAACACATTTCAAAAGGAGATTAAAAAGACTAAAAAAAGTGATACAGTGAAAATTAACAAGCTGATTTAATGTGAGGTTCTTTTGATGAGACAAAATTGGTGATGCCGGGTTTAAGTAGAGAAATTATTTACCTCATTTTAGTTCTTTTTTTTCTTATTTTAGTTCTTGATGATTTGATTTGATTTTTGATTGTGAAAATGATTTCATTGAATCATGATTATTACCATTTTCCTTTTTCCTTTTTAACAATGAACTTGCTAGTTCATAAGCTAACAAACATCCTGTACTTTGAAAAGCCAATCTTCCCAATCATGCATCTGTTCTCAGTTTTGGGTCCACAGGGTCAGCCCTCAGATGAAGTTTTCCATAAAAGGGATTGATTTAGGAAGGGTTCTCAGGAGAGTCGCAGGAGAGAGTAGTGGAAGCGGGCTAGGGATAGGAAAGAAGCCAAGCAGGGGTCTGATTTCCTTAGATGTTCCAGCCTTTACCTACAATTCAGGTTTTTACTAGCTCGGACATCTGTGCTACCGTAAGTTGTAGGACGACTCAGTTCTCTCACACGTTTTTCTGTTCAAGTGACCTGCAATTTTTATCGATGCAGTGGGTGGAGAGCCCTGTTAGGCAACTTGGCTCTCACTTGGAGAGGATGCATCACTTGTGATCAGGTCTCTCTGTCCTTTTCTCATTAGCCCTCAGCGGTCGAGTTACACATTTCCCAGACACACGATGTGATTTCTGGGGTGTCAAATCAATATTACATGAAACCATTTAGGAAATTCAGTCTTAACTCTGTGAATGTGTCTTTCAATTGTACATTTTCTCCATTATCTCTGTTACCTTTATATCTGGTAAAAATAAGTTTATGAGTCCAATGTCTGACGAAGCACTACTCTGTCATTTGGACGTTACAACAGGACGACTCCAGGACAGCCAGATACACTCCTCAACGTGTTAAAAATTAAACATTATGGCCCTAGGTGATGATATGGCTTGAATACATTTGTAAACACAAATCAAACGTAAACACCGGGGCAAATATTTGATAATATTATCTAAAATATTATCTCAAAATAAATTTACTTAATTCAAAAACATGATCAAGGACATATGGACTCCTGACTGTATGTTGGTAGGTTGTCCACTCATGGTGGACATGAGTCGGAATTCTAAGTGACGTTAGTCTTGTAAGTAAGTATGTGGCTTTGTATTTCGTTTTTAATTGCCTCATGAGGTGAAATAGTCCAACTGCATTACAAATGTACGGCATAGGCTCACTGAACAAGATGGGGGGAGGTGCTATCCTAAAAAACTCTGGAATTGAGTGGAGATTGTTCAAGACAAAAGGCATTGTACACAAGCACTGTACTAAAGATGACAAAGCTGTCTGGATGTTTGGGCTCACAATTCTGAAACCACTATATCGGTACATCGAAACTGAAAAAATAGATAAATGGATGGAGGATGAGGAAGGGGAGAAGGGTTTGAATGAACCGTAATGCAACTACACTAGAATTGGAGACACCGGTCTGAGCTCACGTTCAGTGTAATGTACATATAAATGAAGATATGTGGGAACAATTATAGGTAAGTGTACACAAAGGAGTCTATGGACACACATCTATGTTCATGCTCTAAGAGGGTCTAGGAGCAATGACATCACAGTAGCAGTGAGCATCCCCGGCGTCTAGATCTTGGTTTCTAATATCGTTCTTTAATTAAGGGAATCAGGGATCCTTGGAGAAAGGCTTGTTTAAGATTGGTAGGGAGCGTACAAGGTGAGCCTGGGCCACCTTGTAGTGCCAACAAGTAAAAAAGTGCACACACACACACACACACACACACACGCCGCTGAGATATATTTCAAAGGGACCCAGAAAGGAACTGAAAGAGTCCTCAGTTGCCCGAGCTGGCTGGAACAATTTGAGCAAACATATGAATAATTGGATTTTACTAGATTATAACTCAAAGTATAAAATAAATAGGAGTTCATACTGATAATAAAAATGAATGAGTAAATAAATGGGAAAAAACTGTACAAATATTCTGTACAGAAGAATTCCAGATAATTTAATAGTGACTTCCTTTTTAAGAAAAAACGAGTGATTTGCAGTAGGCAAACCTGACACACACCAGCTTTTCCTTGTGACCAATCTTAGCATCATCAGTGATAAGTTGCATTGACAGTATGTACCCTTGATATGAGGTGATGAAAATGACCTTCTCCCGTTGTGATTTTCCTCCCTAGTCTGATCATGAGAAAAAAAATCAGATAAAGCTCAGATTGAAGGACAGTCTACAAAATACCTGACTAGTACTCTTCAAAACTGTCAAAGCCATCAGAAAAACTGTCACAGTGGAGACAGGTCTAAGGAGACACCACAACTGATTGTATTGTGGTTTCCTGGATGGAATATGGGGACAGAAAAGGGGCAGGAGGTTAAAAATAAGGATTGTAATAACCTATGGACTTGAGTTAATAATACTGTCGCAGTATTGGTTCATCTGTTGTGACACACATACCTCGGTCACGTACATATGTTAACGTGCAATGTAATGTACCATGTCACAGCAATGTGCATGTTCATTATTGGGGACACTGGGTGTGGGGTGTACAGGGACCAGACATGAAAAGACTATATGATGGTAAATAACACGTATTAGTTACAGTAGAGATTTTGAGGGGGGGGGTTCAATACATAAGACCCCTTTCTTAATTTCTTCAGTTCAGAAGTAATTGAAAAATGGGAATGAGACAAAAAGGGCTCAAAATACTAGCTTTATTACCAGTGTCCCCCGGATTGGAAAATATGGCTTGTGTGTGGTTGCAGTGGCCTTTCTGCTACGTCAGCCCAGAACTCACTTAATCTTCGCAGTGACAGGCATAACTGTGAGCCCCTGTGACCTGGTGGAAATCAGCCAGAATGAAGTTGCTCGGAAGGCAGCCAGGAGAGCAAAATCCACAGGAGCTGGACCACACACGCCTGCTTCACGGAGCCTGCTCTGGGCCAAGTCCTTCCCAGTGGCCGAGTGGAGCCAGGGAAAGGGGAGGCGCTACTTAACAGTGACCACTGACACCCAGGAAGGTGCAGCCTCCTGAGACACATCAGATCCACACGGCACCTTCTAGTCCCCTGCTGTGCATCACACGGCTCATGAACTAAATAGTTCCAGAGGCCGGGGCTCCTCTCTCTGAGATTCACGGATCAGTTGCAAAATGGTTTTGAGTTCCTGTGATTATCTTAACTCTTTCACACTGACTTGGAAAAGAGATCTAATCAGACTTTTGGAAAAGAGATCTAATCAGACTTTTGGAAAGTCACTTAAAAACATGCCATGTTCTAGTCGCTCTGTCAAACTATGTAACAGGGTGTGTAACGCCCCCCAGGCCCAGCTGAGTGGAGGTGACCAGTGGAAGGGAAAGCAAAAGCTATAGGAAGGAAAATAAGAGATGTGGTTCTGTATACTGTCATAAAAAGCTAGTAGCCAATGAGAATTTTCCTCAGGGGCAAATTTTGAGAAGATTCACTTTTTATTCTAAAAATGAGAGATTATTCTATAAATTAGATTTAAATTATTCTCTACCAAAACATATTAGGAAAATGATAAAAATATTTTACTCATCTTCACAAAGAATCTTCCTGAGCTTTGCATTTAGTTCTGCTTTTAAAAACTGTGACAATTTCAAGCACCTGTAATTTGGATAGACAAAAAAAGTTCAGTGATAATTCTGCAAGAAGATAGGTAAAAGAACTAACGTTGGAAAACTCTACATAGATAAATAACAAGCCTAGGGGTTATTCTACTACCTGAAGATGCATACCTATAGTAGTCTAGAGAAAGAAATGTTGAACCCGAAATACTGTGTGCATAGCAATTTTTTTCTTCAGTAGTTTAATATTAAGTAATTTTAGATTATAGAAGAGCTGCAAAGATAGAAAGAGCTGCAATATATTTTTCACTCAGCTTCTCCTAGTGTGTTCTTTTCCCCAGATTTACTGGGATGTAACTGACATGTAACATCGTACAGTGTGATGATTTGATACATGTATGTATTGCAAAATTTACCATAATAAGGTTAGTTAACACATCCTTCACTTCACATTAATTACCATTTAATTGTCATGGTGAGAACATTAAAGCCAGACTCTTACAGCAACTTTCAAGTATACAGAACAGTACTGTTGACTATCGTCGCCATGCTCTGCGTTAGATCCCTGGAACTTATTCATCTTATAACTGAAAGTTTGTGCCCTTTGACAGACATCTCACCACTTCCCACACCCCACAGCCATTGGCAACCACCATTCTGCTCTCTGTTTCTGTGCTTCAGTGTTTTTAGATTCCACGCATGAGTGATACCATATAGCATTTGTATTTGCCTGACTTATTTCACTTCACATAATGCCCTCAAGGTCCATTCATGTTATTGCAAATGATTGTTTCCTTCCTTTTTATGAATGAGTGTGTGTGTGTGTGTGTGTGTGTGTGTATATATATATATATATATATATATATATATATATATATATATATACCACATCTTATTTAGCCTTTCATCTGTGGATGGACACGTAGGTTGTTTCTATATCTTGGCTATTGTGAATAATGCTGCAATGAACATAGAAGTGCAGATATCTCTTCGAGACGCTGATTTTATCTCCCTCAACTCTACATGCAGAAATAAGGTTGCTGGATCATATGCTAGTTCCACGTTTAGTTTTTTGAAGAACCTCCGTACTGTTCTCCATAGTAGCTGCGCCAAGTTACATTCCCACCAGCAGTGCAGGAGGGTTCCTTTCTCTCCACACCCTCTCCAGCGTTATCTCTCGTCTTTTTTATGATAATCGTTCGAACAAGCGTGAGGTGATACCCTATTGTGGTTTAGATTCACATTTCCCTGAGAATTAGAGCACCTTTTCATGTACCTGTTGTCCATTTGTATGTCTTCTTTGGAAAAATTTCTATGCAAGTCCTCTTCCCATTTTTTTCCAGAGTTTTTTATTTCACTGTTGAAGTGTATGAGTTCTTTATATATTCTGGACAATAACCCCTTATCAGATATATGATTTGCTAATATTTTCTCCCATTTGGTAGATTACCTTTACATTTTGTCGATTTCTTTCTTTTCTGTGATATAGTTCCATTATCCCAGTTAATGGTTTTTGTTTTGTTTGTTTGTACTTTTTTGTTTGTTTGTCATTTTTCAAGCCTCTTCTTCATTTGCTAATGAGAAGTTCATTATACGTCACTTTTTGGTAGTCTTTTCCCGCAGTTTCCTCACTGATGTATTTATTATTGTCTGTGATTTGCTTTGCTGTGTCATAAAGACAGCGTTTATGGTTTACACATAAACTGCATGTAATGTATGTAAAGCAACTATATATTTTTATCAACAATATTCATTATTTTGTGATCAGGAAGCAATACCATAAGAAATGTCATCCTAACATTGTAGTTTGTTATTTATATAAAATGTTTTACTGTGTTTTCATCTTATTTTAGGAAATTGGTGAGAGATATCAGCTTAAACTATAATGCATTGCAGTTTTTCCCATTTAAGATAATGAAGAAAGGTTTCTGGTTAGTGTTTTTGCAAAGAACGGATAAACAACTCAAAGTGGGAGATGGTGCATTTTAATTGGTCCCTTTAATATACAGACTGTCCCCAGCTTTCGCTGGTTGGGCTTAGGGTGTTTGGGCTTTCTTTTTTAATTTTAACTTTACTGGAGTACAGTTGATTTACAATGCTGTGTTAGTTTCAGGTGTACAGCAAAGTGATTCAATTATACAGATACATATATTCATTCTTTTTAAGATTCTTTTCTCATAGAGGTTATCCCAGAATATTAAGTAGAGTTCCTTGTGCTGTACAGTAGGTCCTTGTTGGTTATCTATCTTCCACATAGTAGTGTGTGTATGTTCATCCCAAGCTCCTGCTTTATCCCTCCATCATGTTTCCCCTTTGGCATCCATAAGTTTGTTTTTGATATCTATAAGTCTGTTTCTGTTTTGTAAATAAGTTCATTTGTATCTTTTTTTAAAAATTAGATTCCACATATGTGTGATATCTTATGGTATTTGTCTTTCTCTGTCTGACTTATTTCACTTTGTATGATAATCTCCAGGTCCATCCATGTTGCTGCAGATGGCATCATTTCATCCTTTTTGATGGCCGAGTAGTATTCCATTGTATATATTACCACGTCTTCTTTATCCTTTCCTTTGTCGATGGACATTTAGGTTGCTTGAATGTCTTGGCTATGGTAAATATGCAATGAACATTGGGGTGCATATATCCTTTCAGATTATGGTTTTTTCCATGTTTTGACTTTCTGAAGCTGCGAAAGCAATGCACATGTAGTAGAAACTGTACTTTGAATTTTGATCTTTTCCTGGGCTAGTGATATGCGGCACAGTGCGGTCTCATGATGCCGGGCGGGGTAACCACAGCGCCTTGTCAGCCACACGACCACCAGGGTGAACAGTCCACACACTTGGAACCATTCTGCACCCAGACAACAATTCTGCTTTCACTTTCAGTACAGTACTCAATAAGTTACACAAGATATTCAACACTTTATTATAAAATAGGCTTTTGTGTTAGGGGATTTTTGCCCAACTGTAGGCTGATGTAACTGTTCCAAGAATGTTTAAGGTAAGTGAGGCTAAGCTGTAGTGTTTGGCGGGTTAAGTGTGTTAAACGCATTTCAATGACGATATTTTCCACTCTTGATGGGATTATCAAGATATAACCCCATTGTAAGCCAAGGAGGATCTGTATTGAAATGAAAATCACAGAAAACATAATGAATATACTTCCCTAATTTCAAAACATCAAATCCCCCAATTATAATATATTCTGGAAATAGAATGAAAGGGCCAAAATAAGGTAGTGAGTCTTACTTCCATACATATCATCAAATCAGTAAGAAAGTTGCCAATACAGATATAATCCAAACACCACACACAAGCGGTGCTTTTCCAGGTCACATAATTCTCCAAAGTAGTGAACATCTTTGGAAAGTTCTGAATAAAATAAAACACAAAATTTCTTCAATTTGTACTGCAATTGCCTTCTTGGAAAATCCAATGTAAAATGAAAACGTGCAAAATGTTTGTAACTTTTATAAAAAACAAAGTTGGGTTCTAGCTTATATAAATTTAAACACTTTTTTTATCAATTACGTGCATTTTCCTCGGGATGTTTTAAAGTTGTGCAGGACGCAGGGTAATCCTTCACTCTGCGGATGGTTCTGCGTTTTGCGGAAAGCCTGGCATACCTGGATCTCAGACGCTGCATTCTAGTGGCGTCTCTCAACTATTGGGACTGCCCCAAATTTCCCCTGAACATTTTCAAGACTCCTAATTAAGACCCTCAAACAGAATAGACCACTGCTTATTGTCTGAGTTATTGTTACAGTAGGAGAGCTTAACTTAAGGATCAAACATCAAGTGAGTGAGTGTTTGTGGCCATAAGTGATAAAGGGCTCAATGTGATAGTAATTTTTAGGAATTTAAAGATGGCATCAATGCCACATTAACTTCCAGGGTCCCTAGGACCACAGATATTGAAGGAAGTATTGAAGTTCACAGTCCAGGTTAGAGATCTGTTGGGAGTTATCTCTTCAGAGGCTGGAGAGCTGCAGAATTCAAAGTGGGCTTCTCACCAGTTTCCAGTGAATTCCCTAAACTGTGAACACAAGAGTAATTTGTGAGCTTATAATCTATATATCTGATATATTTCATGATTTTCATTGTTTCTGCTATGAGGATAATATTGCACAGATGGAAATTTATGTTTTAAAATATTTTTTATATCAGCCTCCACCTGGCGATGCACACTCTCATTCTGTCTGCCATTAAGCAGGAGAGGCAGAGACTTGGCCTTCCACCCCGAGAAGTAGTGTCACCGACCCTGCCGCGTGGCTTCCTGTGTGAGCTGCCTTGCTGATCAGATATTCCCCGGGAGTAGGGGGCATCTGCCTGGTGTGTATTTGCATTTGGTTTCTGTAAAGCTTTGGCATTTCCTTTTCCAAGCCTTAGCCATCATCTGAATTTTAATGCTGAATTATCTAAATATGATTTCTACTCTGTTTGTGCAGCTCCATGAATTTTAATCTGTCGCCGCCGTCAGTTCCAGTCACTCCATTTGAAATAAACTGTTTCATCAGTGGCTGCACCTGTTGGGGCCACCAGCAGAGAGCCCCGAGTAGCACATAGTCATCGTGGACAGTAGGCCCCCACGTCGGTGTGAAAAGATGGAGCGTCTTCAAAGCTAAGGCCTGACGCGTCTGCTCTAGCTGCAGAGGGCACAGCGGTTCATCTCTGGGCCTCACATAGTCGAGGGGAATGGACAGGGAGATTGAACTTGCAGGTTGCTAGGTCATCAGGGAGAAACAGTTGTAGAAGTGGGAGTCTCCCACAGCAGTAAGGCCACAGCCACAGACATCTTATGGGCATTTTACAGAAAGCCTAGATTTTCTTCAAACGTTCTAGAAATTCAAAGACGGATTGGCAGGAGCTCGGGAGAAAGTCACCACAAAGTCCTTCAATAGAAGTCTGTGTCACAGAAAATGTTATCAGCTTCCTGAACTTGTGAGTTATGGTCTATTTAGAAGATATTAATTTTCTAAATTAAAACACGATGCTGAGGCAACTAAGGGAGATGCTGAACTGTAGATGCAGGTGGTGTAGGTGCAGGTATAGATGTGGGTAGGCAGGCAGGCAGGTAGGTAGGTATGTAGGTAACAATTAGCACAGCACAGATTACAGGGTGTGGCTCTCTCTCTCTCTCTCTCTATATATATATGTATACACACACATATATGCAACTATTTCTGTTGCTATGATGGTATCTAGCAAATGAGTCATTCTATTAATTTATTCATTGAGTATTTACCAAATACTCACTTGGGGAGGGTATAATGAAGGTGGATACATGGATCTAGGAGATGACGATCTAAAAAAGAATATAGGCCTTAAGCATAAATCATTTTTAAATTTGATAATACACAGTTTTACCCCATGTTTCCTCACAATGCTGTGGCACCATAGCTAGTCAGTGACCGTGTGTTGACTAACGAACTGCTTTCTGCAGTGAGCGATGTGATTGGACGCATCTAGAGAATGTAGCCATTACTGTCCTTATTTTACAAGGAAAGAAACTCGGGCTGAGCCTGGTTAGTGGTTTAGCACATCGAAGAGCCATGTTGTGGCAGACCGTCAACAGAGTGGACTCAGATCTTCTAATTCCAAATTCCAAATCCTATTTCGTATTGCTGTAAGAGAACTTCAGACAAAGTCATCTGCAAATACAGAAAAATAGGAAATCATCTGCGTGCTTCTCAAAAGAGAAAATGTGTATGTGGAGCACGCTAGCATTTGGTGGTGGAAACTATGTATCCATTACATACCGTGTTACAAAGAGTGATCCTTTGAGGCAGTTCTTAGGTACCATATTGTAGGTATTGGGGGTGGACGAGGTGAAGGCGGATTTGGAGGAGAATGGGAGTGTACGTGGAAGGAGACAGCAGTATAGACAAGTATATGTTTTGCACAATTAAAACTATATTCCAATATAAATTGAACAAGCAAAGACGAAACCCTAGCAAAATGCATTTTATCACGGCGTTCCTCTTTTCCTTCATTTTTATCTCCTCCTTATAGTTTCCTTTTACTTTTCTTCTTCCTTTGTCCTCTTTGTTCTCTTCCTTCTTTTGGTTTTGTTTATAAGTTTCCAAGTTTTGGATAATATGCAAATATTACATTTATAAAGAGGAAAATAATTCTAAGGAGAGAGATTACTTCCAAGTGAAATGGTCGGAATGAGGAAAGCCTCCACATAAGCAGTGAAGACATTCAGAACATGAGTCAGGAGGTTTGGAACGGGGAGATGTGCGAGGAAAATGAAGATGTCCCGGGAGGATGGATAGCAAAACTCGGAAGCGTGGAGCTGGCAACGCACGGACTGCATACGGAGACCCCAGCCAGGGCAGCTCAGCTTCTTGAAACAAAGGGTGCCCAGTGGATAGCACAGAATAAGGTTGGTGATGGGCGGGGAGGGATCCAGCTAAGAGTTTTGTAGGGGGTGATCTGCAGTTTTCTGTGCCGTGACTTGGTTTTATGTAATTGGAAAACTGCCTCATAGTTTTACCATAATCCTTAGGAACAAGCTGGCTGAGTCTGTTCTGTCTGAATGCACAGAGGGCAGAAACCTCTTAGTTTTCTCAAAACCAATAAAATAGAGAGAAATGCTGACGTGCACAAGTAGACGTTAAATCTAGGGCACACACTTTCCAAAAAACACAGGGCGCTTGGCAAGCTCAAGGTAGAGCTATTAAACATCGGGGCCTATTACTGAATACGTACAGTCTGCACCACTCCCGAAGCGGGTAACTGAGTGTCTTCCACAGTTTACGGCAGGTATTTCCATCCCAGTCATGAACACGCTGGCGAGTTTCGGCAGCACAGGAGTCAGTGCTACTCTTGCACCAGTGCATTTTCATGGCCCACTGGTAGCTTTTGTATGCATTTCAAATGAGTATAGTGTAGTACAGACGTTATAAGTATACTGTGTTTCAACTTCAAATCGTTTTACCTGGAATCTTTTTCCTCTTTTGAGGAATGTTCCCCTTCTATTGCTGTTAATGTTCCACTTCTATTGCTATAAGTTCAGCTATTATTCGGCACAATTAGTTCTAAATATCGCAGGGATGCGTTCCCACATGGCGTCTGCTGGGCCGGCTCTCGGCCCCAGTGTGTCCTATGATTTACCTTTGGCTCTGTTCACTGGTGCCTTAACCAGACGACCATAATATCCGGGTACATTTTTGACTTATTTAAACCTATTCCTTTCTTATTTCAAAGGAGACGAAACCTGCCGACCTGGTCTGTGGCTTAGGGAGGCCACTGCCACCTCAGCATGCCAACGGCTTAATGTTGGGCCTTTTCCACGCTCTCGTTTTGCTCAACGAAAACAATCCGTCCAGCAGCAAAAAGTGTTGGGTTTTAACGATAGAATTAAATCCTCACAACTTACTAATTTCTTGACCTTGGCAAGTTACTTAAAGCCCTGTGCCTCCTTACCCTTGTACGAGTGTAGGAGTAACAATACTTTACTCATAAGATTTACAAGGTATTGCTTGAGATAACAGGAACACGATGCTGAGCCCGGGGCTCTGGGCCTGGGATGATGGCCCAGGCTAAGGACACCTTGGCATCCACTGTGTTCTGTCATCTCTTGCTCTGGAAGTGTTGACAGGTCCAGTCATGGAAAGCAAAGTGAAATTTCATGCCGAGTTGTGAACTTTCAATTCTGCTAGGGTGGTTTAAATTCCAGTCTAAAAACGACCTGAGTGAGTCATTCGTAATTTTCATGTGTGCCAGTCACTTTTTTCAAAGATGACGGACAGTTTGTGCCATGTTGGAAAGCATCCTCTAAGGTGTGTAGAAGGGGGAAAGGACTGATGGAAAATCCGCAGTGTAGAGAGACGTCTGCCCTGTCCTGTAACATCAGGAACCACCTAGACAGTAAACCTGTCATGTGTCAGGATGGTGTATCCGGCCAGGACATCACCACCTTCCCTTTCGGACTTACCTATGTTTGATGCCAGGAAACTCTTCCATTTATTTGACTCTGGTTCCAAAAGCGAATTAAACCTGAAAATTAGATATGAAGTAAATCTATTGCAAGTTCTCTGCCAAAATTTCAGCAAAAACTGCCCACGTTCCTGGTGCAGATTCAGGAGTGATTAACTTGTTGCCACTTACTACGCGGCTTCTTATAGATTTTATATCTGGAAAGTGAGCACTAGAATATTATATAACCTGGCAGGACTTATTGTATCAGAGGATAGAAATTCATGGGATACTTGTTGACAACACAGTTTAGCATTAATTTCTGGAGCATTTTGCCCATAGACACGTAAGTGAGTAAAATACGTTCTGAACCGGTTTCCAGGCGTGGGGTTAATATGAGATGGTTAATGGTGGGATTAATGTTCTCTGTTTAAGAGCCTGAAATGTCATGTAGCTTCAGTAGTGGAGCTTTGGGTGCCGCAGTCAGTCCAAGGTCCTCGTCGTAGTTGGTGAGCAGTGATGCCCGAGTGAAAGAGGATGTGAAAGATGAGTTTTAGGGACACAAATGCAGGGTGCTAACGGGGGGTATACGGGGGCCTCTTAGCAAGCTGAAAAGTAGCAAAATATAGACCAAGTGTGGCTATACCCTCCCCCTCCCCGCATCCATGCTCTTGCTTCTTGCCTTACGTCTTTGCACAACTGCCACCTTCAGCTACACACACCCGGCAGCCTGTAAGGTGTAGTCTGTCACCATTTGTAAGCGCTCGTCAAGGAATATTGGGGCTTCAGAAGCCTGGGTTTGCAGAGAACAGGAGCTAACCAAGAGGTCTAATGGCTACGTCACTGCTTTTCTACCAGGGAGCTGCGAGCGGGGAGCGATTTGCAAAGGGACATAGAAGCTTTGGTGTCAGCTGTGCTGATGCTATCATCCAACTGGGTCATAGCCGCAGATTGGAGCACAGCAGCAGAGTCGTCTGGCATTAAGTAGCCCTGGTTCTGGGTGGTCCGTTCTGTTGGGAGCTGGACTTCTGCCAAGCCTCGGTTCGTCCGAGGGCAAGGTTGAGCTCCAAAGACTTGGGAAGGAGCCAGCACCTTAGTGGTTCCGATATATTTTAGCGGTGCCCTCCTAGCTAAATAAAAAACAAGCCCCTTCCTCATGATGTGCACATTGATTTTTATTTAAATAATATAAATATTTTACCCTACATCTAAAAGAAACCATCATATATATATACATCATAAAAAGCACAAAGACTGAACATAGTTTTTAAAAATTAAAATTTAAAATAAATGTAAATGGAAGTTGTGCTTTCTTCCTGTGCTTCAAAGGATCGCTTTGGAGAATCGGCTCGAGAAAAGTGTTCTCGGGCTCTGGGGAGAGCTTGGTCTCCGTGGGAAGACGACATTGCTATTTGGAAGCTGAAGTTTGGAAGGCGAACATAACAACTGGGAAAGCGCAGCAGGGGTGAGAGGAGGCTTCAGTTTGGGGGTGCAAAGGAAGCCTGGGATCCCCCTCACAGAACTGCATTTATGACAGCAAAACCGATCCGCTTGACTCCAAGTTAGCAGAGCTGGAATGTAAATCTACCCCTCTCCTCCGTAAAGATCGCTCTGAAGACTCTGGGTCAAGCTCTATGTGTCGTTAGAAGACAAACGTGTTGCCAGGTGAACCCTCTTTATCTTTAGAATATAATCCAATAGGATATACTTATATCCTCATGGTAGACTCAGATTGAAAAGGTCTTTTAGGAAGAATACCCTCTCCATCTCCTTTCCCTCACCATTTTAGGCTGTAGGAGGTGAGTGAAAACTCGGGAATTCATGAGAAAGAAATGCTCAACCCCTCAATTTAGGAGTTCCCTGGGAGCCAGGTGAGGGACAAACGAGGTGGCCTGAGACTTAACAGAAAGGTCGGCCTAAAGGGGGGACGAGGTGCACAATTTCTTTCTCAGCCGGGAAGCAACATGGATTTCTTAGAAAACACATGCTTTTGTGTGTAATGCCAAACGAGACTGCCCTGCTGGGGAGGCATGTGAGTCAGGCTTCTCCAGAGAAACAGAACCGGTAGGAGAGCTGTTGCGGGAATTGGCTCACGTGGGTCTGGAGGCTGACAAGTCTCACATCTGCCATCTGCGTCCTGCAGACCTGGGGGGACCACTGGTGTGATTCAGTCTGAGTCCAAAGGCCCCAGAGCCAGGGGGACCGATGGCGTAAATCCCTGTCCGGGACGGGAGAAGATGGCATGAGAGGCACCACTCAAGCCCTGAGGCAGGAAAAGGGTGACTCTTTCCTCCCTCTGCCTTCGTTCTACTCAGGCCCGATGGACTGGAGGATGCCCACCCACCTTGGGAAGGACCATCTGTGGGTTCCACTGACGCTCATGCTAATTTCACCACAAATGCTCACACCCACACGCGGAAATAGTGTTTCATCTGGACACACTGTGGCTCAGGCTGACCCGTAAAACCAACCATCCCGGGAGATCCCTGGTTCGGTCGGGTTTTGAGAGCTGAGGCGAGGAGGAGGTGCGCCCAGGGCTCATCCCTGCAGAGCTGGTTTCATGGTGCACAGCACGCACAGTCCCACGGGGCCCCGGGCTGGGACCAGCCCGTGCGTGGCCTGACACTCCTGCACCTGGAAATTCTCAGTACTGTTTGGACAGGGGCCCGGCATCTTCATTTGCACCGCACTCCTCAGGCTGTGCAGCCGATCTCACTCATCCAACTTCTCGCCTCCAAGCTCTGTCCTCTCCCTGTTATCTGCTGCCCTTTGCGGTTCCTCTTCTGAGCTCCACCTTCCCCTTTATCAGCCGCTCACCCCAGACTTTCTCTGTTGTTTTGCATTCTGACAAAGATGTATCCGACGTGGGACCAATCCGAGCACAGTAACCAAATCAGTAAAAACGTTAGTTACAAAGTGTGACTTAATTTTGAGCTGACCTGGTCCTTGCATCGTGCATAATAAAACACTTCAGACTCTCTCAAAACAAGCCAAGAAGACTTTGTGACCTGAGACCACATGGAACATTTGCTTATACTATTTTGGTTGACTTATACTCATTTTTAAAAGCCTGTATTATCTTGTCTTTAAAACATATTATGTACAGCAGCTAATCCTGGATCCATCTGCTAACGCTGCCTCCGTGTAGCATTTGCTATTAAATGAGCTGGAAAGATGGTTTTGTTGGAAAATTAGAGTCTTTGTTTTTTTGTTTGTTTTTATAAATTTATTTATTTTATTTTTGGCTGCCTTGAGTCTTCATTGCTGCGCGCGGGCTTTCTCTAGTTGTGTCGAGCGGGGGCTACTCTTCGCTGCGGTGCGCAGTCTTCTCACTGCGGTGGCTTCTCTTGTTGCGGAGCACGAGCTCTAGGTGCACGGGCTTCAGTAGTTGTGGCACGTGGGCTCAGTAGTTGTGGCACGCGGGCTCAGTAGTTGTGGTGCATGGGCTTAGCTGCTCCGCAGCATGTGGGATCTTCCAGGACCAGGGCTTGAAGCCATGTCCCCTGCATTGGCAGGCAGATTCTTAACCACTGTGCCACCAGGGAAGCCCAGAGCCTTTGTTTACAGAACACAGGTAAGATAAACGAGGAGTGATCAAGGAGGTTGCCAAAGGGGAGTTTTGTTCTGCTGGCCTTTAACACGGTTCTTGCCCTAATTGTGGTGTCATGGATCCTGAGGAGGAGAAGAGAAACAGAGACGATGTCAAGCTCTGCAACCTTTCTCAAATAAATCGCCTTGCTACCCGTCTCTCCATTGGAGATGACTTGCCAGCGAATACTAAGGGCCATGGGGCCCGCGTCACTGACCTTCACCAGGCCCACGTGTTAGCCTTGGTAGGGCGCCCATTATGCACTGGTCGCTCCTGCGACCCGCCACTTCCTCCTACTCCAGCTGGCAGCTTCCCTTTCGGCTTTGGAGCCATTCATCAAGGCAGTGACTTTGACGCCGAGAGTCTGAATGAGGTGGGTGATGGAATGGACTCTGAAGATGCTCAACCCCAGAGCAGGGGCCTGGGCACCACTTCTTGGCGGCATCCTTTGCTTGGCGGTGCTGAGGGACGTACCACACGCCACCAACTCCGCCCTCCAACCCCGATGTCTCAGCTTCACCCTCTCCTCAAGGGACTGTGCTTAGAAAGTCAGTGTTAACTGGCCGTGTCTTGTGTTGTCCCACTGCTAAGACAGAGTGATTATAACAGCTGCAGATGAATTTTACATAAAAATCTGAAATGCCTCTCCTTTCCTTGGTCTCATAGCAGATTTCTTGTCTAGGAAATGAATGGACTTTGGAGACCCACAGATTCAAGGTTTCATCCAATTTTTAACTAATCTTAGTTTCAGTTTAACTTCAGTTCAACTGTAAACCTGGGATTCAAAATCCCTACCGCATACAATTTTCTGTGAGGTTTAAATAGGGTACATTTACGGAAGGTGCCCAGGACAATGTATTCTCTATGCAATAAAATGGTAGTTATAAAACCAGGCATTTAAAATCTATAAAACCTGTGTGATCTGGAAGACTGTGGAATGCATCATTCTGGATGGATTTCCTATATGATCTACAATTATCCCTTTATGATCCTAAAGATATTATCAAATTTTATGAAAATATTGCCTAAATTTAGTTTAGAATTCCTCTCCAGACAAAATACATGGTATGTAATCACACGTGTGTGTGTTTGTATCTGTGTGTGTCTGTGATGTTCCAACATCCTTGTCATCATGAACAGGAGGCACGGGTGACATTCCTTCTCCAACTGCAAGCGCAATGTTCCTGAAAACCCTTTGGTAGAAGAAGTCAAGATTCGAAAGCTTATTTTATGCGGAAAAAGGTATTTGGGGGACCCTGTTTATGTTAAAGTATTTCAGATTACAAGACAAACTGCAAAGACCTTTCAAAATAGTTTGATGCTCAGTAAAATAGGGGCACCACGCTGAATAAAGAGACTAGTCATGAGCGTTTTGCACTCCTGAAAATTACATGCTGGACATGTAAAATTAAATACGTTGCCATCTCTTGTTCACTAAATCTTCTACCTCAAAATTTCGCCGAGATTGTTGTTTGGCTTTATTTCACTTAATGCGCTAGTGGAATGTCTCACCGTCTGCCCCTCCCCCTTCTGACTTTCTGACTTTTGTCTCCAAGTTGTGACCTTCCCTTTCTCGGATCTTTCCACACAAGCCTAGGACTGAAATTCTTAACGTGGTACCCAAAGCACGCTGCAAAGCTCCCCAGCTCCCCTGCGCCCTGGACTATATCTCCTCTCTCCCTTCCCAAATCCTGTGTCTTTTCTGCTACTGCTTCCTAGCAGGACTGATTTTCATAGACGTGGATAAGCATTCTCATTATTCTGGGCTGGCTGTGATGGGAGTGAGTCTGTTTCTAGGAGGTTGTGCATACAGGGAACATGGGTTGGGAAGGACACCGCGGTGGCCCTGGGCGAGCGCGCTGTCTGGGGCTAAGCGGCCCTGCCGGGCAGGGCGTTCAGTTCTCCAGGCTTCTCTCTGGAGCGTTTCGGTGGCCTCCAGGGTCAGCTGTTCCTTTGCTTTATAACAACCACAGACTGGTTTCTCCTGAAGTTCATCTAAATCATCAGGTTTTCCCATTCTGAACTTAAAGTTTATGCAGCTCACATCTCATTAGAGATTGCATCAAGGACTCTTTCCCTGTGTAATTAAACAGGCTGCATCTCGAGCTCAATTCATTTCTAACGTTTGAGTTGAAAAATCTTGAAAAACAATGTTCCAAGTTTTCTAGCTGTGCTTGGGAATTACAGCAGTGATTATTCTCTTTCATCTTACTGAGGGACGCACACAGCTGTGAAATACGTCAGATCCGACAAGACGTCTCTGCTCAAGGTTGTGACGTTAACAACGCGTAGATTCCAATCAAATTGTTACCCTTCATTTTATTTTTCGTCACCCTCTTCACCACATTTGAGGCTCGTGTTTTTTCCGTTTATTTATTAGTTGTATGCCCATAGTCCTTCCCCGCCCACTGACCGCCCAACTATTCTAAGGTGTTGAATGTGATTCGTGTTGTTTTGCATAATTTTTGTAAATGATGTATAATTGTCTTATGCATATAAATCTTAAATCTGTGCGAGTGACAAGTTGATGTGAAATAGATTAATCTGATTCTCAGTTTTCCCCTCATCACAAATTCTGGTTTTGTAACACCTTACACCGCCTTGTCCTCACTCTCTTACAGACCTTTGTAACCCTTAAAATATTTTTTATTGAAGTATAGCTCATTTATGATATTGTGTTAGTTTCAGGTGTATAGCAAAGGGCTTCAGTTATATATACATTTTTTCAGAGTCTTTTTTATTATAGGTTTTTACAAAATATTGAATATAGTTCCCTGTGCTGTACAGCACATCCTTGCTGCTTATCTATTTTATGTGTAGTGGTTTGTAATCATAAGTTTGTTTTCTGTGTCTGTGGCCTGTTTCTGTTTTGTATATATATTCATTTGTATTATTTTTTAGATTCCACATGTAAGTGATACCATATAGTATTTGTCTTTCTCTGTCTGACTTACTTCACTTAGCGTGATCATCTCTCAGTCCATTCCTGTTTCTGCAAATGGCAATATTTCATTCTTCTGTATGGCTGGGTAGTATTCCACTGTGCATATGTACCACATCTTCTTAATCCAGTCACCTGTTGCTGGACACATAGGTTGCTTCCATGTCTTGGCTATTGTAAATAGAGCTGCTATGAACATAGGGGTGCATGTATCTTTTCGAATTAGAGTCTTCTCCGATATATGCCCAGGAGTGGGATTGCTGAATCATATGGTAGCTCTATTTTTAGTTTTTTAAAAACCTCTACGAGTATAGAGGTTCCTTAAAATACTTTTAAAAGAAAGTTTATTTTTTAGTACACTTAAGATTTTATAGCCTTCTAAACCAAAACAGTAAATAGAACGTCAGAACTTTAAAGATTGGCGAAAACACCCAAATCAGAATACTTCAAAACAACCCTGATTACTCACTATAACGTTCGGTCGTAACAATGAATCCACCAGACCTTAAACTTGTCTTGATCCCATCCAGCCTCTTCCAAAGAAAAGCTGGGGGGCTTTTTGCTTTCAGCTTCCTGGGCCTGTTTCCACCCAGCTCCTTCGGTGGGCCAGACGTTCAGCTCACCCTCCTACCATGGCTCACACGTCCTCGTCTTACGCCTTTTCCATCTGGCCTTTTCTAGCCAATTAGAAACTAGCCTGTCCATGCAAAGTATGTCCCAGCTGGGATACTCTGAGGGTGAAAGGAGACCTATTCAGAAGGAAGCAGGGGCAGTAGGTGGAACCCACGGCTGTTCTAAGCAAAGGAAGACTTGTGGTCACTCTATGAAAAGCTGAAAGCGCCTTGAGCCCAGGGTTTATATCTTTAATAACTGGGATTGCACTGCCTTCCAGCCCAAAATAACTGAATAGCAGGTCAGGCGCTGCGACAAAGTTGGTTAGGGGATATTTTTGGCGGAGGGGGGCGGCCCCTCCAGTCACATCACCCCAGCTCCCCTGCCGTCTTCTCCCCTCTGTGTCCCACAGCCCCGGGGACACGGGCTTTGCAGACACTCGCCCTCCCTGGGGCGTAAGAGCAGAGATGCTCAGCTCCCGAGGACGGGCCCTGGCGTAAGGGGAGCCGTGCGTGTCTGGTGTCTCCGTGGCCACACAGAGTTTCTTTGCTCTGAGAGCCGGGGGGGGGGAGGGGGGGCGGGGGAAGAGGGGCGGAAACGTCAGAGGCAGCGGATTTGTCTGGGACAGACCTGACTTCCTGCCAGAGGAACCCCTCTCCGGTTAGGCCGTGAGTTTCAGAAGAGTCACGCATCTCTTTTCTTAGAATCTTATTCTCCCACAAAAACAACCAGGACAAGTTCCTAAAACAATAGGTACCTGAGAAGTTACTCCTTCCCATTAGTCAATCTTCTGCTTTATCTCGACTTGTCAAAGACCGGTAAATACCTCTGTAGGAATTTCTTAAAATTGCTCCTTCCCAGACAAAAATGGCTTTCCTGTCAAGTTCAGCAAGATTTCACACAGATTTTCCTGAACAGGACCTGGTTTGCTCTGCATGTCCTCTGCGTGTGCTGGGCACCTATGTCCTGCCAACGGGAAGGGCATCCAGAGGTCATCAGAACAACGTCCTCTTTGTTGGAGCCTCTCCTGACGTGAGAGATGGGCCTTCCCTATGTTTCCAGAGGGTCCATTGAACTGTGGGGCTGCTATAGTCACAGAAAAGAGTTGTTTTCCGTGGAAGACACCCCTTTCTTGGTGGAAAGGTTCCTATATAATAGTGGGTCCTCTCCACCACCAACTTTTATAGCTAAGCTTGTGAAACAGCTGAAGGCTCTCATATGCTTCTGCACGAAATATGTTCTTATAATTTGAATGCCTTACTTTGAACCAGACACTCTATTAAATAACAGTGACAACAGCAAGAAAGATAACAGCGTTTCTCACTTGTCCTGGGAGGACAAGTGGGAGGAGAGAATCAGCAAAGAAAGGGGCCCAGGCTCCGTGAGTGCTGGATGCTACGCAGCCGTTCCCACCTGCTTCCTAAAAGGCACACCACACAGCTCCTGATAAAACTCAGGCCACACTGCCCTCCGGCCAAGGCCCTCCATTGCCAGGCACTGTGCTAAGAGTACTTTCTGAACGTTTTCTCAACACTTGAATTTTACAAGCAAAAAAAAAAAGAGAGACTTGGGAAAATTAAGGACAGAGTTCCAGGTGATATAAGACTGCAGATCCAGGGCTGGAGGCTGACATCCCAGTGGGTCTAAGGAGCCCATCTTCTGCCTGCCCTGTGCGGCCGAGCTGACCAGCGTAAGCACGATGGATCTAGCGTGAGCCTCTGCTGTTTTCTGACTGCTTCCTGGATGTGAGCGTTTCCATACAATCTCCAAGAGAGGTTTCTGCTCCTTACAGGCATTTTCTGTGATGACATCCTCATGTATTCTGTACAAGAAGCACAGTGGTTGGCAGGAAACAAGGACACAATCATTGTCTGTTGTTCGGAATGAAGGTTATAGCACCTGCCCCTGTATTCCTTTGTTTTATATGCAGGGAAAAGACACTGTCCCTATTTCTCTGGCTCCATAATTTGTGCTCAGAAAGACAAAGTAAAACATGAAAACTAATTTATCAGTATGGGTCAGCTCCTCCAGAACATGAGTGGTCTCTTTTTTGCTGCGTTAATAACTTGCTAGCATTTTAGAAGAAACCAAGGCGCTAATGAAGTGCTAATCACCCCACCCGCACACACCCTTTTAAGCAGCTAATTACGACTAACAGCTATGCAACCATATCAGCTTTAACATCTAATGAATTCAACCTTATGAAGAAAAATGATTAATGAGTACGGTCTCTACATAACTTACTACGAAAAGGTCAGAGAGGCTATTCAGAGTCAGATGTTGGAAACGTTGCCAGTTGCAGAATGGCTTTATCCCAATCTGTTATCCAAAATAAAAAGCGATGTCTTCATAGCTCATTTTTGTAAGCAGTCTGGAGGTTCATCCAGCATTCAACTCCCAGGGCCAAGAGAAACTTTGAAAATTTCAGCATTTCTCTCCTTAGCACAGTCAAGGAGTTCTTTCTCTCTACGGGGTTGGTACCTCATTTGCAAGTTTTAAGAGAGCTTTGCACGCTGGAAGGATTTGGGACTCCAGGGCAGCACGCTTGTCCCTGTTGGTTTGCCATCTAGATTCTGTGCCTGTTTAATGTCCTTTTCAATGACTGAGTGCATAACTGCCCTACGGCTATATGCAAACCATTTTTGGACTTTGCAATTTCTCCCGGCTTCCGCTGCATGCTCATTGTTAAGTTTTTACAGTGTTCTTGAATGATAACATAGAAGCAGAGTGCAAAAATTAATAGCAAGTTATCTTTTTTTAAAAAAAAGAACGGAACGAATGAGGTTTTCTATTTTAAGCTTTTGTTGTGTAATAGCTTTCCCATCACACTGGTCTTGAAAGCTAAGTCGCACAGCTGACGTGCATGCCTGCACGAGGCTCAAAACACTTCATTCCTGTTGCCTCGCTCCCATCTGTAGCTACCCGAGTTCCCCTCAGTCTGACCTCCAGCTTCCAATGTGCATCTTCATCCCCCAAAACACGGGGCCCCAAAAGGGAATGCTGCGTGAGTTCCTACCCAGAGTTGTTCCTGCTGGGCGCCCCAGCCCCCTCCTGGGCAGCCACCTCCTTGCCAGGCTGGCACCTACGGCTGGGACCTCTCAGTGCCAACACTGTGGGTCCTGTCTCCCTGGGAGAACGAGTCTCTGCCTTTGAGTTATGCCCTGTGGATGACAGCAAAGCCATGCTTCTTGTGTCTTAATGTTATAAAAACTTCCAACACTTGCAGTTTTGACTTACATCCTGTCTTCCAAGATTCTAAATCCTGGAGCTAGACTGGGAAGGACAGGAATGGTAACCGCTAGGCAGTGTGTCTCCTGATGGTAATAATACTGCTCTCCAGGCCTGCTCTGCCCGAGTTATAACATCGTGATGGCCCCCTTTGCCCGCAGCCCAACAGCAGGGAGCCCCTCTTAGGCCAATTTTGTGATACCCAAGCCAATAAGCTTTCATTAAAACATTTCCTCCATAACCTCAAATCTATTACTCAGTATTCCCAGGTCTGGTGGGGGCCATATTTAGAAGTATCTGCTTCACTGCTCAAAATCTAGTGGCTCTGTTATATTAATAATTATGCCCTGCTACTACTTTACTCCTTTTCCGTTTTTAACCTGGAAGATTTGGGTAATAATTTAGATGGGAATGTTTGCTACTTGGTCTTCATCAATCATGTGATGGCCAGCTTTTATATAAGTATCGTCTCTATAGAGACTAAACATAAAACATGTGGATGTGTTTTAGTGCATGTATATCCCATGTACCCATATGTAAGTACAACACACCATGTTTCCCAGAGTGTAATAACCTTCCCTTCCACCCTCAGGTTTAATGTTTGGCTAGTTCTTGAGAGCGATACTATGCTTAGCCCTCTAATGTTTTCCCTGGAGTGCCAGCGCAGGGCTGGCACTAGAGGTCATTATATAAAAGGATACCAGGTGAGCCCTTTGACTCTTTATGAAGTTACTTACTCAAGATAAGGAGAATTTCATTATTGCTTATACAGTAATGTGTGAGGGCTTGGGTTTTAGAGTCAAGCATCGTAGGGCTGAATCCCGGTTCTGCCCTGGATTAACTCCATGACCTGGAGCAGGTGACAATGCCTGGTTTTGCCTTCACTTTCTCATTTATAAAATTGGGATAATAATAGTACATATACCATAAAGGTGTAAAGGTTAAAGGAGTTAACACTTGCATAGCGTTTAACGCATTGCCTGTACAGAATAAGAGCTTAAAAAGGTTAGCTCTTGGGTTATCAATTCTCACATCACTAAACGGCTTGCTTTAAGGTGACAAGTATGGTGTTTTGTTTGTTTATTTTTGGAAATTGAAGCTGAGCACCTCACGAAAATACAAAAAGAAAAATCAATCATGAGACATTGAACAGCGGTCTGAGAAGCAAAGCAAGACTTGGAAACCAGGCTCGGGATCCTAAATTGAGTACTACGGTCAGAACCTACAACAGCAGTTGAATTAAGGGCTTTTCCATGATATTCTCGATTTCAAATATTCTCTTCAGCCATTCCCATAATAAAGATATTTGAAACAATGCTCCCTGTAGCCACATCCATAGAGAATCTTAAACTCACATAGTAGCTTCGGTCAGGACCTGGAAGTTACACTTTAAACAAACTGTAAGGCGATTCTGAGCCAGGTCCACAAAGCCTAAAGGAGTTTAACGGGCCCGCATCAACAGGGCAGCACAGGCGGGCTGGGGCCAAGCCCACACAGTCTGTCTTTCTCCTTCTCAAGTCCACGGGGACACTAATCGTTAGCTGGGGAAGAAGACTGCAGTCCACAGGTCACTCTCACCTTATTAGTAAAAAACTGGGCATTCCTGAGCCAGACAGGTCCTGACAGGCAGACCCTGACAGACAGACCCTGACTGCGTCTTAAGCTCCTGTTCCTACTGGAAATCATCTCGCTTCTTCTCAACCAGTCTTGGCATTAACAATCATCCTGAAGAAAACAGTTAAACATTTATTTAAAAAATAAAAGCGCGGCTCTTTCTCTATCTTGTACTTTACCGGGCAGGGAACGGCTGCTTTCCGCTTCATATGTGTTCTCTCCATCAAAGCCACCAATACACAATCCCAAAAGTCTGAAAAATCTATCCTGGCACGAGAAGCCTAAAATAATTTCTTCTGAGGCAAAGTCAGTGGTGTGGTCTAATGCATATTTTATATCTTAGTTTAATTCATCTACTGGTGTAAACTTTAATCCTAAATCCCCACTCGCTTAGGGAGGGCTTGTAGAAAGTGGTCAACATTGGGGTCGCATGGCCTAATACTAAAAGCGGCCAATGCCAACGCTCTCAGAGCATTCGCCTACGTGCACCGTGGAGGAACTGGGGTGACGAAATCACTCGGAAAGCGGAGGGTCCTGGCGAGCCAAGTCATGTGTTACTGCGCAGTGAAGTAGGAGGTTGGCCATCACTTTTCCTGGAGGTTCCGCTTGTGGCTGTTTTAAAAAGCTTTCCCTTCTGAGAATTAAATGTGGACATTTATAATATTTCAGAGTCTGACATTTCATCCTTCTAGATGAAAGCTAATTGTTAGGAGGGGCTCCTGGGCACGCTCTCTATCAAAAGGTGGATGGATGTATCTGTAGAGACTCAAAGTTAACACCTTCTCGTTTCTCATCAATAAGGAGAGCTAATTTCCCAGCACTAACTTGAAATGTTTTTGGCTCCTTTGTTTGGAATAATTCATCATGGAATACCCGGCGAACTCATAAAAGCTTTGCACCTTCAAATAACCTTCTAGCCTAAACTGTTCTGGGTGTATCGGCATTTCTTTTGATTATTAATATGAAAGACAAGTTTCATATTGTTTGGTGCCAACAGGAAGGAAACGTGACCAGCGAAATTTGTTCTCAGTGTGTCTAATGTTGCATGAGTGCAGAATTCTCTTCTCCTGAAGGCTGTGTCTCCCCCTTTGGTGAACTTGGCAACATAAACATTTTGATCTTCTCGATTATAGATAGCATCTGGGTGAAATGACCAAGTTATTCACTGAACTCTTTGAGGGTTTCCTTTAAAACCTTTCTTATTTGGGCGTTTGTTCCTATATATTTTTGTGGTTATCATTATTGTGCAACCATAGAAATGAGTTTGTGGTTGAATTCAGGTTGAGGAAAGCAATACATGCTAAATGCAGCGACTTTGATATGATTTGATAAGCAAATCAACCTCCCGTGAAGAAAGGAGCGCTGCCGTCGGGGGACTGGTGTGTATCAGAAAATAACCCACGTAGCTTAAAAACATGCCTGACGTGGAATCTCCAAATGTTACAAAATGTATTGCTTACGTTACGTAGTTGCCAAACCCCCTCAAAACATAGGCTTCTTTAAAGGGGTGTAAAATAAGAACGCTAACACTGGAACATAATGCAAGCAAATCAGGTAAAGTAATGAAGAAAAAGGAGCACTTCGACTTCAGTTATTAAATATTAGCTCTATGCAGGCAAGCCACTTTAGGTCTTAAGCTTTCTTCCGGCTGAGGCAAGGAAGGAAATGGGTCGAATTAAGTAACTAAGGATGGGACAAGAGGAAATACGGTTTTCCTTTGAGAGAGAGATAAGCCTCTCCTTCTCAGGTGGGTCTGTGCGGCCACTGAGAGTTGAAATCGTGCCAAGCACACACATTTATATGAATATATACATTCCACTCATAGATTTATCTTTCAAACAGCAGTTCCCTCAACTGCAAATAGCAATTGGCAGCTCAGGGTGTATCAGGAAGAGAATTAGAAGCAGAGTTTGCAAGTGTGATCCGAGTAAGTGCATAGGAGACTTTGCTTCTGATCTTCTCTGTGAAGCGAGCGGCACGGGTTGCCAGCTACAGTCTCGTCATCTACTTGCGCACTTACGGCATCATCGTTATAATAAGCATGTAAATATAATGGCAATCGCAGCTGTAATCTCCTGCGTGAATGTGGTCCTGAATCTGTAAATAGTGTCTAGAATAATTCACGGCGAAGTATCTAGTTCAGATTTAAAGATGGACACAATCACTAAGGAACGTGGACGATGGTATTCGTCTATTTAATCGCACATAGAAATGGGGTAAATTGCAGCTGAGCCTGTAAAGCACGACAGCTGGTGGATCGAGACCAACAGCCCTGGTCTTGTGTGAAAGAATCGCCGCCACGTCAGGGCTCCTGCTCCTCGAGACGCATCTCACATCCTTTTTCATCTGCTGGGCGTCCCGGGAAGCTGACCTCCATGATGGACTTGGCAATAGTAGGGAGCATGGTCAAGGAGGCAAAGGCCAGAGTGGGATAGAGAGTTTGGAGAAGTTATTTCCTTGGACCCTTCCTTCCAGCTGGGCGATGTGACACTCCACCTATGGCCATGCCTCCTATCTCCCAGCCCTCCTCATGTACCGGCTACCCGGCCACCCTTTCCACTTGCTCCCTGCCCTCGCTCCTTTGGGGCCTTGGGCAGCGGCCCTCTGATATTGCTATAGCTCCAGGGTACTACGTAACCATTTTTGTAAATAATCCAATCTGAGGTAGCTCTCTGAGACTTGCCTGGATCTGGACTGAGAGATATATACATATATATAATTAAAGACGTTAATTACAGCTTTAAACTCAATATGGAAAATGACCTCTTTGAAAATTTGGCTTTCTTAAAATTTAAGTTTCCTCTATCTTAATTATCTTTTAATGACTCAGATCATTTTAAAAATCAAGGAAATCATAATGAAAACAACACTCTGTTAAGCATTTACAGTCTATGTCCGCTTAAATCTCACCCGAGTCCTTTGCAGTGTGTACGACTCCCATCCCGTTTTCTACATGAAGAAATGGCTTAAGAGAGTTTGTACAGACAGAGGCGGAAAGGTCCAGATTAGTACCTGCATTTGTATTCTCTAATCCACAGGCTTCAATAGGAGGAACGGGTGATTCAGACACAGAGGAGGGGCTGGAAAGAAGGGTCGGCTGAGAGAGAAAGATCCCCATAAAGGAAAGAAAAGAAAGGTGAAAGCAATGATGAACAGGAGAGTTATCCGCCCAAAGAAGTCAAACTGAATGGTTGGAAGAAGGCAGTGAGCACAAAGCAAAATGGGAAAGACAGGGAAGCTGTGAGTGTGGGGCAGTGAGGGAGACGGGAAGGTCCAGGAAACAGCATCTTTACATAACCTGGCCTTGCAGCTCTTACCTCCCCTGACTCGAGACTGAAGGAAACTGGGAGGGGGGGGGAGGGGAGGGGGAGGGACAAGGAGTTGGGGGATGGGGAAGAGAGAGGGCAGGGGATGGGCCAGGGGAAGAGGGAGATAGGAGACAAATGATCAATCAGTGCCTTTTCTGTAAAAGACAGCTGTCAATGTTTTACTTTCATTATTACTATCTAGTCAAACCTAGCACAAAGACCTAGCCTTAGTGGAATTTTCAATGAGAGAAAGTCCCAGAGGCAGGAAGCATCTTGCAAATGAAATAGACAACATTCCAAGCAACCGAACACCCGCTTCCAAGTCACAATAACGCTGCTTGGACAGTCAGGGTGAGAGCAGTTAAGGTCAGGGCTGCATATTGTCCGGTTTTGAACCTGAGTGTCTGGCGTTTGAGCTTCCTGCTGAGCAAAAAGTTTTGAAAATACTTGACATGTGATGCTTGACCTTTCAACTTCAGAAAGCTTGCACCGCTGTATTCCGACATGACGTGAGCATTAATGCTATCGTCATTCTCTTGTCTTTCGCCATTCGCGGTTATGACAATTTGCTTCTTAAGTAAAACTGGTATATAATGGACCTTCACACAAGAACACAAGGTGTTTTTGTTAAAACCATCTGGCAGCCCCAGCGCACGTCCCATTTGGACCTGAGCCAGTTACTGAGGGTGGCAGGAAGCATAGCCATTCCACTGATCTCCTCGGGCGCTTTTCCTCCTCACTTGATCCTTTCCACCCATTTCTTGTTTCCCTTTAGAGCAGGAGCCTTCTGCAGTGTCTGCCTGCACGTCACCCCTTCCTCTGCCTTCTTAGTGGACAGATACTACCCAAGTCTTCGTGTCCACCACCCACTGACATTGTCCTTATCAAGGTCGCCAGTAATTTGCACTCTGCCCCATCAGGGGTCACGTCGCAGCCCTCATCTTACTCGTCCTAACAGCCATCGATCTATGGGAGTACACCCTACGTGCACCACTTTCTCCCGTTCCTCCCAGGACACCACTCCTTCTGGATTCTGCCCCCTGGCTGGACGCTTTTCTGGATCCTTCTCCATGTCCTAAACTCCAAATGGGGTTTCAGACCTCAGTTCCTGAGTTTGTCCTCACTGCCCCATCCCACATCTTCACATGCCACCTCTAGCCCAGGGGCTCCCAAATTTGCATCTCCAGCTCCAGTTTCTGCCTTGACACCCCAATCACATGTTCAACCGTCCACTCTGCATTTCCCCTTGGGAGTCTAACAGGCATCTCAAATTCAACATGTTCTAAACCGAAACTCTTCCTCCTCACGCAAGTCACTCCTTTTCCTGGCTTCCCCTTCTCAGTAAATGGTGCCCAAGCCCAAGAACCACTCCTAATCCCTTTCCTTCATATCTTCATCTAATCCATTAGCACGTTCTGGCAGCTCCACCTGCTAAATATGGCCTGAAGCTAGTCGCTTCCCCTCAGAACCACCACTACCGTTGCATTCAGCTTATGTCCCTTTGCCCGGACAGTCACACCAGCCACAGGGCTGATTTCCTGCTTCAACTGCAGTCTCTTCTCCACTTAGCAGCCTGGGTGGTCTCCCGACAGAAGACCAGGTGATGCCATTTCTGTACTCAATATTTCCTAATGGCTTCTACCACGGGGAGAAAAAGTCAAAGTGGTCATGATGGTTTAAGTGTCCTGCAAGGATCTGGTCCTGCCTACTTTCCCCGACTCATTTTTGGTCATTGCCTCCTTATTCCGTATCAGTCACATTGGTCTTTTCACCAATACGTGAAGGTGTTAAGCTTGTTTCTCCGTGTCTTCTCCCTTTCTGCTCCTTCCGCCTTACAATCTCTTTGTCTTGATATTTTTGTGGCTCTCTCTTGCACTATTTTCAAATTTTGACTTCTCTGACCACCTTATCTAAAATATAGTTTTCTTTCTTTCCATAAACCTGTGACTTGTAGTCCTTTAACTTGCCATATTATTTTTTATAGCACTTATAATTACCAGCCATTATAGTATACATTTGTTAGTTTGCTGTCTCATTTTAGAATATAGCTTCATGGTGGCAAAAACTTTGCTTTCAAATGAAAACTTTCAAGGAAAACTTTGTTTTCATTGTTACACCCTTGGTGCTGATACCATTCGTGGTAGACGCTCAATAAATCTTTGCTGAATCAATGACTCTCTATTGCCGACTGTTACTACCCCGAACAGTCACACACAGGTAGTGAGGATCTCAACAAAAGGCCTATGTGTATATTTGTGTATGTGTGTATATATATATTGTGAGTTTATGTGGGTGTGTGATACCCCAGAACCAGCTACTGACAAGATCTAAAATTACACCCCAACACCATTGGGTACACTTAGCACCCATATATTGGTTTCTAAACACCTTTCTACACTTAAAGGAATGAGAAATTCTTGAAGAAATGGCAGATTCCAGGTCTGGAGCAGAAACAGTATAATACAAACCTGAAATATCTTAATATACCAGAAAGCAAGAACTGCCCCAAGGCTGATGGGTGCTTTAAAAAATGCAGGCAGCATGTTGAAGACAAATTTAGAGAAATTAAAGCATCATAAAGAAGGGAAACTATTAGTTATTGAAACACATGTTCAAGGTTTCAAGGGAGATTGAGAGAGAGAGACAAGGACAGAGCATGTCTTTTATAATTGGTCTAATTTTTGCACCAGCATCTAGTCAAGTTCCATACATTGTCTTTGATTGTTAATTAAAGTAATCAAATAAGCTAAAAAGCAGAAAGTATTCCTAAAGGAAGGCTTGATAATATAATTCTAAGACTTGCTGGAGAAGAGCCTTTCCCCATTACTCAGCAATATGTTTGAAAGTTAGGGACGTGCCAGCTGCAACCTGAGTCTCTTCCTGGCCAAAGGGAGGGTGAGGCTGGAGAGCTTAGGTCTATGGGTTGACCACTCACCACCGTTGTCGGGTCACGTCGTCCTCTCAACCCTGCCTCATTGTTGTTGCTGAAAATAGAGAATTCATGGAGCTTCCAAATGACATTTTGCAATGGCATGCCATTAACATATACGTCTAGTGTATATCTGCCTAACACCTTGGGGAAAAATACATTTTCCCAGATGTGCTACCCTCAAAATCCTGAATTACAAGGAGACAAGGAGCACGTTCCCACTGGTGATCAATGGGCCATATGAGCTACAGCTTCCAGGCAACTCTGGGTCCCCATTGTCTGCCACCCATTATCTGGGGGAATGTAAAGGGATGATAATTTGCTCCTTTCTTCCTTCTCTGATATTCAAAGAATACACTGCTCCAACTAGACAAATGCATTTTGCATCTTTTTAGAATGAGGAACCAAAAATAACTCCGGGAGTAACCAAACAAAGAAAATAAGGATTTTAAGAATTCTTGCTTTTTCTCTACACGAGTGCAATTTTAAAAAGGGGAAAAAGAAAAATTGGCAGGTTTTTTCATTGCTAATTAAAAAGTTATTTTAATGGCAGAGCAGAATATTTAGGAAAAGTTATAGGACCAAGGAACATGACAGAACTAAATGAACACCCACACATCTTTACAATGTAATCTAAACATCACGTGAATATTTTTAAAATCACAATAAAGTGAGATTCTCAGAATATATGTTGATAAACATATCATAATTCATAAACGTTACTGAATACCTTGGTAAACGTAATCTTTTTTATTTCATTTCTATATTTTGTTTCCTTTTATAGTGTGATAATCATTCTAAAAAACTTCAGTGTGCCAAATAAGTATGATCTAGTGACCATGAATTGATTCTGTGATAGTTCAGGATCTTGTAACGTCCTAGGGTTATCTTTGCTACCATTCTCTCTGCAGTAATTACCCCTGAGTGTGTGATTGTGGAAGGTTTAGGACATAAAACCAAATGGCTATTAAAGTCAGGACAAATCATGGACAGCATTTCCTCATATGAACTGGTTTTCTTGGCATTTATCCGTTTCTTCAGGTGAGTCAGATAATTAAATCATTTTTGCTGAAACATTGCTTTCTGTTTTCGCAGGTGTTCACTCACTGGTCCTTCATCCTGCTCTGTCCTAAGGCACTGTCACATCTGCTTGTCGCAAACATCTTCAGAGCCCCTTGTATTTCTCCTTATTTGTCCTTCACGTTGTGAGAGACACAGCAAAGTGTAAAAAGCATCCAATTCAGTCTGCATCTCTGGTTTCAAGAACAATTTTACGTTACCTGGAAATCAATTCAATTTCATTACAAGCAAAATCCCTATTTAATCCCATGCGTTATGTAATGATATGTCAAATCTCACCAACAAAATGAACCCATTGTTTGTTGAGCTCCTCTTTGCTAAGAGTTATTAATGAAGTGTCATTCGTTTCCTTCAGCCATGGTGTAGATTCATAAATAGAGCCACAGTTCTGCTATTTTAGATCCAGAGTCCCTTTTAGATAAGGCTGCCCTGCCTGTGCACTTCCAAGGCTGGTAATGGCCAAGGCAAGCAGAGCTCAGTGCACTCTTTATCCGTGTCAGCTGCTCACGATGCTAAGATTTGATTTTGCTGTTCAGTTTTATGAGGCTGTCGGACCTCCTGGTGAAATGAGGACTTCTATATATTAATGTCATCATGAGTTCTACCATCACTGCTGGGTCTCAATCTGGAGAAACAAGGTCCTCTTGGTTTGCAGTAATGTCCCCAACACAGTGGTTACTGTGATACGTCAGGGCTTAGATTGCCTACCCATGCTTGGGATCTCATTGCTTGTGCTTTACATCCAAAGGGTCATTGCTAAGACCCTTGTCAAGGACCTTTCCCCCCATGTTTCTATCTAGGGGTATTATGGTTTCAGGTCTTACCTTGAAGTCTAATCCATTTTGGGTTATTTAATGTGCATAGTGTAAGATAGGGGTCTAGTTTCGTTCTTTTGCATGTGAATATCTAAGTTTCCCAGCACCATTTATTGACAAGACTGTTTTTTCTCCATTGAGTATTCTTGGCCCCCTTGTCAAATATTAGTTGACTTTAAGTGCTTGAGTTTATGTCTGGGCTCTCTGTTTTGGTCCATTGATCTATGTGTCTGTTTTTATGCCAGGACCACACTGTTTTGATTACTGTAACTTTACAATATAATTTAAAATCAGGAAGTGGGATGCTTCCCACTTTCCTCTTCTTTCTCAGAATTTCTTCGGCTATTTGTGGTCTTTTGTGGTCCCAAATGAATTTTAGGACAATAGCTCCCACTGCTGAGGGTGGCCAGGATCACTTGCCCCCTCAGTGACCTCCCCTTCCCACATGGAATTCCAGTCCAGCAGGGGGTTGGGGTGGGGTTGGGGCTGCTTGGCTGGGAGGTATCTGACATTGCTTTCCTGGACCCCCTGCTTCTTTGTACCCCTGCAAGAGCCCAAGTCACCTCTCTCTTCTTTGCAGCCTAAAAGCCTCGCCAAAACAAAGCACCTGCCCTGCCATGGAGCTGAGAATGCAGGTTGTCTTTCTGTTCCATTCCTTCCAGAGGTGGCTGACCCCTTGGCTGCAAGCACAGATGCCTTTATCAGAATTCCTGCAATGAGGCATCTCCCCCCGTGATGCAGGCTTTCTCTCCTACCTGACTGCTAGATGCGTTTGTCTTTCCTTGTCTAAAAGATTCATCTCTGTTTGATTTGATAGAGTTTGATGCATGAATTAATGATTTACGAGCCAAAGGGATAAGGCTAGGCCATTTATTCTCTATTGTAATGACCACTGACTGGGTGCTTTCTGTATGCATAACCATACCAAAGAAGTAAGTTTATCGTTTTTTAAATATTTTACATATTAGCTAGAAGTTTGCAAAGAAAGATAGGAAGTTTTCTTTACTTCAGGCTATTAAATGGCATGTGCAGTGTGATAAATCTCTGCTTTACTATCGCAAAACAAAGGTTCCTGAATTTCCCCAAGACCAGGTCGAGCTTCAGTCACTGAACAAAAAGTAGCAAGATTCAGTACAATTATTACTTTTATATTCTTTTGGAAAGACCAAGTCCTCATCATTGCATATATAGAGTGTAACCATGAGTGATCAGGCCCTGGGGAAATGAATCACCCAACCAAATGAACAGGAAATTGGTGACTAAAATCAGAAATTAAAGTTAAATTTCATAATTATCAAAGTCATCTTTGTTGTCTCAGTCTCATCAGAGGGGTACAGCAGGAGGACCAAGATACTTGGGGTGCTGGGTCGGCGGCCCTGAGCAATGTATACACACCTGAGAAGTTCCTGTCACTTGCCTTTGCCGTTTCTAGGCTTCCGACAGTTAATCTCTCTGTATTTCCAAAATCGTCTGAGAGAAGCTCCATTAATTGCCTCACAACCTGTATTCTATTTGTCATGTTTTTGTAGAAATTACAACGATGCTTTAATTTGGGAGCTTTTAACATTTTTGTTTAAAATTCTCAGAGTGTCTGATGACAGCACAGAAGCCACATCCTCCCGCAACGTGTCTGGGTCCCTTGGAGAGAGTTTCTGGATGCCCGGCCTCCTCTGTGAACCCATCTCAGCTCTTTCAATAGGCTGTGGCAAAATACCATTTATCACTGGTAAATAATCCATAAAATAAATCACTGGCATATTAAACTTTAATAATTTATCAGTTTAAGCTGAGGTTCACTCCCCTTTTTTTCAAGATGAATAAAGCTAACGAGAAACATTTGAAGAGTGATGTCGCATTTTTAATATTGGCAACTTATCACTGATAACAGTGGTGAATGCAGTTAGTTTATGAGTAAAATCAATGCAGCTGATTGTAATATTTCTGGTTTTTTAATGCATTTCCCCAGTTTGCTCTAACATCAGAAGCACACTCAGGAAGCAGAGAGTCAGGATGTAACTTTGGCCGATGCTTTGAACACAAGACAGTTAGCTTCTATTTAACTGGACTGTACCTTGTCCAGGGACCCATGCTTTAACAGTTTCCATGCCTTATTTCATTCTAATCTAATAACAATCCTATGAGTGGGTTACTACAAGTGCACTGCCCCTCTCATGTAGCTGTCTGAGCTTTGTTTGTTGACTAAATTAATTTCCCAAAGAAAACGAGGCTTAGAGAGTTGAAGAAACTTATTAAAAGCCAACCAGCTTCTAAGTGCTAGAACTGAGTCTGAATCCTGATGCAAGCCTGAGCGACTGGGCCACGCCTCTCTTTGTAACTAGAACAGGAGGTGCACTGTCTCACCTTATGCTATCAGAGCTCTGCTTCCCTGGGCCTTTCCTGTTGTCTGTGTCTTTTGATAATCAGAGAGATCAGCTCAGACGTGCGCCCCTGAGGTGGGGAAGCTGAGCGATCTTCCAGAGCTGGGGTGATGCCCACAGTAGGATGAGTGGGGAAGGCCCTGCAGCTTCGTGGGGAGGTGAGGTTCCCACAGTGCCATCCACTCTGCTTGTAGCTCTGACGGAACAAGACAGATGAGAACAATGGCCAAGAAACGTCCCCTTGCTTCCTCTGGCTCATAGATCTCGGTGGTCATGAGTCTTTTGATTTTCATGCGGTCAAGCTTTCCTTGTATGACCACATTCACTGTCCTGGCTTCAAACTTCATGCTAATAACTCCCAAATCCGAGTCCCCAGATGGCTCCCTTGAGGCACAGACATATTTCTAAACGTGTAGGAGGTGATGAGAGCTATTTCTTATCTGAGTGACCTGTAGTCATTGTAACTCATCCCATCCCCAGGTTGGTGTCCATCCTACATTCACTGGTCCACCCAGGCTTCCAAGATAAAACCTCACGTTCATTCTTCATCAAGTCTCCACTCATCCAAACCATTGCCAAGTCCCTCTTATGTCACCTTCTGATGCTCCCAGTCTGCATCTCTGGGGCACTGACTAGTTCAGGCCGTCTTCACCCCCTACACATCCATGCAAGGCTTCTCATCATACATGTGTCACGAGATGCCCTCTTCTTGTTCAACTTCCTTCCACTATCTTCCTGAAACTCTCCGACAATGCTGAAGACTGTCTGAAGGACTTCTGGGCTCCAAGTTTCCCAAGGAACAGAGTTCAAGCCATTATCCCAAGATTCCTCATGGTGGGTCTCAACACACCTCACCAACTTTAAACCTGCTCCCAAATTTATGCACCCGACCTGGGATTGCTCTGTATTCGTGGAGTCACCTCTCTGTTGTCCTTTGTGTCTTTGTATTTTAGCCTTTGCCATTTCTTCTCCTTCCTTCAAGATCCAGCTCCAAAGGCATCTTCTCAGTGGAACTTTCTTCAGCTTCTCTACTTAAGCATTCTTTCTACTCTTTCCCAAAAGTCCTTTTAGCATATTTTCAAAATTACTTATTTTATTGGAGCTCTCTATGGTTTGTTTCTCTTTTGTTGTTTTTTCTTCATGGCCATGTTTCTTGCCATGCCTAAACATTTTTGACTGATGCTGGACATTTTGTGCAAGTTGCAGAGGCTCTGATGATGTTATTTCACTCCAGAGAGGATTCTTCTGTCACCTGGAAAGCAGATAGATGAGGGTAGGTTATCTTACCCCAAACAGGAACTGTGCTGACTGAGGCCACAGCTACCCCACGTTCATCCACATGCTCTCCAGAGGTTCCAACCCTGATCCTCAGGTGTCTTTGGTGGGGCTCTTCTCAGTTTACGGAGACCGTATAAAACTTCATTCCACCCATCAGCCGTTTCTGCCTGTTTTGCTATTGTTGGTTTTAATCCTCTTGCCCTTTGCATTTCCAGATTTCAGCAAATGTCTCAAGGGGAACCAATCCAAGTGCAGGATCACTTCCCTGCACCTGCTTCATCACCTGGATTTGACGCTGCAAGTTTCGCTTGACTTGACAGCCTTAAATCCTCAGATCTCAAACGTGTCTGTCTAGCATCATGAGATCACTAAAAGTTCTACTGGTTTCTTTTCTTCCCACTGGTGGCCGTGTGCCAGGCCCTCTGCCTTCACGCTCAGACTCCCAACCTCATACCAAAAGTGAGAGAAACAAGAGCAGCTGCAGAATTCAGGCTCACCTTTCTGAAGTCCCTTCTCACAGGGACCTTGGCCACCTTCCCCCGGTCACCTCGGTTAATCATCAACATCTTCAAGCAGATTTTCTTCTTTCTTTTTTAGTAATGTGACCAGTTTTTCTTGTTGTTCCTGGTGGGAGTGTTGGTCTGCTGCCACTAGTTCATCACAGCAGAAATGGAAACCGAAGTCAATTCCTTTAAGAATGTGCTATATTATCTGTCACTTTCAAAGGAGTCTCCTATTTGGTTTGACAGACTGAAATTCTCTCTTCATGAACCTGTAATGGATGGCCGCTAAGAAACTAGGAGAATGGTCAAAACTACGTAGGCCTTTCTGCTGTATTATATTTCATATTAACCGGGAAGTCTTTTTGCTTGCACACCAGGCTGAATTTCCCAGAAATCACAGAGATGAGTCAAGCAAATAAACCTACTGAAATTCTGTTTGTACACCTAAATCTACTGTACGGCACAGACAGAAGCATATTCATGTCTAGCAAAATTTTATAACAAGCACATACATTCATACCAGCACGTGTAGAGCACTGGAAATATAATTCGAATAGCACAACATTGTGGTATGGATATAATTATCGGACTTCAACATTAAAATTCATCATTCAAATGAGACAACAGTCCAATCATGCAGTCTAAATCTCTGCTCATTATACTAGCTTAAAGGAAGCAATATCCGTTTTTCTAGGATCAAATTCAGAAGACCTGGTTTTCTGTCCTTATTATTTGACCCTAAGCAAGTAGAATTTTCCCTATTCCCTTTTCTCCTTTAAAAGGGGCCATTAGTATTCATGTTATCCTTGTCTGTGGTTGTTTAGAGAAGAAAATTACGTCATAGGTATAAAAATACTACGAAAAGTTAAATGCACCTAAAATTATGTGTTATTATTAGCTTTAAAGAGTTTTACGGGATTAGCAATACATGAGTAGAGGAATTCAACAAGCTCACACCCGGGCATCTGACTCGGGAAACGGCTTTTTAGAAAAAGTGAGCTGGGGTGTGCAGGGCAAGAAGGTCCCAGGGGCTCAGTCTTGATGTTGGGTAGGCGGCCACGCACACCTTCTGATTTCAGAGAGGCCAGGGTCATTTCTGCTTCTCTCTCCACGGTCCCCCTCCTCTCCTGTTGCTCCCAACCTCTTCCAAATGTGCACACACTCACACACACACTCAGTGCTTGCCCGAGTCTAGGGTCTAAGCCTAAAGCTGCCTCCTGGCATCACTGACTGTATGCGGATAAGCACTCTTGGGAACAACAACGTTTTCAAGCCGTTGCTGTCATGTCTCTTCTTCTGAGCAAGGCTTGCGTTCTTCCCCAAGAACAGTGTTTGTCACGGGAGGATCTGTAGGGTCCGGGAACTCTGGGTTCCCAGGAGGGACAGGCTGAAGCTGGATGAGAGGAGAAAGAGAAAAAAGGGCTCCGCAGGTGATATGGAAATAACATCAGCTCAGGCCGGGCCCCCACCGCAGGTGGAGGGGAGGAGAGCAGGGCAAACGCACCTGACCTGCTGCGGCCCTGCCTGCAAGGTCATGGCGAAATTGAGGTCAGCCGCTCTTCGTGGGATACGTGCTCTCTGCCAGCTTCTCTGCTGAGTGCTTTGTACACACGTCACTTCATTTGATGTTTATAAGAACGTATGATCTTTTTTTTTTTTTTTTTTTTTGCGGTACGCAGGCCTTTCACTGCCTCGGCCTCTCTTTGCTGCAGAGCACAGGCTCCAGACGCGCAGGCTCAGTAGTTGTGGCTCACGGGCCCAGTTGCTCTGCGGCATGTGGGACCCTCCCAGACCAGGGCTCGAACCCGTGTCCCCTGCATTGGCAGGCGGATTCTTAACTACTGCGCCACCAGGGAAGCCCTACACTTTTTTTTTTTCATCTCATTCCTTTATGTATGCTTTGTAAACTGGCTTGATTTTTATCGCTAATCCTTCTTTTAATTTAATCCTCTAACTTAGAAATCAATAAAGTTCACAGGGGAATCTTCTTAGTCCTCCTCTAATCATTACTGTAAATGCATTACTTGCATTTAAGATTTGTTTTATTTTGATTTACCTAGTATTCTCTTAGTTTTACTCTAAGAGAAATTCAGCAACAATAGTAATGGTGATAGAAAAGAATATTATGGAATAGCCATTCACCAGGTAAAGAACTTAAAATATATGGCTTCATTTTTAATTAAAATATATGGCTTCAGTTTTAATTAAAATAATTTTAATTAAAATTTGTAGAGCAGTTTTAGATTTACAGGGAAATTGTGAAGGTGGTACAGAAAGTTTCCATATATCGACACCCACTTTCCCCTGTTATTAAATGGTACATTGTGGTGGACATTTGTTACAAATAATGAACCGATATTGATCCATTATTATGAGCTGAAGTCCATACTCTTTCTGAATATCCTTCGTTTTTCCCTGATGCTCTTTTTCTGTCCCAGGATCCACCCAGGATCACATTTCTTCGTCCTGTCTCCTGGGCTCCTCTGGGTTTTGACAGTTTCTCAGACTCTCCATGCTTCTGAGGACTTGACAGTTTTGAGAGTGCTGCTCAGGTGTTTTTGGAGAAGGCCCCTCACCTGGAATTTGCCCCGTGTTTTCCTCGCGGTTAGACGGGGGCTGTGTGTTTTTAGGGGGATGCCCAGGAGGTCTTCTCATCATCTCATATGGAGGGTGCGGACTATCAACACGACCCACCACGGCCGGTGCTGACCTGGCTTGCCTGCCAGAGGTCCTGTCTCTTCACAGAGAGTTCAAGTGGCCCAAGTTTTCACAGCTGGTGATGAGTGGAGAGGAAACTTCAGGTCAGATTTGTATTTTCTAATTAGAAGTTTAATATTCTCTTAAAAAGGTAAACAGTACCAGTTTAAAAAACAAACTCAAATACACGCTCACTAAGGAAAGGAGGGCTGGAGGTGGAGGCGTACTGTCCGGGGAGAAGGAGCCCTACCCCAGAGCCCCTGGAATAACGCACATCAGGTCATCCGTGCCGCATCTCTGGGTGGGACCCTCACACAACCGCGCTGGGGGATTCGTGTCGGAGGGCTGTGGTTTCCCAACGTCTCTGTGTCAAGTGAGGGTCTGAGGTCATATGAGATTTGTTCATCATAAGGAATTGACTCCTGCACTATGGAGTCTGGGAGCCCCCCATCTGCAGGCTGGAGACCTAGGGGAGTTGGCTTTATTGATTATTATTTTGATTTTTATATTAATAACATTTTATTAGTAACACTTTAGATTAATAACATTTCCAAACCTGCACGAAAGTAGAGGATAATTTAGTGAAGGTACCTGTCACCTGCTTCAGTGATTCATTTTGCTAATCTTGTGTCATTTATAACCCCTCTCTCACTCTTCCCCTCCCCCAATACCCCCGATGCATTTGACAGCAGATCTCAGACATAACATCACTGTATTTATAAATACTGCAGTATGTTGCTTTAACAGATGATATTTTCAAACGTCACCATAATAACATTTTCACAGCCAACAGAACCGAAAATAATCCCTTGGTATTATCAGACACCCAGTGCGGGTACAAATCTCTAATTTCCTCAAAACTGTCTTTTTGGATACGGTTTGTTTGAATTAGGGCCCCAAAGGCTTCTACGTAGTAGCCTTGGTTGGCATGTTTCTTACAGCTTTTTTTCTGTATTAGCTTTTGTTCCATCTTTTCCCCCCCGCAGACCACGCACCAGCTCCTGGGAAGCGGAGGATTTGCGCAGAGGAGAACTGGCTACGTCCTGTGCTGGCGAGGGCGTCTTCAAGGTGCAGTAACTGGTGCTGAGGGATCGGATCTGGACCCTTGATTAGAAGAAGGCGCTTTCTTCATGTTTCTGGCATGAGCACATCTCAGGCGGTCTTGTCTACACCCCACTGCATAACAACAGGGACACTTGATACCCGACTGTCTTGCCTTCAAAGAAGTGTGTTTGTACCTTGGGTTCAAATGTGTCTGCCTGCTCCAGGGTCCTAGGGCCGCCTTTTAGTGTCTCCTTCAAGGGTTTTTACAACCATCGAGGACCACAGCCTGGATCCATTGTCTCATTAGTGATATTCTAATCCTGTCACTTCTTCATTATTTAAGAATTAGAGTTCTCCCTAGAAAGAATGTTCCACTATCAGTGGTACAGATGATCTTATCTGCAAGGCAGAAATAGAGACAGAGACGTAGAGAACGAACGTATGGTTACCAAGGGGGAGGGGGGTGGGTGGGATGAACTGGGAGATTGGGATTGACATATACACACTACTATATGTAAAATAGGTAACTAATAATAACCTGCTGTGTAGCACAGGGAACTCTACTCAATATTCTGTAATGACCTATATGGGAAAAGAATCTAAAAAACAGTGGAGATATATATATGTATAACTGATTCACTTTGCTGTACCCCTGAAACTAACGCAACATTGTAAATCAACTATATTCCAATAAACAAAAGAAGAAAAAAAAGAATGTTCCACTGTCAACTGTGTGGATACTTGAAATATGTTTGCATGAAAAATGATGACTGTGGGCTTGATTCTTTTCCTTTATTTATCAATTTTCAAAATAATAATCTGTTGCCTTAGCGATTTCGGAGAATGACCAATACCAGTGATCTCCTTTTTAGAGCATTACAACTGCATGGGATTTTATGGATTTGATATGTTCTATTTCACTGCAATTCTAAAATTTTTATTATTTTTAATTTTATGCTCAGAACAGCTCATCTTGATTGTGGGAACCCTGTCAGGTGAGTCCTGGACAAAATCCCCATGGTCATGGGGAACCCTCAAGCTTTCTGGCCACACGAGATGTTTGGTCTTACTTGAATATTTCCTTTCTGGGATTTGGGACATTGTTCCTTTCAGGGGGAAATCGTCCTCAGAGGCCACTTTTGTGTGCAAGGTGTGCTAATTGCTATTAGATCGTCATTATGTCTACTTGGCCTTTACAGTGGCCAGAGCTAGGAAATATGTCTGTTTTATAAGAGCAAGAAACGTAAATTATAAGCCCATAGTAACACTTCTATAATTCAAATTAAAGATGATAGAAATTTTAAGTCAGACAGAGAAAGATAAATATCATATGATATTGCTTATATGTGGAATCTAAAAAAATGGTACAAATGAACTTATTTACAAAACAGAAAGAGAGTTACAGATGTAGAAAACAAACTATGGTTACCAAAGGGGGTAAGCAGGGGGAGGGGAGGGATAAATTGGGAGACTGGAATTGACATATACACACTACTATATATAAAATAGATAACTAATAAGGACCTACTGTATAGCACAGGGAACCCTACTCAATACTCTGTAATGACTTACATGGGAAAAGAATCTAAGGAAGAGTGGATATATGTATATGTATAACTGATACACTTTGCTGTACACCTGAAAGTAACACAACATTGTAAATCAACTAGACTCTAACAAAAATTTTTTAAAAATAAAAATGATAGAATTTTTATCTGTTATTGAGTTTTACATTTATACCTCTTTTCTCTTACCCTAGAAATCTTTGTTTTTAACTATAGTAACATAATTGCTTATTTGCTTAATAATTGAAAAAATTATTTGCGTCATTAAATATTTGCTCACATGTATGAATTGCAAAATAAATCATTATTATTAGTGACTATAATTGCTCAATGTATTTGAAATTTCTCTGTGTGTGTTTTGTCCTTAGAGAATATTCCAGTAAAATGACTGTATTTCAGAGTCACTGAAAATATTTCTTTTCTTTACGGTTGGGTCACTAACCTGATATACAGTTAGGGTCATTTGTTTGGCTTAATTTTCAAATTTTAACTTTATTTAAATTTTGGCCTGGGGTAGCGGTGGGACAAGGCGGGCCAGGCGGGCGCTTCCCAGGCCGCCTGGGTCAGCCCCGCTCAGTCTGAGGGGTCTCCTGGCACATGTGGTTCCCGAGTTCCCTCCGGGAATAACACTGGCTTTACCTCCTGGCTCCCGCAGGAACCCCTGGGGTGCACAAGGCAAAGCTGGGGAGAGGCCCTCCGTGTGGATTCACTGCTTTCCTTTACCACCACTCGCAGCCCGTGGTAAACCCACTCTAAATTGTACTTCAGGTCGGGTCCTAAGGCTGCACGTAAGTGTCCTTCCAAATCCAGGTCAGATGGAAGCCCCAAGGTTTTCCACAGCACTGGACCTTTAATGATCTGCCTGAATTGGGGTCCCCCAGCCCTGTCACCCTCCCCGACGGTCCCTCATCTCCCAGCACCTGGTCAACGCCAACTGAAGTCCATTCAGAATTTGTGCTCCATCCTGGACACAGCCCGCGGCCTGGGTACCAGTTGGTTTTGCCCTTCCTACTCCTTTGCTGAGGGTCATAGCGTGGCCAACACTGCCCTTTGTCTCATCCTCGCCCTGGTGAGGGCTGCTGGCCTTGGGGGACGTTTGCTCACCAGGAGCCGGCAGGAGTAGCTTCTCACCCGTCCCCCACCGTGTTCTGTCTGGAGAGCAGAGGTTGCTCTATTTTGTCGCTCGATATAAAGTTATCAATTCAGCTCAGTCTCAGGGCTGCAGGTGTTTCTCTCAGAGGCCCAGGGCATCCAGCCTCAGTGTGCTGCTGCGTGGCGTTCTCTGGGCACCTGAATTGGCCTTGCAAATATCACACACGGCTGGACACAGAGGGAGGGCAGCCAGCAGCTGCAGGTGACACAGAGGTTGCTATTAAAGTCCTTTTATTTCCCCCAATTCACAATTGCTTATGTATATTTGCCAAACATAGAAATCTCGGGTGATAAATTGTTCTTTAAATGTTCAAAGTCTGCATGATTCCTGTCGCAGCAGAATAACCTTGCTGTCTGAGTGGTCGCCAGTTTAGACTAAGGATAGCTTGACTTGGCCCTCAGGCAGGAGCCATTTATCATCCTTATCTCGAGACCCTCTCCCTCCGGCCCCAGCTCAGAAATACATTTCAGCAAAGAGCTGTCCAAGTAAACGGATGATGTTTCCCTGTGTTCAGTTTATGGCCCAATTAGGATCAATCTCCTGCTAGCAGCTTTCAGGGTCTGTATATAATTAATACAAACAAAGTAGAGAACCATCACTTCTTGAGCCACTTGGTTACACGCTGGAAGAAAATGAAATTGACGCGCCTCCTTTCTAAGTAGTCGTCTCCAGCACACACGATCTTAAAATGTCCAGTTAGTGCACTGGGAGAGATGACGATTCCTGCGGGTGTAGTTTATTCCAGTCGTGTAAGTCTGTAAGTGACATTCACCTTACTGAAATTAACAGCTCAGATCATTGCTTTTTCTCTACCCAACATTCCTGGCGTGTCGCTTGGGTTGGGGGAACCGAAGCTGCAGAGGTAAGCTTCTAAAGCTTCCACCTGCACTATGGAAGGTGTGGTGGCCACGTGGGCCATTTGAAGCCATCCAGCACGAAGTGACGTAGGGCTGCCTTCCCCTCCTGAACCGTGTGGCTTGCCTTCTACGTCTTGCTACATAGCTATCATGACAAATCTCTAAAGCCAAGCCTTGTACGTGATTTGCCTTTTAAACCAAAAGAATATTTTGATTAAACCAGCTGAACACATTTCTCGTATTATAACAAGGCCGTTCAATGAAAACAAAATGGTTCGCCTGGAATGACTTGCTGGCATTTTGACACTTAGCATTCCAGACCCATACGCACAGCTGTTTACCGTTTCTCGTCTAAGGCATCAGGTGTGCTACAGATATCAGACCCTAATTTCTCCACTGAAAACTTTGTTAAGCATCCTTTTGTTTGGTCAGATAGACATCTGTGTTTCCGGACTAACGTATGAGGCGTTTTTAAATCCTGGAGACACGCTGAGCTGCTTCGCAGAAATTTCAATATGTACCCAAAGGATTATCACAGATCTACAGAGGGTATCACTATGTATATTCGTTGCTTGCCCTGCAAAAGACTGAGCCTTTCAGCAAATCTTCATGAAAAACAGCAGAGCTCCTGTATTTAGGCAATCCTGAGGGTTGTTTGATAATAGGTGTCACCCTCGCACTTCACTCCAAGCGTTTCTCCTCCTGAATTTCAATGGCTCGAATATGGATATGCAGTGCGACTGTACTTGTGCTACTTGAAAGAACAACAGAACATTTAATGGCATACACAAACACTTTAGGGTTAGCTCAAATATAGAAAAATGAAAGTCAAGTGCAAACCCAGCATCCAGCTGTCACCTGTAATGTGTTAACTTCCCTAATACGTAAAGCACGCGTATGCATTAGGAAAATAACGCATATCCTCCTTGGAAAAGGTCAGGTCAAGCCTGGACAGTGGTTTATGAAACAAATGCAGGTAGGCAGGAAACTCACAACATGTCAGCCTCGTTAGAAACCGGAAAAGGTTGATTAAACCATGAGAATCAAGTGTTTCCTTGTAAGATCCAAAGAGGAGCAGGAAGGGCCCGGCCACTATGGGGTCAGCGTGGGAAGACACATCCCTCTCAGCCCCTCTGGAGGGTGGAGCCCAGGGTCCCGGAGGCAGCGGGTGCAAGAGGCTCTGCATTAGTGAGCGGTCCCTCGATACATCAATTAAACGAGGCCACGCAGACATATATGTGCGTGTGTGTTTATATCAGAGTGATTTTGAGAGAAGGAGTAAATGAAAAGAAAAGCTAAATCTCTAATGATAGGATACTGGGGAGCAAATGACAGCACAGTCATATACTAGGGTAATAGGCAGCTACTAAATGAACTTATCGAAATCTACTTATTGACATGAGAAGATGCTGACTGCACATTTTACTGGGAAAGATTGATACAGCTCTGCAGCACAAACTGCTTTTAAATGAATTGTAACATCAAGGATATTAAAGCTTTTAAGACAGTGCGCGCCACGTCAACAGCAGCTCGAGGACGGATTTGTTCCCTCCATTTGGCTTACCTGTATCACCTCTCTTTCCTTTTCTCTCTTCCTTTAGTAAACAAATATAACTTTTGCAATATAAAAATAAAAGTTACCTATCTTAAAAATAGAACGCATGCATCTTAATGAGTATTATCTCTTGCTGTCACATTGGGGAACTATAAGAACCTAATGATTTGGTATAAAACTTTACTTTTGCGCCTCTTCACTAGAATCGTTTTCTATACTGAAAAGGCATCCATCTTCCTCTGTCTTGCTAAGATGGCATCTTTAGTATTTCTTGCTCCCTGTGTTTTCTTGCAAGAAGACCTCAGCCCTGGAGTAACCTGTCGTTAAGGCTGAAAAGAACTGAAAACCTCTTCGTCACCTGATTTTTATGTATTTTTGGCTGCGTTGGGTCTTCGTTGCTGCATGCGGGCTTTCTCTGGTCGCGGGGAGCGGGGGCTAGTCTTCGCTGTGGTGCACGGGCCTCTCATTGTGGTGGCTTCTCTCGTTGGGGATCATGGGCTCTAGTCGCGTGGGCTTCAGTAGTTGTGGCTCGCGGGTTGAGTTATTCCGCGTCATGTGGGATCTTCCCAGACCAGGGCTCGAACCCATGTCTCCTGCATTGGCAGGCGGATTCTTAACCACTGCGACACCAGGGAAGCCCTGTAACCTGACTAAGAACGATAAGTTGCAGTGGTGAAACCGTCTACAAGATTCCTTTGATGATATCTACATATGTTTTCAAGGTCGTATATTTTTTTCATAAATGATAGTGTACAAATGTTATGACTTTGTTAAATTAACATTCTTTAAGTGGAGCCCTGGGGCGCTAGATGGTGAGCAAAAAGACCATTGAAATAGGGGACTGAGGTAGAGAAGTTGATTACTCGCAGGTCCTGCAGGAAGGACCCAGCACACCTCAAGGGACCATGCGGGGAGGTCTAGGCAGGTTCAGACGGAGACAGAGGCGGGACCAGGGCATATGTCTTCATTGGGGTCCAGGTATAGAGTGTTGTGTAGCTTCTGAGCTGAGGCCGATAGGTCAATTCAAACCAAAAATCTCAGGGGTTTTGGTCGGCTCTGTGGGAGTCTTATCTAAGGGGCTCAGACGGGGAGGGCGCTGTGATCAGGGGAGCGACCACTCAGCAAAGGGCGGCTGGGGAGTCGTGTCAGGAAAGTACATCTGCTCGTGACCCTGTGGGCTGTCACCTAGGGGACGTGATGGCACCAGGGGCTGGTGCCCGTCTGAGGCCCCCAAGGGCCGCGTGGCTACACAGAACAGTTGCCGAGGTAGCAGCACACGGAGCAACTGAGCTAAACTCTCAACCACAGCCATCTAAGACGCATGTTCAAAGTCAAAGAAAATACGAAGGAAGTGTGGAAAAAATGGCTGCTCAGGGGAACCCAGCTTCCCTGTCCCCCGCAAAGACCAATGACTGGACAGCCATCTACTGACCAAAACAGCCCTGGGGACCTCTGGAGTCCATATGGGAGTTTTAGCAACACCGCAGAACAAGAACCTGAGACGATCACACAGGAAAGGAAGGAAGACAGCTGCTCTGTGCCGCACTTGTCTCCCCCAGCAAGCAGCTCTCAGGGGCAAGAAGGATCTTCCCAGCCAGAAAGAGCCCCCCTCGCCGGGAAGGGGGGCGAGCAGCTTGTCCAGCCCCTGGGCACTGGCCTCGCCGGCTGGCAGAGCTGAGGTGCGTTGAGCCCAGGGCCAGGAACCAGGCGGAAGAGCAGAGGCGCTGTTAGCCGAAAGGTAGCAGGAGCTACTGTGGTCCAGGGTCCTGCTCTCAGCAGATCCCACCCCTGACTGGGCCAGCATAGCCCCGCTCGCCCTGCAGACCTCACAGCTTTTGCCCCAGAATGTTCACCTCTGCTGGGGCCAGCTCCCTGGGTCCTTCCCCACGCGCTGAGCCCAGGACCCTCAGGGCACCCATCCAGGGTCTGTGGCTCTACAAGTGTGAGCGCCAGCACCTGAGCCCCTCCCGACCCGCCAGAGCCCAGAGCCACGCTCGTAGGCAGCTGGGGCGTCTGCAGTTGCACGAGTGCAAGACAGCAGCCCAGCCCCCATGGCTGACCGCCACCCATGTGCCCACACTGGGTACCAGCCCCTCCAGCTGGGCACCTGCACGCCGCAGCCTGATGGCCCTCATGGTAGCCCATGAGGGCTACACTGCAGCACACGAGCATGGGGGAGAGTGCGCAGCTGGAGAGCGTGCAGACAGCCAGGGCCCTGCAGCTACTAGTGAGCTGGGCTCTGGCTCTGCCTCTGGCTGGGATCCCCTCTGGCTGGCACGGCCGTGCCCATTTGTATCCAGCCCCTCCAGCGTGCACCTGCGTGCACCCAGCCCAGCCCCCATCTCTGGCCTCCACCGCGGTATGCACACCTCGGGGGAGTGTGCTCGCAGAGGGGAACAGCCAGGACTTCTGAGCTGCCAGCGAGTCCACAGTGGGGTCCAACCCTTGCTGCCTGACCTGGAAGCCATCACTGTAAGCGTGTCTGCAACTGGCCCTGCCACTACGCAGATCCCTGCAGCAACGTCCGTGCGCGCCACTGGCTCCGCCGCTCCCTCTGTCTGCCCTGGTCCCAGCTGCTGACCTGATCCGGAGGCCCTGCGTAGACCCGCAGCAGTCCTTGCAGTCCTGTGAGTCTCCCACGGTGCTCCCAGGGACCACACAGGGGCTGAAGCTGCGGACCCCCGTGGCCTGGGTGGAAGAGACGTCAAGCTGCCCAGACTCAGTGACGCCACGCGCCTGCGTCACGGGACCCAGGGTCACAGCCTGATCGCTTGCCCCCATCTGCGGGTGCAAGGCTTCCCCTACTTAAATCAATCCATAAAGTCTGGAAGCTGTGAACACTGCAAATATACAGAAACACATGCGAGGCTGCAGGGATCATGAAGAATTAAACTGCCGGTAATGAGGAAAACAGTTAGAAATCTCTAATCTGCTATTTGCATGTCTCTTGTCATGGTCTTTTATTCTTTTTTGGGGGAGGGAAAATGTCTGCTTCTTTAAAATTAATAAAATCCATGAGCAAATGACAGAGTGATCACATCCCGCAAGTGTATTTAAACGTCAAGTGTTGATTTTCTTAGGAGAGATTCAGATGAGTCAGTTATTTGTTAAACAGAGTTATGCTGCTACTTGTAGTCAAGACAGAGAACTTTCAGCAAACTGACAAGTGATGACAAGTGATGCCATTCTGCAGTAAGAAAACCCTCTGGGGTCCTATGGAACACGCCTTAATTTTTCCTCTACTATTTTTTTTTTTTTGCGGTACGCGGGCCTCTCACTGTTGTGGCCTCTCCCGTTGCAGAGCACAGGCTCCGGACGCGCAGGCTCAGCGGCCATGGCTCACGGGCCCAGCCGCTCCGCGGCATGTGGGATCTTCCTGGACCGGGGCACGAACCCGCGTTCCCTGCATCGGCAGGCGGACTCTCAACCGCTGTGCCACCAGGGAAGCCCTTTCCTCTACTATTTTACTTAAAATAATCTAACTGGAATTATAATAATGTGTGAGAATGTCATTTCAGAGCTTACTTGCTTTGTGACTGTAGAACCCAGTCTGCTCACTTCTGTGCACCCTAGAGCATCCGATCCTGAGGGTGGGAGCAGGGTGGTTCCCAAAATGAGGCGTCGCCTAGAAGGTAGACAGATGAAGGAGGGTTTCTCACCATGGGGACTAAGGGACACGAAGACCCTGGCCTGGGAAGCTGGTGGCATTCCAGGCACATGTGGGTAAATCTGTCTGATGGAGACTGAGGATGTGACATCTGGGATAACAGCAGGTCCAGGGTTACAGTCTACACTGTCCGTCTATACACAGTGTGCACAGAAATAAGATCACTGTGGTCACACACGTGATCCCTGAGAAGCGACCAGGATAACTGAGCAGTTTCAACAGGGAAACCTGCCCCATCAGCTTCTTCTCACTGAGGGTCCAGAAAAGTCAGGGCAGACTTTTGACCAAGGCTTCCTGGTTGATCCCAAAGAAGATTCGGGGGTTTGGAAGGGTAATGCTGAACATCTGGGTGTGCCGTGGTGCAGATCTTTTAAGGACACACCTTTAGTACTGGTTGTACGCTGGAGAATCGTGAAACACGGAATCATTCAGAAGGACAGTGACGAAGCTGTGGACACACTTACGTATGCCTGAGCACACACATCACACTCACTGTCTCTGGGTAAACAGCAGTGCAGTGGCCTGAAAAGAGGACGGTGAGGTTCAGGGTCTAAACCCCTGGTCGCTGGATGCGTCGGACACATCCCTGTGTCCAGAGCGAGCTTTTATTAAAAGGGTCTGTACTCACTGCCTTGGCCCTAACGTGGCCATTGCTCTAAAGACGTGGCTCCCTTGTTCACGCCGCAGCTGCCGTGACCAGAACCACCGCCAGGGCTGCAGCAGCCCTTTCACCAGTGCTAGTCACTCTTGTCATCATGCATCCTTACTTCCTCCATAAAAAAATATGAAAACATCCTATTTCACCACTACGTTGGTATAAAAATGAATCTATTCCAGGCTGAATTCATGGTTATATACTCATTACTACGATATTTATTTTTATCTTCAGATTTCAAGATAAATTAAAATGAAAATATTCTGTGGCTCCTGAAAGTATAGATGGCCCTGGACAGGGTGCCTCTGTGCCTGACAGGGTGGACGGGCTGCCGGCCCTGAGCGCCGCACTCCCGGGCGCCACACGTGGGACCCGACCTGTGCGCACAGGGGTGAGTGGGCACGTCCCACCAAGATGCTCTATTTGCTGTGTCATCTGTATTTAATTCAGTGACTAGGTCGCTGCGGTGGCCCTCTGCGTGCCCAGTGCCCAGCAGGGGCTCTCCAGGAGGGCCCAGGCATCCTCCCTGGACAAGGCTGTTCTCCCCAGGTTTTCCAAGCAACAGTCTGTGGAGGTACCACCACTGGTGGGCCAGGGGCTGCCTGGTGGGTCCTGACCTTCCTGGCATCCTCCTCTGCCTCTGTACATGGCAGCTGACCCACGGAAGGCAGTTGACCATCTGCCCAGCATTCAGGCCTTTATAATTCATTCACAGCCACGTTTTGCTTATTTCTTTATTTTTGGACCTGAAATATGTGGTCAACATTGGAGGGGGCGGCACAGGATGGTGACAGGATAAAACAGCCCAGATTTGAATGCTGGTTGGGCCACTAAGCTGTGTAACCTTAAGGAAGTTACTTGCCTTCTCTGAGTGTCAGTTTCCTTTCAGCGTAGGTAATGACGCTTGGCTTGCGGGAACGCCTGGCTTGTGAGAACACTAAGGAACAGGAGAAGCAGGGGAGGCAGGGGCCTGGCTTTCTTCACCGTAGAAGCTCATTAACTGTTCATGTCTTTCTCCACCTTATCATCCATCCACCCCCAAGCAGAAGTCCAAATAAATGTTGGTTATGGACAAATATTAAATCCATTTTCAAAGGATGGAGAGCCAGGAAGAAACTTAAGAGGCTGCACGTTTCTGAAGACAACCTTCAAAGTGGCAACGCAAAGCCCCAGGTAGCGGCGGCTCCAACAGAATGAAGTGCACATCTCCTCAAGGTGACCCTGAAGGGAACAGAATCCCTCTGGCTATGAAACGTTGAGTCCATTTATTTTAAAAAAATGGAAAAAAGAGTCAGGCTAGAGTGAGCCGCATACATATTCCATTTCGCGTCTCTCGTAAACTGACGGACAGATATTTCTCTGAGATCTCTGGTTATTTAGTGCAACCCAGTTTTCTACTGGAATAAATAACTTTCTTTAAATATACAGGGAATGAAGTGGGGATTCTGTTGTGCAGTGTTGGCATAAATCCCGTTACAAAATTTGGGAAAAATAATAAAGTTTTTCTTTCAAATTATAAAGTGAGACAAACTGCTCAAAATTAGCTTCATGTTTAGAATGAAATTTTTAGCCACGAAGGGCACTTGTAGCCTGATCAGGTCCTTTTTTTCCCTGTTCCCCTAGATGTCCTTCAATTGTTCAACAACAATCTTTAGAAAATGAAGTGCTTTGGTCTGATTCCTTCCCAGCCATCTCAGCATCGCTTCTAGGAAACCCTTCCACCGACCTCCCGTCTCGTTTGTCAGGACTGTTCCCTTCGAGGGATGTCAGAGGCTGGAACTCAGACAGCAAGCCTGGCTCTCGCACGGGATGTGTCCTGAAATGGTATCGACCCCATGGGTTTTGGGGTCTTTGATTTTTTTTGCATGAGTAATGTGCTTACGTGATTTAGACATCACAAATTATAAGAAGGAAGAGACAATCGCCAGCTCCATTCCCACCCTCTCCTGTGTCCCTCTCTGCCCATTTTCCAACACCTGCAGCAGCTAACTTGATTCACAGTTTCTTATTTATCCTTCTGGTGAAGTTGTGTGTTGTGCAAGCCTTTACAGGTGTGTGCACGTGCAGATACATACACACCCTCCTGTGCACACATACCTACAGACAATTAGTTTTCTGTTGCTGCAGCATCGCTGGCTTCAAATAATCCCCCTCATCACCTCACAGTGTCGGTGGGCCAGGGGCCCGGGCAGGGCTCAGCTGGGTCCTCTCCTCAGGGTCACACAGGCTGCATCAAGGTGCTGCCTTCCGAAGCAGGGCTCTCCAGGAGCACAGGGCTGCTGGCAGAATTCAGTTCCTTGTCTCCCAAGACTGATGATAAAATTATTAAGTATTTCAAGATGGCATCCGCAGAGTGCTAACCCCCAAGCGTGGGGTCTTCTGAGGCCAAGTGCGGGGACTGCGTCAGTCCCAGGTCCAGGAAATCCGTGCTTTATAGAGTGGGCGCCCATGCCTGTTTTGGAATCAAGGCACTTTGGATCGTCACGGTAATTTGAAGGGGACTGGCATTCGGGGTGGGGCAGCTAAGGACACCAAACGTCCTGAAAGTGCAGAAAGAGTCTCACTTGATAAAAATCTGTCCACACCCCAAAATCATGAATGCCATGTGTCCCCAGACTTTCATGTAGATAAAAACCTGCTTCTGAAGGTCTGAGCCTTGAACCTAGCTCTGTTTCACATAAGTATTCTGAACACTTCTGCAATTTGAATATACTTTGGGTTTCCAAAGACAGTAACTGCCAAGTAGATTGGGAGGCGGTTGTACTTTGTGTTGCTTGGAGTTTCACTGAGTTCCTTATCGCTTGTGGGAAATGGTCTCTCCAAGGCCAGTGGTCCTCCTGGTGTCTGTCACCAGCTTTCATGGCTGTCACAACAGTTGCACTGGTCATTAGTGTGGTGCTTCAAGGACAAAGGACGACCCTACCTGAAAAAGTTTCAGCATTACACCCCCTACCGGACTCTTCATCGCCCTCCCTGCCATGTTGCGATGCTTACGAAATACCTGAGCCCACCTGGGCGACGCCCACCTGGGCAACGGGACCTGCCTCAAATAAGGAAAGGCATCTGCCCTGTCCCACTTTCACGCTATAGAAGGAAGGTATATGTGCCTCGACCAATCAGTAAATGAAATTTTCACCTCGGACCATTCCTTTGTTTTCTGGCCATAAAAACTGAGCAATAGCACATGTTCAGACTGCTAGGAAGTCGGTCTGGCAGTGACCCTTCCCTCTCATCAATTCTATCTTCTTTACATTCTGCCTTGTGTCTGGAAATTCTTTTCCAACCCGCGTTCGGACCACGACATATATGTTTGCATTTGTACACGTATCCACACGTGTACGCATCCGTACAGAGAGAATGATGGAGCAAATGGAATAAAATATTAACGGGAGTTCAGCCTGAGTAAAGTGTATATGGGTGTGGTTTATACTATGTACAACTTCTCGATCTGTGAATGGAAATTATTTCTAAGTAAAAAATAACAGAATTAAGCGTATATGTTTGTTCCCCCACTTCCTTCTCTCTGGCTTAGAGAGAGCCATGTGAAAAGCTTCCCCGGGCCACAGGATGGCAAGAGCCAGCACTGGCTCAGGAAAGGGAGTCCCCTCTTCCCACCCCAGGCCCCTTGTGGGCCCTCTGCCCTGCCCTGGCGCTCTCTCAGCTGGGGTCCCACAGTCTCCCTCACACTGTCTGGGAGACTCTGCGGCCCTTCACTCCACACACACCCTGAGCACACCGGTCCATCGCGAGGCTCAGACACTGGAAGGAATGTGGGCAGCAGGGAGGCTTCTCGAGGGAGGGGTCTGACCAGGGCCCAGGCCTCGCTCCGCCTTCCGTGAACCATGTTTTCAAGCTCAAAAGAGCCCTGAGCCTCGGATACCTGATGGGCAGCTTAGTGACAGCACCTATGCCGGGGAGGTTGCTGTGAAGGAAATGGTGTTGCCTGAAAAGGATTCTGTAAGCGTTCCTCTGGCTGATGGGCTCTTGTCTCCTTCCCAGCCCAAGGGCACAGGGCGTGCCCCCAGCAGGGCTGCCTTGTTGGAGGGGAGCCTTTCTCCCTGTGCTCCTTGTAGCATTTTGCAAGGAGGTCGCAAGAGTGAGGGGTCGTAGGAGGGAGAAGAGGAGAAATGCTGCCAGAATAACTCATGTGGGGGACATCTCGGGGCTCCGTAAGGGCTGCCCGGCACATCCTCGTTCTCCAGAACCACTGTGCCAGAGACTCTCTGTCCTTGTCCCAGCAGACCTGTGCAACCTCGGGACATTGCAGATTTAACAACCGAATCCTGAGAACGGCCGCTGTTGGTTACCTCACCAAGGTACACATGTTCATAGTGTTCTAGGGCTGCTGTGCTGGACAGAGGGGACATCCCAGGCTCTACCCCGACATCGCTTATCACCCGCGAGACATCCCCAGTGGGGCTGCCTACATAGGTTTCATACCAGGAAAACAGGAAATTGTGTTCAAAAGGAGGAAACCTAGTAATGTAAATCACCATACGAATTAGGTATGAAGAAAAAAAAGATCATCTCCACAGACGGCAAAAGGGTTTTGAAAAAACTCACTAGCCATTCTTTTTTTAAATTAATTTTTGTTGCGGTGTCGTTAATTTACAATGTTGTATTAGTTTCTGCTGTGCAGCAAAGTGAATCAGTTATACATATACATACATCCCCTCTTCTTTAGATTCTTTTCCCATACAGGCTATTACAGAGTACGGAGCAGACTTCCCCGTGCTATACAGTAGGTCCTTATTAGCTGTCTCTTTTATATCTGGTAGTGTGTATATGTCAATCCCAATCTCCCAATTTATCCGTCACCCCCCCACATCTATTCTTGATTTTAAAGAATTTATTCAATAAACCAAATAAAATCGAGCTATCTCATTCCAAAAGCCAGCACATGGGGAAAACACAGAGGCCTTCCCGCTAAGTCAGGACGGGCGCAAGGGTGCTGCGTGTGGGACCGTCTCACCTCTCCCGGAATGAGATTCATAGGTGATAATCTACCTCCTCACTAAATTTCAAAAGAAAATTTCAGTCAGTATTATTCAGCCCACACTGTAATAAAATTCTACATTAAAAAAATGGTTTGGGCTTCCCTGGTGGTGCAGTGGTTGAGAGTCTGCCTGCCGATGCAGGGGACGCGGGTTCGTGCCCCGGTCCGGGAAGATCCCACATGCCGCGGAGCGGCTGGGCCCGTGCGCCATGGCCGCTGAGCCTGCGCGTCCGGAGCCTGTGCTCCGCAACGGGAGAGGCCACAGCAGTGAGAGGCCCGCGTACCGCGCACAAAAACAAAAAAACCAAAAACAAATGGTTTGTATTCCATATGTAAACGTGCAGACACAATTTCAGTAGAAGACAAAATGAAATATTCATAGGCACACACCTAATTGTAATACCTAAGTAGGAAATGAACAGAACACAGAAAATATTGGACTGAATATTGTCTATACTTTTCTCTATATTTGACATTTTGATACAAGGGATCAGTAAGCAAACTTGCATCTATATAAATGTAACTCTAAATGTCATGGTCCAAACGTGGGTTGGAAAAGAATTTCCAGACACAAGGCAGAATGTAAAGATAGAATTTATTAGAGGGAAGGGTCGTTGTCAGACCTACTTCACAGTAGTCTGGGAGAGTCGAGCCCGAACATGTGTATCGATCAGTTTTTATAGCCAGAAAACAGGAATGGTCCGAGGTGAAAATTTCATTTACTGATTGGTCAAGCCACATATACCTTACTTCTGTAGGGTTGGAGTGGGACAGGGCAGATGCCTTTCCTTATTTGGGACAGGTCCTGTTGCCCAGGTGGGCGTCGCCCAGGTGGGTTCAGTTATTTCGTAACCACGCAACAGGGTGGAGAAGGCTATTAAGGGTCCGGTAGTGGGTGTGATGCTGAAACATTTTCAGGTAGGGTCGTCCTTTGTCCTTGAAGCACCTTTGTGCTTGGGGCACCGCACGATATAGTATTTGATGAACTGTCTGTGTGTAAGTTATATCATGGCCCTTTACATCTAAATATTTCAGTGTGTTTTGTGAAAATAGAAATGTTCTCTTGCATAATTATAGTACAGCTAACCGCCTCAGCAAATTCAGAAATTGCACACCGATGCGATATTGTATCTCATCTGCTGTTCATCTTCCAATTTTGCCCGTTGACCCAAGAGTGATCCTCAGGGTATTTCCTCTTTCCTTACATTTGCTGTCATGTCTCTTAAGCCTTGTTTGATTGGGACTATTTCCACAACCTTTGTTTTTTCTTTACAATATTGACATTTCTGAAGGAAGTCTGATCTTGTTTTTATTAGACATTCCTCCTTTTGTTACCGAGTCTAAAAAGCCGGCAGACCGAGAAGACTGCAGACTAGTGTCTCCAATAAACCATCTTATCAGGGTCCGGATGCCAGTTTCTTTTATAGAATCAGAGAGGGGGAGGAGATGAGGAAGTAAAGTAAAAGGGCCATAAGTCTTGCAAAACACCTCCTGGAATGACCAGCCTCGGGGAGGGGATGTGTTAATGTCTTCTTTTCTGCAGCCATTCACAAGCGGGCAGGGTTCCCTGAGGCAGGCCATTATAATAACAAAAGCAACGAAAAGCAAAGGTTAAAGTCAAAGAAACAGATCCAAGGTGGAGTCCCATCTAGCTCTTCCCTGTTACACTTTCAGGCTTGTCTGTTTGTTCCTGGTTGCAGTCAGGTTAAGCATCCTGGGTTGTACCCCACGGGGAGGCTGAGGGTACAACTGCAATTAAATTTTAAATGGAAATGAAATACAATGATGTTTAAAAGGGGAGGAGGGAAAGAGCCCCAGGTCCCTTGGTTCTGCCCACCCTTCTCTTCAGGCGCCCAAGTTATCTTTTTAAAAATCCAAGTCTCACTCGTCGGTCCCTCTTGAGGTCCTTTCTGAGCCCTGATTCCCCAGAGCCTCTGAGTCAAGTCCCACGTTGGCCAAGAGCCCGTGCCCTCCCCCACACCCCGGCCCCCAGGTGTCTGTGGCCTGGTCCCCAGGAGAGGCTGCTTCATGCTTCCTCCCTGGAGCCTTTCCTCTCTCCCCTCCGGTGGGCGTGACCACTTCCTTCTCTCTGCTCTCTGCAGAGTGATTGCCCAGAATCCCCAGGTTTATCTCCATCTACTACAACCTAGGTTCTCTGCAGACAAGGAACACACATAGCTTGTCCTCGCAGTTACGGTACCTGGGAGTTAGTGTGTGTTATGAAGGCATGAATCAACGAGCACATGAGGAAAGTCTTGCCCACGACAAAGGTCACCATATGGCTCTTCTATTTAACAACAGTGGAGGGTGACTGGATCAATTGCTCTAGATGAGATAGTATCATTGTGGCCAAAAAGAAGGAATCACCAAGATATAGTCAAGCCAACCCTAGATGTACAGACTGCTAGAGTGGTAATTCCTGCTCTCAAGTAATTTCATGGTTTCAGCAGTTTTGTGTTCGATTATGAATACTTCTTTTCTTTTGCTTTTTTTTGCGGAACGCGGGCCTCTCACTGTTGTGGCCTCTCCCGTTGCGGAGCACAGGCTCCGGACGCGCAGGCTCAGTGGCCATGGCTCACGGGCCCAGCCGCTCCGCGGCATGTGGGATCCTCCCAGACCGGGGCACGAACCCGTGTCCCCTGCACCGGCAGGCGGACTCTCAACCACTGCGCCACCAGGGAAGCCCACGAATACTTATTTTCTTCTTTTTTTTGGTTGTGGCTCAGGGGCTCCTTAGTTGCAGCATGCATGTGGGATCTAGCTCCCTGACCAGGGTTGAAACGGGGCCCCCTGCACTGGGAACACGGAGTCTTAACCACTGCACCACCAGGGAAGTCCCATGGAGGCTTTTTATTTTTTTCCAAGGAAGCTCATCACATATTCAATTCTAAACTTCCTCCCTGGAAATACGATTGTAAGACCCTTTATTGATTGGGAAATGCTCATGCTGTGTTGTACCTTCTTCCCACTCCTTATTCTAACACAGAGCAAGCAGGCTTTTCAAAGAAGGAAAGTCATTCATTCATACATTCTGTAGAGACAGCACCTAGCTTTATTGCTCCAGATTGGGCAGTTCTCTCCTTTCTCACCTTGAAATAGCCCATATCTCCTTGTTCTTCTCCAGGGTTTTGACTCTTTCCAGTTGATCTTCCGGTGCAAGTCCACGTAACATGCTCTCATATGGCGTATGGGATTTGTATGTCAGAAACGTCATTGACCCAGATATACAAAAGTTTGCCGGCTGGCATGGCCGGTTATCAAAACCCCAAAGTGGACCAATAAAAAAAACCATCTTCCCTGTCAGGCATCATTTGATAGTGGCACTTGAGTTGTTTTGCCCAGATACGGTCATTTATCTTTTCAAGCACCATAACAGTTTACTCGCTCCAATAGGTTTTCATTCAGCACCAGCTAAGCCCGGAGGTCCAGGCACTGGTCCAGGCCCCAGCGCTGCAAAAGCTAAATCAGACAGTCCTTCCCACGGAGGCGCTTGTGCTCTATTGAAGGAGACACCCGTGTAAAGCAACCACGTGCCTATCGATTTCCCAGCAGCTAATCTATCCTGCGATTATTCTATTAAGATCCCCCTCGCCCAAGCATCCGTAACTTGGCAAACCCATAACATAGGACTAGTCCTTTCTGCTTGGACTAAGCCTTCTTTGAACGTACGGTTTCTTGGGTCTGATCTCGGGGAGGCAGCAGTGAGTGGTGGCGTGAAGCGAGATCTTGATTCCCTTCCCAGGAATTGAACCTGGGGAGCCCGGATGAAAACCAGGAATCCCAGCCACCACACCCCCTGGCTCTTGCCCTCCGTGAAAAATGCATTTCTCACGGAGGCAAAACTCTAAAAACAGGTACAAAGTTTATTATTAGAGACACAGCACAACAACAAGTGGGAGAGCACACAGAGAAGCAGTCTGTTTAGTTAGGACAGAAGCAGGGCAGAGATGCACGCGGGAGAGCAAGGGTGTGGGCGTCCCCCCAACGATGAGGAGCGCAGGAAAGGGGCGGTGACGTCATTCATACAGGGCAGCTCTTCCGGGTCTCTGTTCACCTCTGGCCAATTATCTGGTTTCTTTCTCCGCACCTGCCCTGCCCTAGCACCCTCCCCAACACGCGTGTGCAACTTTTTTCCAAGATGGATTCCAGCCCAGAGGCCTACGGGACGGCCTTAGCATCACCTATTATGGGGTGGTGCCCCCTCCTTTTTGACCCCCAAGGAGCCTTTCTGCGCATGTGCAATGTCTCCCTTGCCCCAAGGATGGGAAACGTATGACCTCCTGATCTTTTCACAGGGTTTAGCCCCTCTCTGTCCCTGCCACAAAAGGGTCCAATGTCCGGTTATCTACCTTATTCCTGTTGTTGTTTCTTATATCGAAGTGCAGATGTTGAAATACAGACAGGAGTCAGGTCATAAGTATGTAGTCTGGAGCCGGTTTGTCTCTTGCCTCAGGAAACGTAAACAGGGGACTGTCCGGCCTGGAGCCCATCTATCTCCTGCCTCAGGTCTAGTTAGATGTTCCTCTCTTGTTCTCCCTTAGAACTTTGGGGTCCTCTGTCTCAGCACCTACCTTACTGGGTTTGTCTGTTTATTGTCTCTTTCCCAGCCTAAACCAAGTGAAATGTCAGGAGAAGATTGTTCTTTCCAGTTTTGCATCCCTCGTGCTCTGGGGGCACACGCTTGGCACAATGAACATTTGCTGGATGGATGGATGGATGGATGGATGGATGCAGGATGGACGAGGTGACCCCTAACCTGAGTCTCCAATGACCACGGAGGCAGCATCCAGGAAAGAGGGGAAAATGGAGGGCAGGTGCTCAGGTCCCACCTTTTCGTTAAATCCTAGAATCCTTATGTGAAGGCATGCCTGTAACTAGATGATAACTGTGCAAAATAGTCGTCTGGAGAGGCCGTCTCCTCATTCCAGGGATCTGTCACACGTCCATACGTTTGGAGTTCCTCTGGGAAAGCTAGTTCTAAGACTTTAGCGCATCCTTCTGAGAGTTCTTGGTGCAGGCAAACCTTTGTTCTTTGAGATTTGATTTAAATTTTGGAAACAGGTCAAAGATATTTCAAGCAGAAACTTTTCTGAATCCCTCGTGCTTAGAGCAGTGTCTGGAACATAGCAGGTGTTCAAAAATGTGTGTTGAGTGAGTGAAAATATTTCTTTACTCCCAAATCACGCTTGGCTAAAAATGATTATCCCGTTTGTCTATGTGACTCATAGGGTCACGTCATCCCTGTGGGACTCAGAGGGTCCTACGGCTATTCCAGTGAAAAATTCCCCCAAACTTTTGAGGATAGATAGTAACTTTGGAATAACACTACAGCCACCTGAGTCACTTCAAAGGACACGAGTCCTCTCTGCTTGGACTAAGGCTTCTCTGAATGCACACTTTCCTGGATAAATGATCATTAACTAAATATTAATCTTTGTGTACTATAATTACATGTGTAAATTGATGCTTAGTGTCTATTTTCAATGAATAAGTGAATTAATCATCACCAGAGCACTGACTAAGGAAGCCAGGGCTTCTAAGGGTTCAGATAGAGGGAAAGGCCTCCAGTGCATTTTCAGAAAATGACTTTTCTGTGTGAGATTTTTTTTTTGCTGTACACGGGCCTCTCACTGTTGTGGCCTCTCCTGTTGCGCAGCACAGGCTCCAGACGCGCAGGCTCAGCGGCCATGGCTCACGGGCCCAGCCGCTCCGTGGCATGTGGGATCTTCCCGGACCGGGGCATCGGCAGGCGGACTCTCAACCACTGTGCCACCAGGGAAGCCCCATTTGCTGAGTTTTTGTGAAAAATGTAATGTACTTAAAAATCGTCTGTGGAACTCCACCTAGTATATTTATCCATCTAAAGCCAGTGTTGTGGTTGGCCATTTCTGTGTCCCGACCATGGTTAATCTGTGTCCATGGGACATTGGGAAGCTAGTGAGAGTTTGGGTCTGTTGGTGCAATTTATTCTGTGAACAGAACGTAAGAGCTGGTCAGAGTTGATTGGTGAGAAGAAGCTTTGTGTTTTGCTCTCCTCTTCAGAGAGAAAGAAAAAGTAGCTAAGACTAGGATGACTTATTAAAATAAAGGGAACTTGCCTGTACTGGAGAGCTATCTGTGCATCTGTCTAATTTCCACTCTGTCCTACATGCTCTCTGTGAGTTGGGGGTGGCAACACATCTTCATGTGTTTGTGTATCCAACTCGGCCTGCAACAAAGTCCAACATCCAGAAAGTGTTCAACAAATGTGGGTAAATTGATTAAATAAAACAAGTATTAATACACTTGTTTGATGAAGGACAGATTGAAAGAGTGGGGAATCTATGCAAGGAAAATGATACGTGAGCCAGGATGCAGGGAGATTCTTGGAAGGAGGAAATGCAGGTTCAAAGAAGAAAAGAAAGAATAATGGAGGCTGAGAAAGAAAGAAAGAGGTTGGTTTTAATATACTTTTTAAAGCCCAAAATATTTTATATATTTGAAATGGGAGAAAACGCCATTATTTCCCTCATTATGAAAGACCCAAGGGGAGCGTCACACATTTCCACCTAGAATGAATATCTGGTAAAACGCAGATTGGGAGCTCCCACCAAGCTGTGCCAGGCCCCTCCCCGGCCCCTGCAGCCCCGAGGGGAGTCCACTCTCTTTGTGTAGCAGGTGGACTCCCAGTGTCAGGCCTGGGGCCCGTGGGGCGTTCCAGGCCCCTTCTCCTTCTGTCCAAGCTAAGCTGCCTCACGTGTCCCTGCCAGTCACTCATTCCCTCCAGCTCCTGGGACTGCCTGGCCCCTGCCTTGCCCTCGGGCTCACATCGATACCCAGATCCCACCTCCACCTCCTCCAGGAAGACCTCCATGCTTGCAAGATGCCTGGCTCAGCTTTGCCCATCCCCAGTGTTGGACGCATCTCATATTCCTTTTTCTGTTCTGCTCTACTGTGTTCTTGGTCCACTTTGGGGAAGTTGGGTGTTGGTTCTTTTATCTCCTAAACATATCTCTCCCTGCCAACCCAGAAAAGCCCCCAAAAGAAAAAAACACAGCAGAACCAAACAATATAAAAGGCCAGCAGTGTCAGCTCCCTGTAACCCACTGCCCTGGGGCAAACTGTCTTGCAGGTGGATGACACGGCCACCTGTCTGGGATCCTCTCTGTGAGTGTGCAGGTCAGCAGCAGGGGCTGGAGGGAGCAAGATTTGAGGGGGTTGAGCCCTAGGGCTAGACGGGGAGGCCGGGGTCCAGCAAGTAGGGAGAGGCTAGGGGTGGTGACGACCAGGCCACTCCCAGGTGTGGGGCAGCCAACCTGCATCTCTGATGCAGGTGCCTGTGATGACACATCATTTGTACGAGTAACACCTTTTCAGCACCCTTCACAAATATGAACTTCACTCTTAGATGTGCTTTGAGTGAATGGATAGTTTGGGGGCAATACTAACTATACAACCCAGGCTCTTTTAAGAAAGGAGGTATCCCAGAGTTTGCAAAAGCTAAGCAGGAGGATTAGGACTTCTGTAAGGCTGGTAACAGGTGGTTCAGGGTGGATGGGTGAGCAAAACCAACAAAATCTAGATGTTTAAGGCTTGTCAGGGGCTTAGCTCACAGCTGGACTCCACAAACATTTTGTTTCACCAAGTACTCAGGGACCTTGGCTCCCTTGGACTTTCAGGAATTTTCACTGAGAGATAGAGTTTTAAATGTAATTTTCTTTATGCTAAAATAGACACTGGGACTTGGGATTTGAGAGAACACTGGGGTCCTTTAATCTAATGCTGAACACCTACTATTGGCTATAAAATTAGTTTAATGGCTCATCTAAACAGGTAGTAGAACAAAATAGAAAATGTCAGCATTCATCTCACATAGTAAGGGTAAATATTGTTTAAAGAAAGTGTTGTTTCCTTTATATATATGCATGTGTATGTCCATGTGGGCATGTTCATGCATCTGTGACCTGAACAAAGCACATCTTTTAGAAAAATCCCAAATATTAGAAACCAATGTTTTTCAAAGGGGATGATAAAATGTAATAACACCATGAAAAAATAAAGTTCTGATACATAAGAATACATCTTAATTTAAACATATATTATTCTCAACTTTACTATAAACACTTTAGCTGACATGTTTCAAAGCCAGGAATTAGGTACAGGAACACCTGTTGGGTGTCTTCAGAGGCTGGATGGCTCCTGAATTCATTGCACGTTTGTGACACCACAAAGGACGAACTTTAATTGAGGTCGGTGGAGGGCAAGCTAATTTTGGGTCCCACCGTCCATTTTCTCTAGCAATTTCTTCTCTCCTTTGCGTTCTTTGTATTATTTACGTTGTCTGTTCTGCAACTTTTAGCTGCACATGGTTTTCCCTGTCACGTGAACTTCAAAAATAAAATAGGATCACCCTTCCACAATTCAGGGAACACTGTTCTCCGCAAATAAGCATCGATAAGGAGACAAAATGAACACAGCTGAGTAACCCCTTCACGTCCACTACGTTTGTTAGAGCTAGACTATTCTTTTGTGTCCACAACAGAACTGAAAGGTAGTCAGGAACACAACAGAGAATAACTACTAGAAGTTGCATTAATTAGAGTCATGTTTGCATTCTTACTGTCAATTTTATTTGGACGGAACTCTCCTAAATTTAGTGTGATTCTTGAGGTTTCTTAATAAGAAATGGGAGGCATGAATTTTTGACTATGCACGAGCACAGGAAACCTGCATTTCTAACAGCAGATTCAATTAATTGAGTAAAGCACTTAGAAAAATCCCTGATACATGGTAAGTGGCCAATAAATTCTAGTTCTTATAATAATATTTTTTGTTACTTTGCCAGCATTTTCACATTATGAGAGGTAGTCACAAGGTTTCACTTGATGAAGCATAGGGTTATTTTAACAATAGAACAGGAACCCACACAATGAATTGGAAGATTGACACTCTCTGGTTCTATCTTATGTTACTTAGGATTCTAATATAAAATTCGCATGATCTACATTAGAGTTGAGTATAACGTTTAATAATGCCAATTGTTAAAGATACATCCTTCTATAGGAAGCCTTATGTTCCGGCTCCAAGAATAGAAAATACATAACTCACACCGAAGAACTGTCTGCAGAGGAAACTTAACTTTGTTCTTCTCAGTTGCCACGTCTATCAGGGTGGCAGGTGATCCTTGATGTCTTGACCCTGGTTTGAGTGGGTGGGGAGCTCGGGTCAGAGTGCAATCAGCACGCTGCTCCTTGGAGGGGGAATTGCAGTCAACACGCTGATTCCTTCATCAGGAAAGTCTCACCACTAAAAAAACACCCGCATCTTTAATGACACAGGTGGTTTATATTCTGGCCTCATCTCAGTATGAACAGGTTGGGAGTAGCAGACCGTCCAAGAACTGGCAGGGTCCACAGATCACACTTCTGAGTGACGTTGCACTAGAATATTTGAAATAAGCCAATCAAAAAATCTGCTTCTCAGATAATTCAAAATAGCTTATATAATAATGAAGCAATAAAATGACCTGACTGCTTTCTTTGTTCAAACAGTATTAGACTATGAATTAGATGACTGCAATTCCAGGTTTGCTTACGATTATTACACGGGGAGGGTCATCAAATATAGCAAATAAAAGTACAGAACACCCAGTTAAATTTGAATTTTAGATAAACAATAAATATTTTTTTAGTATAAGTTTGTTCCATGTACTATTAGGGACATGTTTTACTAAAATTTTTTTTTTAATAATAATAAATATTGTTTATCTGAAAAACAAATTTAACTGCGTGACCTGTATTTTATCTGGCAAACCTATACGTAGAACTCTGAGCTAACTCTTTGCAGTTACCTTATTGCAATATGCGAGTGGTCAATCACAAAAATACTATCTTCCCCCCTAAAAAATCTCTGACGTTCATTTCCTGGATTGACAAGAAAGGCTAATTAGTTGATGTTAAGAGTTAAGAATGATGGGTAAATTTGGAAAACTCCCATGAGAAGGGATTTTCTATTTTATTGTCCATTAATCTTGATATGGCAGGTGACTAGTGAGATTCCGCTCCCATATTGTTCAAGCATGAAATGACAGAACTGGCAGGTGCTCCAGGCAAATCTCCTTTCCCATTGCATAATGAGCTTTGGGCATATTAATAATGACCATTTTGCCTACATTAATTACAAGAGCATTATTTCTCCTGCTGGGTTTTCAGAATAGACAACATGCTTTAAGATTTTCTTTCAATTAAAGCATTCAGTTGAATGAAATAGGGAACACAGACGTTTGAGCATGATTTAAAAGAAGTGTATCAGTAATCACAATTAAGTGTAAATATAAGTGAGATGAGGTCATTTAAACCAATTTAGTGATATTTATTTATTTAAAAAAATCTGTGTACTAGATAGTTTCGCACGTATTTACTTTATTTAAATGTATACTAATGCACAGATAATTAGATAATCTGTGGACCTAGATCCAGGTGTGCCTGGTTTAGAATCCATACTGTGGAGGACGAGGCTGCACCACATCCTTTCTGGAGGCTAGAACAGCATCTGGTTTTTGTGTTATTAATGGCAAGAGCTGATGGTCTACATTTCCTATCTCACTCCCCTAGAACCACCCCATCACGTCCCATAACACATTTTATGTTCATAGTTTGTTTTCCATATTTCAATGTCTCTTCAAATTACTTACTTAAAATTAGTCTTTGAGTCTACTCTCGAAAAGTAAATCAAAATCTCATAGCAATCTTACAGAATAGGAATTTCGGGCCAAGTGATCAGTTTGAGCTGAAGCTTTCTATCATGAGGAACTAAAGCCCAGAATGTCTAATTCTATTAAAATAACAATAAAAATAAAACCTAATGGACTGTATTTATTTTAAATACTTTGTATTATAGGAAAAATGAGCTTGGTGAATTATCAGTAAGTGAACATATTCACATCATCTCACCTACACCAAGAAATAAAATAACCAGGATGTCAAAGCCCTTTTATACGACCTCCTGATTCCTACTCATCCAGCTTCTTCAAAATTAACCGCCGTCCTGAGGTTTAATTCCATAGATTAGTTGTTCCTGGTTTTGAAATTTTTGTAAGTAGAATTATACATTCCACATATTCTTTGTAAATAGCTTCCTTTACTCGACATTATATGCGTGCGATTCACCCACATTCATCTATCAAGCCCCTAACATTGTCTTTAGGACATTTTCATATGCTTTTGCAAAGAGTTCACGTGGATCTAGGTATTTTTGACACTCTTTGTCCCTTTCAGAAACTGGTACCAAGCCTATGCTGAAGCCATAATAAGTTGAAAAATGAGCCCTTGTTTCTACTTTCTGGATGAAATTGGGTAATAATTGGTATTACACATCCCTAAAGCATTTAGTACAATTCACCGATGAAACCAACTGGGCTTATAGTTTTATTTGTGGGAACTCTTTAAATTACAGATTCAGTTTTTTAAACAGATACAGCACCTTTCTGATTTCAATAAATTGTATGACTTTGCCTATTTTATTTAAAATTTTACTAAATCAAGAGTGAGGGGCTTCCCTGGTGGCGCAGTGGTTGAGAGTCCGCCTGCCGATGCAGGGGACGCGGGTTCATGCCTGGGTCGAGTATCTCCCTTTTTATTCCTGACGTTGGTAATTTTGCATTCTTTTATTTATTCTTGATCATTCTTACCAATGGTTTATCAGTTTTATGGGGCCCTATATATAATTGATTTTTGCCCTTCATGAGTATACATTTGTTTTTTAGCTATACTCTGATCTTACCTTTATTATTCCCTTCATTCTACTATCTTTGCTTTTAACATGTGGTGTTTTTTCTGGCTTCTTGGGATGTAAGTCAGGTCATTGATGGCCTTTCTTCTTTCCAGTGTATTCATTTACTGTCAAACATTTCTCTCAAAACACAGCTTTAGCCACACCCATCAGCTTTTGATGCGTTATTTTCATTATAATCTGCTTCACAATATTTTCCAGCTTCTATTGTGATGTCGCTTTACCTGTGGATTATTTAAAACTGCTGCGTTTTATTTTGCAAAGCATGGGGATTTTGTCAAGTTTTTGTTATTCATTTTTTATTACAAATTTAGGTATTTTCACTGTGGTAAGCGATTTTACTTGGTATGAGACATTCCTTTAAAATTTGATGAAGCTTTATGGCTCAGTGTACCGTAAATCTCAGTAAATGTTTCATATGCAGCGAAAAAGTGTGTGTTGTGTATTCCTGGCACGTGGCCCTCTGTATGTCAATTACAAGGGGAAATTGTAAGGTCAGGCTGGTTAATGGTGCACAAAGCTTTTATGTACTTATTGATGTCTTTCTCGGCTTCCTCTATTATATATTAATTATTATATATTATAATGTTATTATAATATTATTATATATTATTATTATATATTATATAATATATATAATTATCATAAATATTATTATTATAATTATTATATTATATATTAAATATATTTTAATTGTAGATTTGTCTATTTCTTTTAATTCTGTGAATACTGAATATATTTTGAAGCTATATATCTAATTGCCTACAAATTTAGAATATTTTTGTCTTCCTAGTAATTTGATTATTTTGTCACTATTAAATTTCCTTCTTTTTCTCTGAAATACTTCTTTTAGTATTTACATTGTTTTGAATTAATTATAGGCAACTTTCTTTGTTTTTCCTTCCTTTTACTTTCAACCATTCCATACCTATTTTTCTTTTTAAGTAACATATGGTTGTGTTTTATTGTTTTTGTTTCTGTTTCTCTTTTTTTTTTTTTTTTTTTGTGGTACTCGGGCCTCTCACTGTTGTGGCCTCTCCCGTTGCGGAGCACAGGCTCCGGACGCACAGGCTCAGCGGCCATGGCTCACGGGCCCAGCCGCTCCGCAGCATGTGGGATCTTCCCGGACCGGGGCACGAACCTGTGTCCCCTGCATCGGCAGGCGGACTCTCAACCACTGTGCCACGAGGGAAGCCCTCGTTTTTAATTTCGAACGTGGTCTATCTTTGTCTTCTTTCATGTTTCACTGAAGAATAACACGTACAAGGAAACTGTTCACATCATAAGTGTATAGCGTCGTGAATTTTCGTAAATGAAACACAACTGTGTGACCACCACTTGGATGAAGATGCAAAATACAACCATCCCCAGCAGTCCTTCGGTGCCCCTTCAGGCTCTTACCACCCAAGGCACCAGAGTAAAGGAAGCCACAGGCTGTCATGTGCTTCAGCGTTCCCCCCGGGGTTTTCAACTCTCACCAAATTTTACTCACAAACCCTTGCCCATGGAGGGTCTCTGCCTCTTCAGCACTGGGAAACTTCCACTCACCCAGAAAATTCCAGTCTTCGCCGTTATTTTATTCTCTTCATGGCTGAATATCTATATCTATATCTCACATCTTTATCCATTCATCTGTTGATGGACATTTAGGTTGTTTCCATGTCTTGGTTATTGTGAATAGTGCTGCTATGAACATAAGGGTGTGTGTATCTTTTTGAATTAGAATTTTCTTCAGATATATATGCCCAGCAGTGGGATGGCTGGGTCATATGGTAACTCCATTTTTAGTTTTTTAAGTATATGATTTTTAGTTGTCCTATCAGTTCAATATTCTATATCTCTCATTCTTTGCCTTCTTTTGGATTATTTAAGATTTAAGCCTATTTTATCATTCTGTTTTTCTTCTTTCTAGCTCTATTGCCTTTTTAGTTATATTTGCTTTTACTATTCTTTTAGTGGTTACCCTAAGGATTACCACATATATTTTACTATATTTTGAACAAAACAAGGACTTTAAGAAGCTTAACCATATTGACTCTTCTCTACCAATTTACTATGTCTGTGTTTCTAATTCTTTTATAATTTAAGTCCTACAACCTTATTATTGTTGTATGTGCTAGCATGCATACAGATGTTTTTTTTTAAATTTACTTATTTATTTATTTATATTTACTTTTGCCTGCATTGAGTCTTCATTGCTGTGCACGGGCTCTCTCTAGTTGAGACGAGCGGGGGCTACTCTTCGTTGCAGTGTGCAGGCTTCTCATTGTGGTGGCTTCTCTTGTTGCAGAACACAGGCTCTAGGCTCACAGGCTTCAGTAGTTGTGGCACGTGGGCTCAGTAGTTGTGGTGCACGGGCTTAGTTGCTCCGCGGCATGTGGGATCTTCCCAGACCAGGGCTCGAACCAGTGTCCCCTGAATTAGCAGATGGATTCTTAACCACGGAATTAAAAAAATATATATATATTTTTCCTTTTCTATTGCTTTTTATTGCATCTCTGAGCTGCCATCTGGGAACATTTTCCTTCTGTCTGAATTTCATCAATAATATGTCCATTCGTGCATGTCTGCTGGTGATAAATTATCTTACTTTTTGTTTTTCTGAAAATGTTCTTATTCCATTTTCAATTTTAAGAGATGTTTTCACTGGATGTAGGATCTAGGTTGGCAGCTTTTTTTTTTTTTTTTTTCAGCAGTTTGGAGATATTTTTTTGTTTTCTGATTTCCTGGTTTTCTGTTGAAAAGTTAGAAATCACTATTATTGTTTCTCCTTTGAAGGATAAGGTGTTTTAAATTGGATCCTTCTACATTTTTCCCTTTGTCTTTGCTTTTCAGCAGTTTTACCAGGATATGCCTAAGTACAGCTTATTTTTATTTTTTTGGTATTGTTGTTGTTGTGTGTTTTGTGTGTGTGTTCATCTTATTTGGAGCTAGTAGAAAATTTTGAACTTATTTACTAGTTATCTTGATATCAGTTTCGTAAAATTCTCAGCCATTAACTTTTTAAATATTGCTTTAGTCCATTATTTCTTTCCTTTCCAGAATCCCAACTAAAGACATCATAGAACTTTCATCCTTGAGGTGTGTCTAATCTGATTACCCTTGCTCAATTAATTTTTATTTCAAAAGTTTCAATTAATGTAATCTTTAGTTCTAGAATTTAATTTTATTTTTTTATAGTTTCAATTACTGCCCAAATAATCTTATTTTTAAATTCCTTGACATATTTACTATACTTATTTTATGCTCTTCTCTCGTAATCTTATTATCCAAATTTTTTTATATCTCGCTTTATTTTGTGCTTTTCCCTTGATTTCTGTTACCTTGTTTTCTTGTTATTTCTAAGTCTTATCATTTTTGATCGAATGCCAGACCTGTGTATGATAATTCTAGAGACAATCTGAGCTTCTGAATAATATTGTTTCCTGCAGAAGGTTTTGATTTTGCTCCCAGTGGGCATTTAGACTGTAAATCTAGAAATCACAAATCATCTTAATCCTGTTAGGGTCCAAGGTGAATGAGGTGGGCTCTCGTCCCTTGAAGTCCTGATTTATCCTGGTTCTCTTTTACTCCCAGACTGTAGCATTTCACTTTACTGCAAGCCTGGAATATTGAAACGGTCCTTCCTCTTTGGCACATCCTGATTTTCACCTTTTACCCTTTAGCTGGAAACTGCTTAGCTGTCCCTTAAAGATTCCTTTTAGAATTGGCAAAGGCTCCAGAGAAAAAAGCAGTACAAATCCTTGTCTGCCAGTCTTAGGCCTGTAAATTTTTTCTGCCATACAGATTTCTTTTTCTTTTCTTTTCTTTCTTTTTTTTGTGCAATTAATCTAGTTTTTCTCTTTATGATCGGTAAGCTGAAGGCCAACCAGGTCCGTTATGCTGGAAGTATAACCCCATTTGATGGAATATTTATGGCGCAAACGTCAGAGGTCCTAATTATATGAAGCAAACATTGATAGAACTGAAGGGAGAAACAGACAGCAGCATAATAATAGCAGGAGACTTTAATACCCAACTCTCAGTAATGGATGAACAACCAGACCAGAGATCAATAAGGAAATAACACTATATACCCACTGGACCTAACTGATATCTACAGAACACTCTAGCCAAGAACAACAGAATAAACCTTCTTCTCAAACACACAAGGACCATTCTCCAGGATACAATACATGTTAGACCACAGAATAAGTCTTATCTAACTAAAAAAGATGGAAATTACCTAAAGTGTCTTTTCTGATTACAACAGAATGAAACTAGAAATCAATAGCAGAAGGAAAACTGGAACATCCACAAATACATGGAAATGAAACCACGCCCCCTCAAACAGCCAAAGAGTCAAAGTAAGAAGCACAAGAGGAATGAGAAAATCTCTGGTAACAAATGAAAACAAAAACACAACATAACATATCTCACAGGATGAAGTGAAGGGGTACAAAGAGGGAATTTTATTGGGGTAAATGCTTACATTAAAAAAGAAAAAAGATTTCAAATCAACAACCCAATTTTACATCTCAAGGAATAAGAAAGGGAACAAACTAAACCTAAATCTAGAGGAAGGAAGAAAATAATAAATATTAGAGGAGAAATAAGCAAAATAGAGAACAGATAAACAATAGAAAAAACAAAACTGAGAGTTTTTTTGAAAAGGTCAACAAAATTGACTAATCCTTAGCTAGATTAACTAAGACAAAAGAAAGAATACTCAGAAAATGAAGTCAGAAAAAGAAGAGGGGACTCACAACTGAAGCCATAGACATAAAAACGATTATGAGAGAATACTATGAACAATTATGTACCAACAAACTGAATAACTTACAAGAAATGGATAAATCCTAGAAACACACAGCCATCTAAGACTGAATCATGAAGAAACAGAAAATCTGAACAGACCTACAACTAGTATGGACATTGAATCAATCCCATGCCAGTAAAGAAGAGGCAGGACCAGATGGCTTCACAGGTGAATTCTATCAAACATTTAAAGAATTAACATCCATTCTCTTCAAACTCTTCCAAAAAATTGAAGAGACGGGAATACTCCCAAACTCATTCTATGAGGTCAGCATTACCTTAATACTAAGGCTGGGCAAAAACAATACAAGAATAGCAAATGACAACACAATATCCCTGATGAATATTGACACAAAAAATCCTCAATAAAATACCAGCAAACCAAGTTCAACAGCACATTAAGAGGATTATTCACCATGACCAAGTAGGGTTTATTTCTGCAATGCAGGGATGATTCAATATATGAAGATCAGTGTAATATACTGCATTCAGAGAATGGACAAAAGCACATGATCATCTCAATTGATGCAGAAAAAGTATGTGATAAGATTCAACACTCTTTCATGATAAAACCAAGAAACTAGGAACAGAAGGAAACTACTTCAACATCATAAAAACCCTATATGAAAAGCCAACAGCTCACATCATACTCAGTGGTGAAAGAATGAAAGTTTCTCCTCTGAGATGACGGACAAGAGAAAGCAGGCAGTCTCGCCCCTTCTATTCAACACAGAAGTCCTAGCCAAAGCAATCAAGCAAGAAAGATAAATAAAAGTCATCCAAATCGGAAAGGAAGAAGTAAAACTGTCTCTGTTCACAGATGACGTGATCTTATATTTGCCAGGTATACTTCCAGGGACCAGAGCCCACCTCATTCACCTCGGGCCCTAGCTGGATTAAGATGATTTGGGATTTCTAGATTTATATCCTAAATGCCCACTGGGAGCAAGATGAAAAACAACCTACAGAATTGGAGAAAATATTTGCGACTCATATATTTGATAAAGAGTTAATGTCCAAAATATACAAGTACTCGTATACTCAATAGCAAAAAAAAAAGCTAATTAAAAATGAGCAAATAACCTAAATAGACATTTTTCCCATAGAAGATATTCAAATGGCTAACAGGTACATGAAAAGGTGCTAAACAACATTAATCATCAGGGAAATGCAAGTCAAAACCTTTTAGAATGGCTATTAACAAAAGCAAGAGATAAATTCTGGTGAGGATTTGGAGAAAAGGGAACCCTTGCGCACTGATTCTTCCACAGTCTCTTTAATTTCATCAACACTGTTCTTCTTGCGGATGCCGTCCGTTCTGTTGCCTGTGGTTCTGCTGGACTGTGTCTCTCACAGGGCTCCTCCCCCAAGCTGTGCGGATTCCACTGTGATGCTGGACGGCCCTTTCTCTCCGTGCGACCAATTTACAAACTTAGAGGGCCCAGTGTTTGCAGACAAAACCTCTCAGGATCACCCAGGGCTCCTTTTTTTCTGTGTCCTAATTCCCTTTAAAAGAACTTCTGGTTTTCACAACCTGATTGGTAATGACTTCGCAGGCTAAGTAGCAGTTGGACATTTTTCTGTAATCTTGCACTTTGCATGCTTGCTTTGAGGAGTATTGTATTTTCAAAACTGTCCAGCTGTTCGTAACAGATACCCACAGTTTCGGCACGTGACAGAGGGTTGTTTGCGTCTCCACTATTCAGAGTGAGGCCTGAAATGACAATCTTGACATTTTTGTGGTTACATCTGTCGCAATGTCCTGTTGTGTCACTGTCAGACATGCTTCAAATCTGGAGCAGAGACAATGGGAAATATGTATATGTTTTTGAATTAATGCAATCAGGAAACATACTTATAACTCCAAATCTTAATAGTAAACATAAATCAACTTTTGAGTTGTCGCAACTTTTCCTAGTTAAGATATTTTTATTCATATATATACATATATATATATATATATATACATATACACACACACACAACTCATCTTGGTGCTTAAAATAGTCTTTTTTCTTGCTAATCTTACTGGTCTAAAAATCTTCCTAACATGCTGGGACGATTATCTGCCTGAGGAAAAACATTAAAACTATCTGTAATTGGTAGATCCTATTGTGAAAAGGAAACAGCATACGTGAGGCATTTTAGGACTGTGGGAGATTTAAAAATTGGTTATAATCTCTAAAGAAGGAGTTTGGGAGAAAATGTCTTGACATTATGAGTCTATTTCCAGATTTTTTTTCTGAAAAACTCCCACTAGGGATGGGAAACGTGATACTGAAATATGATATGAAAGTACATGGATTCCTGAGACAGTCAAATTTTGCGTTTAGCTTCATCAGAATCATTCTCATCTTCATATTTTATAAGCTGCATCTCAAATATACTCATGAATTGTCATCACAACAATCCAACAATAACACTAGTCGGGTCACTGGAACAGTTTTTAAAAGTATACCAGCCACTGTGCTTTAGAAAACACATGCCACTTTCCCCACAGCAGGGTGACGAGGCTGTGTGCACGGTGGCCTGTTGGAGGCTCCACACCACAGGCGGGCTGTGGGGAGACACACAATAGACACGTATGGTCTGTTAGAGAGAAGTCCACTTGTTAGCCACAGGGGAACTGGGCCCCTGACCAGCCGCAACGTGGGGGGCTGGGATCCGAAGGGATGTTCTGATGTTGCCTCCCAGCCCCCAGGAATGAGCCCTGCGTGGTGCAGAGACGCCGTCCCAGGCTGGAATTGTGTGGACCCCAGTGAATGCCTGCTGGAGCTAGAAACTTCGTCCTGGCCTTCCTTCCACTCCTGCATTTTTTTGCTCTCATCCTTTTCACTGAATAACTTCGTTTTAAAAAGCTATGTTTAACCATATTTTGCCTTTATGAGACCAAAACAATCTTTTTTTTAACTTTTCAGTTTATATTGAAATATAGTTGATTAACAGTGTTGTGTAGTGTCAGGTGTACAGCAAAGTGATCCAGTTCTACATATACATGTATCTATTCTTTTTCAAATTCTTTTCCCATTTAGCTTGTTACAGGATATTGAGCAGAGTTCCCTCTGCTCTACGGCAGGTCCTTGTTGGTTACCCATTTTAAATATAGCGGTGTGTACATGTCATTCCCAAGCTCCCCATCTATCCCTCCCACCACGCTTCCCCACAGTAACCATAAATTCGTTCTCTAAGTCTGTGAGTCTGCTTCTGTTTTGTAAATAAATTCATTTGTATCCTTTTTTTTTTTTTTGTATCACTCCTGCATTTTCCCCAGATTAGGTCATTTTTATACCAAATGTTACTATTAATGGTTGCATCGTGATAATCCAGAGCGTGTTCTGAAGACCTTCATTCTGTCCCGTGAGCTTCTGCCCTGGTCTCGCAGCACGGGCAGCAGGAATGGGATGACGGGCAGGAAGAGGGAGCTCTTACATGGGATGAAACATGAACGGTGGCCAGAGATCCTCTGTCTTTGGTTCCCTGGCCCTTCTCAGCTGCACAAGAACACCTCCTTTCAGTGCCCGAGTGTGAGCGCACCCGGATGAAACCGAGTGCACTGGGACATGAGTGGTCTTGGGTGCTCATGACCGAAGCATCCAACTGTGGTCCTGCACTAGCCATGTGCAAGCCAGCAGGTGTGCCAGGCATGGATGGTCGGTGAGAGCTGGGGACGTTGTTCATCAGAGTCCGTGAAACAAGTGAGTGAGATCGGAGCTGAGCAGTCCTCTGTAGGAAGTGGAGAGGGTAGTCTGCCTCTTTCTACAGGGGTTTTGTTATTCGTGTAGGGTGTAGAACGGCAACTGTATTTCTATTACTGTTTGCTTTTTAATTTTGCAATACACCCTTTTAGCAGAAATGAGCTTAAAAAGTGAAAATGCAACTCTAAGGAAAATAAAAAACTTTTGAGAGTTGATGATGGACACATAATCTGTCCAGAATGTTATTCAGTATTTACCATCCACCATCCATTACAGAGATGTAGTGATTTCGCAGAATCTTGGCAGACAGAAGGCGCACATCTGCTAACAAAACCTCAGCTCCTATTTCCTTAGTTAGCAGTTATTTTAAGAAGTCTGTGCTCAAAGACGGTGCTTGAATAAGTACAATTGTTGAAGGTGCGTTACATCTCACTTAGTGAAACTTGGCTTTTCACTTAGATCAAATGTCTGTGTTTCTACGTTAATTGTCTACATTTTTTTATTACAAGTTTTTGTATGCATGCCTGAAAAGCAAGCTGATAGCTACCGAGGTGTTACCTCCATGAGCAGGAGAAGAAGCACCTGGTGGGCCTGAGTATGGCCTGCATTTCCAAGCTGCCCTTGCACCTGGGTGTGGCCATGCCTGTACCTTCTGGGCACCAAAACGTAACTGAGAATGAAAAGAGCATCTCTCAGAACTGTTCTCTAAGGAGAGCGAGCATGCCCTTTTTGGTCACCTTCTCCTTCCTGGGGGCTGGACTGTGGACACGATGGCTGGAGCCTAAGCAGCCTTACTGGTCTATGAAGTGTCATCTAAGGAAGGCAGCAGCGGAGTAGAAGCGAACAGCTCTGGCTGCCCCTCTTTTACGAGTGAGAGTGATAAATGAACACCTTATACGAGCCGCTGGAAGGTCTGAATGTGAAATAAGTACATCTTATTGCAGCAAACCTCACCCTAACTGAATCTCTGGGTTTATTGTTCCTTCTTCACTTTCAGACTAGGAAATATTTCTCTCTCAATGATCCATTCAAATCAGTGAGGCCTTTCTACGGGATTGGGGGAATGGCAGTGGAGGCTGTACATAGATTAATTATCTTCTCCAGTTTCAGTGCTAACTTTTTCTGAAGAGATGGTTTTAGGAGTTGAAGGCATTGACTTTTTAAACCCTGCTTTCCATATTCAGTTTTCCAATTGTGACTTGAATATATTACCCCAAGGCCATTCGGAGAAACTGGATCCCTACATTTGGCATACTTTAACCGAGACGCACACCCTCCTTAATGACAGCAAAGAGGCACACTTCCCCCCAGCTGCAACGTCCAACAGTTTCTAAAAAAGATTCAAATAAAATATCATGGAATCTGAGAATGGAGGGTTTTTTTTTTCAACCCAACACAGACCAAAAAATTCATTTTAACACTTGTCAGCAGATATAAATCTGCAACAGAATATAAAAGCTTCTCCGCGTGCCCAGACACACCACCATTCTAAGTGAAATGCCAACCAGAGTCTTGTCATGTTTCCTCTATTTATCCTCAAACGGGGGTGGGAGAGGATAGGGGGCAGCTCTGTGTTTAAGGTGATGGACGCTTTCATGGCTGTTTCCTTCTTGGTCCTGAAACGTGGCACCTTCTGGTGTGGTCGGCGCATCCTGGGTCCCAGGGGTGCCACTGGGCAAACCACAGAAAGATCTGCTGAAATCCCAGCTCCACGGCTCGGTGTTCGCACAACCTCCAGGGGTTTAGTTAGTGCCTTTGCAGTTCCACACCCTCATCCGTGGAACCGGATAACAGCCCGCCTCTTAAAACTGTTGTGAAGGTGACTTGAGATAATCAAGTGAAAAACGTATTCTCCTGATACATGTGCTGTAGGCTGAAGCCCCTTTTGAGGGGAAAACGGTTGTTTTTTAAAGCTCTCAACAGTTATATGAGTGTGATGCCATTTAAGGGAGGGGACACAGGGGACAAGCTGATTCATTTAAGGCGGGGTCCAGGCGTGCAGAGTTTCACTCAGTCAATCTGAGTCTCCGAATCAGAGCTGGCTGCAGGCTCTCCACCTCTGCAAAGTGACAGCCCATCACCCCCAGAAGTCTGTTCCGTGGGCATGAAAAGCTGGCCTGCCTTGGAGCTGCGATCGTTCTGTGGCTTTCTGTTATTTCCCGGAGCTGATCTCATTGCTCACTGTCAGCAAGTGGACGCCCAGAGATGGAAGCCCCCTCACTTGGGAAACTGCCTGAGCAGAAGCTGTGTGTTTCATCTTCTCTGGAGGTGCCACTTCCCGACTGTCAGTTTCAGTCTCCAGATCTGCTGCAGGAACGCCAGCTCCACTGATAGCGGCCTTATTGAATTTGTTTCCACGCCTACATCAGGGAAAATGGAAGAGTTTACTTGTGTAAATTATACCTAAAACGGGCTTCCTGGTGGTTGCTGCGTTAGCTGTCATCTACCGCGAATCTTGATGGTTCACGTTGACACTGGACCGAGTGATGCCTCTGGAAGCCGTGCTTTTATGCTTCACGTCACTCACGCCTTCTCTTAGGCTTGTCTTCCCGCTGTTTGGAAGGAAGGGAAACACACTCACGCACAAACACGCACACACAAAGATTTGAGGTCTCAACATGCTTTTGGGGGAGGGCTGGGGTGAAGCCAAATGACTGGCAAAATCTTCCCATTTCTTCTTTTTCAGAGAAGTTGGCAGTTGAATGTAAACAAGGCTTGTTGAAATGGAAAATCTCTGGGCATAATTAAAGTCAATGAAACTCGAGCCTATTCTCAATGTGTTTCTTTTATTTTTGGAAACTTTAATTTCTTAAAAAAAAAGGGCTGGAAATATGGAGGAAATAAACAGTAGATTTAGAGTGAAATGTTAAATAACCGTATTTTGAGATGTGAGGCCTAGTGCATGTTTGCACATACACATTGAAGTTTTCTGTCCTGCAGAGACGGAGTAATTTCACCTCACAAAGGGCTGCCGTGTTGTAAAAACCATACAAGTTGCAAAATACCGAGCTCTTTTTTCTTCCCTCTTTCCTCCCTTTTTAAAATTTTTTTTATTTTTGTGGTACGCGGGCCTCTCACTGTTGTGGCCTCTCCCGTTGCGGAGCACATCCAGATGCCCAGGCCCAGCAAGCTGGCCAGCCGGCAGGGACGGCTATGGGATGGCTTGTTCTAGGACATGAGGGCAGAGGGTCGGCCGGCGGCCAGGTCACGTGGGCCTTGTAGTCACTGTAAGGACATCGGCTTTATCTCTAGGAGCAACAGGGCGGAGACCCACTGGTGGGGAGAGCAGAGGAAGGACGCTAACTTGCTCATGTTTTAGTAGGTTGTCTCTGCTGTCAGGTGGAGCACAGGTTGTGGAGGGTAAGGCTGAGGCCAGTAAGGACACCGCGACAGGCACCGAGACCGGAAGGGACAGCGGCCTGCACCGGGTAGAATCGGAAGAGGTGGCAGGAGTGAGAGAAGGAAAGGGGCCAAGTATGAGCGCAGGGCTTTGAAGCCTAGCTCTTCCCCGGGGCACAGGCGGAGACGCCAAAACGCCGGTTAGCAGCTGGGGGTCATGGGTCTGAAAAACTGGAGCTCGGCTTCGTCTCATCTGAACGTTCCCTGGACAGTGTGGTTTGGATGTGCTGGCTGCCTTCCGGAAGGTTCTCCACGTGCGTGACCCATCACCTCCGCTCCTCATTCTTTCGCCCACTCACTCCCTCAACACTGACTGACCTTCCTGGCTGTGGCCTTCATGAGCCTGGCAGGGCCATCAGGACAGTGGATTATTCAAGGAGTTGAAAGGAACAAAGGTGTCCAGCGTGTGGGGGGAGGGCCCTGAGTCTTCTGCTCCCCAGCCCTGCTCTGTCCCCCAGCCCTAGGGGGAGGCGCATTCCCCAGGAGCTTTGGCATCTGGACCAAAAGCTGGTTTCAGAGGAAAACAAATACTGTATGCTAACACATATGTATGGAATCTAAAAAAAAAAAAAAATCGTTCTGTAGAACCTAGGGGCAGGACAGGAATAAAGACGCAGACGTAGAGAATGGACTTGAGGACACGGGGAGGGGGAAGGGTAAGCTGGGACAAAGCGAGAGAGTGGCATGGACATGTATACACTACCAAATGTAAAACAGATAGCTAGTGGGAAGCAGCTGCACAGCACAGGGAGATCAGCTCGGTGCTTTGTGACCACCTAGAGGGGTGGGATAGGGAGGGTGGGAGGGAGGCTCAAGAGGGAGGGGATATATGTATATGTATAGCTGATTCACTTTGTTATACAGCAGAAACTAACACAACATTGTAAAGCAACTATACTCCAATAAAGATGTTAAAAAAAAAAAGAAAAGAAAGCTGGTTTCAGGTGCCAGGGCTGGGTGTGGTGGCGACGGCACTGCTGTAAGTGCGATGGCCTTGACTCTGGTCACAGAGCCCTAGCCTCTCCATCAGGAGCCCAACTCCTATGAGGGTACCAGGACCCCGTCGCGAACTTGGCCAGCAAAGTCTCAGCCAGGGCTCACTTACCTTGTGCAATCACCACGCCATCTTCAGGTGCCATCATCCTCATTAGAAAATGAGCGGAATTGTGGATGTTTCATTAAACACTGACACTTGATGCTGGCCTCGCTTGGTTACTGCTCATATTCACTTTATTTGTTAAAAAAGAGTGCTCCAGCCAATACACCCTATGAGAATCAACTGAAATATTGGCTAATAGGGCTTAAAATGAGTCCTCATTTTTTTCTATTCATGTACCTGTGGCCAATGCGCTGACTTACAGGGTGTCTGGAGCCAACTTCTCTGCACAATACGCACAAGTCCGGGACTTAGAGGAACGAGGGCTCAGCCTTTTCCCCCTAATTGACAGAAGTTTTATTTCCTAGTGTGAAACGAAGGGACCTTTGCTTTGTGATAACTCAGAGAAAATGAAGGACACGGTTCACTGGAACCCTGTAGCGATGGCAACCGGAGAGGCTTGTTCTTACTGATGTGACTCCCCCCTCGTGGCCGTCTCACACAGGTCCACATCCACGGTCACAGCAAACGGGATTTAAAGAGACACTTTTGGTACCTTCTGGGTATCAAACGTGCTTATTAGTACTGAATAAAAGGAAACCCATCTTGCCTTTCCAAGGCTTTATCTAATGGGAAAGCAAAAAATACTTGGAGAAAAAGACATTTCCCAAATCAGCCTAGCAGGGACATCAGGACTTTGGAATCCAGAATGTCTGGTTAAGACCCCTGGCAGCCCCAGCTTGGAGTACAGTCGATTTACAATGTTGCGTTAGTTTCAGGTGTACAGCAAAGTGAATCAGTTATACATACACATATACTGTTTTTTAGATTCTTTTCCCATATAGGTCTTTACAGAGTATTGAGTTCCCTGAGCTCTACAGTAGGTCCTTATTAGTTATCTGTTTTATATATGGTAGTGTGTATATGTCAATCCCCATCTCCCAATTTATCTTAGTGAAGTGAGTCAGACAGAGAAAGACAAATACCATATGATATCACTTATATGGGGAATCTAAAACATGATACAAATGAACTTATCTACAAAACAGCCACAGCGTCTTCACCTGTGGCGTGAGGCAGTCACAATGGGTGTGGGAGCTCTTCTCCACTCCTCCCTGGGCCCTTTTCCGCCCTCTCTGCCTTCTAGGCCCATGTAGCCCTGGGCCCCTGCCCTCTGGCTTTGGTTGGATCCAGCCCATGGGAGGTCATCTCAGGACTGGAGGCAGGGGGGTGGTCCTCAACCTCCTTCCCTGCCTCCTGGGGCATCGTGAGTTCTTCCACTGGGGACAGAGCCTCCAAGTCCTGGTGACACCATGCCCTCCCTGAGCCTTTCAGACCTGGTCCCTGAGTGCCACATCCACTCTTTTTTGTCCCCTTAATCTCAACGACACCTTTGTAAATTGTTCCTCGTGACATCTCTTTGACCACCCCCGAGTGCACCTTCTGTTTCCCGCCAGCGCCATGAACTGATGCACCGGCTTGTGGGATCAGGCAAATGAAGCCATGTACCTGGTTGCAGAAGAGCCCTGCACTTAGCAGAAACTTAATAAGCGTAAGTTCCTTTCCCATAATATAAAGTAGCAAGTACAACAAAGAGACAGGACCACTTCTGAAATATTCATATTTCAGGCTAAGATCTTTGTGTTAGTCTTTTGTTGTTGTATAAAACATCATCCCAGGGTTAAGGGGTGAAAGTATTTCCCTACGATGTCACTCAAAAGTGTTCCAAAAAACAATCAAAGAGTTCACTAAATTAAAACACAAACAAAACACTTTTTCCCACCACTAACATTGCTTTGGCACGTCTAGGGGTGGCTTTGGTGTTGTAGTGAAAAGAACACTGAACATAACGTTTGGACACCTGTTCTCCAGTCTTTCTTGAGATTTACTTACTAGGACTTCCTGAAATGACCTCAAGGTCCTTTTACAGCTCTAAAAATGTTACGAATTGGATACAATTTTATTAAGTTACCATAAATTCAGTGTGGTGTGGTGTATCTCAGGGTGGTGGGCTTCTTCTTGGAGCTGGTAGGATTCAACTGGTGTGAGCTGGAAATCCTGAGGATAGAGCAGTGTAGACAGAGCTGGAGGGAAAGACCTTATCAGAGTTTGGTATCAGAATTATGTTGACTTCACAGAACAAGGTGGAAACCTTTCCCTCTTTTCTGTTGTCTGGAAAAGTTTATGTATGATTTGTGTACTATTTTCATTAAGTATTTAATATAACTTATTAGTGATTTAAGCCATTAAAACTTGGAGATTATTTTGTGGGAACGTTAAAAATACGGATTCATTTTCTTTAATAGGTATTAAATAATTCATATTTTCTAATTCTTCTTGTGTCACTTTTGATATATTTAATTTTTCTAGGAATTTGATAAGTTTAAGTGTTAAAATTTATTGGCATAAAAGAGTTCACTGAATCCCCTTATGACTGGCCTCTCCCGTTGCAGAGCACAGGCTCCGGACGCTCAGGCTCAGCAGCCATGGCTCACGGGCCCAGCCGCTCTGCGGCATGTGGGATCCTCCCGGACCGGGGCACGAACCCGTGTCCCCTGCATCGGCAGGCGGACTCTCAACCACCAGGGAAGCCCTCCTCTTATGATTTTTAACATCTGTGAGATGTATAGTGATGCCTCCTTCTCCCTTTAGGTCTGCTGCTTTTTGAACGTTTACTTTGTTTTATTCTTGACTTGTCTCCTCAGGGATTCATCAATCTTCCCAGCTCTCTCAAAGAACTAACCTAAGCTTTAAAACATTCTCTTTATTGTATATTTGTTGACTATTTTATTAATTTATCCTCATCTCTAAAATTTTCTTCCTTTTGTTTTGTAAAGTATTTCATTATTAATTTTTCTAACCTTAGAGATATATACGTAGCCATTTGTTTTCAGCATTTCTTTTCTAATGCTTGATTGGAAGTTTTAATTTCCATCTAAGCATGCTTTGGCTGCATCTGACATGCGTTAATATATTATAGTTTAATTATTATTATTATTATTTATTTTTTAACATCTTTATTGGGGTATAATTGCTTTACAATGGTGTGTTAGTTTCTGCTTTATAACAAAGTGACTCAGTTATACATATACATATGTTCCCATATCTCTTCCCTCTTGAGTCTCCCTCCCTCCCACCCTCCCTATCCCACCCCTCCAGGCGGTCACAAAGCACCGCCGATATCCCTGAGCTATGCGGCTGCTTCCCACTAGCTCTCTACCTTACGTTTGGTAGTGTATATATGTCCATGCCTCTCTCTCGCTTTGTCACAGCTCACCCTTCCCCCTCCCCATATCCTCAAGTCCGTTCTCCAGTAGGTCTGTGTCTTTATTCCTGTCTTACCCTTATAATTATTATTTAGTTCAGAATACTTTCTCTATTTTATTATAATTTATTCTTTGATCTATGGGTTATTTAGAAATATATTATATTCTGTATATATGAGATTGTTCCATTATCATTTTGCTATTCATTCTAACTTGTACTGAAGTCAATTATATGCTATACTATTTAATCTTTCATATGTCTGAGCTATTATTTCTGGATTTGTAAATGGTCAATATTCATCCATTTTCTGTGTATGCTTAAAAAGAATATGTGTTTTGCAAAAAATGACTACAGTGTTTCATAAGTGTCAGTGAGGCCAATTTTGTCAATCATAAAGTTCAAATTCTGTGTACAAATGTACGAAATCTCTTAGTGATTACTCTGTCCACTTGTGTCATAAATTACTGAGATGTCACTGAGTGTTGATGTATATTTGTCTACTTATCTTTTTCCATTTGTTAATTTGCATTTTGAGGTATATTATTACCTACATAAAATTTAGAATTATTCTGTCTTCTTGCCTAATAAACCTTTTATCACCGTGAAGTACATGTCTTTATCTGTTACTCATTTTGCCTAAAAACCTAATACTCCTCTATCTACCTGCTTTCTTTTAGTCAGTGTATACATAGTGTATCTGCTTTGTCCTTTTATGCTCAGTGTTTGTGTAACTTTACAATTCAGATATATCAATTATAGCCAACATCTAGTACTTCTAAAAAAAATTGGGCCTGGTGATTTTTTTCTTTAAATTACATAATTTACTCTATTTTCAATTAATGTAATTACCGATAAATTGCATGTAATTTATTATTTCGCTATTTGTTTTCCATTTGTTCTGCTAATTCTACATTTTTCTCTTTCTTCTATTTTGCTTATTTATGGATTGAGTATTTTTTACATCATTTAAAAAAATTTTTAGTGTTTACTCAAGATAATTCAAGATAATAATCCTTGAATTATCATATCCAATGCGACTTTGTACTCTTACCCATTCCTGAAACAATGAGTAACTTATAAGTCTTCAGTTTTATGCACCCTGCTATAGACTTTACACACTACTGGCAATGTAGTTTAATTCCATACCAATTTTAAATCCTCCATATATTATCATTACAGATAAGTAATATTCAAATATACCTTCTTACAAGTTTATCTCTTTTAAAGACTTCGCTTACGTCTTTATTAATAAATAAGGCATAGCAGTTGTTATCATAGTTAAAAAAAAGCAGCATCTACTAGGATTTCTGATTTGTAATTTTTGTTTGTGGTTTCTTTTCCTCTTTTTCATTATCTTAGCTTTTAATTTTAGACCTAAAGAATAATTGCAAGAAAAGTACAAGTAATTCTCATATATTCTTTATGTAGATTCCTCAGGTATATACATTTCACCACATTGCTTTACTGTTTTCTCTGTCTCTCCCTCCCTCCCATTGTGCACGCACACACACGCGTGCACACACACGTGCACACAAGCACACTCCTCATTTTTTTCTGAATTGTTTGCGAGTTCGCTCATTGTTGACATGTTGCCCATTTATCTCTTAATATCTCCATGTGTCCTTAAAACAAAGACATCGTCTTATATAACAGCAGTGCAATTACTAAACTTCGGGCAGGTAACATTGGTACAATCCTATTACCTACTCTATGGTGTTCCTTCAGCAGAGGGAAGATCTGGACCACACGTTCCCCTGGGTCGTGGGGTCTCTGTGACCCTGGTGAGTTCTGCAGTGCTCCTGCACTGTTCACGTCATTCACCATCTTGAAGAAAAGAGGTCAGCTCTCTCGAAGAACATTTTCAGTTTAGATTTGTTGGCTGTTTCCTCAAAACTATGCACTTTAGGCAGAAATAGGCAGAACGGAGGCTGTGTCCTTCACTGCGAATCCCACCAGGGAACCAGGATGCCCACAGTTCCCCTTCTGGGGATGGTAACTTTAGTCACTTGACTGTGATCGTGTCTGTGAAATGTCTCCACTGTGAAGTCACTATTTTCCCCTTGGTAATTAATAAGAATCTTGGATGAGATACCTACGACTGTGTAGATATCTGGTTCCTCCTGAAAACCAGACAGAGCATTCTCTTATAAATAAAGAAGCTAGAAGACAGTGGAATAATCCTAAGTGCTGAAAGAAACAACTACCAACCTACAGTTCTTTACAGTGAAAGTATACCTGAAGAATGAAAATCAAATAAAATCATTTGAAGACAAAACAAAATCTGAAAAGTCCTTGTATGGAGAAAAAAGTGGTCATTCACCTGAAGATGCTCATGAGAAGAAAACAGAGCCCACAGACACCCAGTTCTCATGCTCTGAACATCACGTTATCACCATCTCTCTGCAGCTGTTCTTTCTTACGCTGACCAGCCGACCAGCCTGACCTGGAGCCCTTTGCCTCACCCTGATCCTTGGCACATGTGTGTTGCGAAACTCCAGACTGATGTCTTGGGGTTTGATGCCTTGGAATCCTGACCTAATGGTCTGCTCACTCCATGTTTTCCATCCCTGGCTTGTCCTGGGCCTTCCTGTGGTAACTTCTTGCCCTGAGTCAGTAATCCAAAGCTGTTACGCTTAGATGCAACAATCTGAAATGTGATATACAGGCCTTAACAGCTAAGCATCTGAGTGCATTTTATCTCCAGACTCTGATAATGTATTAACTGTCATTTGCAGAACTGTGGTCTTCAGACCTCGTTTCCAAAGAGCTGTCCCAATCTTTCTCCAATAGATGTGCTATTGCTGAAGGATCCAGATGGTTGCTGATTTAATTCAATTGCTAAGCAAGGGAGGAAAAAAGTCTGACCTACTCATATCTGAAACAAAGAAATCTCAATCTAGGAAGCAAGCTTAGCCTGCTTAAAATATTGCAAACGTTTTGATGGGTCGGATGGGATCAGTGCGACTTGAAATCACCTGAGAGGAGCGGTTTTGCAGGGCACACGGCTAACGGGGGGTGTTAGAGGCAGTAATTTCATACCCACTGACGCCACACATGGAGGAAACTCTTGTGCAAGGTGTGGGCCGTTGGCGACGTCTGCAGCAAGGAGGCCTGCGGGGCCCGTGTGAGTTTCCTTCTCCAGCTGACATAAGGACAGGGTCCACAGGCCGGTCCCATTCTAAAATGCGGATATCGCTTGTATGTGGAATCTAAATAAATGATACAATTGAACTTATTTACAAAACAGAAATAGACTCGCAGACACAGAAAATAAATTTATGGTTCCCAAAGGGGAAACGTGCAGGGGAAGGATAAATTGGGAGTTTGGGATGAACAGATGCACACCACTATATATAAAATAGATAACCAACAAGGACCTACTGCGTAGCACGGGGAACTATATTCAGTACCTTGTAATAACCTATAATGGAAAAGAATCTAAAAAAGAATATATGTATATGCATAACTGAATCACTTTGCTGTACATCTGAAACTAACACATTATAAATCAACTATATTCCAATAGAAAAATTTTTAAAAAGAAAAAAATGCTGTGGTTTTCATGTTCTTATTATTCAATTAATAATACCAGTATCTCATTCATATCTTTAAACCAAATTTTTTCATAAATGTAGCAATTTCCTTTCTGAAGTGAGGAATAGCAACACAGCTACTTAGCAATAGCCTCGATCATTAAGATAACTTGCTCCCGGGCTTCCCTGGTGGCGCAGTGGTTGAGAGTCCGCCTGCCGATGCAGGGGACACGGGTTCGTGCCCCGGTCCGGGAAGATCCCACATGCCGCGGAGCGGCTGGGCCCGTGAGCCATGGCCGCTGAGCCTACGCGTCCGGAGCCTGTTGCTCCGCAACGGGAGAGGCCACAACGGTGAGAGGCCCGCGTACCGCGTACCGCAAAAAAGTAAAAAAATAACTTGCTCCCTCTTGCAAACACATCCATCAGTATTTTCAAGCCAGAGGAGTATGCGTTGGGAGGGGAAAAAACGACAATCCTTAAGCCAAAATGTAATAGCATGTCAGTTCATTATTTGGCACAAAAACTCATTCCACAGAATTCAGAGTATGAGAGATACTGAAGAGGTCAAGTGAGAAATGACAGCATAAAATGCAGATTGATTTAGGTTTTCAAAATTGATTAGCAGTTTGGGGCCATGAGAGCAATTCACTCTACTTGTTGTAAAATTGATTAGCACTTCTCGAGGAAGGTATAGCAAATTGTCGCGCTAATCAAGGTAAATTAAATCCAGAAATGACTTTATTACTGCACCCTGTGTACCCTCAGCTCTGCTTCAGCAAAACTGGTTTGGAAAACAGTCTTCCATCAGAGCAGCAGATAAACTTTACTCTCCTCCATTCTTTCCTTTTGATTTCGGCATTTGGGGTAGAGGAGAAAAGCCATTCATGCTTTCCACCTTTGTGATGTCTCAGTATTTCTGAAAAAAAAAAAAAAAAAAAAAAAAGAAGCTATCATCTGAGATGGTGTAAGTATCTATACTACTCTGCATTGCAAAAAAATTGCTATTTGCATTTGACCATTTTGTATTAAATTGCTTTCATTTGGTAAATAGTTTTAACTGTGGCCCTGCCTGGGGCAGCAGTATAATTTGTGGATTACAGTCTGGAATACTGAGGGTGTGTCTCTCCCTCAGACTGGAGTCTTGGGACGTCAAAAACCTCATGACTTTTTGCGGTTGGCCTGGACACACTTCTGTGTAGAAAGAGTGTGTTCCCTCCCCATGCATATACCTTGTCTTACGCTTTATTTTAATATTCTTTGGACATGTTGAACAATTAATGGAATATTAAAAGCAAAGATCCAATTTAAATCAATTCCATGCAACTAAGCAATTGTAACAGCATCAGGTCTAGTTCTGCCAACAATTCAGATCAAGTCATTAAAAAAACCAGCATGTTTAAGTTTGAGTGTATCTTGCTGCACTCCCAGTACTTTCAGACTGCGCAAGAAGGAATCCCTTGTGAGGTCTGAGGTTCCTCAGACTTAACTTCCCTTTCACTCCCGGGAGAATCTGGCTTCATTAGGATTGGGGTGGAGATCGGAAATCTGTACTATCAGTAAACTGCACTCATCTGACTGACTTGCCACCAACTTTGAGAACTTCTGACTTTGTCCAATGTCCACACTTAACAGATAAAAACGTAACGTCCAAAGAGATAATGTACAGTGCGTAGGGAAGATTGATGGTAGTGGATCATTATGAAAAACACTAGATGTAGAGAAAGTCATCTCTGAAGACTTCACGGAGAACGTGACATTTAAAGGCAGGCCTTGAAAGTTGAATCAGGTCTTTGGAGATAGCTGCAAATTTAAGGAAGAATTGTGGAGAGAGGTGGATCTGCAAAGCCCAGGGCACAGCTGGAGGAGGGCATGAAAGGGCTTGTCATCCTCAGTGGATGAAATTCATGGAATGAGGACTTCCAGGCAGACCCAAGAGCAGTTGCAGGATCTGTGCTCCAGAAGATATGGCCATTTGAAGAGGGTGATGTGGACTGAGTCCTACGAGGAGGAAATGGTGATGTTCCAAGAGAAGGAAGAGTGGATCTCAGCCTCTCCATCCACAGCTGCTTCTCCTGGGGCTTCTTCTGTGCACGTGAGTGAACCTCAAAGCAGTGAGAGATTTGCCGATGCCTCACTGGGAGACCCAGTGCCAGCCATGGGTCTGAGAGCCGTCAGCATCCCTGCAGAGGATTCAGTGTCTACTGCTTCTGTAATCATGCACCATCCTACGACGATGCATGTTACACAAGTTACAAATAACTCCCCTGATACTCACACTGCTAGCCTGTTGCACCCTCTCCATGAAAGCAGACTCGAACTACAATCTAAAAGTTGTATCCCAGGTAACACCTTAACCACAGTCTCCTCGCTTGAAAAACATACAAATTGAGAAAAGTGCGTGCCTGCTAGTGCTAGTTTTGAGTTTGCATATCCTGTGTCCCCCGCAGAGAATATCCTTTCCCCTTTTCTCTGTTTGAAATCTCTCTTCGGACTCGCCCTTAACGACAAGCTCTAATGCCCACCCTGGGTCCCACCTGCCGGGATGGGTCCATGTGTGTGTGTCCCTGTTCTGTGGCGTCACCCACGTCCGCCCTGGTATCACCTGTCCTCTCCTCTATGTCGGGAGCTGCCTGGGGCCAGAAGCCATTTCTGACCCCTGTTTGCCTTTCCCCACAACCAGACATGGTTGTCAACGGTCGACATTTGATAAAAAGTCAGTCCAACTCACTATCGAAGGCAGCATATTTTCAGGTCCTTGCTCTTGCAGCTTCTGCAGTAGAAAGTTAAAATGCACGTTTGGGATTTTTTTCTACACCCACTCCGTGATCAGCGAGGTCTGCTGCCTGCCTGTGTGGCTCACGAGAGTGATTGGCAGATGTTCAGGAATTCTGTGGGCCTGGTGTTAAACACAGCCATTAATAAAAATGATATTGCATCAACTTACGATTAAATGCATTTCATTAAAGACAAAGGTAATATGCTAAAATAATATGTACTTCTTAATTATTTTTACATTTACTACTATCTCTGCTGTTGAGATTATTTACATGTAGTGCATAGGCCCAGTGGACATGCTACACGGTGCTGGACTCCTGGGTTTCTCGCCCCACCTGCACACGGTGATGCCAGGCTAGGTGCTTGCAATCTGCCAGGGTGGGAGCAATTGCCCCTTGGAAATCGGCAAAGCTCCAGACCAGGGGTCTTCCCACCCACAGCGAGGAGCATGCAACTGACTTATTCTGAAATCAATTCCCCCTTATCCAGATCAAGCACTCTCATTTTTTTTAACCTTTTCTAATTAACTAACATTACAGCGGAATTCTTCCCACACACAGATTGATAACATTCAAAGCTTTAAAATATAGAAAACTGCATTTTAGGACTACAGAGGAGATGAACACCATTATCTTCTTGAGCTGGTTTAGAAGCCAGCATAGCCCTCCTGCAACATTACAAGGTCATAATAATGAATTCAATTTTTATTATACGATCTGGAAAAGCAATCTCTGTCATTTGAACTCTCAGGTTCTCCAGAGTCGAGAAAGACAGGGGTCCTCCTTATAATTTTCCATCAGAATACAAAATGAATAAAATAGAAAACATGTTCCTGTCAGTTGAATCACCATGCCAAATACTTGTTAAGAGAAAAATGCTTAAATCCTGCATCTAGTGATTTAATATAGAACCAGGATGAAGCAATAAAAACACCTGTATGATACCTCATGGGATTACTTCTGTATCTGGTTTATTCTCCCTCCCATTTCCCTGCCACTCCCATATCTTCTTGGCTCTCTCCTTTTCAGAAAGCCTTTCTCTGAAGTTTTAGCAAAGCAATGATCCACCAGAAGATTACCAGTTGTAACTGACTTGAAATATTTGTGTGGGGTATTTGGGGGGGAAGTGATGTATGAATCACTTTGCGTGCAGTCAGTGCTGCCTTTCAATGTGAAGTTGGTGTCTTCAGCAAGAAAAACAAGGTGAGAACACAAATGAGGTCCTGTCTTCTTCCCGGAAGTTGAGAGAAATTGAAGATTTCATTTTCATTCATTTATTCTTTATTCCCTAATTCATTCCCATTTTTGCTCTATCTTCTTCTCTTCAACAATAACTCTTCCCTTCTCAAAATCTGCTTACTTAAGTGGGGTGTGGCCCAATTTGGGGTGACAATCTGGATGGGAATTTTATGAACATTGCTTACTGTAAATCAAAGGCATGGGGAGAAGTGTGATTTATACAACTGGCTTTTTTTATGAAGTGAAGATTAGGTCATTCTCTCAAAGATATGTCTGCTCAACCAGCCTGGAAATTTTTTTTTTTAAGTAATAATCAGCATTTTACTTTATTTAATTAATTAATTAATTTAACAACTTTATTGGAGTGGAAATTTTTTAAAATTTATTTGTCTTTTAACATCTCTATTGGAGTATATTTGCCTTACAATGGTGTGTTAGTTTCTGCTGTATCACAAAATGAATCAACTATACGTATACATATATCCCCATATCCCTTCCCTCTTGTGTCTCCCTCCCTCCCACCCTCCCTATCCCACTGTTCTAGGTGATCACAAAGCACTGAGCTGGCCTCCCTGTGCTGTGCGGCTGCTTCCCACTAGCTCTCTATTTTACATTTGGTAGTGTATATATGTCCATGCCACTCTCTCACTTTGTCCCAGCTTACCCTTCCCCCTCCCTGTATCCTCAAGTCCGTTCTCTAGGTCTGTGTCTTTATTCCTGCCCTGCCCTGAGGTTCTTCAGAACCATTTTTAAAATTTTAGATCCCATATGTATGTGTTATCATACAGTATTTGTTTTTCTCTTTCTTACTTACTTCACTCTGTATGACAGACTCTAGGTCCACCCACCTCACTACAAATAACTCAATTTCGTTTCTTTTTATGGCTGAGTAATATTCCATTGTATATATGTGCCACATCTTCTTTATCCATTCATCTGTCAATGGACACAGGTTGCTTCCATGTCCTGGCTATTGTAAATAGAGCTGCAATGAATATTGTGGTACATGTCTCTTTTTGAATTATGCTTTTCTGAGGGTATATGCCCAGTAGTGGGATTGCTGGGTCATATGGTAGTTCTACTTTTAGTTTTTTAAAGAACCTCCATAATGTTCTCCATAGTGGCTGTATCAATTTACACTTCCACCAACAGAGCAAGAGTGTTCCCTTTTTTCCACACACTCACCAGCATTTATAGTTTGTAGATTTTTTTGGTGATGGCCATTCTGATTGGTGTGAGGTGATACCTCATGGTAGTTTTGATTTGCATTTCTCTAATGGTTAGTGATGTTGAGCATCCTTTCATGTGTTTGCTGGCAGTCTGTATATCTTCTCTGGAGAAATGTCTACTAAGGTCTTCTGCCCATTTTTGGATTGGGTTTGTTTTTCTGATATTGAGCTGCATGAGCTGCTTGTATATTTTGGAGATTAATCCTTTGTCAGTTGTTTCATTTGAAAATACTTTCTCCCATTCTGAGGGTTGTCTTATTGTCTTGTTTATGGTTTCCGTTGCTGTGCAAAAGCTTTTAAGTTTCATTAGGTCCCATTTGTTGATTTTTGTTTTTATTTCCATTTCTCTAGGAGGTGGATCAAAAAGGATCTTGCTGTGATTTATGTCAAAGAGTGCTCTGCTTATGTTTTCCTCTAAGAGTTTTATAGCGTCTGGCCTTACATTTAGGTCTTTAATCCATTTGGAGTTTATTTTTGTGTATGGTGTTAGGAAGTGTTCTAATTTCATTCTTTTACATGTAGCTGTCCAGTTTTCCCACCACCACTTATTGAAGAGGCTGTCTTTTCTCCATTGTATACTCTTGCCTCCTTTAGCAAAGATAAGGTGACCATATGTGTGTGGGTTTATCTCTGGGCTTTCTACCCTGTTCCATTGATCTATATTTCTGTTTTTGTACCAGTACCATACTGTCTTGATTACTGTAGCTTTGTAGTATAGTCTGAAGTCAGGGAGCCTGATTCCTCCAGCTCCATTTTTCTTTCTCAAGATTGCTTTGGCTACTCGGGGTCTTTTGTGTTTCCATACAAATTGTGAAATTTTTTGTTCTAGTTCTGTGAAAAATGCCATTGGTAGTTTGATAGGGATTGCATTGAATCTGTAGATTACTTTGGGTAGTATAATCATTCTCACAATGTTGATTCTTCCAATCCAAGAACGTGGTTTATCTCTCCATCTGTTTGTAACATCTTTGATTTCTTTCATCAGTGTCATATAGTTTTCTGCATACAGGTCTTTTGTCTCCTTAGGTAGGTTTATTCCTAGGTATTTTATTCTTTTTGTTGCAAAGGTAAATAGGAGTGTTTCCTTAATTTCTCTTTCAGATTTTTCATCATTAGTTTATAGGAATGCAAGAGATTTCTGTGTATTGATTTTGTATCCTGCTACTTTTCCAAATTCATTGATTAGCTCTAGTAGTTTTCTGGTAGTATCTTTAGGATTCTCTAACAAGTTTCTGAGGGACACACTTTGCATTTGTCCATCCCGAAAGGTTATTTCTTGGGTTTTTAAGAAAGAGGGTTTGGTAGGTGTTGCAGAGGGAAGAGGATGGCGCTCACATAACCCGAGTGCCCTGGGAGGGTCTGATATCAAGAGAAGCTGGTGGGCAGCCACCTCCGGCCGACATCCCGATTCCAGGCCTCAGTCTGCCTTGAAAGGCCCAGGGTTAGTCTTGGCTCAGGGCAGGATTGATGCTCTGCTCCATGCTCTACTGGCTTGCGTCACTGAGCACACAAAGGCCGAGCGTTGTGACGGTGGGCACAGGGGTCCTGAGCAGAGGGGGAAGGGAGCGAGCCCACACACCTGCCCTTCCATGAACCTCCCACAGTGTTGGTGCTCAGGGCAGACAACAGACACACCGATACCAAGAGTGAGACAGTCCAGATGAAGCAGGCAAGCTGCAGTGCATCTCCCGGCACAAGGAAAACGGTTATGTTGGAAGCCATACAGCCGAGTACAGTCCTATGTCTGGGCTGGGGTACCGGGTCTCCCACGTGAACTTCAACAAAGCACATACTTGCCCGAAGCCTCGGTTTCAGCATCTGTGAAGTGTGAACAGAGGCGCTATTTCCTGCACCAGGAGCCTGATGAGAAGAAGTACCTGGCAATTCTTTGTCAAGAGCAAAGTCCTCTCAAATCACAGGGTGTTATCAATAGCTTGGAATCCATCTTCTAGAGACACATCACTGGGAAAAAAAGAGGTCACTGACTTTCCAGGGTCTGGAGAAAGGCTGCATTCCTGCCATGCTTTCTTCCAGGACACTGGGTAGGCTGCCCCTGGAAGTGACAATTCTAAAGACACTAGACCAACTGGAAAGTCTCAGGGAGCATAGTAAGTTCAGTAGCCTCTGAAGTAAGCTCGTGACCCTAGAGAACTCGTCTGCCATAAAATGAAGACGTGACCATGTGTGTGAAGTGGGGACCCACAGCGGGTGCCTTCTGGGTCCATGCCGGAGCTGGACGGAGGAAAGGGTCTTGCAGGGCCAGTGGGAGTGAGCTGCCTCGTCTACAAGGTGGACAGGTGTGCCCACTGCGCTGTGCTTACGTGCGAGGGGCCCCAATTCTGTCCCACAGCAGGAGCGAGCCAGCCACCAGCCACCACGAGGAGCAGGGCTTGGAAGTCTCTCTCCCTGAGGCTGCATCCTAGCTGCTTTGCCCCAGATGGGATCCTGGGAAAGTGAGGGGAACCGCTTTCATTTTCGTCTTGAGTGGATTTGTATTACCCCTTTCCCAGTTGGCTGTCAGGAGGAAAAAAAGAAGAAGAAAAAAGCCATGTGCTGGAAAAGATAAGATGCACTCACTCCCAGGTGCCAACTGCTTTTAGACAGGGAGCTATTTAGATGGAAAATTACCAGTGCAGCGAGGGGGTGTTGGAGGACCGAGCAGCCTCTGGTCTGAGTGTCTGGAAGCTGCAAAAGGGCAGTGCCAGGGGTCAAGCACCCCAAGCAAGACCCCCAGGCAGCAGCGCCGGGGAGACTCAGGGCAAAGCATCCTCCACCCGGGCCTGTCCTTCTCGCTGGGACAGGCCCCCAGGGCAGCCTCTTACTAGCCCAGGACTCTCTGTGTCCTCATCACAGCCCAGGGCTCTGGGAACATCGGCTGTCCGTGTTTCATTTTTGAACATCCCACCACCTGCATTCTTGCTCCAAAGCTGAGCTTAATAAGGTGCTGACGGTTGTTCTGACCGACCTGACCTCAGCGACCACGGGAGGTGGCCATGGGAATTCAGCATAAACACACTAGGGCTTCTCTGCCGGAACCTTGAAGGCTAAGTGACTCTGCGAAACGCTGTGAACCTGACCGACCGGCCCTGTGCTTGCGAACGGGAGTGCCCGGCCAGAGGGCACGATGAAGGGACATCCGGTCACAGTGTCTCCAAAATGCCAGCACTGGAGCGCTCACCCGCCCCGGGCCTGTCGTCTAAGCAAGAGGGGTGGAAACGGAGGGACTTTGATCCAGTGTGTTCACTGAAAGAGATTTCACACATACACACACACGCATACCCGCACGCAGGCACACGTGCACACACAAGCTTTGCACACTAACAAACTTGAGCACACACGCAAGCACACATGCAACATGCATGCAGTGCACATGCATGCACACGTGTACACACAAATGCACACACAGTTGCCCACGCTTACAGACTCGAACACGTGCACACACACACATGCACACCCTTTAAACACAGTTTCCTAAAATGTCAATCATGACTCTGCTAATGAAGGAAGGGGGTGTAACAGCTGTGCAGCAGTTCCTGTGACATCCAGGTCAATTCACAGTTTCTATAACAACGATTTTGAATTCTTGCCTGTGTGTTCATTTTCTATATTTTTCACATGATAATTTCTTAGTTTCTTGTCAGTCTAAGCTGACCAACCTGCCTGCTTGCTGCAGGCTTTCTCTGTGAAGCCGCACTTTTGACATCTGTCCTTCAGAGACCTTCCAGCCAGAACAGAAAGCCTTGGCCGGACTCAAGGAGGACGTAAGGCGGGCACGGCTCTCACAGCCCCCTCTCTCCTCCGTTCTTCCTTTCTGATCTATTACCACCCAAATCACAGCCACGTCTCATTCCAGTTGAGCCGTGCAGAAATCAAATCCTAATCGTACAAGGGCCATTGCATCCTTCACCTTTTATTGAAGAGTATTGTATGGAGACAGAATTGCACATGTGATAAAGACATTTCCACAAATACAACGCACCTTCGTAAACCACACCTGGATCAAGAAACAGACTATCACCAGCAGTTCCAGGACCCACTCTGGCCCCCTCCCAGCCACTGCTTCCTACCGAGGGGACCACGATGCTGACTCATAACAGCTGAGATTCGCTTCACCTATTTCCGTTATTTTTATCAAGTACGTAGTCCGCTGTGTCTGGCTTATCTCACTGACTGCTGTATCCGTGATATTCATCTAGTTGTACTATTTCTGCACACGTGGCCCTACAGTATTCCATCATGTGAGGACACCAGCCACTCTTCATCCAAAGTACTTCTGATGGGTATTTAGATAAGTTCCGATTTCTGGTTATTACAAATAGTCACACTACAAGCTTCCTCGTACATGTCCTTTGATGACAGCATGTACACAGCTCTGGAGGGTATTAGCCTATAAGTGGGATTTTGGGGTCATGTGATAGGAAAGTTCTTGGCCTTAGTAGCTACTGACAAATAGGTCCTACACAGATGCTGATTTACACTGATGCTGGAAATGTCTCAGAGTTTCATTTGCGCCCACAAAGTACCACATCTAGTACTTTGTGTCTTCTTCATTTTACTGTTACCACGTTGTGCTTTTAATGCACGTTTCACTGATAACTAATGAAATCGAGCATCTTTTCATAGGCTGAGTGGTGACTTGGGTAAACTCATTTGTGTTTTCTATTTCCTATTGATTTGTAGGAGCTCTTTGTGTATTCTGGGTGTGACTTCCTAGTCAAATACATGGGGCTTACACTATCCCTCTCTCTATAATGATATTTGGTGAATTCAAGTTGTTTATCTTAATGCGATCTAATTTATTATACTTTTTCTTTTATGATTAGCCTGTCTCATGATTTAGTGAAGTATTTTTTGTCTTTTCCGAGCTCATGAAGACGTTCTCCTATGATTTCTTCAAAAGGACGTATTTTTTCCTTCATATTTTTTATTTTATTTTATTTTATTTTTTTGTGGTACGCGGGCCTCTCACCGTCGTGGCCTCTCCCGCTGCGGAGCACAGGCCCTGGACGTGCAGGCCCAGCAGCCATGGTTCACGGGCCCAGCCGCTCCGCGGCATGTGGGATCCTCACGGACCGGGGCACGAACCCACGTCCCCTGCATCGGCAGGCGGACTCTCAACCACTGCGCCACCAGGGAAGCCCTTTCCTTCATATTTGGATCTGTAATCCATCTGGAATTGATCTTTATAGTGTGAGGTAGGAGTCAAGACTACTGGACTTTTCATATAAATGTCCAGGGGAGATGCTAAGGCCCTCACGTGCATTCGCGGTATCTTCTTAATGGCTACAGTGACCCCAATTTGAGATGAGCACTTGGCTGGGACCCCAGAGTTAGCAAAGCAACAGAATGAGAATTAGCAGCCAGGCCAGGCTGACTTCAGAGCTCGTCCATCATCCTGTTCTGCTGTTTCCTGGCCTTTCCTCCTACACACATATGCCCACACACCCACACACACCCTCACACACACACACACACACAGATGCACACACAGAGACACACACCCACAGCAGAGTCTGTCCAGTGCCTTGGTACGGTAAGTTTTTAAATACTCATGTGGGATTTCTGTATCAAAGAACTAGGTTTTACTTTAGATTTAATCCTTTAATGTATAAGCAGGAGTTTGCCTCATTGTCTATCGATGAAACTATTATTTTAAATAATGATTTTCTAAAAACAGAGAGTGAACAAATAAGGAATGACAGATCTGCCCTATCACAGTTTATAGCTGAGAGTTTCCTGAGTTGTAAGAAAGCAGATTGTGTAATTTAAATAGCTGATCCTGTTTGCTTTACTGCAGGAGAATACGGGTAAAAGCGGAAGGGGATAATACTGTGGATGACAGGGAAGCCAGCCTTGCAAGGACGGCTTCTCTGCACCTTCTGTGCTATCGCGGTCGAAAGACACCAAAATTGCAAATTCCTTGGAGAGTTAAAGATGAGACGTGCGGGGACATAGCCTGAACTTCCTGACATGTGTGTTGTCTCAGGAAACTATTAATTCTATATGTAATTGGCAGCAGATGATTCTGAGTAGAGCAGAATTTGATGATCCTTCCTTTTCCAAGTTGGCTGGTGGAAACAGGAGTCAAGAAGGAGGGTGGGATGCACATGGACACTCGACACCCACAGCGACCACTGTTTGGTGGTGACCCTTCTATTTGAGTATTATGCCGTATCAGATGTTCAGTGCAGATTTCTTTCATAAAAGTGGTCTAGCATCATAACAGCCGAATAAGTCTTACTTCTTGAGGGACTGATATTACCGAATAGAGTTAAGAACAATTCCAGAACAACACACGAATAGGATCCTTTCGATGATTTGCAGATGTGACATTAACAGAGAAGAACGTAGAATTGCTTCTAACACCCAGAGTGAAGATCAGCTTCCACTTTACAACTGAATCTGTTTACATGAGTATGCTAATTAATTCATGTTTATGTATGAGAACAAAAATCTCTGCTATTGAGAAATGTCAGGGTATATGTTCTATTTCTCTTAAAATCAATTCACTGAAAAGGTCCTGGGGATAGACCCCAGGGCCAGTGGAAGGGTAGCAATCAATAAATGTACAAACACTAAATAAATAAATAAACAATGATTTTCTTATTAGAAAAATAATAATACTCTGCATACAAACTTGGGGAATAATGATAGAAAAAAGAAAAAGCAAAATTACTGTAATTCCATTATCTAGAAGTTTCTGCTAGTTTATTACGTTTCTTTTAGTGTGTTGCCTTTTTCTTTCCTGTCCACATGTGTTTCTCCACAATTGGGATCATTTGGTTCACAGAATTTTGATGACTTTTGTTTCACGTTAGATTTTGCCAGGAGCATTTTCCACGCTCTTAAATGTTTCTTCAAGGCTATTTTTAATGCTATAAAATGTTTCTTTGTATGAATGACTGCAATTCATTATTCACCTCTTGCTGCATATTCTAGCTTTGTTTTTTTTTTTGCTACTATGTAAATACCTATGGTACATATGTCCTCTTACAAACCTTCAATCACATTTCTGATTCTTTCCTGATGATACATTCTTAGACGTAGACTGGCTGGGTCCAGCTATTTCTAGGCTCTTGCTGTGCGGTGTCAAGGACAGAGTCTTCACAGACCTGAGGCGTCAACCTAGGTCTCCTGGGAGCTTGTGTTAACTTACATTGTCCAAACCCCCAACATACACCTTCACTGTAACAATCCCACATGCATGTGGGATTGAACCAAGATAGGTTTTGGAGAATCAAGCAGTCTGCAGTTAATGAAACGAAGAAAAAAATAGTTTTTTTTAAGCTGCTGAAAGAAAAGAAGTTTGAATGCTGGTTAATCCATTTTTTTGACATCATACTCAGGAAGGTTTCTATCTTCCCAGAAAATAAAACTTAGAAATGAGACTCCTGAAGGGCTATTTTCTGGCTTTGTAGCTGAGGAAGTAATATGTGCAATCTTTTGGAAAGGATAAGGGCAATGCCTCCCGCGCATAAAATTTTTAATTAAGTTTTTATTTTGGAACAAGAAAGCACAGACTAAGAGCTTGCATCCTTGTGGCATGTGACAGAGAATTGATCTCACAACTGATTGTATGTAAAGAGGGATTACGTCCACCAAGTTTGTAAATTTTTTCAGAATATCTAGTGGTTTTTCTTTTTTTTTTTCTACTTCCCAAATAGAAAAGCCACACATGAGAGTTTATATTAAAGCCAACAGCAGAATGTAAGTGAGGGTTCCTGAGGCTCGCTTGCTTCAGCCTTGGAACGTTTTAATCCCTTTGGCTGCTTTCAACACAAGGACGTGCAAGATTACTGCACTGCATCTTGGAAACACCACGAGCCTGAGATCCTGACATGACGTCTTGTGTTGGGTGTGTCCTCACCCCTCAGACCAACCGTCCTTTCATACTCCAGTGCTTCAGTTGGTCTCCTCACCTTTGTTTTGTTATCTGTGCCTTTTAAAAAAAAATTTTATTGAAGTATAGTTGATTTACAATGTTCTGTTAGTTTCTGCTGTACAGCAAAGTGAGTCAGTTATACATATATCCACTCTTTTTTAGCTTCTTTTCCTATATAGACCATTACAGAGTATTGAGAAGAGTTCCCTGTGCTATACAGTAGGTCCTTGTTAGTCACCTGTTTTATATATGGTAGGACATATGGGTCAATCCCAGTCTCCCAGTTTATCCCTATCCCCTTTCCCTTCTGGTAGCCATAAGTTTGTTTTCTACATCTGTGACTCTATTTATGTTTTGTAAATAAGTTTCATTTGTACCACTTTTAAAGGATGGGCTTTGGGTCACCCCCTGACGGAGGGGCTGAATTTCCAACCTGTCAAAGGAGAGTGACGGTATCCTTTTTCCGATCCTTCTTCAAAGATAACCATGCCTTGGATTTCAAAATTACTCCTTTTCTTTATAACTTTGTCTCCTTTATAATACATAGTTTACTTGTGAATATGTTTGAACTTTGCATAAATAGAATTGTCTTGTTTTGTTTAAGTGTTCATCATTCCGACGTTACTCTTTCAGCAGTTAGTTACACACGCTGCAAAGCGCTTCCTCCAGGCCGCGCCCATCTGTCCTCTTCATTAATGTAAGTTAGGGCTTCCTAACAGCCTGCTTGTACTCTGTCTCCCCCATGACCTTCACTCGCCAGTGCAAGGATGACCTCGGAAGTGTGTGGAGGTGGTCAGCCAGGGGAGACCAGATACCAAGTATCTGTATTAGAAATGCTGGGAAATGACGCAGATGTTTTTAACATATGCATGTTTCAACGTGTGTGTATATGTATATATACATGTATATATATGTATGTGTATATATGTGGTATATATGTGTGTTTATACGTGTGTGTAAATAGGTATATATGTAAGTGTGCACATGTGTGTGTCCATATATAATGTGTGTATCATGAGAATTGAGAGGAAGAGTCATAGAGCTTGGAATACTTGCTCACTTAGGTATTCAGGAGCACTAGGAATTGTTCACTCTACCTTTCTTTTTAAAAAATTTTTAAAATTATTTTTAAAAGATTTTCTTTTGTTATTGAAGAATAGTTAATTTATGTTGTGTTAGTTTCAGGTGTACAGCACAGTGATTCAGTTATCTATCTATCTATATATACACTCTTCAGTTTTTTTTATATATATGCTTTTTCAGGTTCTTTTCCCTTATAGGTTATTATAAAATATTCAGTCTAGTTCCCTGTGCTATACAGTAGGTCTTTGTTATCTATTTTATATATAGCAGTGTATGTATCTGTTCATCCCAAACTCCTAATTTATCCCTCCCCCCTTTCCCCTTTGGTAACCATACGTTTGTGCTCTGTGTCTGCAGGTCTATTTCTGTTTTGTAAATAAGTCCATTTGTATCTCTTTTTTTTTTTAGATTCCACATATAAGTGATATCATATGATATTTGTCTTTCTCTTTCTGACTTACTTTACTTAGTGTGATAATCTCTAGGTCCATCCACGTTGCTGCAAATGGCATGATTTCATTCTTTTTTATGGCTGAGTAGTGTTCCATTGTATGTATGGACCACATCTTCTTTATGCATTCATCTGTCAATGGACAGTACAGGGGCCCCTCTGAAAGCTCTCTTCTGCTACATGCTGCCGTTCCCTGGAGCAGCTGATGGGGCCTGGACTTGGATCTGGACACAGTCCTGTTGGTCTTTGGGCTTATTCTTGACTTCCCCCACAATTCTGGGGCGTGATGATAAAAGGAGCAAAAAGTCCTCACTTTGTTCTGTGGGCAGTTGCTTTGCTGGCTCAGATGAGGGGACCTCCTCGTGAAGGGATGTGTGCCTGACCTCAGATCTGTCCAACAAGGCACAGGGCTCCAAGTACAGCTTGGTCTTTTGTTTCAGGGCAGATCTGGATTTCATAGATCTGAGAAGATGCGTGGTTGAGGTGTACTCAGTGCCCTGCATGTGCTATGCTATGTTTTCACCCTGAGAAGCGGACATGAGTGTACGGGTTGTAATCAACCATGAATTCAGCCTCTGTTGGCAAATTCGTGAGTCAGAATGTGTAAAGCCACTATGCACTATGTGTTAGAAGTTAACATTTTGAAAACTGCTTGGTGTTTGACTCCACGCTTGCCTAATTCTAACAAATAATTTGTTAAAGAATTGTATCGTAACCAGAAAACACCAAACAGTAAAATGCTGTCAAATATAGGCCAGTAACTAGAGGTGTCATTATAGAGGATGAGAACAGAGAAAGAAAATGTTGATTTTTGGTATTCTTGCTATTACGGGCTTGGCACTATGATGGGTATTTTACAAAGGGTTCAAGAAGTAGAAATACAGTTAAAAAGTAGTCGTAGTAGTTGGTAGATTATTTTCTTTCTAAGTGATCTGTATTTTCACAAGGGTCAAAATGACCAGGTAGCTTTTAGACGGACAGCTGTGTGTCGCCCTTCTCAAGGCAGGAGGCCCGAGAACTACCCATTTCAAGTTGACTCGAGGGAGCCTTAGAGGAGGTCTTGTACCGTCTTTGAATTTCAGGCATCCTGCCCCAGCAGCTGTGCTGGTCACAACAGTCAGAACTGGCACTGGAAAGGGAGGTTTTCATCACTTGTCTCCTGGGTTGAGAGACCTTGGGGCACCTGGGTTTGCAGGAGAGATTCTCAAAAGTCCAAGACTGGGTCCTACAAGGTCCTGTGGGCAGGTGGCCGGGACAACAGGGAATGTCAGCTGATAAGGTAAATCCTCTGGACAAGCCAGAGCAGAAACTCAGTCCCCTCCGCACCCCAGGTACCTGGTTCTCAACTTTCTTTTCTGCTCCTTTGTTCCAAGTTGCTCAGCCAGCAGGGCACCATCTTTCCAAGTATGACATCATCCCTAAAGCTCTCGGGGTTACCACCAGAGGCCACGTGTATTCAGGGTTTACTGGCAACAAGAATAAACAGTTGGAAACTTTCCTGTGATGTCATTTCCTCAGTAAATTCCATCTTCTACTTTCCAGATACTCTAGGGGCTAATGCGATCTGAACCATTTCTTTCTCCCCTTCGTCTCTCTTTTTCTTCGAGGCTGACAAAGCCATGCTGTGCTTCGTGAGCTCACCGGAGGACCATGGACTTCTTTTGACTTGTTTGCCTCTAACCTCAAGTCACAGGACTTCGTAATTTAAAAAAAAAGCAAAACCGAACAGAAACAAAATTATGTTCCAGTCAATCTACACTAAGAATCTTACCAATAAAGAAGAAATAACTTGCCACTAAAAAAAAAAACCCTAAAAAAACTAAAAATAACAACAAAAAAAGAAATTCCCTGGCGGTCCTCTGGTTAGGACTTGACACTTTCACTGCCGAGAGCCCAGATTCAACCCCTGGTCTGAGAACTAGGTTCCCACAAGACGCATGGTACAGCCAAAAACAAACAAACAAGCGACACGAGACAATAAAAGGTTAAGAAAAAATTTTTTTTAAAAAAGCAAATTCCGGGCTTCCCTGGTGGCGCAGTGGTTGAGAGTCCGCCTGCCGATGCAGGGGACACGGGTTCGTGCCCCGGTCCGGGAAGATCCCACATGCCGCGGGGCGGCTGGGCCCGTGAGCCATGGCCGCTGAGCCTGCGCGTCCGGAGCCTGTGCTCCGCAACGGGAGAGGCCACGACAGTGAGAGGCCCGCGTACCGCAAAAAAAAAAAAAAAACAAATTCCAAACCAGTTGATACAAATTTTAACTGATCTAAATTGAGAGCGAACTTAGAAGGGGACCCACGAATCCATCCCATTTAGCTTCTTAGGATGATGGTGTGGACAGCAGCATTCCTTACATCATCCATATACACATTCTCCAGATATTAGAGCCAGTCCCTGGGCAGTTATAAATGCAGTGTCCTCAGCCGCAGCCTCGCCATAGGAGGTGGCCCAGAGCTGTGCGGGCTGACAGCAAGCGACATCCAGCTCGGAGGGTCCCAGAGGGTGTACGCGTTCTTCCTTCCTCGGGGGGCTGCCAACTTCAGCCATTATGTCCACCGCATTTCAGCCCCCAGCAAGCAATCTGGGGACCCTCACTGGCACAGGGCTCCACACCGACCAAGCGCCAGTTAAACGGCAGCTGGATGGATGCAGCAACGTCGGCTCTGTTCTGAACAGAAACTCCCAGAAACCCCGCCACAGCCTTTGCGCCGGGAACAAGCCCTACAGCAGCCCGACCCCAACCCTGAGCCCGGGGTGAGGGCAGAGGTCCTTCAGGACACAAACGTGTGTCTGCAGGGTGTCCCTCTGCACCCCTGAGTCACATGTGTCTGAGGAGCTGGCGTCTTTCTGCTGCCTGGGCAACAGCTTCTCGGAGGAAAGCGCTCCTGGAAGGAGAGGGGGGACGGGGCGGTCACAGGACCTGATGGGGAGGCAGGATCGGCCCCGCTTTGAGCCAAACGCTTACACTCGCCCGCCTAAATCCTCTAAATCTGCTGTGATTTTTCTTCCCTCACTTGTCTCAAAGCCAAAGAAATATTTCAGGCTGTGAACATGAGATCTACGCTCCAGATTTCAACTCAGGGGCAAGACCTACAAACTCTCAAAAGCTATCAACTACCCCGGGACCAGAGTCTTCGTTTCCCATACCTGTCGGTGCATTCAGTGCGGTCAGCAAAGAGACTGAAGGAAAGCGTGGTGGGTGTGAAGGAACAGAGGTGTTTGCAGGTTTGCGGAGTTGAAATGCCACCAACCACTTGTGCAGCTGTGCTTCAGACAGAGGAATTTACTCAGCTTTGCTCCAGAACACGCAAACAGTCAGCATATCTTTTCATTGCAAGTCAGAAAACAGCAAATACGTTTACTTTGTCAGTGTTTGACATTTAACTGGCTTCTCACTTCTTTCCTCTTGTTTTGAGTTCACCAACTGCAGTTTCAGCAAAGGGACCTGGGAGGGGAGGGTCTGGATGGGGACAAGGGGACCTGGGAGGTTCTGGATGGGAATGGGAGAGCTGGGGGGAGGGTCTGGGTGGGGATGGGGACCTGGGGGGGGACAGGTCTGGATGGCGACAGGGGGAACGTGGGGGGAGGGTCTGGATGGGGATGTGTGTCCTGGGGGGAGGGTCTGGGTGAGAGCAGAGCCAGTGTCCACACTCAGTGGCCATGTAGGTAGCTCGTCAGCTTCTCCCATTCTCTGCATGCCCCCCGCTCTCCCCCAATACACGCTCAGACCCCACAAAGAGCACACAGCTCCCAGACACCCAGATGTGCCCCAGCACACGCAGCAAAGTGGCCCAACGCAGAGAGTCACGAGCAGGTTGCCGCCTGAACTGACGCCTTGTTGCAGAGCCCATGCGAGCCTCCTAAGGCCTCACGCTTAGAAAGGGATCTGTCTGCAAACAGACCTGGACTCTTTTTTTAAAGAATAAATTTATTTATTTGTTTGTTTATTTATTTTTGGCTGAGTTGGGTCTTCGTTGCTGCGCGCGGGCTTTCTCTAGTTGGGTTGAGTGGGGGTTAATCTTCGTTGCAGTGCGTGGGCATCTCACTGCAGTGGCTTCTCTTATTGCAGAGCACGGGCTCTAGGTGTGTTTATTTATTTTTGGCTGAGTTGGGTCTTCGTTGCTGCGCGCGGGCTTTCTCTAGTTGGGTTGAGTGGGGGTTAATCTTCGTTGCAGTGCGTGGGCATCTCACTGCAGTGGCTTCTCTTATTGCAGAGCACGGGCTCTAGGTGCGTGGGCTCAGTAGTTGTGGCATGTGGGCTCAGTAGTTGTGGCTCATGGGCTCTAGAGCACAGGCTCAGTAGTTGTGGCGCATGGGCTTAGTTGCTCCGCGGCATGTGGGATCTTCCTGGACCAGGGCTCGAACCAGTGTCCCCTGCATTGGCAGGCGGATGGATTCTTAACCACTGCGCCACCAGGGACGTCCTTTTTTTTTTTTTTTAAACATCTTTATTGGAGTATAATTGCTTTGGACTCTTTTAAGAAACCAAAACCAACCAAAAAACAGCCCAACAACATTGTATCTTTTTTCCTAAAAGAAAGGAACAAACAAAAGGCACTTTCTCTGGGGAATGAAGTCATGGGTGTGTTTGTGAGGAAATTGTTTCTGTTTCTATGGGGGTTTGGCCTCAGAGCTGACAGTCAAAGGGGAATCATGTTAACAGGAAGAGCGTTTTGACTGGAATAGCCACTTGACTGGGAGGCTTCGGTTAGGAATGTCATGCAAATATTCTTTTATTTATGATAAAAAGAAGCACATGGTAATATTTATCAGTGAAGGAGGTGATTTAATAAACACATAAATGCTCTTTGAAAATATGGTTGCGAGGGATTGTTTAGTTAAATTTTTATGAGAAATTACACTATAGCCATTTGACCAAAATGTAATGAGTTAACAGTGTCTTTATAAATAGGCTGAGGGCTGAAGCCCCAGAGAAACTGTCGTATCTGAGCTGAGTTGCAAATAAAATAAGAGTATTGGAAATGTCACAACATCCTTTTCATTTGACAGATATTTGGGGGTTTTAACAATATTAAATCTGCTAGAGAGATCCTTTATTTATTAAAAGATCCTTCATCTGACAGCCTTTAAAAATCCCAATAATAAATGTAATTGAAGATGGTTAGCCTATATCTAAAATAAATATGTGTCCGTTTAGAGCAATATGTCTACAGTATTTAGCCAGATAGGAAACCGTTCCTGTCTCTGAGTACAGATACACATACACACAAATCACAGCACGTGCACCTGTGCGCAGGTGCGACACACAGAAGTCTCCCCTTAAGATGGCCACACATGGGCTAAGGATACTGTAGACCATCCCTCCTCAAAGTCTGCGCAAACTTCATGTATATGTGTATTCTTCAGAGCAGAAAGCTGATAGCTTTAGTTGGATGTCAAAGGGCTCAAAATGTCCCCCGAAGTTAAGACAAAAATGCAGTCTGATGTTTGAGAGTGTGTGCTCATGAGTATTTTATTGGTAGCTGCAGCTCCCATGCCTGGACCAGGGGTTGGCAGAAGTTGGGTCTGTGATGGGTGGGCCTCGGAGCACAGATATATGGTCAAACGTTATTCTGGATGTTTCTGTGAGGGTGGTTTTTAGATGAGATTAAGATCCAGACTGGTGGCCTTTGAGTAAAGCAGACCACCCTCCATCATGTGGGTCTGGTCTGCGTGGGAATAAGTCAGTCACTTCAGAGACAAGCAGTGTTAGTTTCTAGGAATACGTCCAACCCATCCCTCAGAAGCTGGATGTCAAAGGGTGAGCACACAGACAGCAGGGCCAGTTCGGACAGACGGCGGGTGTCAGCTTGTCTAACATGGGATGGAGTTAACCTCATAAAAGGGAGAATCCTGCCAGGACGCACACAGAAACAGTCGCGTTTAGAGAGCCAGGCAGGTGCTCTGGGAAAAGGAGAGGGGTCAGCACCTAGCACTCCCCCCGCCGACCCTGGGCAATTCCAGACGTGGGGCTCTAGGACGGAGGCATGAGGGTGAAATGGGCAGGATGGTGGAGGGATGGACAGTTCACGTCCCAAATAGATGAGACACACTTTACGACCATAGTCCAGAGTCTGGTTATCAGATCTCAGCTGGAAAGTGGAGCGAGGTGGAAATCAGGTTATTAGGCTTGAAATTTGAAGTCGGAGTGGACTTGATCACGTTACCCTCTCCCTGAAGCACTAGATGAGGGCTGGCCTCCGGGAGGGAAAGCCAGAGCTTGGAAACGGGAAGGGAAGAAAGTAGGGGTAAGTGACATTTACCCACTTGCGTCGTGGCGGGTGCAGCCCTGCGTTACTGATTTCTTTCCTCCTTAAATCCTCGTGACCACTCTGAAGCGCTTTTTCTTTTCCCATTTCATCAACTGAGACCTAAGTTCAAAGACCTGCAGAAACCTTATTGAATGGTTCGCTTCATATTTCTTGCTGAGCAAAGAAGAATCTAGGTTTCCCGAGAAGATCTTCTTCTGGCCCTTACTTGTACCCACTTCTGCTGAAAAGAACCTATTGCTTTTATTATGACAGCGGGCTGGTGACGAAGGGTCCTTTCCTGAATGTCCTAAATAAAAGTGCATGCATTCAAAGGATTGCTTAAAAGATTTCCTGCCACTAATTAGAGGTGATTTATGGCAAAGGGTGTTTTACCTGTATTGTGTTAAGGACATAATGCTACTCAGAAGTAACCTGACCGAGTGACTTCTGTCACGGAAGACCCCTTGAGTGTTCAGGATGGGTCAGGGACCCTCCTGACACCAAGGATGCCAGTGTCCATAAATACGAATGAGGTTTTTGTAACTTAAAGCCTGGGAACCACCTTGTGAGCGGTTTTAAATGCAGCCCAGAAAATAACCTTCCAAATCAATCCACCTGGTCCTTGAGGTCTCCAGACCACATCTTACAAAGTTTCCATCTTACAACTGCCTCTAAAACAAAATGATGATTGCCCCGCCCCCCGCCGCCCCCCATCTGGATACCTTTACACCTTTACCACCCCCCCAGCCCGTAAAACAGGAAAGTAAGTGGAAAGGGAATCGTTTATTAAAATATCTGCTCGAGGTATCATTAGCTCAGAGTAACCCCCCTAAGCTTTCAAGTCCCCTGTGGTTTATAGATAATTGGAGTGGACACAGCACTCGAGTGGCAATGACGGAAACAGGGACGGTTTGCTCTTTCAGAGAAGCATTCATCTGAGCTCCTTCACATGAATCAAGAGAGATTGTTTGTTAAAAGACCTCTAATTACTTTCCTGTCCGTTATTTATATTCTCCACGTGTTTTATGCTTGCTTGTTAGTTAGTGGCCTCGTGAGGTACGTTGGGTTAAATATTGACTCACAGGTCTGGCTACTGTGAACGGAGCTGGCTGGCCCCGCCCCACTCGTGGCTAAAGTCGCTCATCTTCCTCAGCGTCTTCATCGGCAGTGGCTCGTCACCAACCACACGCCAAACACGGGACAAGAACACCTTGTGGGTCCAGCGGAACGTTCCTGTTTTTACCACAGACACGTGGAACTTACGTACCCGAGAGAGCATTGCATATGATCCCACCACGAGCCGCAGAAGGATGCCTTTAGCGTCACTGGCCCGGTAAGTCGATTTCACGATACCCTTGTCCTCACCTCACACCCAAAGCAGACGTTACTAATGCACAGTGGACTTGGCCAGCTGGTCCCTGACCCGGTGCTGCTGCTGCTTCACACAGTGCTCTGAGCCACGTCCTCACGGACTGGCTTTTATCTCCAGCGCCAGCTCTTGTTTGTCATCCGCTCTCCCTCGGGACACCTTAGCCGGCGAGAGCTCATTACGGCTCAGGGCAGATCACGCCTCCGTTAACTCTGGCTGTGGGACCGGCTCTGCCTAAGTACTTGCCAACAAGATAACCTATGAAGTGGCGGTCTAGAACTTCTGCCTCTTACTTCTCCTGTATCCATCTTTCTCTTATCCATTCTATTATTTTACCTCTATTTATCCCTTGGTTTGAAAGTATGAACTCCAGTCATGGTGGAGAGAAAAAATATAATACACCTCCTCAGATTTTATAGGTTCTGTTTCATTTAAAATCTATCCAAGTTTTAAGATAAACAGTCTCTGTTGTAGGTTTTGGGGATAACGGAAGAGGAAAGGAAAACAAAGGCTGTTCTTAAAAACCACGATGGAGGTTTACGTGAGAGCACCGACGGTGAGGAATTAGGAAAGGACTCAGAGCTGAGAGCTGAGCTGCATTTTCAAAGGGTGAGAGGAGTCTTGCCAGACAGATAATAGGGGAAGCACATCCCAAGGAAGAAAGCAGGACAGGGATGTGTGTTCCCATGAAAGCTCTGTTAGGTTAGCGACTCTGGGACTTCGGTTAGACAGCTCACGAGAACACAGATCGCTGGTCTCCCCCAGCATGTCAGATGCCGTGGGTTTGGGGTAGGGCCTGAGAAGCTGCATTTCTAACGCGTTTCAATGTCAGTGCTACTGGTCCAGGGACCTCACTTTGAGCACCCCTGCTTCCAGCCTTAGCAGACCGTGTGCACCTGCCCCTATTTCCACAAGGATGGGTCTTCTTTTCCACCTGCCTTGCGTTTTGGACAGTGAACGTGGAAAAGAGTGATAAACAAACTTTCAGGCAAAACCTTGAAGGCTGGGCTTCCCTGGTGGCGCAGTGGTTGAGAGTCCGCCTGCTGAGGCAGGGGACACGGGTTTGTGCCCCGGTCCGGGAAGATCCCGCATGCCACGGAGCGGCTGGGCCCGTGAGCCATGGCTGCTGAGCCTGCATGTCCGGAGCCTGTGCTCCGCAACGGAAGAGGCCACAACAGTGAGAGGCCCGCGTACCACAAAAAAAAAACAACAAAAAAAAACACCTTGAAGGCTTGTCCATCTGTCAAGGTGACCTGTGTCAGCTATCGTCAGGAATGAGTCTGTGGCCGTGGAGAGAGAAAACCAACCAGTGATGGGGCTGTGGGGAGACTCCAGAGGGCGGCACTGGGGGCCTCCCCCCTGAAGTTCTGCAGGGGCGTCCACAGCGTTCTCACGAGGGACTGAGATGTGGGCGCTGGGTCTTCAAGTCATCCCCTCCCTGCCCGCTTCTCTCCTTCCCCGGAAGGACAGCACTTATGCCACTGTCCTCTTAATATCCTCTCAAACTAAAATTCCTTTGTGTTTCTTCTTCCGACTCCCCAGCCTCCTACCCTGTTTCAATTCTCATTCTACCCGCCCTTAATGGGATTCCAGGCTACACCATCCTAATATTTCAGCTCATCAGCGGTCACTGTGTTGCCAACAATGACGCAGTGATGCACACATTGCTTTGGACTAAGACCGTTGGATGCCTCCGCCTGGTGTTTGGTGCCCTGGAGCCGTTTGCGAGCCACTGGTCCAGCCGGTGAGTCAGTCAGCATCCTCAGGTCTGCAGCTCAGCCCCACTCCCGGAGACACCCCTCCTGCCAGCAGCTCCACGAGCGCAGCCGCTCACACGGTTTTGTCCTCCCCCTGATCCGGCCCTTACTCCAGAGGCTACAGCGCACTGATAGAGATGGCGTCAGATCCACCAAAGAGAGAGAGATGCAGAAGGAGAGAGACGCAGAGAGGAGCCTGGGTCGGGGGTGGGCAGCAGCTCACCGAATTCTGTTACATTTGCTTCGGGGATTCTGTTTGGAACACACACGGCGTGTCCCTAATGAACCCCTCTGCAACGCCTTATTCTTGCTATGCTTTCCCAGGAGGGAGCCACTGGGACGTGTGTCCCAAGGCTTTTTCCTCCTGGAGCTGATTTGAACAAAAGCTGCCCTAAATGTGCCCCTCCTTCCGAAGGTGCCCACGTACTTGAAACAGAAGCATCATACGTCTAAAACCAACAGGGCAGACGGCCACGATCCCCCACACTCTCTTTAGAGAAACAGTTGGTTCAGTTTGTGGCTGAAGAGATCGTATATTTTTCTCCCTATTCCCAGGCCCTCACTAGAGTGATTTCTGTACTTCTCAGTGCATTCCCCCAACCCGAATGAGTTTGCGCATATCCCAGCGCTTGCCACTTACCAGATTTTGTTGTTACTTGTTGATTCCGCCAGACCTTCTCCTCAACCCCCCAAGTAGTAAAGTGATTACTGTGCATATATTTTTCTTTAAAATCAAAGTGGATTTTCATGGTTTTGCTCTCAGCACTTACAGCATCCCTAAGTGACCTGAGGGTGTTCTGGGGTAACCCAAATTCCCAGTCGGGGTGTGCTAATCAGTGTGGTCCATTTTCTAAAGCTCTCCTTTCATCCCCCTTGCCCGGCTAATTGCAAATTGGTCCTAAGAACAGGGAAGGCTAAAGAAATGAGGAGAGGCCAAAGCCGCGGGTGAATTCTTACAGGAGGCCTCTGTGTCGTCCCTTCCCTGAGTCACTGGGCCTTTGTGCAGTCACTGCTGCCCAGGAAACAGGACCTCTCGGTCCGGGAAAATGCCAGCTGGATGATTTCATCTAATTGTTTAAAACCCAAGCAGCTTGCCTTCTCTGAAGGTCCCCGGAGTGATGAGAGGTGCTAACTGTTGAGGATTCTGCCCTGCAGTGCCTTGGCCCAGTGTCATTTCACACCATCGTGTGAAGGTCCTGCCTGTCCCCCCGCAGTCCCCAGCCAAGCGAGCCCAGCACAGGCCTGCCTCCGGGTCAGCTCTTGTCTGGGTGTAAAAGTCTTGGCATTTCTGTCTCCGCTTTGGCTGAAGGAGAGAACATTTTTCAATAGCACTGCTGAAGCGCTGCTTTCTCTACTTCAGTGCTTTTTCTGGCAAAAGGATTTGCTGGGACGAGACCCAAAGAAAAGGGGAAAGGATTCAGGGAGGCCAGACACCACCTCCTGCGCACACGGCTCCACAGCCCATGGCTTCTTCCCGCATCTCGGTCCCTCCCCCGGGAGAGTTTCGCTTTTCCCCTGAAGACCACTATTCCACCCCACACCTGTGTGCTGTGTTGCCACGTCACACGTTAGAGCGTGTGGCAGCCCTCGGGCCCAAAAAGCAGTCCACCGAGTGCAGGCTCCAACCCGGACCAGGGTCCCTGCATACGCGGGATGCCCAGTGCCGCGTGTACCAGGACCTGCAGAAGCAGGTCTGCCCCATCTGTCTACAGGATGCTTCAGGTAGCCTCGGTTCTGTGCCTCTACCCGTGGGCCCGTCTTCCTTTCTCTCAGTTTCTCCTCAGTGGGTGCACGCTCTCCTCCCAAACACGCTTCTGCTTTCCAGATGTCTGGCCTGCTGGCCACAGGGCCATGGACAGAGGGCAGAGTTGGGAATGGGGGTGAGATGCTGCTGGGAAACCTTGCCTCGTTTTCCGGAGAAAGCGTAGCTTCTCCCAGAGTGGATGACCCGCGAACACTCTGGCACCTTGTCCTTTGTCTCTGAGCTCTGGAGAGGGGCCTGAGAGGGTGCTGCCGGCTGGACCCCATCCCCCAAGTACCCTGAGCACATGTGACACAGGCTCAGGGAGGCCCAGGACCTTTTGAGACCTTCCAAGGGGCGTGACTACAAGTTCACCAGGGAGAGAGGAAGACGGCAAAAGCATGAGTGCCCAAGTTTCACGTGGCCTCCTCTGAAAAGAAAATACTTTAAAAAAATTTTTTTTATTTATTTTTGGCTGCATTGGGTCTTCGTTGCTGCGTGCGGGCTTTCTCTAGTTGCGGCGAGCGGGGGCTACTCTTGGTTGTGGTGCGCGGGCTTCTCATTGCGGTGGCTTCTCTTGTTGTGGAGCCCAGGCTTTAGGCACATGGGCTTCAGTAGTTGTGGCACGTGGGTTCAGTAGTTGTGGCACATGCGGTCAGTACTTGTGGTGCACGGGCTTAGGTGCTCCGCGGCATGTGGGATATTCTTGGACCAGGGCTCGAACCCATGTCCCCTGCATTGGCAGGAGAATTCTTAACCACTGCACCACCAGGGAAGTCCCAATAAAATATTCTTGATGAATGTAGCTGGACCCTCGTTTCGTTTTCATATCAGAACCTTTATATTTTTCTCCACAATTTCTAGATAAATAGATATTTACTATAATATATGGAAACACACACTGTTCTATCCCATTTCCAATATACTAGATTTCAGTTCTTGCCTATTTCTGTAAGTTTCTCAGTATATTTCTAGCCATTCACGCCGTGGTTGCATCCTGAGAAATCCTGAGTGTTTGCCAAGAGGGAACTCAAAGTTCATGGCTACCCATGTGGATACAGACATGTCTACATGCCATATTTATATCAAAAGAGCCTGCAGTGGTATGTTTCCTCTTTAAACTGGGTTGTTTAAGAGAGTTACATATGTTTTAACGTTTCTGAGTGACTGGAATTTCGGAGGGTTTCAACATGTGTTATAAATGTTCTATTTTGCTGTGTTTTAATTAAATAATATAGCCTATACCTCTAGGACTTGGGTAATTTATTAAAAGTATCTTTGTAGTCTTGTACAGGAAGAATGTGTATAAATATTCCATAAACTTTTGGAAAGAATGGGTAGTCTCGTTTCTTGGATGTGTGTTAAATGTTTATTAAAACATCATTATTAATGACAGCATGTCCTTGCTCTTTTACTATCTTCTTGAGATATTAGAGTGATGTTATAAAGGTATAAAGATTCTCACTGCTCTTGTTTCAGACAATAAACTGTTTCATTTACAACTGTATCTGTGCATGTGACACTTTCCGATCATCGCCTCTAGCTTTTTAAAAATTAATAGGCTTTATATCCTAAGCAATTTCAGGTTTAGAGGTGAGCTGAACAGAAAGTACAGAGGTTCTCAAATATGCACCCCTCCCATCTCCCCCATCACTGATATGTTACATGAGGGTGATGTGGTCTGTTTGTTATATTTGTTACGTGTCTGGTATACCTTCTATGTTTGTCCCAAGTTCTTGGATATTCTGTTCTGTCTTTTTCATTCTCTTTCTCTTTGCATTTCAGTTTTGGAAGTTTCTACTGCCATTTCCTCAAGTTCACTAATTTTTCCTTCACCCGTCTCCATCTACCGATGAGCCCATCAAAGGCATTCTTAACTTCTGAGCAACGTTTTGATTTCTAACGTTTCTTCTTGATTCTTTCTTACAGTTTCCATCTCTCTGCTTACATGATCCGTGTGCTGTGTCGTGCTGTCCAGGTTTTCCATCACTAGCCCTAGCTTATAAGTCATTGTTGTGTTAAATTCTAGCTCTGCCAAGTCTAATCTCTCTGTCATACCTGAGTCTGGTTCTGATGCTTGCTCTGTTCCTCAGACTGTGTTTCTTTCTTTTTTCTTAATTTAAAAAAAATTTTGTTGAAGCATAATTGATTTACAATGTTGTGTTAATTTCTTTTGTACAGCAAAGTGACTCAGTTATACATATACATATATATATATTCTTGTTCATATTTTTTCCACTATGGCTTGTCACAAGATATTGAATACAGTTCCTTGTGCTATACAGTAGGGTCTTGCTGTTTCTTTCTTTCGGCATGTCTTGTCACTTTTTTTTGCAAACCTGTGTGATACACCAGGAAGAAGGAATTGAGGTAAATAGGTCCTTAATGTGGTGCTTTATGTTTTTCTGCCTGGTGCTGGGGTGTGTTTGCTGTTTGCTACAGCTATAGATCTCAGAGGCAAAAATTTCCCTGGCGTCCTTGTTTCTGTCTCCTCTGTTTTTTTGTGGGGGGGGGGGGTGCGTGCTGCAGGGGGTTTCTAGAGCTTCTTAGATAAGCCTGAGATGTGCTCTTTTGGTTTTTTTTATTACCCTGTTATTACCCAGAAGCCCTACTGATGTGGAGGAAAGATACGTGGGCAGGGCAGGTCCTGTGTTTTTATGATTAGGTCTTAGTCCTAGCGAGCCAGCGCTCTGGGCTGTGACATGAGCAAGTGTTTCTCAGGTTTGCCTGCCGCCACCCCTTGTGTGTAACGGGAGGGCTGGGTGTTCCCTTTCTGCCGTGATGCTTAGGCTCTGGTGAAATAACTCCCCTTGAGGGCAGGCCCTGCAAGGACAGGGAGCTCCGGGGGACTTACAGTGGCGGACTTTCCTCTCTTCTTGCTGAAAGCACGTCTCATGTTCATTGTGAGAACTAGATGGGGTCCTGGAGATAAAACTCAAAAATTCGGGGTCCCCTGGAGTTTTTGCCTCTCAGACTCGTCAACACCAAGCCTCCATCAGTTCATCAATTACAGTTGAAGTTTTCCTACCCCAGTGCCTGTGCCTGGGAGGGTCCCACTCCCCAGCTTCTGCTCTGCCGTCTCGCTTCCCTGTGTCCACCTGTCTGTCTCCAAGTTGGGGGCATCGATTCAGCCTCAAGGGATCTAAGAATAGTCGTTGGTTTTCAGATTCTCAACTTTTCTCTTCCTGTGGGGATGGAAGTGATGACGTCTAAGCTCCCCCTATGCCAGGCAGGAAACAGAAAGTCCTCTTACAACCTTATCTTTTATGGCAAAGTGAATTCATGTCCTTTTTATTATAAAACAAGACCCTTCTTCAAAACATGTGAAAACCTCCTGCAAACCTAAAGAAACATGAGATTCAATAGTGTTTACGTCTAAGCCTGACTCAGTTAGCTTCTGCTTCCACTTGGAAATCTGACTTTTTAAAACAAATTTCTAATGAAATGGGCAGTTTGATGTATTTTCTTCAACCTTCCCATTTGACAAATCCCCAGGCACCCTTTAAGATCCAGGTCAGACATTACCTTGAAGTAAGTTTTAGTGAATTGTTTTTCCATGGTGCGTTCACATACTGGACACACATTAGCTTTGGAATTTGTCACATTATACTGTAGCGTTTGCATATATTCTTCATTAAATTGTGATCTGCCTTGAAAGTTGGAATCTTTAGATATTAATATCTGTGAGCACATTGTCTGCACATTGAAGGAGCTTAAATACTTCTTGTTGAGGGTAGAGAGGCAGGAGAAATCTCATCAAGAAGGGTTTTGGGCCAGTGAAGTGCATGGCACACAACCACCAAAAGTCTATGAAATAACTGAATTTACAGTCTGCCGTCCCTTAATTCCTACTGGATTAATGTAAAAAATATTTAAAAAGTTGAACGGGAAAGCTAAGGTAGAGAATTTTGACGATCAGGTCATCCATTGTGGAATTTGCCAGGGCACGTTGATTTTACAGGAGTTGCTATGATAGGTGAGAAGTGACAGCTGATTCATGATGACATAGTTTACACGGGAAAACATAAAACCATCAGGGTGATGTAAGTATTGATACCTGACAGCGTACGGATGAGCACTTCATAAACTAGAAACTCATGTTTTAAACATATTTTTGGCAAGCAAGTTAACAATGGGACTGAAGGTTGATTGAAAAATCTAAGCCCTTCAGCGTTTCATTTAAAATAATAAGAAAATAGGGTTGATGTAAAGACATGAGAAAATCAAGTGTCGTTTCATAATCTTCTCTGCATATTTATCAGGAGAGAAATGGATTCTTAATTTAAGGCATAAAATGAAATTAATCAAATCCTAAGTCTGCTGTCATTTTTATCCTTTTACTCTTGGTGATGGTCTAAAACGTGAAATGAGCTCAGTTAAATAAAATGAACAAAGTGTAAATATTGCAGTTTTCCCATTATAGTTATTCTGACTACTTGAATAAACAAACAACATGGGTTGATATTTGCATATCTGCATAATATTAACAATTATGTAAATGGAATAGAGCTGCAAAGGTTCATAGGCAGGAAAATCCTATGTGAATAGATGCTCAGGTGGATTTTGTGGTGAGTTCTCGGCATTCTTTATGACCTCAGGAAGCCACTTCTCTCTGAAGGAAAGCCATTTCCAGTTCTTACTATAAAAAAGAAAAAAATCTTACCTCAATTACAAAATAATCGTATGCAATACAGTAAACCTTGCTTTAAGGAAAATTCAAATGTAACAATTCAGGATTCGAGGAAACATAAGTAAATGGATGATTTCTTATATTCTAAAACAATTTGATAGTATTTATTACTAAAGTACATGTGAAGTATGGCTTGAATTGACATAAAAAACACATACAGTTTCTTAGGAACACATTTATTGCACAAAAGCTATCAGCATTTATGACTTTATCTGTCAAGATACAATTATTAAAATTCCACAACTGCTAAGCATCGCAATTCATGATGTTTTCACAAAATAACTGCATGTCCCATCGTTTTAAAACAGGACTTTGAGAACTTATTCAAAAAACAGAAACAGACTTACAGATATAGAAAACAAACTTATGGTTACCAAAGGGGAAAGGTGGGAGGGGGAGGAATAAATCAGGAGCTTGGGATTAACATACACACACTATTACATATAAAATAGATAACTAGTAAGAACCTACTGTATAGCACAGGGAACTCTACTCAATGCTCTGTAGTGTATGGGAAAAGAATCTGAAAAAGAATAGACATATGTATATGTATAACTGATCCACTTTGCTGTACACCTGAAACTAACACAACATCGTAAATCAACTATACTCCAATAAAATTTAAAAAAAAATAAATAAGTAAATTATAAAATGGATGTTGGGGACGGTAAAAATAAATAAATTAATTAATTAAATAAAATAGGGCTTTGAAAGTGCAGATGTGGTATGTGCAACAATTAGAGAAAAGTATGAACATAAGTAAACCGCAGCAGCTCGTGTAGCATCCTCCACTTGCTTCCGTGGAGTGTATGTGCTTATTTATTTTGGCTCATTAAGGGCTGCACGTTACCTGTGAGTCTGAAATAGAAGCACGTGTCTGTGGCGGGGTCAGCACGGGGCTCCAGGTGGACGGCGGAAGCATCCGTGAACTTAGACCAGGCAGCGCTGTGCAGCGGCGTTCGTCCCGCTGAACCCACACAGGGCTCCACACCTAGAGGTCACGCTCTCCATTTTAAGAAGAATGCACACGAAACTCGAAGATGACTTAGCTGAGTAATTGGTGGCAAAGACAAGATCGGAATCCCAGTCAGTTACGGAGCTCACAGAACCACAGATCTTTCCAAGGTCTGGAAGCCGTCCTCACTACCGTCCACACCATCGAATTGACCTTTCTTGAGGGCATCTGTGTCCCAGACACCATGCTGGATGCTTTCCCTACCACATCTCATTTGGTCCACCACTCCCTGAGGTAGGGCCCACTGTCTCCATTTAGCAGAAGCGGACTGAAACTTTGGTAACTTTAAAAATTCATCCGCATCCCACTTAGATGCGATTTTTCCCGCTGAATCTATGCCGCAGGTCGATTGCACTCGGAGTTCTGTGTCCTCAGGCTGTAAATCATGCTCTCTTACAGTAAGGGCTCCCCAGGCTCCTCTCTGAGCTGAGATATGGTTCATCTGCCAACTCCAGCCTATTTTGTATGCCTCCCTCAGGAATTTTGGAATTTCTCAGAAACACTGGGTATTAATTTGCAAAATGGCACATGATCTATGTAAACTGCAGAGAGATGCTGGCCGTGCTGGTTGTCCACTTCCGAGTCCCAGAAGGGACGGTCAGCCATCTTCTCTTTTCCATCTGTGCTGTGTCTTCGTAATCCCTTGTCGCGGGTAGGGGGCTGTAAATAAGGTTGTGGTTAAACTTGAGTTGACGAGGGGGATGAAGAATTCCAGGACCTGGCAGGTCAGTGTGGTGGGTGGTGCTTCCTTGCGGGCACAGACATCACTCTGTTCTGTTGGTGGCAGTCTGATGGGGCTAATGGGGTGTAAAGACAGTGGACCTTGGTCCCAAGTCTTCAACGAGTGGGACTCATGAGAGGCTCATAGTGAAAAGGGACAGAGTGACATAGAACTGCATGGATCTCAAAGGAGTACCTTCTTCCTCCAAGAGGGAACCATCAGGTATCTCCTCCTGGTTCTGAGCACAGTCCTAGGAAATAGCACAAGAAGGAGAAAAAGCACCCTGGTTCTGAGCACAGTCCTAGGAAATAGCACAAGAAGGAGAAAAAGCACTCTGCCCTGGAGAGACTGGAAGGGATGTAATGTCCTCTGGAGAGAAGCATGTTTCTGCTGGGGTCAGGAGCCCTTAGTGAGGATTTGAGGTGTCAGTGGAGTGTGTTCAATCACGAGACAGGTGTTCTGTAGAGGGGCGTGGATGCTTTCAAGGAGGGGAGCCATGGGGGTAAGTCATCACAGGGTATATGAGATGCGGCTTCCACCTCAGGACAAAGAACACGGAGAACAGGGATGTGTGTGTGCGTGACATGGGACATCTAGCTGACCCCAAGGTGACACAGCAACAATCCCGAGTCCCTAAATAGAAGGGAGGTTTCCAGATGTCTCTGGGGTTAGCTGTGGCCAAAAAGCATTAACCCTGGACGGGGTTCAGTTCTGTTCATTGAGACTGTCTTGCTTTTCTGATGTGAGTCCCTGTGGTCTCAGTTTTGTCTGTTCCTTCTACAAGGCTGTAGCTGTAAGAGTCACTGAGCTTAGAATTCTAGGGGTGTGTATGGAGGTGTAAACCAAAGACCATTTTGATTTCATCCCAAACTCATGATTCTCCCTTCTGCCTTCATAATTCTGGTGAATTATGTCGCCCTGTCCGCAGAGCCTCACTTTTCTATGGGGAGGGAGGTAAATGTTTTCTACAAGACTTTTCTTCGTCCAAGTTTACATTTTTGACCCAAATAGATTAGTTTTAAAAATCTCATGTGGTACGAAAAAAGAAAAACCAATCTTCAGTTTCAGAAGGCTTTGGCAAGGCTATTTTTCAGAGAAGACAAGGGATGTTGAAAACATTCCAAAGTTCTTAAAATACTGATACACGGTCCCGTAGGCATGTCTAAAGATCAGGCAGACAGACGGCTGTAGGGGACAGAGAACACGTTATTCTTCGTCAATGTCCCTCACTTCAGCCAGACCAAATAGTGTGTAGTCCAACAAAGCCTCAGATCTCACAAGATAATTTTTGTTTTCTTTCCGCTGAGCGCAAGTGGCCACCCAGCCTCCCGGGAGCTCAGGGAGGATTGGTGAGCATCTCAGACACCTGTGTGCACCTGCCAGCACACGGGGTTGCAGGAGGACACCTCCACATCGAGGTGCCCCTTACAAAGACGGGGAAAGGGTTTAACCCGGGAAATCCTACTTGTTTTTCCAGACGTTTGAAGGAATTTTTAAGGAAATGTGCCTCTTTACTCTCCTGACGCAGTGGAATGATCTGCCATGAGATTCACAGTGTGTTTCTAGTTTTCCCAAGAAATGTGAACTCAAATGCAAAACTGCATTGTTCCACTTTAATTTTCATTTAAGTCCTATTTCTATGACTATAAATGTAATAGCTTATTGTAGAAAATGCATAAAATTACAAGGAAGCAATCAAAATCATGCATATGGGCACATGGGCACCATGAAACCCATTTTAATGAAAGCAAGATCTGGGAAAAAATATATAATTCTCACCAAACTGACTTCCTCTCTGCCATCTCAGAGAGAGGTTTTTAAAAATTATTTAAGGTAAAGATTGTTGTTCCATTTGGTTTTGCTTAATAAATTCCTCTTGACTCCTCTGGTGCCCTATAACATAGGGCACTCTTGGGTTGTTTTTATTTTAATGAATAGCTCAGTTTGTAACACATTATATTGTAACACATTATAGTGTACATGAATGAATGGAATTTGACGGCATTGTCCTTTCTGAAAACGTTTGCCAACTTGGCACGGCACTTTTTGCTAGAATTATCTCTACACACTACGTGATTTCCCTTCTCTGCCTGGCCATGCCACAGTTTTTTTGTTTTTGTTTTGTTTTGTTTTGTTAAATAATCTGTTAGTGAAATAACATGTGGGGAATTTCCAATTCTATGTCCGTTACATAGTACATGCTCAGAAAATGCTATTCACATTATTGACAACAATGTAGGATTTTAAGTTAGTAGCAATTCTGCAAATGCGTGACATAGAAATAAATGACAGACGTGAATTGGTTTGTAGGACCATCATTTATTAGGTATGGGAACCTGTACAAGGAACTATGATCTTATGAATCCCAGCTTCCTTATATGTAAAGAAGGAATAACGATTTCTTATAAATCTCAAAGAGTTGTACTAATGGAATAAAATATATGAAAATGCCTAAGGCTGTACTTAGTACAGTGTGTACTCAATTACCAGGTTCTGTTCCCTTCCTTCCTTTATTTATTTGTCCACCCTTTCTCCCCAGCAGAGTATCTGCTAAGTTTTATAGCAAGTGGAAGAATTTGACTCTAAGCACCATGATGGTTGAGATTTGTTCATTTCTGTAGGTACAGTCAAAAGAATACTTGGTAGGACAGAGTTGAGTAAATGGTTAGATGAATGCATGAATGAATGAATGACTCATGCATTGGCTGCTTTTATTCCAAGTCTGTCGTAGAACTAGACAGCTGGGGAGGGCAGGCTGGATACATCGGTTATATATCACTTCATGACAGATTACTCCACACTCAGTGGCTTTAAACCACAAGCGTCATTATTGCACAGTTTCTACGGCTCAGCATGCAGGTGTGACTTAGCTGGTTACCTCTGGCTCAGTGTTTCTCATGTGCTTGTGGTCAAGCTGTTGGTTTGAGCCGTGGTCGCATCTGAAGGCTCAAACGTGGCAGGTGTGTCTGCTGTTGAGCATCTCACGTGGCTTTGACCAGGCTCCATCCCCTGCCATGGGAAACTTTGAACAAGACTGCTCACGACGGGCTTTACCTGGGCAAGTGGTCCAAGAGAACAAGAATATACTGGGTGGCTTAAAATAACAGAAATTTATTCTCTTACAGTTCCCGAGGCCAGACATCCAATATCGAGAGGTCGGTGAGCCAAGCTCCCCTTGACGGTTCTGGGGAAGACTCCTTCCTTGCCTCTTCCAGCTTCTGGAGGCTCCTGGAAATTCTTCACGTTCCTTGGCTTGTAAAGGCCTCATTCCAATTTCTGTCTCCTTCTGTACATGGCCTTCTCCCTGTGTCTCTGTGTCTGAAACTTCTTCTCCTTATAAGGACAGTAGTCATTGGATTAGGCCCACCCTAATTCACTATGTTCTATCCTGACTTGGTTACATTGCCAAGGACCCATTTCCAGGCTTCAGCGCTTTGGTCTTTAGCATCTCTCTTGGAGAGACACAATGTAACCCATAACAGGGGTAGCAGAGATAGCTTGGTACATGGAAGCCTCCAGGGGCCTTTCCAGAATTACTTACAGGTGCTGAATTTTGACGGGAGCTTCCTTGGCAATCAATGTAATTCTCTTTTCTTCATGAGTCTACCTCCTGTGAAAGAGACCAAGGGAGGAAGTAGAAATGACACTAAACCATACAGTGGGCTTCAGAGGAAGACAGGTGTCCATGCAGGGCTGCTTCCCTTCTTTGTTGCTCACATGGAGCAGAAAAGGGTCCAGGGATCTCCTCCACCTCACCTGGATCCGCAGGGACCAGCCAACCAATCTGTGACACACTCTCAACTCTCATTTGATGATAAAGCAGTACAGACATTCATAAGTCTCCATAATAAGAGAAAGCAAACAGAAAAAAACCATTCTACACCTGATGAGATATAACTCAAAGGAGGGGGACATTGTGAAAAGTCACAGGAAGTAGTTTCCTGAGATAGATTTACTCTAAGGAATGCGAGAAAATTTAGAAAATTTCTGATTAGTCCTCCCACCAAGAAAATTAAGGAGCATTCATTTTAAGGGTAGAAAAATCTAAGATCAGAGGAATTCAGATAAAAAATTTAAGAACAGGAATTCTGTATTAAAGATATTACAAAATTACTTCTTGTAGGAAGAATTTTGAGAATTTAAAGAACTTGAAGGAATTTAAAGGGTAAGAAAAAGAGAGAGAAAATGAGAGGAAAGGTGAAGACAGTCCTATACATGCAGTTTGATGTTTATAGGACCCTCCAATTAATAGAGGAAATCTTTTTCCAGTAAAGTGTAGAGCACAAAAGCTCGCAAAGTACCAATTGAAATGAATAAACTGGTAACAATTTCCAATCTGAGAATTTTTAATTTTAAGGCAAACAAAGGAAAAAAAATTCATGAATATCCAATTACAGCTTGAACAGGCTCCCCTTCTTCACTACCAAATAGTGACCACACTGCACCAAATTGCTGTCTATTCCAGCGCAAGATTTCCAAGTTGTTAGTCATATGCAAATGAATAGAAAAATCATGTTTCTCATTGGTGTATAAAGCGTACCATCAATGGACCTCTCCTGGAAAAATGTATATTTTTGCCAACTGACATAATAACTGACTAATTCAGGAATGGGGAAATATAGTAGAAAGAAATAATAGGAACAGATGAAACCAGTTATATAAAGAGTGCTGTTAGAAAATTGTGCAAATAACTTTTTTGAAAGACAAAATCATAACTTGATAATAATAATGCCATTTATTAAGGGCTTGTGATGGATTTAAAACTTTCATTACACAAATCTTCTATGACAATATGGGCCTAAAATCCAAGGTGATAGTAATGGAACAAGAATCATCAGGGGAGGTAGAAGAAGGAATGGGAGAAAAAGGCGGGCTAAATTTCTTTTCACACATACGGTAAAAACAATAGATACTGTTTCTTTCCTTGCTAATTCCAGTTAGGAAAAATAGATACAACTCTCTAGATAGATAGATAAATAGGGATATCTATCTAGATATGTCTATCTATCTATCTATCTATATATGATTGGACTCACACATTCCAAGTTGCTATGTAAGAAAAATGAGCTAAGTTTAAATAGTTCTGAAGAGACCCAAAATAAACAAAAGCCATTTTATTGAGCCACACGCCATATAGATGTCCATGCATTTCAGAACTGCCCCCAGACCCACCAGTCCAGAAACAATCACAGGTATTAGAAACAACATCAACAGAATAGAAAGGAAACAATGTACCTTCTATTTTTCCGTCAGCAGTACCTGGTGGCTGCCAACATGTTTTCTTCTTAGATTTCTCTGCAGCTTAGACCCCTGGTCCTGCTCAGAGCCCCTGAAAAGTAAAAGAATGATTTCCATTAAGTCAGATTAATCTTCAGTGTGGCTGGAAGAACGACCTCTGGCTAGGTAACCTATCTGAATGGGAAGAAAATATTGAACAGTATCAAGCAATTCAAACATCTATTCCTAAAACCACAACAGTGCCAAACCTAGGACTCAAGCAAATGGAATCCAACGTCTGCAAACCAGTTAGCATGCATTATACAGAATTTTGAGAAGGAAGCCATTCATTTCTGGATAAAACTACACTTAAATCTCCACTGAGTAACTTAGAACTTCAGACTAGGTAGGAGATTTCATAATACTCCAGTGTCCAAAAATGTTCATGTTAAAGATTACAAATTTCTTATGCTGCATCTTAAAATGTGATCCTTTCGTCCGTTGTCGGGGTAGGCAAAGAATGGCTAACCATTATCTTTGCAGTCAAACTTCATCTATAAACGAATCTGGTTATTAATTTTACCCTTCAGTCAATGGTAGGGTGGAGCCTTATGGCCATCCTTCTCTGATTTAGGATTTATGGGTGATAGTACATTCTTCAGGACAAGTAGAAAAGATTTTGAGAATCAATCTTCCATTTTTACTTGTTAGTATTGTCTTTAAAAAAATTTTTTTATACTATTGGTGTATTACTTTCTACCTTCTTCAGCCTCTGAGCCTCTGAGGATAATTCTGGACGATCTTCTGAGCTGAGTCCACAGGAGCTCAGGAATGTGTGGAATTCACAATCCGAGTCAAGAAGCGTGTACTTTTGCACGGGACTCAGAAGACATCTGCTATTTCTGTTCTTACCGTGAATGGAGAGCCGCGGTGCCCCTCGGGCCTGAAATCGGAACTTAGAGGGAGCCTGACAAGGAGAGCTTTGAAATAAGAAGAGATGGGGATTGAGACCATTTGTGAGCTAACTAAAGCAGTCAGAGTCCCAGGATGCCACCTAGATTGTAAGAAAATAAAACCTGAGTAGCAGTTTAAGAATATCAAAGAAAAGCTAAGAACCACTTATAGGAAAGCCGCATGGGAGAGAGCAAATCAAGGTAGTGAAAAGTGAGGTCTTCAAGAGGTAGGAGCCATTCAGACTTGACTTCAAGAAATAAATACAAAATCTGTGGAGTGAGTTCTGAAGACTGAAGGCGTTCTGTGCGGGGACCAGAAAGGCATTACCTTCCTTACCCAAGAAGGCACTCCTGTGACTGAACCCTTCAGAATCCCCAGCACTTAGTAGGATGTCTGACATACAGCGGTGCTCATTCTGGGCTTATAAACGAATAAGAGTCGGATGGCTGACCGCACATGTCTTGGAAATTTCCCACAGGTGTCAGAGAAGGGGGTCAGAGAATGCAGATCTAATCCCCCGACTTCAGAACAAACCTCCCTGCTACTATGGGAGGTTTTCTACAATTATCTCAGTTTTGCTTACCTCAGAATATTATCTTGTCAATCCCAACCTCCCTAACTATCCCTTCTCCCCATGCTTTCCCCTGGCAACCATAAGTTTGACATGTACACTATATTTTGACATGACTGCTATATTTAAAATGGATAACCAACAAGGACCTACTGTAGAGCACAGGGAACTCTGCTCAGTGTTATGTGACAGCCTGGACGGGAGGGGAACTGGGGGGAGAATGGATACGTGTGTATGTATGGTTGAGTCCCTTTGCTGTGCACCTGAAACTATCACAACATTGTTAATTGGCTATACTCCGGTATAAAATAAAAAGTAAAAAAAACCACAATATTATCTTGTAATAAAACTCAAAAATCGCTCCTAAAACATAAAACCATGTATGTGTTTCAGAGAGACCTGGGGAATCTCTTATCTAATCTGCAGGCACAACCTTGGGGTCAAAGAACACAGGTGGGAGAATAAGTGATGGGAGTGAGGAAAGAGAAGCCAGTAGGTGGAAACCTGGGGACCTGGGGGAAAACGGTGAACCAGCAAATAGCCCCAAATAGGAATCAAATTGGAGTTCTCCTGCAGGAGGCCTGGCTTCCTCAGTAAACATGCAAATGCGTTTTCACCTCCCCTCTGTGAAAGATTTGGCGATGATAAGTTAAAAGAGGGTGACCTATTTGATTTTTGCAGTTGTGAGGACAGTAATTGGAATTATATACAAATAATTCTGGTCCAGAAGTACCCTTAGTGATGGATGATACCAGATTGTCAGATCTGTTCCTGTCCCCTGATCCCCACTGGCTCACAGCCATCCGGGTACATTGTTCCAAAGATAAACACTTTTCTCTAATTTTTTGCGTCTTTGCTTCGGAGGTAATCTGATATCACAGATATGTCTTATTTTTCAAATAATGAGCGCCAACCAGATGCCCAGTAAATATTTGTTGTTTCATGATTACTGAATTATGTCTTCATTCCAACCCAATTCATGTGCATAAACACACTTCTTTCTTTTTTTCTGTAAACTTTTTTCCTCTCAAATTTACCTGTGAGATCAAACTCTAAAACAAGGGATTGTGAGTCTTCCGTGACATGGATTGGAGTAGAGAAGAGCCCTGCATTGCGTCCCTTCTCCTGGACCTCGCTTCCAATGTTAGGAGCAATTTCATTTCGTCTTTGGGAAAACATTATAGTAGTGTTTTACTGAAGGGAGAAAACCTGTCTTTCTAAGGGTAAAGTTTCCATTCTGGAGTAGATCGGTGTTTACACGTAGCTGCTTTTGATATATGTCCACATAAGCATATGAATGTGAGGTCCCTGAACTCCACAGAACAGAAAGAGAGACGCACGCAAGATTCCACGCTCTGAATTCTTGCCTCGTCAGTGTTTAATGACTTAACAGCAAACCCCACAGCGGCAACTGTTGGAGCATTTCTCTGCTTTCCAGAAGTTGCCGCTTGGGAGCTGGGAGCAGAATGCCTCGAAGGCAGACCTCAGCCCATTTGCCGACCCAGCAAAGTCGTTATCTGCAGAGCAGTGTTGACAGCAGCTGCAGGAACCCGGGGGCCAGGCTGGCACGGAGATGGCAGCCCGGGCGGCTGGATTCGGAAGCAAACCCTTGGGTGCCCCCCTCCTCCAGCCCGTGACAGTGCCCGGCTCAAGGCAAGGTCAAGCCAACCGGCTGGACCACGGTCCAAAGTTACTCTTTGTAAAAAAGACAAGAGTTGTCCCACGCAGTGCTTCGAAGACAGCCAACTCCATGCAAGACGCTTAGAAATACAGTCCCTAAATGCCTTCAGTAACCGTGGATTATAAAATATGAAGAGAAAGTTACAAATAGGGAAAGCCTGTTAACTTGGTAGCTTTGCAGACAGAGCAAGAGCAAGAGATCAACACATCACTCTTTCCTCTCGCCAGGTCCAAGCACAGAAATGCGTCCCAGATGTGACTTCTACCTGCTAACACAGACCTAACGTTTACTCCTAACTCAGCTGCTGCCCCCACCTTCTGGGTGACACAGTACAAAGGACTGTCTGGCCCTCCGTTCACACTATCCCCCCGATGCTGTGAACTGCCTGTCCACTAGAGATCTTGGGGAGCAGAGGGGTCAGCGTGAGGAAGACAGATGCTAAAATGATGGAAAAGGCAGGTGACAGGGCTCCAGAGGGGACCAGGATGCCCAGCACAGGTGGTACTGCTGGCAAGCTTGGCTTTAGTTTCCCTTTTCCTGGGGTTATTTCCTGGTTCCCTGATGGGCCTCGGTCCACATTTATCTTTTCAAAGGCTGAGTTCTGCTTGAGAAAGTGAGTTAGTATCCTTATCTTGCCGGTGACAGCCAGCTGACATGTCTCTAAGGCCCAAATCCATTCTACTTCCCCAAAAGTTGTCCGAAGGAGTCCCACATGGGTGGAAAGGTTGAAAGGACAAATGGACGGAGAAAGGACCTTAGGCTGAGAGCAACTGACACCCCGTGCACGGGATTTGGAATAAAAGAAGAGGCTGCCGTTGCGTGGTAGTTTCCTGGAAATAGTGAATGATTTAAGAAATCAATGCGATATTTGGGTTCTTTAAAACCTTGGTTAGGAAGACCCATTTCCATTTATCACCTTATTTTCATTTTTATTTTTTTTATGATTTCTGAAGTTTTATGATTTCTGATATTTCAAACTTTTAGTATGAATTTTTTAAAAGAATACTGTTAATAAAGCAAATAAAATATACTGAATCTGAAAGATATGTCTCGTTTATCTTCTAATTCGTTACCCTGAGCATTGATCGATTCATGTAGCTTCTGAAACCATGAAATAAAGTTCATAATTGTGGAGATGGAGTTGAGAAAAGGATGGTACAAACAGATATCCTGGGCCTTTATCCAGGTGACCTTTGTAATTCCTCTCTGTACCACCAGGTGACCTTCTTTGTAATTATCCAGGTGACCTTATCCAGGTGACCTTCTTTGTAATTCCTCTCTGTACCACCTCGTTTGTAAAGCTTGTTGAGACACGGCAGAGAAGCAGGAAACTGAGCCAATAATTGGGCTCTTTAAAACCGCCACCATTGATTGACCGCTGTAGTCACCACAGACAATTGTTTTTGATGCTTTACCTATGGATTTCTTTCAACAAGATGGTAGTAATCTTTAGCAGCCGCTGAGATGGCCCTAAGTTCAGGAAGTGACCAGAGGCTGAAACAGGCCTCCACAGTTAGTAAACCGACTTCACTGGTGCACAGTGTTTCCCCCTTCGCTGTATTACCTTGTTAGCGGCAGTTAACACAGGGAGCTCCACGGCAGCCGGGATGCTTGTTCAAAGCAGGGTCCCGGGCCCGACTTCCCGTCTCCTGTGGCTCTGATGCACTGTTCAGACCGATGCTGATCCGGACTTTGCGGCAAAGCCAGCCAGAGCACATCCCTGGAATGCACTCTTCAGAGGGGCTCTGCGAACCACGTATGAAAGCAGCTTCCATCGAGCATTTCTCGCCTTCCTTTATATTTTCTTTCTGTTTGCACACATGATAACTGAGGTATTGGAAGATCTGAAAGTCCCAGATTGCACTGTGTGAGCTGTTATGATTGGCTTCTCTTTGGTATTCCAGGGAGGACCTCATCCCAGAACTGTGGATAAGATATAATTTCATTAGAAATAACCTATGCCGTGTCTTGCGGTATTCCGGTGAGAGAGGTGAACTAAGCTAACTGATTCAGCTTGAGTCTAACCAGTTTAGACTCCTGGGTTCATCCCCACAACCCAAGTGTCCATCCAACTTGCTTTATGTTTCTTCCTCCAGTGGAATTGGTCAACTCAGCTGTCCTTCACCTCTCGCCGTATTTACATCACTCCGTCTCTAACCATGCCTTTTCCAAGACTTGAATTCTCTTCCCTGTTTATGTCAATTCTACTCATAACTGTTCTACCTTAGAGCAAACACTGTTCTCTTTTAAGTTCGCCAAATTTATTACCTATAGCCTATATTAGTTTGTTGGCATTTAATCATATTTTCATTCATTACATCCCTTGCACCGTTATTTAACTTTTTAACATTCTGTAAACTCTGTCTGCGGAAATCATATGTTCTATTTCTTTGTTTTCCCCCAAAGGCTACAGCACAGCCTGGAGAGCATACAGAATATATATAGTTAAATGACTACTCACTGTTTTGCCTCTGCAAATTATATTTCAGTGCTGAAAGATTGGAAGCATCTAAACAGACTATTTATTTTGAGAAATCAATACGCTTGTATAAATTATAAAAAAAGCAAGGCACACTCTTAACTATTCTCAGAAATGTGAAATGTTCAGTTTCTTTAGAAACCCTGAGCGTGATGTTTTTCTCTTGTAGGCTTACATATTTGCTAACCATAAATGTATATGGTACAGGATTGCTCTACAGGAAAATGATTCTTCTCCTCTATAGGATAACAACTGTCTTATAAAAATTTAAAATATCGTCTCCTGAAGGGAAGCTGCTGTCCGACTTAGAGCTAGGTCTCAATTCCACAGCACCTGGAGGTTATTTTCAGTGATTTTTCACATCTACCTCACATTGTTCCTTTCTTTCACCATCCCTTTTCACATATAGATTGTCTCCATTTGAGAATTTCCTGTAGTTGTTCCTGACTTTGATAATCACTGAATCCAAATCCCTATAAATAGTCCATGTATTAAACTTCTGCTAATAACACAGTAATGGTAAGAGCACCATAGGGCTGGAGTGCAGACTGAAAAGCATACTGCCTCCCAAAGTGCCTGACACATACATACACGTTGATTTCCGTGTCCGCTTAGAGAACCAGCCCGCTACAGGGGCCCATCGGCGCAGGACGTCATCGATTTCCTCCTCAGCCATTCCTTGGAGACGGGGCTGCACCCCTGCTAAGCTTGGAGCTGGCAAGGAAGCAGCGCTGTCTCTGTGCCTCAGGGGGTTCTTACTATTGAACATGTGTTCACATCCTGGGCTTGTTCCTTAGGCTGGATCCTCAGAAGCAGACTGTCTGAGTCGAAAGTCAGCACCATTTCCAAAGCTGCTTTCCCCAAAGTTTGCTTTGATTGACCCTCCAACCAGAGACCCTCATCTTTCTGCATCCCTGCTGTACCCTACATTTTCCCATTCTCTGACACTGAGAGGATTCTACACAGAAATGTGAAAAAAATCATGTAAAATCTAGGCACAGATTCTATTAGGAACTCTTGGAGACTCTGCAGGGCGAAAGGCAGACAGATTAGGCTGAGCAAGAGAGCACAGGTCAGGGTTAACAGTGAGGAGGTGTGGACTGCCACTGCCCACCTAGAACCCTATACAAGGCGGACCAACAGAGGGACCCTTCCATCTGCTCCCCCAAAGCGGGAGCGTTCCATAATCCATCACACTTTCTGAACGTGGGTATTTTCTTTTCTTCTATGTTAACTTTGTACTTGGACCAAGTCCTTCAAAGAGAGCTGAGTGTTTCTGCCTCAGACTCAGATGAAACTCCTTGTTTCCTGCGTTTAGATCAATAAAAAGGGCAAAAATAATTTAAAGAATTATTGACCGTCTTGGTTGTCTGCACACATTATTTTCATCTTGCTCTATATTTGCAACCATAAGGGTATTTTTTTAAAAACGAGAAAGGTAAAAACTATATTTCTGATCTCACTAGAGCATCCCTGTTGCAATACTTCATCTCTTTGCCTGCCGAGGAAATGTGCCGCACTTCTCGATGAGAGGAACGAAGATTTATACGCCTCGTCTTTGCTCTGTGCACGCCAATTCCAGCTCGTGGCTTCAATAAGCTATGACGGTTTGAAGCTTTGGAAATGGCCAGCTGGAGGTAACAGATTTCTGAATTCCATCAAAAGACGAGACCATCAGAGGCGTCCTCCCAAGCCTGCACACGCTTCCTCAGATTGTGCTGAGCTGCTAGAGAAATTTCTCTCCAAACCCAGTGGGCCAGAGTCCTTGAGCTCCCAAAGGCTTATGCCCAAGGGAGCCCAACAGCCCATTCATAAGCCACTATGTGGCTAATCTATAAATTAACACCCCCTGGTCCAAAGGCCAGCCAATCGAGTGTAATTTTATGGTACCTGGATGCCCGGGCAGGAAACACTCAGGATGAATTTAGCAGAAAACCTCCAGTTCCTCATTAAAAGATGCTATCAGCTCCTTCTGTTTTTGTGGCATTGGTTTGATAATCAGGCTTTTTGTTCGAGATCATGGTCCTGTGGAGAAAAGGGTAATCAATTGTTTTGTTCACCCTCTCCTCTGATGCTCGTTGGTACCTTGACTGTGCAGTTTCCATGAATAGTCCTGTGTCCAGACGAAGAGATGAGTTGACGGGGGTTTCTAAATATTCAGAGGTTGGTGCTCTCAGTGCCTGGTGGTGGACGGGGTCAGAGCAGAGTGGCTGGGAGAGGACTGAGTCAGCTCTGCAAACCATGGGGTGACCCCGGAGAAAGGAAACGCTACTCGTCTGATACAGAAGGTGGTGAGTGGTACATGTTCCCCATATTTCAATGAGCCTTCGATGCCTTATTCACACTTTCGCTAAGCCAGTCAGTGCTGAACTTACTGCAATCATTTTCATTATGCATCACGTATTGACCCTTTAAAGATTTACCAAGTCCAGCTGAGTTTGATGAATTTGCGTTGAACATCTGCTATATGCAAACGGGTCTTTGAGCCTCCGGGCAGGACTCTAGTGATGGTGAGAAAGCAGACCTTCTTGCACGTAGCCCCCAGCCGCAGAGGGATGAGTCGTGTACACACAAAGAACCAGCACCGAAGAGACAGGCAACACCTCATAAAAGGGTCCGAGGGTTTGGAGAGAAGCGAGGCCAGGTGGGATCAGTCAGGCTTTCTGGAGGAGCTGTAATTTCAGATGAGGCTCGGAGGGTCAGACAGGTGGCTGGCTGTGAGTCGGAAGAGGGGGGGAGGCTTCAGGGGGCCACATGGGCCAAGGGTGGGGGGCCTGTGCGCAAACAGGTGGGAGGCAGATGGATACGCCGCGCTGAGAAGTTCGTGATGAATTCCGCGGTGAGACCCCCGTGAAGGTCCTTCATCTGGGGAGGCGCCTGCTTGGAGGTGTGGAGAACACCAAGGCCTGTGTGGGTTTGGCTGGACAGGGCAGCCTCAGACCCCCTCCACGTTTCTTGCTTTTTTTTTTAACAAACACACATGTTTTTAGACAGGTTTTATTCCACTTTCCTCCGCCCTGGTGGCCTCAGCTACAGCCTGAGTGTGGCCACGTGCCCCGCGATTCGGATTACGGCTTGTACCAGCCGTATATTCTCCTTTACCTTTCTTGGGACCGTACAGATGGACGCCCCTTCATCCTTTATGTAAATTGGCTGGAAAGTATTTATTTCAACAGAGGGTTTGCCTTTTTAAGAAAGAGAAGTAAAATAGAGAAATGCAGTAAATATTTTAATGGAAAAAAGCCATTTCAGCAAATGGCTTGAAGTATTAGCAATAAGCTTTCAGATAAAGTTCGGGCTGACATTTGAAGTCTGTGGTACATGTAGAAACTATAAATGGTGTTGGCCAGACTTTTGCCTTCCGTCCGTACAACCTTTTTATGACTGAAATGCACCGTTTATTCAGATTTGTGCTCTGCTGCAACGTTTGCTCCTTTAAAAATCCTATCTGTTTACATTCTCGTTACTTTTATAACCTATATTTTAAAACATAAGGTTGGCTTTGATTTTATGGGGCTTTAAATGCCTATACAGATACATGACGGCTATAAATTATCCAGACTGAAGTTCTGGAGCAGTTTGTGAAAATTATGGCCATGGTTTATACTTAGATCACAGAAGTCTCATTATTATTAAAATATTTGGAGAGAGCCTACCATACGTTGCCTGTATTCAGTGCTAGGGAATCAAAAGAGGCTGAAGAAATGGTCACTGCCCTCAACGATATCATACACCACTTGGTGACAGAGGACAGAAAGTAAAACCCTCCCCAAATATAATATTATTGATACATCAGTGACAAGAGCAGGAGGGGGCTGAGGCGAGGGCAGGGCTAGACCTGAAAGGAAAGGGCCTTTGGAGGATGATCCAGTGCTTTGACAAAGCAGGTTGGGAGCTGGGATGCCCCTCAACCTTTCATTTTTGTCATTTCCGTCTCATATTGCTTTCCGTTTTATTGTTATTTTAATTTTAAAAATTTAGAATATTGAATATATTTTCAAAATTTTAAAGGTACAAAAGCTTTCACAGCATTGCCATTCAAAAATGAAACACTTAGGTATAAATCTAACAAAATATATATGAGATCTATATGAGGAAAACTACACAATTCCGCCAAACGAAATTAAAGAACTAGCAAGTTCCCAAGACGGCCGAGTAGGAAGACCCTAAGCTCCCCTCCTCCCATGGATGCACCAAAATTACAGCTATTACAGAGAATTTACTGATGAGGAAGACTGGAACCTACCAGAAAAATCTCTTACAACTAAAGATATAGAGAAGGAACCACAGTGAGATGGGTAGGATAGACAGAGTCATGGTATAGTCAAGACCCACACCCCTGGGTGCGCGACCAACAGACAGGAGAATAATTACAATTGCAGAGGTTCTCCTCAAGAAGTGAGGGGTCTGAGCCCCACATCGAGCTCTGCAGCCCAGGGATCCTGCACCAGGAATATGAGACTCCAGAACATTTGGTTTAAAGGTCAGCAGGGCTGACCTTTGGGAGACCCAGAGGGCTGAGGGAGATATACTCCATTCTTAAAGGGCAAACACAGAATCTTGCATGACCTGGGTCCCAGGGCAGAAGCAGTAATTTGGATAGAGCCTGGGTCAGACCTACTGCTGATCTTGGAGAGTCACCTGGAGAAGCAGGAGGAAATTGCATCTCACCTGGGGACATAGACACTGGCAGCAGCCACTTCAGGGAGCTCGTTCTACCACGTGGACCCTGGTGATGACAAGAGACGTTGTGGGACCCTCCCTCTAGTTTACTAGCCTCAGGACCCAGCCCCACCTCACCTACCAGCCTGTAGGCACCAGTACTGGGACATCTCAGGCCAAGGAACTAACTGGCGGGGACGCAAGCCCACTCACCAGGACCTGACCCCACATGACACCATGGCATAGACACTAGACCTGGGACCCCCAGGGCCCTGCACCCAGAGACCCCAGGGCTGGCTCTGCCCACCAGAGGGCAAAGGAAAACAAAAACACAGTGACCCAAAATCTATGGGATGCAGCAAAAGCTGTTCTAAGAGGGAAGTTTATAGCAATTCACTCTTACCTCAGGAAACAGGTAAAATCTCAAAGTTTTTCTAATAAGCATATAATCATCTTATTGAAAAAATTAAATTTTATTTTTGAAAAAAACCCGTAGAATTTTGAAGCAAAAGGGGATGATGCAAGATCTGTACCCAGGTAAAGGTGTCTTTTACCTGTGAAAGCAATGAGAAGCCTTTTTCAGTTAGATAGAGACACAGATATTATTCATTTAAAAAAAACTGATTGAGCAACCACCCTGGCCAAGAGAGAGATGAATAAAAATTAACAACTCACAAAGAGAGAAATTGTTTAAAAAGATATCAATCCTTCCTTTTCTACTTCTTGGAATATATATTTTAGAAAATACTCTCAAATGTGTGCTTTACTGGTATTATTGTACAGCATTAGGGAATATCCTTAAAATGATAGTGAGTAATGCCCTTCTAATGACAATGAATAACGTCATTGTAGTAATGACCTATACGATTGATGAAGAGGATGACTTGTTAATGGCACGGAAAGTACATTAAAATATCAAGCTCACAAAAAGAGTGCAAAAAAAAATATCAAGCTCACAAAAAGAGTGCAAAATTACGTAGCGAGAGACAGATTCACTCTATTTTTAAGTGCTTAAAAAATCAACTGGATGGTACTAGGTCATTTTAGGAGAGTAGAATGTAAGAGGTGGCATAAGTTGGGTGATAGGCTAAAATGCTGTAAAAAAAGATGCCAAAAATATGGGTGCTCCATCCGAACAGAAGAGTATTTATTTCTCATACAATAGCCTGGAGGCAGGCAGGTGGTTCAGAGCCGTGCCCTCGGAGCTCACTAGGGACCCTTGTTTCTCCACCACGTCCCGGGCTGCGGTCCTTGTCCTCTTGTTCAAAGCTGGTCCACTAGCATCAGTCTGGGTTCTAGCCTGCAGGGGGAGGGGGGAAGGAGGCTAAGTGGCTTTCCTCTAGAAATGTGATCTGGAACTGGATACCCTCATCTTGCTGCCGGAGCCCCTAGGGAAGGCTGTCTCTGGCTGGGCTCCAGCGTACCCACTAAAGGACCGGGGGTCCTAGTATTAAACGTGGGAAAGAGCATGGTGGGGTCTCTCAGCCACTTCTACGACCAGAGGACTTCTTTTCTCTTCTTAATATTTTCCTCTCACTTTTAATTAAAAAATGGGCGTGTATTCCATTTATGATTTTTATAGGCACACAAAAAATAGGAAAGAAAAAGATTCTCGCTGGGTTTGTTCTGTAAACCTCTTTTTTTAAAAAGATAGCTTATTATAGTACCTGCAAAATCTACAGATGTTTCACTCTTTTGTCAGATTCTAATCTGCACGTCGTGTAGAGAACAGTGAAATTAATTACCTAATAGAACGTACAATCTCAAAGTCATTTCTGTGGAGATTTCTAATGGAGTAGGTTGCTGTTTTCTTTTATTTATTATTATTACATTTTTATAGCAGATCGGGCTTCCTGAATGTAGCGATTGCTTTGACGAGTAAACTGAGGATATATTCATTCAGTTAAGCCCAGTGTAGCTCCCGGAAGGATCGGCTGAAACGCCCTAGGTGACCTTGGGAAGTTGTCCTGGGTTAGAAATTCCCACAAAAAACCCTGAATGTGCTACCCAGCACTATTGCACCTTTGGTTCCCGGTAATGTGCTTTCTAATTGGATGGACGGCAACACTTCCCCTGCTGTGGATCAGGAAGAAATATCAAGAGGTCCTCCAAAGAGTGTGAACACTCACACCTACTTCTCCAATTACAGGCTTTGGTTTTTAGATCAAACCTTACGTTCATTTTCAAAATTTGAGTCATAGGTTGGATTTTTCTTAAATATTCCTAATTACAAGAGACATACATGTTAAAATGATGAAGATATTAAAAGCGAGCAATCTTCCTGAAAATCTTTTTCAATTGAAGTTCTCAACTCACTAATGATGATGAGATGTGGGTGCTATCTAGTTGTCTATTGTAACTGGCAAAGACATATGATGCAACGACATGTGAAACACAAAGGCAGACTGAGGAAATATGAAAGCTCCTGGATAGGATGGTTACGGAAGATAACCAAGATAATTGTCCTGTCAATCTAGACCCTGTGGATTGAATTGTCTCTTTGGGTATTTTCGTGGCTGTGAAATTTTCCCCTATGAGTGTGATAGCCACTTTTGAATAAATACAGCCATTTAATAATCTTGATATTACAGGTCAAGATTAGCAGCCATTTACGGAATAAGATATTGCTCCAAGCTTAAAGTGAGTGATTCATAAAAGTAATGATAGTGGTTCACACTTACTACAGCCAGGCATATTTAAAATGTGTTATCTGTGTTCATTCACTTAATCCTCAGAACAGTCCTCCGAGATAGGTACTATTATTATCCGCATTTTACGGTTGAAAAAATATCGCTGTCAAATCCCTTTCATAACCTTTCTGGGTTCGTATGTGTTTAGAATGTTCAGTGAGGGTGTGTGTGTGTGTGTGCACATGTGCACCTGCTACAGGAGACTGGAGAAAGTCGATTGCAGAAAGAGGCAAGTAGTTATTGGAGGAATGTCCCCAAGAAGGTAGTTATAATCCCAAAGATGTCGTGACATGCTTGTTGCAGAGGCTGCCAGTAGGGAGGCATTTGGTGCTGATGTAACAGGCTGAGGACAGCCTCGGCTGAAAAATTAAGAGAGATGTCTTCTGGAGGGCCGGTGGGTTAGGGGAGGCATTGGGGTAACAGTCATTCGGGAGGCAAGGTGGATAACAGCAGGAGCATTTGCTGAGTGCCTGTCACGGGCAGACGCTGTGTTTGCCTTACCCCGAGTTTCTCCTTTCACAGACAAGGACATGGAGACACAGCAAGGTCAATACCGCTGAGGTCACGGCCAGGACCTCACAGAGCCGAGGTTCCTCTCCAGGCGTCCTGATCTCTGGACAGAACACTTCTGAGCACGTGAAGGTGTCAGGAAACAGGTGCACATTGACAACAAGGACCATCTAGACACAACCCCACAAAGCCCTCGTTTGTCACAGTGCACTTGGGGTGACCCTCATCTGGGCTCCTCCAGGTCCCGGGCCATGTGGGCAGCTCTTTGGTTCACCTGACCCAGCATCTCTCCAGGTGTCTGTTCACACACAGCCCGTCTCTGCAGCCACAGCAAGTGCTTCTGCAAAGCCATGTCTGTCTTCTTCCACTGGCCCTCTCTGCTGTGCCCCCAGTCCGGCACAGCCCTCACGTGCACTCCTTCAGATGGTTTGTGAAGTCAAAGGAAAACAGTCGTACATAGGTTGGGGCAGGAGAAGAAACAGTTATTTCTCTGCCTCTTCACTGATGGTTTGGACAAGTTCCAAAGACTTCTTCTCCACACCTTTGTTCAGGGTGCTCCTTGGACCAGAAGCATCTTTCCTTGGCAATGTCCGTCAGCATATTTTTATATTATATTATATTATATTATATTATATTATATTATTTTATATTATTTTATTTTATATTATTTTATTTTATATTATTTTATTTTATTTCATTGTATTGTATTGTTTTGTATTGTATTGTATTTTAGGCTGTGCTGGGTGGCTTGTGGGATCTCAGTTCCCCAACCAGGGATTGAATCTAGGTCAAGACAATTAAAGTGCCGATTCCTAACCACTAGGCCACCAGGGAACTCCCCAACATCTTTTTTTTTTTTTTTTTTTTTGCGGTACGCGGGCCTCTCACTGTTGTGGCCTCTCCCGTTGCGGAGCACAGGCTCCGGACGCACAGGCTCAGCGGCCATGGCTCACGGGCCCAGCCGCTCCGCGGCACGTGGGATCTTCCCGAACCAGGGCACGAACCCGCGTTCCCTGCATCGGCAGGCGGACTCTCAACCACTGCGCCACCAGGGAAGCCCCCCCAACATCTATTTTAAATGTTATATCGTCCAGGCAACTTTCTCTGTTACCCGTAGGTGAATTCATCTCTCCCTCTGTTTTCCTTTCACCTTATAACTGATACTTACCCAGGCTCTTTTTGTCTTTGCTTGCCCCTCTTTAAAGCAGAGTCCACTAAGTATTTCCCATGGGGGCTGTCGCAGTACGTGGTACCCTCTGCCCTGCTCACCTGCCCGCCTCGGGGTTGTTGCCCACACTCCTCGCTCTGCCTGGGCACCTCAGGTGTCTGCATGGCTCCTTCTCTCTCTTCATTCCAATCTCGCATCAGAGAGAACTTCCTCTCTGGGTTCCGCAGAAGCCACCTCTGGGACAAGAATCGGAGGGCAGGAGGTGGTCCCGGGAAGCACAGGCAGGGAGGTGGGAAGAGAAGAAAGGCAAGAAAGGGTGGGCTGCCTAGCAGGGGCTGCTGGAGCCCCAAACACAGCTCACAGTTCTCCCCAGAAGGCTGGGGCACAGGCTCCCCCCGACTTCTGGCTCACCAGACAGAAAGGCCTGGACACCCTCCAAGAACCCCAGAGGCAGTGCTGGCCTTGGGGGAGATAAAGGGAAGTGCCTGGAGCATGGGATGGGCAGGAAGCATGGGTACCACCGTGCCAGCCCCAATGGTCCCCATCCATGCCCGTACCTTACGGTCCTTAGCCTTTTAGCAGGTATCTGCACTAGACTTGTGTTTATAGGTTTATTTTTATTGTCTTTCCCCCCTTAGATTCCATGCTCCATCAGTGCTAGGACCTATTCTGTGTAATTCCCCGTGGTTGCCTCAGCACAGCACCTGGCACCTGGTAGGTGCTATTGCATAAATAGATGTTAAATAAATCAATGAATAAATATGTGTTAAAGCTTAATTGACTACCTACTTTTCTTTACTTTTCATCTACAAATTACCTTGTAGGTCAAGGATGCCTAGGGCATCATTGATTCAATACAGTATTTCAAAGATTCTATTTCTAATGCGTGGTAGGACCTCATTAATTGACAGTGTTTGGAAATGACCTCAAATCAGGCAAATGTTTAGCTGTGACAATTTTGCTTAGTATTGTTTTCGTTGCTTCTCAGTATATTTAATATTTTTCAGTATTAAATGGAGAATCTTTATTTCCATGTTTCTTTATTTCACCAAATTTGGGAAGAGGAACTCTTCTATCCCTATCTATCTATCTATCTATCTATGTATCTATCTATCTATCTATCTAACTATCTATCATCTATCTATTATTTATCTGTCATGTGTACATGTGTTTGCAGTGGCTACGGTAGTGTAGGATGTTAGCTCGTCAGATACAGATGTTTTGGGTTATAGATGAGAAAATTGAGACTCAAGTTTTTTCTTCTTTTTAATTGAAGTATAGCTGATTTACAATGTTGTATCAGTTTTAGGTGTACAGCAAAGTGATTCAGTTATACATATATATATGTCCATTCTTTTTCAGATTCTTTTCCCTTATAGGTTATTACAAAATATTGAGTCGAGTCCCCTGTGCTATACAGTAGGTCCTTATCGGTTATCTATTTTGTATACAGTAGTGTGTATATGTTAATCTCAAACTATTAATTTATTCCTCCCCTCCTACTTTCCCCTTTGGTAACTATAAGTTTGTTTTCTCTGTCTGTGGGTCTATTTCTCTTTTGTGTATAAGTTCATTTGTATCACTTTAAGATTCCGTATATAAGCGATGCATATGATATTTGTCTCTGTCTGGCTTGCTTCACTTAGTGTGATCATCTCTGGGTCCATCCATGTTGCTGCAAATGCTCAAGTGTTTTTGTGCTGCATTCAAGGTTGTGTTGCTAAATGTGGGCGACAGGACTGGAAACAATTGCCCACCTCCTAGGAGAGCATTCTTTCCACGACACGGCGGAGACTCCTTTCATGAGCTGCTATATAAAATGGATAAGCCAATTTCCTTTTGCGTGGCATGGCTGTTATAAGCAGAGCTTTTAAAATGTTCGTTAATTCCCCAAGTGAACATCTGAGCTTGGGTGATAGGATTATTCCTTCCATATACATGAAGGGAGGCGTCTGTGTGAGGCTGAGGGATTGGCTGCAGGTCATAAGAATGAGGGTTTGAATTCCGTGGCCTTCCTCGGATGCTGGAACAGCCCTTTCCTGTGGCTCAGAGCACAAGACGTTATGCAAATCAGGGCACCGTGTTCCGACTTCAGCGCATCTGGACCCTGGTTAAGTGAAAGCAATTTCCTCATAATCCTCATTTCAGTGTGCACTTCCTCACCTGACTCCTGAGCCATTTCTACACGAGGCCAGTTCCGTTTGAGTGGTTTTTCTTCCACTTAAGGGACTTTATTTTTGCCTAGATGGACTGGATAGTTTGCATTTACCCTTAGCAACATGAGAAGCTATTTGCAGAGGGGAACATTGAAATCAATGTGTTATCATAGGGTGTGGAATTGCAGTGCCCATAGAAATTGTCCCATAATTGTTGTCTCCTGTAATCTACTGTCTCTCTTTCTAGTACAAAACATGAGGAAAGCTCAACCAACCTGATGGTTATATTTCTGTTTCCAGAAGCATAAGCACCAGACTTGAGGTGCACCACCCACGCTGCCCAGACGGCAAAGGCTACAGCCTTCGCTCGGGGCATGAAGTGTGCGGGCTGACGGTGCTCGGCCGTGTGCAGTGGCTCAAAGGCCACGGTGAGTCTTGGCTCGAACAGAGCAAATATGCACTTAAACAGTCAGTCGTCAAAATTTCCTTGGTGCAACGTTTCTGGACATTTCTATTTTTATGCTTTTAAATCTTGACAGTTAGATCAGAAGTGCAAATTTCCACCCTTAAGCAAGGGACAGGTTTCCAGAGAGCCCTTGCATGTGTGCGTGTGCGTGTGCATGTGCGTGTGTGTTTCTGAGATAGAGATCGTGTGCTTTAGAGAGACAGGGACAGAGACAATGATAACAACGAGAGAAACACAGTCTTCCTGCTGGAACCTTGGTTGACCCAACAAACACACTCTTCCTGACGGGGTTGGATTCTTCTTTATTATTTCCTCTTTCACCTTATCTTGGGGTTATTTGGCCATTCTTTTACTAAATCCTTGAAACTAATGGTAAGCTCATTACTTTCAAACTCTCCTTTTATCCTAAGATTGGCATTTGGGGAGCCCATGCGTTCTCCACAGCCATGTTCTTTAATTCTCGAGTCTGTCCTGTCACCTCCAAATGCTCACACAGGTGGGCCTGGATCCTCGAAGGACCCAACAGATCCTCCTCGGGGCTGATTTAAGCCAGTGAAGATCCTCTGGGCTGATTTAGGCCAATGAAAATCCTGGCAGCCAGACTTGCTTGGTGTCACTTGGGTAATCCTGTCTCTGGCCCACCTGCTTCTGAACAATGATGCTGGTGTCTGGTTCCTCCTGACAAACTGGCTCTGTCACGTAGGTGCCCCCAAAGAAACTGTGTCCCTGGAGCAGCCATAGCCCAACGACCACTCCATGCCGCCATGTCGGGTCGTGCAGGCTGTGCACTGCACAACTCCAGGGGGCTGTCATAGCTGTCAGAGATCCGTATGTTTACTAAAAGAAAGTGTTAGCTGATGGGGAACGAAACATCCAGGGGAAGTGCAGCCTCTTTTGAGTCTGCACAGCATCACCAGATGGGCTTTCTTTCATTGAGCTGGAGAGACTTTGAGCGCTCACCTTGCCTACAGGCTCCACAGTGGTCTTCAGACAGCAGCCTTCACTCACCTCTGACCCGAAAGGGGGGATCTCCCAACCCCATCCTTGTTCTCCCTGCTCATGGCTACGACTTTGCCTCTGCTGTCGACAGCACTGGCTGCATCCCCTCCACTCCCACACCTGATATGTGCATTGCCTGCCCCACCCACACACCCACACTAAAATGCCGCTGTTGCTGCTCTGAATTGGATGCAGATAATTCAAGCCCAAAGCAGCTCTGTGACCCCAGCATGAGGCTCTGGGAGAGATGCGCTTGCTCAGCTCTCCCTCTGAAAAGCACTCCGCAGACCCCACCCTTGCTGCTGGGTCGTCTCCCCGCTCTCCTGGGCACTCCCGGACAACCACATCACCCTAGTCCTAAGATGCAGGTATAGTCTGGGTGGGGAGAATAGTCCAAGCCACAGAGTCCTGAGACAGGGTGGTGGCCATTTTCCCACTCCTTGAACACTCCTCTTTCTTCCTGGGCTGGTGTGACTCCTGCTCTTTTAAAACCAGGAGACATAGGCGTAGGATTTGCGGTAGGTGTAGAATGGACTTACATGGATATTGGATGAAAAAGCAGGGTCTTGAGTTTATTTTCCAAAAGAGAAAATAGTAGACAAGGTAAGAAAAAGGCTCCACACACCACTGTAAGTCAGGAAAACTAGAAGCAGAGTAAACAGCACATTGTTTAGGAAGACCCTGTGTGGGCCGAGGTGAATATGTCACGCCCCAGTCATTTGCTGAGCCATAAGGTTGCTAGAGGTCAGTGAAATACACTGATCTGTCGGGCGGTGTCAATTCTGCCAGTGCCCCTTTACACCCAAACTGACAGCCTGGGTCTAAAAGTCACAAACACACCACAGCGGGTGGCGGGAGCACAGGGGTCGTGGATGTGCTAATCCGTTGGGTTCCTTAATGCAAAGAGACATTCTGCCTTCCCATTATTATCAGCCATGGGATAAAAAGTATTGCACTTGGCACGTCTTTTATACTGCCCTGCTTATCTACGCATTTCCATGGCAACGATCAGTGTAGCACCGGGTCCTCATTAATCCTCTCAACGGCCCTGTTTGGTAGGCAGCTGACAGCGAATATAATCTCTGTTCCGTACGTGAGTGAAGCTTTCTCATCATTGTGGATGTTGCTGTGCAGGAAGAAATGCTTAAAACAGCCACAAGCAGACACAGCCCTTCATTAGCCATTTTGGCCAAGACCTACTTGCTTTCCTTTCTGTGTTTCTCTTCTGTGCGTGCATCTCCCCAACATCCTGCTTTCAGAAGCCTCTGTCTCGTTCATTTTAAACAGAGAAACAGAGCAGCATTGCCCCGATTCACCATGTTTGCAAACAAGTCGATGGAGGTGTCTCCACCGCCCCCCTGCTTCAGGTGAAGGAGACCGCCGCTGAGTCTGACGGGGCTCCTCACAGAGGACGTGTGTCTGCCAGAGCTCGCTTTTTCCTTCAGCAATTTTAGAACATTTGCTGGGCTTACTTTTTAATCCTTACCTGATTCCCGGGCTTAGTGTTCACTCAACTGAGCCTGTGTCACTGGAGGGGCTGGTACCTAAGGCGCCCTGTCTGGATGTGAGCGCCCTGCCCCACGAGTGAAGGCAGGTGACAGTTTGCTTTCCCTTAGGGCAAAGGGAGAGATGCCCTTCAACCTGCATGTGACATTGTGGGCCACCCAATTTTAGGTAAAGAGGCAGCCTTGAAAGAATAAGTGGTTTGGGAGACCGTTACCAATTTGTGAGACATATACATTAGTTCTAACTCATACTCTATTTATTGAAATATTAAGTTAATGTGAATCTTGTTTCAAATGTGGAAAGCTTTAAGTCAGCCAAAGAATATCTGTTCATAAAAGGGGGAAACATCTTTAAAAACCGGTGTTCCAGGAGTTTGTCCACTGACTTTAAACAAACAGTATTCATATAACAATTTGATGTGATGAGATGTGATTGGATATAGAGAATTTGAGGTTTTCCTAAAATATATAAAAATATGATGGAGACATGGCATTTTATCCTTCTCATCAGGTTCCCTGTTTTATGTTGCCAGCATGAATATTTGATAGAAATAATAAGAAACCAGCATAAGCAATTAAAGTGCCTGCCGGTGAGTTTAAGTATGCCCCCAGCTCTGAACCGTAGAGAGAACTTCCATCAAATTAGAAGATTATGATATATCCTCCAGTGATTGAAAACAAATTGTCCATAAAGGTACCAGGTGTAAAAAAATCTTCAGCATTAAGATAAAAATATTAATTTTCTTCTGTATTAGAGTTTTCATGTTTCTTTGTGAAATCCTTAATTCTCCCAGTCCGATCACACCAGGAGAAAGCAAGTAGATGTAAGTAATAATTACAGTAAAACCTAAAAATGATATTGAAGTGCAACTCCACAGCTAACAGAGCTCCCGGAGCTCCTGGGACTTTGAATCCAGTGCTCTCCCGTCCCTGCGGGGCTGTCTTCCTGGAGGAAGACACTCTGAGGTCCAGGTTTCTCTTTCTTGTCCCGCCATTTGGTGCCTGGCCAAATAGGTGCTTTTGCTTCTGCCGATGCCCTGTGGGAGATTGGCTGCCTGTGCCCCTGGGCTTCTCAGCCTACAGCTGTAGAGGCTGTTCTCAGGGGCAGAGAGCTTCCTTTCCACCAGAAACTTCTTTCCCATTGGTGACCTCAATCCTGGCATCTTGCTGGACTAGCTTGTAAGGACCTGGGAGCAAAGTCCTACAGGGCTGTGGAGGACATTAGAGGACCCACAGGGTTTGCGTCCCAGAGTTCCCTCCACCAGGGACCAAGCACCGTCCCCAGATGGAGCCTGAGTCTCCCCTGGCTCAGGACAGGGATCTGGACACTGAGAGCCCTTTCCTCAGAGGCTGTGATGTTTGAGGGTTTTCATCCCAGCGCTGTTAAGTCTCCAAAGTAGATCTCAAGTTTCCTCTGTTGTCTGGACAAAATCTTAATTGCTTCACTTAGAGTCATGGTGATCATCGTGGATTGAACTGTGCCCGCCTACGCAAATATATATGTTGAAGTGCAGACCCCTAGCACCACAGAATGGACCTTATTTGGAGATAGGACCTTTACAGCAGTAATCAAGTGAACACTGAGGTCATTAGAGTGGTCCCTAATCCAACATGACTGGTGTCCTTACGAGAAGAGACTACTTAGACACAGATTCATGTGGAAGAAAGACCGTGAGGACCCGGAGGAAGACTGCCTGCAGCAAAGGAGAGGGGCCAGGGGCCAACCCTGCTGACACTTTGACCCTATACTTCTAGCCTCCAGAACTAGAGACAATAAATGTCTGCTGTTAACGCCCCCCAGCCTGGGGCACTTTGTTACAGCTGCCCTAGAGGACTAACATAGTGGTCAACCAGGGCACACAGATTCGGATTCTGATTCCCAGTGACCTTTCTAAATATCAGATACAGTTGGACATCTGATAGCTGCGTACTTTTTAACTGATCCAGGCTGATGGGTAGGGTGATCATATTATCATCATACAAATGTTCTGAGAGTGATCGGGGTGCTGTCCTAACTGCCTGAATAAACAGAGATAACGTGGACCCTCCGAGGCAAACAGGGGGCCGGTTGTTCGGCTCGGGGGCAAAGACTTGTGCCCTTTCTATTCTCCTCTCCTCCAGTCATCAAGAAACCAGCTCATTGTTTGTGGAATATTTTGCAACTAGATTTTGGTAATTGCATCCCTGTGATGTTATTTTATACATCCTTTAACCCCTTCCCTTCCTTTAATCTGCGAGTTGGGTTCTAGAGGCTATCAGATTCAGATTCAGTTTCTTCGCAAGAACACTCGTTGGTGCTGCTGTACCGTCAGCAAGCACACGGTGGCCGGTGGTACCTTCTTTTCTGAGAGTAACGTTGAACAAAGCATTCGTGTATCAACGGCCTGATCCAGCTCCTCCAGGGTCCCCATCAGACTTCCACCTAAGGGGACCGCCAGCTGCCGGTGACTGACGTTTGGTCTGTTATTTTCGCTTTGGGTTTTTTGCAAAATGATGATGTTTTACTCTCCCTTCTGCATTTAATAATTGACACTCTTCCATAAAGAAGAATTTCTATCACCATATGTTTTGTGGGAGCAGCAGGAGAAATCCCTGATACTTGTCTTTCATTTGCCAATTTTTAGACTACAGTGATGGCCTAATAACTTGCAGAGTTAACTAGAGTTCGGGTTCACTTGCTTTCATTAGCATCACATGGATTTTGACATGGTGGCTTTCAAGTCATCATAGTCACTGCTTTCTTAATGCTCCCATTGTCCTAGCTTTGGCCGATGGAGCCCATGCATTTGGCTCAGGTGTGCTTGGGACCTCAGAGTTCTTTATTAGGGTCTTTGCTTTCAGTCACACTATATTCCAGACTCATGCATTTTCTGCTGCAGACCCGGGATCAGTCATTTGTCAAGGAGCCTTAGTTCTTTTTCATGGGAAATACTATTAAGAGACCACAATCTGAAAGCTAGGCATGCTCGTTGTAACTGAATTAATCCTTGCTTCTGGGCTTTTCCAGTACAGAGAGGTAGAAAATGCATATAATTAAAAGAAAGTTATATAATGAGTTCATTCGGATATTTCCCATTCAAATGCAAGATTAGAGTCTCTTACACAGCCTCTCTGACGTTATGCTTAGAACGCTGATGCTTAATATCATTCGCACGATTATCTATTTGCTTTATCCTATTTCATATATAATAGTTTCAAAACAGTGATGTGATTTTATCCTTAAGGCTTTAGTTACTGGTTGCAGTCTAAGATAGCACTGTCAGTTCTCTGTCTTTCGATCTCTCTAGGTAATTTTACTAGGCTTTGCCATCTTTTTCTCCATGGTTGTTGAATCAAATTGCAACCTCACCACAATTACGACAGCGCTGTATCCATCCCCAAGGCTTTTCCTCAGAGCATGACACACTTCTAGATTTTGTTCAGTCCGATTGGTGAAAAATTATCTCAGTGTCGTTTTTTAAAGTTTTCCTTTGTAAACGTATGTGTTTTATTGGATCCATTTGGAGCATTATTCTGAGAAGGGGTCTGTGGGTGAGGCTCTGGTCTCCAGGGGTCTAGTTAGTGTTCTGGAGATTGTCAACGGCAGGATTCCGCCAAGGAGGTGATTGTCAGCAAGACTCTTCCAAGGGAGGAAGCTGGGGTCGATTTAAGTTTCTCTTCCACAGTTTTGCACTCTGGTTTCTCCAGTAATGAGTTAGACTGAACATCTTTTAATATTTAAAGGCCATTTGCCTTTCTTTATTTGTGAATTATCTGATCTCATCTCTTGTTCCTTTTTCTACCCATTTTTTTTCTACTTGTATAGTTCTCTGGTCTACTTTTGGAAACTTTCTTGGACTAACAATGCTTTGTGATACGGATTACAACTAAATTTTTTCATATTTTATTACATTGTTTATTTTGATTTTTTTCAGGTAGAGGCGCTTGGCATTTGTTTTTGTAGTAGCATTTATCCTTTTCCTTCTTATTACTTCTGATTTGTGAGTTATAGATGGGAAAGATTTCCCATTCCCAGGTTTTTAAGAGATTCACCCCTGTTTCTTCTAATGCTTTTAAGGTGTTATTTATTTGTTTGTTCATTAGTTCGTTCATTTTTTGTTTAACTCTTTGAACCATTTGGTTTATCATGTTTTTTTGTGAGAAATGGATCCAATTTTATCTTTTTCCACATTGTTTCCAGTTATCCAAACACTGTTTTTTTCAGAAGTCCATCTTTCCTTTACTGATTTAAAATGCAGCCCTTTCATATCATATTACAGACATTTCTAGGTGCAGCTGCATCTTCTCTTGGATTTTGTTCCCTTGGTCTTTCTGTTTATTCATGTGATTTCGGCACCTTTAATTACAGAGTTTTTATATTATTTTATGTCTAGTAGCACTCGCCTTCTTATTCAAAGCTTCCTGGCTACTTTTGCTTCCCTGCTCTTCCAAATGAACTTTATTGTCAACTTCTCTAGCTTCAGAATTTAAAAATATCTGATAGTATTTTTTCCTTGGGTTTGCATAAATTTATAATTTAACTTACTCTCTTTTCCTCTATTTGTCTCCTCCTTCTCTGTCAATGACTTTATAATTTTTGCAATAAAATTAGCACACATTCGATATAAAATAATTCAGTCTATGCAGCAAATATAAAAAAGAGACGGAGAAAGAATTGCTCAAATCCTGGATAAAATAATTTTATTAAGATGGAATCTTTCTAGTCATGCTGTATATTACATTTTAAAGTCAGATTCATTTTTCTTAAGTTTAATGGAGGGAAAAATAACATGAAAACTAAAATGAAACTGAAAGAAATATTTCTTGATCAGTAGAAATATTGATTCTTAAAAGTTCTCTTTAACATAGAGAAAATATTTAAAATAATATTTAGATGTTAGGGTCATTCTCAAAAACAGATGATCACTGTTTACCTGCTGCTCATGAGGAAAAATCAGCACTCTCATACTTCTTCCTAACTCTCTTTCCTCTGCTTCCTGGCTTTCTTGTTTGCTTTTTCATTAGATAAGATTATGTTTTTTAATCTGTCAAGGTTTATAGCACTTTTCATCTGTTCTATAAGTATACTGCCTACAGTTGTTCAATATAATTCTACATTCAAATTGATTCGAATCTCTCCATCCAGCTGTGCTATTACGCATTTTCCACTCTTGAGTTATGTTGATGCATCCCCTAAACGGACCTCATCATGTAGCTGTTTTGTCAAAAAGTTCTCACTGGGATGCTCTTGGAGGTTTTCATGCTGGAGAGCATCTGGAGGCTGCCTTTATTCTGGGACACCTTGGTAAGAAAACTGGGTCATGTTAATAGGACAAAGTTTACGCTGCAGAGACAAACGAACCTCGAAATCTTAGTGTCTAACCCCAGCAAAGGCTTCTTTCTGCTCTACCCCGTCGCTCCAAGACCATGACTACGGAGGGCCCAGTCCGTGTGCCTGGTTCCTCTGTAATACAGGGCAAGAGAGAAAGTGGAAAATTCACAATCACTCACCTGCCTGGGCTCTCCGGTGACACACGTCACTTATCTCTTGTCATTTATCCAAACTTGTCACTTGGCCTCACCTCACTGTCAGGAGGCTGGGACAGAAGCAGTAGGTTTGGACATTGTAACTACCTACATCTGCGGGTAAAGGTGTTATTTTTGTTTCCTAGGTGCCTCAAACTGTTTTTTCTTCTTGAAATTCAGAACTTAACTAGAATAAGTACTACATAAGTCGTTCTTCAATATTTTCCCTAGAATATTTTCTAAATCAAACAGATCTTTCCTTCAACACTTTTTTATTCTGTTATTCATTTGACCATTTTCTCCATTCTCAACACGAATGATCCGTTTACATATAATCATGTTTTCTTTTACTTTCCTCATTCCTCTGAACTGCTCCTTTTTATTTTCTTTTGAAATCACCATGATTACCTTAACCTTTCTTCTGTCTTAACAGATTAGAATTTTGATGACTCTATTCTGTCTAGCTGCTCCTAAGGTATGCAATTAGTGTTATAAAAGCATTAGTATTAAGTCCTTAAAATTCTTCACAATCTCCCTTTAATATCATCCAGTTGTTGAACCATCTCTCCTTTGAGCTCCGGTTTTCATGATATCAAGAACTTATTAAGTTCTTCTTGAACATAAAAAACTCAAGAAGTACTTCCTTTTCTTCTCTTATTTTTTCCAGCCCAGATTCTTGACCCATGTCCTGCATGCTTTCCACCCTCCCCTCCTCTTCTCGTTCCTTCTCTTCACACAGCGTGAGCAGGTGTGCCCTCACATTTCTTTGCATCCTGACTGAGCCCTGAAACAGGCTCCCCTGCCCAGACTTTCTATTTTCTCTAACTGCATGCATGTTAATTCATCCTCCGGCTCATACGTCTGATTTTAAGCCAGCTATTTGCTGTTTCATCTGTTTTGTTGAGGCCTCAGCTGGGACACTCGGGGAGGGGAGCGGATATGGTTATGGGGCACAGAGAAGACCATGCAGAGTCATTATTAGAAATCGGGGCTCCATACTTCCTTCTGGGATGCTGGTAAGTGTGGCGGGGTTCACTCATCAAGTGGAGTGTGTATTTTATTTTCAAATAAAGATACCTACTAGCTTTGAATCGTTCCCCGAATCCAAATGGTCCTAAAGCCTTTGCTCCTTTAAGAGTGAGGCAGCCACCACGCCGTGCAGCATTCTCACTGTCCCATTAAGAAAATTAAAAACAAGAGGGTCTTTCCTGAGTTCTGCAAGTTTACTTTAGACTACCTTACTAGACTTGGAAATCAGTCATCATTCTCAAATTTTGTTTCTTTCTTTCCTTAGCTGCCCCCTTTGGAAGTTTGCTACAGGACACCATCCATGCTCCTTGTTTGGGTGCTGGTGGCATGTTTTAAAACATGGCAGTTGCTGTTTCATTGAGTTCCCGGCAGGGGGCGTTGTGATCTGGCCGCACCCCACCATCTCTGCTCAGAAGTCTTCAAGAATGTGTTTCTGCAAGCGTGATAGTAGAACAACACACGACCGAAACCCTCGGATGCTTCTTAAACATGTGGACTCCTGGCTCCCACTGGAGGTGGGTAGACTGTAACAGAAGCTCTGGGAATGTTTAGTTTACGCATTTTAAATACATTTCCTGGCAGATACTAATCACACTAAAATTTGAAAATCCCTGACTATGTAATCTTATGAAAGCTTCTACTTTTTCTCTTTCCAGCCCATAAAGAATTCTAAACACAATATTTTCTTTCTATTAACATTGCAAAATATCATCTAACTATGGGGTTTGTAACAAGGAATAAAGAGATCCCATCTTGGTGTTCGAGGATGCCCACAATTCCATACATACCTGCTCAGCCTGGTTTAGTAGAAAAATGACCTGACCTTCTCATTCCAGACAGCTCTTTAGATAAAAGAGAAATATATACAAAGTGCTGATGTCTGTACACCCAGAGGCCCTGTTAACGCTAAATAATCGTAATTTGAGCTAACACCTGGATTTGTGTATAGCAACAATTATTAGTACTAAGTTTTACAGCTTTTCTGCCTGTCGTTTTCTCAAGAAATGAAGATGGGCTGTGTCTCTGTTGGGCGAACCACAGGGAGCTCTGGAAGAACAGAATAAAGGTTTGCTTTTTGATGTTTATTTCCATTTTAGGAAATTGCAATATTGTTCATCAGCATTAACTCTGCTTGCAGAACAGCTAACTTTCTTATAATATATATTTTCTCACAAAAGTGTCTGATTATATTGCTTATGTAGTTCTCAAAATCTGATATTAAAATACTAAAAACGTACACATAAAACAAAGGGAGCAAGTACCAAAGTAGGTTCCGTCCTAGTAAAATTATAAGGAAAGCGACAGTTAGAAAAACAGCCTTTATCCTCTTCCCCGCATGGATACCCATTCCTGCCATGTGCTTCTAGGTCCTTCTTTATAAAGATCACTTTTAATACAGACTCTGGCCCTTTTTATGACTTACTCTGGATAAAATTCCATGTGCCACTTTCCCAGTAATATTAGAACATAAATCAAGTTTCCTTCAACATCATCAACTTTTGAGTACAAGTTAAGTTAATTTCCTTAAAAGACAAATGGATATTAAAATACAAATATTATTACATAAGACGGAATTCATAATTTATGCAGAAGTACAATATATAACAACATTATCACATAGGATGGTTACATGTAATTATACCTTGTGAAGTTTAAAATTTATAATATTAATTTTAAACAGATGGTGATAACCTAAGAATGCATGGTTTAGTTCATAGAACATCCTCTAAAAATTAATAAAAGGGAGTATAGTTAAAAAAAACAAGAAAGAAAATAAAATGAGAGACAAAAATTGTTATTAACTACAAAGAAGGCTAGAAAAGAGGAACAGAGACCAAAAAGAAAGAGAAGAAAAGAAAAAAGAGAGCGAGAGAGAGAAAAGCAGAAGGGACAAGTAAAAATAAACATGAAGATGGAAGACCTAAACCATATCCATCTTTACTTGAAATGTAAATAAATTAAACATTCCAATTAAAACATACATAAGATCTGACTGGAGAAAGAAGTAATATTTAACTCTGGGCTGCCTGCAATAGATGTAAAACGGATATGAAGACCCGAATATGTTGAAAGTAGGAGACTGGGAAAGAACAAATCATATACGTAGAGGACAAGTTAAAGCAAGCTAGTATGGCTATATTAATATCAAACTATAAAGAAATGGGACCTAATGGAACTTAAAAGCTTTTGCACAGCAAAGGAAAATAGCAACAAAATGAAAAGACAACCTACAGAATAGGAGAAAATATTTGCAAATGATGTGACCTATAAAGGTTAATATCCAAAATACTTAAACAGCTCATACAACTCAACGTCACAAAAGCAAAGAACCCAATTAAAAAATGGGCAGAAGACCTGAGTAGACATTTTCCCAAAGAAGACATACAGATGGCCAAGAGACAGATGAAAATATGTCCCACATCACTAACCATCAGAGAAATGCAAATCAAAACCAAAATGAGATATCACCTCACACCTGCCAGAATGGCTATCATCAAAAAGAACACAAACAACAAAATGTTGATGAGGATGCAGAGAAACAACTCTTTTTTTTAAATTTTAAATTTAATTTTATTTATTTTTTTATACAGCGGGTTCTTAATAGTTATCCATTTTATACATATTAGTGTATATATGTCAATCCCAATCTCCCTGTTCATCCCACCCCACCCCCCGCCACTTTCCCCATATGTTTGTTCTCTACATCTGTGTCTCTATCTGTGTTTGTTCTCTACATCTGTGTCTCTATTTCTACCCTGCAAACCTGTTCATCTGTACCATTTTTCTAGGTTCCACATATATGCGTTAATATACGATATTTGTTTTTCTCTTTCAGACTTACTTCACTCTGTATGACAGTCTCTAGATCCAACCACGTCTCTACGAATGACACAGTTTCGTTCCTTTTTATGGCTAATATTCCATTGTATATATGTACCACATCTTCTTTATCCATTCGTCTGTCGATGGGCATTTAGGTTGCTTCCATGACCTGGCTATTGTAGATAGTGCTGCAATGAACATTGGGGTACATGTGTCTTTTTGAATTATGGTTTTCGCAGGGTATATGCCCAGTAGTAGGATTGCTGGGTCAGATGGTAGTTCTATTTTTAGGGAAACAACTCTTGTACACTGTTGGTGGCAATGTAAATTGGTGCAGCCACTACGGAAAACAGTATGGAGGTTATTAAAAAAACTAAAAATAGAGCTACTACATGACCCAGAAATTCCACACCTGGGTGTATATCTGAAGGAAATGTAACCACTAATTTGAAAAGATCAGGCACCTCAGTGTTCACAGCAGCATTTTTTATAATACCCAAGATATGGAAGCAACTCACGTGCCCATCAACAGATGAATGGATGAAGAAGATGCGGTGTATATATACAATGGAACGTTACTCAGCCATAAAAATGAGTGAAATCTTGCCATTTGCAGCAACATGGATGGACCTAGAGGGTATTATGCTTAATGAAATAAATCAGGCAGAGAAAGACAAATACTCTATGTTATCACTTACATGTGGAATCTAAAAATTAGAACAAACAAATATAATACAACAGAAACATACAGACACAGAGAACAAACTAGTGGTTGTCAGGGGGGAGAGGGAAGAGGGGAGGGGGAAGATAAGGATATGGGGTCAAGAGGCACAAACTTCTATGCATAAAATAAACTACAAGGATATATTGTACAGCACTGGGAATATAGCCATTATCTTGTAATAGCTCTAAGTGGACTATAATCCTATAAAAATATTAAATAACTCTGTCGTATTGTACACCTGAAACTAATATAATATAGTAAACCAACTATATTTCAATAAAAAAGAAAAATGTAGCAGACAATACTGCCATTACTGTTAGTATTGATATAACTGATAATATCAATCAGACAGGAAGTACTAACAAAGATAAAGTGATAAAGTGTTAGTTATCTTTACTAACAAAGATACAGCATGATTCAACAAGAAGAGGAAGACATAGCAATACTAACTTTGTATGTATCTAGTAACAGATTCTCAAAAAATACAAAGCAAAATACAAAGCCACCACAATGAGAAGCCCACGCACTGCAACGAAGAGTAGCCCCTGCACGCCACAACTAGAGAGAGCCCGCGGGCAGCAACGAAGACCCAACGCAGCCAAAACTAAATAAATAAATAAATTTTAAAAATATATTATGTTTGGGCTTCCCTGGTGGCGCAGTAGTTGAGAGTCCGCCTGCCGATGCAGGGGACACGGGTTCGTGCCCCGGTCCGGGAAGATCCCACATGCCGCGGAGCGGCTGGGCCCGTGAGCCATGGCCGCTGAGCCTGCGCGTCCAGAGCCTGTGCTCCACAATGGGAGAGGCCACAACAGTGAGAGCCCCGCGAACGGCAAAAAAAAAAAAAAAAAATTCAACATATCAAAATTTGTGGGATATTAGCAAAGCATTGTGTAGTGGGGAAAAATATCATTTAAATGCCTACATCAGTAATGAATAAAGGTTTAAAATCAATGATTTTAAGTTTCTACTCTAAAAAAATATAAAAAGAAGAGCAAATTAATTGTAAATTAAGTAGAATAGAGTACATAATATAGTTTAGAGCTGAAACCATGCAATGGCAAAGAAGTAAAAGTAAGGCTGTTCTTGGAAAGAATTAATAAAAATCTCTGCCATGTTTAAAATTAAGAAACAGAAGCTACAAGTTATAAATATCAGGAAATAAAAAGGTCATATCACTATATATGTTAAAATGACAATAAGGAATATTATAAAACTTTATGCCAATAAAGTCTGAAACTTAAAAAAATGAACAAAGTTCTTTAAAAAGTAATTTTATAAAATGGACACAGGAGAATACCTGAATGTCCCTGTATCTATAAAAGAAATTGAATTTTTAATCGATAACTTTTCCCCAAAAAATTCTAGGAGCAGATTTTTTCAATGCTGAATTCTGCCAACAGAAAAATATAATATCAGTCTTATACAAATTAAGAAAATATAATACCAGTCTTATTCAAATTCTTATAGAAATTTGATAGGTAAAGAATGCTTACCAACTCACTTTATGAAGCTGGTCCAAACCTAATACAAATATCTCAATAAAATGTTAGCACCTTAAATTCAAGCATATGTAGAATGGATAACGCCTCATGACCAAATGAGGTTTGGACCAAGAATACAAAGTTGGTACAACATTCAAAAAATAACCAGTATAACTCATCACATTAACGTAACTAAGGAAAAGTTCCTATACCTATCTTAGTAGGTGCAGAAAAAAGACGTGACAAAATTCAACACCCAATTATCATAAAAGTTTTAAATAAACTAGAAATGGAGTGAAAGTTAGTTGGATAAATAGCATCTACAAGAAATCTAAACCTAAAATTTTGATGCATAAAGATACATCTTTTATCCAATGTCTCTACTCTTTATCATTAATTGGTAACTTTTTATTTTTTTGAGCAATTTCTCTCTTTAAATCAGCCTTGTTTGATAAAATTTCATTTTGTTACTATTTTGATATGATGTTTTAATGCCCTTTCCTTCCGTAAACCTTGAGTCAGTAGGTTTTGTTGATATTTCTTATGTACAATGTTTTTTGACCCCATATGTGTGTTTTTCCTTAAAGAGATAATTTTATCTCCTTTATATTTGCAGAACAGATAGCTGATATTTGTTCTAAAATTTTGTCTTATATTTTCTATTTTAATTCTCCTTTGTTCTCTATCATTTGTCCCATTGAACCCCTTCATGTGGTATGTGGGTGGGTGTTTCTTTTAAAAGCATGTAAGTTTTGTATTTCCTATTGTATTACTTTTGTGTATCAGTTAGGGTTCATTTGCAAGAAATGGAAATTGACGAAGTGGACCAGAGGCCTGTGCACTAGGCTGCCTCTAGGACAGACTCAGAACTGCACCGTAAAGCTGGCCCACTGCGGGTAAACCAGCGACTTTAACAGGAAGGAGGGCAGTGAGGAGTGGCCACTGGAACCGGTGATTAAAAGAACACTCCGGCGTCACCGGGAAGCAAGGATCAGGAAGTTCTCTGGTCACAGCTGCCCTTTGACTTACAAGGAGGGAGCAAGGGACCCTGGGATACTGCTCAGAAAACCCCAGCATCTCCAAAACCAGTCTTGCCAGCAACAACTACCAAAAATAAAGGAAATTTCCTCGTACCCAGCTTCTAGCTTCTAAATCTTGAAAGAATGCATCTAATTAGTAGATCAAGCTTCATGGGATTCAGGGAAATGCAGCTTGCAATTCTCTTCTGTACCAAGAGCACAGAGAAAAGGGGGACTAGGTGGTGATTATGGGGCCAGGTCATGGGTCGCGTTTTAATTGGCAATTACATAATCCTCACAGGTGATATTTTCTAGGGGCTCGCCTAATGAATTTACATACATTCTCTACAAATATACGTCAAGCCAGAATTATTCCCCGATTCAGTTCTCTAGAGATTTCACAGCAATGCAATTTCATACAAGAATTCTGATCTGAATTTTTATAACTAACCTCATTGCAAACTATGTACCTCATGAGTACTCAGCTGACGTGTCTGAAAGTGATTACCAGATATTATTCATTCTTCTGTTATTTCACAGAAAGTGACTCACACACCGTCCCAACTATCCTTCTTTCTGCATTATCACCATTGTTTTAGTTAAGAACTTTTTAATTTACAGAGTCTGAATTATTTATTTTGTTAAAATAATTATAAGAAGGAGAAGATTCCCCCGTATAATGCACAAGGTATAGGTGCATGTGGTGCACAAGCAGGAAGGAGAAGGTGAACTAGTCACGCACCATTTGGAGAAGATGTTCAAAAAGCTCTTGGCCGGTGCCTGAGGGAGAACAATGGACTCTGGCTGCCAGTTCGCAGCATAAGGAGGCCAAGCTCATTCTGAGTGCCGGTCCCCAAAGAGAAAGAAAAGGGAAGAACATTTTGCTTCCAGTCATCCAGACATGTAGTGAAGGAACTCGCTAGTACTTCTGGGAAAATAGCTGATCGACACCAAAAAGAAAGAAATGGCTTTCCTACACCTTTGTGCGATTCAGTTTCACGACTCTACGAAGCCTAAATGCTATCAAAATGCCTCAAAGGGAGTCAGAGAAGGTTTGTTCGGGCAAGGAAAGATGGAGAGAAGGCTGGTATTTTGTACCACCCTAATGTTTGTCTCAAAATCTCAATATTTAGGGAAAAAATAAGTAGAAAGATTAGGTCAAAAGTATATCATGGCTTTGGCATTTTCCAGTATTTCTGCTCTCAGTTGGTTGGACGCTCTTGATCAGGACCCTCCCTGGAGTGTTCCGTGGGTTTAGTTAGCATTCATTAGTTTTTCTCTGTAAAAGCCTAATGATGACATGTTTTATACACTTTCAAAAATTCACCGAAAATAGTAGAACTATTGGAAATCTCCCATTTGTGAATCATTTAATCCTTGAATCTCAGTAGGTATTGACTATGGCCTTAAGCATGAAGTGATCTTAAATTAAGGACAGCAGTCAGTGTTTCTGCCTGTTTTAAAATCAATACCAAATACCGTATGATTGAATTGCAGTTATTGGCCAGCAAAGGAGCTAAAATAATCAGATTTGCCATAGATACATGTATGAAGGTGGAGAAACTGAACCAGTAAGAAGGGGAAAAGGGTGAGAGCTGGTCGAGGACCCCAGCTCACTAGAAACTGGCTCTTCTCTTGGTGGAATGGTCAAGAGCTCTTAGGACAAATTTGCAATTACGTGAGAACTCTGTATATTAGCTGTCTTCTCCATTATTTATTAAGTCATTTGAGCAGGCTTTAAAAAATTTATTTTATTGAAGTGTAGTCGATTTACAATGTTGTGTTAATTTCTGCTGTATAGCAGAGTGATTCGGTTACACATACACACATATATACATTCTTTTTCATATTCTTTTCCCTTATGGTTTATCCCAGGATATTAAATATGGTTCCCTGTGCTATATAGTAGGACCTATATAGAACAGGGAACCAAATATATATATATGGAATCCATCCTATATATAATAGTTTGCAGAGCAGATTTTTTAAATAACTGGATTGAGCCTCAAAGAAACTTGAAGAATATTTTAGGATATGCATAAGAAGGGATTGACAAGATTTGTACCCAAGGATAGACTGGAGTGTTGGAAAGAGGAAAGAAAAGTATGAATCTGCAGGAGGATTACATTCTAGTAAAACATCAACTTAGTCTCAGAGGATGTTTTGCAAAGGTCAGTGCCTTTCAGTCGTTCCAAGAACATTTTATCCTGGAGCAGATGTGTCTCTTGGGCACAGAGATTCATAAGATTCTCTTTCTCCTCTGTGTCACATTTGAGATTTCTTAAGGAGGAGAAAGGGGCACACCTGTGAGACCTGGAGTGGTTGGTGCAGGTACAGCATCTACAAAGGTAGCAATGTGGACGGTGATGCTGCTGTGCGTGGCTGATGGTCCAGTGCAGGTGAAGGTGGACTCAAGGCTGTTGTTGAAGCGTCTACTCCTCCCTTGCCGTTAGTTCTAGTTCAGGTCAACAATCCCTCACTGAGCACCACCGATGAGACATGCGTGCGTGAGCTGCGAGTGGGTCACACAAAGACGAAGAAGCACGGCACTTCCTCTGCAGAGGCTCGCGGTCTGGCTGAGAGTCGGTCACATAGACAGGTGGTTTCCATCCCATGTAGTGAAGGTAGAGAGGTTAGTCCAGGTTCTGGGGAAGGTCAGAGGCAATTCACGGAGCCTGGCTGGGAGGTTCAGTAACAGGCTTCAGAGGAGGAGATGCCCTAGGCTGGGTTTTCCACAATGTGTTAACCAGATGGAAGAACTGAGCAAAGCATTCCAGGAGGAAAACGGAGGCTGGGAAACGGAGAGGAGCTAGAGGACAGGTTCCAGAGGCAGCTTGGCGTTATGAAGTTTAAAAGTGCAGGAGATAGGGAGGGGCCAGGTCTTTACAAGAGAGCTGTCTGTAGGATTTCATCCAGAAATCCGTACAATACGCAATCTGTGCTAAATACCGTATTGAAAGGTTTAATTGCATGATCTGTACAGAATTCGCATTACTAGATGATGCCGTTTTCTTTACCCTCTAGGACCTGTAAGGAGTAACCAGCTTCAGTCACCTGAATTTTGTTTCGGTCACTTCAATAAATGTTTATAGACGTGGAGGTGACCGATCAGCAGGGGGTACAGCGGCTGCTCATGCAGAGCGGGTCAGGGAGGTGGTGAGGTGTGTGCAGCGTGGAGCCGTGTCATTGCGGGAGGACCAGCTCTCTGGTCGCCACAGGAATAGATGAAGGACTGAGAGTATGGATGCGATGGATAATCCGTTCTTTCCACGTGAATTATCAAGACCTCAGAAGCCCCTCTGACATGGGAGGGGGGCCCTTTAGGAACAATCAGTGAACAGATGTGTCTGAAGTGGACGCAAGTCTCTCCTCAGGTGTCACACGTTGAAAAGGTGGCCAGTGGAGATACTGCTTGTCCAATGAGCCCTCAGCTTCCTCCCCCAGGGCTGACGAAGCTTCGATCCTGGGTTTTCCATCATGGCCAGAGCCAATGCAGGGATGTTACCAACATCTTGCTATTTTGTTCTTTTCGTAATTATTTGATTAATAATAATGACTGAGCTACTTAATACTGTATACGTCTGCTAGCATTCTTACCTCCCTTATAGGACAGGAACCCTGATTTCTGAGTTTAACCCAGGGTGTATAACAAACTCACAGTTATTGAGTGTGAGTTAGAACGTGTATAGTCCCTGGCTGAAGGGGAATATACTCTGAATATTCTGTGACTGACATGCTTAACATGTGATATTGGACTGAATATAACTTCTGCTACATAGGTAAGTGGGCACAGAGTTGGGAATGGGGATGGGGTTATTCTTACGATTTCTATCCTGGAAGCTTTGGAGGTAGTTTTAGTTTTAGAGTCTCTTCCTTCATACATAACTCGGGCATACTCTCTTTTACCCTGACACATCTTTGGGGTTTCCTTTCTACTGAAAAGTTCAAGAAACAGAGTCAGAATGTACTGGACTATCAGGACAGCAGGTGTGATGTTGGGAAAAGAAAGCTTCTGGAATCGAAGAGACTTGGGCTGAGACACCTGAAACTGTGGACACTCCCCACCTGTTGCTGGATCCTCTCCAAACACTACCTTCGAGATGCCAACACTTTTTTAAAAAATATACCTTAGAAAAGCCAAAGTAAAGACTGTAGAAGTAGCTGGGGCTGGAGGGAGAGTAGTTGTGGCTCAGAATGGAAGGTTCGGGACTCCCTGGAGCTCCTTTCCCTCCTGTTAGTGGACTCAGCCCACAACCGCACAGGACACTACAGCCAGAGGCTGACTCCGCCACTTCTGCTCACGCATCCTAGGCTGGGGGTCTGGTTCCCCCAGCAGTGATGAGCTCGGGCATTTGAAGGACACACCAGAGTAAAATGACTCACGTAATCATCTTAAATAGAAGAAGCAGAATCAATGAACCAAATCAAACATTGAGAATAAGCATAGTAAATGCTCTCAAAGATGTAAAAGGGGGTAAGGGCAGCAGAAGGAGAAACACGCAGTTATAAAGAAGAAAGGTCATGCGTTCGGTTTAACAACTATAACAATGGCAATAAAGACTCTGATGAACGGGCTAAATTGTTAATGACAGATTAGTGGACATGCCCTGGAGACATTTGGAAGGAAGAAAAAAGGTAGAAAATGCAGGATATACAGAGGAGAGAAGGGAAAGTGCTGTGGTTTATAGAATGTTCTTCTTTCAAGAAGAATAGAAGAAAAGTAAATGGAAGGAAACGGATGAAGAAATAACGATTGCTAACTTACAGGAAATAAAGACAGCACTCTCCTTCGTTGTCCCTTCATTAATATTCTTTTGTGTCATGCAGACCTTGTCTTTTGATCCCCTCCCTTTCTATTTGGTGTTTATGGGGAAATTTTCCATTTTAAAATCTTATCAGCATTATTCACAGTAGCCAAGGTATGGAAACCACCCATCGATGGGTGAATAGATAAAGAAGAGCTGTGTGTACATTTATATACAATGGAATATTATTTATCCACGAGAAATAAGGAAACGCTGCCTTTAGTTACAACATGGATGAACCGTAAGACATTATGCTAATTGAAACAAACCTGACAGTGAAAGAAAAATACTGTATGATCTCGCCTATATGTGGAATAGAAACAAACAAACAAAAAGTCAAACTCATAGAAGCAAAGAGGCTCCTGGTGGTACGAAGAGGTGGGAGGTGGGAGAAATCGGAGATGTTCGTCAAAGGGAACAAAGTTGTAATTATACAGGATGAATAATTTCAGAGCTTGAATGTGTCGCATGAGGACTGGACTTTATAATACAGCACTGAACACTGAAAATATGCTAAAGAGTGATGTCAGGTGTACTCATCGTACACAATGATAACTATGTGAGGCTAATTAACTTGACCGTAGTAATCTTTTCACTGTTTATATGTATATCAAATTATTATGCTGTACAACTTAAATGTATACAATGTTTATTTAATAATATGTAAATAAAAACCTTACCTTTTCTTAAGTCCTAACGCTACTTTACAAATTTGAGAACAAAAAAAATTTCAATAATTAATGGTGACTTGGTAAAAAAAAAAACAATAAAGAAAACTTATTAAATGTCTTCCACAGAGGTACTTTCTTTATGAAAAAGGGAAATTTTATTTATAATTTGTTTTTATTTCATTATGTTCTCCTGCTGATGGCCACCATTCCACTGAGCGCCCTTCAAGGTGCATGTTTGTGTGAAACCCAGGGATACCCTTCCTCTCCCTCCTCCCCTCCCCTTTCCCTTCCTTCCTTCCTTCCTCCTTTCTCTTTTATCTTTTTGAGAGCTTTCTGTGAAGCACTAACTCAGGTGAAATAGACTTCAAAACGTTTGAAAACCTAAGTCGGTAATTATAAGAGGTAAGTTTCAAGAGTAGCTCAGGGAAACGACAAAATGCCAAACTAAGACTAAAACTAGCAAACTGCGGATGACGTGAGTGCGTAGTGACAGCCACGATGAGCAAAGGCAGCAGCAGTTAGTCCAGGGAAACCTTCCAGGTCTGTTACCGTGTACAGTACAGTCTTTAGTTCTTGACTTCAAAGCAACTGAAATGATCTGGTTACTTAAACACTGTACGAAATGGGATTTTTCAAGCTGTATAAGGTGCCTATGTGTAAATAAAGTAGATAATCAATTGAGTGGGAGTGGTGTGGTGACTTCTTTCATGCTACAGATTCCCGGGCTGTGTTTACACTTGTGGACACTGTGTAATGGTTAATAGTGACCGTTTCACTCCCAGAGGTGTCCCGGTTTGGATAATAGATTCTACGTTCATGCAGTGTGTGAGCAACGTATTTACACGTAGGTGTTCTTGAGTTATTTTAGACTTTGGGGTCCTCTTGGACTCATGCTTCACCCGTAGATCTTTAGTGTAAAAAGAATTCAGGGGTCTGATTATGGCTGAGGGTCTGCTTAAAGCACAGCTGAAATTACGTCTGTCAACATGTTATAAAGTAATAACCTCAACATGCTGGGCTGACAGACAAGAATAACTGCTGGACAGCCTCTGGGGCTGGGAGCGTGTAGGGATCTTGCATAAGAAAAACTATAGGGTTCTGTGAAAAGGATCTGGATGAAGCCATGAGCAGGAAAAGCAGTGAGCGGTGATTGTGCAAATCAATCGTCATCATCATCCTCCTGGTAAATGGGGAGAAAAATGATGTCTGCACCATGAAACTTCAGTTGAGTTTTCCAATTTTTAAAAGTAGAAAACCAGCCTCCATTGTTAACCAGACTAATCCAGAATGTGGAAAGGAGCAGGGAAAAGAGAAATCCAAATAATGCAAGAGTACTGAGTTCCACGAGCAATAGAAAGTAGTTAGAGAAACAGAAAATTCTAGAATGATGTTAGTATGAATGATTCATGCCTCCAAAGCTTGGGTTCCGTAATAGGTTATTACCGCACTTTTTAAAAAGTATTTTATGAGCTTCAGAAGGAAGAATTTTCAAAAAGGAATTTTGAAGAAATTCGATCTTCAGGGTATGAAGCAAAGTGAGATGTTACTGTCATGACCCACCTAAATGTTGTCACATTTGGTAAATTCTTGAAGGTCAAAGACTACTTTCAATCATCACATGAGAACATGAGTTCATGGTAAGGGGCAGCCAGGGACACTGTCTTGTGCATCACAGAAAGGGGTTGAGATTTAAACCCTCATCTCACAATCACCTCTCCGATACCTCTGAATGAGGGCTGAGAGAGAAGAACATTCTGGGAATTTAATGCCTGGCAGGTATTATTTGCTGGCTTTTAAGAATGTGTGTGTGTGTGCAAATTTCTTTCTCTGGTGAACCCTATACACAACCATAATTAGCAAGAACACATTTTATGTGCTGCCGTAGAGATCGGTGCTGACTCTGAAAATTTAGTAACCACCATAAAGGGTATCAGACATAACTGCATCTGTCACTCGTCTGGATTTGGTAGAAATACCAGGAGAAGGAGACAAGTCTGCTGTCACTCTATCATCTGATGTGGCCGTGTTCAAGTTATCCTTTTTGGATATATTCCCTGGGATTCTTGGTCCACAATACAGATGTGGTCCCTGACTTGTTCTCATTTGGGACAGGTCGAAAGAGCTAAGAAAAAAAGAGGTTAAAATTTGAGCAGTTTTTCAATCCCAAAAGTTATTAAACATTATTCAGTCTAAAAAGGAATTTGTTCAAACTATATTTTAGACTGTCTGGAATTAGCAGCATATTTCAAAATCTTCTTCTTCGCATTGGCTATATAGATCCATCAAGTTAAAAAAAAAACGAAATCAGTCTTTATTGGACAGGAAATACCCCTGCAGAACAGACAAATTTGAAAAAAGATAATTGGGATCATTTTTCGCAAGTATGGTAAAATAAATCTGGATCAAAATATTCATACCATTTATTTCTTTTAAGAATATTTGATGTTCTGCTCAACTGTCAAATCATAGAAAAAATGTATAAGGAATTTCTAAAAAGCTATCGGAATATTTAGAACATTTTCTGCCACGAATGTTACATCTTCTTTTGGCTCACACAAAACTCTCCAAATCTTTCCTCTTGATGAGTCACTAAACATTTTGCGGAACTGAATCTGGGTTAAGATGTAAAAGCAACCAGATAAGGGATTAAATATGGAAACGGGTTTCTTTCTGACAGCTAAAAGGTGTCATGAATTTTAAATGCTTTTTCTTAAAAAGAGTCAAGCTTTTCTCCTTAAGAGTGTTTTCCTTTGACTCTAGAAATTATTTCAGCTGCTTATGGTGTGGTGCTGTGGACTGGTCTGCAAGCAGTCGCCATTCTGAGGTAAGATACGCAAAAAATCAGACCTTAAAAACTTTTATAGTCATTTGAGCATTGATAGTAAGTTTATATCTGTTTAATCTAATAAAAAATTTAGGGGCTTTATATATTTTATATTTAAATTTAGGGGCTTTATATATTTTATATATTTTTCATTTCTCTAATAATTTGATTTTTATATATTTTGTGAAAGTTGAAAACTTTAAAAAAAACTTATTTCGGCACACAGTTTGAGAAGCATTTTTCTAACACACACAAAACACTTCTAATTGATTTTCCCAAATTGAAGATGTCCTGTGACTCCATATGCCTTTGAGAATCACAAGTCACTTAGATCTAAATGAGCACCAAAGTGAGTAGTGGTGGAGGCGCTTATAGCTTATCCGCAGGTTATTTATTTTTTTAATTAATTAATTAATTAATTAATTTATGGTCGCGTTGGATCTTCGTTGCTGCATGCGGGCTTTTTCTAGTTGCAGTGAGTGGAGGCTACTCTTCATTATGGTGCAGGGCTTCTTGTTGTGGTGGCTTCCCTGGTGGTGCAGTGGTTAAGAATCCACCTGCCAACGCAGGGGACATGGGTTCAATCCCTGGTCAAGGAAGATCCCACATGCCGCGGAGCAACTAAGCTTATGCGCCACAACTCCTGAGCCCGCGCTCTAGAGACCACGAGCCACAACCCCTGAAGCCCGTGTGCCGCAATAGGTTATTTTTTTTAATGGAGACAACAGAATCAAAATTGATTGAGAATATATTTTGGAAGCATCTATAATTTATAGTTTCATTTATATGAACCTAGTTAAAAAGTTAAGGCTGTGATGTGTAAAGAGCAGAAGGCATAAAGAGTAGCCTAGTTAAAATCCCAAGGTTAGGAAAGTTAATTCCAGCTTCAGCCAAAGGACGTTCTGTCAACGCGTGTGTGGCCGAGGCTTTAGGTTTCGTCCTTGTGATCTAGGTAGGCCTCCTAACTGAAGCCAGATCAGAGCAGGAAGGCCAGATGGACCCGTCCTTGGTTCATTCCCTGATGGCAGAGTGCACTTCCTCAGTCCTGGGGGACGCCGCCGAGGTCAAGGTCACAGGACCCACAGAGGTAGATGAGCTCCTCCCTCTCTGCCGTCCCAAGGAACATCCATGTTCAACAAGCTAAGCCAAGTTGTTAAACTGTTAAATCCAAGGGTGACTTTTGTTTTTAACTGAAGTTTGCAAGGGAATGAAACATGAGATAAACATTTCTCAATTTTAAGTTCCCATTTACCATGATTTAAAAACTCACGGGGTCTTCCTCTGAGCATCCGCTTTCCAGCAGGAGCTATAAAAAACTCGAAGGGCCGTTTTTCTTTCCTTTAAACATGGCTTCTTAAAAAGATTTCATGTGTTAAAATGTTTAAGACGAACAGATACGTATTACACAGAGCCATATATTTTTGCTCGAAAACGATCGTCCCAGAACGTAAAGAGAAACCAGTTTTTATGCTAAAAAGACAACATAGCATGCAGACATTTTGCACGTTGAATACATTTTGAGACTGACGGGCTTAGATCAATGCTCGAACAGTCCTTCCTAATCTGGGCAGGTGGACCATCGATTTCCAAATGAAACCCACACCTACTCACTTCAGGGACTAGGACTTCGGGGGGCATTTCTCCTTCTCCCTGAGTAGGGTTCTTTTGGAAGGCATCGTGCACAACCCCTTCGTTATCTATTGCCAGGTAATCATTGCCTTTGTCCATTCACTCATCAACAAATGTTTCAGCATCATCTGTATGCCGGGCCCTGGGCTGGTTACTAGGTACCCAGTGTTTAATAAAACACCAGGATCCCAGCTTTTATGTAGGTAGCAGTCCAGCAGGAGAGGCAGACAATGAACAAGAAGATAAATATGTCATTACAAACTGCAAAATGCTAAACAGGAGACAAGAATAGGGCTGTGCTGAAAAAATGAAAAGCCCTCTCTCTGCCATTTCCTGGGTCCTTATCTCTCTGCTCAGCTCTCCCCAGGGCTGGTGTGAGGTTTACCTCCTTTCAGCTCCTGGTCCCATAGTTCTGTGAAAATCCCTCCAGCCCAGAGGGTCTCATAGGACACTTACTACAAAAACTCCCACCCCGTCAGCTACAGCCACAGCCATCGGGAGCCGCGTGCTATGACCCCCTCCCGCTAATGACTGGGTCCTTCTGGAACAGGACCCCACATCCTTCACCCCCTCTCCCCACCCCTCACCCTGTTGCAAAAATAAGCAGATTTTCCATTGTTAAGTTGCATTTTTGTTTCCTGTGTTACTCCCTTGCCCTGGTTTGCCCTCTGTTTCTATGAATCATAATTTCTAGATTTTTCTGAGATAGTTCTGATACCAAATACTCTGTCTCTTTATTCTCATAAAATTAAACAAATGTTAGAATTGCAGTGTTTGAGCATTAAAACTATATTCGAAAGTCACTCTTTGCACCAAAAGTAGAAAAAAATTAAAAAGTCCATGGACCCCCAGCCCCCCGACAAAGCATGACGTCACTCACTCCTCTTCCACTGTTACCTGTTGAAAACCTAGTCATCCTCCATGGTCCAGTTCAGAGGCGACTTTCTTTGTGAGTCCTTCCTTGACCAACCAAGCAAGAATAAAGCTATTTTCTTCCTCTGACCTCCTAAGGCATGTAGTCTGTATATCACTAGGAACTCATTGCAAATTACCTCTTATCATAGACATTTTTATAGGATCAGGATATTCTTTCTCCTTCCTACTCAACTGTATGTTTATTGAAGGCTTTATTTTTACCCTTAGCCAAGATTTGCCATTGTCTTTTGCAAATAAGTATTTTTGAAATAAACGGATCAATGGCTAAATCAGTGAATGAAAATGTTCATTGGAAATATTACTTTACCAAGGATTGATTGTTTATGCTGGATCAGTCACATATTTCAGCAATGTACAAAAACCTCATCATATTTACTTACGGACTTATTATTTACCAAACTCTTCATACGCTCATAATATCAGACCAATACTAAGCTGTTACCATATTCTAGGTGTCTAGATACTATGGTGAGAAAAAAAAAAGTAGTGATTATCCTTTCTCTTAAGAAATGTATAGACCAGTGGGGGACACAGACATTAATTAGTTTCTCACACAAATAAATGAATAATGACAACGGTATCAACCACTGGTAAGGAAATTTCCTTCCTTCTCAGGAGGCTACTAAATAGCTGAGTTGACCCAGACTGGGAGGTCAGGGTGGGCTTCCCAGGGGCTGTGCTGCTGGATTTGAGATGTGGGGGGAGATCACAGAGGGAACAGGATGTCCCTGGAGGAGGAGAGAACATGGAGGTGAAGAAACTGAGAAGGTACCTGTTGCTGGAGGTAATGAGAGGCACAGGGAGGTGTGGCTGGGGCGTGGGTAGGGCTGGGACCCTCTGTACAGAGCACTCTGCTGTGGTGTTAACAACAGATGGGAGAGAATGATAACTTTTTAAAAAATTTTGGCTGCACTGTTAGGCTTGTGGGATCTTAGTTCTCTGGCCAGGGAGCAAACCTGTGACACCTGCAGTCACGGAGTCCTGACCATGGACCACCAGGGAACACACTACTATATATAAAACAGATGACTAATAATAGCCTGCTGTACAGCACAGGGAACTCTACTCAATACTCTGTAATGACCTATATGGGAAAAGAATCTTAAAAAAAAAGAGTGGATATATGTATATCTATAACTGATTCACTTTGCTGTACCCCTGAAACTAACACAACATGGTAAATCAACTCTACTCCAATAAAAATTTTTAAAAAACCCACAAAACAGATGGGAGGCAGAGGGGACCACATGGCTCTAAGACGTAGTCAGGAGAGCAGAGTCCGCGAGACAGGATGCTGTCTGGACTAAGGCAGAGATGGAGAGAAGATGGAGCTGAGTAATGCTCGGGAGACACGGCGACTTGATGTGGTGGGTGTCTCTGCGTGAGGGGATGGGGGGGCGGGGGCATACAGGAAGCCTCCCTGTCTCCATCCTGCTCACGTGTTTGAGGGTGTTGACATTCACTGACTGGAAACTGGATTTCAGGGGGTGGTGAGACATGCTGGGTGGAATGTGAGGAGTCTGCTTTCAGACCAAATGAACCTTGTGTTTAAGATATTGTCGATCCTTTCTTTCAAATATTTAGAGAAGAGCTAACACCTATCCTTCTCAAACTCTTCCAAAATATAGCAGAGGGAGGAACACTCCCAAACTCATTTTACGAGGCCACCATCACCCTGATACCAAAACCAGACAAAGATGTCACAAAGAAAGAGAACTACAGGCCAATATCACTGATGAACATAGATGTAAAAATCCTCAACAAAATACTAGCAAACAGAATCCAACAACACATTAAAAGGATCATACACCATGATCAAGTGGGGTTTATCCCAGGAATGCAAGGATTCTTCAGGGTATGCAAATCAATCAATGTGATACACCATATTAACCATTTGAAGGATACAAACCATATGATCATCTCAATAGATGCAGAAAAACTTTCAACACCCATTTATGATAAAAACTCTCCAGAAAGTAGAAATAGAGGGAACTTACCTCAGCATAATAAAAGCCATATATGACAAACCCACAACTAACATCATTCTCAGTGGTGAAAAACTGAAACCATTTCCTCTAAAATCAGGAACAAAACAAGGATGCCCACTCTCACCACTATTATTCAACATAGTTTTGGAAGTTTTAACCACAGCAATCAGAGAAGAAAAAGAAATAAAAGGAATCCAAATCGGAAAAGAAGAAGTAAGACTGTCACTGTTTGCGGATGACATGATACTATACATAGAGAATCCTAAAGATGCTACCAGAAAACTACTAGAGCTAATCAGTGAATTTGGAAAAGTAGCAGGATACAAAATTAAGGCACAGAAATCTCTGGCATTCCTATACACTAATGATGAAAAATCTGAAAGAGAAATTAAGGAAACACTCCTATTTACCATTGCAACAAAAAGAATAAAATACCTAGGAATAAACCTACCCAAGGAGACAAAAGACCTGTATGCAGAAAACCATAAGACACTGATGAAAGAAATCAAAGATGATACAAACAGATGGAGAAATATGCCATGTTCTTAGACTGGAAAAATCAACATTGTGAAAATGACTATAATACCCAAAGCAATCTACAGATTCAATGCAATCCCTATCACACTACCAATGGCATTTTTAACAGAACTAGAACAAAAAACTTTACAATTTGTATGGAAACACAAAAGACCCCGAATAGACAAAGCAATCTTGAGAAAGAAAAACGGAGCTGGAGGAATCAGGCTCCCTGACATCAGACTATACTACAAAGCTACAGTAATCAAGACTGTATGGTACTGGCACAAAAACAGAAATATAGATCAATGGAACAGGATAGAAAGCCCAGAGATAAATCCACACACATGTGGTCACCTTATCTTTTAAAAGGAGGCAAGAATATATAATGGAGAAAAGACAGCCTCTTCAATAAGTGGTGCTGGGAAAACTGGACAGCTACATGTAAAAGAATGAAATTAGAACACTTCCTAACACCATAGACAAAAAATAACTCCAAATGGATTAAAGACCTAAATGTAAGGCCAGACACTATAAAACTCTTAGAGGAAAACATAGGCAGAACATTCTATGACATAAATAACAGCAAGATCCTATTTGACCCACCTCCTAGAGTAATGGAAATAAAAACAAAAATAAACAAATGGGGGCTTCCCTGGTGGTGCAGTGGTTGAGAGTCCGCCTGCCGATGCAGGGGACACAGGTTCGTGCCCCGGTCCAGGAAGATCCCACATGCCATGGAGCGGCTGGGCCCATGAGCCATGGCCACTGAGCCTGCACGTCCGGAGCCTGTGCTCTGCAACGGGAGAGGCCACAACAGTGAGAGGCCCGTGTACCACAAAAAATAAAGATAAACAAAAAAAATAAACAAATGGAACCTAAGCAAACTTACAAGCTTTTGCACAGCAAAGGCATCCATAAACAAGACAGAAAGACAACCCTCAGAATGGGAGAAAATATTTGCAAACAAAGCAACTGACAAAGGATTAATCTCCAAAATATACAAGCAGCTCATGCAGCTCAGTATCAAAAAAACAAACAACCCAACCCAAAAATGGGCAGAAGATCTAAGTAGACATTTCTCCAAAGAAGATTACAGATTGCCAAACACATGAAAGGATGCTCAACGTCACTGATCATTAGAGAAATGCAAATCAAAACCACAATGAGGTATCGCCTCACGCCGGTCAGAATGGCCATCATCAAAAAATCTACAAACAATAAATGCTGGAGAGGGTGTAGAGAAAAGGGAACCCTCTTGCACTGTTGGTGGGAATGTAAATTGATACAGCCACTAAGGAGAACAGTATGGATGTTCCTTAAAAACTAAAAATAGAGCTACCATACCACCAAGCAATCCCACTACTGGGCATATACCTAGAGAAAAGCATAATACAAAGAGAATCATGTACCACATTGTTCATTGTGGCACTGTTTGCAATAGCCAGGACATGGAAGCAACCCAAGTGTCCATCGACAGATGAATGGATAAAGAAGATGTGGCACATATATACAATGGAATATTACTCAGCCATAAAAAGAAATGAAATTATTTTTAGTGAGGTGGATGGACCTAGAGTCTGTCATACAGAGTGAAGTAAGTCAGAAAGAGAAAAACAAATACCATATGCTAACACACATATATGGAATCTAAAAAAAAAAAAAAATGGTTCTGATGAACCTAGGGGCAGGACGGGAATAAAGGACAAGGGCAAGGGGAAGGGGAAGCTGGGACAAAGTGAGAGAGTAGCATGGACATATATACACTACCAGATGTAAAATACATAGCTAGTGGGAAGCAGCCTCATAGTACAGGGAGATCAGCTCGGTGCTTTGTGACCACCTAGAGGGGTGGGATAGGGAGGGTGGGAGGGAGACGCAAGAGGGAGGAGATATGGGGATATATGTATACGCATAGCTGATTCACTTTGTTAGACAGCAGAAACTAACACACCATTATAAAGCAATCATATTCCAATAAAGATGTTAGAAAAAATTATTGTTGGTCCTTGTTGCACTTATTCCATTTGCCTCATATGTTCACTAGGCTCTGGCTCCAGGGCTGAAACAATCATGGAAAGTCTGAAGACAGTGAACTAATGTGGTGTCTGTCCCACTGGGATTTAGCATTTCAGCCGGAGGTGATGCTCCCTTCTCCAGGGCTTACAGGCCTTAGGTGTTTTCAAGAGAGCTAATGCCCTGAACCGCTGAGAAGCTACCAGGGAGCTTAGAAGCTTAACTCTGCAAGGGGAGAAAAAAATGCACCCGGATCTCTTCCTTGTTAAAGAGACATTTGAGAGCACAGAACAATGATTCAGTGTAGTATAATCATTCTGAGTGATACGGCTTTGATGCAAGCAGATTTCTGAGTTTAGTGAAGTTTGAACTTTATAATCCATGCTGGAAAAAAGATTTTTAAAGAATTTTTGATAGTGCTTGAGATTGCTGGAGAATTGTATGTGCTTTTTTCTTTACAAGTTCCATATGTTTTCTAAAAATCAACGTGTTTTATTCTTACAATTTTAAAAACTAAAGTTTTACAGTTAATAAAACGCCGTTTTCTTTACCGAGTTCCACATGGATTTTCGCCTGAAGCGATAAACGCCCGATGTGTGTAAACTACACAGTGGGAGGGGCGGCGTCTGATGCTGGTCCCTGTTATGGATTACGATGGGCGTGGATATAGATGTTGCCACGGCTGCAGTGCACGACAGCGTGTGTATCAAGAGCAACAGCTGTAGGGGCCCCTCACTGTGAGTGCCGGGCTTGCAGAACAACGGTTCTCCATTCAGTTCTCTGGGCCAATAGCACTTAGAAGTCCACAGTGATAGCGTCTTGGGACTAGACAGCCCCCCCCCCCCCACTTGCTCTGGTGTGTCCGTCACTGTTTTGCTTTCCACACAGAAGAGCCCCCGTCTCTAAGTGGCCTGTCCACATCTAAGCCTGGCCACGGTGTCTGTGTTGCGATGCTCTCTTTGTGTTTGTGTTAGGAGGCTGCTGCGCGCTGCTGTCGTATTTAATGAGCCTTTATTAGACACACTCCCTGAGGGTCTTTTGTCAATAGAAGGTCCAACTTTAAAAACCACTCAATATACATTTAATCAAATATGCGCTCTGAGAATGAAAGACAGACAGTGTTTACCACTTGGTCTAAGTCTCCCAGACACTGATATTTGCATTTGTCATAAATATCACTAGCATTTCCTCATCTGGCGTCTTAGCCTGGGCTTTGATAACAAAATACCACAGACATTTATTTCTCACAGTTCTGGAAGCTGGAAAGTCCAAAATCAAGGGGTCAGGTCATTTATTTTGGTGAGAGCTGTCTCCCTGGTGTACAGATGGCTGTCTTCTTGCTGTGTTTTTACCTGGCAGGAGAGAGGGAGAGGGAGGGAGGGAAAGAGGGGGGGAAGGAGGACGGATGCTCTGGTATTTCGTCTACAAGGACACTAGTCCCATCATGGGCATCACCCCCATGACCTCTAAACCTAATCTAATTATCTGCCAAAGGCCCCACCTCCAAATACCTTCCTGGGAATTAGGGCTTCTGCATATGAATGTCTTGGGGGTGGGTCAGGGAGACACAATTCACTCCACAGCACCTGGGTCTGCCACCCTCTGATCATCTCACTATGGGTTGGGGTAGGAGAGGGTGAGGGGTCCACATTTCAGTCTTTCAAGGTCAACTGTTTTGGTCTTATTATATACTGTGTTTCATGCTTTCATTTTATTGTTCCTTCTCCTACAAGGTCCCTTCAGTAATAGGTATACTTGTTTATTTTATCATTAGTTATTTTGCAGGCAATGCATTTTTCAATGGATTTTTTCTTCTAGAAATGCCTCATAAACAATCCTATTATTCAGTTTCCAAGTTGTGGTTACTGGCATGACCTGCAATCTCATCGGTCCCAATGTCTGTCCCTGACGCACACATAACGACGCCACTGGTTGTGATACTGTCTCTTCTGTGAGCTACTGTGTCTGCTTTTATTCTTCACACACAGCACAGTCTTCTCTAAGTATCTATTGTTGTCTAGTTAAATAACTCTGAACTTTTAAAAAAATCCCCAAATAAAATATTCTTATTTTAAAAGGGTTGAATATTCTCACACGTACATATTGCATGATTGATATTAATACAACAAAATTATGGAAACATTTATATGCAAAATTAAGCAAACTTTAAGTGAAAGTATGTTCTCCTCACTTTGAGGTATGTCTGGAAATGGAATTGCTGAGTCATATAGGAAGCTCTATGTTTAACATCTTGAATGCCAGCCAAAATGCTGTCCAAAGCAGCTGCACCCCTTTACGACCCCATCAACAATGTATAAGGGTTCCATTTTCTTTATGTCCTTGCTAGCATTTGTTATTGTTTGCCTTTTTTATTCATCCTAGTGGATGTGAAGTGCTGTCTCATCATGGTTTTGATTAACATTTCCCTAATGACTTTGAGTATTATTTCATGTGCTTATTGGCCGTTTATAGATCTTCTTTGGTTACATGTCTATTCAAGTCCTCTGTTAATTTTGTCTACCTTAATGGAAATATATTTGACATATAACATTGTGTAAGTTTAAGGTATACACTGTGATGGTTTGATATGTATTGACATTATGAAATGATTACCACGGTAAGGTTAGTTAACACATCCATTGCATAGTTACCATTTGTGTGTGAGTGTGTGCGTGTGTGTGTGTGTGGTGAGATCATTTAAGATCTCTCTTAGCAACTTTCAAGTATATAATACAGTATTGTTAACCATAGTCATCATGCTGTACAGTAGATCCCTAGAACTTATTCATCTTATAACTGGGAATTTGTGCCCTTTGATCACCATCTGACACTTCCCCCACCCCTTGGACTCTGGCAACTACCAATTTATAAAAAATAAAAACAACCCAAATATCTATCTACCGAGGAATAGATAAACAAAATATGGTGTATCTATACTGCGGAATATAACTGGCAATTAAAAGAATAAGCTGCATGCATGCTACAACATGGATGAAACTTGAAAACATCGTGCTAAGTGCTAAGAAAAGACATTCACCAAAGTCTACACTGTTTCCATTTATAGTTCCACAACAGGCAAATACGCAGAGACAAAGTCGCTTAGGAGCTGCAGGGGACCGGGGGAGGGAGAGGACAGGGCAAGATTACTAATGTGTATGAGATTTTTCTTCTCAAGTGAAAAAGTATTCTAAAATTAGAAAATGGTGAAGGTTAAACAACTCTGCAAATATACTAAAAGTAAGAAACCAAAATACAAAATTGTACACTTCAGAAGGATGAATTGTATGGTACGTGACTTATATCTCAATAAAACTGTTAATTTGTTTTAACTAAGCAAATGCCGTTCTTGTCTTTACCTGCGAGAGTGTGATGGTCTGCCACAAGACCTGTAAGCAAGATTAAGGATTTGGGAAATTGAATAAATATAGCCTTTTATTTCCTCAAGGAAATTATCAGGGGCAGTAACAGGTTTCCCCCAACTTTTATTCTGAAAATTTTCAAACCTACAGAAACACTGAAAGACTAGTATAATAAACACTCAAATACACTCTGTCCATATCCGACAATTATTAATACGTTAATAACTGTTAACGTATTACCACCTGTGTGTGCGCATGTGCATCTGAATGATCAGATGGTGAGTCGCAGATATCATGGTCCTCTCTCATCAATACTCCAGATCCAGAATGTGTCTCCGAAGGACAAGGATGTTCTCCTGTATAACCTCAGCACCGTCACCGGCAACAGACCCACAGGTGACAGTATGTGTAGCATCCTAGTAGATGATACACAGTCAGTAGTCTTGTTTCCCCAGTGCTCCCAGCAAGGCACTTTATGGCTTTTTATGGCCCAGATCCAGGATCAAATCATTGCCTGACATCTAACATCTTTCAATCCAAGACGGTCTCCCTACTTCTTTTATCTTCCATGTCACTGACATTTTTAAGGAGTCAAGGCCAGTTATTTTTTTAAATGTCCTCTAATTTTTTTTAAAGTATAGATTCATGTTACACACTTTGGGCAAGAATATCACGTGGGTGATAATGTATCATATCTGAAAACATGATATCAGCTGTCCCAGTCTTAGTGAAATTCAGTAGAACAACTTGGTTAAAGGTGGGGTATCTGTCAGACCTCTCCAGTGCAAAGGTACCTTTTTAATTCCTAATTAATAAACAATCTTTGTAACTAATAAGTAATACAAGTGAATATTCTGTTCCCCCAAATAATGAAACAGATACTACGTGCTAAGAATTTACGGGGAGTATTTCTGATTTCCAGTGAGCATTGCTGGCTGTGTCTACCCTGGGCTGCCTGGTGGGAAAAGCCTGGGGGATTGTCGGTTCTCAAGTTAACGGTGTCACCGCAGCAAGGATGTGGGGTTGGGGAGTATTTCTTAATCTATATCAGTAGTATAATCACATGGAAATTTGAAGACTTAATAGAAGTCTAATAAAGTGATGTTGCAAACTCCTTCTATACATTCTGCTTATTTTTAAAATAGATTTAATAGCACCTAATTCTGTAGATTGGTGCCAGGAGACAGGAGCTGGATGGTATGCAAATGCCCACGGAAAACGTCTATGCTCTTGGACGTGGTTAAACTGTTGTTTCTGTCCCAAGAAGAGCGCGTCTGAATAAACTGCAAGTTGAGGAGAAGCTTAGAGATACCGCTTTGCTTTTCTAGAGCACTTTTGTGCCCAACCACTGGACGCACTCAAATCATCATTCAATCTACCTCTAGGAGACATACAGGTGGTAATGTACTACCTACATCATTTCCTTCGAGGGCTGGAGAAAACCAGAGCACAGAATTGTGACCTGCTCTGTGAATCCATCCGCATCCCTGCAGGGGTGGGAGTGCCTCTATGCTTTCCTGCTCATTTCTTTAACGTTAATGAAAAGCAGATTAATTTTTTCATTGGAGGTTGCTATGAGATAAATGAAAGGTGAGGTCAGCTGGGTCTGTTCCTGCTTGAAAATTGCGCAGTCACATCTTCTGAGACACCTTCTTAATTCTAAAACTATCCTGGAGTAAAAGGAGAAATTTAGACCAAGAGATTGAATGAATGCTGAGGAGCGGGGAACAAAGAAATTAAGGAAACACTCAAAATATCTCAAGGATTTAGTTCGGAGGCAAAGCTAGGAATTTAGAGTCTTATTATCCTGGTTTTGAATGGGATTTCAAAACACTAATTAGTGCCCAAACTCTCCCCCCAAGCAACCTGTTTCACTCAAAGGCTAGTGAGGAAGCAGAATTAGAAGTGAAAGGAATGATTCTCTAGGCGGCTTTGTTGCCCTTCTTCCCCATCTCACTTAGGACTTAACCATGGGGGAAACCACCGGCAGGAATAAGCTACAGTCTGTGTGAGAGAGACGGGGTCCCTGGGGCTGCAGGTGGCATCAGGAACACTGCTCAGAGCAGGATAGATGGTCTGTGAATTGGGGGTGGGGCAGTAGCAGTTCTGGAAGAACGTGGACTTGGTGGTTAGCCTCAAAGCAGATCACACTGGCCAGCTGGAAGCTTTGCCCACTGAGTTGGGCACACAATGATTCAAGCACTCTGGCTAGATGTGGGACCCATCTGCCAGACCTTCCAACCAGGGTCAGGCTCAGGACCTCCTTCTGTTACCTTCACAGCTGCATATCCTATATAAATGTTAAGGATGGACTTCCTTCAACAAGTTTATATTCTGAAACACAATGTTGAAAAGTACAAACACATCAGTTTGTGAAGTTTAGATCCATACGCTGAAGGAGGGAAGCGCACCCGTTCACTGTCAGAGCCCCTCACATCTGCAGTTCCGATCACTTTCACCTTTTTCTCCTGGAGAGCAAGTGTGTGTTAAGTTGGTGGGAACCCACATTTTTACTGACTGAACCCAGATAATACTATTGACAGAATGGGTGGTATCAGAATCCCCACCACCGCAAACCTAGCTTAGACATTATTACGGGAAAAAGAAAATACTTCCAGTATGCGTAGAAGCCAAAATGGGACCATGACACCTCCACGAACCTTCAGAGCTACCAGCTGACAACAGCAAGATGTGAAACAATGACCCGAGCAACAGCAAGGTCTCCGCTAAGGGCCTGCGTGCTGAGTGTTTCCTGGAATCACAACAGCTAACATCTTTATTAAGATCCGGTGATTTTGTTTGTTTGGAGCAAACTAATTTGTACTTATTTGCATGAAACACATTCAGTTCCCTCCCTTCGACTAAAAATAGTTTCAATTCCTATCCATTGGGCAGGTCGCCTGTCTGGGTTTTAGACGTGGACGTGAAGCCCCCAGGACCCTTGATGAGCTATTGCTTTAGCCACAAAAGGACTGAAGGACACAGTATTAGAAGTGAGGAGGGAAGAACAATGAGAAACAGTTGATGAGAGTTCCAAATGGAAACAAGAGAGGAAAAGAAGCAGACAGATTTTCCTAAGAAATAATAAAAGAAACGTTTTTAGTTTCTACATTACAAGGTTCCATTGAGTGTCCTGAGTAAAAATGGAGGGGAGAAACGGAAACTTCTCATGGAAATTAGCTGATTGCTTCCCAGCCCCCATTTCCCCTCTCTCCTTCCCGACAGTCTTTTATCTCTGATGGGGACCTGTGGTCCCCGAGAAGCAGACTCCACGTCCAGCCCTAGGGCTGGATGCTGTAGTCTATTTCATCTCTCTGGCTACAGAGATTGGTTCAAAAGTGGACAGGCTACTTATGCAGCTTCAATTGGTGACTCCCAGGTTTTCTGGGAATGCAGAGATAAACCATTTGAATGAGGAATGCTGGATCCCAGACAAGGAAGCTGGGAGCTGGTGGCAGCCAACCTGGTCCCCTGGCTTGATGCTGGAAGGCTGAGTGGAGATGCAGGGAGAAACCGAGTCCTTGTCGGCACCCATGTCTCTGTTACTGGAGCACGTAATTCCCTTATTGTTCAAGCTCATTTGGGCTTGGGTTTGTTTCTCTCTGTTAATGAGAATGATTTATAATTGAATCTGAGTAAAAGAAATCTCATCAAGAAATTTCAGAACAGCCAGGATGAAGCTATAGTTCTAAAACCTTCTTGCAAGAAAAAATTAAGTACATCACCTACAAGGAAACGATCAGGCTGACTGTCAATTTTTCAGCAAAATTACCAGGTGGTAAAAATCGTGGGAAAATATCTCCCAAATTTCGAGGGAAAATTATTTTTATCTTAGAAATTTATGTAGTGAATCTCTTCTCAAGTGTGAAGCCATGACATTTTCAAATTTACATTTTTAAGTTCGCCTTCCACTACTCTTTCTTAAGAAGTTGCTTAAAGATGTGTTTTCAGAGAAACGAGGGGCTCGAACAAGGGAGAGGAAGACACGGACTGGAGGCTGCACCCGCTCAACCCAATAAGGGATACAGGGATGTCCTGGGACAGCAGCTGTGCCCCAGCCTGAGGGGTGGTCTGCATGAGTGGGTGGGGGGAGAGCCTGGGGCAGACACCTCTGCAGGAGTGGTCGCTTGTGGGAAAAGCTGACCTGATGGGGCAGATTGGAAAGAAAAGTCACCTGGAAAAGCAAGCAGTTGAAAAAGTTAGGCAGATGTTTACTATAGTGAAGAAGATGCTGTATAAAAATTTCACGGCACACAATCGCTATCAGGGATAATAGTAAGAACACAGACTATTGCTTAGTTATCACAAGATGTGACGTGGCACCATTGGGAGAATGTGAGATGGCTTTTGAAGAGCCCATTCACATCATGACACAGTGAAATGCACCCTTACTGCCTATAACTTATAGATAATTATGAATAGTTAACAAATGTTGTATTTTACAACGAAGCGGTGATGAATTTTATTTTTGTTGTTTTCTTACATTTTGGAACCCTTTTTTTTCTCAGGTTTCACACATAAGCGCTTGAAAATCTCATAGGTCCTAAGCAATTATCTATAGTGCCTCATAGATAGGACGTGATGGGAGCAGTGTTAGGACAACACGTCATCATCTGCTGTAAAGTGAATCAACTGGAAAAACAGTGAAATTGTGATTAATGACAAAATCAACAACTTACACGTATTGAGGGCTTACCACATGCCAGGCTTGTTCCAAACACTATTTATGTGTTATTTTATTTAATGATCTCACTGACTACATGGTATTGGTATTATCGCTTCTATAGATAATGAACGGATGGATTTTAACCTCTAGCCTAGAGCCGCCCATGCAATATTTCTCCAGAACCTGATGACATCTAAAACAAAAATCAAGAAAGAGCAGAGAAGCACGGTATTTAGAAACATGACAGTCAATACCAGCAGAAAAAAAAAAAAGAAAAAACTTAAAGTGATCATTTGAAGAGTGGGTTTGCAGGTAGGAAGTGGTAGAGAAAAAAAACTGCTAATTTTTACTTATAAACTTTTTGTACTGTTTGATCTTTGAATATCTGCCTGTATTAATTTACAAACTTTTAAAAAATAAAATAAAGAACATGAAAGCAACAAATGGCATAATTCTGGCCCCAGACAAGCTTTTTCCATGTTACTTTCCACGTGGAGTTGAACTTAGGTGAGCGTTTGTCAGAGTTATTACTACCTGAGTCATGGTAGCAGAACAGAAGGCTCCAGCAGGACCACTGCAATTCCCAGGAGCCGATTCTCCTCTGCCTCGCCGCACTGTGATGCTTTTCACTCAGTTTTAGACTAGAATTCAAATAGTGATGTGAGAAAGAGACACGAAGAACTTCAATAAAATATTTGCATTCTGAGTTAGTTGCATTCAGGAGCAATGCCATAGCCTGCTCTCCACTTACATATTGAAATTCCTACTCCTTTGCTCATTTGCCCAATAGCATTTAATTGACAAATGTTAGCAGATGTGAATTTTTTCATGGTAGGTCCTGTTGGTGGAGGAAACTGCTAGGTACATATGAGCTAAATCAGAGGCAAACAGAAACTTAGCTGGAGTGTGTGTGCATGTGTGTGTGTGCGTGTGTGTGTGTGTGTGTGCGCGCGCGCGCCTGCATGTTGGGAGGGGTTTAGAGATACAGACCCTAATCTCATCTACTGAATTAATCTAATTCCTGAAAGCTTGAATCTTTGGGTCTTATTCCAATAGTTAAAATATCCTAACCTAGTTGATCTTTGTACTCAGACATATTTGATCTAGACAGTGCGTTATAAGGAATTGAATTCCTTCTCTTTTTTTTTTTTTTGCGTACGCATGACTCTCACTGTCGTGGCCTCTCCCGTTGCAGAGCACAGGCTCCGGACGCGCAGGCTCAGCGGCCATGGCTCACGGGCCCAGCCGCTCCGCGGCATGTGGGATCTTCCCGGACCAGGGCACGAACCCGTGTCCCCTGCATCGGCAGGCGGACTCTCAACCACTGCGCCACCAGGGAAGCCCCTGAATTCCTTCTTTAGCTTAGTTTTGGGCATTCTGTCTCATATTATAATGCAGTGCTAGAACAAAGATCTTTTGAACACTCAGCGATTGTTCATTTTTTTCCCAGGAAACTATGTCCATGTCAAGAATTTCTCCTACTGGGGCATCATCACTCACCACCACTGGCAAACACGCAGCTGAAGACTTACAGAGATAGAGTGCAGGTAGGGTGACAAAAGTCATGGTAAACCTCATTGACAATATCCTTCTTTCTGACAGAAACTTACTGAGACACAGGATCTGAAAAGATGTAAGGTTGGTGAAAACTGAGAACTTTTAAGGTTTGATTCTCTTGCAGTGTAGGAAGGTGAGTTATTAAATATCCCCAATGCATCCTTAAATTTTTAATGCATACAATGAACAAGGCAGACCACACAACATGGAAACAACAGAAAACTTGTCATTCCCACGCAGGAGAAAGGATGGGGTGGGCATGTACCAGGTGACAAGTCATGGGACACAGAAATGGGAAGTTGAGGAACAGGTAAGGTAAAAACATTGAGACAAAGGCTAATGTTTTGTTTCAAACTTCAAAGAATGTTGTCAGTGAACTGTGTAATGATTCTCAGTCTTCTCCTGCCATCAGGGAAGTTCTGAGATGCCCAGTATCTGGTAGTCAAGCCATCAGGGTCCATGACACCATTTTTTTCCCATCAGTTGAGTAATCCAGCCGTAAGTGAAATCAAATTCTTCTTTCCTTACTTTTTATTGATTCAGTATTTTGTTTTAGTAGTCTCTGCTTTTGTGTCAATAGACTCACAAATAACTCAGAATCCTTTCCACATCTATCACCAGGCTCACAGGGCTGCTGTCAGCAGAATCTTCTTTCCATCGTCTCTTGAAAACCAATGATGTGCCCAGCTCCGGGGTGATGATGGCTTTTGCCCTATTTTCCATGTTTTCTTCAAATCCTGCTGAGTAACCTTTAAGTAAAATTTCTGATAACTTGTGAATCAATTAAATCCCATTTTATTTCTCCACCTTTCAATAAGAATAAGAGTCATTGTTGTTGGAACCTTGGAATCAGCATTTGTTTGCATATTCCAAGGCTTTTTGTCTCCTGAGACATCAAGGGCCATGGCTGCCCTTGCTGTTTACAACCAGGGAGGTCAGGTGGATGACCTGTTTCAAAGTTCACTGTCACCCATTGTCTGAATGTGTCTTCCTCTCATTACCTGTAGGTGTGTGACAGGGGAAATAATACTCATCCCAGTTTTCACTATTAATATAACGGGGAAGTATGTTGAACCATAAAATTTTAGCTTTTTCTAAGTTGACATTCTCTTGACTTCCTCTCTACAAGGAGAAAGTGAAGTTCAGCATCACAATGTCTGAACAGTTTTGAAGTACAATTAATATGTTTTTGTTAAATAAAGACCAAAATTTACTTAGATGGGTTCTCTCAGAAACAAAGAACTTTAAAAAAATCTAACTCCACCAACTCTTTCAAGCCATTTAGGAACTGCCAATAAATTTTTAAGGAAGAAGGAATGAAAGGAAGGAAGGAAGGAAAGAAGGAAAGAGGGAAGGAAGGAAAGAAAGAAAGAAGGAAAGAGGGAAGGAAGGAAAGAAATAAAGAAAGAAAGAAGGAAAGAAAGAAAGAAAGAAAGAAGAAAAGAAAAAAAGAAAAAGAAAGAAAGAAAGAAAGAAAGAAAGAAAGAGAGAAAGAAAGAAAGAGAGAAAGAAAGAAAGAAAAGGAATGACTCCTGTACCAGAGTTAAGTCTGGGACCTTCTAACTTACATGTCTCTTCAATTACGTCAGTTGAATATGCTTTTAAGAAATTCACTTTAAACATTCAGTCAGTTGGACTGAAATTTTTTTCTTCAAGTTTTAATACCATAAATTATTTTAAAAATATTAAAATGTTCACAAGACCACAGATTCAAATAGGAAAGGCAGGAAAGTACATGCCCAGTCATGAGCTACCATGGTGGTTTCCAGCTTGGAGGAGTCATAGACCAGAAACACCTTGAAAAATCTTTCAAGGGAATTGAACCAAATTACCAACTTTTGATTTTACTAAGTAAGAAAAAACAAGTGAGGAAAATTAACACACCAAACAACAAAACAAAAACAAAAAAAATGATCACAGAATAAGAATTTTTTATTTAAAAAAAATTTAATTTTTAAATTAAATGAGTTTAGCTTTATGAGAAGTGCAGTGTATTTTTCTGATTTCTTTCATAAGCTCTTACTTGAGAGATGAAAACCTTAATACAAAATAGCCTGGGTAGTTTTATTACTGCGTAGAAATCACTGAGTTAAAGGGCTGACACTTCACTCAGCACCGTTTATGGAAAAGTTCAGAATATGAAAAAAAATCTTCGTTGGAAGCTCTGCTCCTTCCAGATGAATGAATAGTGTCATCGGGGACTAGAAAAGATAAAAACAGACACATCTGCTCTGCTGCCATCATCCTTAACAAATACAGCAATCTGGAAATGAAGATAAAAAAGATAGATGAACATTTCCAAAAGTATGTTGCATAAAGCACGACTTTCAGAAGCTGTTCTGTGAAAAGTGGCCAAAGACGGGTCGGTGATGTTTGGAGTTTCGTGACGGATTGTGATGTATGGAAACTCTGAGAAACTGCCATGCTGGACCAGAAAACCTGATGAATTCTGTCCAGCTACTGTCCACGTACATTTAAGCTCAGAACTCCCCTTGTAAGAACTGTGAACCTGGAACACGTCACGTTCTCCAGTGTTTCACTCATCTGTGTGACACTTAGGAGAGCTTTCAGGAAATTAAGGAATTAGTCTAGGCACTGAAATTGTACCGTCTTGAATTATATCCAGTGACTTGAATCATATCCAGTCACTCATTAATTCACATTCACTGAGCAGTAACTGCAGGTAAAATAATATCCTAAACAATGTGAAGAATTAAATAATAAATGAGTAAAGTATAAGGGGTCTAACTTCAAAGATCATAATCTATAAAGAAAAATAAAACTTATTCAAGGAGCAAAAATAAAGTATAAGCACATTAAATCAAGTTGAAGATAAATTATTCAGAATCACTGAAGGTCGAAAATAAAGAGGAAATAAAATTGGGTTGAAGATATACAGGTTTCTCACAGGTTTTTTTTTCCTAAGCTAAATATTAAATAATTAATTTATTTCATAACTCTGAAAAAGTCATTTAACCGCCCCTGATCTCACTTTCCTTACCTGAAAATGAGAAAATTAAGCTAAACTTTTCCTTCCTGCTCTAAAGCTTGATGCCGTGATTCTGACAGAATTTCCCATCCGGCAAAAATGACATTTGAAGAAAGATAGGGATTTTCTTTTATCAAAACAAGTCGATAGTTCTTCTGTCGCCCATATTCAGATCCCTGGAGATTATTCCAGATGAAAAATTCCATATGGCAGTTGTGGAAAGTAATGCACTTGACAAATAGCCCCCAGAGCAATTTAAGGGCAAGGAGGGCATGTCTCTAATTCACGCCCCACACCAGTGCCACATTAATCTTCCTACAAGACAGGTTGGGCACACTGGACCTTGCCCAAAACACTTTAATAGTTTTCCACGGCACACAGCTACCCATTTCAAACTGCCTTGAACGTATGTCCCAAGATTCCATTCTTAATTACAAATTATTGGGTTGCAAAGAAAACAATGTTCATGAGCTACTTGATGCAAAAGAGAAATATATTAAAAGAAGCGGGGATACTCTTGAAACACAGGGCAGTAGGTACAGCTGGATTTGCTAAGGACTTCACTAAGGAAGGGAATCATACAGAATCAAGATCCTTATGTATTTATTTTTATCGGGATAGCATTCTAGGACCACAAAGTTCACCATGTTGGAGTTTTCATTTCACTGGTTTCTCGTATATTCAAAGGTTGTGGAACCAGCAGCGTTGTCTGATTCCAGGACATTTTCAGCACCCAAAGAAACCCACACTCGTCACTGTCACTCCCTACTCACCTATCCACCCTCCTGTAGCAAAAAATAATTTATTTACTATCTCCATGGATCTTCCTATTCTGAATATTTTATAAAAATGGAATAACATAATAGGAGGCCTTTTGTGTCTGCCTTCTTACAGTTAGAAAGTATTTTCAAGGTGGACCCACATTGTAGCATGTATCAGGGCTTCATTTCTCTTATGGTTGAATAATATTCAATTGTATTGTTAGGCCATGTTTTGTTTCTCTATCCATCAGTTGATAGACATTTAGACTGTTTCCATTTTTTGGCTATTCTGAATAATGCCGCTATAAGCATTCATTTGCAAGTTATTACATAAGCATATGTCTTCTTTGGAGTGGCATATGCCCAGGAGTGAAATTGCTGGATCATGTGGTATCGGGGATTGAACTTTGTTTACCTCCCCACACCCAATTGATATGTCGAAGTTGTAACCCTCATGCAACCTCATTTGGAAATAGGGTCATTGCAGATGTGATTAGTTAAGATAAAGTCATCTTCATTGGAGTAGGCCTGGTGTCCATGTAAAATGGGGAGATTTGCACACAGACACACTACCTGAACAGGAAGGCAAAGATTGCAGGGATGTGTCTACAAACCAAGGACCACCAACCATGGCAACAAACACCAGAAGCCTGGAGAGAGGCAGGGAACAGATCCTCCCCCAGAACCCTAGGCAGGAACCAACTCTGTGGACGCCTTGGTCTCACACCTCCAGCCTCCACAACTGTAAGACTATACAGTTCTGTTGTTGCAGAACATAATACTTCGCTCTGGTAGCCCCGGGAAATTAATCCATATGGTAATTCTACGTCGGATTTTTGAGGAACTGTCTAAGTGTTTTTCCAAAGTGAGCCACAACTACTGAGCCTGTGCTCTAGGGCCCGCGAGTCACAACTACTGAAGCCCGTGCGCCATAACTACTGAAGCCGGCATGCCTAGAGCCTGTGCTCTGCAACAAGAGAAGCCACCGCAATGAGAAGCCCACGCACCGCAATGAAGAGTAGCCCCCGCTTGCTGCAACTAGAGAAAAGCCCACGTGCAGCAACAAAGACCCAATGCAGCCAAAAATAAAATAAATAAATAAATAGATAAATAAATAAAAAAGAAAGAAAGAATGCCAGCAGTTTACTTGCTCCGTGCCACACCCTGTGCTCACTTAATACTTCTTCTGGATTATCTCATTTGGTCTTCCCAGCACCTAGTAAGGTAGGAAATACTGCGATGTCCATTTTATAGATGAGGAGGTTGAAGCCCAGAGAGGTTAAGTAACTTGCCCAAAGCCACAGAGATAACAAGCAGCAGATAGCACATAAAAACCCATCTGCTCACTTTTTTTTTTTTTTTGCGGTACGTGGGCCTCTCACTGCTGTGGTCTCTCCCGTTGCGGAGCACAGGCTCTGGACACGCAGGCTCAGCGGCTATGGCTCACGGGCCCAGCTGCTCCGCGGCATGTGGGAGCTTCCCGGACCGGGGCACGAACCCGCGTCCCCTGCATCGGCAGGCGGACTCCCAATCACTGCGCCACCAGGGAAGCCCTATTATATCTATTTTTAAATGAATTATAGCCTTTCTAAGAAATGTCACAATACTTCTACATGCAACACATTATTGGAATAACACATTATATCTAAGAAAATCTATGTCAGTCATCTAACTCGGGATATACAATCTTTTGCCCAAATTCTTACAGACGGGCCCCACTGATGCCTAACCTTCCCAGCGAAAGTGAGCACTTGTTTGAACCGCTTGTTTTCTCCCAGTGGGTGTGTGTCCTCAGCTTCCCGCTGGGCCCCCCACTGATGCCAGGGACGGGAAGCTGAGGGCTGACTCAGAAAACACTCTTTCTAGCTACGGGATTGAGGCAGCCGCTGGGCTCCTCAGTGGGGCCCGCTGACGCCAGGGGAGGACGGGGGGCATGGCAGCCTCACCGAGTCGCAGTCCTCACACCTTGCCCCCGCCAACCCTCCCCCTGCTGGTGCCCTGAAGGTGAGCGGGTCCCGCCTCCCTCTGGGCGTCCCTGGCTGTAAGTGGCGGGATGGAGGGGAGTGCCGAGTAGCCTGGCCGCCTTCGGGTGTTAAACCTTCCGGCTGCTCGGTGAGGGGCGAGGCTCAGCTCACAGGGGGATCCTGCCTCTGAGGGGAGGGGCTTCAGAGAGCTGCTGCTTTGCACAGTGGGTGGGAGGTGGGACAGAAGACCTGAAGAGACATTTTTCCAAAGAAGATGGCCAGACAGTAAACAGGCATGTGAAAAGATGCAAAACGCCAATGAGATATTGCCCCACACCCGTCAGAATGGCCATCATCAAAAAGTCTGCAAATAACAAATGTTGGCCAGGATGTGGAGAAAAGGGAACTCTTGTTCACTGTTGGTGGGAGTGTAAATTGGTGCAGCCACTATGGAAAACGTTCTAGAGGTTCCTCTAAAAATTAAAAATAGGACTACTATATGATCCAGCAATTCCACTCCTGGGAATATACGGGGAAAAAATGAAAACACTAATTTGAAAAGATACATGCACCCCAATGTTCATAGCAGCATTATTTGCAATAGTCAATATATGCAAGCTACCCAAGTGTCCACCGACAGATGAATGGATAAAGAAGATGTGGTACATATGTACAATGGAATATTACTCAGCCATAAAACCCAAAAAATTCTGCCATTTGCAGCAATGTGGATGGACCTAGAGATTATTATGCTTAGTGAAATAAGTCAGACAGAGAAAGACGAATACTGTATGATATCCCTTATATATGGAATCTAAAAAATAAAACAGAAATAGACTCACAGACATAGAGAACAAACGAGTGGTTACCGGTTGGGAGAAGGAAAGGGGCAGGGGCAAGATAGGGGTAGGGGATGAAGAGATACAGACTACTATGTATAAAATAGACAAGCAACCAGGATATATTGTACAGCACAGGGAATCATAGCCATTATCTTGTAATAACATATAATGGAGTATAATCTATACAAATACTGAATCACCATTCTGTACACCTGAAGCTAATATAATATTGTAAAGCAGCTATACTTCAGTTTTTAAAAAGTCAGTGCTAAGTAGATACTGTGGGACTCCTTGAATGTAAAGTAGGAAAGCAGGTGGACCAGGCTGTTGATAGAGGTCAGTGGTGGTTACTGTGGGGAGGGTAGTGACTGCTAGAGCTCACAGGGACTCCTGGGACACAGCTGTGTCCTGTGCCTGGTTGCTGGTCACACAGACATGCTCACTGATATAATGAATATTATCCTCCAAGAGAAAGTGTAAAGAATAGTTTACTAGAGGGAAGCCGCGTACAAGAAAGAAGTGGGATCTTGAGAAAATGATGTCATCTTTCTCGGAAACAGTAAGAACGTTCTTCTTTATAGTTTGAAATTGCACTGAACTCTTTAATTCCATATTTAAGATTTTCTCACCCTCTCCCCCAAATCCTACTTTGAATACATTAAAAAAACACAAATGGTAGCTATAGATGCTAATTTGCAGCTCTAAATGCCATTTATAAAATCTGTTCTTCATTATTTTAAGAAAAGGAATTATAATCCATCTTTACTATTTCATCCCCCACTTGAAAGACAAAAATCTTGTCAAGGTTAAAAAAAAGGGGGGTTTTCTTTACCCTGACATTACCATTATAATGTATTTATAACTCAGCACTATTTCTATCCTGAAAATAGGGAAAATGCAAATGCGCTAAGATGCTGAAAATTCAAAATCATCAAAATATGACCTCAGCATGACCAGGGCAGAGAAGGAAGGAAAGGCACCGTCCTGATCTCAGGATTATTCTGATAAGTCAGCATTCAGTGTCTTCTTCATGTAGTCAACTTTCCCCAATATAAATTGTTCTAGTTCTGGCACTGTTGTTTCCCAGCCAATTGCTTTTAAAGCAGAACACATTCTCATGCTAAGTAAGTGTGCCTGCCTTGGTGCTGAATATCATTTCTTATTCTAAGACTAGAGTATTAAAAATAAATATTTGCAGCCCCCATGATAACAAAATAAACACACTCCAATGAGAATGTAAGAGCAAAAGAAGAAAAGCATTTAAATGCTGAAATTATTTTAAAAAGAAAGAAAGAAAGAAAACACAAGCAAATGTTTGGCCTTTTAGAACTCATTGGCTTGAATTATTTGCTGATTAGGAATTTTGTTGTTGTTGGGTTTTTTTCCCTTAAATTAGTAGTATCTAGTTAGATAAGCAAATCTATCCTTTTTTGCTTAGATGGACCCCAGTTTATATAACAGCATAGAAATTTATTAATTAATGTTCTACTAATGCAAATAAATGTCCTTCACACACAGCAGACAAATAAAATCACCAACAAAATCATGGTTTAATTATTTCCTTAATAGCAACTTGAAATCAACACATCAACCTAATACCCACTGCCAAGACTTAATTCCCATCATATTCACTTGCTTTTATGTGGTTTCAACCAATCAGAAGATGGAGAAGAGAGAATGCATTTCATTCATATTATAATAACAACTTTAAAAAATTACAGATTTAGTGTTTCAAAGGGAGCAAAACAAGGAAAAGGCAATGAATAAAGAGGACAAGCCCTGGTGTGTTTCATAGCCCCGGCATCCACTTCCAGGGCTGAGGAAAGTAGAATCAACCATCTTATCCCCACTGGCTCCAGCTTCACCTCCAGGATAAATCAAACCGCTGAGCATATGTCCACGGACCCAGGCTCTCAAATTATTTTCCTGATTTGGTCACCAGTTGACGTGATCTTGCAAAGCTTACTTCCTTTTCCTAAGCACAGGTGGTTTTAGAAACAGGTGCCTCTTTTGCGTAGCGGACAATCAGTAAATGATGCTTTTTATAGAAAAGGCGCATTCCATTAAATTGTTCATAACGCATGTTTCCTCAAAACAAATCATATTTTTATTACGGCCCTTCCTGAGGCCGTTATATTCCTATGAAGAAACTATAAATTCCCCAGACACAACATTCAGATTCAGATTCTATTTATGTCTATTGGCTGAGCAATGAAAAAATGTCTGGCGGTATTTTAGGAATGTTCACATACTTCATGAAATTTAATCCTTACAACAATCAGTTATGAAATTTATTTTTTTAATGACAAAAATAAAGCAGTTACTATTTTTTTTCTTTTTTTTTTTTAAACAAATAAGGAGAACTTCCCTGGTGGCGCAGTGGTTAAGAGTCCGCCTGCTGATTCAGGGGACACAGGTTCGAGCCCTGGTCCGGGAAGATCCCACATGTGGGGGAGCAACTAAGCCTGTGCGCCACAACTACTGAGCCTGCGCTCTACAGCCTGCGAGCCACAGCTACTGAGCCCACGTGCCACAACTACTGAAGCCCATGCACCTAGAGCCCATGCTCTGCAACAAGAGAAGCCACTGCAAAGAGAAGCCCACGTGCCACAACAGAGAGTAGCCCCCGCTCGCCGCAACTAGAGAAAGCCCGCATGCAGCAACGAAGACCCAACGCAGACAAAAATATAAATAAATAAATAAATTTATAAAAACAAAAAATATATAAGGATTTGGGGACTCAGAGCGGTTAAGTGACTTATGAGGTGATAGATCTATGAAGTGGTTACACTAGGATTGAAAACTGGGCTCCTTCCTGCATGTTTTCTATGTAATAAACCATTACTGAGAAAAGAGGCGACGACCTCCCAGCAGACTCCCCGCAGGCCCCCAGAAGCCTGGCTTGGCTGCAGTTTTATTTTCACAGCCTTTCACTGACTGTGTGTGGCTTCTGTGGCACTGACTTGCCCCCAGCCCTCATATCTTGTCGCCTGGACCAGAGAAATGGTATCTCTGTCAAAGCACCCAGGGACGTAACAGCTGCTGAGCCAGGAACGTACCTCATTTGTGTGCCCACGATTCCTAAAGAGCTGAGCCGCGGTATTGACCTGCTAGGAGGTACTTGCCTGGAATAAGCGTTTCTTCATTTATTCAGTAAACACTTCATTTTAAGGAATTACACGAGCGTGGCAGGCGCTGCATTAGACAGTGGGAATAAAGCAGAGCCCCCCAGTAACTGTCTAAGTAGGAGACAGACATGTCCACGGTCACAGTTGCTCTGGCTATGTCCCAGGATGTGTGAGGATCCGTCCAGGGCAGAGGGGGCTGCACTGGGCATTCTGGTCAGTCCAGAGAGACTCTTCAGAAATGTCCCTGAGGTTCCAGTGCAGTGAGGGCTCACTTTGCACTGGAGATCTGTAAGTTTGCAAAATTAATTAATGTTGTATACCACCTTACCATTTTACATTAAGAAGCGGAGTATACGACCATTCTCCAGAAGGGCTAATCAGACGAATGGCAGGCCACGTGCCACACTGAACACACTTCCCAATGTCTTGTGGATGGCCTGTTCGCTCCTCGACAAAAAGGGCTGAAGACCAGCAGACTTTCTCAAGATTCCTTGGAGCTGATAAATCCCCCAAAATCTCTGTGTAAGAACATCTGAGGCTTCCTTCCAAGTTCATCAACATTAGACATTAGCAACTTCATCAAAATACCTTTACAATGATGTTTAACCTACAGCCACATGAATAAGCTTTATTTCCTCGTAAGCTGAAATGCTTACACATATTAATTCGTACAGGTGTTGCTAATCTACCTGAGTTCCTTTTGTATGTGGCCCGTTTCCCAAATCGTGCAAACTTACCATTTTTGTCTGCATTCTCTCCAGGTTTCTCTTTAATGCCTAGATACCGATGCTCTTCAAAGAGATGGGAAAATAGGTGAGGAGGCAACAGGGGAGAAGACTTAGGCACTTTAACTTGGGGGTTCTCATTTACAACAGCTAAGACAGCCCTTTCATTTAGGGACTCCGTGGGTTTTAGCGCAGAAAAGCCTAATCACAGGAACTCAGACATCAGCAGAGTCTGGGAGCCCAGACAGAAACAATGACAGGCTGGATATAAAGTCTAGTGTTTTGACTTTTAAGTCCACGTAGCCTGATCCTCTTAGAAAGAGCTTGGGCAGAGTGCTGATCAGATGCCCCATGGGCTGTGCTGCACTCAGGGACCACAGGACCCTAGCTGGCAAAGAGGAACCAAGGAAGAGCAATGCTGTCTTCGGACCACGGTGTTTCTGACAGGATCCTGCGGTGACAGCAGCGCCCCTCAGCTCCTGCTGCTCACACAGCTGTGAGAAAAGGGAGGAACAGTCCCAACGCACGGACAGCATCTGATGTGTCTGTAATGCTGTGTAGTGTTCAGGTTCTCAAATACAACTTTCAAAAAATTGGGGGAAATGCTGGCGTGTCCGGGGGGAACTAGCTGGAGGCAGGGAGCTCACGTGATCCCTGTGGTCACAATGATGCTTTGATCAGCAATGTTCCTAAAACAGTTCACAGGCCAGTTTGGTTCTTTCAGAAAAGTAGTACGTGACACTGTAGGAAAATCCAAACATTCGGATGATACAGAGACTTAGGAATTTTGTGTGATCTATGAAAGAATAAAGGCGAGTTTTTAGCTGATTTTATGAAGCCTGCTTGTAAAATAACTAACCGGGGAAACAGGAGAAGGAGCAGAGCGAGGACAGGCTGTGATCTGTCAATGTCTCCCTTATAAATTCCTAGAGGGAAGGTCGGGGCCAAGGGCATGGTGGGCCCTGGGGGCACAGGTGTAACTGGGGCCGGGTGTGGATGGGGAGGGAGAGAAATGGGAGGGAAGGGGGAGGGAAGGCGCTGACCACATGGGGCAGGAGATGGGTCTGGGAGTGCATAAGACCAGAATAAAGAGTAAAGCAAGAGGGCTTCCCTGGTGGCGCAGTGGTTGAGAGTCCGCCTGCTGATGCAGGGGATGCGGGTTCGTGCCCCGGTCTGGGAGGATGCCACGTCCCGCGGAGCGGCTGGGCACATGACCCATGGCCGCTGAGCCTGTGCGTCCGGAGCCTGTGCTCCGCAACGGGAGAGGCCACAACAGTGAGAGGCCTGCGTACCGCCAAAAAAAAAAAAAAAAAAAGAAAGAATAAAGCAAGAAAAAACAAACACGTAACTGGACGTAACACGACATGATATCAAAGTCAGTGAGGAAAGGATTAAGGATTCATAGAGTATCTTAACGACATAGCATAGAAATGGAGCTTTTTAAAGCCAAACCATGAGTAAGTATAGGAATATAATTAGTATAATTACTTCCTGGATAAAGAAGAGGACCAGTAGGAAGTGGGAAAGATGGCTTGCAGCCAATAGCTAGTTTATGTCCAAAAAGAGTCAGAGTGAGGGAAAGACTTCTTTTTCCGTATCAGCCAGATCGTATTATTCCACGTAAGATCATAATCTCACTCTCTGCAACGTCCCAGATCCCGGAACGAAGTTGCAAGTTAAAATGAACAAACAAACACAATCCCTGTTTGGATTTGCAGACACTGAGGCGGGAGCCCGTCCACTCACAGCAGTGGGATGGGAGGGAGTCCTCGTCTGAGCCCTGGTGCCTGGTGACAGGTGGGCTTGGGTGGCACTGGCAGCAAGCTTTTCACGGCTGTGAACCTTGCTCAGGTTTCCAAAGCTCAGGTGTGCAGGAGGGAGGGGTTGAGCGAGGCGCTGGGTCCTTCTGTAAGGGAGCCTCAGTTTCCCCATCCTGAAGCTGAGAGGATTGACCTCTGTTATCTCTAAGATCTAAACCTCCAAGAGTGAATTTGCGTCTTTACACCTGTTTGTTTTATTTTTTATTTTTGTTTAGTTTTGGCCACACCTCGCAGCTTGTGGAATCTTAGTTCCCTGACCAGGGATCGAACCTGGGCCCTCAGCAGCAAGAGTGCAGAGTCTTAACCAGGGAATTCCCGCATTACACCTGTTTAATAACCCATGGACTGTCTCTAAGGGCTCAGTGGCTCAATTCAATTAAAGTGAGTCCTTGTCAAGCTACTACATGTAAAGGCAAAATAGTAAGAAATGATGTTCCATTGCTACTGATGGGCTCTTACAACCTCCTGGGCTGTGTGCGTGTGTGCGTGTGTGCGTGTGTGTGTGTATTTGCTATTGTCAACGTTCCTCTTTTAGCAGTATTTGTTAAGTATTCTATTTTTTTGGTGATATTGAGCATAATAAGCTAATATGTTTTCCTTTACATGTTAATACTATTTATCAACTTCTTTAGAGAAGCTTATTTAATGTATATTAATCCCCAAAGAAGGCAACTTATTAATACCCGGGAGGCATTATTTTAGAAAGTATGTATTGTCAGATAAATTGGGTTACGTTTTGCCACGGTCAAGCAGAGGGAGCGAGTTTCTCAGCCACTAAAAGCCTCGTGCCGAAGCCAGAGCCCAAGGAGCTACGTACCTGCTTTACTTCAGTGTGTGGCTAACGAGGGCAGCTCTGGCAGAGAATTAGGGCGGAATCCATCCCAATTCCCAGAGTAAAACACCAGAATTAGGTTTTTATATATTTTTCCAGTTATGTTTATGCACATAGAAGCATTTACCCAAAGAACTTTTATATACACTATTCTATATCTTTGCTTTTTATCAGGTAATAATATCCCATCAACCCCACATATATTTATTACATAAATTTCAACTGCTGTGAACCCAAGCCCACAGTCCCCTGTTCTGCGTCCTTAGGGTCAGATGTATTTCAGTAGTCACAACCTTTCAAAGTTTGGGAAGATAATACTCTTTATAATGAATTCCCAGAAAGGTCTGGGGAAGCACTTCTGTTTCAACCACACTGATATATCTGCAGTGTAACAAATGAATATTCACACTGACTGGAATGAATAAAGCTATCAACGGCACAGAACAGATTCACCAACAAATACGTACACTGCAGACTCTTTTTAAAACTTCAGTGTCCAGAATGTTGGGATTTTTGAATTGCTGACACAGATGGTGTCACACTACTTGCAGTCACTGGATTTATGATCCATTTTCCTGTGGATGGAACTCAGGTTATTTTAGGGATTTTATTATTAAATACGGGATTGAAATGAACATTTTTTAAAATGCATCTTTGGAGAAATACGAGGATATATCCTTAGGATGAAGTCCCAGAAGTAGAATTGATTTGAAGATGAAAGTCAGTTGACATGGGATTTTACCTTTTGGTAAATATCACCAAATTCCCTTCCAAGGAAGTTGCACCAATGTCATATTCTCACTAGCAGTATGTGAAAGAGTCTGTTTCCTTGTACTCCTCCTGTATTAGCTATCTGGGCTGCTGTAACAAAGTGCCACAATTTGGGTGGCTTACGTGGTATGAATGCCTTGCCTCACAGCCCCGGAGGATAGAAGTATGAGATCAGCATTGACAGGGCTGGTTCTGTCTGATGGCTATGACGGACAGTCTGTTCCAGACTCCACTCCCAGCTCCAGTAACCTGGGACATTCCTTGGCTTGTAGACGGCTGTCTTCTCCCTGTGTTTTCCCCCTTACATGTCTCTTTGTCACATTTCCCCTTTTTAAAAGAATGCCAGTCCCACTGGACTAGGGTCCACCCTAGTGGCCTCATCTTACCTTGATCGTCTGCAGGGACCTGTTTCCAAATAAGGTCACATTCGCAGGTCCTGAGGGTTAGGGCTTCACCGTGTGGTGGGGACTCAATGCAGCCATAACAGATCCCAACAGGAACTATTATGAAACTTTCCCCACATGGTAAGTAAAATTAGCATCTCATGATTTCAATTTCCATTTCAAGTTGGATTTGAGTATTTTATTTAATTTTGTAAACTTTTTACTTTGAAATGAATGGAGATGCACAGGAGGTTGCAAAACTAGTTTGTGGAGTCCTGTACGTCCTTCACCTAGCTTCCTCCAGAAGTGACATCTTCTAGAACTGCAGTATAATATTAAACCCAGGAAATGGACGTTGGCATAATGCTGTGGACGAGACTACAGATCCTACACTGTTCTCATCAGTTTTCACACGTACTGTGTGTGTGTGGTAGGTGCGGGTTACTGTTCTATTCCATCCTGTGCTTGGATCTCGTGTGCAGATCTGTGCGTCCATCCCTACAACCAAGGCAGAGAAGCACAGAGAAGCTTGCCATCCTACCCCCTTGATCACATCCTCCACCGCACCCCATCCCTGCCCTCACAGCAACACTGATCCACTCTCCACCTCCAGTTCTGCCATTACAAGGATGTTGTAACAACGTTATCGTTCAACATGTAAACTTTAGAGATCAGCTTTCCACTCGGCATAATGAATGCCCTTATGTTGTGTGATACAGTGGTGCCTAATACATGCATCAACCTATTTGCCCCTTCTTATTGCCAAGTAGTAACCTGCTGAATTATTTTTCAAAAAAGCATTTAAAAAAATATTTATTTATTTGGTTGCCTTGGGTCTTAGTCACAGCAGGTGGGCTCCTTAGTTGAGGCTCATGGGCTTCTTAGTTGTGGCATGTGAACTCTTACTTGCAGCATGCATGTGGGATCTAGTTCCCGGACCAGGGATCGAACCCCAGCACCCTGCATCGGGAGCCTGGAGTTTAACGACTGTGCCAACCAGGGAAGTCCCTCCGTTGAATTATTTTTAATATTAGTAATCAGTGATGTTTATTCCTGGGTAAGTAGATATTATGCATATCCTTTTAAATATTGCTTTTTGGTCCGCAAATAGCAAGAAAAAGACAAAATCACTAAGACAAGCTCAGTTTGTCTGTGAGCATCTCTGCCTGACGCCTGATAGCAACTTTATTTTAGCTTATATGGAATGGAAACTAGAATTGCAAATCTGCCACCAGCATCAGTAAAAAGATCAACTACGATTCACGGCTACGGCTCCGGTCTCCATTTTGCTTCTTTCCAGCCACGCAAATCACACCAAAGCTTGGTCTCTAGCAACTTGCTTCCAATTGTGTGAGTCACACTTTTCATAGTTTCACACCTGAAGTGACATCAGAAGCGGATAAACTCCATCAGCAAGGGGTCTGTGAGGTCTTCGTGACCAGCACGCAGAATATTTTCAGCTCAGTCAATGCTCAGGAAGGATAAGGATGATGTCACTTGTTTCTTTTAAGAAACGCAAGGTTCTAGCGTTCTTCAATTTTCATGAATGTCTAACGCAACGTAGTCAAATTAAGTAACAAAGATATCTGGAGACTTATCAAATCAAAATGTAATACTGGAAAATCAAAGTCAAAGCATTTCAAATTTGTGTAATTTTAGCTATATTTGTGGACGCTTGTAAAGTTGTGATGACAGCAAATTTAACGTAGTGATTAACAGCATGAGTTTTAAAGTGAAATTGCTTAGGTTTCTAATTCTCTCCACCACTTTCTAACTGTGTGGTTTATTTATCCTCCCAGGTCTCAGCTTCCTATTCTCTAAAATGAAGGTAAAAATAGTTACTCTTCATGGTCATGTTGTGATATTAGATATACATAAGGTACCTGTTATAGCAGCCGGCACTCGGTGAGGGCTCAATAACTGTTGGCCGTTATTATTTTCAGTTAAGGATCTGAAAGCCAATCCTCGATTACTATGGAAACCAGGCTATTACGCATGCGTCCTTGCCGCTGTCACACTCTGTGATGTGAACGTGAGATTATCGGCTCCACAGGTCCAGGTCGGTCTCAGGGTTCCTGGACAACAGACTTTCATGGAATTATCAACTGTCAGGGGACATTTTAGGGTCTCCATTTGTGAAATCATCGTCCGTGTCGATCAGGAGATGTCTTCCCCGCCCCTCAAGGTCTCCCATGAGCGTATTTATCTCCGTCCTTGGTGAAAGTAATCAGAGCAAAGAGAAATGCCGGCAGTTGTTCCGACTTGTCCTTCATTCATCACAGACAGCGACACACAGTGGCTGAGAGCATTTTGGAAGGAGCCCCCTGCACTCACCACTGTTCTCTGTCTCACTATCTCTGTGTTGCTTCCAAGGTCATTCCCGTGTCCGCCCGTCTGCATGAACACAAGTGGGTGTTCTCTCTAAACTCAACCTCCGGGCTCATTACTGTGCATGAGGTTTGATTTCGCTACTCCAATTTGTGGACGCGCCCCAACCGGACAACAACATTTCAAATGGCCATTTTGTTTGCTCTGTGCCAGCACCGACCTGCTGCTGTACATGCCAACGTCAGCTACCAACTGGTAACAAAGGGACTGACTCCTCTTATTTGCATCAAGAAAGAACTCTGTGTTCCCTGTCTCTACCCTGGCCAGGTCCAGCAATATGCCTTTACAGACCAAGTTTAAAGGATATTTTCCTGTCCTCTGAGCCCATCCCTTGGGCTACTAGGAAGCAGTAGATAATAGGGCTGTGAGTGACCTTGAAAATGACCAGATACTGTGAGATTTTTGCCAATATTTTCTTTCACTTTGGAGAAAACAGCCCTGCTGTCTATTTGGAAAACACAGGAGGTGAGGTATCGCTTGATCGTTGCATAAAAGGCTGTCCGTGCGATGCCCAATTTCTGTTCTCAGAATATCTTTTTAGAGCCAGTTAGGGCTTTGGGGAAAGGATGGCAGAAAGAGGATTTCATGCAGTGCAGCCTCCAGCATCACTCTTTATTTTTGTCATTCTTGGTGGAAGAGCTTCCAGATTCGACACCTGCCGTCAGTCTTTTTTGTGAGATGAAATTTCACGTGGAAGAGAAACATTCTTTTTTTTAATCAAAAGTAAGGAGATAAAAGCAACTAAATGCTGTTAGGAGACAAAATGGTTGCTGAAAAATTCAGCTTGCAGGTCTGAAGCTGGGACCTGCCATCTCAGGGGATGGGATGTGTGAACAGAAATACTTTGCCGAGTATTTTAATTGAACACGTTTGAAATGAGACTAAATGTCAAGAAAGCAAAAATAAAAGTGAAAGCAGGAACTCCTGAAGTGTCTTGTAACTCCCTGGGAAAGGGTTCCAGTTTTGAGTTTGTTAAAAGCAGCTTCCTGGAGTTACCCTTCTCTCAAATCCTTCTCTTCCATCAAAGGATGAGAGCCCCCCGGGGCCCTGCTGCAAACTTCTTGGTCCCAGCTCTCTAGCGTGGCCGGGTCCCCTTCTGCAATGTTCTCGTGGGTTGTTTTCCATCCCGTGTACACGGGACGGCATCCATGTCCCCTTCCACCAGCGAAGCCAAGAACTGGGTTCCTGGTCTCCCAGCAACAGCGCCTCTGCTTTCAGGGTAGCCCAAGACACGGCGATGACTTCCACCTTCTGAATTTCATGAATGGTGAGCACAGAATGCATCTAACCCTATGAAGACGACTCCAGGAGAGAGGAGAGCTTCCCGGAAGGAGAGGAAAGGTCCCTGCAGGCGTGAGGAGTGGCCGCCACCTGTTTCTGGGCGGCAGCATCTACCCAGAAACCACCCAGCCCTGCGGCACTGGGGTCTGAGCTTTCCTGCAGCAGGAAAGCTGCTCATGAGGTCTCCGCGTGACAAGCAAACGCAGGGAAAGCGAATGGGGGACCGTAACACAGGCGTCTGTAATGTTATTAATCTTTAGCCTCAGACACGGATTAAGAGCCTGCTGCCATCTGATAGGATTCTGAGCACAGCTAATGCTCCTGATTACAGGAGGCAACTTTTGCCGAGAATGCATCGCAGGGAAAAGGGAGCCCACGTCCTAGCAGCTTGGGGTGTCCTTGGAAACACATCTCCAGCGCCGGGGCATGCCTCCACCTGCTGTGGGATGGACAGGACTGGAGGGGAGGGCAGGGGAGGGAGCGGCACCCCTCTACCTGCACAACGCCAGGGGCCTCTCCCCGCACCTTCTCCTGCCCCAGCAAGAGACCAGAGCCCACCTCCCGGGGGCCCTGATTCCTGGAACCCCTTCTTTTCTTGAGCTTTTAAAAAGATGTTTTTAACAAGAGACCTGTACTTTTCCCACCTGTCCTTCCATATCCATTTCAATTTTCCTCTTAATCATCCCTCCAGAACTGGAGACTGTCGGTATCTTCAGGACTTTTACACACAAAGGCTTTCAGGACCCTCTAGCCACTGGGAGGAAGACAGCCTGCCTTAAGGTGCAGTGTAGATAAAGGTTCCTCCTTCGTTCCCTTCAGAGACACCCACATCTTCCTCCCTCAGGGACATGGGCTCCTCTGAGCAGAAAGGAGCGAGGCTTGTGTAGATTCCGTCACTTTCCTTCGGCAAGATGTAGTTTTCCAAGAAGGAATTACAGCCGTCTTACTCACGGGCCCCAGTGATGGTCTCTAAAAACAAAAACAAGCTAATGGAAAAACATTGCACCCCAGCAGAGCAGAACCTGCCGGTCAGCCAGCTTCTTAACCCCTCTTCCTGCCTCGCTAGCAGAGCTACGTGAAAGGCGTCGGAAAAGGGATCTCTGCAAGCCAAAGTGTTTCCAAGTTAATGTCAAGAGATTAGGAGATTTTAAGAACTCTGGGAAACCAGAGTCGAGAATCACAGGAAAGAAATACCATCCTCTGTCTCTCTGTCTCTGTGTCTCTCTGCAGGGGAGGGGAAGAGGGGAAAGCCTAAATACTTAAGGTTGCAAAGTGTGTAGGAACCTGAATAGTTTACCTGAAGTATCAACTAGCAAGACCTGGAGAAGGAAGCGTGAAGCTCGTTTGTCTAGGAGACCCGGGGCAGCACGGGGTGCATCCTCTCCGTGTCCCACCTCCGCTCCTTCCTGTAAGAGCTGCACGGAGGTTCTCTGATCACAGATCCCAGTGAAGACCCCTTATAGACGCAGCCCGAGTGCTGCCCTGTTACCACACCACACGCTCGGTCCACATTTTTTTTTCTCTTTTTTCTTTATTGGAGTGTAGTTGTTTTACAACGTTGTGTTAGTTTCTAGTGTACAGCGAAGTGGAGTTCCCTGTGCTCTACAGCAGGTTCTTATTAGTTCTCTATTTTATACATATTAGTGTATACGTGCCAATCCCAATCTCCCAATTCATCCCACCACCACCACTTTCCCCCCTTGGTGTCCATACGTTTGTTCTCTGTATCTGTGTCTCTATTTCTGGGTCATTTGTAGAGACATGGATGGACCTAGAGCTTGTCATACAGAGTGAAGTAAGCCAGAAAGAGAAAAACAAATGTCCTATATTAATGCATACATGTGGAATCCAGAAAAATGGTACAGATGAACCTGTTCTGTCCACACTTTTATTTGCTTCTATCTTTCAAAGGATCAAAGGCCCCTCCAGTCCTTGCTACGTAGTTTGGAGGGAGGGTAGGCTGGGTTCTTGCTTTGGCACCTGGTCTAGCAACCGCCCTTTAAAGAGATGTGGCAGAGGGGATTAAACCCAAAGGCCCGGGCGTGACGTGCCTCTTTTAGCTCCGAAACACATAGGAAATTCCAGACTGATTTGTAAAAATGTGTCTTTCGTTGTACATTACTTTTTTTTTTAAGTAGACTTTTGTTTTTTAAAACAATTTAAGGTTTACAGAGAAATGAGTGGAAAGTACAGAGAGTTCCTCTAACGATTGCGTCTCTTGTTTCCTGTATCTGATGCTGTGGTATCACGGGCCTGGCTGACCCTGGAGACCCCGCCCCCCTCCACCAGCGTTGGTCAGTTCTGGAGAATAAACGACTCCTTCCAGATGCAAACCCCCGGTCCGGGGTCCACACCCCGACCCACCTTCTCCTCCGCCGAGCTCCCCTCTCTGGACAGTTCATCACAGCGCGGCAGGTCCTGCACAGCTAGGGACAGTCCCACGACCCAGAGCCTACCGGAACCACTGAGACCAGCTGATTCTAAGCCTGCCTACCCTGCCTCGCTTGTTCCTTCGTATGGAAATTGTAATAAGCCCTTTGCTGGCAGCTCCGGCCTCTGCACAGACTCCACTGGCAATCGTCTCCTGGTCTGTTGGCCTTGCTTTATTGAAATTATTATAAAGCCTATATTTTCAAATGTTTCCCCCTCCTCCACTGCATTTTCCCTATTATTAATGTCTTGCGTCCGTGGATAGCCGTGACTTTTCTTTTTCGGTCTGTTGATGTGATGGATGACAATACTTGATCTCAGGAGGCCGAGCCAGCCTTTACATCTGGGGTAAAGCCCACTTGGCTGTGGTGTGTAATTCTTTCTAATCATTTGTTTTCCTAGAAGTCTATTGAGGACGTTTGTATCCATGCTCATGGAAGATATTAGCCTGTAGTTTCCCTTTCTTGTAATGGCTTTGGTTTTGGTATCAGGATGACGTTCGCCTCCTGGAATGACTTAGGAAGTGCACGTTACTTTTAACCACAGCCAAGATTATCCCTCAGTAGGACACGCTGTCCACAGGAGACAGACTTTGGGTTGCATTTTTAGGAACAGCAATGTGCTTATGCTTCCCTGTCCGTCTTTTCTTCTCAGCACCTTGACTCCAAATTAGAGGCTGCAGGGGATCCCTCGTGCTCCCCAGGAGTTCAGAGCTGAGGGTAGGCTTGCGACGGGTGTGCTTGCCTTCTCGGTGGACAGCAGGTGGGCTGTCACCTGGGGTAAGGTCAGGCCTCCTTGTCCTGAGCTCCCGGCTCTGAGAACCAGGCCAGGCACCTGGGTGATGCTCTGACTTGACAGGTGGGCTTCTCGTGGTTAAAAGACCACTGGCTCAAGAGGTCAGAGCTGAGAGAAAGAAGTGAGATGAGAAGCAGTGTCGTCTATCCAGCACAGACGTCACGTGCTCTGACGCTGGCAGCTCGCCGAAGGCTGCAGAGCCAGGGCCCTGGCATGAAACACCGCTGGCCGTGCCTGGTGTAACCTGGAGCAGACACAGGGCCCTGGACCGGAGCCAGGAGCGTTGTGGGGACCAGGGAGGAAGGGTGGTGAGGAGACCTGGAAGGAGGGGCAGCTGTGTTCTCTAACTCGGTCTAGAACTCTGCGTCTTTGTTGAGTGGCCTTTGGCTTCCCACATCTACCTTTGAAGTCAGCCAGCTAAAATGTTTCCTCATGGTTCCTTTCCAACAAACAAACAGAAATCAAGAAGGAGGTTTTCTGGTCCGTTATTTGCTCCTCTTACACCTCCCCTCCGCCACCCTCACATCACAAGGTGCTCCTTTATCCCAAGGTGCCGCCCACCTGACCCAGACCCTAACCTCCAGGTTGCAGAGCAAACGTGGGTGCTGTGGGCTCAGGGGTGCAGTGGTGAGTCAGAGCCGTGTGCCAGGAGCCAAGCGGTGTGGGCGTAGACAAATATCACGTTTATTAGAGCCGTGTGCCAACTACAGGTTGATTGTAGGGACGATGGTGAACGTGTGTGCGTGTGTGTGTGCGTGCGGCTGTGCGGGGTGCACTGAGCGCTACTTCAGTTCTATAGTATTTATTCTAAAGGGGTCTTTAACGTGCTTTTGGGGTGGCTCGCATTAAAAGGCACTCCTGCCATGGGGCTGTTAAGCCGTCAGATTAAAGCAGCGAGTCACGGAAAGCTGCAGCTCCTCATGGGCACGGGAGCCCTGGACGGTCCTCTCTCTCCAGCCACGAGGAAGCCCCGGAGAAGCCTGCCCTGGATGAGAGTAGGATCCTGTCAGAAGGTGCGAGTGGCCTTTCCCTTTAGGCCTGAGAGCTCTGGGTCCTTAGATACCCCCCAGTAACCCCATGCTTCTCCTGAGCTCCCTCCAGGAAAAGCTCTTCTCAGGAGAGTTGACCTCATTCAGCGTCAGGTACCCAAGGCTGATCTGATGTAAGTACACCCCTTCCAAAGGCGTGAGACCTTCATCCCACAGAACGAACCTCTAATGTGAGATCACATCCCCTAGCAAACGGTGGACGTCATGTTAGAGTTTTTATTATTTCCCGGCTATTTTAGAGGCATCAGGAGCATCTGGGGGTCCCTCAAGTCCCCTCGTAGAAGTGACACCTGCTCTCTCCACGCATCCACCAGCTAAGTCCTGATGTTTGGATGCTGGCAACAGAATCCAACGCCTCAAGCATGTTATTCTCTGACAGGTTGTAGAATATTGTTCCCTCACGAGTGAATCGAACTCAGTTTGCTTTTCTGAAGTCAGCCGGGTGTACGGAGCCACTCGGAGAGCGCACGCATTCAGAAATGGCTGACTCATTGCGGAACATCCCCACAGGGACTGTTGGGGGGCAGAATGCCTGTGTTATCGCCTCGTAAGCACATCTCAGCAATGATATCACATGCTTAAATAGAATTCTTTTTGCTAATAATTGGAAATAACCCTTTACAAAATAGAATGTCAGACCCATTAAGGTTGAATATGGAAAGTGGTGAGAGCACCCTGTAAGATGCGCTATTTGTGGAGGTTATAACAATTGTATTAACTAGCAAAATGAACAATTCAACCGCACGAGAACATTGTTGTCAACACAGTGCGAAGGATAACACGTGATGTATTAATCCTGCTGCATTAATGTCATTTGGGAGTGTAGGGGCAATTTAGATTTCACGGGAAGTTGAGTCTCAAGATGAAAGGTGATTCTGAAACACCAACTTTCGTTAGCAGCAGCATCCGTTATCATTAAGAGCAGTGTTTGGGTAAATGTCATCGTGTGTTTCTGTGGACACGGCTGCTACCAAGAAGCTGTAAGGCTGTGTGCCGTTTGCCACACTTAAATCTAATCCCAGAAGACCCAGTCCAGTACTTTTGGTTATATCAAGAGGGTAATAATTCCTATTTCTCTACAGTATATGAGATGAAGAAACATGAGCCTTATATCAAGTGCAAAGCTTCAACTCGCATTGAAATCTGACACAAGCCTTAATCAAGAGCATAAAAATTCCATAATAATGCACTGAAAGAAATTGATTACAGGTTTATTTTATTACTTTATTTTATTCATTTTATGTCAGGGAGGGAGGAAGGAAGGCAGGTAGGAAGGGAGGGAGGGAGGGAGGGGGGAACTCCTACTTGTTCCCTAAGCACCCCAAAGGGCGATGGCTGTAGACAAGAGTTGGTGATGGTGTAAGTACCACTGTGCTAACCCATGTCGCGCCCTCTGGGAATATGCCAGCATCGCTGTAGCTCTTTCTCTGAACAGTGCACTGCACAGAAAAGCTTAGAAACTCCTTGTAAAACTCATGCTTTCTATTTCCTTTTCTCCTTTCCTAATGGACCACAGGGTAACTATCACTCAACAAACAGCGACGAGGTGTTGAGTAGGCAAGGCAAACGTGGGCTGATACAGACACAGAGTTTTAGACTTTTCACCTTCAAGGTACCTGGAGGTTCTCTTAGGTGATCTTCTCATCATAATGATCAGGAAATGACCATGTAGGTCTCCTAGGGCCAAGCCCGGAGTCCTTCCCATCACATAGACGGAAGTCCAAGGAGAGAATTTAATTTTCTCTGGCTCCTTTGAACATTTCTCTGCACTTCGTTTTGTCCAGGGAGTCAGAAGTGTCCCTCCCATCAGGACAGACAATGGACCCATGGGCCTGGGGCCCTGTGGGCAGCTGCAAGGCAGGGCAGGCTCAGGGACCGGGTCAGAACCCAGTTCCTTTTCCTTTTTACCCGTGTGCTTGGTGCGACCGCAGGCTTAACTCCCTGGTCACCCAGGGAGACGTGACCTCACTCCCCCCCGAGGACAGTCATCCGGACACTGGCTTTTCCCACCCCCGTGATTATGAGACGCCCCCCACCTGGGATCTGGGGAATAAGCCTGAAGCCTGGTTTCAATTGTCCCGGCTGACTGGAGCCTGTGTCTGGTACTGGGACTGTATCAGCTGCTCCACATGTACCTTCTCAGGGTCCCCCGAGGCTGTGTGTCCACAGCGTTGTTTGAGGGCCACATGGGGTGCTTTGTGGGGAGAAGCGTGTGTCACCAGAGGCACTGGATGCCCTACAGCCGCCTTTCGGCCGCATCCTATACTTGCATTTTCAAGGCTTTGAGAACTCCTGCGGAAAATAACCCAGGTAACCTCAGAGTCTGCCAGCCGTAGATGACAGAGTACGACCTGTCTTCGTGTCTTGTTAGCAACCTCCCCTGGGACCGCTGACTCTGAGGGAACGTGTGTACTAAGGCCAAAGGGCTTGCAGAGAACATTCTAGGGCCTGCCCTCATCACACCCCCAACGGTTAATGTCACACATTTTCCACTAAACCACGAACGGGACAGCTTTATCTCCTCTCCTGAGACGGTGGACAGACAGGCCTGCTGTGTCTTCATCTTTACTTTAAAGTCTGCTGACAGAAGTGTCCCATCCTGGACGTGCAGCACCCTCCTACCTCCCGAGGCTGGTGTCCTTACAAGCACCCACCGCAGGGACAGGCCTGGCTGGGGGGATGGGTGAGTTCACACCAGGGCCTCCCCCTCCCCCCAGCAGGAACGCAGGCCTAGCGCTGAGCGTCCCCACAGCACAGGGCTAAACACTGGCAGCGGATCCCTGATCACAGACAGAAACCTGATCATCATCACACCTGACCACACACAGAACCGGGGCGGGGGGCGCTTTATCAGCGTGTCCCACCGCCGGAGGAACGGGAAGATGTCTGCTGGGTGTCTTCAGAGCAGTGTTCTGAGCGAGTGTACTTTGGTTACACTCTGCAAAGGAAGAAAGGGAGCTGTGCCTCGGGCCTCGTGTTGAAATGTCAGCCCACACCAGTCCTGACTGCAACCTTCTACCGAGCGACCTGGGTTCAGACAGAGCATCGTTGTTGGCGCTGGCCTCCCGTGGGGGTCCCGTCCTTCACTGCTGGGGGTGAAAACAGTGCTTATTCTGAGGCAACCTTTTGCCTACTAAATGTTGTCTGAGGAGGCCCGGCAGGGGCAGAGAGTCTGCGTAAACCCGAGACCTCTCGACAGCCGCCTTTGTCTGGGACACAGGCAGCTTTGTAACTTCCAGGCGTTCCGTGGCCTGTGCTGGGCCACCTGCTCAGTCACTGGGAAAGGGTACATAAGGGACGCGTTCTCTGAAACCGGATGCGTGCATATGGACGAGGTTCAACCCAGGCGACTTGCTTTCTAAATGAAATGTCACTAGAGACTCTAGTCTCAGGAATGACGCCATGAAGTACAATGTCGAATAATAGAAGGTCACCGCATTCCCTGGGCGGCTCCTGGAAAGAGCTCTTACTTTCTGAAACCCAGGCGATGCCTAAACGCTACATCTGATCTGCTTTTTCTTCTGTTTTCCACGTTCGGTCCCCACGTTTGACAAGCCTTGGTTTGGACTGCCATCGAGTCAAGAGGTCATTGGCTTGACAAGCATTAATAAACCCCATCGACACTTTATGAAGAATTCCGCAGAGTTTGAGCTGGTCTTCACGGAAGAGCTCTCTGAGATCGTGGAGATGGTATTAGTACCCAGTGATCTTAGCACGTGTGCATGTTCACCTGTCCTAAGATTGGATGAGGCATCTTATCTAATTTTCTCCACAGCCCTATGAAATAGACACCATGGGGAAAACGAAGAGAGGTTATGTAAGAGACGAGATCAGCACATACCATGAGCTATTTTTTTAACTTTTTATTTTATATTGGAGTATAGTTTTTTTTTATTGGAGTATAGTTGCTTTACCATGGTGTGTTAGTTTCTGCTGTACAACGACATGAATCAGCTCTATGTATACCTATATCCCCTCCCACTTGGACCTCCCTCCCACCCACACCCCCGCGCCATCCCACCCATCTAGGTCACCGCAGAGCACTGAGCTGAGCGCCCTGTGCTGTACGGCATGTTCCCACTAGCTCTCTGTTTTACACATGGTAGTATGTGTATATGTCAAGCCTAATTTCCCAATTCGTCCCACCCTCCCCTTCCCCTGCTGTGTCCACTTGTCCATCCTCTACGTCTGTGTCTCTATTCCTGCCCTGCAAATGTTGATTAATAATGTTGTGATAGTTTCAGGTGTACAGCAAAGTGATTCAGTTATACATATAAATGTACCTGTTCTTTCTCAAATTCTTTTCCCGTTTAGGTTGTTACATAATACTGAGCAGAGTTCCCTGTGCTATACAGTAGGTCCTTGTTGGTTATCCATTTTACTTATTTATTTATCTTTTTAATAGATCTTTATTGCAGTATAATTGCTTCACGATACGGTGTTAGTTTCTGTTGTATAACAAAATGAATCAGCCATACGCACAAACGTGTCCCCATGTCGTCTCCTTCTTGAGCCTCCCGCCCTCCCTATCCCACCCCTCTAGGTCATTACAAAGCACCGAGCTGATCTCCCTGTGCTACGCGGTTGCTTCCCACCAGCCAACTATTTTACATTCGGTAGTGTATACATGTCCACGCTACTCTCACTTCGCCCCAGCTTCCCCCTCCCACCCTGTGTCCTCAAGTCCATCCTCTATGTCTACATCTTTATGCCTGCCCTGCAACTAGGTACATCAGTACCGTTTTTTTGGTTTTTTTTAGATTCCATATACATGTGTTAGCATACGGTATTTGTTTTCCTCTTTCTGACTTACTTCACTCTGTATGACAGACTCTAGGTCTATCCTTCTCACGGCAAATAACTCAATTTCGTTTCTTTTTATAGCTAATATTCCACTGTATATATGGGCCACGTCCGTCTTCTTTATCCATTCATCTGTCAGTGTACACTTAGGTTGCTTCCATGTCCTGGCTATTGTAAATAGAGCTGCAATGAACATTGTGGTCCATGTCTCTTTTTTTTTTTTTTTTTTTTTTTTGCGGTACGCGGGCCTCTCACTGCTGTGGACTCTCCCGCCGCCGAGCACAGGCTCCGGACGCGCAGGCCCAGCGGCCATGGCCCACGGGCCCAGCCGCTCCGCGGCACGTGGGATCCTCCCGGACCGGGGCACGAACCCGCGTCCCCTGCATCGGCAGGCGGACTCTCAACCACTGCGCCACCAGGGAAGCCCCATGTCTCTTTTGGAATTACAGTTTTCTCAGGGTATATACGCAGTAGTGGGATTGCTGGGTCACATGGTAGTTCTATTTGTAGTTTTTTAAGAAACCTCCACACTGTTCTCCATAGTGGCTGCACCAATTCACGTTCCTGCAAACAGTCTTGCTGTGGCTTTAATTTTTATTCCCCTTTACTTAATGTTCTCTGATGTTTCATATGGTCGTTGGATATTTGTATTTCTTTCCTTATGAAGCGTCTGTCCAAGTCTTTTGTTAAGATTTTATAATTGCTTGTTTGTTGCATTATAAGAACCTTTTATATATTCTAAATACCACTCCTTTGTCAGACATGTTTTCTGAAAGTAGTTTCTCCTTCTATGGGATGCCGTGTATTTTTAAGGATGTATTTTGATGTGCTGGTGTTTTACTTTTGATGAAGTATAATTTAGCACCGTTTTCCCATAATGTTTATGGCTTTCTGTATCCTGGCCAAGAGACTGTTCCCCCTCCATGGCATGAAGAAGTTCTCCTATGTTTTCTTCTAAAGTTTCGTAACTTCAGCTTTTATATTTAGGTTGTATAACCAAGCTCACAATAATCTTGTGTACATGGTGGAGCATGGATCAAAGTTCGCTGGGTTTTTTATTTCCTGTGGACGTGCAGATTTACCATCACCATCTTTAAACGGACCTTCGGTTTCCTTTGGATTTCTCTGGCACCTTGGTTGAAAAGCAAATGACTAAGTTTGTTTCTATTTCTGGGCTTTATGTCCTGTTTAAGCTGTTCTATTAATTTATCTGTTCTTCGTGCCTGAAAGGCCCATTGTCTTGATGACTACGGCTTTATATTGTCCTGAAGTCAGATAGTATACAGCTACTCTTTTATTGGGATCGTCTTTAATTTCTTTCACCAATGTTTCTTTCAAATTTTTTTCAGGGTAGAGTTCTTATATATCTTTTGCAAAATGTGTTCCTAAGTAGTTTATGATTTTTACACTATTAAGAATGGTATTTAAAGCGTGGCATTTCCAACTGGCTGCTCCTACTATATAGAAAAATTGTTTTTGTCTCGTGTCAAGCTTAGCTCTCCACCCTTCTCTGGTCAACAGGATCTGAGCCAGACAGTTCTCCACTTTTTATTCCTTTTCAGTTTCATGACTGCCCAAACTCTGCCTAGTTACCTAGCTTTTCCACTACCAAGTAGTGACCCTTTACCTGGGCAAAGCTTGGTCCAGCCTCACAGTCAGGAAAGGTCCCCACAGAAAATTAACCATGGACTGTGAGCTTGTCTCTTAGCAATCTTCCTCCATCTAGTCTGGAGATACGTAGTTAATGACATTATATAATAATACGTAATATATGATATACTGTATTATTTATGTAATAACATACGATATTGTAAACAGTATTGTATGTTATATAGTAGTACGTATAATACATGGTACTATATTTACACATTTATACAAAATATTATAGACAGAGATTCAGTGAGACTTCATGAGCTTTCTAATTGTTTTTATTGGGAGGTTTAGTCTGCTAAAAGCTACTATAGCAGACACAAACGCAGACCCAGGGCTGACATTTAAGAGTTAATATTAAATGGATTAGAACTGGAAAGAGAAAGAGAGACAGAGAGAGCTAAGAACTTGTTCTAAAGCATTTCTATCACTTATCTAAAGGTGCCGTTTGGAATAGATAACTGGATCTACATGGAATAGATAGAGCTGTGGTAACTCACCTTGCACGGATATCCTATTATGTTTTATCTCTACTTCTTTCTTTGCTAAGGCTCTTATATTAATTTATGTTCTAATTTATGTACTACTAAGTCACCTTCCCTCTTTGGAGCCACCAGAGTTCAAAGCTCCATACGACTCTATCGTCTTCCTTCATCTAAGTACTTAGGATAATGTCTCCTACATATAAGCACTTGGTAAATACCTGTCGAGAAAGAAGAAGAAAGGACTATTGGCTTTTTTTTTCTTTTTTTTTTTTTTCTTTGCGGAACGCGGGCCTCTCACTGCCGTGGCCTCTCCCATTGCGGAGCACAGACTCCTGACGCGCAGGCTCAGCGGCCATGGCTCACGGGCCCAGCCGCTCCGCGGCATGTGGGATCTTCCCGGACCGGGTCACGAACCCGTGTCCCCTGCATCGGCAGGCGGACTCTCAACCACTGCGCCACCAGGGAAGCCCGACTATTGGCTTTTACAATAAACATTTTCAAGTTAAATATTATGTTATAAAACAGATGGTCCTCATATGAGTAAACATAGTTAAATGCTTCTGTGTCCAAATTCCTTCCCAGAATTTTCTGGGATTTTGCTTTATCAAATTCGAAATCCTGTGAGAAATCTTTCAATAAATCAGGAAAACAGGAAATGCAGTATAATTTTCATATAAGAAATAAAACTTAACAAGCGACATAGAGACTTTACCTGTTCAGGGGGATCTATTGACAACAAGTCAAAAGCAAGAGCTGATACTCAGTTGAAGGTGAAGGTCAACATTTCCGTGGACCAGAACAGGAACAGGAGAGAGAAGACATCCTGCTCTAATTCGTCTCTCTTGTAGTTTTCACCATATTATGTGTTTTCTGGCTCTGTGTGATGCTAATGGTGAAGCATTCTTGCAAATAAAAGATATTAATGCATTTGTATGACTCCTGTGAGCAGTGTTCCAACGAAGAGCAAGCTTTGGAAGCAAGAAAAAGAGTCCTTAATTTGGCGACTTCATTAGGAGATTCCGTGGAGTGCTATTAACCTTGCTAGCTATAGGCTACAGTTCTCTGTAAATAACTGAACAGAAGAGATTTTAAAAAAATAATAATGTTATGAAATATTGTGACATGGAGTTAGAAACTGATCTGAAATCTGAATTAAGAAGCGATAGTGATGTCAACCAAAAACCCAGTATTAGAGCAAGACAGCAAAGGTCAATGTGAAGATGCTCTGGGACGCATTTAACAATGAGACCAACTTCAACACAAAGTGGGACATTTTCTATATCTGGGATATTTGTCATGAAACACAGATCAACATTATAGGATAGGGCAATTAATCCTTTGTACTTAAGGTAATGAAATCTTCTAATATTAAATATTTGTAGTATTATCTTTCAATTTTTACAAAATTGCCTTTAGTATCAATATTACCGCTTTTATTGCCAAACAATGTCTCTGTCAATTAGAGATCATTTCTATATTTCCAAATATTTTTACTATTTGAATATTTTGAATATGTCTGTTTTTATTACTTTTAAATACATCAAAATATATTGGTTAATAAGCCATGCTTTTATTATACTATATAGAGTTATAATTTTTTTAAAGAAAACCTCTAAAATGTTTAGTGAAATTCTGCCACAGAAATACGATGTCCTGCTTAGCATCACGGTCACTTGTTATGTTAAAATACAAAAATAAAGAGTTACAAAAAATGAAGAGTAACTTTTAATGTTAAGAATTTCTGGGAATTTTAATTTCTCTTTCTTGACTCCTCATACTTAATACTGGGGATTTAAAAACACTACATAGAGTTATAGAATCTGCAGTTTGACGGTAAAAAATTATTTATCGTAGGCACCTCCGGAACTTTTTTCAACCGTTAACCTGGGGTTCGATCAATGACAGAAACAATGATTGCCCTTTGCTGTGTTTGTTTTGAGATATTATTTATCTCGATTATATGGATCTAAGCAAGTCAACAATTTATGACAAGATTCTAAAGTCTCTGAAGCTTGCTACCTATACAGACAGCATTCAAGGATGTTTGACTGCAGGTGTTAAAATAAAAAACAAATGACGACCAGCCTTGAAAATTCCCTGAGTGTACAGTACCATTTTAGTCATACCAACAAAGCTTCATTTAGCTTACTTTGCAAGACTACCTTGACCTGGGTCATTTCTTGTTTATGCCTCTGTAAATCATGAGGAAAACTTGTGTTCCCCAAGGTTGATATGAGACAACACTGACTTCCTATCATTTAAGAAAATTCTAATATTATAATCAATCACTGTGAGGAATAAGCAGTCACTGCTTTTCACTATATAAGCTGTTTTATCACAATATACCCCAGAGCTTCTTTCCTTGTTTTGGTTGGCATGCTCCCAGGATGCACACCGTCTCTTTGGTGTGTGCACAGTAAACTTTTATTAACTATTATTTGGTGATTTATTGTTTTTATTTCCGTTATTCCTGAACTTTTGATGCACTATATAGTAGTAGGTGGTCCAGTGAGGCGTTCCTTTAAAAAGACTGTGATTCAATTCCATGACCAGTTTTGAAAAAAATGGAGATAAACTGAGTGTTTCATGATTTTAATGATAAAATCTTGTTTCTGGTTTTTAGTTTCTTTCTCTTGGAGTATTTACTAGATTATTATCTGGTGCAAGTCAGGAAGTTACTGTGCTGTATTCTTTTTCTAGCCCCATTTATACCAAAACAACCATCATAGTTAAGAGTATAATTTTTGAACATGAACAAGTGTAATACGAAACAGTCTGATTTTGTGAGCTAAGGTCATAGCTGCCATACTTATTTTTTTATCTTAAGAAATGTAATTGTTTTCTGTGCATATTCATTTTATATCTAGATGTAATAATATGTTTGTCTGAAAGAGTCTGTATATTTTAAGGAAAGTTGTTTAAAACTAATACTTGGAGAGCACCATGGAGCTTGGGAGGTAGGGGACAAGGCAAAGAGAGAAAGTGGGGGTAAGGGGTTGCGCAGAGAGGGTCAAGAGAAACGTGCAAACATTGGGACAGAGTCGGGGAGGAAGGTCCTTCAAGAAAAACACAATGTCAAACATCTGGAGATGCCAATAAAGATGAGACTGAAACGTAGGAATCAGAACAATAAAATAGTGGTTTGCTTGGAAATAAAAATTTCACTGGAGGTAGAGAAAAGACTGCTGTAAATTGATGAGTGAAGAAAAAGGAGGTGAGGAAGTGGCTGTAACACGTTCTGAGTTGTTTTCCAAGAGCTTCAGCTGTGCAGATGATGTGACAGGATTTCTGGAGGAGTGGAAAATCTCCACAGTCTTAGTTGCCATGTTCCTATCCACACAGATGGGATGTTAATATAAATAACACAGGCTTAGCATGGGCACTGCGTGAGGTCATGTCTTTGGAGCATTCACTCCAGGACCATGTACGCAGTAAGCACTTAATACACATTAAGCAGTATAATTTGGAAGTTTTGAAATCTGGAGAACAAAAAGTACTATTTCGTCACTTTTTATATGATTTTTGTTTCTTTTATCACTTGTTTGTTGGCCCTTGGACTTTTGTGAATTGTGATTTTATACCATTTGCCTGGTTGTTTTCTATTGAGTTGTCTTTCTTTTGTTTATTATTTCCAGAAGCTTTGTACAAAATATGTTTTGGTTACATATTCCTTTGTGTCTCTCCACACTCACACTGAAAGACTCATTTTTGACATGCTTTTATTTTTCCTTCCAACTTAGCCACCTCCTGTGTTTTCCTTAAATCCAGTGGAATTTTAGTTCCAGATGACAATTATTTTTACATTAGGCCTCTAAGTACTCAGCAATAATTTCTTAGCAACTGTTTTACGTTTTATAATCCTACTACCTGCCATATAGTTCGACTCTACAAAGGATGCGAATTGAGTTAGTCTGCTCTGCACCCTGTGGGCCCTTTCGTTCCTCTGCACTTTTAAGTTTCATTTTACGTTTCTATAAGTTTCTGTGATGCTGTCGTCATTTACATACCTTTTTACCCGGCTTTTAGAACTCCTAGAGGTGGATTTAGAACTTACAAATTTATCGTCCATATTTCAATGTTTTTTTCAATACCCACCTTTTATTTCCTTCACACACGTTTCCTCCTTACAAATTATTTTCTCACCAAGACCCTTTATAATCCACTCGCTAAATCTTTAGTCTTTTGTTTCCACAGCAATCTTTTAGAGCTCCAAAAACCCTTGAGAGATTTCTTTCCTCCCTATTCACTACTTCTGTTCCGTCGATTTCTTCTTTTCCGTCTCTTCTTCCCTTACCCCCCGCTCTTCCCCCTCCTTAGATTCTTCTTTAATGGATTGTATCTCACTTTTTGACGAGGACTACTTATTTCAAGGTTTTTCTTTTCCACTCTATTAATCTGTTTTTGTAGGTTTTTTTCTCTCTGACGTCTTTCTCTTAGGCTTTGATCCCTGTGTGTAAATGTCTGTAGATAACAGTCTAAGGTGGATAAAGTCCTAGGTGTCATCTGTTTTCTCATTTACAGCAAGGATTCCTGGAAAGAAATGAAGATTCACATGAAGAATGTCACATTTGGTGATTTCAGGAGACCAGTAGGATGGGAATTAAGTTGGAATTCACCTAGAGTTTATGTTCTAGGTTGGGAGTCTCCCCGTCCCTCCCATGGCATGACGTTACCTAAGACCGTCCCCCAGACCAAGAGCTCCTACTTCTGAAGCCTGCGTTGCCCCAGAGGCAAACGCTGCTTTCAGTGTGTGTATCTCATTGGTGTGTATCTCATTGGTGGCGGCACTGGCCCAGCTATACTCCCTGTGTGGCCGCTGACAGATATAAGGAAATCAGTGTGAGTGACTAGATTGGGAGTCAAACGATGATATGATTCGGACGTGCTACGTCGAGCCTGTTGGGTGTCCAAGTAATAAGCCCAGACAGAATGTACAACTATGGCTCTAAATCTCCTGCAGGAATATGCGTGTTGAGAGAGGGACAGGAAACCAGCGAGATGGAAGAGACAGATGATAATCTTGAAAGAAAACTTATCAAACACAGAGAAACCTTTAAAATAACAAAACTGTAAAATGCATCCTTTTAGAAGATGAAGAAATCAGGAAAAATGTGGAAAGCAATGTGGAAGCAGAAGAAATTACCATAAAATGTAAAGGAAACTAGAGTGCCAAGCTAGAGGGTACATTTTACCTTCAAAATATTAGGTAAAAAACAAAACGTGAAATTAAAATATAGGAATAGTTGACTCTTCTAAGATCCAGACATACTGTCTTGCCTTTGTTTTTTGCTGTTCTTAAAGGATTTGCTTCTCCCACATTTTGATGTAAATTTAATCTTTCCTATATGAAGAAAGAGTCCCATAAAATGAAAGAAACATACGGGTAGGAATTACCCCCAAAGTGCGCTTTCATCAAGGTAGAGTAGAGGAATCTAAGTACTGTAGGCATTTAATAGACACTCTATACAATCCAAAGTAATGAAACTGCCTGCCTCATAGATCAAAATAAGTATAAACAAGATAGAAGTGTTATTTGCAGCTCCTGCTGTGAGCAGGGAGCATAACTTACAGTTAGTGTAACGAGGTGTTGTAGCATCAGAGGTTTAGGGTGAAACCAGAATGCAGAAAAGTAAGTGAAAGTTGGATATAGTAACGGAAAACCAGGAAGAATCATTGAAGCCAAAAAGAAAAATCAAGGTGGGTGTTGAAGGTGATGGGAAACACAGATGCTCAAAGAAAAAAGGGTCTATGGATAGAACATCCCCATAGACAAAATAAACAATTCAGGGTTTTTTTTTTCCCTTTAGAAGCAAGATGTATTTGTTTATTATGAGGTATGGGATATTAGATTTTCTCTGAAAGGCATTATACCTGCTGCATGCTAGCTCTTTCTGGTTCAAGGTTTCTTCCTAAGTCTCAAATAAAATTCCATCACAATTTAAAAAGCAAAACAAACAAAAAAGGATGAACAACATTATTCTTCTATTTCTTCTTTGTGAAGATTCCCTAGTCATCTAATTCAGTGATAGGCAAGGTTAACTATTTCCTGCCAGCTTCGTTTCAAAGCATGGGAATATCCAGACGCAAGGCTGTGAGTCTCACAACACAACAAACAACATTTCCTTCTCCTGTACTTTTTCACTGAAATCCCTGGTGACTTTGTTGTGCTCTGACTCAGCTTCCCGGTGACTACCTGCTTCATTGCTTTCCCGTTACATCCAAACATCCAAACCTTGAGGAGGGGGCAGTCACTGGAGGAGGGGGCAGCCACTGGAGGAGGGGGCAGCCACTGGAGGACGGACCCGCCTTCGGCAACGCTGAGACCTGGCTGACTCCGGTTCTGTTCTCTTTCCTTCCAGATTAACCTCTTCCCAGGGAATTAGTATCAGCTACAAAAAGTTCCCACCAGAGTAAGACCAACCAGCACTCAGATTTTACCTGGTAAGAGGTTAAGGTATTAACCCTTCCAGCAAGTGCTTCAAGGTCCAGAAAAATAAACGAGTCGAAGCTCACGTTTATGATCTGTGCCCTGGAAATCTTGTTGGCAGGATCTTGCCCTACGACCTTCAACCTCATCGGATAGCCATCTGCTTTCTGTAGCCCCACATAGGCTTATCCTTTTAGAGGGAGTATCACACCAAGTTTTAACTTTTTGATTCATGTTTCCTTAACACTGACGGAACTGGAAGTACAAATCTGGCCCTGATTTTTAGAACTCAGCCCCACTGAAATTTCTTTCAGGACAAGTTCACTTTGCCCCTGGCCATCTTGCTTAACTTCTCTGCTTTCACTCATTTTTAGTATCATTTCAGCCGAGTGTCTATCCGCATCTGAATATTACATCCTGGTGTCTGAGTCCCTCTACTCGACCCTATTGTCTGTGGTTGGTTTCACCATGGCTGTGTTTCAGATGCAATAATACTGAATAATTCTTTTGAGAACTTCTCCACCCGTTTCTTCTTGGACAGTATTTGCGTCTTCAAATCAAACGGACCTCCTGAATCACCAATGGGCCAATTTTCTACAAGAATAGTTCATCTGTGGCCAACTCAGTGTGTCCATCTGGTTGCCTGCTTGGGTCCCCCCTTGAAATGTTCATGTGTGCTCGACCGTCTCCATCTTTCTTCTTTTATTGTCTTCCGCTTCCAGTTCTTTCAGGTATTGTCCCCAGCGTGTCAGCGAAAAAACCCTTCTCAGCAAGACCACTAGCCAGCCCTGCCTTTCCCAAGCCAAGGGTCGCCTTCACTCATCTTCAGCGGCACATGGCACAGCTGATCGCTCTTTGCTTCTTGAGACCCTTTTGTCTTGACTCTCATCTCTCCTAGTTCTTACCCTCCCTAGGCTGACGCCTCTTCTTGGTCTCCTTCCCCAGTTCCTCCTCATGTCAGAGATAAACGTCCCCCCCTCCCGTCTCCCTTAAGTAGTCTCTCTCCTTCCTAAGACGATTTCATTCAGGGTCACACCTTTACGTGCGTTTTACACACCAGCAACTCCTAGATTTGTATCCCCAGCCTCGCCCTCTCCCCAGAGCTCCTGTTTCCAGCCACGCCCACTCCACTTGTGTAGCTAATAGACGTCTCTAAATTAACTCCCCAAACTGAGCTTTTGGCTTTTTAACTCCTCCACAACTCCTACCAAAATCTGCTTCTCTGCGAGTTTACACGTCTCAAGGACTGGACACTTCAAATGACTACGTCGACATGTCGCCACCTTGGGAGGTGGTCCAGCCCCGTCACCTCCAGCACAGCTCTGGTTTTTTGCTACTTTGTAAACTTGCTCCTATCCGGCGTTAAGAGCAGAGGGCCCTTGGCAATACCTTCTGTTGGGCTTTTAAAGGCTTTAAAAAATAAAAAAAACCCAACAAAACACACACAACCCAAAGCCTGGTCCATATTTTGAAAGTCCTAAAACGAATCCTAAGTGACTTGCCTCAACTCTCTCATCCACACATGCACCCACTCACACCAGCTGCTTAGCCCATGGGGAGAGCCACCCTGCAGGCAACTTCAGCAGGGCCCTGCCCTGGGGAGGGCACTTGAACAGCTCTGCTTTTCTGCTCCCACAAGCGTTATATTAGAGACTCTTGTCAGATACGAACTACAGAGCGAAAAGTGTCTCCATCTCTCCCAACCTCTTTTCTTTGTCTTTCTTTAATAACATTTCTGTCCACTGGTTAATATCATTTATAAGTGATTATATCTGCCATTCTTTTAGCTTACGGAGATACAAATTGGTAAGAGATGTTATCTGTGATCTGAAAGTGCTTTCTGTGTGATATTAGTTTTAGATCTCCCATTTTTCACAGAAAGAGACATTCTCTGCCATGGGTTCATGCATCTCTAATTTTATCTGCCTTCAATTAAAAGAAAAAGAAAAGCTCAGTAATGAACCCAGAATGAAAAGTTTCTCTAGACAGCCGGCTAAGAAGGGACTGTTATCGCATTTTTCATTTTGAGATATGCCTTTAATACTCTATTTCACCACTGTGGGAGGAAAATAATCTTGCCAAGGTCCAGGGATTTGTGGCAGGGAAAATCCTGGTAAGCATTTGCCTCTTTGCAGTTATCTGCATTACTGCAAATTCCTGCAAAGGCGAGAGGCTACACCCCTAGAGAGACAGGAAACAGTGCTCTGCGGGCAGCAGCTCCACTTCTGGAATCACCATAGGAGTCACGGCTTATTGCTTTTCTCACAAAGCAGCTTAGAGGAAAGATGCTTCCATTAGACTTACCAGGAAGGTTGCTGCTGGATGGGATTTAAGGGGTCATCCAAGCCCTTCCCCTGCATCCACGGATGACTCCACAGAAACGATTCACTGCAGATGAGAACATTCTCTGTTTAAATGTTTCCAGGGAACAGTCAGATGCACGTTTCCTGAGGACAATTAGAAACGATGCGTTTGGGCTTCCCTGGTGGCGCAGTGGTCGAGAATCCGCCTGCCGATGCAGGGGACACGGGTTCGAGCCCCGGTCCGGGAAGACCCCAAATGCCGCGGAGCGGCTGGGCCCGTGAGCCATGGCCACTGAGCCTGCGCGTCCGGAGCCTGTGCTCCGCAACGGGAGAGGCCACAGCAGTGAGAGGCCCGCGTACCGCAAAAAAAAAAAAAAAAAAAAAAAGAAATGATGCGTTCATGATTTCTCTTTATTGCCAAGGGGAAAAAAATAGTAGATAGATTTAACTGTAAGATAACATAAGATTGTCATGGACAGAAATGACTTCTCCTTATAAAAGCTAAGCCCATTCAGCCCCAATCAATTAGCCAGGATTGAAGATGTTGGAATTTAGGCAACTTACAGCTGAAAAATAAGTGGGTAAATCCAAATATGCTGTAATGCACACGCTTTCTTTGTCTTGGTTGGGTACAGAAAATAGAAAAATGCAGCAGGCATGTAGAGGCATAACCGTTTCTTTCTGGTTTTTAAGCCAGTGTTTGTTCCTGGGATCTCTTCCTTTTGACTTTAAGCTGAACTGTCAGCCCATATATTAATTTCAGCTAATTTCTTGTACAGAAATAAGGGGAGGCTGGAGTCCATCTGGAGGAAACTTATTGAAATTTGTGGACCAGGAAGTGACCACTTTCGTGACGTTTACTCTCTCCCCTTCCCCTGTACAAAATTCTGCTCACAGAGCATTGACAGGCATGCAGGTTGTTTCTGAGCCATTTCCAAAAGTGAGACAAGCACAGAACTCAGATTGATACAATACTCGGGTGTCCATGACCAGCCACTAATTACCTCTGTGCTGGCCTGAAATGTCCCTGCTCTGTCTCGGAATAACGCAATTCGACGTGAGCAGTCATCTCTGCTTTGGCTTCTGTATTCTTGGTGTCCATTAGTTTGCTGTTTCACTAAACGGGGGTGAAAGGAATTTGGTACAAGCTGTTATTGGAGGGATGACAGCTCTGGCAGACCTTGACAAATTGGCTAATAAAAATAAAACTATTGGAAGTTATTTAACTTTCCTTTTTAGAATAGAGAATAGAGCCCGACACATAGTAGTTGCTGAACAAGTTTCACTAACTAAATGAATGGATACATGCACGATTATTGTATCGGTGCTCCTTTATCCTTAAATGTTACTTTCTTTTCAGTAGACTAGTTGATTGACTGTTTCGTCAGCCGTTTAGCCCAGGACTGATGCTGAATGAGAGACAGACCCTTTGACTGCACATTGAGGAATGAAATGGATCCAAGTAGCTTTTCTCTGCAAAGTCTCAGTTGGCTGCTTTTGCAGAATTTGCATGTGAGAAAATATGAAAGGATTTTGACTGACTGATCAGATTCCTTTAATTTTAGGTTCACAATATCTTTTAATTTTTTTTTTTTTTTTTTTTTTTTTTTTTTTTTTTTTTTTTTGCAGTACGCGGCCTCTCACTGTTGTGGCCTCTCCCATTGCGGAGCACAGGCTCCGGACGCGCAGGCTCAGCGGCCATGGCTCACGGGCCCAGCCGCTCCGCGGCATGTGGGATCTTCCCGGACCGGGGCACAAACCCGCGTCCCCTGCATCGGCAGACGGACTCCCAACCACTGCGCCACCAGGGAAACCCCTCTTTAAATATTTTAAAAGAGAGGAAGACGGGGTGTCATGGTACAGCCATGGCTAAGACATGACTAAGGCAACTAAATTATTTTCACGGGCAAGAAAGTCCTGGTGACATTAACCATGACGTTTTTTTCCCTTCGCCCTTTCCTCTAGTGTAGAGCCCGATGCTTGTCTCCTGATTAAGAGACTGAAAATAGAGGAACGTCTTCCCCTCGTGACCCAGCTGCCTTGGCTGCGTCGTTTCCATCACTCTTTCTTTTCCCTTCACATCAGCCACCCTCACCTCTTTACGCGCTCACCAGACGACCTCACTCTTTCCATGTTGCCACTGGCATCACTTCCCAAGGAGCTGGTTTTGACCCTGGGATCTGTCATCACGGCTCTCCTAGCACAGGTTCGTCTACTTCAAAGCATCTCTCAGGGGTCCTTTGACATTTTTTCGTATCTATGTGATTATCAGGTTCTTTGTTTCTTGACGAGGCCACAGTCTTCAAGGACCAAGCACTACTTTTCTCATCATTATTCCAGCTCAGTGCCTGGCCCAGAGCTGGCACTGATAAATATTTACTGATTGAACAGATTAGTGAAGAAACTAACATTTGAAGGAGAGGCGCCATGATCTCCGCCACAGCACGTGTGAGAAAGAAACGTGACGGCTCCCGTGGAACATTCCTTGCACAACAAGGACTAGCTGGTAAAATGTGTGGGTTCCAGAAATCTCCTTCCCCTCAAACGTATCTATAGAAAAGTCTTCATTAGAGACCTTTTTTTTTGGTTCAAGCTAAGACACTATTAGTCTACGATTCAAATGCTTCCGGAAAGGTTGGCTAGCTACTAGCTGTTATCACTTAGATGTGAGTCAGTTATAATTTTTAGTACTTGGGCTCAGTACACTGGAGGCTTTACTCAACTTACTGGATTGGAGCAATAAGGGCAGAGCAAGTTTGGAAATTGAGAACATTTGTTTTGCTACAAAAAAACCACAAAATGACACTGAAGCTTCTGCTACCCTCAAATGTGTGAGGATCTCTGTGTTCCAAGGGACTGGGCTTTAAGGTCCACGTACGTCAGAGGAGACAGGAATTTGACACACAGAAAAATGGGGGTTTAGAAAGGAAACTTCACCCAAAGAGCCAGGAACTTTGATAAGCTACACCTTCTGTGAAAAAAATAGACGAGAAAGAAATCTTCTTGCCAATGTGGGGAGATTCAAATGGCATTGATCCATCTGGGTTGGCTCTGGCGAGAAAAATCTACCAGAGAATCCATTTATAACCACAACTACTTTATGTGGTTTTAAATTTTGAGCTGACGTGCCTTCTAATCACAGCATGTTCCTGGGTTGGAAGGGTGCAAAACCTCAGTAGATTTGCATGCCCAACTCAAGACGACACTTCACAGATAGTGGGCAGAATATGATGAACTCATATTAATCAAATTAATTATTAATCAATAATTAATCAAATCTCTCTCTCTCTCTCTCTCTCTTACACACACACACACACACACACACACACACACACACTTGTGCACACACAAGGAAACAAACCACCATGAGTGAGAAAAGAAATAAACAGTCGTGGAGTCAGATCTTCACTAGCTAAGAGATTCAGCCTTCGGAACACTGTGATACTAAATAAAAGAAGTAGGATTAAGTGTTTGAAGCTATAAAAGAGAAAATAGTATATATAAGAAAGGCACAATTTATTCTCCCAAATAACCAAGGCAACTTGGTAAAGATTCAAATACAACTTCTGGAAACAGAACATTTCCATCGGAATAAAATCCCCAATGGATGAGTGCACCTAAAATCAGACATAGATGATAAAAGAAGTAGTAAACTGAAAGTTAGATGTGAAGCACTTCCCCATAAAGCAGGTTAGAGAGGCAGAGAGAGAAAGTATGAGAGAGAAATGGAAAATAAAGTGCGTAGGTTTGATATACGTCTAAATGGAATTCTAGATAAAGAAAATGGAAAGAGTAACGGAGAGGAAGCACTTAAAAGATAAAAGCAGGAAAAAAAACCCTAATCTTCAGACCCAGAAAGTCTAATCACTCCAGATAAAAATAAATCCACACAAGGAAGACAGAGAGAGAATAAAAGAACAAGGGAGAGAAGACAGATCACCACAAAGGAAAGGCTTTGCTGCTCTTCTCGTCAGATATTGGAAGATGCTTGAGATGATGGAGAGATGGTATCTTCAATTGTGCTGAGAGAAAGCAGCCGTCAACCTCAAATTCTATTCACAGTAAGTCTTGCAAGAATGGTGAAATACAGACATTTTTAGACTAATGAAAACAGATCATCAAGACTTTCTCTAAAGGACTTTGTAAAGAAAGTATTTCAGGAGAACAGTGTGCAACGCTGGACAAACAAAACGTCGAATTTACAAGACGGAATGTAGACACCAAAGACCGTAGTAAATGTTTATTGTGCAATTACTATGTACCAGGCAATTGTCTAAGCCCTTCACATGTGTTAGCTCATTTGGTCCTCGCTATGTGCTATGAGTCAGTGGAGAAAGGTCATCTGTTCAACAGGTGGTCCTGGAACAACTGGACGTCTGTGCAGACAATAAATAAGTGTGCCTTGACCCTTACCTCATGCCATATGCCAAAATTAACTAAAAAGGATCATACGCCTACACATAAAAGTTAAACTGCAAGAGTGGAAATAGTACAACAAATCTTTGTAACTTTGTGGTACGTAAAGATTTCATAGACAACACTTACAAGTCATGAATGATAAAAGAAAAACAATAACATAAGCCTTATCAAAATTAAAACATTTATTCTTTGAAAGACACTATATTTAAAAAAGTAAAAGTCAAGCCAGAGACTGAGAGAAAATGTTTGCAATATATATCATCTCAGAAAGGACTTGTATCAGGGATACATAAAGAGCTCTCACAACTCAATAATAAGAAGACAAGCAACTCCATAAAAAATTAGGCAAAAGATTTGAACATTCAAAGATATTTGAATGCCAAATGGACTTGTTAATATATGCTCAGTAGCATTAGGAAAACACAAATAGAAACCCAAATGTGATACCACTCTAATTCAGCAGAATGGCTAAAATTAAAAATTAAAATTCCAAGTGTGAGCATAGATACAGAGAAACGGGAGCGCTCGTGTGTTGGTGGGGGGGCATGAAAGGTACAATCATCTTGCGATCAGTTTGGCAATCTCTTTTAAGTTAACCATAGACTGGCAATAGGACCCAGCAGGTTATGAGTTTTTACTGAAAAGAAATGAGAACATGTGTCCATGCAGAGACTTTTACATGAAAGTTCATAGCAGCTTGATTCATAATAGCCCCAAACTAGAAACAACATCCAATATCCAAATATCCATCAACAGGTGCCTGGATGAGCGAATTACTGTGCGTCCATACTACTGAATTCTGCTTAGCAACGAACAGGAAAAGCTATTGTTATAAGCAGAAACGTGGATCACCCTCAAAAACATTACAGTGATTATGGTGTATAAAAGAAGTCAAACAAAAATGTGTATGTACTGTATGAAGAATGAGTTCCATTTATATAAAGTCTAAGAAGGAAATCTAACGTGAAGTTTCAGAAAAAGCAGATCGGTGGTCACCTGGGGCCAAGGATGGGGTGGAGTTTGCCTGGGGAGGGGCTCAAAGGTAGAGGCTTATGGGGATTCTCTGTATCTTGATGGGCTGGTGGTTACATGGCTGTGCATAATTGTCAAGACTCAAACTGTGCACTTAAACTGTATGTAAATTATACCTCAGTGAAATTTATTTTAAAAAATAAACATGTCCTCTATGGTGACCTAAATGGGAAGGAAATCCAAAAGAGAGGGGATATATGTATACATAGAGCTGATTCACTTTGCTGCACAGCAGAAACTAACAACATTGTAAAGCAACTGTACTCCAATAAAAATTAATTAAAAAAATAAAAGTAAACAAGAGAGAACTAAAATACTGGTCAACAATAAATGTAAGGGGAAAAGGGTTTGACCAAAGTTAAAACGTCCTAAAATACATCTAACTGTTCTAGAGCAGGTTGGAGATACTGCTTAGACTTGAAATAACTATGAGATTTTGATGATAAAAATTTTCATGATAATCACTAGGATAGAAATAGAGTGTGTATGTTTTCAAAAGAGTGAATATGGGTGAATGGATGTGTGTGTCAGGGGATAGGGATGAAATAAAAACAAAACACAAAATCAATCCTATAAAACAGGGAAAGAAGAAGAAAAAGAGGCTTGCCCCCTTGCCTGTGAGGTGAATGACGCATTTTATGCATTTGATTCAGTTTTATGTTAGTTCTCTAGGATTTACATGTTTTCCTAGGTGATTTTATCTCTGGTTTCCCCAACACCTTACCCACCTAATTCACAAATATATCCATGTCAACGCAAACATTTACCATTTCCTTTTGCATCCTGGAGAAAAAGATATCCTTCTCTCTGTTTAAGATTGAGCCTTTCACATCCCTGCTGCCTGCTCAAACTTCCTTTTCTTATCCTATGAAGTATTTTCTCTTACTTCCATCACTTTATCTCCTGGGTCCATCTCTCTCTCTCTCTGTCTCTCTCTTTCACATACACATACACATATGTACAGTTTGTGATTTTATATATATATATATATATATATATATATATATATATATATATATACACACACACACACATGTTATATGTGTCCAGGTCACTAGACAGCTGATAAATTAGAATTTCTTGAATGGAAGATGGCTTGCTTTCTCTCCCCTTTTCCTTTATTCTTAACCTACTAAACCCTTCTTCCTCCAGGAAGCCTTCCAGACCATTTCTGGCTGGGTTTCTGAAATATCTGTGTTCCTAAAGCAAACTTCTGCATTACGTGTCTTCTGCTGTAGGAATGCGAGTTCCTTGAGGACAGGTGTCATACACTTTCTATCTTACACCAGATGTTCAGCCCATTGTTACAGGGCCCTCTGTAGGAGGACCTCAGTGTATATTTGGTGGATGAATGAAGATGAAGATGGGAACTATCTATAGTCATTATTGTTAATATTCCCCTTTATTTCCTTTTGGGCTAAGGCATGAATGGCTGGCATGATATCTAGGAGACAGGGTCTGGGAAAAATAGAAAGAAAGGGGACTTCTGAACAGAGGACAGATGCTAAAGGAAATGGACTACGCTTTAACTAAGCATGGTTTAAAACTAGAAGTTCTCACTCTCTTTGGGATACTCAAGACATCCCAGATTGTCGCCCTTTAGTTTCCAAGACAGAAATAAATAATGGCATATTGGTACATTTTTAACAACTGGCTCTCCGCAGTAAAGAAAAATAAAACAAAGAAGAGCCTTAATATGTAGCATTTGCCTGTAGTAGAAATAGCCCATCACAGCTGAATTTAAACTATGTGATGTCAACTAGCTTTCAAAATTCCTAAAAATTTGAAAATTGGCTTGCGTGAGCTGGTACAGCTGCCTTTAGCATGCCACTGGATATAAATAACGTATGTGCCAAGGTATTGCCCCCTAGTTGTAGAAAGCCTTTCAATTCATAGTATTTTGTACAGATTTCCTGGAAGACACGGAAATATTATTCTTGATGTTTAATAAATGAGGAAATTAAGACTCAGAGAATTTCATGACTTATGGTATCAAGAAGGATGATTTTGGCAGCCAATAATAGAAACCCCTTACTTCAGTTGACTTAAAAATAAGGAGTTTAATATCTTTTGTAAAGGGGACACCAAAGGGAAAATCAGGTTTCAGAACTGTGTGTGTCCCTCATGATGAGTTTAAACACCCTTCCTCGTTCCCTCTCTCCTCTGACGTTCTTGGTGTTGGCTGGACCCTCTGCCTTGATGTTCAGGCTGGTTCAGTCAGTCCAGCTGGACTTGACAATGGCCAGTGTAAGGGCGAAGACATCTCCTCCTGGCCCATGACTTAGGGTCAAGAAACCTTTCCCAGAAACTCCTCCTGAGATTGACCTCATTTCTCACTGACCACAACTGGGTCATGTGTCCAAGGCCAGCACACTTGAGGGCACACTTGAGGGATAGCTTGGCTGACTCAGATAAACGGATACGCCCCTAGTGCTGGGAGTGAGTAATTGTCCTCTGGGATCCGTTGGAGAAAGCCAGAGATCCAAACACATTTGGTGCCTGTTAGGGAGGAAACGACGGGCAATGGATAAGCAACTGGCAGTGTCCATAGCGTTGCCAAGTTCGCAGTCTAGTTGGTGGTAAAGCCTGCAATCTACCGTCATAATCAAGCACCCCCTTCCCAAACATGACATCCAGTTTCTTTATAAAGATGTAGATAAAAACCATCTTTCTTTGTGCTCCTCTGACATTTTTGTATGCAATTATCTTTGTTTATTATTCCAGCAAAATCATACGGAGTTGCCGACTATATTTCACGTTCTAGGTGTAGGTTCATGCCTCTGTGTATTTCTTGTATGAGCACATATATAAACTCTGTGTTACTGGGGGACAACACTGTTTATACTCCTAACTTGTGCTCACACAGTGCCTTGCAAGGAAAAGGCACAAACACTATCTATATATGTATATATACACAAATATAGATATACGAATATATATATAGTATATATATAAACTAATATGTATATAGTATATACATATTTGAAAAAGAAAACTTCCAGGCTTCTCTTCCACAGGAAGAGAAGAACTTCCAGGCTTCTCTTCCACAGGAGTCTTTCAACAACTTTCCAATATTATTCACCGTTCAGTAGAGACAAACTTTAAAAGTTAGAGCCCCGAAAGAGAATTTTTTCTAAAATTATTGCAAGCATTGGAAAATAAAGAGTTACAGCCCAAAATACCTTGCGACTATAACTACAGAGCTCACTGCAGTGATTACTATAACGTGCAGTGTGGCAGCGTTACAGTTGCCATGGGAACCTTAAATTTGATTTTCTGGGGTTTTGTGTGTACAAAATCTCTACTGTATTGCTGCCTTCATGTATTGTCTTTTTCATTTGTTATACACGTACTTCGGTCCAAAGTAGGTCACCTGAACTAAACACAGAAATGTTGATTGCTTTCTTCAAAGATTTCTTTAATATCTCAGCAGTATCAGAGTTCATTCAGAAAGTGCATGTATAAAAAATTATTTTTGATCTTACTTCAGACATAATAGATTAATCTCTTCCATCCCAGCTTACACCATTCTTTGGAATACAAACTTCCTCTGTATTTTCAGCTTTTGATCTAGTCACTTTTAAAAAGTTTATGTGAGTTGGTGCTGTTTCAGGTGGATAACAGATGATGTAGTCCTATGGATGTTTTGTTGCTTGTCTTTTGTTTTCTGATAGTTCCTTTATACACTATTTCTGACTAGATTATCTCTCGGCTTCAGTCTTCTAGTAGCATGGAGCTCATCTCCTTACCTGGGATGGAGTGCTTTGCCAACACCCATGATGTAATGCCCATAGTTCAACCATCCTGTTTTTCTATTGCTCTTTTCTATAAGTTCTTTGGAACAGTGAGAACTCATATCTCTATGACTTTAATGAAGAGAAGGTTTGAATTCCTGCAGATACAAAGTCCCGGCAGACTCTAGATTTAGTCTTTACTCCCTGTTGTAGGTCTGTCTTGACATAGCAGGAAACGCTAGCTTTCTCACTAACTATAGGAGTGCACAAAATGTTCCAAGTTTATTTGTCTACAGTGAATCAGAGCATTGCTTTCATCTGATTTTCCCCCGTGAGAAATCAACAAGAATTTCCCACACCACTGCTTTGCCAGGGCTAACAGCAGCCGCTAATGTTATCTAGCTATTGCTTCGACATCTCGTATTTTGGATAAGGAATGTTCATACTTGTTTGCTGAATAAATTTGGACACTGTGCTGTTTTACCTTGAAGACTTCACATTGTCACAATGTTCCCATTTCTTTTTTTTCTTTTTTTTTTTTTTTGCGGTACGCAGGCCTCTCACTGTCGTGGCCTCTCCCGCTGCGGAGCACAGGCTCCGGACGCGCAGGCTCAGCGGCCATGGCTCACGGGCCCAGCCGCTCCGCGGCATGTGGGATCTTCCCAAACCGGGGCACGAACCTGCGTCCCCTGCATCGGCAGGCGGACTCTCAACCACTGCACCTCCAGGGAAGCCCTGTTCCCATTTCTTTAATGTAGGTAGATAAAAATCTTAATTCTACCACTCTCAGCTCTGGAGTGGTTAATTGAAACGTTGCTTGACAGAAAGCATTTTTTAATAATTGTTGCGTTTTTAAATAAAAACATTTTAAATAAAAACAGAAAAGAATATGATAGTGTGTTGATGTCAGTTTCGATAAGGGATGAGCAGGCATTGTGATGTATTGCACTAGCTACAATAAATCAAAACTTCAGAGACAAGATGGCATATTTAACAAACTCGTCATTCTGTAATGACGAGGCAGGTGATGACTCACCACAAACTAGCAAAAGACAAGGGCGACATTCACGGCGCCAGCACGCCTGCAGGCAGATCGATGGCGTCAGCAATCTTCATCTGCGTGTGTGTAATTCACCTGAATAATCTTCAGAATCCTAAATCCTTCGAATTAGTGCAAAACAGAGAGCTGAGGAGAGAAGACGGGGTAAATTAAAGAACGAAAACAACGGATCACCAACCGGATCGCTCAGCAAACATTTACTGATGAGCTTTTGGAGAACTGGGTACCATGTGAGTAGAAAATATCCCCAAGGTTTAATTTGGGGGATGTCTGTCAGTGAAACAATAACTTGTAGAGAGATGTGACAAATGGCCTTGCCTGAGTTCGTGCTAAATGGCAAAAACAAAATTCCATGAAGGAAACATGTACGTGGTGGACAAGACTCAGTCCACTAAAACACATAGAAATCGTGGATAAAATACAGTAACAATACAAAACTATATGTCAACCATGCATTTAATTCTCACAAAAAGTCTATGATGAAAATAACAGTGAAATACACTACACTCCTACTAGAAGAGCTAAAATCCCCCCGAAAAACCTATTGCTAGAGAGGGCGGGGAACAACAGGAACTTATGTTCCTTGATGGTAGGAATGCAGTAGGGTACAGTCACTTCAGAAGGCAGTTTCTTACAAAGGTAAACATTGTATAATCATACAATCCAACAATTATGCTCCTCGGTATTTATCCAACTGATTATCCAACTGTGAACGTATGTCCACACAAAAATCTCCATGCAAATACTTATAGCAGCAATAATCATAATCACCAAAAATTCGAAGCAGACAAAATGCCCTTCAGTAACTGAACAAGCAGAATCTGTACAATGGAACATCATTTAGCTTTAAAAGGGATACGCTGTCGGCCTTCCCTGGTGGCGCAGCGGTTGAGAGTCCGCCTGCCGATGCAGGGGACCGGGTTCGTGCCCCGGTCCAGGAAGATCCCACATGCCGCGGAGCGGCTGGGCCCGTGAGCCATGGCCGCTGAGCCTGCGCGTCCGGAGCCTGTGCTCCGCAACGGGAGAGGCCACAGCAGTGAGAGGCCCGCGTACCGCAAAAAAAAAAAAAAAAAAGGATACACTGTCAACCCATGCGACAAAGTGGAGGAATCTTAAATTCACATCATTCTAAGTGAAAGAAACAAACAAGTCTGAGGAGGAGACATACTGTGTGTTTCCAACTACGTGAAATTTCATAAAACCAAAACCATGGAGGTTGAAAACAGATCAGTGCTTGTCAAGGCAAAGTGCTGAATACATGAAGCTCAGGGGGTTTCCTTTTCCTTCGTGATCTTACTTAACTATGTAAATAAATAAATAACGTTTATTTTAATTAAAATAGTTTTGGGTTACAGGAAAAATGGCAAATATAATACAGAAGAGACCTAATATACCCACACCCTATTACTGACATCTTACTTATGTATGGTATATTTATCACAACTAATGAACCAATATTGATACACTATTATTAACTAAAGCCCATACTCTATTCAGATTACCTTATGTTTACGTAATGTTCTTCTTCTGTCCAGGAATCCCATCTAGGCCACCACATTACATTACACACGGCCTCAGTCAGGGGATCAAGGTCAACGTCAACAGTGACGTCATGCTGATAGCGTGTACTCTTGATATGATGTGATGAACTGCACTTTACCCCTGTGGTCTTCCTTCCCCAAACCCCAATCTAACGATGAGAAAGACATCCAACAAAACCCAAACTGAGGGACAGTCTACAGAATACTGGGCCCGTACTCCCCAAAACTGTCAAGGTCATCAAACACAAGGAACATCTCAGAAACTGTCACAGCCCAGCGGAGCTTCAGGAGACATAAAACTAAACATTACACAGTCCTCTGGGTGGGATCCTGAGACCGAGAAAGGATATTAGGTTAAAACTAAGGAAATCTGGATAAAATATGGTCTTTGGTTAAGAACAATGCGTCTATACTGGTTCATCAGTGGTGGCAAATGTGCCATCCCAATGTAAGGTGTTAACACTTAAGGAAAATGGATGTGAGGTGTCAGGAACTCTCTGTACTGTCTTTGCAATGATCTGTCATTGTAACCCCACAATGAAAATACTTAAGTGCAGAGATATTTTTATGTTGTCCAGAATATTACATGTGAATGTCAGCAACAAGAATCCAGCAGAGGAATGATAAGAGTCCGAGTCTGAACTTCAGCGACAACTGTGTATAGTATTTTTATATATACCAATGTTAAAAAAGAAAAAAGATATTTTTAGGTGCCAGAAACAAGAAGGAAAGGAGTCAGTCAAGAATCTCGGTGGGAACTGACCTCACAGGAGCCCACGGGCCTGACTCAGGGCCCACAGGGGAGGCCGTGTGGCTTTGTCTGTACTGCATGTAGCAAGAAGAGAGAATCTTGCAGAAAGCCCGGAGGCTGGAAGAACTGACCCATCTGTGCAAAATGCAGACCCCATTTCCAAGGCAGCTGCCCCGTCCACGCGGCTTCCTCAGAACAGTTCTCACAGCACAGCACGCCCCCCAGACTCTGCCCTGCTGAGGATTCTGCCCCAGCAAAGGCTTCAAGAAATCTGGGTCCAGGTCTCAGAGCGAAACCCTTCTCCTTTATCTGAGGCAGGGTGCTCTAAGAACTAAAAAACAGTCCTTGAGTTTATACTTCGAAATACGTGTTGGGCCGAAGGTCACAGACCCATCTTTTTCACAAGGCCTGATCTCTTTCACAAGACCTGACACTTCACCTTAGATGATGGAGTACCAGGCAGCACATCTGTTGTGTACTTGGACCTTGGCTGCTTCAGAAAGACTCTCATTATTTCTGTGTGTGTGTGGTACGTGGGCCTCTCACTGCTGTGGCCTCTCCCGTTGCGGAGCACAGGCTCCGGACACGCAGGCTCAGCGGCCATGGCTCACGGGCCCAGCCGCTCCGCGGCATGTGGGATCTTCCCGGACCGGGGCACGAACCCGCGTCCTCTGCATCGGCAGGCGGACTCTCAACCACTGCGCCACCAGGGAAGCCCAAGACTCTCATTTTTAACACGTTGTTCATCCAGGCAACACGTGGATGACTATTTACACTGGGAAAAGCTAAGCTAGTGGGGAACACATCTGGGGTTGAAGGGCCCACATTCCTCACCGGGCCTCACTGGAAGATGTCCCTGATGCCGACCTTTCTATGGACTCCAAATCCAACAGATTGACTCCTTTCCTTTCTGCTCATGGTCTTGCCCTTATGTCAACATGTACATTAAAGCCATTTTGATCATCTCCAGGAGTGTCTCTGTCCTTAGTTCTTACCCCTCCTGCTCTATAAGTGGAAGGAAAGAAATGGTCCCACCAAAACCTAGCCTGTCATCACCTCAGGTAACGCAGGTAAGTCCCTCTGCTGCTCTTCTGTTGTGACGCCACGTCATGTCATCCTCCCAGTTCAACACTTAACAGAAGCACCAGGATCATCGACCCCTTTCTCCCTTGCAGGGTGTTCAGACTTCAGAAGGCTGGGGAGTCACACGAATAGCTTGTTTCATCAGCAGATTGTTAGGTGATGCTCAGACCTGTGAGTCAGTCCTTGGTGCTTCGATCAAAGGTGCCTCATCTCCACAAGCTCCCAGGTGACTGGGACCTGAGGCCTCCTTGAGGGCCCTCACTCTCTCCCGAGCGTGTCCGTTCTCCATCTTTGGAACCTTCTTCACCTCTCCCTTATGGACCGCACCTCACTTTCTGTTCAGAGCTCATCTCTGCAACTAATTTTTCTCAACAAATAAGAGTCAAAGAATACGCTTTTCGGTGGCTCAGTTTTCCGAATTGTGAAATGGCTTATTAAGTCGTACTTGCTTTATCTACGAGAGGTGCTGTGAAGACAGTACTGATACTTACAAAGCATTTGAAGTCTCGAATATGAAAAGTACTTTATGAAATATTGATGACCCGTCTGCTGCACGGTGTAGTCAAGACCTTTTCCACCTGTGCGTTCTCAGACAGTATTATTTCTGAAGAGACATGTTTTTCCTTGCAATAATTATAGATGCCTATCACATTCATAAACAAACTCTGTTCAGCAATTGGCTCCAGTGTTTCCCACGCAGCTCACCATAAAACAGAAGGACTTGGAAAGATCTGGATATAAAAACGAATACAACTCTACACCAGGCAGAACTATTCTCACATCATTCTGGAAAGAGATTAATTAATCAATTTTTAAAGTATTTTTTTGTTCCAGTAAGGAGCAAATGTGTCTTCTTATGTACAAAAACAAAGCGTCCTGAAGTGCTGCCAGGCAGTAGAAAGGGTGGTATTTTGCAGACAATGGGCTTAGAGGAAGTAACTTTGAAGGACGGCAAAATATATTAAACCAATGCTTCCCAAATGACATTAATGCCACAGATTGCAATGAAGTATTAGACAGTAGACAGAGCAGTATTTCATAGTAAAACAGGCTTGGGAAGCACAGGGTCAGATCCAGTGAAATGGGAGGCTTTGCAGAACACCCAGAACCTGTGACACAGACTGTGTGCGTTGTGACCCTCTGAGAGTGGGGAGTGTATGTCACATGGTCTGCCCACATTGCCTGTTTAACACCTCTGCGTAAGATGTTCCTTGAATAAAGGAAGTTTGGAAATGCTGCTTTAGTTCCACCTCTACCTGATTCAAAGACTTTCCACAATTTAGCACAAGGTGCTGCTTCCTCAGGGCCCTGTATTGCCTTCTGCCAGGAAAAATTCCATAATACCCTTTGTGTTCAGTGACTGCAAGGTGAGCGTGCCCTGGAGATGTCCAATGCTGCCCTTCACCGCTGCTCATCAGGAAGAGCCACGATGCGGGTTGGAGATCCACAGTGGACACCCCGGGGGCGAGAAACTTCCCATAACACACCCATTTCCATGCCCTTAATCTCATGCTTCCCAAACCTACTCAATGATGTATGCACTTTTCTCCGTAACACCCACAAGGACTCATGAAACATTAATGTTGCGTCATTGGCCGCACGTTGGAGAACACCCTCGTTGGGGGTCAGACCTGAGAATCTCAACCACTGGAACAGCAACACCCTTGGAAGCATAACTGAGAGCCTTCAAGTGGTGAATAAGGTTAAAAACAGCAGCAAGGGAAAGAACACATGATGTGACATCAGAGTTAGTTTCACTAAGTTAAGAAAAAAGGAATCTCTCTGGCAGGAAAGGAATATAAAATTGATTCACTTCGGGGAAGGCTGAGACAGCAGAAGTTCCACGGATAAAAATGAGCATCATGGGCTTCCCTGGTGGCGCAGTGGCTAAGAACCCGCCTGCCAATGCAGGGGACATGGGTTTGAGCCCTGGTCCCAGAAGATCCCACATGTCGCGGAGCAACTAAGCCCGTGCACCACAACTACTGATCCTGCGCTCTAGAGCCCACGTGCCACAACTACTGAAGCCCGTGCACCTAGAGCCCGTGCTCCACAACAAGAGAAGCCACTGCAATGGGAAGCCCGCGCACCGCAACGAAGAGTAGCCTCCGCTCGCCACAACTAGAGAAAGCCCGCGTGCAGCAACAAAGAACCAACGCAGCCAAAAATAAATAAATAAATTTTTAAAAAAAGAACTAAGGGAATAAGACACAAAATCACAAACACACACACAAAATGACCATCGTGAGGAAAGACCAGGAGGGAGGGTGTGGACAAGCGGCAGGAAGAGAAGAAGGAAAAGCGAGACAGAGCAGAGGTGATGGAGGGCAGAAGGGAAAGCGAGTAGGAGAGGAGATAGTAGGTTAAGCTGTTGGGAAGAGCAATGGCAAGACATGGCAGTGGAGGAAGAGAGCAGTGGAGGAAAAGCACTGAAATTGACCAACTAACTAACTACAGTCACCTACTACCACAGCCTATGTGATGGGACCAAGTAGCACTGATACTTGCCATCCCCCCATCCCCCCACCGCATCACTGGGCTGCACTGGGTGACGAAGCTCCCCCTTCCCCTGGGATGTCCCAGTCTCGGCGCTGAAAGTCCTGTATCCACGGAAACAATGCAGGAGAAGTCCAATCAGGACGGCTGGACACCCTAGTCAGCACTGACTCAAAAGCACAGTGCAATCAGGGCCAGTCGGTAAAGCATCCCCGTAGCAGGGCTTATGGCCATCACTGCTTCACCCTAACCACACATGCGACTGAGAAACCCCAGAACCTGTGGTGGTGGTAAGTGAAAGTCTTTCCTCTTCAACAGTCCATGAAGGAGGCACATTGCACCCCAGCTTAGTCCAGGAATTGATGTTCATCATGATGCTTTTATGTCCATTAAAAGGTTAACTTCCTCTCTGTGCTCTGTGGTACAGGGTAATGTGTTTTGGTCAACAAAAATGCTGAAGATGAAAGTTTCCACGCTCATAATGTCTTTATCTTCAGGTATAGGAAAATTAATCTATGAGAATGGGTGAATTTTCTGATGATGTTGCATAAGACATGTTATTCCTTGAATATATGTTGTCTGCATATATTGATGCACTTTCCAACTCACCTTTCTAGTTACGTTTTAAGACTGGACAGCAAGACTGATTTGCATTCCTTGATCACTCAACAATTCAGATTTGGGGCAGATAGTTGACAAACGTGCTTAGTGATATGGGGAAGCTAGGCTAGGATGACCATGTGCCCGGATAAGGCACCAAAGGGAAGCAATTTCCCTGTGTCCTGGACCAAGAGAAGATTTATGTGTAAGATCTGAACATGCCCTGCCAAGCCTGAAAGCAATTAGGAGAAAAGGGCGCCACGGGCCGAAGGATGAGACTTGTGTCTTGGGTCACTGGTCACAAGGCAGAAAGCACTGCCTGTCCTTCCCATGAGGAATGGCGCTGGGATACTGCCTCATCTCCCACCTGCGACCTGGCAGTGCTGCCGTAAGGGAGGAATCCGAGCCTAGGGAACATCCAGAGGCTGCTTCATCCTGCAGGGTAGAGAGAGGAGCCCTTGGCAGGTGAACGGAATAGCAGTCGTAGAATGGCCAGCCGCACACGTTCCGGTTTCCGGAAGTGAGCCCTCAGGCATCGGAGCACAGCAAGAGCACGGTGCATGAGAAAAGGTAAATATTAGACACCCCCTGGGGTCTCAGTATTCCCCAGCCAGCCCCGCATTCGCCATTCTGCCTCCTGTTCATCATTCCTCGGCTTTTTCCCAGGGACTGATCTGGAGGGAAAATTCCAAGGGAATAGAAGCGGTGGCTAGCAAGTTAGGTAGCCCCATTGGCCCGGAAATTAACTTTCAGTGAAACCCTGAATGACACATTTCTCACATTCTGTATAAAAATAATATTTAATGTCTTTAAATTTAAATCATATTGTGAAATCTATTCCATGAATTATAAATAGCTTATTTCATAAACAATTAAAATTAGACCACCACCAAAATTATAAAAATGAAAGTCTAAGTCATCCACAACCCCACTACTCATAAATCACCACTGTGTCAGTAACACAGGATAATGTATTATTCTTTTACATTAATTGTGGGGTTTTTTTACAGATTAGGCAATTACCACAGTTTTGTAGAACATTTAGAGAAATCAGCAAAACAATAAAGAGAAAATAAAGTCGCCATAATAACCCTATTGCACAGAGATAATTATTCTCAAGATTTTGTTTATATTGTTTTAGTCAATGACTCATAAATACACCCTCTATGTTCTTTCGTTTTACAAAATTAGAATTATATTTTCTACTTTTTGTAATTAGCTTCTTTTTACTTATCAAAGTATTAGATGGTTTAGTCTTCTTTAGAAAGTTTGCATGTATCCAAGACTTTAATTGGCTTTATTTTTTATTACTTTCATAAAAATACTCAATTTATCCCAGAGTAGTAGAAAATATTTGCAATATTCGTGACTCTATAGTGATTTCCAATGTTAGTGACAATTTTTAGCAATTATGTTCTTTCCTCTAGCATGTATTGGTACCTGCTAGTTTGGGTAGTAGGTTTAGACTACAGTCTGGGCGCCAGTATCACGAGGGGCTGATGGAGTGTCCCTAACAGGGGGAGGGCTGGGTGACAAAGGACCCTGAGAGTAGGACCTGGGGAGAGAGGATTCCAACGTCAATGGCTGAAACCAAATCTTCTACTAAAGAGGCTCTATGTGTTTTAAAGGCTCATAAAGGAAAAAAAGGGATTTTTTTTCCTACTCAAAATAATTTCTTCAAACACGTTTCTTGACCTGGCGTGGCGGAAGGAGACATCAAAGCTGCCCATACAGATACCACCTTGGCCTCTCACCTTCTCCAGAGCCACCTAGGTGAAGAGATGGCATGAGCAGACAGGTGTTGTGGACAGAACCTCTGGCAGTAGTGTGTCAAATGGTGGTGCAGGGTACTAATGGCAGGAGGTCGCTCAGGAGGCTGGTTCGTTACAGTCTAGGCAAGGGTAGATGGGGAATCGACCAGGCAGCACAAATGAGAGTGAAGAAGTTTCGGATGTTGAATGGACAGGGCTGATGGCTGACTACCTGCATATCAAGAGTCATATAAAGGGAAGACCTGGGTAGATGGTAGTATCATTAATCAAGATAGGAAGCAAAATATTTTTGTTCCTGGTGATAGAACTGGTGAAATATAATGGGTTAAACTTTATGCCAAAATGTGGTAGAACAATACATTTGATACAAGTGATTAGAGCTAGAGACTCAGCTTCAGGAGTCACTGGTATGTAGATGGCATTTGAAGTCATGAAGCAGGTGAGATAACCGGGGAATTGGAGAAAAAGACTGGTGATGGAATCCTGGAGATAAGAATTACGTTCCAGGAAGATCACGGGATCAAAAACTGTCACAAGAGACAAATAATGATAAAACAATCAATTTAAAAGGAAAACATAACGATTATATCTACACCCAACATCAGACTGTCTAAATATATAAACCAAACCTTGACAGATCTGAAAGGAGAAATAGACAGCAATACAGTAATATTAAGAGACTTCAATACACTACTTTAAATATTGGATAGATCCTCCAGACATAAAATCAATAAGGAAACAACAGGCTTGAACAATACTTTAGCCCAATGGACCAACAAGACATACACAGAATATTCCACCCAACAGCAGCACGATACACATTCTTCTCAGATGCACACAGAACATTCTCCAGGTTGGATTATATGCTAGGTCACAAAACAAGGCTTATCAAATTTAAGATTGAAATCATTTCAAGTATCTTTTTCAACCACAATGGAATCAAACTAGAAATCAGTAATAAAAGGAAAATGAGAAAACTCGCAAATATATGGAAATCAAGCAAGGCACTCTTCAACAACCACTGCAAAGAAGAAGTCTAAAGGGAAATGAGAAAATATCTTGAGACAAATAAAGATGAAACACAATGTACCAAACTTACGTGATGCAGTAAAAACAGTACTAAGGGGGAAGTCTATGGTGATAAATGTCTAAATTTAAGAAGAAGAAAGATCTCAAATAAACAATCTAAATTTACACCTCAAGAGACTAGAAAAGGAACCAACTAAGCCCAAAGTTAGTAGAAGAAAGCAAATTATAAAAATTAGATAGGAAATAAAATACCTATAAAATAGAAAATTGACAATATTGAGTTGATTTTTCACAAAAAAATCAATAAAATCATCAAACCTTTAGCTAGACTACTGAAGAAAAAGAGAGAAGACTCAAATAAATATAATCAGAAATGAAAGAGGACACCTTGGAACTGATGCCACAGAAATTTAAAACAGCTCATAAAGGACTATTATGAACTACTATTATACAACGACAAATTGGACAACCTAGAAAAAATGGATAAAGTCCTAGAAATATACAACCCATCAAGATTGACTCAAAAAGAAATAGAAAGCCTAAGCTTTTAAGTCAGTGGCACAACTCTTTCCAAGGGTACCGTATCTTCTAAGATTTTAAGACTTGTTTCTCAGACAAATGTGTCCTAAAATACCTATTTTTAAAAATCCAGTTTGGAATATTTCTAGTCCTACATGAAGGCTGTTTCATATCTAGAAGTTTTCTGTCCTTGTCAATAAATTACAGAGTCCACCTAGGAGAGGTCAGTGACGTTCTTATGGTATTGGGTCTGAACTGGATCGAAGTCAAACCTGTGTTTTCCATTGCGGAGCATAGGTCCAGCTCTTATTAATGTTTTAAAATCTCTTCTGTTCATATACCCCTAAAATGTTCATCCGAAGAACCAGGGTCTTTTAGGATATTTATGTGGGTTCTCCCTGTCTAGCTGTGTTGCTCTTATCTCTGAACACAGGCCCGAGACGGTCCCGTTGGTGCTGCTAACTCGGGCTGCTTTGTCTAGTCCTACGGAAGCGTAGACTGGCTTCTCTCCAAAAGCTACTGCAGCAAAACTCTGGCTGGGAGGAGGCGAGTGGGTAAGAGAAAGCTGGGGTGGGATGTCCCTGGCAGTGCCAGAGGATGATGCAAATGAACGGAACCGTGGATGAAGTGCAGCTTTCTGGGACAGGCTCTCCGGCTGTCTCCCCACGAGGTCCTGCGCTGCTGACTCCCGGCCACAGCCCTGCATTTAAATCCTACTGCCGCCTACGTTGCTGAGAGGAAAAGCAGCACAGGCTCCCCAGCACACTCTCCGAGAACAGGACCGATTGGAGCTCTTCCTTCCTTAGCAGATGCTGAGCTGGGATGCAACATCTGGCTTCATGGAGAAAGCTCGTGTCTCCACTTTAGATTGAAATGGCACCCCTGAGGAGCTCACGACTCGCCTTGACCTTCGTGCCCACGCATGGTGTACAGGTTCCTGCCGCAGGCACAGTGGCCTCAAATGTTAAAGTTGCCTCGAATGGCTGAAAATAAATAAATTCCCTAAAATGTGAACAGAGGGAGTGTGGGTGGGCAGTTTGTCCTTGAAGATTTTGTGGGAGGATGTTAGGGAATTTTAGGGATTGATTTGGAAGGTGACAGAGACTTTCTCATTGACTTATGTAACTGCAGCCTGGCGGTGTCGAAATTAGCAAGTGAAAGAAAGGGGAAACCTGAATCTTATTACCATTTCTGTAGGTAAAAAACAGTCAAATATTGTCAATTTCATATGGCTCAACTCAGTGTAAGAGTTATATAGGTTATAGACACTAGTGATCTAGGTTAGATCTAAATTTAAGGAAGTCTCCGTTAAGCCCAGGGATGTGAAATGGTGAGAAGCGATGAAAAAAAGGAAAAAAGAGCCCCCAGCTAGTTCAAAACAGCTCTTGCTTCGGCAATGGTGGCAGAAAAGAGAAAACTCAAGGAAACCCTCGAGGTATGGTTGTCAGGGAATTCTCTTTGTAAAAGTGGTGTGAAGTCATTAGAATTATAGCTTCTTAGGAGACTAGGAATTTGCCTTCAATCTTTAATAAACAAGAGGGTTTTGCATTGGAATTCATGCCAATTTGGGGAGAACAGAGGTTCACGCGGAAGCATCTGATCATCGAGGACCTCGTGTTGCTGAGGGTGGCGTCTCTGCTCCGCTCTCTCATCAGCATCCCCACGTCTAAGGGACCCTGCTTTGCTGGCAGAGCCCAGGGCAAATGAGAGGGTGAGCAGGTGAGCTTGGCAAAGGTACACGGCACCGAGTGGGCCGAGAGGACCCTGACACGGGCTGCACAGTGGGAACCTCTCGCTCAGTATCGATTCACAGCCCTCTACCTTCGCGCTGACACCAGCTTTCCGCCTGTCAGAGCCTTTTAACCTCTGCCTTCCCTCTGTGTCCCATCCCCTGCAGCTTACCCACAACTCACTGCTGGCTCTGACAGCTTTTGCTTTGCGTTGCCTTGTTTTGGGTTTAAGCCGAAAGCAGCCTCGATATCCACAAAGTTAGCTTTTATTCCTGTCTATCCTTGCATATATAATGGACTTAAGTCAAAATAAGGTTTCTTTTCCCTTCGTTTTTTCCATGAACTGGTTATTGACTTTAACCATCTTGGAAAATATTTCCTAAGTCAGCATCAGGGGAGACCAAACAATAAACATTTTGGCATGTTCCTGTGGCATTTCTTTCATCTTTGGGACCTAGTGGGAACGGCGGCCACCACGCAGTCTGGAGTCTCGGCTAGCTGCAAACGGGTGAAGCATTTCCTCCCTGTAAGCCTGTTTTCTCTTAGGTAAACGGGAATGATAATAGGTAACTTCATTAAGGAATAGTTGGAAGTACTCATTGATAGATTGCAATAAACATCACTCAATAAATGCTAGCTGTCATTATCATTATTCTTCTTATTAATCCTGATACCCAAAGAGTCCCCCGTAAAGTCCACTTCATCTACTGCTCTATAATTACTGTTCTGTGGATTTCTGCTCTCAGTACAATACCTTTCAGAGGTAGAGGACTAGAGATTTTCTGTGATTTACTGACACTAGGGTTTGTTAAGTGGGGTAGCAACAAAGCACAGAGGGCAATGAAATATCTCACTTTCTCCAAACCTTTCAAACGAACACTTTAAACTATGGAATATTCAGTACTACCCATCTCTCCAGAAAGCAGTACCTAAGGGTTGGTTTTGGTCCCTGATATTTTAAATTTTTAATGATAAAGGATTCTGCTAAGACTGTGAATTCATTATCTTGTGGCATTTTGTTCAGTAGTCGTCTTGCTGGAACTCATAAGGACAAAACCCTCTAATGTTAAGAGTTGAAATGGAAACAGCAAAATGATTTTCCTTGGTCGGCTCTCTACGTGGGTGGCAAGGACACCAGTCACTTTGGGAAAAGCCAGTAATGCCTCTTAGGGTCTAGCGAGGGCAGGACAGAGGAGAACAAGCTTCAGTATCTGAACACTCCCTGGAGTCACAGGTGGACTACAATGACTGGGCCACAGACCCTGAGGGTGGGGCCCACAACCTCCACCAGCGTTTAGGACACCCGGACTGCAGCCCTTCAACTCTAAAACAGAATAATGTGGGCTCTTCAATTCTGCACTTTGTTTTGTTTTGTTTGTTTGTTTGTTTTAAAAAAAGGTGCTCCAGGGACTGTGTGTTGACTGGTACGTCCTACTCCTTGCCTAGCTGTTTTTTCCACGTCATCCGGCCTCGATGAGCTAGGAACGTGCATTGACTTTTGCAGCCTGAGACCCTGTGCCCTGACCCCTCGCGTCTCTGGTCACCTCTGGGTCTGTTTGGCCAGCTCGGCCCCGTAAGTCTCAGTAAGAAGGTGGAGGCTAAATGTGTCTAAAACGTCAGTGGCTTCTGGTAAGGGATAGTCAGTGGAGTCTCCTGGGCTTGAATTATTTAGCAGAATCCCCTCTGTTTTCTCCACTCAGCATGAGGCATTTGAATTTCACCCCTCACATCCTTCAGGCTTATTTCGGTCATGTCGTTTCTATTATAATGCTTCTCATCCATTGCTTTTTGCCAGGGTGACTCTTCACCCCTCCCCCATGGAGGGGAGCATGGTCCCAATTTTAGAAATCCCTGAAGTAAAGCCTATTTGAGTAACCTTTCAAGAGTAACCTTTCCTGTAAGGAAAGAACTTTAAATGCTATTGATCTTTCCTCTGAAATTCAGGGTGTCTCCTGCACATTTTAAATATGTTAATTTATTCACCAAATATTTACTGAGTAACCACAAAAAAATTTAAGTCCTTGAATTCATTTTCAGCCTGTTTCCTTTTGCTGCCTAAATCTCAGTATGTTAATTAGGGCTGTCGGATTTAGCAAATGAAATACCAGGAGTCCAGATAAATTTGGTTTTCAAATAAATAACAAATAAAAGTTAATTATACGTGAGTCCCATGCAATATTTGTGACAGATGGATACTAAACAGTTATCTAAAATTCAAATTTAACTGGGCATTCTGTATTTCATCAGACATCCTATGTTCTATCTGATCAGCTTAATACCCAAAGCTAAGTGCTAACGTTTTTCTAGACTAAATCTTAATCTAATTTTCAAACCAAAAATAATTTTCATTTGAACCCCCTTCACCTTCCCACTCACCTAGATTTAAAATTGTCTCCTTTCTGGTCCTGTAATTATCTCTCATCTGAAATTCAAATGTAACAGATACATTTTCATACACATTGTCCTAAGAATGTGAGTCACCATAGAAAAAAACGAATTCAACCTGTTCATTTAAAATATGTTCAGTTTCTGAGTACCTTCCTTCAAGACCTGTTTGTTTCTAATTTGACCTTTCTCTAGTTGTGTGTGGTAAGAGCACACCAGAGTGAAAAATGGATAGAGAAAAAGGTGAAGCTGGAAGTGAGACGGATTTGCATGGTCCTTTCATTCATCCATCACTAACGTTCTGTGAGACTTGCTGATGGTCTGATTACGGTGAACCCAGGTACAAGGTGAGTTACGAGCATCAGGGGAAAAAGGCAAATTAGAGCAGACACGCTGATTTAAGCATTTCAGGAACATGAAATTAGCTAGTACAATAAACTGCAAGAAAGTTGTGGTAAGTTTTTCCTCTTTGGTTTATAAAGCTTAGGAGTGGAGGTATGGAACTCACTTCTCGTTCAGTGGCACTCAGAGTCATTTGCTGCAATATCTTCCTATAGTGTGTGATAAACGTAGCTTATATTTAACCAAAAGAAGCCTCATTGTCAAGGGCATCATCTTCAAAAACACTTGGAACACCTGGAAATGATGAAATAAAAATTACTTCCACTGATTTATTTTTATTTTAGTGGAAGAGAGTATCCTCTTTCGAACACTCAAGGGTAGCCTCTGAGACACCCACTCTGTTTAGACGCACGTCCATAAGCAGTTGTAAAGGGTCGGATGTCACAGAGCGGTGGGTGTGCAGAGCTGGCCACACTTGCCCAGCGGCCATCACCACGCCCCGGGTTCTCATTCCCGAGTCTCCTCTCGATGTTTCATGACCTCATTTAAGGCAGACCTTCTCTCTGATCTTTCAGAATATTATACAACATGAACAGCATGGCCTAGAACATGTTTGTAATGGTCAAGACACACCCTCATCAGCGAGAGGCTGTGAAAAGACAAGAAAATAACTTTATCAGTGAGGCACCCAGGCTGTCAATGACACACTTCGGCAAGACCTCATTATTGTATTTTTTTCCTGAAAAATTAAAAAAGAATAGTTCATTATCTTCTCGTTCTTATTTTGATCTCTTAATTAAGCAGAGAGATGTACTAGGTATGAGAGACATGCCTAAAGGTTCTCTTCAAAATCTGTTCACAGCACAGTAGCACTCAGAAGGCTGGTGTGAACGAGTACCTGAAATGGGCAAGATGGTCCTGAACTTCGCACCTCATATCTTCTGAAGGGTGGGTCAGGAAGAAGTTGCTAGAAAAATTGCTCCTTTCACAGTCACAGATAAGCAATTATCTTATTGAGTATATTACTAAAACAGTAGCTTTATCTAATATATTCATAACAGTGGAAAATTTTTCTTTAAAAAATGAATGGATAAAGAAGATGTGAGATAGATAGATAGATAGAATGGAATATTACTCAGCATAAAAAGAATGAAATAATGCCATTTGCAGCATGGACGGACCTAGAGATTATCATACTAAATAAAGTAAGTCAGAGAAAGACAAATATCATATGATATCACTTACACATGGAATCTAAAAAAATGATACAGATAAACTCATTTACAAAACAGAAATAGACTCACACAGGTAGAAAACAAACTTATGGTTACCAAATGGGATAGTGCGGGAAGGGAAGATAAATTAGGAGTTTGGGATTAACATATATATGCTACTACGTGTAAATCAGGTAGACAGCAGGGTCCTGCTGGAGAGCACAAGGAGCTCTACTCAATACCTTGTAATAACCTATGTGGGAAAAGAATCTGGAAAGTGTACATATACATATAACTGAATCACTTCGCTGTATACCTGAAACTAACACAACATTGTAAATGAACTCTACTTCAAAAACTATACTTTAAAAACCCGACTCTATTACTAAGGTCTGAGGATTCCAGCCTCTGACAGAATCTGTAGCTGTTTTCCTGCTGTTAAGGCAATAACAAACAGGGGCTGGTGGACAGGTAAGAAGTGTACCACGAGCTTGTCTACCTTTATCCCATGTCACTGTGTCATCTCATGCCTAAAGCATCTCAAGGTGGATTCTTCTCAAGGGGACCAGATTATGTGGCCTGATCTGAATGTCAGTCTCAACAGTTCTTCCTACTAGAAATGTCTCAAACCTTAGTTAAATATCGCACATCTTCATGTAGCCCAATTCAATTTAATTCAATACAAAAATTGCGTGCTTCCTACCGGGGAGGGCACAGCACGATGCCGGGTGACGTGAGGAAGCAGTGAGTGCATAGTAGGGCTGGCACAAACGCGTAAGCAGATGCACAAAGGTAACGAGAGTGCGTATAATTAAGTCACAGTGTGCTCTGGGGCAGGGGGTGTAGGGATGGGGTTACGTCCCATAAGCTTCTGTTATGGAATATTTTTGGAGAGGGTGAGTTCTCAGGTGATCTTTAAAGGACGACCTCTCTCATATGAGAATGCAGGAGGCGGAGTTCTAGGAGGAGGGACCAGGTGCTGAGGCTGGGGGACAGCTGCTCTCCACGCTCCTCGGCCGATGGGTGAAAAATTCTGCAATGAACTCTTCAAAATCAGCCTCCATATCTTATTCTTTAGCCCAAAACCTCACAGGGGGTAGGTGCCCAATATGTTTTTTTTTAAGGGGAATGAAGTCGTAATCAGAGTGCCCAGTCCTACCACGGAGAGTGAAATTCTCCTGAAATTTCTTTGAAGACGTCAAGATTCCTTTCTCAAGTGAAGGCAGGCCGTCCTTTTGATCCTTATCAGCTATGGTCTCTAGTTAGAGATTAATCGGCCTGCATCTCAGATGGCAGAGCAAGGGCGGTGGTTCGGCGATGTGTTGAAAAACCAGGCAATCTTCCTCCTGTGTGTCCTTTACTTTCACACAAAACACTTCACTCCTGACACTCTGGTCACCAAACGTGTGGGATTTTTCCCACACCAAGCAATTCTGTGACTTGAGCTGGAGGTCCCACAGTTTAACTCAATTTAATTCAATTCAGACACTACCTGGAGACAGCGTCACACCCATAGGTAAAGGCTCAGTCCCTCAAAACCGCTCTCACCCACTTCAGATGTCAACTGCGAGTCTGGGTTATCGTCTGAGAGTCTGACAAATGGGCTACAAATCTGAGGCTCCCATGACCCCCACTTGGGGTTTAATTAGTTCGCAAGCCGTGGCTCACAGAACTCAGGGAAACACTTAGGTTTACCAGTTTATTAAAGGATATGACAAAGGACACAGGTAAACAGCCAGATGAAGAGATACGTAGGGTGAGGTTTGGGAGGGTCCTGGGCCCTGGAGCTTCTGTCCCCGTGAGGCTGGGCTGCATCGCCCTCCTAGTACATGGGTGTGTTTGCCAACCTGAACCGCATACTTCTGGGAATTTTAAGAAGGCTTTATCACGTAGGCATGGTCAGTCACTGCTCCACTTTCAGCCTTTCTCTCTGCTCAAGAGAATGGGTGGGGCTGAAAATTGCAAGCTTCTAATCATGTCTTGGTCTTTCCAGTGATCAGCCCCCCAGAAGCCCACCCAGAGTCTCCTCATTAGGACAAAAGACACTCTATCGCCCAGGAAATTCCAAGGGTTTCAGGCGCCCTGTGGCAGGAACTGGGGTCAAAGACCAAATAGTAAAACAAAAGATGCTCGCAGTGATTTTATCGCTTAGGCAATTATGAGGGCTTCAGGAGCTCCCGTGCCCGGAACTGGGGCAGAGACCAATACGTGTCTTCTACCTCACAGGTGATTTGCTTTATTATTCTCTTACCTACACAAAAACCTTGCATCATAGCATTTTAATCTCTGTTTTGCAAATCAGGAATCCACAGCTCAGAGGTGTAAAGTAAGTGCCCTTGACCACAGAGCTAACAAGCGACCAGTACAAGAGGTGATCAGGTCTGTTCTGGTAGCTCTCTGTACCCTCCTCAGGCATGTGGTCCAGCACGCGGCTGATCAAGGGGCGTCTGGGGATTTGCTCATCCTGGCTGCTGCTGTTGGGAGCTGTTGGTGAGAATGGTCCAGGAGAGAAGGGCAGGTGGTCTAACTCAGGGTCGGGTGCACCGGTGGGCTCTCAACACGCATGTTGCGGATGAATTCATGGCCTGTCAAAGCAGAGGTGAAGTGGAGCAGCACGCTGTGGTCCCTCCCCTACCCCATGTCCTCTGCCTGTCTTTTGCTGTAGAAAAACTTTAGCCAAAGAGTAAGTTTAATCAGAGAAGTGAGAAAACGCAGAAGCAAAAGGAAACCGTCAAACAGGACAAAACAATAACAGTGTAGTCATTAAGCAAAATCCAGGGCTCTAGATAATATTCTGAGCCATGTCCTGTGAGCTGTCCTGTAGATACTGAAACCTCCACCCGGTGGAAGAAGTGAACTACATGATGACCAGACTGTAGCCGTGACATAAGCTGCCACAATTCCGAGAACTGGCCCCAAAGAAATGGGAACAAACCGACCCCGGAACTGAAGATGAACAGAACCTGAAACGATCAAGAGGATGCAGGTCAGACCACCGAGGACCCGGTTCAGGATGCCTGTCAGAGCCGCCTGTGCTGTTTCTGCACGGAGCCCCCTCCCTCTGTCTATACACCCCTGAAACTCCCCTTTAAAAGCCCTTACCCACTGATTGTCAAGGGGGGAGTCGGCCTTTGGACATGAGTCTGCCTTCTCCCCAGGTTGCTGGCCTTCCAAATAAAGCAAATTCTCCTTTCCACCAACCTTGCCTCTTGAGTATTGGCTTTTGAGCGGCGAGCAGCCGGACCCCACTTTCAGGAACAGAGGGACCAGGAGGAAGGTTTGAAAGGCAAGCCCAGCCTCTCCCTGTTCTGCTTGGTCTTCAAGCCACACACATATAACAGGTAAATTACACCAAGGAAGGAAAAAGTCCTATAGACTCTGGGGGCCCCTGCATGTTTCTGATGAGGCTCTGATCTCACACTTAGAGTTCTCCTATCCTACACGGTGTAGGTCAGTCTTAACCCTTTTCCTCCTCACGTGCTAAATGGAGTATAAAACAGCTGGGACTGTGGTTATGTTTCAGCATAACAATGCATGGGATAATGTTTTGTAAGGTGAATTCTTCAGAAAACGTACGGTGTTACTAATTATAACAAGAAACTTGTCTGAACTAAATGACATCAACACCAGGAAGCATGTCACCATACTGACAGTTTTGGGGGGAAGAGCACAGTTTTCAGTGTCCTCCACATGACCAATTCATTTTGAAAATGAATACGTTTTTTCATGCAGGAAGTGTCTCTCATCCTGGAGAGACTAACAGTATATATTCAGTAATGCTGAAGGCAAAAGAATTTTATTCAATTTTCTCCCCTTTATAGATCTAACAACTACCAAACCGTGAGAACACTACTGGATTGAAACGAAGATTTCACCAAGGTGCAAGGATTTTAATACCTTTACTTTGGGGTTTCTTCTGCATCTATACCTCAAAAATCTCTAATTCTGCTTCTCAAGACATGACTACACCCTACAGGAGTCTTTGAGGACCACCTTCAGAGCCTCTGTTGCCTTGGATTTTAACCAAGTTAGAATTCGTGACCCTTGGAGTCACTGAGGGTCTTCTGCCAGCCGATGCAAAATACATTTAGATAATGACTCTCCCGTTCTGAGGCTGGTTGGCTATTCATGTGAGATGCAGTTACTGTGTTTACTTCTCCATGTGCTGAGAACCGTTAATGGCAGAATCCAGTCATTAAGGAGGGATATTATGGGAATTTTGAAGTGATTTTCTGTAGCTGTTTTTTCACTATGAATTTGCACACATAGAGCAGCCTTATTGACCCTCCCCCAACAGGAATTATCATAGGCAAGTTCCAACTTCAATCTGACAATGTGTTTCTCAGTTTTCAATTTTCTAGGTACAGATTCTTCCAATAAAATTTCCATCCTTCTCTGAGAAGTTTGCTTTAAACTGGCTAGTATATCATTAACTCCGTCTCAGGGTAATAGGTACCATTTATTGGCAAAATGGAACTCTCACATCAAACACTTGGCAGGAAAGAATCAAAGGAGACAAGTGTAAGATATGTCTGGTGGGTGATTAATTTTTTTTCGTAGCCTTAGTAACGACATCATTGCAGGGGTACGTGGAGAAAATTAATAACTTTGTTTTCTTGCACAATGAGACCTTGAACAGCTCCCCTCCCAAAACTACTCTTGAGAACAACAAAAGGACTTTGGTTTTTTACTCCCCGAGATGGATGACAGTGGAAAAGACTTCTAATGAATCATCACCTGATAAACTTAAATTTACTGAAATCCTGAATTCACACTGTGCATTTACACACACATCATGGACAGTACGCACAAAATCACCCAGCTGAATAATAGTTTCAGTGCTTAATTAATTAGTTAACTCATTAACACCTCCCTGCATCCAACAAATATTTACCGATAGCTTATGTTGAGCAGCTAGTTACAATGGCAGATGTGAGTGAGGAAGGTGTTTCTTGTCTTCAAGAATTTACAGTCTAGCCGGGAGACTGGCATATAAACAATCACAATCTTTTAGTACAGTGGCATCTCAGGAGGTGATGCAAAGGATGTATTATGAGGCGTACTGACAACTTTTGCCTATTGAAGGAATTACAAATCTATATCGTCAAAGTTTATATCAAGACCCAGAAAAGACGATCAGAAGCCAAGGATTCCTCTTCAGGGAGTCATTCTTCTTTCTCAACCTCTTCCTTCTCTTTCTGTCTTTCTGATTCAGTTAACTCTTCAAGGGCACAGGTAAAAATCATGGTCCATTTGCCCTTTTGCTACAACTCAGTTCCCATTTACTACTATTTATTTTGTAAGTTTGTGGGATATCTTTTTACTCCCAGGAAGCTCTTTCTTACATATATAACACTAATATTTCCTGCTGCAGTTAAGTCTTATCCTTTTCTTATTCTTTTTAACTAACATAAATTTACTGCCATGTTTCTCAAGGCAGAATCTCTGGTTTTATGTTTCATGTTGTCCACTCTGGCTGCACTGCAACCTCCCACTCTACTTCCCCCACCCCAGGGCTTTTACACTTGGAAACTTCTATTTGACCTGGAGCATTTAAATATTAGCCCCTGTGCTGCATTTCCCAGACACTTCACAGCGATCAGTGGCTCTCTATTCGGCATTTTTAGAAAAACCCAACAAGGAATTGCCAAGTTGTATTGTTATATTCATATTTAAAAGTCTAGCTTCTCCACTGGGCTGTGATTTCCTCAAGGGAAGTAACCTTGTTAAATTCATTTGTCATCCCCAGCATTTGTCACATAGGAGGTGCTCAATAAGTATTTTGTAGAATAAACCTATGGTCCTCTATTGATGTATCTCATTATCCAGCTCCAGGTTCCCAAATCTCTACTACCACAACTCACTTGACTTGCATTCACTTTTCTATTAAACTAGAACTTTTCAGATAGCGTTTCAGAAACCTTGGGTGGTTCTCCATTACCTTCAACAGAAAATGTGAATTGCTTAGCGTGTTACAGAATTGTCTCCACCAGCTCATGTGACTTCGCAGTCCTACCTCTCACCCGTTCCCAGCCCTAGATTCAATAAAGTAATCTCTGCCCTAAGTCTGTTACGCCCTTCTGTGTCTCTCAGTGTTGCCCAAGCTGTTTTTTAATATCTTCAGTGCCAGCCTCCTCTACCTGAACCTGCACCACAGCCAAGCTAAATGCCATCTCCACGAAGCAACACCTCTTCTGCACCCTTGATAGAGCGCACGGCTTCTCCCATCTTACCTCCTTAGCACATCATACACCGTTTTCTATAGTACGTATGTTATGATGTTTGTTACGTTTCCAAACATGTTTGTTATGTGCTGTTTATGGAGTTCTGTCTTCATCACTGGTCGGTGAGCTCTTTGGTGTCAAAGACAGGTCTTACTCATCTTTGATCCTTGGTACAACATACATTTGCAGAAAAATAATGTGTATCTAGGACACGTGTATCATTCAACCGATTAGCCAATAATGATAATTGTAGAAATGATCATGAATCTGTAAATAAATACTTGCCTTAAAAATTAAAGTACTGCTAAAAATTATGTGTCCCCAAGCTTTATTTTTCCAAAGAGACATCAGAATATTCTGGCAGATTCTTTTCTCTATGATTGAAAATGCACTCTTCCTCTTTCCTTAGATAGAAGGAAAAATAAAAAGGAAAGAAGAGTGGGTGCAGCACACCTGTGTCGGCAAGCTGTCAAACCCTCCACCCCTGACGTGAATTGGATCATCCTCTGAATGGGGGGAACTGATGGAAAATGCAAGGCGAGGAGATGCCTGGGAAGAACAAATTCTACCCTGCCCGTCAACAGTGATGAAAGTGACACCTCAAGAGTTATCTTTTATTCCATACACACAGATGGCTTCAAACACACGCTACCTACAGTCAGTTCCTGTTGCTCACCTCTGAGTATTTAGGGCAGCTTGACATTTGCTGCCCCTAGAATAATGAAGATAGACAGATCGCAAGAACGCTGTAACTGACGATGAGAAAGTTCTTTGCACCGTACAAAGGGCTAAAGGAGAATTTACTATTTTATATCTAAAAAAAAAAATCCTGCGGGGCCTTAAAATGTTATAACCTGTGTACTGCACTGTGTACGTGCTCCCTGCCATCGCAGGGCCCCCTGTGAGATGCGCTTCCCGCGTCCCATCAGCAGCACGCGTGTTTCTCCACAGTTTGATCAGACATGGGGCGGGGGGGTAGGGCACGCCCAATCATATTCACACGTATATCATATACATTACAGAAAACGACAGGAAACGGAAGGCAGCCTTGCAATCAGTTCTCATCCAGATGAGAAGAAGCACATTTCGAGACAATGAGGTTGAGAGAAGGGCGACCTCCACTAAAAACTCTGTCCAGCAAACCTCCCGGCGCACAGCGCAGAGGACCAGACTACACGCTCAAAAGCAGAAATATAGATCAATGGAACAGGCCAGACATACACCCCGCCGACGCCGTCTGGAACTGAAGAGCTCTTTGGGGGCATCTCCGGGAGGAAGTGGGTGATCGCCTCTCACAGCGGAACCAGCGGTAGCTTTTACCAGGCGATGCTGCTTCTCGCGGTTAAGTTGAAAAGAGAACTTTCAACTTAATTCATCTCTCCCTGGAGCCGGGGATTCTATACATGGGAAGTGGGGGGGTGCTGTCTGGGTGGGGGCTGGGGGCGGGGCCGGCAGGGCTGTGGCTGGGGACAGGGAAGGAGTGTCTATCAATCTCAGGGGGCTTCTGGAAAGAGCAGGTGAAACCCTGAAATAGTCGACGTGCTTCCAGGCTGTGTATCTGAGGGGAGCAGAGGGTGACGGGACTGCTTCTCAAAGGTTCATGTGCTGCAGAATCCCTGGGGGTCGGGGGTGGGCGGAGAGGGCGCTGTTAAAATGAGGACCGGACGCAGCAGGTCTGGGGAGGGCCCAGGACTCTGTATTCCTAACATGCTCCCAGGTGCGACCTCGCTGCCCATCTGGACACCCCTTGAGGAGCAGAGCATCACGGAGCACCTGTCACCGCGCAGACGCTGCGCAGCAGTTCGCTCCGCCACTTGCTGGAAACCTGTCCGTGGATGAGCCACTTGAATTCCCTGACACGACTCCTCAGCTATAAAATGACATGGAAACAACTACATGAAGTGCTTTCACTAGGATTCAAATGAAGTAACACGACGCTCCCCGGCTGTGTGCGCTTGAGAAGCTCCTCCCTTCACCTGAAGAGGGGGCACCTTTGTGCACCTGCCATGATGGAGGTCCAGGTGGGCACACCAGGCACCTAGGACCCCGCCTGGCACACAGTGGGCGCCAAAGAGACTCGGGCTCTTTACTTGTGATCTGGCACTGAGCCTGCGTCTCTGAATATGAAAATACCCATGTTGCGGGGACGACACGTGGCTGAGACATTCAGGCCACTGGGTTTAAAGCAAAGTCACCGCATTTGCTTCCTTTCCTTCGGTTCTTTTCCGAAGTGTTTACAGCAACTTGGGAGAATGCCCTTCATTTTACCTGGAGGAAAGTTTTGTTTTTAAAATCAGCAGCAAAACAGTAATCAAGACAGTATGGTGCTGGCACAAAAACAGAAATATAGATCAATGGAACAGGACAGAAAGCCCAGAGATAACCCACGCACATACGGTCACCTTATCTTTGATGAAGGAGGCAAGAATATACAATGGAGAAAAGACAGCCTCTTCAATAAGTGGTGCTGGGAAAACTGGACAGCTACATGTAAAAGAATGAAATTAGAACACTCCCTAACACCATACACAAAAATAAACTCCAAATGGATTAAAGACCTAAATGTAAGGTCAGACACTATAAAACTCTTAGAGGAAAACATAGGCAGACCACTCTGACATAAATCACAGCTAGATCCATTTTGACCCACCTCCTAGAGAAATGGAAATAAAGACAACAATAAACAAATGGGACCTAATGAAACCTAAAAGATTTTTCACAGCAAAGGAAACCATAAACAAGATGAAAGACAGCCCTCAGAATGGGAGAAAGTATTTGCAAACAAAGCAACTGACAAAGGATTAATCTCCAAAATATACAAGCAGCTCATGCAGCTCAATAATAGAAAAACAAACAACCCAACGAAAAATGGGCAGAAGACCTAAATAGACATTTCTCCAAAGAAGATATACAGATTGCCAACAAACACATGAAAGAATGCTCAACATCATTAATCATTAGAGAAATGCAAATCAAAACTACAATGAGGGGCTTCCCTGGTGGCGCAGTGGTTGAGAGTCCACCTGCCGATGCAGGAGACGCAGGTTCGTGCCCTGGTCCGGGAAGATCCCACATGCTGCGGAATGGCTGGGCCCGTGAGCCATGGCCACTGAGCCTGTGCGTCCGGAGCCTGTGCTCCACAACGGGAGAGGCCACAACAGTGAGACGCCCTCGTACCGCAAAAAAAAAAATGTGATATCACCTCACATCAGTCAGAATGGCCATCATCAAAAAATCTACAAACAATAAATGCTGGAGCGCGTGTGGGGAAAAGGGAACCCTCTCGCACTGTTGGTGGGAATGTAAATTGATACAGCCACTGTGCAGAACAGTATGGAGGTTCCTTAAAAAACTAAAAGTAGAACTACCATATGACCCAGCAATCCCACTACTGAGACTATACCCTGAGGAAACCATAATTCAAAAAGAATCATGTACCAAAATGTTCATTGCAGCTCTATTTACAATAGCCAGGACATGGAAGCAACCTAAGTGTCCATCATTGGATGAATGGATAGAGAAGATGTGACACATATATACAATGGAATATTACTCAGCCATAAAAAGAAATGAAATTGAGTTATTTGCAGTGAGAAGGATAGACCTAGAGTCTGTCATACAGAGTGAAGTAAGTCAGAAAGAGAAAAACAAATACCGTATGCTAACACATATATATGGAATCTTAAAAAAAAAAAAAAAAGGTTCTGAAGAACCTAGGGGCAGGACAGGAATAAAGATGCAGATGTAGAGAATGGACTTGAGGACATGGGGAGGGGGAAGGGTAAGCTGGGACAAAATGAGAGAGTGGCATGGACATATATACACTACCAAATGTAAAATAGATAGCTAGTGGGAAGCAGCCGCATAGCACAGGGAGATCAGCTCGGTGCTTTGTGACCACCTAGAGCAGTGGGATAGGGAGGGTGGGAGGGAGATGCAAGAGGGAGGGGATATGGGGATGTATGTATATGTATAGCTGATTCACTTTGTTATACAGCAGAAACTAACACACCACTGTAAAGCAATTATACTCCAATAAAGATGTTAAAAAAAGAAAAATTTAAAAAATAAAATAAACTCAGCAGCAAAAACTATTCCTATGTTGCACAAGGATTGCTCAGCGCCTGCCAGTCTCGTGGCTGCATTTCAGTGCTCTGTTATTTTATGCTCCTTTTCACCGATGTTCACCAATAAACAACACTAGCAAAAGACCCACCTGCAGTTGCCCTAAATACTCAAGGAAAACTGAAATTTTTCTGAAGGAAAAAAATGCCCTGCTAAGGAGAAGATAGCTGACATTGGCAATACATTTTTGGTTTTCATTTAGAAAGCAGTGACCCATTACTTTTATCTCAAAAATTCATTCATGACACAGGGTACTCCACTTATTGTCAGAACCGAGTGACTTACAGGAAGCCCTTGACCCTTCATCTGTAAAAAGTGACTGTGAGAGCTCTCTTACTCCCCTGAAGCGCCTCTGTGTTTTCATCACTGGGGTCTACTGGTATCAGTGCTGGAAGCCCTCTGGAGAGAGTCATGTAGAGGGAGGGAAGGCTGATTAAGATCAGTTTTGTTTTTAAATTAGTGGTCACCCAACAGACCAGGACAAGGTGGAAGTTCTAAGTATAGCATGAGCTCTTCTGAACTCCACTAGTTGTTGCTGATTGTTTTAGTGTTTCCAGAAATTCTCTGAGACCTAAACTGCTCTACCAGCTAATCTAGTCCAATTGCGGCACCTTTAAGGGATTAACTTCTCAGGTCCATTTTCTATATTTGTTCTGACTCTAGGAGGGCTCTTTATTCCCTAGTTCTATCCTCCGAAGTAGCCAGTGCACAGTCTAGGTTGTACCGTCTTCAGTCTACCAACAACCCCTCATGTGTCTTTCACCACAGCCTCCAGCGTTCTTGACAGTGCTTTAGGTTCTAACTTCTCCACACTCTGTTGTAAATGAGATCAGTTCTGATGGGAAAAGATTCTATTTGTTTTCTGGGCTGATGCTCCCTGGCGCCCTTAAGGCAAAGTCTGAGCCAAGAGTCTGGAGCTGGTGCGAGGACAATGGCAGACTTCTCTCTGAGTGACGCCCCTGTGGTAGGAGCTGCAGGTCAGTGGCCGAGAGTGCAAGCGAGCAACGGCTGGAGATCCTCTCATCTTGTCTCCTGGAACACCACCACATAAGCCAGGGGAAGTGCAGCTTGGCCCCAGGATCCCAGGTGCACTCAGGGTAGAGCCTCTGTCCAGTGAGTGGGGCAGGGCAGAGGAAGTATGCCCTTATCCCTCAACTGCACTTTCCCTGAACTGAGATTCGGCAACAGGTGGCTGGGGACAGGATGAGAAGAGTTAAAGTTCTACTCCTTCTGGGAAGAAAGCCCTCCAAGCTGGATCTGGGAGGAGAGAGAAGCCTGGGTTCCTGACTACAGCAGTCTGGAATGGAGTCTCTGTTTCACGGAGGTGAGGAGAGACGACAGGGAGGGAGCAATCTTGGGTCAAACACCGCAGACTCTTGCCTTTCCTAACAAATTTTCACAGATATATTTGAATAAATTTTGCTTCACTTTCTGTTTGCATTTAGAACCAGTCCCAGAGTCTGACTTTCTAATAACTAATTTTCACCAGTTTTACTGGAGAGTTAGTCAGCAAAGCACATCACACTGTCAGGCTGGAATCTGATCCCTGGTCTGATTTATTTATAAAATATATTTATTCAATCACAAGATTCAAATTTCTACACTAAATGTCTCATTCTTCTAATATTTTCCCCCCAAACACTCCCTAACATTTTCCCTTAAACACTCACTTTCCAACTGAATATAAGAATAGATTGCTGAACAGAATAGATTATAATGTGGTAAGCTATTATTGATTCGTAACTGATAAATAGCTATCTACTTATCGTCCCGGTGGGATAGCAGCAGGTGCACTGGAACATGGGTCCAAATAAATGAGACATTAAATATCTGTCCTTGGAGAAATCTTTAACAAATTTCCTGATCTCAGTTCCTTTAACTCTAAAATAATGGAGTTAAATATCTATAACATTCTTTCCATAGCTTTAATTTCCATATTCTGAGTGGATTTTATGGTAATTTTTATTTCCATTAAAAATTATTTCTAAATCCTGAAAAAGAACGTTAAAGGTCTTAGGTCAGCCGTTGTGAGAATCGGTAGAGTGGAGTAATACAGGATGTGCACGAGAAGTTAGAAAATGACGAGAATAAGTGTAGGAGGAGAAGCGGTAAGAAGCCCACGGAGCAAGATGTACTGGCTCACAGTCTGGAATATACTTCACAGTCCGTAAGGAGAATTCGTTTGACAAGACTGAAAGCAATCATCTTGTCATCATCTATGTGAGCGTGGAGTAAACAAAATCATCAAAGGTACTTCGACTTTTATTAGTGAGGAGACTTTACACATTTCTTTGTATTTGTAAGAATGGAAGGACATTTTTCTAAATCTCAGGGACGCATCAAATATAAGAAGGCTCATTGTATAAACTGATCATCAAATCTCTCAACGTCTATACAAAATTAGGTATAATTAAGACCAGATTAATGTTGGTACTTAATGGCAGTGAGAAGTTAACTTTCCACGGTCTCCTCCATAGAACGAAACAGAAGTGACTGTCAGATAAATACAAGTCCTTATGAGAGCTTGTTTAAGAATGAGATTTAAAATCTCTCACCACAGGGAAATAAAAGTCTATATCTACATTGGTTAGCCATAAGAAGAAACTAAGTTATGTCTACATGAATAATTAATCACATTGAAAATGTGGGTTCTAAACTCAAGTTCCCCCACCTCCCTAGATACTTGGGGAAATTTGAAAAAAAAAATAGGTATCTGTTTTTATAGAATTATTCAGACAATTATTTTAGCCACTTTTCCTGGTACGAAGCAACATAGGATTCTGTATATAATAAAATGAATAATGTCACTAGATAGGTTAACCATGACAATAAGCCTTAAATACTATATTTTCTATGGTCAGTGACACAAACATATAAAATTTTAAGATTCAACGTTTTTCCCCTAATCATTCTTCCATGTCTGAAAAAAAAAGCACATTAAAAAAAAAATTGGATCAGAAACAAAAGGAGACATTTAGTTGTAACATTTGTCAAGCTTATTATTTCTTAATCAAAAATCTTGTCCTGTATTTTTTTTCAGTATCGGATTGTGAATTTTTGCCAGAAAAGTGATAGTAATTATGAGAGTGTATAAGCGGCTGGCTAAAGAAAAACTTCAGTAATTATTCCCAACACAGCACTTCAAGTAGCTCAGGGATGCTTTTAATTTGAATGCCCACAGAAGAAATTCATAAATATCTGTTTCTATCTAAATGGAAGTCTTAAGTCTCTCATAATAATCACATTTGTGTTCTCATAGCCCCTTTCTTCAAAGGAGTGTGAAGAGACATCATGGACTCCGTTAACCCCCGAGTAGCAGTTTCTCTCTTTTCCCCAGACCACATTCAGCGAGGCCCACTTGGGTGGCCAGCAAGCTCGGGCACAGGAAAGTTAAGTGACCCCTGCAAAGTCCACATAAGTCAGGAAAGACCTGAACTGGACGGCTCTGGGTCCCAGAGCACCTTCTATAGAGGACAAACAGCTTACCATTCCTTTCCCACAGCAGTAAGACTGTCGTCCGTGTATTTGAGAGAGGAATGAAAATTTAAAATACAACACGTATTTCTTTAAAGTCTAACAGTAGCTACTGTGATGGTTAATTACGAGTGTCAGCTTGGCCACGGCACCCAGATATGTTGTCAAACACCAGTCTAGAAGTTCCTGGGAAGGTCTTTTTTAGATTTTGTATTTGTTAGCCCTCACAATTGCATAACTCAGTTCTTAACGTCTCTCTCTCTGCACAACTGGGGCAGAAGTAACTAAGAATGATAGAGCATTGTTTCAAATTGTTCCAGTCTTGTTGCTGGATTTGGTCACAGAGGTCATGCTATTGGTGACATTCCTGGCGTCTGCTTTAAGGCTGTCAAAGTAGCCAGTGTCTCTCGTTTGGCCTTATCCAAAGGCAAGAGGAAAGACCAATGTCATAAGCTTTTGATGTTGAAAGCATGACAGTGATCAATTTTCATATGCCAAATAAAAAAATTCCCAGCTTCTGAGAAGGACAGCTTGTTTTCCCACTTGTGTGAACCCTTGTTTTTAACTTCCTTTGAAATGGGAACATATGGCTAAAGTCTGAATAGGCAAGATTATTGGAGATTAAAGTAAACAAAAAGAAAAGACAGCCAACTGACTAAAAGTGGGAAGGGCCAAAAAGAAATCGAGAAGTACTGCCTCTGAATAAAGGGAAAGAGAGAATTTTATAAAAAGAATTATTATGATTTATAGAAACCTATTTGCACAAAATAGACTATTTCCACCTGAGATACGTCTTGAGTTAAAAGAGAGAGCTGATTGCTGCCCGTAGTATGTTGGGAAACCACTGCAGGGAGGGTAATCTCTGACCTGCAGCATTTGTCAATGTCTACGGCATAAATACTTTCACCGCGGCCAATTTCAAGGTGCAGACTCCAGTTTCTAAACACAGAGTTGGTTAGTGACGCACACAGTCAACATCCACAAGCAATTACGTTTAGGAGACGGTCTCAGAGGCCCCTCTGGGTGCAGCCCTATTTCCAAGCTAACACGACGTGGCTGAGCAGAAAATAGGAGAAAATGCTCAATTGTAACACTGTCTTATCTCCCATTCTCTAAAGCAGATGGCTGACTCAGTTTACGAGCTCCAGTGATAAAGCAAAAAATACTCACTTCTTCTTTGGGAAAAAAATGGAGGCAAAGGTCTTAGCTCTACTGTTGTATACAGAGGACAGCAAACCACATGCAGTGAAAAGTGTCTGCTTTTTAACTTCCCTTGAAGTTCTGTTCAGATGCAAAATGAAAAAGCAAGGAAGAGTAAAGCTTTTTTTTTTTTTTTTTGGCTGTATTGGGTCTTCGTTGCTGTGTGCAGGCTTTCCCTAGCTGCGGCGAGCGGGGGCCACTCTTCGTTGCGGTGCGCGGGCTTCTCATTGCGGTGGCTTCTCTTGTTGCGAAGCACGGGCTCTAGGTGTGCGGGCTTCAGTAGCTGTGGCACGTGGGCTCTAGAGCACAGGCTCAGTAGCTGTGGCTCACGGGCTTAGTTGCTCCACAGCATGTGGGATCTTCCTGGACCGGGGCTCGAACCCATGTCCCCTGCATTGGCAGGCGGAATCTCAACCACTGCGCCACCAGGGAAGTCCAGGAAGGGTGAATCTGATAAGCTAAGACTAAAGTCCAATACTGAGGCAGTTAACATTTCCTGCAGGGCGTTATAAGCAACCTTTCCTAAATTGCTATATTGTCCTTTGCTTCTGGAATTTTATCCAGAATTTTTTATCCATAATTTTATCCATATCTATGTAACATGTCATTTTCTAATGGAGAACTTCTTCGTATTGGTATTAACTTTTCCAGGGGAACAGTGGTCTATAGTGAGGTATCTTAATGGATTTACCCTGTTAAACAGCCTGTTCACAACAAAGAGTTGAGTTTTTTTTCATTTTTCAAAAACTGGTTTGTGTATTACAAGTTATTTTAAAAATAGAACAAATGAAATTATACTTATGAAATATGGTCATAGACTTTAGTGTCTTGTTTTAGCTTCCTTTGAAAAATAAAATTTCTTGATGCTTTTGATGACACAGAAATGGAGAAAAGTCACCTTTCAGTGCTTTCGGTAAGGGAAAACGGAGGTTGATTCCTGACTGTTTACACTGGTGATGTAACGTACAGGTGTGCCTGTTTCCTTTGAGCATCCTTCCTCTCACGGAACCAGACCCATCTCTCCCTCCACCTGCAGCTTCCCTTCTTCTCTTTCAACAGCTATTTTCTCACCTGCACCCAATCAATGAGCCATTTCTCACCTCCATAGGGGAAAAGTCAAATTCTCAGATATCTGGTTGGACATTTTGGACACCAACCTCAGAGTTCTTTACAAATGCAGGTTAAAAAAGAGACAACGGGTCCAAAATGGAGTCACTTGTGCTAAGCCCACATCACAACTGAAACTCAATACCTAAGCTAATTGCAGTTTAAACCTCCCCCAGGAATGCAGTCTTAACCATCAGTCCGGAAGTTTCTGGTCAGCACCAGTGAGGTGATAGGCCATGTGGCCCCTCCCCTCCCCCGGAGCCGTGGAGGTAAACCCTCTCTCTTTTTCCCTCCCCTCCTGCCTACACAAGCTACAGCTCTGGGAGCTCCTCCCTACTTGCTACGTGGGATGATGCCCGAGTCGTGAATTGTTCCAAAAGGCCAATTCGATCTTTAAAATTTACTCGGTTGAATTTTTGTGATTTAACAAACACCAGAGATAAAAGAGGGGTTGTCACTGAACTCAGAGAATGTAAGACTAGTCTCTGGGACAAGATGTTCTTTAAAGCAGAAGACTCCAGTTTAAACAGAGCGCTTAGTGAGCTATCAGCCTGATTTTATGGACTTCTCAGAAAAAGAAACGGCTTGCACACAAGGTAGGATAGCTTCTTCTGCTGTAGGCTTTTACGTCGAGAGGGACACTTGAAATCCCCTACTGGCACGTCTGACTAAAAAAAAGAAGAAAAAGAAACCAACCAGCCGTGAAAACACATCTCACCATCTCTTCTTGGCTCGAAGCCTCAAGGTATTAAAGTCTATTTCTGTTAGAGAGTTGCTTCATTAAGAAACTTTTCTACAACATCATTTTTTAAAAAAACGCTGGGTAACCTTTTTCGTTGAAGCAGTGATAGGGTGTGGACAAGGTGGGGACAGCCTGCACAACAGAGAAGGAACAAAAGGGGGAACACTGACATCCCCTTAAAAGCAGCAGGAATTGGCCAGGGGGAAAAAAAACCTGTAGTTCTTGCTAATATAATACATTTAGAGGCTCTTCCCTGGCAATTAGCAAAAATAAGCGTGTATATGGGGGAATTGGAATTCCTTTCATTCTCAGCTACCTTTAGCCCTTCTATAGAAAGGACACTTTGTGCAGTTTTCATTCTCTGTTTCAGTTGGTTAGTCAGTCTTTGAAGGAAATCGGTTTAAATAACTACCAGTCTGTTAACAAAGACACATTATATTTCCTTAAATCAAACTTAAATTTTGCCACTGTTCTCACTGCTTCCTGTCTGACACCTATCTTACTGTTCCCATTGTTAGGCAGCAAGATGTCACTCACACCCCACAGCATATTCCTGGATCTAACAGAATTCCCCAAGGTTTTTAAATATTCTATGTGGCTCTTATGTCAAAGAACAATACGAAATTTAAAATATGCAAGATGTGAGTAATCAAATATATTTACGTACAACTAAATAGCGCATAACACAGTCCAGCTGTTTACCGCAAAGTAAATTTGAAAAGTTCTGCTCTCCAAACAGGAAAGAGAACCGTCACAAAGTCATGGACTTTGACAAAAAGGAGAGACAGTGCAAGCCAAGAGTTAGAACTGGGAGCAAAATAAGGCCTGCATTTAGGCACAGAAATTATACAGACTGGTGGAAGGGTGTGAGAGAACTCAGAGGCCAGAAAGAAGATTTTATAAAATTTCTTTTTAAAACACACAGGTTAGATTATATTTTGTTAAAGGATGATTTTCAAAAAGAAGTGAAGTCATGATTCATATAAAATGAACCCATATCACATGTTTTATTTAATTCAATAATGAAGGGATTGATAAAATGTTGCATCCAGTTCAAAGGATCATAAAGAATAAGAGAAAATGGAGTAAAGGGATGTTGCAATAAATTTGGTAGATACAAAAGGAGCCTTTTCATGATGGGGAAGGAAGAAGAATGAATCTGTATGTTTATGGACAAGAGGTTGCGTTGCTATCAGTCACCTACAACTTACAGAGTTGTAAAATAGTTCAAAGGCAATAAAAGGCTAGAATCAAGATAAGCTGCATAGTTTTCCATTGAAACACAAGTTCGTCCCTAAAACTCGGCAGCTCATTTACCTATAGCAGAGGGTGCTCATCGGTAGGCTATCAACTACATTATCGATTTTGGTGTTAAGGCTTGATATGGACGGAAATTTTTGTCCCTAAGAATTAGTATTTTGAAGCCTAATCCTCATCGTGATGATATTTGGAGGTGAGGTCTTTGGGAGGTAATTAGGTCATGAGGATGGAGCCCTTATGAATGGGATGAGTACCTTTATAAAAAAAGGAGACTTGGGACCCCTCTCTCTGCTCTCTGCCGGTGAGGGTACAAGACGTCAGCAGTGTAAACCCGGAAAAGGGTCCCCATCCGAGCCCAACCATGCTGGTACACTGACGTCAGACTTCCAGCCTCCAGAACTGTGAGAAATGAATGTCTGTTGTTGGCAAGCCACTGAGTCTATGGTACTTCGTTATGGGAGCCCCAGCTGACTAAGACACAGCTTATCTAGAACCAACAAACTCATCGCATGCTTAAGAATGAAACCTAGTCATGGTGAACAGGTTAGAAGGATGCTGAAAGGTGAGTGACTGATGGACGTTACTAGGAGAAGGCTGGAGACCCTCAGGAGTAGAATGGGGTTTGGGTTAGACAGCCCTGGAATTGAATTCCAGCTCATCTGTTTTCCACCTACCCTGAGTTTGGGTAAGTTGTATAAAAATGGAATGGAATGAAATCCATGGAGGTTTCCAAATTTCTATATAGCAGAAGCTCCACACTCGATGTGAACTCTGTGTGTGTGTGTGTGTGTGTGTGTGTGTGTGTGTGTGTGTGTTTAGATTACAGTTACCTAGATTATTTAGGAGTTTGTTGAGATGGATGGAGATTGGGGGAGAGGGGAATGTCAAATGGCCGGGAAGGATCACATGGTAAATACGCCACGATTGTATTGTAGTAGATGTGCTCTTATCTAAGATGATATTGATCGTCAGTTGAAGCAATAAATTAATGTTAGCTAAAGCAGGGAATCTTTAAATATGACACACTCACAACTTCAGACATTTTGTTTTATGACAAGATACTACTTTACCTTCATTTCCAATCTTATGTTGTGGTGTCAAGACGTATTCTTTAAGTGTCACTGCTGATCAAAATGGTATAAACCTAAAGTGGAATGAGAATTTTAAAGACCTGTTCACTAACTAAAGGTGGCTTCAAAATGTTATAATTTTTCTCTCCAAACATTTACTGCTGTCATGTTCACAGAGTGAATGGAAGTTTGGGGGTTCTGAAAATGATATAATTGTGTGATCTATTTATGAAAAATAATACAAATTTGTGAAAAAAAAGGTAAGAAAGTGAATATTTATTTAGAAGGAGAAAAGTAATCAAAACAAAATGAAATTTTTCAAAGAACTAATAACTACCGCAAAATCACAAAATTGTCCAAATATAATTTTTTAATAATCAACTGTTTGACATAACTCTATTCTTGGTTCCCTTTTAGGCTGCCTAATTTTGATTGCTTTTCTTTATGACAAAACTATTGTCATGTCACTGATTACAAAGAGAACAGAAAGATCACTTTATCTTTCCTCTAGAATTACTGATGGAAACTTTGTTTTTATTATTGAGCTTTTAGCTTTACAGTTCTTTACTGGTAATGACATAAACATTTTAGGTTTGCTCTCAAATTCAGACGGATCGTTTGAGTTTTCTGGAATAGTGATTCATCTTAATATTCTCTGAATTGACAGCACACACTAACCAGATTTTGGGTATGCTCTTGTTATTGTGGGGTTTTGTGAGCTTTGCCAGGTCCAAGGATTTGGAAGACTTTCTACAGACCAGCTCCTGGCTGGTGAGTCCACACAACGACCGTATTGCTCTTCTGGGAAGCCACTCTTACAGCAGGATACTTCGCAATAACAAAAGAAACCTGACTTCAAGCCACACAGATATGCTCCGTGAAACCCAAGTGAATACACCCCCAACTCACTCAACAACCCCTTAGCTGCAACTTGGTATCTGCCCATCCCAACACCCCGCAGTTACAGGTGAGGCATCACTGAAGGTGAAGTGCAGAGGAACACACAGGCCTTCATCAATTGCAATTGAAATATTTTACTTTCACACATTTTACAAAAACACATTGGTTGGGCCTCCCCTGGACTTGAAAGGAGACTGTGCAGACGAGACCCTAAAACCTACACTTTGTTCCCTGCGTGCTATGTTCCTCTGCCCGTTCCTAATTTAGAAGCAATATTTTAAGGCAACTTTCTTTCCTCTATTCTTTCCAAGGTGTTATAATTTGCTTTCAGAGAAAAAAATTCTTCTGTTTTGTTAAATTTCATCTGTTTATGTAATATCTAATGAGATTATTGCTACATGCAAATGGTAACCTATATTACAGGCACGAGGTAGTTTGGGGACAAATAGAACGAACTCCGTGTGTGTGGACAGTGGTTATACATTGAATAGTCAACAATAAAAAAGGATGAACTTCTGATACGCGTGGCAACACAGATGATTCTTAAACTAATTACACTGAGTGAGAGAAGCCGGACAAAAAGAAGTACAGGTTACATGGTTCCGTTTATGTAAAACTGTAGAACATACAAACTACAGTCAGAGAAAGCAGACAGCGGTGACCTAGGAGCCCAGGAGTATGTGGGGCAGGGGTCACAGTCAGGAGAGAGGATACCTCTGAGTGTGGCTGATATGTTCACTATCTTAACTGTGCTGATAGTTTCTCAGGTTTATCTAGGTGTCAAAACCTATTAAACGGGGCTCTCCCCTTCTGAGATGGACCACATTCTGCCCATGGAATGTGCTTCTCTGCTTTCATTTTACTGTGGCTTCATTCTTTCCTGCACGCAACCAAGGACCCTCCCTTGGCAGCCCAACCCGGGAATCGCCGAGACCTGGGATGTGACCATCCTCGCGCAACCCATTTTCCTGCAACCTCTTTACAGGTGATATTATTAAATCTGCTTCTTACCTTAAAAAACGTATTCAACTGTCCTCTTTAAAAATATGCGATTTTTCGTCAATTATACCTCAATAAAACTAATCTTTTAAAATGTCTGTCCTGTTTGCTGATGGGGGAGAGCAATCGTGCACCAAAAGCACTGCGATCCCTGGAAAACACGTTCCAGAAGGAAGCAGGGGAGAGGGCCTGGGTGTGGATCTAGGGGGCTGTTCCAGAGGCCCATCTAGGTAAGGACAAGAGTGTCGCTGTGGAGACCTGTACTGTGGCATAGGGCTTAACACCTGGCAAGTTCCCCAGGAAAAGGGTCTCATACACTCCTGGGTGGCTCAGTAGGGGAAGAAGCAATAGCCCATATTCCGTAGAGACCATGGAAAACTGTGGAAGAAGGAGTCAAAATGCTCCAAAAAGTAGGCACGCTGTAACGGATCTACGGTGTAAGTTCAGAACACCTACCAGGTGACTTTCTTCCTAAATAGTTCCCAGAGGCAACAGGACACGTGCAGGTGAGTGAGTCACCAACACCGTCCACTGCGAGCTCAAGGGTAGTTCTCCCCGTAGGACGCAGTGATGAGAAGAGAAGCTGTGACAGAGCTGGGCTCCCTGGTAACATGGAGATGATAGAATCGCTCACGTGGTTACTTCTGTATCCTGTTATAACTGTAAACGGACAAATACAAGAACAAGGACTGCTGAGGGCACGTATATCCAGACTCAGACGTCTCAGGAGTGAAAGCTTGGGTCCACGAGGCGGGACACGCTGATCAACTAGCCAGCGAAGGGAACCCAGAACAGGTGGCAGAGGAATTTGATAAGAATATGCATTACGGCCTCAGTAGTGCAGTAATGGTCCCAGCAATCCTCTTCGTTTAAGTTTTCCAAAAGTTATGACAAACCAGAGTCCTAAAGAGGCAGGATCTGGATGACATAAACTCAATGTCAGATGGAAGTGGATCAAAGTGATGCAAGTTTTGGACCTTAGTAGGCGCTCTTGGTACCCCATCCAGGTAAGCTTGGGGGCTGGCTGCTGCTAATAGCTCTGGGAAGCCCTCTTCTGCTGACTAGGACCCACCTCACTGGTGACATTTCTGTCCCCTCCCTCATCCCTAAAGAAGCCACTTGCCAGTGCTTGACCTTGACTCAAGGTTGGACCAATTCTGCACAGCCTTTCGGAGGCTAAGTGGGAGGCTTGTCTCCAGCTAACAGCATATTCTCCTAACATTTATTCTTCCTCTCTTGCTTCTCTCACTCCCCCTGTCCAAAATTGCTTACTCAAGAATTCCTGCCTCAGATTCTGTTTGTAAGAAATGGGAAGTAAGACAATGGGTTTCTGCACTGTAGTTATGATTCAATTCTTAATTTCTTTAGAACGATCTTAGCTCTGCTAATCAGCCTTAGGGAGGGTTATGTGATCGAATCTGTAGAGTAACAAAACTGCTGAAGATCAGGCAGGTACTAGGGAAGCACCAACTCAAAAAAGGAACAGTTTTAGCTTTTAGCTTTTCACTCATCAGCACTTCCATGCCATGTTAAGCCAGGGGAATAAGTTTGTAGGAAACTCTGTTTTCATTGGTGATAATATAGTTTCATGAGAATGAGGTAAGATAATTTACATTTAGAAATCTTTTCGTAGAGCAAGTGCTTTTGTAAATGCTAAGTGAGTAGAAGAATAGCATACACTTTTCATCCCTGAGTATCATTTCCTCCCGAAGGGAACATACAGGCTATCGCGTCATCGCTTTAATCACTCAACCGTGTGCGCAATCTGGTGTGTCTCGAGGGAACCAGATCTCACAGCGCCTGCCATTTACGTGTTATTCAAAAGAATTATTCCTTTTTCAAATAATCTGTTTAAAAAATTACTAGTGAGGTGTGAAAAACACTCCATTGTTATCCACTTGGGCAATGCCGTTTGCACATGACACTCTGTACTATAATAGCAAACTTTCTGGATGGATAAAGATCTCTATAAAGTCCATCAATTTTTACCTTTCCTTAAAAAGTAAAAATTAGACATAAACCAAATGTCCAATTAAGGGAGGCTTGTCTAATAAGTTATGGCAAATTCAATACAATAAAGTATTCCACGGCCACTAAAATCAGGTTATGGAAAAATATGTAATGACGTGGAGACACTATGTATTGAGTGGGAAAAGCAGGTTACATAATAATGTATAAACCCCGAGCTCTTTTCCATATAAAAATAAAATGTAAGGTATGTATATATGTACAGTTATATATGTGTGTGTTGATATACATGCTCATATATACGCACACATACATACACCTGCATTCACACATATTTGTATATATTAAATAAACATGAAATATATATTTACAAATGTAAGTATTATATATTCAACAAATCTCTGCATTTTTGAAGAGGCTTCTGTTTCTCCCTGCTCCCTTCTTTCCCACCACCAACTGGTCCAATCCCTTGTCTTTCTTTAGCACTACCCTGTGTCTAATTAAGTCATAAAATATTAGATGGGAAAAATTCCTAGGGATTAACTGGTGTGACTCTCTAGTCAAAGCCACATACGTGACATGGACAGTTTAACCTTCAGGGAACAATTCCGGTAACAAGGAGTGCAAAGCTTCATTTCGTGGCAGAATCAGCATCTTGTGAGGTCTTCTTTGGGAGGTTTCCTTTCTCCTAAGAGCTCTATTATTATTATTATTACCAGAAATTTTATTTCTCATGATTACCTTCAATTGGTCCCCAAATTTTGCACTCAGCAGTACGACAGCTTCCAAGAACATTTCTTGAAATGTTGGAAAATATATGACATTGAAACATCTTTTCTTTTGGCTAAAAATCTTTCTCTTCTCCAATGTGTCCTAATGAATCTTTCTGTCTTCAGCTGAACTAAATATAAAGCTGGGTTTGAAAACTCATGGCGACAAGGGACGTAAGTTAACGGCTAGGAGGGTTGTTAGGAAGTTATTTCATGTATGTTTTCCATGATAAAAGGCCCAAACTGGCATGGAAGCAGCAGAAAGCAGGAAAGAAGGAAAAAAAGAAGGATCTGTCCGGCTAAACCTAATTAATAATTTTGGTAATGAAGAGATAGGTTATTAATAGATGCCCTTAATACTTAAAAGAAAGTTATATTTAGAGGAAAACTTTCAGAACTAGGCTAATAGTACCCCAAAGTTATTTTCCTAGTCAGCATTCAGAGACCTGATCTAGTTAAAGCTTAAGAAAAAAGTTTTAGTGAAGGATTCCACTTCTAGGTAGCCTAGAGTGGGTTGCACAAGGCAAGGTCACCTCTGCAAACTTTAGGGAAAAAACAGATAATTTACAGAAATTGTCTAATTTTAAAGGCTTGGGATAGTGACGGGATTGAAGAAGACTGGATGAAATACAATCCCAGAGAGGAGAAGCCTTCCCAGGGGAGCTGTGAGTGAGATGCTGTTAGCTCTCCTGCCATCCGGGGCCATTTGCCAGTGGTAGACAGGAGCTGTATGAATCAGGCAGGTCCCGAAAAGCCCCAGGTCGGGGGAAAGGAAACAAACAAAACTTGAAGCAGCCAAATGGGACTGGAGGAAAAAAAACGGAAACTTGAATAGCCTCGAACACGTATTTCATTTTTGTTCAAGGGATGTTTGCTGAATTCTGTGCCTGCCCTGGAGGCTACAGAGAGAATGCAGGGGTTTCTCAACTAGCATTGTAATTCAGCCTTTTGCAGGATGAGATTCTGAGTTTGATTTTCAATAATCCCAGCCCAGCAGCTACAGGAGATGAAGGTCTCTTTCAGGGTAGTCACAGACGCTTTCAGGTCATTTTTTGTGGTACTTGAGCTGGGTATTCAAATACCTCACCCCACCGCTTTCTTTCCCCACTTTGTCCAGTGACCTTAGGAGTAACTAGCCAACCTCATTATACTTGTTAATTTGGTAAAAATGTTCAAAAGTGTCATATACATGTTCAATGACATTCTTATTTCCTGTGGCTGTCTGACTAAGAGTCTTCAACAGTGATACTTTGTATCTCTGTTGCCGGACCATGCCATGAGCTATCGGTGCTCTCGTTACTACTGGAAATAGAGTCATTAGTGTCTTTAAATCTTATCAGATTCCAGAAACCCCAGAAGCAATTTAGAAAATTTTTTCTTAAAATTCTGTATATATATAAGCACAAAAGCTTATATGCTACTAATATATTGTGAAATGAAATTATGGGGAAGCAGAAGGACAGCAAAGATGACTGAGACAGAGAAGGAGGGAGAGCAAATATAAGGCAACGCTACCGGCTGATCGTTGCTTGACACCAAGAATAACTGATTGCGAATCTCGCGGGACAGTCTTGTAAGACACCTTATGAATTTCAGCATTGCAGGCAAGTCAGTAGAGCAGGAAGAGAAAAGAAGCTCCACCTCCTCTCCCAAGTTCCCTTTTGTCAAAAGTGTGCCCTGACCTTCAGCAGTAACTCCTAAGACATTATTAGGTTATTATTTTTCATAACATACATTACATAATAATCTCCCAACAGCACAAAGTTACAAGATGGTGGAATCGTCCACATGCTTTTGTTACGCCAAATAAATTAATATGATGGGAAGGAGAGTCCACTGCAAAACACGCAGTAAAGATGCCAAATAAACTTGCAAGTGACGTGTCATAATCATTACCAATGTGAGTAAAACTTTGTACAAAATAATTAGAAAGTGACATAGGGGAAAAATTATTTACAGATTAGATGAGTGTAATCATGAATTTCCACGTGAGTACAAATGAAGAATATTCTTTATTCATATTATTTTGACAGTTTTCATCACAGAACACAAAAATGTTCTTTTTCCAAATTAAAACTAATTAAAAACTCTCTAAAGAACAACGTGTAGCAACGAAACTCAACAGAACTAGAGGTACTCAGCCAAAGTGCTCACGTCGTTGGAAAGGAGAAGTTACAAAACGCATTCTAATTTCGAGAATGTAACTCATCACAAAAATCATTCTAAGCTTATTTTTAATTTAATAGTATTTCTGTGCTGCCAGATATTATCTTTATTAACTAGCCATGTTTGCCTTTGGACTAAGCTGCAAATTTCTTTGTAGATGTGACAAATTATTAAAAGACTCTGTCATCAGGATGGGTAGATTCATCATTTATTCATACAGCAAATACGCACGTACCTACTATGCTCCTGGGACCGGAAGATATAAGCAAATGAAGACAAGCATGTTTCCAATAGAGCAAAAGCTGCAGGAGTGAATGGGAGAAAGGGAGAGAGGAGAGAATTAAAGAATTAACGAGAGTCAGGTTTCCTGAAATAAAGGGGTTTTTACCTGGTAGGTGAGGGTAACATTGCTCAGGCCTGATCCATCCTCCCTCTAAGAGTCCTGGAGGCAATTCTGATTTGTTTCGCAACCACTTCAGAACAATACTTTCAGGCAAATTCCCACTCGGGTTGCGCTTTTATGTAGCCATTAATCATCACACTGTGGGCAGATCTGAACCTGACCGCATAAAGGCAGAAGTGAAGAATCAGCTCAGGTAAAGGAAGACTGAGGAAAACTTAAGAGCCATGAAATTCTGACATGCTGTCCTGAGAAGGAGCTGCCTATTAAAGAAAAGGAAAGCAAGGTTCTTGCTGTGTCGTTTCGCTGGTTTTTAAATTTTTCCTGGAATACAGTTGATTTACAATGTTGTGTTAGTTTCAGGGGTACAGCAAAGTGAATCAGTTATGCATATACATGTATCCACTCTCTTCTAGATTCTTTTCCCATACAGGTCACTACAGAGTATTGAGTAGAGTTCCGTGTACTGTACAGGAGGTCCTTATTAGTTATCTTTTTCTATATGGCAGTGTGTATATGTCAGTCCCCATCTCCCAATTTATCCCCCCCTCCGGTTAAACCCTGGTCACCATAAGTTTGTTTTCTACATCTGTGACTCTCTTTCTGTTTTGTAGATAAGTACATTTGTACCCTTTTTTAGATTCCACATATAAGTGATATCGTATGATATTTGTCTAGCTCTGTCTGACTTACGTCGCTCAGTATGACAGTCTCTAGGTCCATCCATGTTTAGCTGTTTCTGGAAGCATCCTGACAGAAGCGTGATCGGCTCCGAGGACTGTGCGAAGCCAGCAGGAAAGATAGAAGAAAGGCGCTCAGTGTTGGTAATTCCCGAGGATGACAGTCACTCAATACTGGTAATTCCCGAGGATGACAGTCACTCAATACTGGTAATTCCCGAGGATGACAGTCACTCAATACTGGTAATTCCCGAGGATGACCGTTACCTGTCTCTACGTAAAAGAAAGCCTTTCTACAGCATATGGTTACGCTATCGCCGGTGCATAAAAACAATTAATTAGATCATCAGCTTTTATTTTATGATGCAGTGATTTACAAACCCACGTTAGATCCAGCTGAAGTACAGAATGAAAGGATGTGGCCTGCAGCTCCCAAGACGGAACCAATGAACCCTCCTGCTGCAGGCCCTTCCCCATGTAACCCCCTCCTCTGAGTGCCTGACTTCTCACTCATATACCATCTCGGGGTTTAGGGGATATTCCTTCCACGATTAGATCACCAGAGCCTGACTTCCCTCCCTGGTGCCCTGAGGGGCTCCCTCCGCCAGCCTGAACTCTACGCTCAGGGGCAGGCGGGCTCCTTCCAGGTGGCTCTGCAGCCTGTCTGACCCCCACCACCCCTGCCTTGTTTCCCTGGCAGGCAGCATTGCCTTTACTTCAAGTTGTAATGAGTTTTGCTCCTGTGTCCCTGACAGGCCATTCGCGCCCCATTTTTGGATGCATTTTCCCATGTTCCTACCTGGTGACCTTGTCTTAGCTCCTGGTAAGACACTTCTGTCTCTCAGCTGGCTCAGGGCTCTGCTGAGGCCCCAGGGAAGTTTACAGATTGTCTTCCATCCCTGGCTTCCCAAGGAGCCAGGGAAGCTCTGGGGCTTTGGCGCCTGCTCTGTGCCTTGGTGGCTAGACGGTCACATTTGTGAGCCTGCGGTCTGCAGGGCGGATGGCAAGTCCCCTGCCCTCCTAGGTTCTCCGAAGCACTGGGCAGCGTTCTATTTTGCTGTTCAGCTCTCTCATGTCAAGATATGAGCATAGGGGGGTACCTACCCCTACTGCTTCCAACTGCATTCTTCTCCCCCAAAATGCCCTCCTGCACCCCTGGCTGGATTATTCAGTGGTGCACTGGGTTCTGTGTGTGTGTGTGTGTGTGTGTGTGTGTGTGTTGCGTTTCCAGTCTATCCTCACCCACTGTAAGTCCTATTCTGAACTTAGACGCTAAGTATCAAAGCAAGTCTTCTTTCTTAGATCGTTATTACATTGGTCCCTTTTCAGCTGGCTGCCAAACGTGAGAAGACTGGCTGCACGATGAGGGGCAACACCAGAAAATGAAATAACATTTCCACATCCGTCCACAGGCGGTTACTTTATACGCACCACCACGGTTACAGTACAGAAGGAGAGGGAAGGCATGCAAGTCGGGCAAGTGTTATTGTAAATCATGCGTATTATTGATTTATTTGTACATTTATTTTTACACCATATTTTGTTCTCCTAAAGGATATGAGAAGCAACTGGATCCTGCAAACTGTGTTGCATGAGAAGAATGAATAAATACTACGAGGGATGAAAGGAGGGAGCACACATGCTAAAGGCCCAGGAGGACAAGGCTGGGGTCAGGGCAGATGGGGGTGGGAAGTGAAGAGACTGTTTCACACAGAATTTCTGCCACTACCTGGACTGTTTGACCGACGAGAACTCCCTTGATGAATCCTGAAGTCCTGTGTCTCCATCCAACTGTAGACAGACCTCGGACATCCAGCAATAGCGATCACAGAATGATGAATATAAAGTTTTCTCCTTCAAAGGAGCCTCAGTACTCAATAAAACTTCCCCATAATTCTTGAACCAGAAAACTCCCTCTCTCTCTCCTAAGCCTGACCACACAGTCAGAATTATTTCTGCTACCAAAGAAGGAGGAAGAGGAGGAAGGGGAGCAGCGGGGGGGAGCCCCAGCCTCAGGCTGATATCACCTGGACTTTTCAACACTAAGCACGACTCCTGGATCCACATGGGTCTTGTCCTCCAACCCCAATACAATGGGAACTGACACTTACGCTCATGTCTAGGACCTCCCCTGTAATCTGGTTCACACCCACCGCCATGTCCAGAAATCATTCTATCTTCTCTCCGTCCCTTCTTCTTGGTATTTATCCTGCTTGGTGTTATTCATGATTCCTGGATCTCTGGTTTGGTGTCTGTCATTGATTTTGGAAAATTCTTGGCCATTATCACTGCCAATGTCTCTTTTCTTCCACACTTTCTTTCATCTCTTTCTGGTATTACAATTATATATTTGTTATACCTTTTGAAAGTACTCCACAGTTCTTGAGTGCTTTGTTCCAGTTTTATTCATTCTTTTTCCCCTTTCCATCTCCTTTGGGGACATTCTTATTGACCTATCTTCAAGCTTTTTTTCTCTCATTAATTTCTAGCATTTCCTTTTGATTCTGTCTTAGGACTTCCATCTCTCTGCTTAGTGCTATCCATCTGGTCTTACATGTTGTCTAATTTTTCCATTAGAGTCCTTAATATATTCATCATAGTTATTCTAAAATTCCCCGCATGATCATTTGTTTCATGTCTGAGTTCGGTTCTGATGCTTGTTTTGTCTCTTTAGTCTCTGCTTTTCCTTGCATTTTATCATGCCTTCTGCTTTTGTTGCTGTTGTTGTGAAAAGCCAGCTAGAAACTGAGATGAACAGTCCTCTGTTATGAGGTTTTATGTTAATCTGGATAAGAGTTGGGCTGTACTTAATGTATTTTTAGTTGTAGGTGCCAGAGTCTTCCAATTCCTTAAGCATCTTGTTTTCTTCTCCTGTGTCGTTTGGGGGCTTCTGTGAGAAGGCCTCCTTAGCTGAGTCTGCATCTTGCAGCTTTTTCAGCTGTAATCCACTCTTATATTGGAGAATGGTGGATGGGGTGATAATGGGTGGGGAGGGGAACTGTTCCATTATGAATGAATCTCAGATTTTAATTGGTCCCGTGGGCTTCACAAGTGTCTCTCACCCTCCACCCGAGATGAGAAAGGGAAGGAAGAGAGGTCTGGAGTCAGAAATGCCATCCCCTGGGCAGGTGAGGCTCCAGTGAGGTCTTTTCCCAAAAGTAGGTCCTTGTTGTGGAGAACTCTTCCTCCTCCTGCCAAAGCCTGGAGGGGATCTTACTCAGCCCTTCACCATGAAAATCTGATAAGTTCCTGGAGGTAGAATCCACGGACGTGTGGGAGACCCCCAAGATGGAGGTCTGTGAGCTTCTCACTTCCCGAGTCCACACGCAGGCCCGGCAATTCAGCAGAACAGCCGTGGAAGTATTCCCGCCAGTTTATGGTCCAACAGCTCCTGTTCCAGGTAAGTAGACCTTGACTGGGACTCTGGGTTCAACTATCTCTCCAGACTTGGGGCGGGGGGCGGGGGGGCGGAGGTTGACTGCCCTGAGATCTCAATTCTTGTTGGATCCAAGAAAGTCACTGCTTTCTAATTCGTTTCATTTTTTCTTATTGTAAGGGTAGGAGTGACAACTTCTAAGCTCTCGATATGTCAGAACTGCAGCAGGAAATCTTTTTTTAATTTCAATATATTGTTCTCAATTGGCGACTTTGCAATAAAACTTAAATGTTCTCAAGTCTCTTTCAACTTAAAATAAAATGACACACAACCCCTTCATCTCCTAACCTCCCCAATTACTTCATTCTTTTCTCTCCTTTTCTGTCAAATCTCTCGAAATAATTGGCAAAAAGTCCTGTTGCCACCTCTTTTCACTCACACCTCAGCCCTCTGAACACCCATTTCTGCTCTCATTATCCCGTCAAACTTGCCAAGAGCTGCCTTGTTGATAACTCAAAGGACCATGTTTTTTAATCTCTCGGGAGATTTGAATCATTATTTCTCTCTCATTAAAACGTTTTCTTCCCATAATGTCCATTACCACAATTGCAGCTTTTCCTCTTCCTTTTTCGGTTACCTGCATCTCATTTGTTAAAGGAATTTCTACTTTTTTCCAGTCCTTTCACCATCTCTGTTCTTCTGGGTTCTATCCTAGTCTCTCTTCTCTTCCTATTCTGCCGCCTTTCCTACACAACCCATCCACTCCTATTGCTACAACTGCCATTGATACGACGGTAATTCCTGAATCTCTGCGGCCACTCGAGAACGTTCTCCTGAGCTTCCATTCCACTTCTCCTTGGATATCTGCCTGGGTGCCCCATAAGCCTTATAAAGTCATTGTACCCACGTAAACGTCATGTCTGGTGCTGCCTTTTTCAGTAAATGGCACTGCCATGCACTGTCTTGCCAAAAAAGTATACTGTAGCATGACTTATTATAATATACATTACTATATGTTACAGTATTATTTATGTGTAATACAGTACACAATTTTATGATAGTGTAATATGTTATAATTTTATAGTTATAGTATAACATATTTTATATAGATAAATAGATAGAAATGCTCTCTCTTATTCTCTCAACTAACCTAAAACCAAATACCAAACATTGGTTATTAACAGCTCTCAAACCTGTCCACTCTTTCCATCATCAATTCTGTGAACCTACTTCCAGCCTCTGCAACCAACCTGTATTCCTAACTCCGGGGTTGCCTCTCTCCAATCCGTTTGGAAAATTTCACTGTCAACGTGGACTTTTTAAAACGGAAATCTGCATATGTCATTCCCTTTCTTAAATTCTTGAATGCTTCATTTTATTAGCAAAAAGAGCAAACTCCTTAACTTGGCTTACAAAGACCAATGCAATCTGGCTTCTGCTTAACTAGCTCTTTTCAAGGTTCCTGCCTGAGCCCCTTAACCGGCGAGTGGATGGGACCAGCTAGAGGTCCATTCACCGGGCACACTCAGTTTTCTCTTTTGCCAGGGCTTAGCTCAGCTACCACTTCTAAGAGGAAGTCTTCACCAGCCATCCTTCCAAGTCTGGTTTTGATGCTGCCCTTAGGTGTTTTCACAGCATCTGTATTTCCTATATTATGTTCTATTTCAATTGACAGTTAACTTACCTTTATTCCGTACAATAGCTTTGTAACTTGGCTGGTCACGCGCGTTTCAGCTTTCGTCAGTGTGCCTTCCTGTTATGCAAAGGCTTGAAAGCTAAAATCTACACTTATACTTCCTTGTGGCCAGGTGTTTTGGATACGTTTAGGTTCCCCAGTTAGATGTACCTGCATAGGGACCACAATTCAGAACAGTGGGAAGGTGAGTGCTGGGACATGAGGCGCACAACTGGCCCTGGAGCCACACCTGGGACTCAGGTAAGGCTGTATCATCCTGGAGGCTGCCGGAGCAGCTCCACGCCCCCCCGACCCCTGCTTGTGGCAGAGGCAGAGGCTCCACTGGCAAGGCAGTCTGGGGAATTTTTCTAGTAGTAAAATTCTGGAGGCTCAGTCTGGAACGTTCATCATTTCATCATCTCAACTCTCTTACAAGCATCTAATTTATGTATTAAATCTGCTTCTGCCTGAACCTCTAAGTGGTATATATTATCCATCCCAGAGGTCTTCAAACATCCTTCTCCTGTTCATCTCATAAAAAGCTCTCAGTACATAGCTGTTGACTGATGGGTAGACATACATCAAAGATGTTATTACCCTTCTCTGGATCATTTCTGAAGAATTTTTTTGATATTTCAATAAAGTAACAAAGAATACCAGAATAAATGGGACGATCATATCTAACGATAGCCAGAATAATTACTATCACCTAAATAAAACTCATAGTAGTAAAAGAATACATAGTCTTATTCTACAGGCGATCATTAGAAGCTGTATGTTCATGAAGTTACCGTGGCACATTGGTTATTTTGGAAACACATCTTAATAGCGCGGCATGAATTCATTTCCATCAAAAGTTAAAGCACCACATTTTCTGCTGTGTATGCACTGGAACATTTTAACTATTTGAATAAAAATATTATTCAGTTTATTCGATTTTGAAAAGAGCAGTAAGCTGTTTGTACCATTTTTTCTTGTTGATCTAAATGTCTAAACCTATGAGAGTTGGTAAACAGACCTGCATCAGGACAGGCATTAAATTCCTGTACTGCGAGCAAAGGGAAGAGTATAAGAAAAATCTCAGTCCACGTACCTCTGGGAGCAGAGCGTTTACGCAAACCATCCAGACAAGCAGTCTTCCGTCTGAGTTCCGTTCCAGACAGTCTCGCCTCAGGTTGTCAGGCCAGGCAACAGTTGCTCAGTCACATTGCTGTGTGGCCACAGGTTAACTGTATTTCTGTAAGAAGAATATTTGAGCAACAGATTAAACCACCCAGGGAAACGCTGAGATAAGGTTAATTAGAAATATTGAAGTAAGGCAAGGGTTCTTTGATAGCAAGTTTGGGCAAAGGCGGAGAAGGGAAGCTTCTGTGTGGAAGGGATAATTGAAGGCTGAACCTGAGTTTGGGAACAGTTACGTCTCAGAGCAGTAGACTGGTTAGCAACTTTTTTTTTTTTTTTTTAATTTTAAAGTCCAGACACAAGCTTTTGCTAGAGAGAAACTTTTTCAAGTGTGACAGGATCAGAAGTCCTGGAAATCCAGTGTTTAAAATTGGTTCCCAACTCAATGGGCTTAAAATGTTCATCACTCTTCCCCATGATGCACTCTCCCTTCCTCCAGTGATGCAAACTGGATGTCCCCAGGTCACTTGTATTAGTTAATGGAGGCTAGACAGTTCTAATAAACAGACTCAAAATGCAAATGGCTCAAATACGATAGAATTTTATTTTCCCCTCATCTAACCCCCACAGGCTGCTGACCCTGGTGGGCAGCTGGTTCTCTTCCAGGCATTCAGGCCACCCCCACAATACGGATCTCCCTCGACCGATAGGCTTATGTCACAATGAGCGCATCGTACGTTGAAAATATCCTAAGGCGAAATGCATTTAATACACCTGACGTATCAAACACCGCAGCTTAGGGCTTCCCTGGTGGTGCAGTGGTTGAGAGTCCGCCTGCCGATGCAGGGGACGCGGGTTCGTGTCCCGGTCCGGGAAGATCCCACATGCCGCGAGAGCGGCTGGGCCCGTGAGCCATGGCCGCTGAGCCTGCGCGTCCGGAGCCTGTGCTCCGCAGCGGGAGAGGCCACAGCAGTGAGAGGCCCGCGTACCGCAACAACAACAACAAAAAAGGGTGGCTAGAAATATATCATTGCTTACCCAGATCACTAATTCCTCAATATTACGAAAGCCTCAGAGGCTATGTCATGTAAAAATATGTATCATTAATTTTTCATGGTTAAAATTCTCTGTTGACCTCTGTGAATATTTTCCTGGCATTAAACACTGACAGAAATAATCATATATGCCTTGGGTATTTAGTTAACTGCCCAATACACAGTTTGGGGCTTTAAAAATTTATATTCATGTTGCAAATCATCCCTCTTTTTTGGTTATGGGTCCCCAGATCTCTTGTGTCCCCTGATGCAGAAGTTTTGTTGTGGTCTTTCCTGTGCTTTGTGGTACGATGATATTACCTCACTATCCCGAAAACAAAGCCTGGACATGTGCAAACGGCAGCTACATCAGCTTTTTATTACCCTAAAAATTTTAAACTTACTCTCCAACTTACTGCATACTATAATGCAGGGTTTTGTACTTTTTAAGCAGCATAACTGCTTCTCAAGATTCTTTCTGCTAGTGAGTATCTATTTGGGTCCTTGAATTCTCAAGGTGTTTTAAGATACATTTTTTCGAGGCTAAACATCATTTCATTCTTCCTGGAAACATACATAAATTCTCCGAGCTCCACTTTGCTACTGAGGTCTCAGATAAGAAGGTGAAAGCTTCCCAGCTGGGATATCATTATGGCTTTTTGCCCTCTTTCCAAATGTGGTTATAGGGTACAGCTAAAACCACCTTTCAGTAACCGCAGACTTTGTGCCACTCACACATATAAAATGTACTTGTGTTATTATTAAAAACACAGATTGGTTAGTAAGAAGGAAGTCTTTTCTGAAATCACTGAAGCTGACAGTCGTTCTCAGTTTGCAGCCTCATGCTTCCCCATCAGCTAGAGCGAACAGGTAACAGGCCAGAGAGGAGAATACAATAGCTACGCGAAACCAGCCTCTTCAGCCCAAACCCTACGGCCTCTGTCGAGAAACACTTGCTCCAGAGCCTTTGCAAAAGGACCGCTCTTCTCAACTCACAAAGAAGGGAGTAAGCCAGCAGGTCTTGAGAACCAGCAAGGGGAGTTAGTCGCGAAGCTTCCTGGGCCCTGGGAATCTGGCCAGTTCCCAGGGATCCGCGAACGTTCTGAGACTTATGATTAGAAATACAAGCATTGAACTTAATAGCCAGAGCTGCACGTTCGCACGTAAGCCGGTGATTACCAGCTTGCGGCTTGGCGAAAAAGCAGGATTCCTTGGGGCGACACTGAAGTCTCACCCGTGGAGTGGACCTTCCCAGTTGGGATTCCAGATTGCTGTTCCAGGGACTTCTCAGCATTGCTTGCATCCGGATGAAGTTCTCTTAAATTGGTGATGTATGCGCTATCTCTTTATATGTTCCTTGTTTTCCCAACCTGGTGATGCAAATTCTCCCAGGTTGGTGATGTTGCTTTTTCTCTCAATCTGGTGACGAATTTTCTCTCAAACTCGTGACATACGTGGCAGTGTAAGTGCTCCCAAATTGATGATGTATGCGTGTATATCTATGTAGCTTGTCCTTATACTGTAACCTACTGCTAATGTAATCAATTTCCTTACTTCTTGCAAGAAAGGGAAAAAAAGGACCGCTTTCTTGGTGCTTCCCCCCGTGGCTTTTCAACAAAGAACTTAGGCCTTCGGGGGGGGGGGGGGGAAGGGCACAGGTAAGCAGCCTCGTGGTTCATTCGTTTATGCATTCATCACTCCTCCACTCCACTGAGTCTTGCTATGCCCCGGGCTATTTTATACAATGACGGGTAGACAGCAAACACTGTGTTAGCTGAGGAGCAGCTCGGAGACTGGAATACGCACAAAAGCAAACACTTAGGAAAGAGGGGCTATCGTGGAGGTGAACCAAGCAAACACTTAGGAAAGAGGGGTTATCGTGGAGGCGAACCCAAGGGGCTATGGGAGAATGCAGTGGGAGCACCTGACCTCGCCATTAGTGAGGGGAAAAACAGTCTTCACCTAAGAGACAGCATCTCAAACGATTGATGATGTAATACCCAGATGACGCAAGGGATTGAATTTCAGGCAAAGGGAGACACAGGAGCAAAGGCTGGAAGATTACACAGAGTTTGGGATGGCTTCCGCATGACCGGGGTACAGGGAAGTGTGTGTATTTAAGATAAAAGACATTTGGGACTTCCCTGGTGGCACAGTGGTTGAGAGTCTGCCTGCCGATGCAGGGGACACGTGCCCCGGCCCGGGAAGATCCCACATGCCGCGGAGCGGCTGGGCCCGTGAGCCATGGCCGCTGAGCCTGCGCATCCAGAGCCTGTGCTCCGCAACGGGAGAGGCCACAACAGTGAGAGGCCCGCGTACAGCAAAAAATAAATAAATAAAATAAAATAAAAGACATTTGAACATACTTATATATGTATGTGGGAAGTAGCAAAGGACAGGGGTCAGCAAAGAGGGAAGAATCCACTGGAATGGATGAAGGCTCTTAGCAAATTGGGAGCAGATGTATTTAACATAGGCTTAAAGTTAAGACAGTGAACAGATGTACAAGGATTTTGTCAGCTTCCACTAAGAAATATTTTGATGGGTTTTCAGCTAGTGATAAAAACGAAGATCTTCAGTCAAATAAGATTAGTAGAAAAGTAAAATTTTATCATGCACAGCGTTAAGTATCTGCAGAATAATGGACCACATGGTACATCTGTGGCAAATCCAATGGTTAGTTTAGTGCCTTCAACCATCAGTGCCTTGAATTCTAGCATCAAAGAAAGTAGGCTGTGTGCATCATATAGGGTTGACGGTCGGCAAGGAACAAACAGTAGGAAGCTGTGGAGAAGTGGTGAGAAAATCAACGACGTTACTCTGGCAATGAGTACAGGGCTTACCTACAACCCAGAAGAGGAGAGGCAAATGAAATCTGGACAGGGGTTACCTGGCTGGGGTACACGGAATTGAAATGGGGAAGACGGAGACACACAAGTGCAGAGCAGGAAAGTGAAAGATGAGGTCACGGAAGAGATTGTGGAAATTCAGAACGGGAATATGGAATAGCTCCAAAAGACTCAAAAGGTGATGACATTTAAGGTGCTTTCCCAAAGGAGTTTCCCCCAAATTACTGAGGATGACAACTTGACGTCAGAGAAAATATGACGATGTTAAGGCGCTAAGTGCAAAAAAAGAGGCTAGCAAAGCCTTCACACTTTGTTCTCGAAATGCAGATTCCTGGTTCTCCAGTTAAAATAGTTCCTCTCCACAAGGTCTTCTACACCCTTCACAAACGCTGGCCTCCTGAGTCTTCAAACCACAGATCAAAACAAAAACAATGTCCATCGACAGAGGAATGGATAAAGAAGATATGGTGCATATATACAATGGAATATTACTCAGCCATAAAAAAGAACAAAATAATACCATTTGCAGCAACATGGATGGACCTGGAGATGATCATACTAAGTGAAGTAAGTCAGACAGAGAAAGACAAGTATCACATGATATCACTTATATGTGGAATCTAATTTTAAAAATATGATACAAATGAACTTATTTACAAAACAGAAACACACTCACAGGTTTCAAAAACAAACTTATGGTTACCAAAGGGGAAACGTCGGGGGCGGGATAAATTAGGAGCTTGGGATTAACACACACATACCACTATATATAAAATTGATAGCCAACAAGGAACTACTATACAGCACAGGGATTTCTACTCAGTATTCTGTAATAAATATGGGTAAAGAATATGAAGAAGAGTGAATATATATATATATATATATGTATACTGAATCACTTTTCTGTACACCTGAAAGTAACACAGTATTGTAAATCAACTCTACTCCAATAAATTCTTTTTAAAAAGAGTACAATACTAGTGTGTGCCTGCCTGTTTTGTCTCCTTTCAATGTGATGTTCAAACTCTCTCCCCTTAATACTCAGCCTCCAACCTGCTTTAACACCAGAAGTAAATGTTGTCTCTACCTAGAAATCTTTCCTAAACCCACAGTTCCACCCCAGCTGAATTATTCCCATCTCCTCTTGCTACTGGGCACCCTATGCATACCTCTAGCAGCCCGTGTGCCACGTAACACTCAGTTATGACCACCCTTCCGTGCAAGGGTCTCTCCCACGGAATGCAAGGACCTTGAGGAAGTGAGCAAAATCTTACCTTTGTATCCCTAGTACCTGGCACTTAATTGGTAAATATTTGCTGACCTGAACTAGATGACATACCCCAACGCTCTTTCACATTTGTGGGTTTCCATCTTTTCTCCTAAAAAAAAAAAATAGCTAATGTGCATTGACCACATTACATGCCAAACACGCTATATTTAGTGTATCATTTAATGCAGTAATCCTATAAGTTACACATCATTATTGCCACATTATTGATGAAGAGAACAAGTTGTTTAAATCATATTTATAGCATTAAATGCCTCGTATGTAATCACAGGGGTTGCTACTCTAGAGACATTTGTGTGTATTCACTGCTCATGGGTCTATTATCTGAGGGGGGACCACTCGTCACCAGTACGCATAGCTCCCAAGAAGACAGTGATTGTTTCCTGGGGAGGGGAGGGCTGAGATGTAGCCTCAAGGAAATACATGAACATTTCAGTAAAAGGATGTGTAATTTAGGAAATGCCATCCAGGTGGCTTTGAAACCTCCTGACCATGGGGGTGAAGTCTTGCCCACCTCCTCACTGAGAACCACTGTTCATGTCTGGACTCATGTCACCAACGTTGTAAATATGAAGGGTAGAAAAAGCCTAGCCCATTACATGAATTTCAAGAGGAACTTTGGTGATCGGTGTTGGTAGAACAGAAGCCTTAGCTCTCTGACTGGAAAATGTGTCACCCTCTCTTCCTATTTCCTGAGTTGGGGAACATTAGAAAATGGGCCTGAGAAGCCATCGTTTGGTGGATTTACCCCCTGAAGACGGAGGTGGGTGGATGTAGGTAAGGCTGGGCCACAGATACAAAGGCAGACATGTGCACTGCACACGGAACTCATAACCGCCACTTTCCATTCTGAAGGGCAGAATAAGGAGGGTAAGACGGAGACCCCAACTCTCAGCCTTAAGTCACTCGGCCATCACTCAACAGAGAAGACCACGCAACAGTCCTGGTGTGACGCTGCTTCCTTTTCTGTGAAGGCTTTCCAGTGAAGCTCTGAAATTTGCACTGATGATAAGAAAAACTTCATTGCAGAAAACAAAATCTATTTGAGAAAAACACTTCCAGATTTCTAAGTGAAGTAGAGTCAGAGTGCCATGTTGAACACTGTTTGCCCCTCTTCCCCTAAAATACTACTAAGTGTTGATAAAGGACACACACACACACACACACACGACAAACAACAGTCAAGCTCTGAAAATGTTCACATCTCTGTCTTGGAAACATGACGAAGTAGACGTCTCCCACGTTCCAAGAGCTAATACTTAAACTCCCCACCCGTGACTTCCAAGGTCTAGAGAAACCTTCACAGCTAACACATCCTTCCTCCTGCCCCACAAAACCCGTCACAGGCACAGTGTTTATTTTTTGCCCTCACAGCACTATCTTCTCCAATTAAGAAATAGGTGCTGTTTTTATTACCTTTTTTCAGGCTGTCTGTGCATGAGAGCTTGATTATGCTAATCAACGTTCCTGAACTTGCAGACAAGCAAGTGACCTCCGTTAAAATGTACGAGTGCTGCAGACAACTGAATGGGGTTAACCTGGCACGTTGTTTTGCCGTGTGTGTGCATGTGTGTGTGTGCACGCAGGCGCGCAGGGGAAACCAGCAGCTCTGCGGTCAGGGCAGAAAGAGACAACTTCTACTTTAACGTGATTTCCCCATCTTGAGCATCTTGCTTCCGGATGTTCCTGCTGTAGCTTCCTGAGACTTGTTTCATTTTTCCTGCCCCTTGTTTTCGTTTCTCTTACCTCCTGCTGTCCCTGGCTCTTTCAGGAAACCCCGACGAGCACACGGGCATAAGTGACCACAGCATAAAAATGTCAGGTGATTACTTGGTGCTGAACAGACAGCTGCCTGATGCAGAAGCAGACACCTTCACGGAGCGTGTCTGCTCTGTTCTAGCCTCGGGCAAATCCACCTCGCTCGCTCTTTTTATTTCATGCATATTGCTTCTAGGTCTGTTTTGCAGAGACATCGCTGCATCTCCCCGCGGAGCAGGCAAGGGCAAGAGGATGTGCAACTTCACGAGTCCAGCAGCCCAGCGCGATGCAGTCAGTGAAAAAACATACGCTGCCTCGGAGGTCTGGGCTTTCTCCAGGCAGCGTGCCCTAATGTCCTGTCTTCTGAGCATGCCCAGTGACCGGCACACAGTGGGGTCCCAGGGGCCAGGTGGGGAGCTCCGGCTGAGCTAGCAGAAGCAGAGCCGGTTCGAACCCCTCATTAAGAAACATGACATGCAGCATTGGTCTCGTGAGGACGGAGGCGATGGAAGTGATGCAGCATCAGAGAGCGTTTGCCCTCGGCTCCAGCATTTAGTCCATTAGGAAGTCGCTGTCTTCCCTTTTTCTGATCCAATGTTCCTTTCAAAAGCCCCTCTGACACCAGTGCGTGAGAGCAGCTGTGGTTTTCTAAGTAACAGGTCCCAGAGACCTTGGTTCTCCTGGTGGCCCTGGGAAGCTCTGGGACACGGCAATCGTGTCAGGAGGGGACACTCAGCTGCCCTGTGAGACCCGGTTCCTCCTCCTGCCATAGTCAGCCTCCCTGTGAGGTACTCACTCTTGTCTCAGCGAATAGAAACTCAGAGGCGTCGGTGGAGAGAGCAGTTGCACCACGTGGGACTTGCGTGTATCCATCTCTCCAAATATTCCGCACTAATTAACTAGCCCTGAGCCAGTCCTGTGGTAACAACGTAAGTCTGATGAACTGTCAGGAAGACAAGAACTGGGCTTCTGGTCTTAATTTTATCCTCTGGAAACATTTGCAGTGACGTTATCTTACTGAGGAGTTATTCTAGTGCATATAAGGATATTTTCTCCATCCCAAATGTATAAATTAGCTCCAGATTTCAGGTTGAATAGGCTTTTCTTGAAATGGTAGAATTGACAGGGTCGGTGACCTGTATCTGGCAACTTCCAAAGCAGGCAGACATCCTACTCCCTGTGAAAACGGGCTGCAAATTCTCTGTCTGTTTTCGTTTTAAATAGTGATTTTCCCTTACCTCATCGGACTGAAATCCAGGACCTGGAATCGTAGGGCCTCTTGCAGCTACGTGGGCGGGGCCGGAGCGCGAGGGAGGAGGGCGTGGTCCAGGCGCCGTGGTGCGCATGCTCCGAGGGCCCCTTGCGCCTGTTCATCGCTGCCCCAGTCTGCTCGACGGCAGCTGTTCACACCTCGGTCTTATATTCTCTTATTGTTCTTGGTTCTTCCACCAAACTGCTCTGTCCTGAGAATTTTCCTGCCTTGTTTTATTCTAGAGCCCCAGCATATGGACACTTCCTGTCACACAATAAACACTTAATTACTGCTTGATTTATGAATGCTTAATAAAATCAAGCCTAAATTTACAGAACCACTAAACCAGCTGGGAACAGTCCTAACCTAGCCCACATCTGACTAATGAGGAAATGCAGTGGCTTGCCTAATAAATACGTTTCTGGAGCAGCAAAAACCTTCCTGTCCATCTCCCGCCCACCGAAACACAATTGTTTTGTTGTCACAAACGTCCAGAGTCTGACAATGTCTCATCAGACCCTCCACTATCACCCAGCTCTGGGCCATTACCCTTCCTTACGTGAATTATTGCAATAGATCTCTATTCCCACCTTAGATCTCTTACAACCATAGGCCTCAAAACACCCTTTAAAAGTTGTCACATTAAATTAATCCTCTGCTCAAAGCCCCCAAATTCCTCCCCAGCTCCTTCAGAGTACAATGACCTGAATGACCCGGCCCCTCCTCCGCCTCTCGGTCCCCTCGGCTGCCATGTCCCTCCTTCATCCTGCTCAGCTGTGGTGGCCTCTGCTTTTACTCAGATACACCAAGCATCCTCCTGCCTCAGGACCTTTGCACTGTTTTTATCTTCTGCCTGGACATTCTGCCCAAGGTATTGGAATAATCTACTCCACCGCTTCCTCCTGATCTTACTCAAATATCCCCATCCAGTAGGTCTTCCCTTTCAACCTTTGAAAATCTCACACACCGGGGCTGCCACTGAAGTGCAGGGCCCCTGGCAACCTCTTTTGATGGGCTTCCTGGACACGGAGACAACTGGGCTCACCCGAAGTTGGCATGTCAGCATCATTTTAACAGCCCAATATCATGCAATCCCGTGAAAGACATGTTGCCTGACCAGTGACAATAATCTGTGTACCAGGCCACCTCCTAGAATCAGAAGCTGGATACAAGGTTCTGAGATGACCCCGTACGTGTAGTCCCAGAGGGCATCTGGCTCACCCTATGCAAGAGATAGTCTCCCAAGGGGGAGAAATGGGGACACGGTCTCTTTTCAAATTTGAAATGCCTTAGCCCGCTGGCACTGCCAGCCATAGCTTGTCCCGGACACTTCAGTGACTTAGACATTTTAACGAAGGTGCCCTAAAATACAGACACTTCACTAGCCCAGTTCTAAAGGTGGCGTTCTCTCTCCCTCTCTCTCTCTCTCTCTCACACACACACACACACACACACACCCCATGCGTACCCCACACTCACACACATATACTCCACACAACATACCACACACACACTCATGCACACCACACTGCACGCCACACACTACACACACACCACCACGCACACATATGCACACCTCACACACAATTCCCTCACTAACAGGTGCACACCACACACTACGTGTGCATATATCCAAACCACCCCTACATATGCACATGCACACAGCACACGCTACACGTCACACACACACACACACACCCCACGTGCTTTTCTTCTACAGTGACAGACCCTGAACACCGGCGTGTGGCTGTATTTTTTCCGATGTCCTTCTGTTCCACTGACTGGGCAGCATCCTCCACAGTCTGATCTCGGAGAATCCATGGCCTGAGCTGTAACTGAGCCTCACATGGGGAATCCAGGCCTTTGCCGTCCCATTGAACGTGTGCTTTCAGCCAGGCCTGTCTCAGCACCTGTTCCCACAGATTTTGCCCCTTGCTTGGGTCTCAGTGCATCCCCAGGCTCACTCCACCTGCCATGAATACTCACCCTTGATGCAATAGAAACTCTGAACCATTTCAATGCCAAACTCCTTCCTTGAAGCTGGTTAATTCTCCCAAATTCTGTTACATTTAATGATGACCCACAGCTAAAAATACAGCTAAATTAACATCTATTACTACCCTTCAAAGGAGCTCTAATTAAACCAAAATATATTTTGCCTATGTGGATAAAATTCAAGTAAGTGAGGGCTTCCCTGGTGGCGCAGTGGCCGATGCAGGGGACACGGGTTCGTGCCCCGGTCCGGGAAGATCCCACATGCCGCGGAGCGGCTGGGCCCGTGAGCCATGGCCGCTGAGCCTGCGCGTCCGGAGCCTGTGCTCCGCAACGGGAGAGGCCACAACAGTGAGAGGCCCGCGTACCAAAAATAAATAAAATAAAAAATTTAAGTAAGTGAGGTTTTATGTGTCATGTCTTCTTGAAGAGGTATGTTCCCCTTAATTGTAGAGATTTCTGAGACAGAAGCATATGCTGTACGGTGAAATGCCAGAAATGGGATTGATGAGCAGAGAAATCAATGCACGCAAGTGCACCTAAGATTCGTGTGTCCTTATGTCTTCAACTATTATCAAGAAACCTTATCCCAGGGGAAAAATAATTCAAGAAAGACCTGGATATATGGAACTGCTGTTCCGTGGCAGAAAGTTAATAGCCGGGCGGGCAGGTGTCTGTCGGCTGTGACAAGCAGTGTGAAAGTACTGTGGATTTTGGAGAGTGTTCTTTTTTTATTTCACCAGCCAGAAATTTGTTCTGGAGGGGGGATGGGGGATAGGATATCCCTCACTATCACAGGAGAAATGGACATGAAGGCAGCATCGCGAGTTTCATCCGGCAGTCACAGGAGACTGCACAGGCTTAATGCATTATTCACTAGGAAGTTATGAAATCACAGAGGGAACAGATATGTAAATTCACAGTACAGGATAGTCAGCTTCTTAAATGAAAGCAGATGGAAGACTTTTCGGTTGCATTAAAAACTCATGGTGCCGAAATGCAAACCAAGAGAAGATTCTGCAGGAACTTGGCTTGGGAGTGTTTTCGTTTTAATTGTATAATTTAAGACAATATTTGTATGTCACGGGGACAAGAGGGGCCACAGAAAGAGCGGGAGCTAAGCAGAAAGGGAAGCCTGGGTGTCCTTCAGCAATTTCTTGAGACTCCCTAAGCTTCCATCTCCTCACGTGTAAACTAAGAAAGGAAGACCTACTTTGTAAAATGAGACCTATTGTGAAGGCTTTGGTACATTTAGGAACACAGTGATTGACGAGAAGTGGGCACTCAAAAAATGTCAGCTGGTTTTCCTGTCTTCTTGGAAAATTTCGGTCAGTGAAACACTCTGAGGGTGTCAGTGCAAATGTCAACCTGGGATCTTGTAGGCAGGCTCCCTAGACTCCGATTTACCAGAGGCTGTTGTCGGGAAGGAAAAACTTTTCCTCCACACTCTTGGGTTATTGCTTGGGAGCCTGCAAATTAAACTAAGAGAAGAGATGAACAGGAGAAAAGGCACACAATTATTAATATTTACGTGCCTGGGAGTTCACAGAAAAGAAGTGAAACTCAAGGAAGTGGCTGTATTCAGGGTCTTATATGCCATTTTGACAAAAAAAAAGTGGGGGGGCTTGGGCTTTCAGGGATGATAAATCATACGGAAGTGACTAGGAAATATATGGGAGAACTGATGAAGGGTGCAAATTATTTTAGTAAGATCTGTTTATATAAACCACAACCTCATCAAGGGAAAGCTATGCCCTGCATCGGGCAGATGAGGGCAGGCAGAGGACTCTTCCTGCATCTGTTGATTCTCAGTTATCTTCAGCTCAAAATAACCTTCACGCCAAAGTGGTGGCCTGTTTTGGGGCGGCACATTCTGATCCCCTCATGTTCAGCAGTTAAGTTTTATACATATAAGTTGTATACATATAACAGTTGAGATATAGATAGATAGATATATCGCTTTAAATAATAGATATATACCCAGGAAGAACTTTGTTTTGAAGCTGTATCCTAAGACATTTCCAGGTTTCTTATTTCTGGGAGGCATCTCTCAACTGTTTTCAAACACAATTCAAAGGAGGCTCTTAGAAGATCCATTGCTCAGAATTTTTGTCCAACCTAATAGCGGTTAAATGAATTTCCAGGTCAGCTGTTCTTAGAGCAAGACTCATGTGTACGTCTCTGGGACCTGCTGTGCATTTATTCATTGTATTCATCATTAAGATATTCTGGGGTGGTCCAGGACCAGACTAGACCTCCAGTAGTAATGAATAGTAATACTGTGGTAAAGAGTATAGTCCTCTATATAAACATGGAAAGAATTCTTGCCATTTTAGAGTTTGATTAACCCTTTCAGAACAGATTGGGTCCAGTTATTCTACTAAGAAGGAATTTGCTATATAAATTTTAAGTGTTTACACAACTATAAACAGCAAGAAATTGCAACTCAGAAATTCTGGGATTCTGGGTTCATCAGGGTCACAGAAAGGATTTAACCCACTAAACATGACTAAAAAAGGCAAGACTTCCCAGAGTCTGGGTCCCTCATCAACAGTCCCGTTCTGGAAACACCCTTCAGTCCTGAAACCAGGTGAGGCTGACAGTGCTTTTCTGTGGTTAAGTTCCTTCTGCTCCTTCCAGCCCATAAATTCAAGGTAATTAGCTTTTCTAAACCACAACGCTAAGGGAATAAGTGGTTCCAATGAACCCTGGTGTATTGCTGTGATTCGAGGACTCATCTCTGTGATGGTGATCTGGTCCCCCTTTAAGAGTCCTCTGTTTTGTCTACCATTTCCACTGCATGATGCATAAGAATACATGTAGATCTATGAAGAAATTAACTCCTTGAGTTTTAAAAGTTGGATATTGTTGAAATATAACTCTTAAAAATTGTGTATCGCGCACCTGTAACCTTATTGTGTTGTACATCAACTATACTTCAGTAAAAAGTTGGATATTACCGGAATCCAGGCAGAGAAGGTAAGGTGTACGTTTAAAAGCTGATATATTTCCAAACAGTTTGACTGGACTCCAAACTAACATTACACATAATCAATATGCTACCATCTCCCATAACTCTTGCTCTTCCTGTTCCTGGCCCTTCCTGAGGGCCACCAGCTGCAGTGAACTATGGTCAACTGCAGGGTGGTTTTGTGACCATAACAAATGAGGAGAAGGAGACCACACAGCGTGTCTCCACTTGAGGCTTGAGGATTTTAGCAACACGCGTGCCTGGTTGGATTCTGCAGCCTCCAGATGCAGGGACAGACATGAGTGCCTCGGACAGATGCTGGCTTGTGAGCTCCACAGCACCTCTGCTCCTGCAGTCCTTCAGTTTGTGCAGATTTTCATTTCTTCCCCAGAGCATCTCAAAAGCTATAACTGCATTCACTATGGTGGATGACGCACGTGAGTTTCAAAAAGGTGCTTTCACAGCTTTGTTTAATTTCTTAATAAACAAAACCAACGGCACCACGCCTAAGACAAGCTCAGTCAGTAATTAAACCTCTATCTCATGTGCACGTCCACTATAGAATTGCTTTGCCATTATTCATACCTCGTTAAAAAGCTGCAAATGAGACCCTTGCCCCTGTCCAGAACTCCTTTGATTTGCAAACGTGGTTACAGACCGTAGTCTGTAAAGGATGATTCGCTCTCCTCTCTCCACACACACTCGAAACAGTACTCGCCCCTCGTCAGGTTCTGAGGGGTGGGGTTCCTGTTACCTGCAGGCCATTCCTTGTTGTCTTGGAAATGTGTTTTCTTTGACTTAGTGTTCCCAATGGGCAATGAATGACCTTAATCTCTGATGGAAAAGGCACAGCAGGTATCACTCATGTGATTGACTATTTCTGAATACATAATATAAACCAGTATCTACTACAGAAGAGAAGAGATTGCCAGACAGACAGAAGGCTTCGGGTAGCAAAGCTTCAGACGTCTGATTACAATGGATCTAACATTGTAATCCTATCAGAATAGGATTCTACAAGTGAGGAAGGAGAGAATAGGACAAAATAAATAATGGGTGAGAATTTTTGAAAACTGATAAGAGGCTCCAGTTCACAGGTTTAGAAAGTCCCTCATGCAAACAAACAAACAAAAATCCATTCCTAAACGCAACATACAAAAAGAAGAAGAAACTATTCATATGGCCACTGACTTCTCAAAGCAGCAGCGAATGCCAGGAGACAATGAAATAATACATATGAAGTAACGAGAGAAATTAACTGTCAACCTGGAATTACATATATAGAAAAACTATCATGCATGAATTAATATGACTCAAAAACATATACTACTTAGCAAAAGAATGAGGGATATTAAATATGAAAGAAGCTCATTAAAGAAACATATAAAGGATATGCCTCAGGAAGAATGAAAATGACATTCGATGGAAGGTCTGAGATACAGAAAGGAATCAAAAGCAAAGAAATGTTAAAGTGTTAAACACATGGGTAAATTTGATATAAACTGACCATAAAACAATAACCGTGTTCAAAGAGTGGGGATAAAAACAGCTGAAGTACAATACCAGATATCAATAGCAGTGTGGACCGAGAGAAGGATCTAATCATCTTGAGAATATATATTTTTCAGTTGGGCAGAGACACTGTTAAAATTATTAAAATTTATAAAGCAACTCCCAAAAGAATAGAAACAGGGAATACAACTTCCAAAGTGACAAAGGGAAAAGAAATGTGAATAAAATGATGCAGTCCTAAAAGTATGCCAGAGATGAGAAATCGTACAGATGATATTAAAAGAGAGAAAAAGAAACCACCCATACTATTGCAGAAATTTAATCTGTGTATCTTATAAACTGCATTAGATATTCTGTGACAAAGTGTGTCCATTATAATATAAAGATAATTAGATGTGAAGTTTAACATTCCAGCATTCCAGTCAAATCAAGTAAAAAATTAATCAGAAGAAAGATGGTGTCTACACTAACAGATAAAATAGATTTTCAAAAAAATAATTTAAGAAAATATGTTCTGATAGAATTTTCGAATCACTAGGATGATAAAAATTAGTATATATATAAGCGTTGACGTAGCTACAAGACTGTTATATCCACCATTTGAACAGAAGATGTTCATGCATTTACATAAGTACATGAAGGTTTTATCAGACAAAAATTTGGTGAGGTACAGGAGATTTGAACTATACCATTAGAAACCTTGATTTAGTATCTGGTAGAGATGCATAGAGTTCTACATCTAAAAATGGGAAAATTTATATCCATTTCAATTGTCCTCTACTCTTCAGTCTGCACGGTGATGACCACACACTTCCTCTAATTCTTAAATGTAGAAACACAGGAATCCACCCAGATTCACCTCCTCACCCACATCTAGCCAATCACCATATTCTGTCAACTGCACCTGCCCAGTCAGCGCACTTCCCTCTATTTTTACAGCCACAAACTTCCTTAAACACTGTGCCGTCTGCACCTTGGAGATGCTGAAGATCACGTGATGGTGATGACAGTGATGGGCAGGACTTATGTGGCTCATACACGCCAAGTACTTTCCACATATGAACTCGTTCAGTCCTCACAATGGCTCGGCTGGGTAGATGGGTCATTTTCTCCACTTTCCAGGTGAGCAAACCGGAGCACAAGGTTAGATATTTAAGTGCTTAGTGGTGAAACCAGGAGTAAGTCCAGGTGACCTGGCAGTAGAGTCTGTGCTCTTTCTTACACCTCACTGTAACTTATCCCATCAAAGTATTTTTCACCTAAGCCTAGAACACTAAAACCATTTTCTCTTGCCCGCAGGGTGAAAATTCAAATCCCTTAATAAGGCACGAAAGGTAGCTCCCTCCTCTAGCCTGATCCCTTGACCATCCTGCATCACACTCTACTTATTTTAGATACTTTCATTTCTTTGAACACTTCTGTGTGCATTCTTGCCTCAAATGGACCACTGAACATCCTCTTCCATCTACTTCTTCACCAATTTTGCTTGGCTAATTTCTACCCATTCTTCATGTAGCTGTTAGTGAGGTATTCTGCCTCTGGGACGACTCTCTCAACCCTCTCCCAGGATAATTCTAAGTATCCTTCCAGTGAACTCCTGTTGCATCTTTTATTCTCTGCTTTCCTCCTCTAATTGATTGTAAGTTCCTTGAAGGCAGAAAACACTCGCTATTCAATTTGTACCCCCCATGTATTTTGGCATATAGAACGCACTCAGTTGGGTGTCAACAATTCTCAACATGAGGTCATTATACGAACTTCAGGAATTCAACAAATTCCCATGAAATTTTATGTCAAATGTTGTAAACATGGATGTGTACTTTGCGGGGGGGCAGGTATGGGAAATAATTGCATTTTTAAAAATTTGGGGGGAGTATAGTTGACGTACAATGTTGTGTTAGTTTCAGGTGTACAGTCATGTGAATCAGTTATACATATACATATATCCACTCTTTTTCAGATTCTATTCCCATATAGGTCATTACAGAGTACTGAGTAGAGTTCCCTGTGCTCTACAGGAAGTCCTTGTTGATTATCTGTTTTATATATAATAGTATGTATATGTAAATCCCAATCTCCCAATTTATCCCTCCCCTCGCTTACACTCCTGGTCACCAAAAGTTTGTTTTCTCCATCTGTGACTCTATTTCTGGTTTGTAAATAAGTTCATCTTTACCCTTCTTTTAGATTCCACATATAAGCAATATCATATGGTAGTCGTCCTTCTCTGCCTGACTTACTTCACTCAGTACAACAATCTATAGGTCCATGTAGGTTGCTGCAAATGACATGATTTCATTCTTTTTCATGGCTGAGTAATACTCCACTGTGTATATATGTACCACATCTTCTTTCTCCATTCTCTGTCGAGGGACATTTAGGTTGCTTCCGTGTCTTGGCTATGTAAGCAGGACTTCCTAAATGAAGCTCTTAATGCACAAATCATAAAGCAAAAAAAAAGGGGGGGCTTCCAAAAGAATAAATTTCAGGGGAAAATTTATCACCTTTCATAATGGAGAGCCAGCAGGTACTATCTAAAGTTGATAAATCAAGAATCAAGATAAGTCAAGAAATCTATGACTCGCCACTGAGCTAGGGTGTGTCTGTAGGAGAAATAAATTGGAAGTCCTCCAAAAGCAGCTTTCCAGAACCTGTCTCCTGGGGGAAGCCCATAACTTCACAGTATGTCCCAGCATCTGCCCGTCCCATAAGATTAGCAGGTGGCACCTTACTACCCCTTAGGTGGCAAGCTGGATGTATTTTCTGATTCCGTGGTTCCATTCATATTAAGGAATTGAGGGCTGCAAATAGGAAACCCAAATTAATAGTTCCTATATAAATTAAATGTCATTATTGAGCCTGTCCAGGATATGAAATCATTTTAGTCCATCAAGTGTTCTAATTAATGGAGAGCAATAACGAGTCAGATGTGGCTATCCAGCGATGAAATGCATTTGTGTGAGTGGTTGGTGGAATTTGCCTTTTCACTTTATAATGGCAATTGATTTTCAGATTTCAAAGAAGCAGAATAGGATAAAGGACATGCTACTGAGTGAAATTTAATCTTTGATGATTCAAGAAGATCTCACAGACTTTGGGGTCAGTGCTGGAAGCATTCATCATCACTCCTGTAGCTGTGCAGGTAATAATGATTTCTGGCTGAAGGGTCAGTTTTTACTCTGCTCATTTAAGACAGAGTAAAAACTGAGTCAGGAAGAGAAGAGAAAAGTGTTTAAAAATTTAGTGGATGACTCAAGGAGAATAAAGGGAATTTGTATTCACCGGCTGCGGCAGCTCAATTGTTTTCTGTTCTATAACATGCATTAACTTTCCACCCTCCTTCTGTGGCCTCGTAACGGATTCATTATTACTTTTTTAATGATAAAAGTGTTCAGACCAAGTGTTTCATTAAAAGGACAAGCCTGAGCGGGTCCTGAGCACAAAGCCTTCAGTCCTATGAAGTAGAAAGTTAATGTTCACAGAAATTCGCGTGTCCTCTGTATTCAACAGAAGGACAATGACACATTAGTCGTTTTCCACCCTCATCAGGATTGGGGTGAATAGGAAATAAGAGGGAAATAAGAGAAGCAAGGACTGTCCTTTCCAGGCAATCTGTCGGGGTCTTGAAGCAAGCATTAGGCTCCGTCTAGCCTTCATCAGCCTTCTCAAACACCTGGTGATTAATTCTGCACAATAAGAGAAGCGTCAAAGAAACCCAAGACTGGAAACACATTTGAATCAGAAACCCGGAGCCCACAAAGGACTCCAGCTGTCTTCAGTAACTCAAGACCTTCCCTCCTAACTGCCTGCCAGTCATCTCCAAGAGCTGTTACATTTATCAAGACAACAAAGTATATTTATCATGTTCTTCCCAAATGCGGTCCTCCTCTTTCCTACCTCATTTCACCCCTTGAGGAGGAATTCATCAACTCATCCTCTGAGCTACTTCTATACATGGTTTAATGTACGGATGCCTCGATGATCACCTCTTACCTATCAGAAATGGAGGGTACAGTGGCTCATTGGTACCTGTCAAGACAGTGAGCAGACTGAGCGCTCCGAGAGCAGGGACCGTCATTCATTACTGCGTCCACAGCATTTTGCATAGTACAGACCTCAGACCGTTCTAAGTATTGACTCACCTATTCTTTATAACAGCCCTTTGAAAGAGGCACACTATTTTCCCAATTGCACAGGTGAAGAAACTGAAGCACAGAAAGTTTAAGTCGCTTTTCTGGGGTCACATACGTAGTGATGGTAGGAGCCATGATTCAAATCTAGGGAGTCCATCTCAGGTCTGCCTGAACTCTTCATAGTGTTTTATCGGTGTCTTCCAATGGTCTCCCTGTTATTAAACTTCCTCTCTCTCTCTCTCTCTCTCTCTCTTTCTCTTTCTCTCTCTCTCAGAAGAGAAAGTATACTCAATACCTTGAGAAGTTACCACCAATTGGCCTCCACCAGTTGGTCCTGTCAGCTGAGGGTCTCAGCTCTCTTCCAAACGAAGTGTTGACCCATCAACAGGGTGAGCTTACTTTGCCTAAATCCTGACTGATTATCCTAACAATACCTTACTTCATGACCAACACTGGAGCTTTTTCTGCACCTGCCTCAATGCAGACACTGTGATGTAATCCTATATATCATAGGATTTGAATAAACATATTGAATTAAGTCTCACTTTTGGCAACAGGAAAACATGATATCTTGAAAACTTATCTGTCTATAAAACACATAAAATGCTGGAAAATGTAACGATAAACACAAAGCAAAATAAAAACTTTAAACCCTAAACTGAACCAAGAAGGAATTAAGAAAAATTTCCCCACATGTACCAAAAAATCACAGCACATCTCCTTACCCAGATTCACCGTTTTGTAGCTCACAACCATCACAGACAGGTTTTTTGAATAGGCAACAAAATTCAAAATATACTAGGATTGGAAGAAAAGAAACAAGACTATCATCCTGTTTTCTTATAAAATAGCCAAGAGAATTACTAGGGAACACACATAGACGTAATAAGGGAATTTAGCAATTTTGCTGGATATACAATATATAGATTAAAAATCAATGACATTTCTATACGTCAACAACAAAATGTAGTTTTTAAAAGATACCATTTAAAATAATATTCCATATATATATATGGAATGAATTTTCAAGAGAAGTATATAACCCAGTTGGATAAAATTTCAGAGTCTTTTTTAAATAAATTAAAGCCTGCCTAATAAATGGAGCAAAATGCCATATCTAGAAATCGAAAGGTGTCCTAAAATTGTCAGTTCTCCTCAAATTCCTGTAAAAAATTCAATGTAAACCCAATTAAAATTCCAAGAGAGTTTTTCTTGAACTTCCTGAAACTTAACATACTAATTTCAAAATGTATGTGAATGAACACACAGTTCGGGGACGGTCCCGCAGGTGTAATCTCATAGAAAAGTGACAGTAAGTAGGACAGGAGAGTGCGTTTGCAGGAACGGGTGGAAACACAGGAACTGACGGAGGGACTGGAAACACACGCAGACTTTTATGACTCTCGTCACGTGGCAGAGCGGGCCTGCCCGTTGTGGAGAGAAGGTGGAACATTCCATGACAGTGCCCGACAGCTGTTTATAAACACAGTCAAATGAAGGAGAGCATCCCTCGCTGACAAAATAAACTAAGATGTGTTTCATGTGAAGCGTCAGACCTGAAGGTTTCGAAAGAAAATGAAGGATTAACACTGCTGTCATCTCGAGTCGATTTTTAAAACAAGATGCAACATCATTTAAAAATGGATAAATTTGATCACACAAAAATCATCCCTTCTGCTTATCACAACACAGCATAAAGCATGTGTGACAGAGACAGACAAGTGACAAAGAGGGGAGACACTGGCTGCAATACATGTGTGTCACATAGTCTCGGCAAAGAATCAGTGTCTGGTGTGCATTTTTAAAATCTACAAAACAATAGAGAAACAACAGCGACAGGAAACGGGACAACATTAGCAGGAGAGGAAACCTTAGAAATGAACTTAAAAGTTTTAACTTTTACCATCTCTCAATGAATCAGGGAAGTGAAACTAAATTCCAAGGAGATATAATTTCGTACTCATCAGATGGGTAAAAATTAAATTAAATAGTCTGATAATAACAAGAGTCCATAAGACTGTAAAGCGATAGAGACTCTTGCACGCAGCATAGGATAAATTGGACAAACATTTTGCAGAGGAATTTTGTCTAAAAATATTAAGGTCCACAGTGAACGTGCCTTCCAGGTCTGGGAAGATGCCAAAAATAAATTCACAAGCGTACAGGGCATGTAGCGGAATTATAGAAGGGATGCTCTAGGCATTTTTTAAGCAGTGGAAACATCAAATATCTATTAAGTAGTGAATAAATAAGTTGTGACAGTTTTGTAGAGTGACGTATCACACAGCAGTGGAAAAGAAGACACAGTTACACACCAACCAACTTGGAAGAATCTCACAAATAAAACGCTGAGAGGATACAAAGCTTTAAAAGATACATAGGTAAAGGGTCCTTATGGAAACCTGCAGCTACTGTTATTCTTAAAGGGTAAATACCAAACCTTTCCCTTTAAGGTTGGGGACAGGGCAAGAATATCTACTTTTACCATTTCTGTTGAAATGTACCATGGGTCCCATCCTGGGCAATTAAGAGAGAGGGGTGGGGGGAAGGAGGAAGAAGGGGAGGGAGAGAGAGAGAAACAGATGGACAGAGAGATTGAGAAAAGGAGAGAGAAAAACAAAAAGAAAGAGAAACAGACACGTGGGAAGATTGGAAAGTAAGGAGTAAAGGTTTTGTATGTGCAGGTTACATGATTTTGTATAAAGAAAATCTGAGGGAATATACAAATACCAGAACAAACAGATGAATTTAGCAAGGTCTCAGGTTAAAAGATCAAACTATAAAATATTAATTATATTTCTACTAGCAGTAAACAATTAGAGAACGAGGTTTAAAATGCCAGAATTGTTAGTAGCATTATAAAGAATCCCTAGGAACACATTTAACAAAAGATGGGCAACACTTCTAGAAAACATCGCTGAAAGAAATTTTAAAAGGCTCAAATAAATGGAGCTATAAATCATGTTGGAGCATTGAAAAGCTCTATATTGTTAAAATGTCAGTTCTCTTCCAGAATGATCTAGAGATTCAATGTAACTCCAAAAAAATTATATCAGTCTTTTTTAAAAACTAGAAATTGGCAAGTTAATTTCAGAATTTATATGGGAATACAAATGACCTCAAGTAGCAAGACAATCATGAAGTTAAACAAAATTAGAGCATTTGCACTCCCTGACTTCAAGGCTAACTCTAAAGCAACAGTAATAAAGATCGTGTGCTATTTGCAGAAGTATATACATATAGATCAGCGGAAATGAGAAGAATCTAGAAATAAACTCACGTGTCGTAGGTTATTCTGAGAACAAAAAACAGGTGTCAAAGTAATTCAATGAGAAAAAGACAGCCTTCTCAATAAATGGTCCTGGAAAAAGTAGATAGCCAGGGCTTCCCTGGTGGCGCAGTGGTTGAGGGTCTGCCTGCCGATGCAGGGGACACGGGTTCGTGCCCGGTCCAGGAAGATCTCACATGCCGCGGAGCAAATGGGCCCGTGAGCCATGGCCGCTGAGCCTGCGCGTCCGGAGCCTGTGCTCCGCAATGGGAGAGGCCACAGCAGTGAGAGGCCCGCAGACCGCAAAAAAAACAAAAATCAATTGTGTGTATATAATTTATATATAATATAATGCTTATAATTATAAATTGTTATATATGTAATTCATATACATGTTTATATGACATATATTATATATGAATTAATAATATGTATATACAATATATTACATATATTGTACATTTCTATTACATATATATGTATTAGCAATAAGCATGTGGGCACCAAACTTTTAAAAACACTATAACCACTCAAAAATCAACAAATGAATTACTTACATGTAAACCTAACAAACATGTGTAGAACTTATGTGTTAAAAGCCACACTGATGAAAGAAGTCCAAGAAGGACTAAGTGAATTGAGGGACAGACCATGTTCAAAATCGGAAGATCCAACACGGTAAAGAAGCCACCTCTTGACAAACTGATGTACAAACGTAACACACTTCCTATCAAAATCCCAGAAAGATTTCTTGTAAATATAGGCAAAATTATTCTAAAATCTCTATGAAGGGGCAAAGGAGCTAGAGTGGCTAACATAATTCTAAGAAAGAAGAATAAAGTGGAAGTATTCAGCCTACCTGGTTTTAAGACTTATTACATGGTTATAATAATATCTATGGAATTGGCAGTGGTATAGACACAGAGATTAATGGGATAGAACAGAGAACCCAGAAAACAGGTCCACACAAATAAATCCGAAAGATTTTCCAAAAAAGTGCCAACGCCATTTAACAGAAGAATACAGACTTTTCAACAAATGGGGCTGGAGCAATTGGACAAAAATTTTAAAAAGAATCTTGACCTATGACTCACGCTTTATCCAATAATTAACCCAAAGTGCACAAATAAATCATGGACTTAAAGGTAAAACAAAAAACTATAAAACTTTTAGAAAACAACGTAGGAGAAAATCTTTGAAAACTAGGAGTAGGTGAAGAATTCTTAGACTTGACATTAAAGCCATCACCAATCAACGGACAGTTTGATAAAATGGACCTCATCAAAATTCAAAATCTCACATTGTAAAAGATACTATGAAGAAAATGAAAAGACAAGCTATCAAGTGGGAGAAAATATTCCCCAGCTACATGTCAAAGGACTGGTATCTAGAATATTTGTATCTATAGACACAGGTAAACATGTACATATCTCAAAACAGAGCAGTTGAAAAACAAGCAATCCAGTTAAAACATGGACAACATCCATGAAGAGACATTTCAGTAAAAAGGATATACAGATGTCAACTAGCTCTTAAAAGCTACTTAACGCCCCTAGCCATTAGCTAATGCAGCAAGATATTCTTACACACCTATTAGAATGGCTAAAACAAAAATAGAACAGCAAATGCTGGTGAACACGTGGATAAACTCAATCCCTCACAGGCTGCTGGCAGGAATATAAAATGGTGAATCAGTCAGTTCCGCAGTGTCTTCAAAAATTAAACATGCAGCTACCATATGACCCAGAATTGCACTCCTGGGCATTTATCCCAGAGAAATGAAAACAAGATGATGCAAAAACCTCTGCACCAGTGTTCACAGCAGCTTTATTTGTAATAGTCAAAAGCTGAGAACAAGTGTGATGTCCTTCAATGGGTGAATGGTCAGATAAACTGTTGAGAGCAAAATATTCCTACCATAGAATACTACCCAGCAACCAAAAGAAATAACTATTGATACATGCAAGAACCTGAATGAACCTCCAGAACACTATTAGAAGAGGAAAAGCCAGTCCCGCAAAGTTGCAGACTATGTGATTCCATTTATAAAACATTCCTGGAATGGCAAAATGATAGGAAGGAGAACAGAAGAGCGGCCACTTAGGGGTGAGGGAAGGAGTAGGGACAGAAGGACAGCAGGTGTGGCTGTAAAGGCACAGAGGGACCCCATGATGATGGGGCTGTTCTGTGTCTCGAGTACATCGACGTCAGTATCCCGGTCGTATATTGTACTGCAGTGGTGAAGTACTGCGGAACTGACTGCCAGAGTGATTCACCATTTTATGTCCCTGCCAGCAGCCTGTGAGGGACTGAGTTTATCCACATGTTCACCAGCATTTGCTGTTCTATGTTTTTTTTAGCCATTACTGCAGCTTCCATTCAGGGAAGCTGTGTAAAGGATACCCATGATCTCTCTATATCTTATAATTGTATGTGAACCTACAGTTTTCTCAAAATAAAAAATGTGATTAACAAAAAGTAAAGTGCTTCATAACTGGTCTCCCCCACTAAACTAAAACTCCATGAATAACTGTCGTCCTTTATATTATCTCACCACTCTAGCTGCCAACTAATAATGTGTCAAATGTATCAATAAAGTGTACTACTATTATTGTGTTTGCTTAAAAAATTGAGTGAAAAAATTTGCACACACACATACATATATATATATATATATATATATATATATATATACACACATGGCTCTTAGCACTTGAAAACTATTCAAAGTTAATCACAATTAGATAAATGCAAAATAATACAACACAGACACCTTGAAACGATGATTGGAGACCATGAAAAAGTCTGGCGATACATCCTGTGGGTGTGGCTGTGAAGAATTACACCTTCTGTACATCGCTGGGTAGAAATACAAACAAACACAACCCTTGGGGAGAGGAATTTGGCAATATTTAGTAAAACTATAAATATACTTACATTTTGACCCAGCAATATGACTTCTAGGAATGTACACTGAAGATGCATCTTCAACAATATGAAAATAAACATGCACGAAATTATTCATTGTGGCAGTGTTTGTACTTGCAAAATATTTGAAAGAGACTAGATGCCCATACATTGAAGAATGATTAAATAAACTCTGGCACATCCACAAAACAGAGTACCAGTACCATGCAACTGTAAAGAAACGTGGAAGGTCTACGCAGTGACAGAGATTTCTTTTATATGTTGATAAATGAAAAAAGGAAAAGTCCGAAAGAGTATCTGTATTGTGTCACCTTTCACGTAAGAGAGATGGGTACACAAACATTTTTATGTGTCTCCTCACTGTGTGCAAAAGAATTACAGGAAGGATGAACAGAAGTTAGTGAGACTGATTACCTGCAGAGGGAGGAAAAGGCCGTAAGACAATAGGAATGATGGAGCTCTTAATACAGCTGCTTCTCTGAATAGCTCTGACTTTTAGAACAAGGGTAAAGCTTCATATACACTCAAAATACTAAATTAAAATTAACTAGGATGTGAATGGAACTCAAATTTAATACCAGCTGTAACAAATGAATCTGTTTTAGGAAAAAAATTGCTTAATTACATAATTGCAATGTAGGGCGTAGAAAAGAAACGAACTAGCCTAAGTAACTATGGAAAACACCATTTTGATTGTATACTCTAAGACTTATGACAAAAAGGAATATACACAAATATTTTATTCTAGTTAATAAACGTATTTGTCAAAGGTTAGTTTTACGTGCATACTAGTACTGAACTATGCAAATATGGAAAAGAAAACCAGGTATCTCATTGTAGAAAAAAGTCACAGTACTGAAATACTAAAATATAAAGAAGTACTGAAATACTAAAATAAAAACAATCGCTGAAAGGGGGGAGACTATAATGACAGCGTGGTGTTGGGTTAGAATCAGAGGTCCCGGTATGAATTTATGGTTTCAATACATGTGCAGAGATATCGACTGGAATAGATTGACATGTGTACAGGGATCCCCAGCTTTTCAAAAGTTCACTTTACGCCACTTTGCTTTCACAAAAGACGTACACTAGTACCTGTTTTCACTAAGGGAAAGAAGAGGATATCACTTTTATGAAAACATGTAATTGCTTCTTTAATTGCTTGTTTACTTTGTGCCTTTTCAGCTTACAAAAGTTTTCTTAGGAATGAGGAAAACCTGTACCACAACCCTTTGTATCCACAGCTACAGATGCAAAACCCAGGAATACAGAGGGCTGACTGTATTTACTGTACCACACCATTTGTGTAAGGGACTCCTGGAACCAATCCCCCACGGATACCGAGAGACGACTGTACATATGTGTGTTACAAAAACTACATACTCTTCCTAGTTGTGTGCCCTGGGGACACCTAAAGGCAGTGACACCCCAGAAGCAGTGAATGTACCCAGAACCCAGATCTCGGTTTCTAAATAAGATTCTCGCATAAAGGAAAGCAGGGCTCCTTGGAGAAATGACTGGTTCTGGACGAGGAAAATACAAAATGAGCCCAAACATCTTGTGGTTCCTGAAAGTAAGGAAATCCTCAGCAAATAACAAGGACATGTAAAAAGGACACAGAAACAACTTGAAGGAACCCTCAGTGTTCAATGCTGGGACAATCTGAGCAGCAAAGTAAATAGTTGAGTGTTCGATTATAATCCTCAGATGGAATAAATGTCCACATTCAGTATTGATATAAATAAATATTTGAGGAAGAAAGGACAGCTCATCCTCACAGCAGAATTTCAATTAATAAATGTAGAACGACTGGAAGGAGTAGAAGTATCCCCGTGACGTCAGCACTGCAGTAGCAATTACTGCAGACAAAAGTCATCGGTAAATACTAACATTAGTGAGTGAAAGTACGATGAGAAATAGAGTACCTGCCTAGCCTCAAACTACCTCCTGCAAAATACTGGTTCATGACGAAGGGAAAGATGGTGACTTTCCAGTGGAGAAAGCCTGAAGATACCACCCTAACAGCAATGAAGATGAACATTAACGTCATTGGCAGTGAGATGCTGAGCCTACGCTCCACACCCCTTGGAAATGCGTTGGGGAGAGCACATTGCTTCTGATGTATTCCTGCCAGAAAGATATGACTTGGATCTAATCGTGAGGAAACATCAGATATATCCACATTGGGTGACATTCTACAGAGTAGTTGAACGTGCTCTTCAAAAGTGGAAGGTCATTCAAAAAAAACGTGAAGAACACAGGCTTGTTCAGACCAAGGGGACCAGGCGTCTGCATGTAACGATGTGCGAGCCCAGACTGGACCCCAGCTCAGAAAAAAAGGGCGCTAGTGGGACGACTGATGAACTCGTAGAAGGTTCTGTAGATTAAGGCCAAGTTAATTTCTAGTTTCCATACTTGTGCTATGGTTAGGTAAGAAGTTAGCATCGGGGGAAACCGGGTGAAGGTTGTATGGAAACTCTTCACTATTTTTCCAACATTTCTGTAATTCTAAAATGATCCTTTTCAAAGATTTTATTTAAGACAAACAATTTGCGTGAAAATGGCCCATTAAACAATCTCAGCTAAAGTAACCCAGGGCAAATACTAGGTTAAGCCTTTGGCTTTCCCATGCAAGTCCATGTGCATTCTTAAGGGAACCTTCACAAAGAACTGAGAGTAAGGTACAAGGAAACAGGAAAATCACTAAAGAAGATGTGTGTGTATTCCGACATGGCTGTTAGCATAGGGAAGAAGGCAAGTATACTGGGTACCTTCTACGTTTTTTAGAGAAATGCTCTCCAGACAAAGGATGACTCTGCACTAAAAACCTGTGATTGCGTGAAATTCTGCTCTAACTTCTCACCAGCAGCAGGGCCTGGAGTGCTGTGGCGGGGGCCCAGGAAGCCAGGCGCCCACTTCGGATGTAGCCAAGGAGGATGGATGGTGGGAAGTGAGCACAGGAGCAGAGCTGAGCCGCGTGGAGGAGACGCGGGGCTGGTCCATCCGCAGCCGTTCCTGCTCTTGCCCTGCGAACTGCTCACTGACGGTCAGCATCACAGAGGCTCCTGGAGAGGTGAGCATGTCAGGAGAAGCCACAATCACAAACATCAGTGTCCTGACACAGTGAAGCTGTGCCTCTCGGCCATGTCATAGCACAGCCTGTGTTACCGGCGAGGCTCCTGGCTCCACCATCCCCCAGAGCTGAGCATCTCCACGGGGTCGTCTGCATCCGGGCAGCAGTGGGAAAGGTTCCTGGGAGACGCCTGAATGGCTCAGGCCCGGGAAAGGTGAACCGGACCTCTCCAACGTGACACTGACCAGAACTGTCACTCGGCCCACCTGGCTGTGGGAACACCTGGGAAGCATCATCTAAGAGCCCCATTTGCTGAGCTTCGTCCTGCCTCTCACACACAGGGACCCTGGGGGTTTTCCCATCCACACTTCTCGTCCTGACGTTATTCACTCAAAATCTCAAATGCAAGTTTTTTCATTCAAAATTATATTTTAGAGATATTTATATTAACACAGAGAGATCTGGTTCATTCATTTAAACTGTTATAATGTATTTCGTGGTATGAATAAACTAATGAATAAATAATCCTTTATAGGTGAGAATATGGTTATTTTCCATTTTTTAGCTATTAGTAGCAAGGCTGCAATGAGCATCCTTTATATGTCTGTGTGTGCCCATACAGGAACATTTTGTTTATTGAAATGAATTTATACACAAGAAAGCACTACAGAATGGGTACGAATGCATACGTATGTACTTAAAATATTATAAATGCATGGTAGCCTCATATACGAATAGCACTTTGAGTAGAAAGGGAGGAGTAAAGGAAGGAGGTAAAGTGGGAGGCTAAACTAAACATTTTTAATTATATCTCATTTATTTATTTTTAAATTTTTATTTTCTGTTGGAGTATAGTGGATCCACAATGTTGTGTTAGTCTCAGGTGTACAGCAAAGTGATTCATTTCTACATATACATGTATCTAAACTAAACGAAATATGCCAGAAGGCTGACATGTGTTTGATCTGAGCGGTGGGTAACTAAGCATGTTTAAAACAATTTACTAATGAGAAAACTCTGCTGCCATCTGAACGCTGATCATTTTAACCACAGCTCCCCTCAGCCCCAGCGCCTTCTCTCTCCTCACCAAAGTCCAAGGTCTGTATTTCACACTTCATTTGCGAATGGACCTTGCAGCCTCTGGCTTGACCTTCAGGGCCAGCAAGACCGGGCTAGAAGGAGTGCAGAGCGCTATTAACCAGCCAGGTTTTTAAATCCTGTGCCCGGAAACAAGCTTAAAGGAGGCATTTCCCAGCCCCTAAGGTGCAATTTTTGACGCACACAGCTGGATCACACGAATTGAAATGTTCCAGGATTTGGTTAACTGGGGGAGCTACAGGTATAATTTAATTGTGCGCTCAATTTTCTAGCCTTTATTTTTGGAAGGCAAGAAAATAAATAAATTTGAGCGTAGATTGCAGAGTAAACATCCTGTGATAATTTCACCCCATCATTTAATGATGCACCTTTCCGCACAGCTTCCTCTTCGACAGCCTCAAAACCCTGAACTTCATTAGGGCAGCAACAAGAGTTTTCCTTTCTTTATAATTAAGTTTACTTTTCGATTTAGAACTGATCGCGCTGACGGACGCTTTAATTCACGTGGAGTTCTACGTTTCACTTTGCATTTTATCTCCTTCTTGCTTCCGGGAGCTTGTACGTAAGAAAATTGTCCAGGGGTGGATAGGCCACACAAAAATGCTTAGGGGACTGCCACTGAATCAGGCTTGACTGGGAGCTCTTTCCCTGTAGTCACCAGCTTCCCCTCCCCCATAGGCACCAGCAGATTGTTCTCAGAGGCTACGGTATTCCTGTCACTTATTCTCTTCTGAAGCCATGTATTATATTAGAATCTCCGTGTACGTTACCAGAAATCCGTACACCGACCCTGCCTGTGGCTAGCAGCGTCCCCGTTTGAGAGGCAGGGCATCGAGACCCCTTCCGTCCAGTGCACAGTAGAAGCGGAACAGAAACACGGGTCCGTCTGACTCCAGACCTCAGACCTGTCACGGGTTCTCATCGCTCAGGCTGTTTAGTTTAGAAGCTGAAGTTGCTTCTACAGTGAGAACCAGTGGTCATAACGGGCCGATTCCGCTCAGCTGAGAAGCTGGTAGTGGTAGGGCCATCATTTGAAATTGCTTGCCTCCCAACCTGAAGGTCAATGGAAACATTTATAAGCTCCTAGTTGAGCTTTGCCTTATGTCGAATGCCTTTGAGCTGAAGCCAGAAGAGAGCTCGGTGACCTTCCAAGGTGAATGGCCTCCTTTGAGGGCGCCTGCGTTCGCAGCACTAATGCTGTGTTGCCAGGGTTTTCTCTCCGTTGTAAAGTTCAAAATGATGTAACCATACGCCCCCCTAGGCTTCTGAATGTACACCTTTGCACTGAAACCTAGATCTTTCGGCTGCATCTGTATTTTCTCTCCCTTGTGCCAGGCTGCGGGATGCCTTCAGGAAACCCGTCCCCTGGTGGCGCTCCAGGGGTGATCACTGTGTGTTATTTCTCCAATTAGGACTCAATGTTCCCTTGAGTGATTTATTCTGTTAGTCCTGGATGAGTGCCTTTTGTTTTTTCTACTTTCTCTACTGATTTGATTTTTGCCAGCCTCCTTTACAGGAGTGGAAAACAGAGCTGCCATTGGGCAAATTATTGGTGGACATTATTCAAATTGTATCTTAGTTTGTATATTTTAATTTACAAAGGGAGAGGGCAAAGATTCATGAGGCAGTTTTCACCGCATGGCTGAAATACCCCTGAATATTAGCAAAGCCTAATTCCTTTACCTGTCTAGAGAGCCGTCTAAAGGAAGGGGCTCTGGCATCCCGACTGCGCATCCCCTCCGAGCCGTGTTGGCGCTTCTGGACGTTTTAATGGCCCCTTATGGTGCACAAAGAGGATGCGTTACTCCTAAAAGTAAAATGGACACATCGTCCCCTGGTTCTCCAATGCCGCGCCACAGAGTTGAAAAGCTTGATTACCCGAGACGCTCAACACCCCTCCTCTGTTCTGGGAACCACCATTTGTAGCGTAAAACTCTGCCCTTGCATCATTGCGCCTCACAGAAGTGAAACAAACGGATTTTAATGCAGCCATCTTCTATCGTAGGTAGGTGGAGAGTTTTTGCCAGCCTGGAAAACTGCGCCTCTCCGCATTCACAGATCGATTTGAGCAGGTCAGCTCCCGCTGTTTTGGACAGTCCCACCAGTTCTCTGCCCTTCAGATTCTATAAGATGAAGAATAACTTGAGAAAACTCTGTCAATCTCAAATTGATCACAGTAAGACTCAGAAATGCCGCAGCTTTTCTCATCATCCTGCATCAGGTATTCCTGATTATACATGGCAGGAAACCCCAGGAATTGTTACCATAGTCAGAAGTCCCAGCATAAGATAGGTCAAAATGCTACATTATTTATATAAAAATTCACTGACGGCTGTGTCGGGAACATAGATCTCCTGCTCATGCGCCAATGGGCTTTTTCTCAAGGGAAGTGCAACCGTACTGAACTTGCAAAGAAGGATACGAAGTATGGAATAGGTAGAATCCTACCTAGAGATACGATTTCAACAGTAGAACTTGACTTCAAGCCAGAAGCCCACGTCACTCTGTGCAAAGAAGGAAAGGCAACCCAAGGCTCTCAATCTGAACCAGCATCTGTATCCAGAGGATTGAGGTCTGGTGCATGACAGCAGCAGGAGGTAGGAAGAACTTCTACATGTGCTCGTGTTCAATGTCAGTGTCGTGGTCCAGGCTGGTGTTTCCCATATAAAGTGAGAGACACAAGAGCCAGGTACAGGGCTTCCCTGGTGGCGCAGTGGTTAAGAATCCGCCTGCCAATGCAGGGGACACGGGTTCGCGCTCTGGTCCGGGAAGATCCCACATGCCGTGGAGTAACTAAGCCCGTGCGCCACAACTACTGAAGCCCGCGTGCTCTAGGGCCCACGTGCGGCAACTACTGAACCCGCGTGCTGCAACTACGGAAGCCCACGCGCCTAGAGCCCGTGCTCCGCAGCGAGAGCAGCCACCATGATGAGAAGCCCCCGCACCGCAACGAAGACCCAACACAGCCAAAAATTAATTAATTAATTTAATTAAAGGGGAATAAAAGGAGGAAAGTAAAACGGTAAAGTATCCAACAAAAACAAAAATTCATTAGCAGCAACAAGCAAGGAAGTTAGATATAACCTCATACCATCACTTAAAAAAAATCGTATCCAAAGAAAGAAGCAAGATTCCAGCATGCAATGTCTCTGGACAGCCTAGAAGCTCTCCACTTTCCTCTGACGCTCCCTGACACAAGCAGAATGAGGAGAGAAGTGGATATGACAGAAATCTGGAGAAATTGCACTAATAATTCTCAATCCAGGGAGAACTGGACTAAAATGGTGAGTAAGATTACAGGCACGTATCAGTGAAACCCTGGGAAACAGAGGTCTCTCTAATCTCCTCAGTGCAACAGCAAAGATACAAGGAATTAAAGACCAGCAAGGCTAGTCGTCTTCAGGGCTTCCTACTGAATCTGAGAATCATTTGAAGGCCAGAGTCATTCCATCGTTGGAATAGAGTCACCTCTAACTAGTAGCATTAACCCCGTGGGAAAGAAATTAACCAGCTGCAGAGGGAGGAGGGCTCAGAGCCAAGATCAAAGCTGCACACAGCCCCGCTGAGCTCTCCTGGGCTCTGCCCTAGTGGGTTACAGAGGAGCAGAAACAGCCCAGGGACACAGCTCTGTATCACGGCGCAGAGCGGAAGAAAACACGCCTTAGAGCGTGGTCGCCAATGCTATGACCATCAAAGTGTTAGCTACAAAGTCTGAAAGGACATCTCATATGAGCTGGAGGATGGATAGAAACCATAGCAACTATAAGGGCACTGCAGTTGGAAGGAAGGAGGGAAGGGGGGAAGGAGGGAAGGGGGGAAGGAGGGAAGGGGGGAAGGAGGGAAGGGAGGCAAGAAATGCTGTTACATGGCGCTGTTTGCCTATGCAAATCCCACACTGAAAACTTTGATTTGGAAGAACTCCTTGATCTGCTTCTTTGTATAATCAAATTAAATGGTGCGGATTTTCATATAAATATGGATTTTCACACTTACATATTTTATACTGCTGTGGAAGAGGCATCTGACATTCAAACCACTCAAAGGTCAGCAGTATTTACCCGCAAAAAATGCCTTATTTTATTTTTAAAGTGCTATTATTTCAGAAGATAGTTGTCATACAGCCCTGGCCAAATTCCTTCCATGAATTCAATGGATAATCAACATTTCTGGTGTACCACAATTAATTCTGGATTTGGAAACATTTCAGAAACTGTACTATATACCCAGTTAACTGGCATAATCTGTCATCATTTCCTTCAAGACAAATAATCAGGAAAACTTAACCAAGACGCCACATTGATGTTTTTCAGGATTCTTTCTGGGGATAAACATCTCCGACTTTGATAGACTCCTTTTCAAGGTGGTACCAAGACTACCTCAAAGTTCAGCAGCAACAATCATGGTTTTGTACCAGTTCACTGAAATGAGATTCACTGTACTTCATCATTCCCCACAGTGGGTCCTTATTGACTGCAGCTCATCCTGCCCCCTCACCTTCGAGAAAATAGCCAAGATGACAGGACCACACAGACTGCTCAGAACTCGCGCAAGCACGCTGCAGAAGAGAGGGACCGGTCACCTTGATAGGTTTCTCATCACTCAGCTTGTCATTCCGTGTTTGTCCACCATATGGTCCTGTTGACTTATTAACGGAGTGATTTCTAAAGACTTGCCTTTAAACTCTTGAACCAGCTAAAGGCTTAAAGAGAATGAGAACATATTCTTAATGGTTTTTGTTTGTTTGTTTGTTCGCCTGTATCTACTCACTTCACCCTTTTAGTACAAGATTTAGTGCTTTCTAAAACTGGATCACCGCTTTTCTGCCCTCAGGTGTCTGGAGTGACAGTGACTTCATGGTGTCTCCATGGCGGTCACCTCGAGTTATTCTCCAATAGGAGAACGGAGAACAGAAAAGACATTCACTACTTCTCATCTAATGCCGTCCAGCATAAAGATTTTTCTCTAAACTTTTCAAGGATTTGTCAAAAGTACAAAATGAGGGAAACAATGACTTTTTGTCAGAGGGCTACAATACTTTGAGAGGCGTATTAGCCAGGGCCAGAGCGGGAAACAGGTAACATACTCAAATTAGGGTTATTCGAGGTAGGTTGAATAAGAAACTAATTGCAATGGTGTGAGCGGGAAGCAGGTATAGCTCTAGAGATGTGCAGTAGCTTGAAACTAGTAACCATGGAAATGTAACCACAACCTCATCTCAAAGGGCTGAGAGGATGGAGAAGTTACTGGAAATCAGATGAGCATATGTGGAGAGAGTTTTCAGAGAGTCCCATCTTGAGAGAGGCAGTGACCTCCGTGGAAAGACGCATCAGCCCCAGGCAGCCCTGCAGGGCTGGACCTGGGGAAATAGGCATCCTGTCCGGACTCTCTTTATCCTCTGATCTGCTGACTCTCCATAGGTTGGATCAACTAGAACCTGGAAGGGAGCCCAGGGATGTGGTGCATGAAGTGAGCCTTCCAGAGTGACAGGGAGGGCCAGTGGGTGGAGGGCGGGTCTGCAGAGTGACAGGGAGGGCCAGTGGGTGGGGGGCGGGTCTGCAGAGTGACAGGGAGGGCCAGTGGGTGGGGGCGGGTCTGCAGAGGCTAAAAAGGGGGCTTTGCAAGTACATACAGTGTAGAGGCAGCCCTGCAAACGGACAGCATTAAGGATCGAGCAGGCGGTGACAGGATGTGTGGCAGAGATCAGGGCTCGGTCCTTTGGAGTCCCTGCCACCGCCCGAGTTTTGGGTGCAATTACACTCAGATAACAGCGTATCATAAATAATCGTATTAACAAAAACCTGTTCAATCTCTCTCTCTATGATTTACTGAGACCTGCTCAAAAAAAGATTCAGGTCGCCACTTGGAAATTAAGTTGGTGCTGTCTGCAGCCAGGGACAAAACTAGGGATGTGCACCTGACTCATTACGTTCCAATGAGGCAGTGTGAATTGCAGACTGATTAGGGCCCAGGTCTAGGTCAAAGCAAGGTCAAAAAGAAGATGTCAATTATTGTGGGTGTACATTTATATCTCTACCTACATATCTGTGATATTTCTACAGCTAGATTTATTAAATATTCTATCTTTGTTTCCCTTTGCTCTCTCTTTATGATATCATTGAAATAGAACAGCTTACTGTCTTGAAGAAATAAACGATCATCCCTCACATATATTTATTCACACTTATTACATTTTTAGGCTGTTTGTGTGTGTGTGCTTTTTTCCCTTTTGGGTATCAAAACGATATAATAAGCGTTTGGCGTTATTTTAGACTCTAAGCTCCTAGGAGACGGAACCGTAGCAGACCTCTCCCACCTGTATCACCAGCGACAGAGCACTTTTGCACTCACCACACAGAGCTCTCAAAGATGCCGACAGATACCTACAGGCTGACTTGTTTACCAAAACTCTCCATACACATTTAAGACATCCTGTCAGTTTGGGTTCCCAAATCCATCACTTACGTGATCTCTGATTTCTATCTGAGGCGGGCAAGACAGTGTATCAACCTGCTTATCTTTACTCTAAATCTAGTCCGTAGGAAATGAACACATCCAAGAACATGCTCTGAATACAAATCAAACTCCCAGAGGTTTAATACCCAGATTTCGTCCTGTTGTTTGTATTGTTTAGGAATATATGCAGGTGTAATAAATCAGACTCTGAAAGAAATGAAAGAGTGTCCAACATTAGTAAAGTGCTGTTATCTTGGCCTGAGACATAGGAAGACTAGGTTCTAGCTTTTGATTTTTCGGTAATTAGCCGTCTTGCCCTGTGAAAATCATTTAACTAGTCTGGGAGTCTGATGCTAATTGAGGGGAGTGGGTGGATGGGTTAGTAGATGAGCTTTAATGCTATTTTCAGCTCCAAAGTTATATTTGTAACATAAATTAAATGACAATAAGAGAAATGCATGCAAAACGAGTGCTATTTCTTAAAGAGACATTAAGAAAGAGCAAAAAATACTTAAGTCATCAGATGTTGATAATTATAGGATGCCATCCAGAGTCCTAGATGAGTCCGTAACGGTGAAAGCTCAGGAAATACCTGCCTTGTCGAGTGAATGGGTAAGATCCTTCCTGATGGATGTCAAAAATCAAGCAATGAAAAAAGCATTGGGTAATGGATGAGCCTGAAATTAAACCCAAGATACTGGTGGAAAAGATGACTAATGACGTGAATGTCTCCAGTTTTTGTCAGGGAAATGCCATGGCATCCTTGCTAAACAGGTAGTGCAAGCCCGGCACTGAAGCCCACGAGCTAGGCTGGAAAAAACAGACCTGCTGCACCCACACCCAGTCGATTCAGAAAGGTGCTGGGAAGGATGTGGGATAGTGGATTGGATGTGCGGAGGGGGCTTCAAGACACCTCATTTTGTTCAGAAAAAAAGCTCCACTTCTTTAGAGAGAGAAAAATGTCGTTATCCAAAAATGAAACACTTACACATCCAGAACCTGCATGATTTAACCACAGAGCAAAAATTTAGACAAAAAACCAGATCCTACAGTATTTATCTTTCTCTGTTTGACTTATTTCACTTAGCATAATGCCTTCAAGGTCCATCCATGTTGTAGCGAATGGCAAGATCTCCCTTCTGTTGATGGAGGAATAACATTCCATTGTATATATCTGTTCATCCACTGATGGACATCTGGGCCATTTCCATGTCTTGGCTTTTGTAAATAATCCTGCAGTGAGCACGGGGGTGCAGATATCTTTTCAAATTAGTGTCTTCGTTTCCTTCCAACAAATAACCAGTCGTGGCATTGGTGGATGATAGGGTAGTTCTACTCTGTTCTTTTTGAGGAATCTCCATACTGGTGAAATGCGCGAAGGTGGTCAAAAGGTACAAGCTTCCAGTCATAAAATAAGTCCTGGGGATGTAGTGCACGGCACGATGACTAGAGTTAATAACACTCTACATCTGAAAATTGCCAAGAGCGTAAATCTTAAAAGTTCTCCTTGCAAGAATAAAAACTGTAACCATGTGTGGTGATGGGTGCTAGCTGGACTGTCCGTGGTGATCATTTTACAGTATATACAAGTACCAGATCATGTTGTACGCCTGAAACTAACATAAGATTATGTGTCAATTACATATCAGTAAAAACAGAAACAGATCAACAACCAAAATAAGTGGAGATCCATGTATGGTTTTCTAAAAATCCATGAAGGGTATGCAGTTTCAGAGTCTACAGAAGCCCCACATTGTCCTTTATTTCCCCACCCTCTCCTCCCGCACTCTGACATTACTTTGCTTTACAAATTAAGCTCCCAGGAGCACTTTTTTTCTCTCTCTTTCCAATTTACTCCATTTCTCTCTATTCCTCAGTTACGTGGCTCAGAGTAACTTTTGTTAGGCATGAAGGGGTATCTCCCATTCAGGAGGTGGGGGGAGAAGGGGCGCCGGGGTGGCTCTTCAGGGTTCCCTTTGGTGGGGTGGGCTAGTGGAGGATGGAAGACTGAACACCATTCTCTGACCTTTAGGTTTTGAGTATCCCAGCAGGAAACTTAATTCAGCCCAAATGGTTCAAACAAAGAGACGCTAATAAAACGATCAGATACTAGACAGGGACACGTGAGTTGGTTCAAGGAAAAACAAGGGATATTGGGGCACCCGGGGACCAGCAGTTACCCTCCCTGGAGCTGTGGGCACAGTGGGAGCTGGAGCAGGGAGTGAGGGCTGCCCGGCAGGAGAGGTAACCAAGGAAAGACCGAGCTGCTGGCAGAGACACAGACTCGGTGCAAAGAGATGTGAAGAGGAGGGAGCTGCCACCGTTCTCGGGCCCTTGCTTCCCGGTGGCCAGCTGGCAGGACAATCCAGGCAGGGTCAGCCACCAGGACCCAGAGCAGGGAGGGCGGAGTGAGGGGCACACAGAGGTGGAGGTAGACAGAGTTACCCACCCAGATGTCGCCCCTCTCAGCCATTACTGCTCGGCCACAAATCCTGCCCACCTCGGTCACAATCAATGCTCTCCCGTACAGTAGAATCCTTGTTCTTCTCCTCCATCCCCTTCCTGTGATCCTGGGCCCAGATCTCAGTCTGGACTTGAGGTCAAGCACCGAGAGGATTCCTCTGACGGCAAGTGCAGGAGGCACTGCGTGTGCAGCCTGGCCTGGGGACCACGTATGTGACGGTCACCACCTCCTGGTCCCACCAGCTGTCCAGTGGTCCTGCAGCCGGAGTCCAGGGGAGTCCCCAGGTATTGCTTTTTTTAATAAGATTCTGTTTTTCAGCATGCTACTTTGTGGCAAGGGGAGTTTGCAAGGCCCTGAATCAACTCCTTTGTCCTCTAGGGTTTAGGGGACAGAGCTTAGAGCTCAGCCAGTGTGGAATTTCCATCAGGTTGAGGAGGAATGCAGGCCTGCAGCTCAAGGGAGCTCAGAGCGCACAGGCGCTCTAGCTTGGGACTCACATCAACACTCTGTCATCTTACTGCGTGTGCTGAGATTTGAGGGAGCTGGTCTGGGTTCCCCAAGCATTATTCACAATAATATTTCTCTGGAGAAAAATAAATTTCTGGTTCAAAGCAAATGATGTTTTGGAATCACCTCCCACTAGATTTAAAGTTGGCCATCACATGTTCTAAAATAAATAGGGTGAAAATTTTAATCTGAAATAGGGAAGAAACGAGGGAGAATGTTTAGGGTTAGTGAATCCGTTTACTTGCCAAATTCTACTCTGAAAATCTTAACGTGGGCTCGAATTCACCAACACTTGATTCCTGAAAAGCATGAATTTTACTTAAAAATTCACTTTGAATTTTAAAAGTGTCTCTCCTTTTATTGTGTCTGTACCCAGTGTTTTACAGCTAAAAAGAATTCTGTGCTTCAGCTCTCGGAGCTTTTTCTGAAGCAGCACGGCTGTAGCGACCCTGGACCGGCTGTTCTTCTCCAGTCACAGGGATGCTCTCCTCAGCCTTAGCTGGTCTGAAAGGGCCTCGTGGGAATTCCCGCCAGGAACGTCCATTAGCATTTCCACCTGCTACGTTCTCCACCTCTGAAATTCTTTACTTTTTCTCCTTTGTTTTGTTTTGTCTTATTTTTAAACCTACATCATCTTATCCTGAGTGAGTATCTCGGCCACCTTACTTTCCTCTTAGGTCTTCAACAACTGCTTCTCGTGTCATGGCCAGATCCCTTTTCCCCACACGCTGACCCCAATGTGGATGACCCAGAGCTCTCCCCTCCCTTCCCCACTTTCACCCCTGCACACCCCTCCACCCCACGCCCACAGACCCTCCCTGCTTCTTGGCCTCTGGCCTTGGTCTTTTTTGCTTCACCCTCATCTTCCCCACGTTCTGAAGATGTCTTCTGTCATAGTTTCCTAGGGCTGCTATAACAAACGACCACAAACGTGGTGGTCTAAAAGAATGCCAATTTGTTCTCTTACAGTGCTGGGGACTAGAAATCTGAAGTCAGTCTCCCTGGGTCAAAAGTCCCTCCTGAGACCCCCTGGGGGACCTGTGTCCTCGCCTTTCCAGATGCAGAGATGCACTCCCCGTATTGGGGGCCCCTCCTCTGCCGCAGCTGCCCACAGCTCAGCATCTTTACGTCTCCCTCCGCGGGGTTGGCCTCACTGCCGTCTCTCTTCTGTGTGTCCCTTCTCCCTTGCTCTGTCTTACAAGGACCTGTAACAGCCCACCCTGACCACTGGGGATAAACCCGGGATCTCCAGATCTCACACTTAATGACATCTGCGAATCTTTTTATTAAACCATATAAAGTAACGTTTACAGGTTCTAGGGCTTAGGACGTGGACGTCTTTGGGCTGTTTTGCCAACCTTCCCTGAGGGCAGTTTTGAGCATCCCAAGTTCAATGCACGTGACCGATGTCACTACAATCTCATATTGTGAAGACAGTACTTCTACGAGGCCTTTCTGCCTCCTGGCTTGAGACCTGGGTCAGCCTCTCCTCCCCCTCCCCTTCCTGTGCGACGCTCACGTCCAGACCCACAATCACACCTTCCTGCTACAGCCCCTGCTCCCGCTGCTACCAACTTAGAGCAGGCCCTGCTTCTGCATTCTTGGCCCGCTGCAGTAAACTCTCCCCAACCCAGCTGCGGACATCCCTCCTCCCAGTGGACGCCACTGCTGGAAAAAACATCCCTCGATCACCATTCCAATCACGGCACAAAACAACCTACCTGCTGCAGCCTCAGGGTCCTCGTTCTGCCAGACGAGGCTCAAATCTCTGAGTCTGGTACCCAACCATCCCATCCCGTCCTTTAACCTGTTACAAACCTATCCTTCTAGCTAAACCCTATCGCCAAACCAAACTGGAATTGCCATTTTCCAATTTTTGTCCATCCAAATCCTCCATTCCTGATGCCCCCTCCTCCTGGAAGCCTCCCCTGATTACTAAGCAAGTAACGCTTTCTCCTTCCTCTGAACAACCTGGTTCTTATTCACACATTTCTCATATTGCTCTGCACTATAGTTATTTGTGTCGCGTTTTTCTCTTAGGTGGTTTCAGGTTCTGTGGACGATGATATGATAACAGACTTCCACTGTCGCTTTGTAGAATGCTGGCTTACACGTAGTAAATGTGTATGAAAACTCTTGTTAAGTAAACCAGTGAATTAGAAAGTGATTGGTTTCCCCTTTGGCTCTTTCTAACTGAGTCTTAGCCCTGTTGACTGCTCTGGCCACCTTGGTGACAGGTCACTCGTTTCCATAAAGCCAAGAGATGCTGTGCTTAGAATTTCTTTGAATATGACCTTGAGCTTAGCTGGAAAACAGAGTGAGGACACTTACAGAGGCCTTGCTTCAGCTGCCGGGTCTGGGGGGAGCTTCCAGTTATTGGTAGTCCCTGCACTGTCCTCAGAGTGCATGACTCCCCAGAAACGGCCTTTGCTAAAATGGAACGTGAAAAATTACTCTTCCATTTGCTGAACTTCAGCAGCGATTATAGTCACTTATGTGTGATGACACAGACGTCGAATAGCTGTTCTTTGTAAATGAAAGCATATGACCAGGAAAGAGGGCCATTACACAGGAATTATACTCTGGGCTTCATGTTAAATCCAAAATCAAATTACAGTTTAATCAAAAATTTCATAGTAATTGCAGCATTTTTAAAAAGGAGTGACACAATTATTTAGGCAGAGTGATGGAGAGGATTAATAAATCCAATATGCATATGGGGGAAGAAAGGAAAGAAGAAAAATTGCCTCTCTTTCCTTCTTATTCAGAAGTGTTCAAAGCAGCAGTAATATTTGAGTATGACGCTCCCATCCCCCTGGTTGCCTCTCATGGTAGGAAAAACAATTAGTCATTTGACATGGAACTTTAAAACAAGTTTACACCTTATTATACACAAATGAAGACGGTGTAGTGCTTACTGCAAAGTCAAGGACAATGGGATTTGCCTTTGGGGAAGCCCAGACCTCTTCCGTCCGATGGTCATTCCCCCCACGTGGCAGCTGAGCACGTGAAAGGTGGCCAGTCCGAAAGGAGATCTACTGTGAATATAAAATGCACACTAGACTTTGAAGACATGGTATGAAAAAAAAAGGAAAATATCTCATTAATTCTTTTTTTGTATTATTACCCTTGAAATTATAATATTTGGGATGTATTGGGTTACGTAAAACATATTTTAAAAATTAATTTTACCTATTTCTTCTTGCTGTCTTAATGTGGTTCATGTTATATTTCTGCTGGCCTGGACCACATAGTTCATTGAAACTATCCTCAACAGACAATTCTTGGTCTTACGGAATTATGAATTCATGAAGTGCTTCAAAAACCCATTGGAAAGGCCAAAAATGAACATCATGAAATGAGAAATAGGAATCAGACTCGTGAGCTGTTTGTATATTTTGGAAAATTATATATATATATATATATATATATATATAATATAACTGAGTCACTTTGCTGTACAGAAGAAATTAACACAACAATGTAACTCAACTGGACTTCAATAAAATTTTTTAAAAAAGAAATCAGATTACAGTCAAGTAAAACCGACCATGTCTCCGAGCTTGGTTACATCCTTGAAGAACGTTTCCCACATTCTGTAGCACATCCTCCCACTTGACCCTCGCAGACTCACGAGCTGGTGAGCTCACCCCAAAACACAGGTGAGATCACTGAGGCTTACCAAGGAGGACTGGCTGAGGGCCACATCGTCAGGGGCAAAGCTGGGCTCCAAACCCAAACCTCTGTCTCTGAGTTCTTTGTAACTGGGACTAAAATTTCATCACATGCTGTTTTCATCAAGATTCTCCATTGAAACAGAACCAATGGGACCAGAGAAGAGCAAGCACAGAGGTGTTGAAGGATGCGGCGGCTCCCCAAACAGAATGCATGTCTCACAAAATGCATATATATGTGTGTGTGTGTGTGTGTGTGTGTGTGTGTGTGCGTTTCTGCTGGCCTGGACCACGTGCTCTTCATTTAAACCATCCCCAACATACAATTCTTGGTCTCGCTGAATTATGAATATGTACACATATACATACATACACATATACAGTGTGTGTGTGTAATGGTAAACTGTTAAGATGATGGTTAAGGTGATACACATATTAAATCTCTGAGGTGGAAGGACAAAACCTTAAACGATAACAGGGAATTCCCTGGCGGTCCAGCGGTTAGCACTCAGCACTTTCACTGCCATGGGCCCAGGTTCAGTCCCTGGTCCAGGAACTAAGATCCCCGCAAGCTGCACAGCGGGGCCAAAAAACACAAAAAAAAGTTTTTTAAAAATAACAACAAAAGCAAAACAAAACAAAAGCTCCAGTGCGACAAAAGCTAGAGGTGTAATTTTTTTCTTTGACAAGAAGAGGTGCTTTCAGAAAGTAAAACTAATATCGATGCTTAAATTTCCTTTTAGTGGTTAGAGAGTAAAAAGTGAAAAGGAGGACGCTCTAGCGAAGACGGTTGGCTTCTGTGAGTCTTAATGAGCTGCTCTCTACTGCAGCCCTAACCAGGTCATTATTCCAACAGGCTTTAGAAACCATCACTCGACTGGATTGGGTTATTTGGCGGGTGGCAAATACGTTAAACCATCTGAGACAGAGCCTTTACGGTCATTCTGATTCCAGAATTCTGTTCTACCATTTGTCATTCACTGCTGCCGGTCTAGAGGCGTAAACTAGGCGTCTTCTGCTCCATCCAGCAGTGAGTTCATTCAGCCCAGAGGTGACATTTTTTCAGCATCGAAACAGAGGCAGACGTATCTGGAAACTGCTGAGAGGGGATATTCAGAAGTGCCGAAACAGAGCTAGTGTCTCAGGGTTGTTTTTGAAAGTCTGACTCGGGATCAGGTGTGTCTGTAATAACTTGTTATATGTGAGACTCTGCGATCTCTTCACAAATTATCAAGAGGCAACTTTCAGCCTCTGCTGTGAGCAGGGCAGGTTACTCTGCTGAGAGCCGTAGGATTTCAAAGCCTTCCCATTTCTCTGCCTGGAAAACAGTCATCAACCTGGATCCTCCTCGAATGTGCCAGAAAAGAACTGCTTTCTTCCCAGCCTTTTCCACTCACAGCCCTTTGCACATACCTTAAACAGAGCACCGCCATTCTGCAGCATGATATCACTCACAGGCAAAGTCTTCTCTTAGTTATGTAGGTATTCCCAGATCTTGGAGTTTCTGGTTTTCTCAATATTTAGATACAGTAGAATTCTGTGAGGTTTTTTTTTTTATTAATTGGAGAATTAAAAAAAGTAAAAATGGGTAGGGAGATCAGAATATGTGAAGGAAATTTTCACATCATATAGCATCTAGAAAAAAATGTTATTTCTTTTCTTTAGGAATATTAATGTCTAGCAGAGAAATAGGAGAACGTGCTGTCCTTCCTTCAGAAATTATAGTCACTAACAAAACAATGATAAATTAACAGCTAAGACATAGAATAGTTGCTACAAGTTTACAATGTGGCTTATTTTAGGGCAATCCCTTGTAACCGCCTTATGAAGCAGGTGTAATTATCCCCATTTAACAGATTATAAGCAAAGCCTCAAAACTCTCATGGCAAGTGTGGAGTCACTGGGCTTTGAACACAAGCCACCACATGGCTTAAGCCCCACATGTGGGAAAGGCTCAATCGCGTTTTGGATGAAGTGCAGAATGAGAGCATGGGAAACCTTGAGCTGCGTGGGGAACTAAATGTGATTCATTCTCTCCTTTTGACGTGGGAGCAACACGCCAGCAGGAAGGAAAGAAGGTGACCTCATCACATTTCCTGGGACAAGGCTACTGACGGATCTTCCAACAAATGAATTAACTGTGTTTGCTGGCCGGAGAGCCCTTGTCTGTGGGGTGCTTTCATCAGGAGGTACCTGGCTGTGTAGGATCACGCATGGTAAGGAGCTCTGAGTTTAGGAAACATAGCTCCCTTTAAAATGTAACTCTCTGAATATCCCTGAATATAAGTAGCTATGCAGCTGTCTGAAAAGACTTCAGCATAACATAAACATGTGTTACGTGTGAGTGACGTGAATTCACACATCCCTTGGAGACCTCAGATGTCAGTCTGAGTCAGAGCAGGATATAACTCTGCAAAAACAAAACAGTAATAGAAGGTGCTCTGAAGGTCCCAGACTCCATTCTTCATCTGTGTTTTGCATTTACTTGAGTTCTTGATATTATTAGTGCGGCTTGACACTGGGTAAGAGCTCTGATTCGTGCGCGTCTGATTGACATGAGCCGTGAGCTTCCTGTCATCTAAGTTACACAGCATTTACGAAGTACTCACGCGCTATGCAGCATTGGGCGTGCTGTTAACATTGACATATGGGTGTGTCTAATGGAAACAGGTCTGCTAAATAAAAGATATCTTTAGCTACTTCCACGTAGACTATGAGTTTCCAACTATGACTGAACATTAGAATCATGTTGGAAGTTTTTGAAGAAATAAACGGTCGTTGAGCCCTACCCCAGAGCATCTGTGCTAGTTACTCCCCAGGCTCTGTCCTCTTCTTCTTGCACAGAAGTTACAGTCAGGATATGCTGCACAACTGGGAATATACTTCCCTGACTTCTTTGGCAACCAGGTGAGTGCAGCCAGCTAGTGGAATGTGGACAGAAGTGACACGTGTCACCTCCGTCCCTTCACGCACTGTGCCTCATCTAGGCAACCTTTTCCTTGGCTGACCAGTACCTGGACATAGACGTCTACCCTTGATCATGCAGGTGGTTAAAGAGGCTTCATCCGACCGTAATTACTAGCCACACGCGGCTATCTGGATGTAAATGAACTCAATTAAAATTAGGGATTAAATCAAGCTAACAGCTTGGCTCTTCGTCATACTCGCCATAGTTCAAGCACTAAGGTGAGTGGCCACCATCACTGGAGAACACGAATACAGAACCTTTCCACCACGGCAGAAAGTTCTCTGAGTACCACTGCTCTAGGAGGTGGATTAGCCACGTGATAAAGAGTCTGGATCCACGTGGACCGACCCCCCGCCCAGGCTGATCTAGACCTTTGAGCTGCCGTATGAATGAAATAAACTTTATTAAGCCACAAAATCGGGGCCCTATTGGTTATAGCACTTTTGCCCACCTTAATGTTTAAACCTGTATAAGCTCATTTTCTAGGGACAATGTCTATATTTCACTATCAAAAAAATACAAGCAGGATGAAGCTAATGTACAGTTAAGATGGAGCACTGCAGATGTATTCTTTATCTTTTCCTGCTTTTTATCACCAGCACCTAACACGGGGCTCTACAGGAGAGGCGGTGCCTATTTACGGTGTGAGAATGATGGTAGTTACGGCGAGTAACGCAGGGCTTACCTGTCTGTGTCATAGGGCTACTGCATCTCTTCAGGAGACACTGCAGTGCCGGAGTTCAGTTTCCTCTGCATCCTCCTCTGTTATTCCCACCAGTGTCAGCAGAGCCCCCTCTCTTAGGCTGCGTCACGCTGCAGTTGATTTTGATTTACCTGACATTTCCTCACGCATAAAAACTCCTTTGAAGTTTTTATAACCACAGAATGCAATTTTAGTAAATCCTCTTTTTATGGCAACCTTGCCCCGCAAACATCAGTGGCTTTCTTCAATGTATGTGAGAGCAGTGACTCAGCAAAGTAGCAGAGGGGCAGCTCCAAGCTCTTATCCCCACGAAGCATCAAAAGACAGAAAGAAATGGTCAGAAACGACTTTTCAGAGCTCCAGGAAACAGCACCGTTTGCAGCAACCAAGAGGAATACGAAAATGGTAGGAGAGCCTAGTGGCATTTTCACCTACCTTTCCCCCTCCTTACAGTGTGTCCCTATTACTACACAGTGTGAGGGTTTACATGTGCATCCTGGGGGGAGGTGCCCAATACAACTCCTAGCCTACAAAATGTTCTTATAAGTAACTGTTGGATTAAATAACACATAAATGCGAAAATATTGACTAAACTACAGATACACCCATTCTGAGTCTCAAAGGAGCAGCGAATACACGTCAAATCAGCTCATGCTGTCATCTGGTTCCCTCCCTCCTCCTTCCCTCCCTTTCCTCTCTCTGTATCACTCTCCACTCTCTCTCTTTGTCTCTGTCTCTCTCTGACTCTCTGTCTCTCTGTTTCCATCTCTGTCTCTCTCTGTCTCTCTCTCTGTCTCTCTGTCTGTCTGTATCTCTCTCTCTCTCTCTCTCTCACACACACACACACACACACACACACACACACACACACACATTTTATTCCTTGCCTAATTCTTCCAATTCCATTCCAAGTACGACAATGGTAGGATCATAGGAAAAATTAGAAAAGCATAGTTGGACATGGAATAAAATTCTGAAAGAGCAGCCTTGTCAAAAAAGGAGCATTTTAGAAGCTCAAGACAGAAGATGATTAATGTCCAAAGACCAAAAGTCATATTACGGTGGAGATGAGAGCACCTGAAACCTCACTTGTGGCCAGAAAACACAAGAGAAAATGGGAACGGTGTAAGAGCAGTGACTACAAACTTGGAAAGGAAAACCAGGAAGCTTTCGAAGCTATGACACTGAGGGTTGAGGGAAAAGTCTATTCCACTGTATTTAGTACTCGACCTGTGAAATGCAGTCACTTGTAATATCAGACAAAAATAACAATAGCACCCAGAGATATAAAGTGAATAGCAGGGGTTAGATGAGATACTATTATATCCTTATACAATTCCAGCAAGGTGCCGAGCTCATAATAAAATTCAATAAATATTTGATGATTGACTGACATTTCAGTTCGTGAATCCTGAAAAGGTGATGAAGACATTTATTCAGGGCCCAAGGAAAGGACAAGTAAAAGCTCTTGGGGAGAAACGATGACTTATGCTGGCACTGGGGCAATAATACACCGTGTGGAAATTGAGAAAGGAAAATTGTGGAGGGGAAGGAAGAGGACAGAAAGCCACCCTGGGAGTCCCGGGATGGGACAGGGGCAGTGTTAGCATCCTGGAGAAGGAGGCGAGAACTTGATGATTCTGTCCAAGGAAAAACACTGAATAGAGTTAAGGCCGGTGTTGTTGAAACAACGAAACATAGTCACAATTATAACACATGTAAGCATAATTGCCAGTGAACTACACTTCAGGAAGTTTAGGAAGGAGGCTGATGGACTATGGCAAAGGATGTTATCGGACATCCTGCTTTATTTCTGAAGACTTTGAAACATATGAGTTAATATTCTAAAAAGAGAATAAGCAGATTGAGAGAAAATAGGCTTATTTTTCAGCTTTTAAAATAATAACTAATTCATCTTTGCAATAACAATCTTTCCTTCCACAGATTCAGAAACACTGCTGAATATAGATTATAATGAATTGGGAGAAAATACAAAATGTATCAGCATAATTAATAGCAGTAACAAAAATATTCAATTAATTAGAGCCTTTTCTAAAGAATGTAGAAGACAGATTAATATTGGAATTCTAAGGATTCCTATTTCTTCCTTTCTTTTTTTTTTTTTTTTTTTGCAGAGTTTGGGTTCTTTGTTTAAGAAGTATTACTGCTTACGGCAAAAAGCAAGCATGTTAAACCCTCGGGGATAACGTTATGCTTCTGTAACATGATGCATGCCTGGTGCAGAGCAGAATCAGGATGTCCTGAAACTGTATCAAAAAATAATCTTTCTTATAAAAATATATATTTTTGAAAAAGTATCAATATAAGTACGAAGTCCTCCTGCAGTTATTAATATGGCACTACCATAGTTTTGCTTTAGTTCTTGTTCTTTAGGAAGCTGTGTTGTCAAAATCGGTTAAGGAGTCAGTGCTCCAGTTTCACTTACAGCTGCAGGAAGCCTGAGCTGACCTGAGGTCTGGGGTTAACAACGAGCTTAATTTACTTGCACCGGAGCTGCGTGGAAGGTCTCATCACCCAGCAAGCTCTGGAAGATGTCAGTTGAGTAAACCAGACCAAAACGCTAGGGGTGCTGCGTGTGTGTGCTTTAATAATGTAGGGGACAGACAGGAAAATCACAAACGAAGCAAAATCCAAGGAGTCCAAAATCCATCTCTGTGGCGCTCAGACAGCTGTTCTGGGGATGTTAAGTTAACATTATTTTGGAGAAGCAAAAAGAGTAAATATCAATAAAGTGCCTGGGAGTAGAACTGAGGGTGTCGTGGAACCTTATGACAGGTAACTTCTTCATCCGTACTCCACATTTTTTTGTTGTTGTTTTGTTTTTTGTTTTTTTGTTTTTTTTGCGGTACGCGGGCCTCTCACTGTTGTGGCCTCTCCCGTTGCGGAGCACAGGCTCCAGACGCGCAGGCGCAGCGGCCATGGCTCACGGGCCCAGCCGCTCAGCGGCATGTGGGATCTTCCCGGACCGGGGCACGAACCCGCGTCCCCTGCATCGGCAGGCGGACTCTCAACCACTGCGCCACCAGGGAAGCCCCGTACTCCACTTTTACACACTCAACTCTTTCTTTCTTCTTTTCTTTTTTTTTTAAGTATACGTGATTTACAATGTCGTGCTAGTTTCAGGTATACAGCCCAGTGATTCAGTTGTATTTGTTTTCAGATTCTTTTCCATTATAGCTTATTACAAGATATTGAATATAGTTCCCTGGGCTATACAGCAAATCCTTGTTGTTTATCTGTTTCATATATAATAGTGTGTATCTCTTAATCCCATACTCCTAATTTATCCCTCCCTTCCTCTTTCCCCTTTGGTAACCATAAGTTTGTTTTCTATGTCTGTTAGTCTGTTTCTGCTTCGTAAATAAATTCATTTGTATTATTTTTTTAGAGTCCACATATAAGTAATATCACATAATAGTCGTCTTTCTCCATCTGACTTACTTCACTTAGTACGATATCCATGTTGCTGCAAATGGCAATATTTCATTCTTTTTTTAAAAGTTTTTACTTTATTTTTAATAGATCTTTATTGGAGTATAATTGCTTCATAATACCCTGTTAGTTTCTGTTGCACACCAAAGTGAATCAGCCATATGCATACACATGTCCCCATATCCCCTCCCTCTTGCGTCTCCCTCCCACCCTCCCTATCCCACCCCTCTAGGTGGTCACAAAGCACCGAGCTGACCTCCCTGTGCTATGCGGCTGCTTCCCCCTAGCTATCTAGTTTACATTTGGTAGTGTATACATGTCGATGCTACTCTCACTTCACCCCAGCTTACCCTTCCTCCACCCCGTGTCCTCAAGTCCATTCTCTATGTCTACCTCTTTATTCCTGCCCTGCAACTAGGTTCATCAGTACCTTTTTTTTTTAGATTCCATATATATGCATTAGCGAACGGTATTTGTTTTTCTCTTTCTGACTTACTTCGCTCTGTATGACAGACTCTAGTTTCATCCACCTGACTGCAAATAACTCAATTTCGTTTCTTTTTATGGCTGAGCAACATTCCATTGTATGCATGTGCCACATCTCCTTTCTCCATTCATCCGTCGATGGACACTTAGGTTGCTTCCATGTCCTGGCTATTGTAAATAATGCTGCAATGAACACTGAGGTACATGTCTTTTTGAATTATGATTTTCTCAACTCTTTCTTAAATAAACCCATCAAAAAGGCTGTGAGGCATCTAGGGGAATGGAAACAATCTCAGTGAACCAGACTGTTCTTTTATGAAACATTTTGAATCTTGTTTCATGATTTATCCTCTTTGCCTCGTGTCTCTATGTCTCTTCCAAATCCCTGTTTATAGCTTTTTGTCTTAAACCACTTAAAATTACATCTCTACTTTGTCAAAAAGCAATATCAAAGGTTGGTGAGGGTTTAAGACTGTATTTTCTGAAGAGGTAAGATAGTAGCCATTCAAGGTCAGGCCTCAAAATTCCTGGTTCTTCTACCCATCACCTAGGGGACATCTCTCCTGAAGGTTCTGTGATGCACCATCTGGATTCATTAAGAAACAGTTTCCATTTTCCAAGTTATGAACAAAGAGCTAAAATTGCCTCTTTTCTAACGAATCCCAAGTAATTTTTCATGCTTTAGCTGTTGCATTTACTCATAAAATTGCAGGATATGTCAAAGAACCGACTCTGCATGTTTCATACCATAATAAAACAAACCTGTTCACTATTATAGGCCATTTTTATGAATCCAGGATGTAGCCAAAGGAACAGAAAAGTGCAGCAAAACAAAGAAGGTCACTGGAGGTTCAATGATATCTCCAGGACCTGGGAACAATCTTGCCTACCATCTTTGTAAAAAGACGTGCTGATCGCAGACACATCGCTACAAAGAGTCTAAAAAAATTGTCAAAAATGATTTGGAAAATATTTTCTTTGAAAACTCCTTTGCTATATGGGTCGAAACCCATTTTTTCACAGTGGTTAAGACTTTCGGGTTCTTAGACCTGGTGCCACGCCCCACTCGGTGCCTTCCTAGTTTAACTCCCAAGACTCTGACTGACCACACGTGGAACCTGTCTATTCGGAGGGATACAGGACAGGAAGCCCAGCCCACCAGGCACCCTCCTCGGTGGGGCAGTCGTCACAACAGTCCACTTAACCCTCTGGAATCTGCTCTCCCCGGCTCTCCAGGTGATGGCTCACCTGGAGAAAACAGGACTCACCTCACACTGACCGAGCACAGGGCTTTCCAGCCTAGAAGACTCAAGCTGCACAGGAGCCAACACTTTTGTGACAATTCCATGGGCGTAACCTCCAGGGTCTCTGCAAGAAATGTGCCCGGTTCCGAGTGTAGAGTAGGGAAGCCCAACACTGATTTCCCATAAGGTATTTATAGTCCAAGTGCATTTGCCAGTCGGGGCTCATTTGGACCCCAAGAAATGTTGCTTGTAATGCATGATCCAGTTGCATCTGGTTGCTGGGAGAACAAGAGAGGGAGCTAATCGGTGGCCAAATTCTCATCCAAAAGAGCAAAAGATTTCCTTAAACTTTTACGCAAGTTGGCATTTCCCAAAAGAAAGTTCTGTGAAGCGATTGCTTCCCTCGTGAGGTATGCATCGTGGAAGGAAAGAAGGGGAGAAAGAGAGAGAGAAAGACAAAGACTTGTTGGCAAACACCCTCTAGGATTCATATATTAATGTGAATTTTGCACTCTTAGAGGAACTTCCCTGCATGTGTGATTCCCCCTACATATTATATGCACACTGCATGCCGCTAATCTCCAGATGCCTCACATTGTTTATTGAGCAAAAAAAAGGTAAGAGTCCTCCCCTGCCCAGTGCCACTTTACTAAAACTAATGAGTGATGCTGTTGCAAATGAACTTAGGGGATCACAAAGGATTTTTAAATAAGAAAGACCTTCTTGAGTCTTCTGCGTTAGCACAGGTTATATCAAGGATCCTCACTCGCTCTTGAAATTTTCTTGGATTCAAGGCTCTACGTTGATTTGAATTCTGCACGGAAAAGTTGAGAACCCCAATGCACCAATCGGGGAGAGGCAACAGAACTGGAAGAAACTGAAAGAAACCATTTTGGTTTGCATTTTGGTCTTACCACATGAGATTGCACTGAAATCGAACTTAATATGCATTAGAGTGACTCGCTGGGACCCAGAGCAGTTTCAAACTCTATAAGACAGAAAATCTAAAGCAGACGAAATAACCAAATATGCACGTTCAGAATATAAAATGGTGACAAGAAATGCAACTCTTTGAGGCACAAGTTCCAAAGCCAACATCTCTACAAAAGTGTATACAGTATTTTCTCAGTAATTGTATACATACTGCTCTCAGTATACATTTTTTTAAATGTTGGTTATCTGGTTGTTAAACCAGATAAGCCCATAAAAATATATGCACGAGGACATGAATTTGTGAAGAAAATGAATTTCTGTGCATAAATGACGCCAAGGCATTAAAGACGTCTTCAGCTTCTTCACAAATGCCCCTTTTATTTTTTCAATAGGAATTCAATGAACAAATAAGCTAAACAGAGACGATGACTCCTTGTAGTATATTAAATTGAGTGAGTGATCCCAGGAAGGTTAGAGTTGATACTTTTTAGATGTGATCACCAGCAGTCAGCTGTGAATAAGAACTCCATAAAGAGGAGAGCTGGGGACAACAGGACACATACCTTCCATCCGATGGACCAATACAAAAGTAGAGTTTACGACGGCATATTTCAAACCTTGATCAGTGAGAAATCCTGAGTGTTGGCACAAATATAAACATGGACCATAAATTAGCCGTAAAAAGGGCGCTACACTTTCAGGATCTGGGGCCCTGTCTAAATTTACAAGCTGTTTGCAGAGCCTCTGAGACTAATGGATGAATAAAATACTCCAGCCAACTAGTAAAGTAAGTATTATGCATGATTGAAAAGTACTGTAGCTGACTGCTCTGATTAATCAAGGGTAAATTACTGTTAATGCAGGTAATAAATGTCACGGGCTGTTTTTTACTGAGAGGAAGCCAGGGCATTCTATGAGCTCCACTGTTTTGAGAGCTGTGGATGAAACAGTGATTAATTAACCATCGGGAAGTTTTATAATTCTGCAATACTTTCTGGCTAAAACAGAACACTGCCTAGGAAGGGAGCCACTCTGCCCCACCCAGATCCTCATGGGCTAGGGGAAGAGTTTTCATCACCTTCTCAGCTCTCGTTCTGTTCTGAAGTCACTTATAATATGATCACGATTAAAGAAGGAGGAAACTGAGTAGTAGGTTGCCCTAGTACAGCAAGTTCAGAAGTCATCGTGACACCCACTGCCTGGGGAAGCAGAACAAATCTGCCTGATGAAGCCCGAGTCATGTACCTCCTGGGTGTGGCTGGGCCTCTGAGCAGGTGAGCTCAGCATACGTGAAGGAGGCGTGTGCGGAATGCCAGGTAGTCAGGGCCCAGGAGCCAGACTGAGGCATGGCCAGGTGTGGGGAGAGCCCAGGGGAGCCAGGCTGGCTTAGGAGAGGTCAGAGACGGACGGGGTCGGTGCAGACGGCTGGCAGAGCAGAGACCTGTCCACAAGCCAACACCAGGGCCAGGTCAGGGGTCAGTCCAGACAGAGATGCCTTTACGGTAGAGTCTTAATATACAGTTTTCAGAGACTCTTAACCTTAAATTAGGGTCCAGGTGTATTCAAGTCTGCCCTCTGAAGTGTGATGGAAAGCAACACAGGGGCTACATTCACTGGGTTGCCAAGGGTCCCTCTGAGGAAAAGACCTGTGAGCTGAGACCTGAAAGATGAGAAGGATCTGCAGGAAAGTGGGAGCAGCAAGGACAAGGTGGATTGGAGTTCCAAGGAAGAGCGACTGCAAAAGCACCTACAGAACAATAGGGTCAGTGAGTTCAAGGCAAGTGTGGCACCGAGCAAACCTTGGGTCCACTCACCCAACAGGCAGCAAAGCCAGTCTACTGACGCCAGTTGTGGAGGAAAGTGCAGCATTTATTTGCAGGGCACCAAGCAAGGAGATGGGCAACTAATGCTCAAAAGACCCGAACCCCCAGTGGCTATCAGGCAAAGGATTTTTTTTTTTTTTCTTTTTTTTTTTTGCTGTACACGGGCCTCTCACCGCTGTGGCCTCTCCCATTGCGGAGCACAGGCTCCGGACGCACAGGCCCAGCGGCCATGGCTCACGGGCCCAGCCGCTCCGCGGCATGTGGGATCCTCCCAGACCGGGGCACGAACCCGCGTCCCCTGCATCGGCAGGCGGACTCTCAACCACTGCGCCACCAGGGGAGCCCAGGCAAAGGATTTTTAAAGGCAACTTTAGGGATGAGGGTCGCCGGGTGTGTGATCAGTTCGTGAACATTCTTATGATTGGTTGGTGGTGACGTAACTGGGAGATATTTTGGGAATCTCAATGCTCAACCTTCTCCTTCCAAGCAGTCGGGGGTCTTCATGGTTGCGGTCAGCAGTTTCTATCTGGTGGAGTCCTGGTTTCTATAAAACCGAAGGGTATGCTTCAAATTGTTATCTGTATCCCTTCAGAGGATCTAGGAGTCCTGTGACTGTTTTATCAATGGACTATTGTTCAAGCGGTTATTAATTTTCTTGCCTGACTGCTTTTCCTTTGTTTCTGCATCTTCTCACTTCTTTAATTATTCACTGTTTCAGTCTGCTCTTTGGAACTCAGGAAAGGTCTAGGAGATGAAGCTTTTTCTACAAACAAGAAGCAGGGGACCCAGAGGGGCTTGTATCTGGGACGACCCTGCCCGTTCCTGCTCGGTTTCGAGGATGAATGGGAATTGGAAAGAAAACAGATTCAGTGAGGATCACTAAGACCTAGAGCAGAGGACAAGAAGGCAGGGGAGAATTTATTTCCTTTCTTCTCATCCTTCCCGAGCCCTCACACATGGGAGATGTGATGGATGGGGGGGTATTCAGCACCTTTTGACTTCAGTCACAAATCTGTGGCAAATTAAGAAATGCCATGTTCGTTTTTATATCGTTTCTCTTATAAATAATTAACAGTAATTTGATATAATTTGAGATCACATCATGCCACCGAGCTAAACACCACCAAGCCCCAGAGAGAGAATATGATGACATTGGCTTCTGGAATGTTCACTCCTTTTCCCCCTGTCTCCCTTCCTCTGATCTCTTTAGAGGAACGTGACATGCACATTTTTCAAGCACCTTCACTGGCGTCTTTTGCCAAATATTCCAACTAGCATTTTCCATAGTCCCCAGAAAAATACTTCGGTTCACTGATCAGGTGAATTCCTTTTCCTTCAAATTTGTCCTGGATACCTTTTAAGCCGTCTATCTGAAATTACTCTATATGCCAAAGGGGAAATAAAAATGGTGTTGCTAGAAAACATGTTTTCAGACTTTGCCTTCCAGAGAGGGTATCCTTTCCCGTATCTATATTGTTAGTTTCCATTCTGTTTGTAAATCTGCTAGATGCTCACTGAGTCAGTTCTCTGTCCTTATGTTTATTAAGTTCAGTTTTTCCCTTTGCGCACGTGAGAGTCCCAGCTGTTTGCGCTTGTTTGCGGAAGTGTCTGAGGCTACAGGGTCATTAGCCAGAGAGAGGAAATCACAGGCAGTTCGGCATGGAAGGGGCTCTTATATGTTCATCGCAACCCATACTCTAATTTTATTAAAGAGAAAAGTAGACTCTAAGGAGGCAAGTGGTTCCCTCAAGGCTTTACTCTGAGGTGAGGTGGTGGCAGAACAAGGTCTGAGGCGTCGCAGACTCCAGATGCAACCCTCTCTCCTCTTCACCGTGAGAGAATGACAGGTGGTTACACGGCAGACAGTCTGCAGGCTGGGGATGCGTGGGGAGGTAGAGGGACGGGATGGAGGGGGTCTGTGCACACTCTGAAGACAGGTCTTCACTTTTGAGCACCGTTGGCAAAGCCATCAGACACAGGGGCAGGTCGAGAGGTCAGCTTAGTAGAAACGCAGAGTCATCTCCTGGACTTTACAAAACAGCTCGGTCCTTACACTAGTCTGCTCTCCATGCTCTTTTCTGCTTATTACTCTGGGGTAAGCATCCTCCCGGAAGGTACCACAGGAGAAACCTGACATTTTTAAGATCCCAGTTTTATTTGATGACAAGTAATTTAAAACATTACTACTAAAAGAGACATGGGGTATTTTAGGGAAAAGAATACTACATTCAACTGAATTTTTAAGATGAAAAATGAGACAGCCAAATAATCTCCGACTTGCAGAGGGTCTCTTTGAGCTACTTCTCTTGTACCCCCCGAGGGTATGGATTCATCCTCCTGTGGAAGAGTTTGAAGACTGAGGGGAAATATTCTGACCAAACAAGTAATATTCTAAATCACATTTTATGATGAACCATTTTGGATCTCAAAATTATAAAACCGCAGGAATGCAAGAGTCCACATACTTTTGAAGCCCTACTGAAAAGCAGGTTTTTTGCATTTGCTTCAGATTTTCCTCCGGAGACGTGTCCATTCTGACATTTTGTAACAGCCGAGAGGGAGACCTTCCAGCCTCCAGCCTGGCAGCAGATCTGTCCCCCCCACCATCAGCCTAGACCACAGAAATGTCACACATGTGCGGAGTCAGGGAACAAGAAACAGGACTCTTGTTACTGAGGGGTCTTTTTTTTTTTCAATTTTTTAAGACACATTTATTCCTACAGAAAATAAACAACAAAATTTTGAGAGAGCTTTTTTGATTCAAGTTAAGTGATTGTAGCTTTAATTTATCCGTATGATGCTAAAATAATATTAAGTTCGTACTAGGTACCAGGCAGTGGCTAGAAGTTGCGTTACTGTTCGTGCAAGTTCGCGTGCCAGACGCGTAGTGAGGCCGAACAAACCGAAACGTCGGAGTGCGGAGCAGAGAAGGGTTTATTGCAGGGCCACGCAAGGACACGAGGTGGCGCTTGCCCTGAAAAGCCCTGAACTCCCCGAAGGGTTTCAGCAAAGTCTTTTTAAAGGCCAGGAGTTGGCGATGGGGGGGGGGGAGGGGGTCGCAGGGTACGTGATCAGCTCGTGCACGATTCTCTGATTGGCTGATGGTGAGGCAGCAGGGTGATGTCACAGGGGATCACAGTATCAGTCCTGAGGCTCCAGGAGGCCGGGGGCTGTGTGCTCATGGTCATCAAGTAGTTCTTCCATTTGGGGGGGGGGGCAGTTCACATCTGCAAAACAGCTCAGGAGTGTGCACCAACTACTGTTATCCAGGAACTTCAGAGACGAGCTAACGCAGAGGATATGGGGAAGGCCCCAGAGGGTCCTGCTCGGTTACAAGACCACATCTCTTCCCTGAGGCTTTGAATTCTTGTAACCGGGCAGCGGTTTCCTTATGAATGACTTTGAACCCAGGTAGCAATCCAACTTATTGGAATGTGCTCCATTTTCCTATCCTGCTGTCTCTTGAGAAGAAGACTCAAGTAATTTGACCGTGGAAGGGAAGAAGACATCCTCACAAGACACTGTCCTTAAGAAAATATGACAAAAGTCTTCTATTCTGAGGTCCTCTTGGAAAAACAATAGGTGACCTATATATACAGTAAAAAATAAAAAAAAAAAAAGCATGGAAAACATACCACTGAGGGAAAAAACATAGAGTGGAACCTTTTCTACTAGGTCAACGTGCTTATGGCTTGGTTTCAATGGAGGCGTGTCCAGAGTTTAACTCAGCTGCTCCGTGGTGCTGCTGCCTCAGCATCTGTTCTGCACGGCCAGGCAGGGGCCTTGGGGGGGGCCTTAGATGGACACCAACCCCTGGTGCCAGCACGTGCCCTAGGTGACAGCCCACAGGGTCACGAGCAGGTGTATGTTCCTGACACGATTCCCCAGCCGCCCTTGTGATGAGCGGTCTCCCTGCCTCTCAGGGTCTTCCCCTTATGTGCCCTTTAAATAAGACCCCTATGGGTCTTACCAAACTCCTGCTCTTTTGGCTTGAATTGACCCATCCGGCCTTATCCCAGGAACCACAAAACTCTCCACTCACTATCCTAATAAAGGCAAGTACCTTGGTCCTGCTCCTCTCTCTCTCTCTCCCTCTCTCTCTCTCTCCCTCTCTCTCTCTCTCTCCCTCTCTCTCTCTCCCACTCTCTCTCCCTCTCTCTCTCCCTCTCTCTCTCTCTCTCTCTCTCTCTCTCTCTCTCTCTCTCTCTCTCTCCTCCCTCTGGACCTTCCTTTGGGCCCCCTGAGATGTTCCTTGTGCTTCACCCAGGACGTATGAGTCATAAGCGTCTCTGTTTCCACTTCTCTTGTGCTGTTGAACGAGGCTCACCGTCCAGCACCCTGTGCTCCACTTCACACACGTTAACAAAGTCAAAACAGCATGGATTTCAGGTATTTCCCTGAATGTAAAGCTATTAAAGGGAAATGCCAAAAACAGGAAAAATACAGGTATGAAATGTATTTTTCACTCCATCAAAGGGGTGGTTCAGAGCAGGTGGACGCCATCAGAACAAGGAGTGTATGAATGAGCAAATCTAAGGACTGGGTGACACTAAATGAAAGATCTTCTACTGACCATGGACACACCAAGAGCGAAGCTTATATAATTTTTTTAAACCCTGACCACTAGCAGTGAGACAAAAGCAGAAGAACATCCAATCCTGTCACCTCCCCCGATCCCTGCATTTAATAAATTGTCTCATTATCATCAGAGATGATGAGGAAAATATTATTAATAAAGGGATATTGAAAGAGATGCGAATTACTTTTTTGGTAAATGGACTAGGTCAAAATGGACCTAGTCCATTTACCAAAAAATGGACTAGGTCAAACAGTCTCATTATAGAAAAAATAATTTAAAAAAATAAGAGTAGATACTTAAAGAAATAGCAATTTTCTTAAAAGCAGAAATAGGTATTCAAAGCAAAAGTTGGTCCTTTGAAATAAATAACAATTGTTACCATTTATACAGGGTTTCCCAGGCACTATTCTCAGCATTATGCTTATTAACAGAATTAATCTTTTAACAGCCCTACAAAATAAATGCCATTTTTATAACTTTCTTAAAAATGAGGAAACCAAGGCATGTGGAGTTAAAGTGAGGGGCCCAAGATCACAGAGCTAGTAAAAAATCAATAAAGTAGAAACACTTTGGCAAGTGTGATAGGAAAATAAAAAAAGATATAAATAAAGAAAATATCAGGAAGTGGGACACAGCCTCAAATATAATAGGGATTTAAGAATTAACAAGAGAAGTCTATGTACAAGTTAACCATAAATTGTAAATATTAAGTTAATTTGAAAAACTTTAGGCAATAAGGCCCCAAATAGATTAATAAAAGTAGAGGAAATCAAAGTGTTAATCAAAGATTTACCATTACCATCCAAAAGGCACTGTTCTAGGGACTTCCCTGGTGGTCCAGTGGTTAGGGCTCCTCACTTCCACTGCAGGGGGCGTGCAGCCCTCCTTCTGCAGGGTGGTGTCAGCCAGACCCAGAGGAAGCCGAACACACATGCCCACTGCACCTGAGCGGGGGAGGGGGGGCACTAGCTGAAAAAGAGTGTCACAGAGGACCAGGCTTCTCTTAATGTAACATCCAGTGTGTTCAAATTACTTGTGTGACAAGGACTAGTATCTACAATACATAAAGAACTCTCAAAAGCCAACAATCAAAGCATGCGAACACATTGAAAATCTGCTCATCTTACCAAAAACCAGGAAAATTACATGAATGAGAAGAGATGATCAGCTGATGCGAGACGAATCAGAGGATGAGAAGGATGTTAAAGCAACCATGACAAAAATGTTTCAACAAGAAGCCACGTTGCGTATGCTTCCAAAGTTAAGTGGTTATGGATTCAGACTACATGATTAGAAATTTAGAATGTGTATTATAATCTCCAGGAAAGGCACCAAGAAGATAAATTTAAAATATACAGGGAAGGAAATGAGAAGGGAATCAAAATGGCACACTAGAAAAAAAAAATCGATTTAACACAAAAGAGGACAGTGATGAAGAAATTGAGGAACAAAAAGATGTAAGACAAATAGGAAACAAATAACAAGATGGCAGAAGTCAGCCTTGTGTTAGTCAGGCTTCTCCAGAGAAACAGAACCAGCAAGATACATATATATCTAAAGAGATACGTTATAAGGAATTGGCTTAGGCGATTATACGATTAGACCCAGGAGAGCCCTTGGTGTAAGTTCCAGTCTGAAGGGCCTTAGGATCAAGACTCAAGAAGAACTGATGTTTCAGCTGGAGTCCAAAGACAGGAAAGGGCTGATGTCTTTATTGCAAGGATTATTTTTTCGAGACTTACTTTCTTGTCTGGGTCACTGTAAGACAGGCTGAAGGCTACATAAAATCCAAAATTGAGGGACAGATAACTGGGATATTTTTTAAAGTCATGCAGCTTCTTTTAATTTCTTTTATATTGGAGTAGAGTTGATTAACTATGGTGTGTTAGTGTCAGGTGTACAGCAAAGTGATTCAGGTCTACATATACATGTATCTATTCTTTTTCAAATTCTCTTCCCATATAGGTCATTACAGGGCATTGAGCAGAGTTCCCTGTGCTGTACAGTAGGTCCCTGTTGGTTATCTATTTTAAATATAGCCATGTGTACACGTCAATCCGACTCCCCGTCTATCCCTCTCCCTCCCCACACTTCCCCCACTGGTAACCATAAATTCGTTCTCTAAATCTGTGAGCCTGTTTCTGTTTTGTAATTAAGTTCATTTGTGTCATCTTTTTTAGATTCCACATATAGATGCAGCATCTTAAAAAAATAGCAACACTCTTCCAAAGGGCGTCCACTGACATCCATACGAAGAAAGATGACATTTTCCCCACCTTATCCACTATGTCCTGTCATCACACACTTTTATTTGGAACTCAGCTAATGCAAATCAGCAATTCACTGTTGAAAAGCCCAAAACAAGCACATTTCATAAAATACTGCATTGATTTCATCTGAATCCTCTACGCTCCATCTTCTTCCATCACGGCTGAGTCTGTTCAAAGTTGCTCAGGCTGACCTTTTACAGACAGCAATTACTCGGGAAGTAACTCCCTGTGACAATCCATGTCTTTACACATTTCGGAGAAGCATCATTTTCTCAGGCGAGAAAAAGGTATCCTGTCATCCAGCACGAGCTTCCTATCTGTGATGCGATTTCACAGCCTTTCTTTTGAAATCTGCTAATAGTGGCTGGTCCCCAAGCACAGGACTAAATGGTTTAATTACAGACAGGTGGTGAAAGGACATGATTTTTCTTGTTTCCTTTTCCCAGAATGATTGGTACAATAAGATGTCCTGGAAGAAGTGTATGTCTGCAGGGTCACTGCTGGTTAATTTCCACCCATATGGAAGTTACTTGGATTTGCTTTGATTTCCAATACCTTCCTTCAGGTAAATGCCCGGAGGGAAGAACGTGCAGACACAGGCGTCATCCATATGGCTGTAGGTGTGGCCAGTGATCAGTCTGCCAGCGGACTCTGCCTGCCACCACTGCTGGCCCCCACTCTGACCCTAATCTGCACCAAAATCATGCTTTATGATAAACAGATTTCAGTCCCATCATTGTGCTAATTTTTAATCCTATATTTAGCAAAGAACTCTGATCTGTACAAATGAAATGCACGTGCTGAAAGTGGTAATATCTGTACAAGAGGATAATAAACTAGCAAGCTGATGTGGGAACTTTTGCTGCTGGGACGCACACTAGAATGCCCGGTGGCCCATTAGTCTACAGAGTGATGATGATCAAAGACAAGGATGTAGCCACTTGGCTCCAAATTCCCCCAGCTGTCACAGCTGCCTTCTTGGTCAATTATCTATCCAAGAGAGGTGGGTACCAAGAGCCAAAGCATCACTGATCTCTCAAATTAATAAGAAGGGAGCCTAGTCTCCACCTAGCCGGGAGAATCAAGAGGACGTCTTATGGATCAGTTGGTTTAGACCAAAAATAGATTAATTGACTTAGTCAAAGACACCAAGGTAGGGTGGGAGAATTTCAGAATCAATTTGCTGGCCTCAACGTTCTTTTCTTCTCAACTGTGTCTCATCTTGGATGACAGTAACTTGTTGTTTATTTCTCATTTCTTATTTATTTTTTATTTGTTATTTTTAAACATACGTATTTTGTAGTTTCTGTCTATATGACTTTTGAAACTCTGCGGGCACTGTCTTTTTCTTTAAGATTTTTTTTTTTTGACATAGACCATATTTTTAAAGGCTTTACTAAATTTGTTACAATATTGCTTCTGTTTTATGTTTTGGTGTTTTGGCCCCGAGGTATGTGGGATCTCAGCTCCCCGACCAGGGATCGAACCCATGTCACCTGCACTGGAAGGCAAAGTCTTAACAACTAGACCACCAGGGAAGTCCCAGTGTCTCGATATTTGTGGTTTGTGTTGATTCTCACCCATTCTCTCTGTGTCTTCCTATGCTTTGTAATTTTAGTTTGTGAATACATTTTCAGTAGGGTTATGCATGTGGGAATAGTATACCACCTGCATTAAGAAGGTATTACTCCAAAGAAATTATACATTTGACTTTGTACGCACCTCAGCGATGTTTCTGGTCTCTGTTATTTTTCGTTTGGGATACTTGGGATTATAAATTAATATAAATTCAAACTTTCAACCCACCTCTAAGGGGCACTAGTGATTACAAACTCTCAGGGAGATTATGGATTTTTTCACACCAAACTCTAATCATGATAAACAAGCTTCCACACTTCCTCCCTCAGCAACAAGCAATTCATCTGTATTCACGGCTTCCACTAGAGGCTTTCCCTTTCAAGGCCTGGACCAAATGCAGGGTTCTCAGTTCCGGTCCCCCATCCTGATCAGGTACATGATTTACTTTTTGTGGCCATCAAATGCATGCTTCCTGGCTACTGAGATTGGTGAAATCTCGAAGGCAACTTGGTTCAGCACCCACCGACCACTGTTAGTTGTAGTTTTCTCCTTGCTTTCAGCCTTGGGCAATTTCTCTTACTTTCTTACAAATTCACCTCTGCACTCAAAAGTATACTTGCTAACTTTTATCCGGCATTTCTAGGTGTCTGGGTAGCAGGAACGTTTCAGATTACCTAATGGGCCAACTTGCTATATACAGGAGTCCTACCATTCAGACAGACACACACACACAACTGGCCCATACTGTTGCATTTTGACTCTGTGTTTTCTGATGGCAAGCGATCCCAGAAATAATCTCTATTTATCCAGGGACCAGTCATCCACCTCATGCCTTGTCTGGACAGTTCCCTCTTTTGTGTATATTCCTACTTTATAGCTCGCTGACGTCTCCTCCAGAGGCACAGCGGGGAAGGGAATTAGACAAGCATTGGCAAGTCCCATTTTAACAGGATCAGTAAAAAGATTTCACGGTAGCAGAACTCTAACAGGAGTTTTGTGAACAACCTGAGGATCGAGTCATCTGGTTTCCCTATTTTTAGCTCTAACTTACTTAGAAATCACTAAGTCCCTTTCACGTAGATGAGTCTCTCATTGTGTGTGTCTCTCTGAGGATGTTTTGTTCACTGCACCTGTCCAAGAAGAAAAAGCATCTCAGCACTGGATCCATTGGAATAGCAAGCAGATTATCTCTGCTTTGGGGGCATGAAGGGGCGGAAGAGCAGCTGTTGCCCCGGATTGCAGAGACATGCCTGGCATTCAGGAGATGTGCAGAAACAAGAAGGTTCCTTTGTGTGCTCTTTCTAAAGTGACTGAAGGGGGAAAAAAAGTGGCAGGCAGGGCACATGGCAGGTGGTTGCTCTTAGAAAACACCATTAAAAGATTAATATTTCCCTCAGGAGTGGCGAGCTCTGGCCCTACGGGGCCTTGCTCTACCCAGAGAGAATTAGAGGGATTGGAGTTTGTGCTACAGGACAGACAACACTCACCACGGCTCAATCAAGAGCTGAACGGACGTGGTTCCATCACCCGGTCGACAAAAGGCCGCCTGTGCCACCCCCGCAGGGACGGGTCCGGGTGTCTGAGAAGCTCTGATGCGCTTCCCTCCTGGTCCTCACGTCCCTTCCTGTCTCTCTTCTGATCTGAGGTCTTCATCGTGACCCCTCTAAGTCTCTTAAACTCCTCTTGATGCTTTAGGGGTTTTTTATTTTGATTCATTTCCTACTATTCTGTTATTTCTGAAAACAGTGGTTCTCAAACTTCAATGTCCATGACTGAGGTTTTAATTCGGGTTTTGTTGTGTAATTATTTTCACTGTAAGCTCCCCAGGCAATTTCGATACACAGACATCTCTGGAATAGTCTTTAAGACACATTGCATTTCTATGTGCAGAAAATTAAACTGAAATGTCTTTTTTTATTTAAAAAAATCAATAAATTAAGCAGAGCCCATCTTGCCCTAAAATAATCTGGAGATGTCACAAAGAAAATCGTTAAGTGGTGATGAAACCATTGAACAACCATCAGTAGTTTGATGGTCTCCATCTAGAACAACCAGTTGAGCTCTGAGGAGGAACAAATTGTTGTCTTCTCCTCAGTGTTAGCTTGAAGTCAGCCCCCGCAGGGAGGGGGCCGTTTCTAATACAATCACCAATTTCTCATATATTGTGGACACGCCCTTGGCTTGGTGAAGAGTCAGGAATGGGACAGTCTGTCCTTCTGAGGAAATTCCAAACAGCTTAATTATAATGTCCACTTGCTCTTCAGGAAAATAATTGTGGTATTTGCTCCATGCCTAAATGAGTTGAAGTTGTAGGTAATAAAAACAATGATCACCAAGGATCGTCCGTCGTCATTTGCATCAAGGATTATGTGATATACTTTACCTGCTCTCAGCGCCACCCCAGGACAAGCAGCAGTGTTCTTGTTTCATCCATGATGATGACAAACATTTGGAAAAGCCCTCGAAGTTTCACGTCCAGTGCGAACTGCTTTATATGTGGTAACTCATTTATCCCTCTCGACATCCCTGTGGGGGAATTCTATCACCACCTCCACCTTTATAGATGAGAAGCCAAGGCCCAGAGAGGTTAAGCAACCTTCCCAGGGTTACAGAGCTAATCTATGGTGGGACGGGATTTCAAACCAGGAGACCCAACCCGAGTTCTGCCCCTAACTGCTGGCGCGTTGTCCTCATGGTTACGAGTGGATCAGAGACACCAGCAGGCCTTCTCAAAGCAGAGCGCTGGGCCCCTCCAGAGCCTCTGACCAGCAGGCCTGGGTGGCGCCCAAGAGTCTGGTTTCTACCAGCTTCCTGAGGAGCCCGACATGCTTCTCAGGAACCACACTTTGAGAACCACCGTGCTAGACGACACTGATGATGGGATTCCCGCCATGTGTCTTGGATGCTAGAGTGAGAAGCTGCCAGCTGAAATGTCTTCCGACACTAAGCACTGCACAGGCTGGGGTCACCGTCGCCACAAGATGCCCCTACTTCAGGCTCCAGCCACGACTCAGGGTTCCCAAGGCCAACCTGGGATACAAATCCGGGGCTCTCATTACCCCTTTATGTTCGATAAGGCTCTGGGCTGGCCCATGGATCTCAGGAAAGTGCAGTCCTCGTGATCATGGTTTTATTAGAGGGAGAAGGATATAAACCAGGACCATCCACAAAAAGAGGTGCTTAGAGTGTGGTCTGGAGGTCCTCATCCCATGGAATCAGGACACGCCATCTCCCAGCACAGCCATGTGTCACAACGTGCAGTGGGCTGTTACCCAGGAAGCTCACCGAGCTTCGAGTCCCAGTGGTTCCTGGGGCTCATTGCGTCAGCGTGACTGATTGAACCCCTTCGCTTCCCCTGAGGCTGGGCTGCTATCTCCCCGGCGCTCTGCTCACCTGGTTCTCCCAGCACACGTGGCCTCTCCTGAGTGTGCTCCTCACCTCGTAAACCTTCGGGCCCGTCATGAATAACGAAGATGCTCCTGTCACTTAAGAAATGTCAAGGACTTAGGGGCCCAGGAACAGAGGACAAAGGCCAGCCAGAGCCTTTAGTACACAGGACAAACCAAAGTCAAACGTTCACAATAAGCTGGTAAGCGTCAGACCAAGTTGCCCAAAGTTAAGATGTGGTAAGTGGTACGTTCATGACTGAAACCTACCTCCTTCTAGGCAATGGTTTTGACTCATAATTGTTACATTTTCTAATTCCTGGTATCTTTTTACTGTGGTGAAAATTCTTCATAAGTTATTAGCAACGTAGGTGATGTTGGAGGGCTGAGGTGGGAGGGGTGATACGGAGCAGGGCCCTGTGGGGCTCCTGGGCACAAAAGCCTTTCTGCGTTCCCCATTTCTTCATTACAGGAAATGGACCTCATTCAGCCTCCACGACCTTCCCTGAGTTCCAACAGACAGGTTCAAACAGATGCTAATCAGGGAAGGGAGGGGATGCAGAGACCAGGGAGGAGCAGTCAGGAAACAATAGCGCAGCCTTGGAGCAGGGTCCTGGTTCCCCTCAAGGGATACACAGAACAATATCCTTGAGCTGTTTTGCAAACACTGAAACCCCCTCCAGGTGGTAGAAGTTAACTGTCTGCTGCTCACAAGCGTGGAGACACCAGACCCATTGGAACCAGAAGGTTGATGATGCCGACTCCCGATGACCTCACCACCAGCCAATCAGAAGAGTGTCCACGAGCTGACCACGCCCTCTTTGAACCGTTACTATAAAACTCCTCACGACCCCCTCCAGGTGGTGACACACAGTTTTGAGGGCACTAGCCCGCTGTGGCCCCCTTTGCCTGGCAAAGCAATAAGGCTGTTCTTTTCTACTTCACCCAAAACTGTCTCCGAGATTTAATTCCGTGTCAGGGTACACAGGCCGGATTCAGCTTCAGGGGAAAGGGCAAGCCTTGGGAATTCGCCCTTGGCAAGTCTCCACTGCCGAGACTTAAACTGAATTTTCTTTTTTTCAGTATTTCTTCTCTGTTTCCTGCAAAGCATCCGTCTTCCTCCCTGTCTTTTTTCTCTGTCTGGGCAGCTCTAACAAACACTGCACTGGTTAGTACATCACTGCAATTTTAATTGCCATCATTATCACCAGAAAATATTCTTCCTGCTATATTTCACGCACTGTTATATATAAGTGCAGCCCGTCTGTGATCTGTGCTAAGTGGGCCACCAAATGTTGGTGCTATATTCAAGAGCTAATTACAAGTGGCCATATCTCACCATGGCAGCATGCTTTCTCCAGCACAATTATTTTCCCATCCAGGCCATGATAAAACACAGACAAAATATAAGGAGGTAATAAAGGCTTATGTTTCTTGAGCACTTACTATGTTCCCAGCTCCGTGCTTTATATATCTTACCTCTGCCAAAGATCACAACCACCTTAGAGGGAAGTACTATTACCATCCTCACTTTCCAAATAAGGAAACAAGAGCACAGAGAGGTAAGAAAATCATCAGCTTCACATCTGATAAATAGCAGAACCAGGACTTGAATCCATGTGGCTCTGAAACCCTCACCCTTAGCCACTGGTCCACTGTCTCAGTTAATAACATCAAGACCCTTAAGGAAACCCTCAGGCTTCCTTTGCCACCTACAAGCTAATTCTCGTCATATTTAAGTTGCTTTATTTCACTGGTTATATTCTCTGCGATGGGCAGGCCTCCATAGTGGAAAAAAAAAAAAAAAACCCACAGTGGAAGGTGAACCCACACAGGGAATCTGTCCATTGATATTCTAGCAGCCAGAACACGGACAGATGGGGATTCAAGGTCAGCTCCCTGAAGCCAGTCCATGAGGACAAAGCCTGAGCGCCGTCCATCTGGCTAGTGCTACTTCCAAAGGGCCACACGCTGCCTGTGAAGACAGACTTGGTTTTCATTACAAACGACATCACAGACCATGATATTCTGCACAAAGCATGGCTGTCTCAGTCTGCTCGGGCTGCTGTCAGAAAACTCCACAGACCTGGGGGCTCAAACAACAGACACTTATTTCTCACAGTCTGGAGGCTGGAGTCCAGGATCCAGGTGCCTGTTGACTTGGTCCCTGGTGAGACCATTTTCATGGCTTGGAGATGTTTGTCTTCTTTCTGTGGCCACATGTAGTGAAAGGAGACAGAGAGAGGGGGAGAGACAGAGGGGAGGAGAGAGAGACAGAACAAACTCCCTGATGTCTGTTCTTACAAGGGCACTAATCCCATCATGGGCACCACCCCCAGGACCTCATCTCGCCCTCGTCACTTCCCAAAGCCCCACACCTCTCCAAACACCATCACACTGGAGGTTAGGGTTTCAACATACGGATTTGTTGGGGACACATTTTGTCCTTAACAAGGTACTTTTATGTAACACTCGTTCAGAGATTTCACTTTCCCGATGAGCTGTGTACACCAGGGATACAGCATGTCTGTCACTAAAGATATTAAATTTGGGGTGTTCTCAGCAGCTGCCCTGACAGACCCTGCAACCGAAAGCTGCCAACACCACCCCCACCAGGAGCCAGATGTCAGCAGATCCCCTCCGTCGCACAAGGACGGTCAGACAGTCATTTAAAAGTTTAGTGCATCTTCATTGAGGAGTTTGATTTGAGGTTTGCTCTAGGAAGTTACTGGAACCTATTCTTCTGTTTTCATGAATATTCTGAAACCTCTGTGAAGTCTGATAAGGATGAACATAAATCATAACTCCCTGACACTCTGTGGAGAAAACCCTAATGAGTTTACGTCTCATAAAGAAGCTGGACACGGCCATGGAGGAGTTTCATCAGCAGTCGTGCCTGCCGGGTAATTTTTTTTAACAATCCATCTAAATTTGTGTTTATATCATCAAGTCATGATTTCTCTTCTAGCACCAGCGCTTTATTAACTGTTTGCTTTCATCCTCACCACTAAGAATTCACTCTGGCCTGACCGCCCACGCCAGTCCTGAGTTTGCCTTATCAAAACGGAAGGAGGTCAAAAAAATGAAATACTGGTCCCATGATAATTAACGTAAAGCTCACATGGAAAGCATTTGCTAATGTGGAAATTCGGCAAATACAGCACGTGTTTTCTTTAAATACAGAAATCTATAGTCAAGGGCTCTAGTCACTTGGTATTAACAGCCTCCAAGTGAGTTTAAGATAACAGAGAGGATTCCATTGCACACCAACGTGGCCATAAAACGGAATCGGATGCGTTCATTCGCTGCAGCTCAGCAGAGATCTGCATAGTCTTCAGGACTGGGGCCATGGATCCATCACGTGGTCCCACCCAACGCAGCCACAGCCCGTCAGACCCCGCTGCTGCGTCCCAGACCAGCCACACAGCTGAAGGTGGATGTGGTATTCAAACCCAGCTGTGTGCCGACTTACGGACACTCCTTTCTAGTGTGCTAATTACAGGTCGCTTGTCTCAGCCGCTGTCACAGGCAGCATGTCATTCACTTTAGTCAGAGCAGGAGCCTGCCTTATGTTCCAGTGTGTAGTTCCAAGATCACTACTGAGACGGGTCCCTGTGAAGAAAGTGGGTCACAGGCTGGCTGAGTTAGTCATTCAGAGCCGTTTCCCTTCTTAATGCTGTATCATTGTATCAAATGATACAAGTGTCTTTTGTATCATTTCCCAGATACAGACGACACAGTCCCCACCCACATTCTTGATAAAGCCAGGTAAGTCTGGGTGGGGAAAACTCATCCTGACGGCCGTTAACCCCCTCCAAGAGGCATGTGTGAGGATGCGGTGTGTTTGTATGTATTACTTAAAAAAAATTTCCGGCTTGCAGCTTCCTGAAATAATAAGCCTTGGGTTTACACATAACACATAAATAATTGTGTGTTCACCAGGGCTCCTGGCACTTAGACTCCAATATGAAACAGCAGTACTTGACACAGAGACATGCAGAGCGAGCTGGGCTTTTTGCTGGCTTCTAGAAGCCTCCAAAGCCTTAGCTCAGGGACAGACTCCATGGGCTCACAGCTGTCCTGGGGTGCAAAGCCCCTGCACAGAGACAGCTGTCCTGCGGAAATGACGTTGATGGTGTGAGCACAGCTGAGGGCAAGGGCAGGAGGGAGGTCTGTGTGAGGGAAGGCGCACAGGCAGCCATCTGGGATGCTGAGGCAGCTGCCCGTGCTCCGGGATCAGGGCTGCTCCTGGGTCTGAGCAGTCACCGGGGCCGTGGAACTAGCATCTGGAGGCTTCCCATGCAAACTGGAAGGCCAAGCAGAGTGGTTGGGCCATGTCATCATCACGGCAGCTACATCCCCTCCCCCAGGAGTGCTGCCTTCACATGCAGCCCGATCACAGGAAATGTTTTCTTCCTCTGTGAAGTTTAGGTCAGAAAGGAGGAGCCCCCAGAGCTCTGAGTAGCTCGCACACTTCAGAACTCCTAGGTTCCCAGGCCACCAGTAGAATGCTGGTGTCTCTCACTGAGGTTCTGGTCTGTCTGTCAGGATGCCGAGTGGCTTCCTTCTTGAAGAAGACTACGAGAGTGGGAAGAAGGGAGAAGGGAGAAGGAAGGCTTGTGGTCCGATGCTGCTCTGAGATGGAAAGGGGGAAGGAAGAGGTGATTCCTGCTGGAAGTTTTGTCTCCTGTGGAGAAGCCTAATCCTTACGGAGCCTCACTGGGGGAAGCTTTAAGGATAAGGGTTTGTTTAATCAGCTACAGGTAAAACCACACCTTACACAGCCAGCTTTAGCTACAGATCCGAAAGGAGAGCAAACGAACAAAAAGGCATGTCCCCTGGATGTCCATTCTAAGTAATGGGGAAGTCTTGTATTCTGCTTGCAGGAGTGGGCTTAGAACGGTTTGGTGCTGGCTATGTGTAAGAATGAAAAAATGGTAACTTCAAAACCTCCATTTTTTTATGTTGCTACGAGTCGACAACTCCTTATTTAGCAGAAGACTTATATTTTTAAAAGTGCAAAGTAAGCCCAGAACCTGCCTGGGGCTGCAGGGGAGAGAGTTAAGCCTCTTTGCATGAGAAGGTAACAGGTACATGCGCGTGACGCAGAGACAGGAGCGGGAAGGACATGGTTCGGTAACTCGGGGAACCAAGGAGCGAGGGGAGAGCGGAAACCTCCCCAGGACAGGAGTCACAGCTTTCCGTGACCATGTCAGACTCTATTTCGCATTTTCCAACGATCTTGAAAGAATCCGTTAGCATGACAGCCTTGGGGTAGAGGTGCTGAGGGAGACGGAGGGGCGTGTCAGCCCCCAGGGAGCAGGGCAGAACCCGCCGCTCCCCTAACTTCGTCTCCGCCCCCCACTACTCACCAGGGGCCTCTGCTGGTCCTGGCCTTTATCAGGTTTTCTCCCCACATCTCCTGTCCCAGCTTCCCTGAGCCACCGTGTGCCCAGCAATCCTGCTGGTGAACACATATCTGGAGAAAAACATGGTTCAAAAGGATACATGCAGGGCTTCCCTGGTGGCGCAGTGGTTGAGAGTCCGCCTGCGGATGCAGGGGACATGGGTTCGTGACCCGGTCCAGGAGGATCCCACATGCCGTGGAGCGGCTGGGCCTGTGGGCCATGGCCGCTGAGCCTGCGCGTCCGGAGCCTGTGCTCCACAATGGGAGAGGCCACAGCAGTGGGAGGCCCGCGTACCACAAAAAAAAAAAAAAAAGGATACATGCACCCCAATGTTCATTGCAGCACTATTTACAATAGCCAAGACATGGAAGCAACCTAAATGTCCATCGACAGAGGAATGGTTAAAGAAGATGTGGTGCATATATACAGTGGAATATTACTCAGCCATTAAAAAGGATGAAATAATGCCGTCTCCAGCAACATGGATGGACCTAGGGATTATCATACTGAGTGAAGTAAGTCAGACAGAGAAAAACAAATATTATATAATATCACTTATATGCAGAATCTAAAACAATGATACAAATGAACTCATTTACAAAACAGAAACCGACTCAGACTGAGAGAACCAACTTATGGTCACCAGGAGGGAAAGGGTGGTGGAGGATAGATGGGGAGTTTGGGATTGACATGTACCCACGGCTATATCTAAAATGGATAACCAACAAGGACCTACTGTAGAGCACAGGGAACTCTGCTCGATATTCTGTAATAACCTAAGTGGGAAAAGAATTTGAGAAAGAATAGATACATGTATATGTACAACTGAATCACTTTGCTGTACACCTGAAACTAACACAACGGTTGTTAATCAACTGTGCTCCAATGTAAAATAAATATTTTAAAAATAAATAAATAAAATTTAAAAATAATAATAATAAAAAAAAGAAACAGGTCAGCGAAAAGCCAAAACTAGAAGAAGAGCACAGTGAGGTTGCCGGGTAGACAATACAAGTGATAATTCAACATAGCTTAAACGCCCTGAAACTGTACGTGTTGTGTATGGGAGGAAACGCAGTGGAATCCATCTGAACATTGAAGGAAAGGTTTATCTCAGCAGTTCAGGCGATTAGGGACCTGTGAGATGCGTGTCTTTTTCTTTCTGTCCTAGACCGAGAGCCTTATCTATCCAGTCTCATACAATCTCATCTAATTCTTAACAAGAACGGTTATTTGCTTTCTTACGTTTTACATATGTACGGTTCTCTATAGTCATGTTTATTTAATGACACTGACCCAGCACTTCTTACATGCCAGGCACTGTTCTGAGCACTTAATAGATGCTACTGTGTGCATCCTTTCTCCTAATCCTCAGGTAATCACTGTTATCATTCCTGCTTTACAGATGAGAGGACAGATACGAATAACATCTTGGCCTAGAACTCAGGGTAGTAAGTGGCAGAAGTGTCCCCTCAGGAAGGGTGGCTCCGGACTGCATGCCCTTAAGCAGGACGTGAGGACGCCTCTCCTGTCCAATCAGCCGAACAGCTCCCAATGTCAAAATGTACCCGGCTTTGAACGCACCCTGCGAGGCTCACAGTCCTGAACAGACTTGGGGTTTCGGGTGACTTGAAGATCCTGGCAATGAAGTGCGGACCGAGTGTGGTCTCAGGTCTGCGTTTGTCAGCCAGAAGCCATGGGCTGCTTCGTGGCTTCATATGTGATGGAAATTGTTGAGTAAGTGTGATGTCAGTGAACCTGAGAAGGGAACGCCCCTGCCCGCCTGAGCTCTCGCTAGCACGATGTCTGGAAGGCTAACACCAGGGACGCCCTAAAAACTAGCATCTTTACCGTCAGTAAAGGGAGCACATCTATTAAGTTAATGGCAGAGCTTAATGTAATGCCACCTAACTCTGAAAAGACTATCAAGTCTCTTAACAAACTGTGTTTCCTCCTGCCGTCAAGTTGTTATAATTACTCAGTATTTGACCAGATGGCAAATAATTTCTTAAGTCAGACCAGGTGTTCAAGAAGCAGATCTAGTCTCAAAGCTGATGACGGTGGTGAAACTAATTTAAAAGGAGTAACAGTGGCACAGTGCTGCTTCCATGATGACTGACCACAAAAGAAAAGGAAAGAAAAAATGGATATTTCCTGGAGAGGAGGCTCAGTAAAGGCCGGTATGAGAAGGGAGTGTTCCGATGCTGGGTTTCAGGTCCATCAACACTTGCTCTCACAGGTGTACTGTCTATCTGAGGCTTGAAAGGAGAAGCAGCAATGAACACTCAGAAAGGCTCAAAATTAGCACCGGTGGCAGGACAGTGTCAACTCAAATAAATATCAAACTTGGACACAACCGTGATTTTTCTCACATTCCCGTTTCAGGCATAGAAGCCCGGATTTCACGGCCGCAGCTGGAAGTCACAGAACTTTAATTCATTTTCAAATGAAGAGTTCCCATTAGGCAATCTTCCCAGTTTCCTATCCCAAGTCCCCGAAGAGGGGATCTAACCCATATGTGCATTCCAGAAGAGGCTGGTGTTTTGGAGGCTTTTCTGGAGTGACAGAGGGTCTCAGAAAATATCTCTCCATGTTGGCAAACTATGAAGCACTTCACATCTTTGGTAAAGGATCGGTTTAACGAGGCCCAGCTCCGTTGCTGGTTCTGTCTCATCTCTGCAGCCTCCAAATATTGTCGGACTTCAAGCCTCATCCTGGCACATTTTCTATCGTCTATCTAAACCCATCCTGCATGATCTCGTCCAGTCTCGTGTTTAAATACCACATATGCTAAGGTCACGGGCTGAACTGTGTCCTCCCAGAATTCACGTGTTGAAGTTCTAACCCCTAGTACCTCAGAATGCAGAGAGGAGGTCTTTAAAGCGGTCATTTAGCTAAAATGAGGTCGCAAGTGTACAGGCACAGAGGAGGACCACGTGAAGACACAGGGACCAGACAGCCATCTGCGTGACAAGAAGAGAGACCCTAGAACAACCCAACTCTGCCGACACCTTGATATTAGGCTTATAGCCTCCAGAATTACGAGAACCTCACTTCCCATTGTTTAAACTGCCCACACTGAATCACTTTGCTGTACACCTGAAACTAACACAACACTGTAAATCAGCTATACTCCAATAAAATAATACCCTCATGGCCCTGCCTTCCTTCCTTTCAGGTATTTACACGAAAATCAGCTTCAAGGGAGGCCCTCTTGAAGGTGTGCACCAACCTACGCTTCGGCCACTCTCTCTCAAAGATACGTCCACCTGCCATCTCTAGTTTACATTTTCTCCTGTGCGCTCACTGCTTTCCCACATACCCACCTGTTTTATGCACCGTCTTCCTCCCCCACCACAAGCCTAAGGTCCTTTCAGAAGGCACTTCCGTTTGCTTGGTTTATTGCCTTTTCCACAGCATCTAGTACAGCATTTTGCACATAGTACGTTGTCAACAGGTACTTGCCGAAGCGAATGAAAAATGGAAAAGGCCCCTCCTTTTCTCTTCGTTTACACTTACACCAAATTGGAAGTACGGTCAGATGTGGGTACTGACACTATGCCTACCTGGTCCCACTGGCAACACACCATCTGTCTTCTGGGCGTGGCCACTTTATTTTTGATGAAATTCTGTTGGCTTTTAAAATCTAGGCTCTATTCTCCAAAGAAAACTTTGAGTACTGTGTGTGATGGGAATTACTCCAGCCTTGGAATTTCTGTACCTTTTATTAACCATGCACATAGACTTGGCATGTTCCATAGAAGTATGTACCAAAGTATTGTACAATTTAAACCTCTATCATCTAATCGCACCAGGAGAGAGTTTGTTCTGCACCAGCGTAACGTGGGTCCCCTTTTTTCTAGTCTTCAAAAACAACTAAATTGCCTGGATCTTCCCCTGAGACTCCTCCACAGCCAGCGCAGTCCTGGCTCGTGGCATCTACATTCCATGAAGACAACGAGAAGGACATAACCTCTGCAGGCTTCAGCTTAGAAGCCTCACAGCACCTCCTCTGCTCGTTCTTTGGGTCCCAGCAAGACACAGGCTCAGCTCAGATCCAAGGAGGTGGAGGAACAGACTCCCTCTTGAATGGGACATGGTGTGTAGGGATCAGAGGAAGTTCTGGTCACATTTGGCAATCTATGACTGTCTGCCATCTGTCCTAAAGTATTTCTGTTACGTCTGTCTGCACAATGTTCACATCAGCCCAGAGACCCAATAAGTCCCGTCCCAACTGCAGCATTCGGCTAAGGTGGGGATCTCCGTCCTGCATCAGGTTCGCACGTGGATGAAGCTCCCCGGTGCAGCTCCTAGGATATATCCCATAGTGATCCAGAGACCGTGAACCGAAAGGACAAGTCATCAGCTCTCCACACGTGTACAAGGGGGAGCTGGGGAAAGGAAAACTCGAGCAGACACTCACGCTCAAAGTAGGGAGGAAAGAGGCCCAGAGCTGTCGTGAGCCTGTGGAGTCCTGAAATGCAGCCCAGACAGGGGCCCAGGGCCCGCTTCTCTGGGGCAGGAGTGTTCCTTGAACGTGCCTGGCTCTGCTCCCTGGGAGGGGTTCCCTAATTCACTGTTCCCCTGTGTTCTTTGGCTTCAGCCTCTGAGATGTCCTCCTTGCCTAAACAATAATCATCATCATCATCTACGTTTGCATCTGCAGAGTTTTCTCAGTCACTTCCTGCCCACAGAAATTCCAGTCTCTGGAGACTTCTTTTCATTTGTAAGTGCTTCTACCCATTCAGTTCAAGCAATTAGAACTTTCACCAATACACTTCTCTTTATTGTTTCTGAGTTTCTTTTGAATCTTACTGGGGTTGACTCTATGCCCCAAAGACCACACCCATAATTCTTTTCAAGACTAATCCCTCCTATTTGAGGCTATGGCAGGGTGGCACCTTTAAGATTCTTAGAAGCCTTTTGTCTAGATTAGCAGGCCTGACTGTCACAGACTTAAGTCTCTGTAGGACAATGCTTCACAAAGTAAGGTCTCCTGACCAGCAGCATCACTTAGAACTTGCTGGAAATGCGATGTGTGGACCCCACCTTAAAACGCCTAGTTCAGAATCCTCAAGAGAGAGGAGGGACCCTGTATTTTCACAAGCCCTCCAGACAATGTTGACGCATGGTAGAGTTCAAGACCCACTGTTGTACATGAGGGTCTTACAGCCACACCTTGGCCTTGATCGTTATCCAGAGACCACGTCTTACGATGAGAATCATTTGCAGACTAGAGAAACTGGGGATGAAAAACAGTTTTCATCATTTCCCAATTCAGCAAGTATTAGAGACACTGTGTTTCCTCTAAACCCTCTTTGCAAGCTGAAAAATTTCCTCTTAGTGTGTCTCTTTCACGCAGTTAACGTATCACATGCGACTACAAGAACTTAACCAATCTTTCCAACATTCTGCCTGGAGACCTCCATAACCAGATCCACCCGTTTTATTAGGGACGTTTTCTACCACCCAAGTTCTCTCAGGACACGACTGTGCTACAATTAAATGACACGCGCTGGAGCTGGGATCCGGACGGCAGAGCAGGAAGACCCTGAGCTCACCCCCTCCCGTGGGCACGCCAAAACTGCAGATACGTACAGAGCAACTATCTCTGAGGACGACCTGAACACTAGCAGAAAACATTTTCCTCAACTAAAGATACAAAGAAGGAGCCACCACGAGGTGGGTGGGAGGAGTGGAAATGCAGTGGAGTCAGGACTCACACCCCCAGCATGGCAACTCACAAGCACGAGGTATATCACAACCACAGAGATCTTCCCCAAGGAACGAGGGGTCTAGACCCCACATCAGGCTCCCCTGCACCAGGAAGGTGAACCCCCAAAATGTCAGGATTTGAAAATAGCAGAATTTATGTGCAGGAGACCTGGGGGGCTGTAGGAAACGAAGACTCCACGCTTAAAGGCGGTGCACAAAATCTCACACACTCTGTGTCCCAGCCCAGAGGCAGCAGTTTGAAAGGTGCCCGTGTCAGACCCACTTACTGATCCTGGGGAGCTACCTGGAGAGGCAAGAGGAAGCTGGGACTCCCCCTCAAGGTCACAGACACCCACTGCAGCCCTTTTCAGGATCTCCATCTACAGCGTTGACACAGGGGCTGGCCCCACCCACCAGCATTCCCATAGCAACCAGACGAGGGAGGGCTTCTGAGACAGCCAAGCCAGGAGCCACCCCCACCAGTGTGCCTGCAGCAGTGACCCCACCACAACAGAAGGGAGGATGCAGCCCCGGTAGGAAGACCCTGGAGCATCCAGCTCTGGTGGCCAAAGGGAGGCATGCTGCTGGACCCCAGAGAACATCTCCTACGTAAGGTCACTTCTCCAAGATCGGGAGACATACAGACCTACCAAATAAACAGAAATAAACACAGAGAATTAGGCAAGATGAGGACACGTGGGAATATGTTCCACATGGAAGAACAACCAAACCTCAGAAAAAGAACTAGATGAAAAGGAGATAAGCAATCTACCCAATAAATAATTCAAGATAATATCATAAAGGTGCTTACTCACTTCAGGAAAAGAATGGGTGAACACGTGAAACGTTCCCCAGGATAGAGTACATGCTAGGTAACAAAACAAGTCTCAGGAAACGTAAGGAAATTGAAATCATATCAACCATCTTTACTAACCACAACTGTACGAAACTAGAAGTCAATTACAAGAAGAAAACTGAAGATAATACAAACACAGGATGTCTAAACAATATGCTACTAAATAACCAATTGATCACTGAAGAAATCAAAAGGAAAATCAAAAAATACCTTGAGACAAGTGAAAATGGAAACACAACATTCCAAACTCTACAGGCTTCAGCAAAAGCTGTTCTAAGAAGGAAGTTTATATCGATACAAGCCTACCTCAGGAAACAAGAAAAATTTCAAATAAGCAGTCTAACCTTACACCTAAAGGAACTAGAAAAAAAAAGCCCAAACTTAGTAGAAGGTAGGAAATTATGAAGAGCAAAAATAAATGAAATACAGATCTAAAAAGCAATAGAGGGTTTCCCTGGTGGCGCAGTGGTTGAGAGTCCGCCTGCCAATGCAGGGGACACAGGTTCGTGCCCCGGTCCGGGAAGATCCCACATGCCGCGGAGCAGCTAGGCCCGTGAGCCATGGTCACTGAGCCTGCGCGTCCGGAGCCTGTGCTCCGCAACAGGAGAGGCCACAACAGTGAAAGGCCCGCGTACTGCAAAAAAATAAATAAATAAATAAAAAGCAATAGAAAAGATCAATGAAACTAAGAGCTGGTTCTTTAAAGAGATAAATAAAATTGATAAATCCTTAGCCAGATTCATTAAGAAAAATAGAGAGAGTGCTCAAATAAATATAATCAGAAATGAAAGAGGAGAAGTTACAAGCAACACCACAGAAATACAAAGGATCGTAAGAGCTCACTGATAACAAGTATATACCAATAAATTGGACAACCTAGAAGAAATGGATAAATTCCTAGAAACGTACAATCTCCCAAGTCTGAATCAGGAAGAAACAAAATCAGAACAGACCAATTACTAGTAGTGAAATTGAATCAGGAATCAAAACACTCCCAGCAAAAAAAAAACGTCCAGGACCAGACAACTTCACAGGTGAATCTGTCAGATCTTCAAAGAAGAGCTAAAACCTGTTCTCCTCAAATTATTTCAAAAAGTCTAAGAGGAATGATCGTTCAGATTTGGGCTATGAGGCCAGTATTATCTTGATACCAAAACCGGATAAAGACACTACGGAAAAGAAAATTAGAGATCAATATCCTTGATAAACATAAATTCAAACATTAAAAAAAAAAACTGAAATCAACAATACATTAAAAGAATCATATACCATGATCAAGTGGGATTTATCCCAGGTTCAAGAATGGTTCAGTAGCTGCAGAACACTCAATATATGTCATCACATTAACAAAATGAAAGAGGAACATTATATGCTCATCTCAAAAAGCATTTGAAAAAACCCAGCATCCACGTATGATAAAAACTCTCAACAAAGGAGCTACAATATATAGAGCGAACATGCTTCAACATTATAAAGGCCACACATGACAAACCTACAGCCGACATTACACGCAAAGGTGAAAAATTAATATACAGAAAGCTTGCATTTCTCTACACTAACAACAAACTATGGTAAAAGAGAAGTGAAGGAAAAAATCCCATTTACAACTGCATCAAAAAGAATAAAATACCTAGGAATAAATTTAACTAAGGAAGTAAAAGTTTTAGAGGTTTTCAATTAAAAAGATATAACAAATAATATATAAAATATAAGATAATATGACAAAATTATATATTTCACTAATATGTAAAAAATATCTGATTTGATAATATGAAACATTAAAGGAAAAGAATATTAACATAAAATGAATGTTAATAAAAATCATTTAAAATTAAAAGATAATACCACAAATATTTACTATTTTAAAGTTATTCTTAGAATAGACAAAAAAAAACCCTCATTTTTCTGTAGTTTTGACCTTGTTTCATGACAAATATTCCAGAAGAAAAAGAAAGCATTTCTTTTGTTTTATTTATTTCTTTTTAAAGATGAAGATATTTTTGTCTACTTGCCCTCATGTGGGTTTGCCATTGGAATTGACATTGCGCTGCTAATTCAGATTTTAGATCAGTTTCTGTTGTCACATTGCAGTATTCCTCATCAGTCCCACCTTCTCTTTGCATTTCTTCTGTTAAAGAACAAAAGCCTTTCCAGGTAGTCTAGCACTGGAAAAATACCAGCAAACTCGGGTTGCATTTGAATAATACAACATCTGGTCCCCTAGCAAAGTTAGCAGCACAGATTCAGGAGCTGAAAATGCCAATTTAAGGACTCATTTGGCTTTCAATACTCAATTCTTGGAATATCACTCATAGCATAAAACATACTCTGCATATAAACTTATTACCACTTGTTTTGTTTGTAAGAACGAGTTGCCACCAGTGGCAGACCGGGCTTTGCACGTGTCAACACTCACAAGCGATCCGCACAGATCAGAGCCTGGTTGCCTCTGTTCCTGAAGTATGGACCTTAACCTTCAACCCCACCTCAGCTGCTGACTTTGTGTCAGTGGATTCTTTAGACCAACTAATTAATTAGCCCCTGCATTGATGGTTAACTTTTAATTCTCATAGAAGACTTATACTACTCTCTCCCACTTCCCCCATTTCTTGATTTTTTTTTCCAAGAACTTGGGATTCTGAAAAAAACATGAATTCCCTGAGAAATACTAGGAGGAAATTTCCTCTCAGAAACACTACATTCACTTTACCATATGTCGTTCTATAAAAAACTTGACTTTGTGCTTTAAAACAATTACCTGGATGAGAGGTTTCTTCTTCTTTGTAATGAATTACCCATAGGAGCCTATTCAGGAGTAATGTGAAAACCTGTGCTCTTTTGGGTGAGATTGAATACCTGTTATGTCTGGTATTCTATCTTCTCTCCAAGCTGGGCCTTGCTTTGCTGCGATGGAGTCGATTTTAGGCCTCAAAATAATCTTAAATTACTCAGATATCTGCAAAGGTTCTGTCCGATATTTTATGTTCACATTTTGTTAGCTCTCATGTTCTGAAAACAGATATTTGCCAGTTGGGAAATCTAGCTTCAGTGTCACCAGTGGGTAAACGCTAGAGCTGAATATATCTAATCTCTTTTATCAACACTTAAACAAAGAGTCTCAAACACTCCATTTAAGTCATCACGGAAACATGATTTTTGTACCTGTCCAAGGAGAGAATCTTGCAATGTTTGCTTGTTTGTTTTGACTTAAAATAATCCTTTGATATTTTTCCTTTTCTTTCCTTTTTGTGCTCTTTCACCCCATGTTGTTAGTGACTATCTTACCAAGATATCTTCAGGGATTCTTAGAGTTTGTGTCACTGGGAATTCTCCCAAATCCGATCAGTGTGGGCTATATTTCCCTACATTACACAATGTGACACTTTGAGTTATGTAGACACCTACTTGCCCGGGAGCTTGTTCTGACAACCTTCCAGTTTCTAGATCCCAGGAAATTTAGATGCTTCTCCTGATTCTTGTTGCCGAGAACAGCCAAAGGCCAGGAGCAGTGTCTCCTTTATGAGTTGTTCCTGGAGAAAGCACAAAGGAGCAACCCTCTGGATACAAGGAAGGTCAAAACTCAAAGTGTCCTTAGATCTCTGCTTGCTCAAAAGAGCCTTTGAATAGCTTGGTGCAAATGATTATTAAGTCTCTTTGTTCGTGGTGATGTTGGCAATGTTGGAGGGTGGCAGTGGGGTCCCTACAGCTCCAGAAAGGATGCAGAATAGCTGGCACTACCAAGGACCACAAATTCTACAATACTTTAAGTCTCTCTAAATGTCCACCAACCCCAATCCACAAAGCTACCCACACCCTCACTGACCACAAGTGTCTGCTCTTAATCTGCAGTTGTCTGTATCCGGAATCTGGGCCAGTGCTTACCTCTGCAAGTGGGGATAAGTATGCAGACTTGCCCTGTAGTGTCTGCAGGAAGAGTCAAGCTCTGTCCCTGACACTCCAGCCTACTCTGATACCCTAACATTCCATCCTGCCCTGCCCAGTGCCAGCAGCCTCTGAAGAGGCCATTGGGTTGCTACATTCGCTTTATCGTCTTCCTGGTTATTGATTTCCACTTCTCCCTGGAGTGCTATAGGTTGGGTCGTCCTCAGCTTCAGTCTCAGAAGTCCTGTCACCATCTGATCTCAGGCAGCAGCAGCTACTCAGCGACAGTGCCTCAGGCTCCATCACTCCGTGTGGTCAAGCCCTACCCTGCGTCTCTAGCCTCAATTCAACAGGTCCAATTCTCATTTAAAACAAACACGGTAACCTAGGGGCAGGACAGGAATAAAGATGCAGACGTAGAGAATGGACTTGAGGACACGGGGAGGGGGAAGGGTAAGCTGGGACGAAGTGAGAGAGAGGCATGGACATATATACACTACCAAATGTAAAACAGATAGCTAGTGGGAAGCAGCCGCACAGCACAGGGAGATCAGCTCGGTGCTTTGTGACCACCTAGAGGGGTGGGATAGGGATGGGGGAGGGGGGAGAGGCAAGAGGGAGGGGATATGGGGATATATGTCTACATATAGCTGATTCACTTTGTTATACAGCAGAAACTAACCAATACTGTAAAGCAATTATACTCCAATAAAGATGTTATAAAGTAAATAAAAAAAATAAAATGAACACGGTAAATTCCAATTAAAGGTCCTAATTTGAACTGTGGGTAGAATACATATGCTATTAGCATAATGAAAAAAAACAAATGTAGCATAAGCAAAACATGGCCCCATATGATGCAAGTAATCAGTGATTCTCTGATATTCCCATGATTCTATAGCTCATAAGATCATATGATATTCCCATGATCCTATAACTCATAAGATCATATGATATTCCCATGATTCTATAGCTCATAAGATCATATGATATTCCTATGATTCTATAGCTCATAAGATGATATGATATTCCCATGATTCTATAGCTCATAAGATGATATGATATTCCCATGATTCTATAGCTCATAAGATCATATGATATTCTTATGATTCTATGATGACAAACTCTGTGAATAGGATTCAGGGCAGAAGGCTCACTAAAATAATTACAAGATGTATTTTATAAAAATAACGTAGAATAAGTGCTGGTACATATAAAGAAGATACATAACTTTTAAAATCAAATTCTTAAATGCATTTTCGTTTGGATTTTCTTCTCCAAACCGTTCTCAAAGATTAGAAGTTTAATATCAACACCACCATCTTCTGGAAGTTGGAAAGGTAATAGCCACTACTAATACCAATCTGTACTCTTCTCTAAATTTATTTAAATTTGGAATTAAGCCTGAATTACACACTCCAAGTCCTCAGGTATCATAGCTGCTTCCAGGCCAGCGGGAAGTCTCTACAGCCTGAAGTCTGCCACTATGCCATCTCACGACCCACTTTTTGACTAGAAAATGTAGGTGACCAGATGCAATGGGTACATTCCCCAATGACTATTGGGAAGCAACATAATATCTTTACCTTATATGCTGTTCACATCCAACATAACGTCTACTTCACTATCCATGCTCGGTTTTAGATAAGAGACCTGAAAAATAATCATAATAGGGCTTCCCTGATGGCGCAGTGGTTAAGAATCCACCTGCCAATGCCAGGGACACACGTTCGATCCCTGGTCCAGGAAGATCCTACATGCCGCAGAGCAACTAAGCCAATGCACCACAGCTACTGAGCCCACACTCTAGAGCCTGTGAGCCACAACTACTGAGCCCACGTGCCACAACTACTGAGCCCGCATGCCACAACTACTGATCCCACACACCTAGAGACCGTGCTCCGCCACAAGAGAAGCCACCGCAGTGAGAAGTCCACGCACCACAACAAAGAGTGGCCCCCGCTCGCCGCAACTAGAGAAAGCCCGTGCACAGCAACGAAGACCCAATGCAGCCAAAAATAAATAAATAAAAATAATCATAATAATCAAAAACCTTAACCTACCCTAAGGACTGATAAATGCAAGAACTTTTAGGACAAAGTAGCACAAGGCATACGACTTGAAAATCAGCTTATTTTATTTCTTGCCTTGTTGATAAAATGAAGTGGCTCTCTTATTATGCATTTTTTTTTTATCATTCATCTTGTTTTGGTGTTCTGTGGAGTCAGTATTCAAAGAACCAGGATTCTCTTTTCTCTCCTGTGGGGAGAGCATAAAAACCGGGGTGATGTGCTTTAAATAAACGGGAGCTTGGGAATAACCATGACACTGGCCCACCCTTGCAAAAGTTGTCTGCCTAAGTCAGGAAATGGGATGAATATTTTTAAATGTGTCATTAAAAGCCCACATGTAAATAATTTCAACAACTATATGGTACATGTGCCTGGGCTGATTGAAGAAAACAGCAGACACTTGTCACTCAGTCATGCACCAGCATAAGAAGTAACCTTCACCACCCCCAGTATCAAACACACACAAACACACACACAGGCACATGCACGCATGAATGGCCGGTTAGTCAAGACGGGACATTCACGCCTCCCCGCTCCCTATTAGCAATTTTGTTCCTCTGTGTCTGCCTTATTTGCACTTGACTCAGAACAGCAGGGGTCTGCAAACAGCATGTCCAGCCTCTTTGCCCTGATGGACCCACTGAAGTACAGAGAGGTTCATTGTTGCACGACTAGGATAAAACTAGGTCTTTTTAAAATCTAAGCTACACAGATGTAGAAAACAAACTTAGGTTACCAGGGGGTTAGGGGGTGGGAGGGATAAATTGGGAGATTGGGATTGACATATACACACTACTGTGTATAAAATCGGTAACTAATAAGGACCTACCGCATAGCACAGGGAACTACTCGGTACTCTCTAAGAAAAGAAAAACTCTCGGTACTCTCTAAGAAAAGAATCTTAAAAAGAGGGGATATATGTACATGTATCACTCATTCATTTTGCTGAACACCTGAAACTAACACAACATTGTAAGTCAACTATACTCCAATAAAATTTTTAAAATAAATAAATTTAATTTATTTTTTAAAAATAAAAATAAAAAGCTAACCTAACCGTGTTTAACTCTAACCTTGCTTAAAATCCTTCACTGGTTACCTGTTAATTTTCTAAAATTCCAAATCCATGGCCAACCTCTCCAACCTCATTTTACTCAACACTTTCCTGAATTCTCTATGTCTGGCCATAGGAGTATTTATTTTCTATGCCTCAGATGCACTCTCATTCCAAAACGCCTTTCATGTGTTGTTTTCTCGGCCTGGATTACTCTCCTTACGTCTTTGACCGCATAATATTTACTCACCTGTAGGTCTCTACCTAAATGTTATTCCCTTAATAGAGCCTTCCCTGTGCCCTTGGTGAGAGTCATGTTCCCCTGCTATAAGCTCTTTGACCCACACTGTCCCCCTATTGTGTTAAGACTCATCACACTTGTAATTATTTGTCCCATGTGTGTCCTTCCTGCTGGACCGTTAACAATTGGAAGGCAGGGATGACTTTTGTCTCAAGATAACTGTATCTTCAGTTTCATGGGGCAGTACATAGACATACTACATATTCAATTAAAAGTGGATTATTTATTCTTTATTGGTTAATCAAGGTGTCTTGCTTGCAATGACTGTTTCTGAATTATGTCGCACTGCTTCTTCAATATAAAATACATTTTACAAGTACCCAACTCTGGAAATGTTTCCTGCTTGTTGCAACTAAAGATGCTCTGAGATGTTTCCTTCAGTGATGACAGTTACCGTACCTAGTGGGAGAAGCCAGGGATTTGAAAGGCAAGCAGTAACGCAGGGTCTCACTGTGTCAGTGTAAGAGTTTTCCCCTTTGCATTCTCCCATTCATGGTGGGGATCGAGGCAAATTTTGATGGTGTCTTACAGGGCTCTCTCTCCTCATTTCTAAGTCAAATCCTACAAAAAGGCAAAATCTGCGCAGTTACATTGCTTAATTACTATTTAGAAAAGGTTCTCTAGGCTCCTGAGCTCATTAGCTCTCAATTAAAGCAAATTTCTCATTTGTTTCTATTATTTTTCATAGTATTTTCTTTGCAGATTAGTAGCCTACATTATTCCCAACAAAGGGTCTGCCTGCCGTTTACTCTGCTGCTAACATCGCGAAGCAGAGGCAGCTGCCGATCAGCGCCCTTGTACCCCTGAGCTGCCTCACACACTGGCTCAAAAGGCACTAACTGCGGTGGCTAAGTTACCAGCGATTCTGGATGCCCCCTGAAACGTAGAAGGTGCTCAGCGTCCAGGAAAAAATTTAGATCATATCTACTCTCATCGGCATTCCTCTGGCTTTTACACATTTAAGTATTCGTGTTCAAATGACCTGATGCTCTGATGCATTGAAGTTTTGTACTCTCATAACCAGCTGGGGGAAAATACACTCCCAAGTAACTTATATTTGCAAAAAGCCTTAAAAAGGTTGACATTATCCTAAAAGTTTGGCTCATTCATTTATGGTCACTGGACAGGGAAGCGGCCCACTGAAGCACACGGGACGGCTCATGGTAGGAACAAAAGTGATGAAGGGGTGACTTGGGATGTGATGAGTGAAGAGAAAATTCACCAGGAATGATCGTCACTGCTGTCGTCATCACTACTGTTATCCCCCCATCAGGACACCCAAGGCTGAAAGCTTCCACAGCCAGACCCACACTAGCGACTGTCTCCACACCCGTCCCTAGGGACTGTCTCCACACCCTGTCCCTAGGGACTGTCTCCACACCCTGTCCCTAGCGACTGTCTCCACACCCGCCCCTGACATTGTCATAAAGGCCCAAGACTCCATATGGCCAAGGGACATTTTAATTTTTTCAATTACACAATATTCCACATATTAATTGAACTGTTTTATATTTTATTAATTTATATTTTTCTAAATTTATATATTATATTTTTCTTAATTTATAGTATGTATATATATATATATATTTATATATATCCTCAGTTGTTTACAAGTGATTGTACCTGATTTTTCTGGGCACTGAGTTCCGTTTGGCTTAATTTTTTTTTACATAAAGATGTGCATTTTATTTTATTTATTTTTTTGGCCGTGCTGCAACACTTGCGGGATCTCAGTTCCCCGACCAGGGATGGAACCCAGGCCCTCATCGGTGAAAGCGCAGAGCCCTAACCACTGGCCTGCCAGGGAATTCCCCGTTTGGCTTAATTTTTATTGATGCACAAATATCGTATCCCAGATTGTTCTGAAATGCGTGCTCGTTAATTAGCATTATCATATGCAGTGTAGTTAAAACTGAACAGAGAGACAGAGAGAATAGAGTTCCGTCCGCAACAGGAATGACGTGGCATGAAATAAAAATCAAGTAGACCCACGCTGGGAATCAGCACAAGCCTGTCCTCACTTTCCTGTCACACCGGGGAGCCAGGCCTCAAGCTGCGTTATTCAGACATGAAAAGGAAGATCATTAGGTTCTTAAAGGACTGATTTCATTTTAAAATCAGGTTCGGATTGTAGCTCAGCCCAACCAAGAACAACCCAGTGGGCCTCATTCTGACACATCCCTGGGCGCTCCCAGTTACGCTCCTGTGCCTGAAACGCTCGGTGATTTCAAAAGCCCTGAGCCGCCCTGGGCAAGCGCACAGGGAAGATGGAAACTGGGTCACATGACTTCTAGAAAATATTAGAAAATTCTGGTGGTTTTCAGCCAGAAGACAAAGTTTCCAGGGGAGCAAAATCTCTTTGATTAAAAGTGTGAAAAGTAAAACTCACACCAACAGACATCAGGACATTATCCTCTGGGACTGTCAAAACTAGATAAATACCAGAGTTAATAGCTCTGTAATATTTTGAACTGGTCCATTCATATCTTCTCTCATTGGTTAACCCCGCACGCTTATCCCCGACAGAGGGCTCAGAATTCAGGCTGAGATGGCTCATCTACTGGTGCACAGCGTCAATGCTGACCCTGACTGGACTAAGTGAACGCGGTCGCCAGGCTTGCGTTCACTCAGCCAGGGTCTGCTCTGCACCCATTCATGTGCCGAATGAAGGGAAGAGCTCTGAAGCGGAGGGGATCTTCATTGTTTCCTGAAGATAATGCTGGAAGCCAATTTTTGACATGGTATTTCTAGAGGTTTCCCTGGCTTATTTCATCATTCTTGTCATAGAGTATCAAGGGGAGAGAAACTTTTGGTCAAAAGTGCCTTTACCCATTTTCCTGCCTGAGTTGATTGAAAGTTGCATCACTCTCTTACTGCTGTGCGAGAGAGAAGACCTGGATTAACTGAGAGAGAAAATTTGCTTACCTTACCTTTGTTTTCTCAGTTAAGGTTTATCTGGGGGATATTACAGAGATATAATGACTCACCACAAACTGAAGTATTGCATTTAATGAGAATGAATGAGCACCTTGATTTCTATACAGTTGAAGGAGAAAAACAGCTCCAATACAATAAAACGTTCTCCAAAATGAATTTTTATGATTCTTTCCAGAGATTTATGACCGCTGGAACACAACTTCTAAGATAAACTCTACACCAAAGATATGAACAAAAACAAACAAAAAATCCTATAAAAATTTACCAGGGTCATTTTGGTTGCAAATGACTGAAGACCACAGCCCAGTTTCCTCAGGCATAAAGGCAGCATCAGCTCACGTAACCGCAGAGTCTGGAGGGGACGTCAGGGCACAGCCCAACGCTCCCCTCTCCTCTGGGGTCGGCTCAGTTTCTCCTCTGGTTGTTGCAGATTCTGAGATAGAAGCTCTAGACCTTACATCCACCCAAGTTCACGTCCAAGGCAGGAAAGAGTCCTTTTCAGAAATCTCTAGGTCTTACGTACGTCTGGCTCACATACCTCTCCCCACACGAGTCCCTGTGGTCAGGGGACTGCACTGTCCAGGGTCCTGTGCTCCACCCTTAGATCCTGGCTAAGACGCTTCGCTAAAGCCACATGGTCTGTGAGTGGAAGACCAGGTACCTTTCCATGGGAAAAGGAAGGCTCTGTTAACGGAAAGAGCAAATGCCTTTTTGTGGGAAATAAAACAGACGCTCACAAAAAAAAACACTTTTTCCCTTCTTTGCAGAATTTGGAACACAAATTAAGAGGAAATCTAACCGTACCCACTGCTCCAATACCCAGAAGCATATTCCATTAATATTTTGAAGTATTTTTTTACAGATACCTTTTTTTTTCCTCCACATAACCTCGTCTGTTCTATTTTTAACCAACGGACTTTTTTTTTTTTTTTTTACAAACTTATGATCAAAATCCATACGTTCTTGGAAAATGTACATTTCCTTTATTTAACATTATTCTGTGAAGGCCTTTGGGAGAATCAACGTAGTCTTTATGTTAATTCTTCCTGAGCAAAATTTATATCAGATAATCTGATCGTTAAGCCCATTCTGCCCTTAGGACAAAGTAAGTTGGGTGTGAAGAGGTGCAGAGGTGCCGCTTTGATAATAGTATATATTTAATATAATTGGGAGCACACTCTTGAAATACGCGCCCGCCCGGACACGTATATTATGTTCATTTTTGTATGTGTCTCTGGACAATAGTGAACAGCATCGATCTTAATAGAACCTTGTATCCCTTTGTCTGGACATATTCCATATTTCACTTGGCTGATTTCTACTCTGGTACTACAAATATTACAATTTTAACAATTCTATAGAAAACATAACCTCAATTAATATTCTTGCATATAAATCTATCTTTGCATCTCTAATCATTTCCTTAGGATAAATACTTCAAAGCAGAATTACTGGGTAGGACGATCGAAAATGTTGTAGGGCTTTTGATACGTATTTGCCAAAATGCCCTCCAGAAAGATGGGTCCATTTACATTCACAATCCCACTCTTGCTCACGCTCGGTGTTAAAATTGTGTTATTTTAAATTTCGTTAAGAAATTCAAAGAGCCCCAGTATTTCAATAAACTCTGCTTCCAGCACATCTGCTGATTAACACTATACAGCCGTGGAATATGTTTGTTTCCTGATACGTCAAATTTGAATGAACGCCTGTGCTCAGCTCACCTCTACCACCTCCCTCCCCACACCTTCTCACGATTTTTATATTATTTATATATTATTCCATTATTGTAAAAATATTATATTATTTTATATTCTATTTATCTGATCTCCATATAATTTGATCTTCTAAAGCTAAGAGTTTTAGTTTTAGCCGTTGGAGTTTTCTTAAATTGGGGCAGAATCCTTCACTTCTCCACACAGTAAGATAGACATGTGTTCACAGTACCTCTGCTCCCCTCCCTCCCGTATCCAGTCCCTTCACCTCCGGCCCATCGGTCAGTACGTGGCTCCAAGCCACTGTGACATTGACGATTGATATTTAAGGTCTCGCTTCATCCACAGCAGGGCTTCTCCACCTCAGCACGACTGACACTCGGATCACAGCATCCTTGTCGTAGGGTCTGTGTGGTCCCTGGAGGGCATCCCTGGCCTCTGTCCACCAGACGCTGCCACTCACCCTCCCCGTGTGACGATCCAGCGTGTCTCCCAACTTGGGTCATTGTCCCCCGTGGGGGGCTTCACCCCGGGGTGGGGGGAGAACCGGGGGCTCCCAGGAAACCCCCAGTAGGGCTGTCCACGCTGCTGTTTTGACTTCCTGAGAAGAGCAGTGCGATTCCAAGCAGGGCTGCCGCAGTTGTGTTCGGGGGCAGGTACAGGTGACAGGGGTGCAGCCAGGGCTGAGCGGGGGCCCCTCTGCTCGGCCCTTTTCCTTCCTGAGAAAAACTGACCACTTTTTCCCCCAGGCCTGTGTGGATTCTTACCATCTCCCTGCTCTCAAGGGACACCCCACCCCCAGAGCCAGAAAGGGGGTCCTCACATATTTAAGTTCCCCTCTAAATCTAGCTGCACCATTTCTTTCCTAACGTTTCGTAGTTTCCTTGCGGATTCAAGTCCTACCTTGTGCATTTTGAATAACTGAAGCACACTCCTGGAAAATGTTTTCAGGTTACTCTGAACTCACAGCTCATCGCTGGTGAATTCTCTGTGTCTAATTTTTGCTCTTACTTTAGACTCCGAACTTATGCCCAAGGTGCCTCATTTTCCGCAGGAGTTTTGCTGGGGGCTGGTGGTGGAGCCTTCGGCGCGGGGCAGCTGTGCCTCTCGCCAGGCGCTGTGAACGGCACCAGTCTCCCAAATCAAGTATTTATGGCTGGTTTCTTAGCGCATGATTTTCTCACCATGTAACAAAGTCAAGCTTGGATCCCAAACTTCGGCAGAGCCCACATTTGGGAATCTTACTACTGGAGCTCTTTCCACGCCCGTGGTCCAAGGCAGATGGCGTGCTGTATGGGACATCGCTGGTGTGGTGAACACAATTTTATTTTCGTTTCCATTCATTTATAAATACCTCTTTTCAGCTCCCTTATTCAAGGACCCTGGTTCTACTTCACACGGAGCACAGGGAATGCAGCCCTCATGCCTCTGTAGAACGGACGTGAAAACCCTACCTGGAGATGTAGACCAACTTCCAGTCCTTCGGGTTAATGGCCGGTCCACTCCTTCTCAGGCACCTAGAGGCTTCCCTTTCTTACCTTTAAGCTCAGCTATGCATTTTCTTTTATTTTGTATTATTTTTGCTATTGCTGTGACTTAGCTCCTGTCTGTGTTTAGAATGAAGGTAAGAGGCAGCATTGCACATCGGTCTCGTCTGCCATCAGGACCCAGTGCTCTGCTTGCATGTGGGGAAGAGCACACCCCCGGCACATGGAGACCAGGTGCGCAAGGCAGGGCTGCACAGGCCTGAAGCAGTGAGGCAGACAAGGAACAGGTAGGTGCCCAGGGCGTCACGTGGCACAAAAATAAACCCACGCCTTTTCTTCCCTCGTAGGGCCGGAGGTCAGTGGAAATTTTTAAGCATTGGCAGTGCATGACCAGACACTTTTTTAGAAGCAAACTCTGACAGTGTGTAAGCTAACTGATGGCATGGAGTATGAACGTCTAGTGAGGTGAGCCATTCAGAAGGTGGAGGTTGGGGCCAAGCTGAGATAACGTGATATGGAAGCACATCGATGCAGCGCTAGTCACGATGGGTAGGAGACTGAATTTAGGGAGACTTCCTGAGGTCGCCTACCATGTTTGGTGATCATAGCGGATGAGAAGGGATGGGGCCGGGAGGAGACTGAGGTTGCTGTGTCATGGGCGGGAGCTGGTGGACACACAAAGCACCAGCAGGGGTGGGTGTGGTACCACACCCAGAAACGCACGTCTTGTGCTCCCGGGAACACGGGGCTCAAAAAGAGTCACGGCTAGAAACATAGGTTTGGGGACATAAGGCAGAAACAAGATGCAAGACGTGGGAATTCCAACAAGTACGGGGCAGGTAGAGAAGGAAGAGTGGGGAGCAGCGATGAAAGTTAACAGACACAGTGCTAGGAGGAGCACCCAGGCAGGACCAGTACCGGCAGGAAGACAGTAGAAAGAAAGGTGGTCAATTCTGCAGAAAAGTGGACAGAGGAGTACTGAAAAGATGAGGTGAGTATTTAAATGTACTGAACTATTTTATTTCTTAAAGGGGGACTATTGAAGAACATATGAGAAGGTATTAACATAAGACAAAATCTACATAGTTCTTTTGCGGAAGTGTTTATTATTTTTGTGTACTTCCTATACTTTCTATGTGGATAGAAATACGTAAAATGTCATTATTAAAATTTAATAGAAATGTAAGGTAAAAAGTCGAACTGCTGATTAGATCGGGTGATCCAAAGACATTAGCTACCTTATTAAAATTCTTTCCACATTAGCGGGAGGCAAGCATGTCAGGATGAAGGGATTTGGCTGTGCAGTAAGTAAGCAAGAGGAATAGTTATTCCTACAGAAAGTTTAGAGTGTAGACATGGTGGGATCAGAACAGTTGCTCGAGGTGGCAATAGGACTGAGGGAAGAGTTTTGAGGACGAGCCACAGATCTGTGGACTCACAGCAGAAAAACAGAGATTAGAGATTTAGGAGACAGAAGAAAGAGTTGATGAAAAATACAGGAGAAGACAGCCATTTTTCAGGTTAATAATTATAGAAAACATTTTAAATGAAGTGTTCAAATCATCGATTACTGCTCTGTAACAATTCAAATCTAGACACCAGTTTTCTTGGACACAGAAGACATTTTAAATTGAGATCTCCTATCCAAGCTCTGCAAAGGTAACCTCCAGAGAGTTCACTCTCAGAAAGTGCCTTCAGGTGTCCTGAGCGTGGGCTTCAGAGAGCACCTGACAATGTTCCCCAAATCTCAAAATGCCGGAGACAATGGTCAGGGCTCTGATGTCATCAGCAGGTGTGTTGGTTAGTAATCATTGCTTAGCAGAACCTCAGGTAAACACGGACATCGCAGATTCTAATGATCCCAGGGGAAAAGATAAGCAAAACAGATCTTCAAAACTGTCTTCAGCTGTAATTTCATCAGCATATAAATTGTATAATGAATGTGAGATACAGTCAAAGGAATCTATGTTCCATGATATAGTTTCATTAATTTCAAATTTCTTGTATATTTGCTATAAAATTTTAGACTCACTGTAATAGAATTTAGCATCCAGGGAAGATGGTCTTTACCTTTGCCTTTTTTTTTTTTTTTACATCTTTATTGGAGTATAATTGCTTTACAATGGTGTGTTAGTTTCTGCTTTATAACCAAGTGAATCAGTTATACATATACATATGTTCCCATATCTCTTCCCTCTTGTGTCTCACCTTCCCTATCCCACCCCTCCAGGCGGTCACAAAGCACCAAGCTGATCTCCCTGTGCTATGCGGCTGCTTCCCACTAGCTATCTACCTTACGTTTGGTAGTGTATATATGTCCATGCCTCTCTCTCGCTTTGTCACAGCTTACCCTTCCCCCTCCCCATATCCTCAAGTCCATTCTCTAGTAGGTCTGTGTCTTTATTCCTGTCTTACCCCTAGGTTCTTCATGACATTTTTTTTTCTTAGATTCCATATATATGTGTTAGCATACGGTATTTGTCTCTCTCTTTCTGACTTACTTCACTCTGTATGACAGACTCTAGGTCCATCCAACAAACACATGAAAGAATGCTCAACATCATTAATCATTAGAGAAATGCAAGTCAAAACTACCTTAGCCTTTTAAGCATTATCATGGAGGAACATTTTTTGAACATCAGCTGTACATGAAGTCCCTAGGTTAAGCAAGGGAAAGGTTGTGACAACAAAGAGTATCCCCCGAGGAGTTTATCTTCTAGTGAAGGAGCCCAGTGAGTGCACAGCAATGTTAATGAGCGCTAAAAGCCACCAGAGCTGAGTGTGGGCCAAGCGTGGACCTCGCTTGCTAAGATTTCAAAATGGGAATATTGTGCTAATTCTATATTTCACCTCAATAGCAAGTAGGTAATTTTATCTAGATGTAGAAGGAGGAAAAAAGTAAGAATGCATGGGCTTCCTGTAAATTTGCCAATAGTCCTTGAGTGGAAGGGCAGACACCAGGGTCACCACACGGTGCTCTGGACAGGAGGGGTCTAAATGTCAGCTGACACTTGGGGCGGTTAAGACTTGAAACCAGGGACTTGAAGTTGCGATTCGTGTCCCACGTTGCCCCTTACTCCACGGGAGTTTGGGGAAGGGATTTAATCTCTCCAAGTGACTGCGCTCCCATCTGTAAAACAGGGCTATGACTCCTGCCTCTAAAGTTATTATGAAGATTAAATAGATCATGTATTTTGAAACTGTCTTGTAAATGCAAACTTTATGTAAATATTAATTGCACATAAACATTAAAGGAAGTAATAAAGAGAAGAATGTCTTTAAATATGAATAAAGCTAAATACATCTGTAGAGAATATGTATCCTACATGAAAGCGGACTCTCTCTGTATGCTATTCAGGAATAAAATTTTCATTTCTTTAATAAAAGCCATAAAAATTATGCCCTAGGATTCCTTTCAGTCGGTGCCCCAAGAAATGATGCATGACTTTTGATTTGGTACAATTCCATATAGCAGATGGTGTTTTTAATCTTCAGCAGCATTTTACATTTTAGTTTTAGTTTATCAAGAGGTGGGGAAAGTGGGCTCTTTCCAATATGTTTTACATTTTAATAAACCTAGACACAGCCAGTAAAACGAGAAACCTTCTAGAAAAGGAAACACATTTTCTCCTGTGAGAGCAAAAAAATAAACCGCTGATTACATTGACTAGTTTTAAAAATTAACTCACAGTGCTAGAGTTAGCAACAGTTTATGATTATATAAATTATCATTATCTCTTTGCACGCCTTTTTTTCTTCACTGAAAGCCATACATTTTCAAGTTTCCAGGTATCATTTCTGCACAGAACCAATTAGTTTACTTGTATTTTAAACAAACCCCACCTCATTTGTTTAGGAAAGGTAACAATATATCAAGCCATCCAACCTTCAACAAGTCACAGTGCCTGAGAGAACAGGATTCAAACCAGGAGAAGGCAACATTGAATAAATGATGAGCAGTTGTGTGATCGAGCCACAGGCTCTTAGCTGAATTAATGGCTAACTCATTTCTGCCGTGTAACGGGCTTGCTTTTATTTCAGCGCTGACATGTAAGGGTTTGTTCCATATTACAATGGAATAATTTAAAGCATCTTAGCAAGAGTCTTTGGAATGCATACATTTGCTTTCCAGGTCATAAAACCAACACGAATAATTTAGGTCAGATTGGAAAGTCTGCAACGCACTGATCACCAGCAAAGCCATATGCGAACCCATATTTTATGGAACATACATACTTAGTGAAATAGGAACAGTATTCCATTCAGAATGAAATGAAGTGCAGTTGCTCTGTAATTAACAGGAGGAGGGGGGTGACACCACCGCTGCAATTTGGGTTTAATACTCAGCTTCCTGGCAGGGACCCTCACCCCAGGGAGAGGCCACAATTCTTTCCTTCTCCTTTTAAAGCTGCGAGGCAGGGGGCAGCGCTGTGCTCACTTTCCCACAAGTATCTTTAAACACACCTGTCGGAGGCTATTTAAAGTTCACGCCAGGTATGTTTGCCTCACGACCCCAGGGAGAGCATACAAGAAGCCCACGTGACTTCTCTCTCCAAGGGCCAATTTTGGTTTCTTCTGTAGACAGTTTTGCCAGTGCCCGGGGGTGGGAAGAAAAAGAAGAGATCATTTCACCAAGAACAACTCACTTCTGTGATTCCACAGTGAGACATGCTAAAATACTGAACCTCACCTGAGTTTGGATACAGAGCGACTAGACACATAGTCTCAGAAACTTGACTCAGAGAACCTTCCTCCGTGGTTTTGCCCCAGCAACCAAAATGTTGCCAGTGAAGTTTTAGCCCTCTGGGTAAAAACACGTGTGTATCCAGAAAGATCCCACCACATGCAAAACCTCTGAAACGATCGGGTCCCCAGAAGGGATAAGAGGAGACCTGTAACTGGCAGGTTGCCATATTATTAGACAGAGTGAGTGCACTGAAACTGTATTTATGTTTTGATTCCCAGCAATCTTCACGGCCGAGTACCAACGTCAAAACGTTTAAAATGCCATCCTACAATCTACAAGCAGGAGAAATTTGGAGGACTAGTAGGGAAATGATTTCATTAGGCTGTTTCCAGCGAAAATCAAGGGAAGAGAGAGCAGAAGAAAAATAGATGTTATCTGGGAATGCTTTTAATTGACATAGAAACAGAAGACATCACATCCAATCAGTCATCAACTCCTAGCCAAAGAATGCACTGACTGAATTATCCATCATAAGTCTATCCTCAAGGCGAGGGCACGATGCCTTACTTTGCTTCCCCATTGGATCTGACATTTAGACCCGAGTTGTTTTTACAGAGCTGCTGGACGCTAACCTGAATGGGTACTGGGTTTTCTGTGTGATTTTGCCTCAGCTCCTTTGAAACCTTTTCCTCTACCCCCCTCTAGTGAGTCAACAGCAACAAAACAGAAGGAACACAAGCAACTCCTGTTAAAACTTTAAATTGGGGAGAAGTGAACACCACGAGCCCCCAGGGTTTGCCAAAGGTCAAAGTATCTTGCAGTTTAAGCTCGTAGTTGTTTCAGTTTGGGCATTAATTCTATTTTGGTGGAGACGGTTTCCGAATACAAATCATCAGGTCTTTAAAAGTAATCTAGAAGAAGTTAGAAATTTTACCAAGCCCGTCTGTGCTGGTAGAACATCTCTGATCCAGGATCTCAGGACTCGAGAAGCTTTATGAGGCAAGAACTAGGCAGTTCACACACAGATAACACGTGTTTCAAGAACCCAGGGGGATGTGTCAGAACAGAGATGGGCTGTCGTCTACACCATCTAAATGACCAGCTACATAATCGCGTCCCCTCCTTTCTACCAAGCTCCTCGGGACCCAAGGGAACCTATGAAAACAAAGCCACAGGAGGAGAGGAAGCTGAGCTAGGAGCCAGTTAAACTCGACGAGTGGCCGTGAATTTTTGGACCTGACGCCAAGGCAAAAATAAACGTGTGGAGGTACATCAAAAGAAAACGCTTCTGCACAGCAAAGGAAGCAACCAACAAATGAAAAAGGAATCTGTGGAATGGAGAAAATAGTTGCAAACCACATATTTGATAAGGGGTTAATATCCAAAAAATAAGGAACCATACTACCCAATAGCAAAAAATCAAACAATCCAATTAAAACATGGGCAAAGGACCTGAAGAGACATTTTTCCAAAGAGGACCTACAAATGGTCAACAGGTACATGAAAAAGTGCTCAACATCACTGATCATCATGGAAATGCAAGTCACAACCACAGTGAGGGCTTCCCTGGTGGTGCAGTGGTTGAGAGTCCGCCTGCCGATGCAGGGGACGCGGGTTCGTGCCCCGGTCTGGGAAGATCCCACGTGCCGCGGAGCGGCTGGGCCCGTGAGCCATGGTCGCTGAGCCTGCGCGTCCGGAGCCTGTGCTCCGCAACGGGAGAGGCCACAGCGGTGAGAGGCCCGCGTACCGCAAAAAACACAAAAACAAAAACAAACAAACAAACAAAAACCACAATGAGACGTCACCTCATACCTGTTAGAATGTCTTTTATCAAAGAGGTAAGGGATAAATGCCGTTGAGAATGTGGAGAAAGAGAACCCTTGTGCACTATCGGTGGGAATAAACTGCACAGCCTGTATGGAAAGCAGTATGCTGGTTCCTCAAGAAATTAAAAATAGAGCTACCGTATCATCCAGCAACCCCACTTCTGGATTTATATGCAAAGGAAATGAAATCATTATCTCAAAGAGATATCTGTATTATCATGTTCATTTCAGCATTATTCACAATATCCAAGGTATATAAACAACCTAAGTGTCCACTGACCGATGAATGGATAAGGAAAATGTGATATACACATACAGTGGAACACTATTCAGCCTTAAAGGGAAAAAGTCCTGTCAACCTTTGTGATAACGGGGATGCAACTGGAGGACATTATGCTAAGTGAAATAAGCCGGACAGAAAAGTTTTGATACTGTCCAGTATCACTACCATGTGGAATCTTAAAAAAAAAAGTTGAACTCGTAGAAACAGAGAGTAAAGTGGTGGTTGCCAGGGGCTTGGGGGTGAGGGGAATAGGAAGAGGCTAGTGAAAGGGCACAAACTTTCAGTTATAAGTTGAATAAGGTCTGAGGATCTCACGTATAACACGGTGACTATAGTTGATAACATCATATTGTATAACTGAAACTTGCTGAGAGGAGAACTTAAATGTTCTCACCAATAAATTAAAAAGGTAAGTATATGAGGTGATGGCTATATGGTAATAACTTGCTGGCGGAAATCCATGCAGTGTACAAGTATATTAAATAATCACGTTGGATACTTTAAACACATTATAATATTGTCTATTATACGTCAATAAATCTGGAAAACAACCCGGCTATCAACCTCGCTGTATTTAAGAGCTGCGTTCTCCCACCCCGTTCTGTGTTCTACCCTTCAGACCCAAAGTGCAAGCCCTCGTGTGTCTGAGTCCCGATCCTGTAATGCTTTAACAGGACTGGGTGGGGAGGGTGGAGAGCCCCCAAATATGTCATTTTATCCTTCCAAAATCTTGACTCGTTTTTATTTCTTATGTGGCCTCACCAGCAGAGGGCGCCCTGATACCATTTTTCTTCTCCCCCTGCAAACAAAACAATTTGAACAAGTGGCCAGAAAAATCAGAATTCACTTGATTACAAAATATAGATCATTTATCACCCTTAAAAGCAATCAGAGGTGCTTGTAAGGTCACAGAACATATGCGTGTATCCTTCTAGATACGGAGACAGGCTGTGTGTCATGCAGGACACGCTAACGGGTGGAAGGTAGTTTGTAGCTATTCCAAGGAACCCCTAGCCTGACTTGACAAACATTATTTAATATGAAATTCTTGCAAATGATGTTTCAGGACTAACATCAAAAAGCTTGCTTTTGTAAAGGGTCTGATTTCTTCGCAGGCTAAGTTAGCTGAGAATTTAGTCTTCAATCAAGTTGGAGAACCCAGGGCTATTACTTTCCTTGATTTCTCATCTAGGTTAATCAGTTAAATCATGTTATTTGCCTCCAGCCTACTTTTAATTAGTCAGTTTGAACTTTATAACTGCACAGTGTTTTCACCATGTCTCTTTGGGGGGTAAACTATTCTAAATCCATAAACTACCTTATTTCCTATACTGGTTTTTGTTTCTCAAGGCATTTAATGAGGAATAAAGACTTTACTTACCTAACCCATTTTCCCTAGGAAAACCCTGTGGTCTGTAAACGTTAATTTACTTAAAATTAAGTTTTGTGTTCTGTCTGACACTGTGTAGAAGGACACATGACAAAACCCACAGAACCGTACAACGGAAAGAGTGAGCCCCCGTGTGAATTATGGACTTCAGTTAATAATAGCACATAAATGTTGGTTGATTGGTTCTAACAAATATACCACGATAAAGGAAGATAGTAATAGGGGAAACTGAGTGATGGGAAGAGGGGTAGTTTTTCTACAGAGCTAATCTGCTCTAAAAAATAAAGTCTATGGACAGTCTTAAAGAAGAGAGAGAGGAGGGAGTGGAATAAGGCTCTAAATTTTATTCAAAATTGCTGAGGAAGTTTCTGGCACCTTTCACCAGCCAAACTCATAATCCTGGCAAAACTGTGAAGGTGGGATACAGGAGAGAACTAGAGCTTGAAGGTTTATCTGAACATTTGCAGATGGACTTTACACAGTTGCTTCATTCGAATGGACGTTCTCCGTTCAGTATGTTCTTACTACTGTCTATTTTCTGAACGGCTAGATGCTTTTCTCTGTCAAAAGTCAACTGCCTTGTCTAGACTTTGTATTTCTCACATGGGGATTATTCTCCTGTTTGTAGAGTGGCAAATTCGACAGAGGAAGTAATGAGAGAGCTTTGAAAGACCCTGCCTGTCACCCGGGAGCTCCCCTGCTCTCATCCTCGGTCGTCAGAGGAAATTGGATGAACAAATGGCATCACAAGTGAGCTGCAAAGCTGTCCTGAGACTTGCCGTACACTGTTTTCTGCAGGACACCCACGTGTATAACCAGCAGGTACAGGCAGCTTCTCCCGTAGATAAATGACAGGAACCCTTGCATGAGCTTCAGCTCCGAGACCTGGGAACACCACCAGTGCAGACTGCTCGTGAACTCATGGAAAGAGATCCGACCAGGCACTGTTCAAGGGGGAAACAAACCTGCAGAGAAACGCCAGGGAATCAGCCTTTGAGTTCCTATTTCTCAGTTAAAAAGACAGGACACGGCCATTTCCCGGACTCCATGCCTGTGGGGCATGTAAACTGTGGACCTCTTGGGGTTCTCCAGGAGCTTGTTTCAACAAGGAGAAAAACCTTTCCCAAGACGACCCCAGACTGTTAAATGGGAAAGTCTTCTGCTGAAATGAAACTGCTAGGTGGTGTTTCGGGGGCTCCGAGGAGCTCCGGTTCTTTATGTCTCAGCGCAGAAAGAATCCAATGAGAGGCGGTGATAGATAAGAAGTGATTTATTAGAATAGGATGCTGGTGAGGCTTACAAGGGGCAGGTGAGAAGGTGTCGTACCCCAAGAACTTAGCCGGCTACAGTTTCATAATCAAAGGAAAAGCAGGGAAGGGGTGAAGATGACTTTCTTCCTCATTCTTGAGTAGGCATCACGCTTCCATCACCAGCTCCTCCTTCAGGTTGGGTAGGGGAGTTTTCTTGTCCCTCCATGGTCAAGCCGGGAATGTCATGGCGCAATGGAAATGAGCAAAAAGGTGGTAACATATACTAAAGATGGTAAATCATCTCAGGTTCAGTATAATGTCACCCTTGCCTTATACTTTGGTTTTTAATGTGCCCAGAGGAGCATGTCCTAGGGGTCACTAACTTACTGAGCTCACTGGGCAGGGTGTGGGTCTCATGCCACAGCTGTTTTATCGTTTGGGGGCATGTTTCATGCTTCTGTTGCATGGTTTTGTTGCCAAGTCAGCCTGCTTGGTTTCGTGGTTAAGCAAACCTGCTTTCTTGAGTGATCAGTAACTTACAGGGGTCTCCCATGCATTTTTCTTGACTTACAATCCCCTAGTGGGATTAAGTATTTAATCACCTCCTTTGTCCCTTTACTCTGTCCCTATCAAAAACACTTGGGTCAGGACCTGTGGGTACCAGGAGCCCGTGACTCCATGCCCTGCTTTTTCTCGCTCCCCTCCTTCTTTTCCCCCTCTGTCAGTTCAATATTCTAGATTGTTAATTATCAAGAGTGGAAACTCTAACATCCCTTCCTCTGATTCTAACGCTGTGGTCTCCAGGGCTAACCCCTGCTGTTCTAACCACACCTGACTGATGGGCAGGAAGTACGGAAGCTCGGAGACCTGGAAACTGAGCTGCTTTCTGGGTGGATCCAGAGCTCAGATGGAGGATGGGTTTACTCTCCCAGTCGGGACTAGAGGAGACAGTTGAGGGTTAGGGGGAGTGTTTCATGGGGCCTGAATTCCATAATTTCTCAGCACCACACTCCCATTCTTCTCCATTTTTATTGAGTCTGGAAAATTGAAAACCAAAACACTATATCAATTTCCTCTGAAAACATTTCCAGACTTCATTGAAATCAGACCTCTTCTCAGAAAAGATGATTTCTGCCTTGTGCTCAGGTTAATTTTGAAAAACAAAATCCAATAATCATCATCTGTTTGTGCTTCGATTGTGTTATCAACCTTCCAGCTGTTTACTCAGTGGAGCTTTTAGGAGATGTAAATTTTGTTGACTTCCAACTGTAAGCTTTTCTTCCCAAAAAATGGGTTGCAAGAAAAGAGCTTTAAAGAGATAGAGAGAGAGGTCTCTGAAGCTCTGTGGTTTCTATAATAATAAACTTTATTTACTGAGCTCCCGTTATGTACCAAGCTCTATACTAAGGGCTATATGTTTATTACCTCATTGAATCCTCAAAACATTATTTGATGCAAGGTGAAGGAAATGGGGTTCAAAGGAGTCACATAATTTATCAAGGAATTAGTAGTATGGACCTGTGAATGAGCTCTTACGTATGTAAGGACCTACGTATGAGGTTCTATGTATGAATAGGGTCTTTGCATGAGATATTAAATATCATTGTTGCTGAAAAACATACTTAAGATCTTTGTACTAAAACGACGCTCGTCTGCGATCCAGGCAGTATCTTGTCTATTACAGTATTAGACTGTGAATATGGAAATGTTTTGCTGCAGCTCAGGAGACAACCAGAGCCTCAGCAGCAGGTGCAAACACACAGCTTTCATGAAGTTTCCCACTTAATGCAAAACTGGGTAGACCACAGACCACGAGATATTGCTGTGGTCTGACAGGTACCCTAGCTGCTCTCCCTGAGCAGTCTTTGAGGGCCGCTGCTAATTAAGCCTGTTTGGGGACAGTTACACTCCTGCTATGCTGTAGATGAATCTGCTTCCTTAAGGGAACATCCTCTGTGACCTCTCCCCTTCTCTCTAGCCTAGGTGTCCCCTCTCAGGTTACGCTAGGGGCTGGCAAACGTTTAAAATAAAGGGCCCGATAGCAAACATCTGAGGCCTCGTGGGCGATGGGATCTCTCTTGCAGGTTCTCACTATTCCCATCTACATATGAAAGCAGCTATAGATGGTACCTAAATCAGTGAGCACGAGTGTTTGTGATAAGACTGTGTTTACCAACACGGATAATCATCTGGATGTGGCTTGCAGGTTGTTAATTTGCCAACCCTAATTCTAATCATAATTAAAGGACCTTAAATGAATTAAAGCATATAAAACTCTTAGAACAAGGCCTGGCATACACTAAGTTCTATATGAATTAATAAAATAAAATCAAAACTTGAATACGTGCAATTTCCTAAATACGTCATGCCCTGCATGCCCCATGCGTTTGCTCCTGCATCTTCTTCCTGAAACTTTCTGTCCCCTTCTGTAGCCGGATTCCCCTGTGACCTTCAGGACTCGATTCTCCACCTCCAGGACACTGTCTTTGCTTCCCATCCCCAGTAGGAATAGACGTGCCTGCCCGTTTACCTTGTGCCTCGTGCCTGCCCCAATCACGGCGACACACGGCAGCCCAGCCCGGCACCGAGCCCCCGCAGACTGCAAGCTCACCACACGGGGACCCTGTCCTCCACCTGAGCGCCTCAGTTTCGAACGGGGGAGGCTTGCAAAAGTTTTAATCACTGAACAATGAAAATCTTCAAACGAATAAGCTAAAAGTTGTCCATAGGGCCCCAGTAACCAAATTCACAATCTAAACAAAAAATTATAAATCTCTTCTCCCAATTTTTTCCCATTCATCACAGACATGAGGAAAAGGAGGAGATGCGTACGCTAGGGAAGGACTCTGCTCCGCCTTTAACCTCCAGTAAGCTCTACAGAAGGAAATGTTTTGAGAACAGACAGTAAAGTACCCAGGAACAACAAAGTATGAATATAGTAAAGGTAAAGATTTTAAAAAGAAGAAGGAAATACCCTAGAAGGGAGTAATATGAATGTACATAAGGTGAGGAACTCAGTTAACACTTACTATGTACATTGCTTAAGACATTCTGTCTTTTAGTTTTTTGTCTTAAAATAAGAAGTCTTATCTATGTATGTTTATATTTATTGAACAAATATAAGTGTGTGTATGTGTGTGTATGTGTGTGTGTATGTGTGCGTATGTGTGTATGTGTGTGTGTATGTGTGCGTGTGTGTGTGTGTATGTGTGTCTGTGTGTGTGTGTGTGTGTGTGAGATTTGTGGTGGGTGTGAAGAGGATCCAAACATTAATAAAATGCTGAAGGTAAGACTTCCCAATATATCTATAATAAGAGGTCAAAAGTATTCGAGTACAAAAGTGTAGTGACTATCTTCTGTTTTCTACAATCCAGCATTCCTTCCCCTTTATTTTGTTAACCAGACACCCTGTTTTCCTCATTCCCGTAGCTTTGGTGGGACTCCTAGTCATGCTGGGCCACCCACCACGAGACCTGCCCTTGACACCCAAGGGGAGGGGTTTGCTCTCAGCCAGTTCAATCACACACTCTCTCCAGAGGTTTTAAATTTTAATGAATGAACACAAGTTCAGAAAGCGATTGGCCTTGAGTATCTCCAAGGAGCACCCTGCAGATGCCCACATTTTATTCTTATTCCCTAGCTACCCAGTGCGACTCTTCCTTTCCATTGATTCTATGACCTACCTTAAATCTTTCTATTTTGACCTAAGTTAGAAGCAGAGTCTGTTGCCCATAACCAAAGCATCCTAACTGACACAATCAGAGAAGTGAGATAAAAAGTTTTAGAGATAAAATGATAAAATGTTTAAGAACATGGAAGAGAGTTATTTCTGGTTAAAAGGATTAGAAAAGATTCCATGGATAAGTTGGCATTTTAGTTAATCCCTGAAAAATAGCTAGGATTTGGATATAAGAAGAAAACAGAAGGAAGAGGGTGTCTAAGTAGGATAATTGTGTGGACAAAGATATACAGGCAGGAAATTTTAGAAGATTGCAAAGGATATTTCAAATAGTTTATAAGACAGAAACTATGAAAAGGATGAAATAAGACTGAAAGATAGAGTACCACAATTGGTTAAAAGTCAACTTCTGGGCCAAAAAGGGCCTCTATTTTACAATCGGGTAAGTGATACAAATGGACAGTTAGTTGGTCAAGTGTGTCTTGTGACCAGTGCCCACCCTTACTCTAATCTTGTTATAGTAGATGCCTGGAAAGAGAACAGAGCCCTTTGTAGGGGCCACTGCATTATTTAAAATATTGTTGTCCTTTTAAGACACCTTTGAAATGATATGGAGAAGACTTTGCAATCTTATTGAAGCATGGCTACTTTAGATTCAAGTATTCCTGTTAAAAAGAAAGGTTTTTATATGTCAGCAATGCCATAATACCAAATTAGAAGATAAAATAAAACTCTAGTCATAATAAGCGAAAATCAGAAAAACTGGGGAGAACCCTGCAAGAACCCACAAGAAGAAAGGTATTTTTAAAAAATGATAAAAAATTAGTGAAAAAGAGAGAATAGAAATTATAGATATTTCAATATTTCTCTAGTTAATCTATTCAGCAAAACCTTACCCAAATCCACAATTTTTGTCTTAAGTTGATCTTTAATGTTTCAAGATTTATCTGAAAGAATAAGTAAAATAGTCAAGAAATTTTTTTTTTTTTTTCGTATGCTGTGGCCTCTCCCACTGCGGAGCACAGGCTCCGGACGCGCAGGCTCAGCGGCCACGGCTCACGGGCCCAGCCGCTCAGCGGCACGTGGGATCCTCCCAGACCGGGGCACGAACACGCGTCCCCTGCATCGGCAGGGGGACTCTCAACCACTGCACCACCAGGGAAGCCCTGAAATAACCCTTTGGGATGCTGGATGCTTTGCATGTATCTTCATCATTTTGTTGTCAGCCAATGCTGAGAATAACACTATATTACATTCCTACCACCTCTAAGATAGGGGTGCAGGGGAAAATAGAGTCTCTTTGATTTCAACTTCCAAATGGATAATTCACAAATTTAGTGTCCACACATTAAAATATTCTTCTCCTGCATTTCTGATATGAAACTCCCATTAGATAATAACTGAATAAATTATTAAGACAGTCATTTCCAAGATACTTACTTACTTGGGGACTGATGATTGGAAGTTATCTGTATCAGGAAAATGTATGTGACTAAAAACTTTCAAAGAAAAAGTGGCTTTATGACTCTACATCATCTAGAAATGCATCACATTTCTAAAACACTCCAATACATAAATTTAGTTACCAAAGTCATGATACAATTAATGCTATAGCATTTTTTAAGTGGTAAAAGCTAAACATTTATTTTAGGAATTCTATCATTTGCAATATTTCAACTACGGTGAAGACTTTTTTCATGGAGCGCCTATTTTTGTTGGTTAAGTTCATATTTTGTATTAGAATGAAATGAAATCAAGAATGCAGTTGATTCTGCAGTGTCTAAATTTGATAGAATATTTTTTTAAAGTATAGAGAATTATTTAAAAGTTTTATCTCATAAAGATAGCTTTATTGAATGGAAGGGGAAAAGTTAAATATCTAGGCTTGAAATATTTACAAATTTTAACATAAAAGAAAGCATTGAGAATATCCTTTTATTCAACAGAATTTTCTCTGTGCTTACTAGATCATTCAAACTGTAAAGACGACATTTTCTCCATTAAAAATATTATGCTCTAAGGACTTCCCTGGTGGTGCAGTGGTTAAGAATCCGCCTGCCAATGCAGGGGACACGGGTTCAAGGCCTGGTCTGGGAAGATCCCACATGCCGCAAAGCATTTAAGCGCGTGCACAACAACTACTGAGCCTGAGCTCTAGAGCTCGTGAGCCACAACTACTGAGCCCACATGCCACAACTACTGAAGCCCGCACACCTAGAGCCCGTGCTCCGCAACAAAAGCCACCGCAATGAGAAGCCCGCGCACCGCAACGAAGAGTAGCCCCTGCTCACCACAACTAGAGAAAGCCCACGGGCAGCAACGAAGACCCAACGCAGCCAAAACTAAATAAATAAATAAAATTTAAAAATATATTATGTTCTATAGAGAAGAGTAAGTTGCAAATGTCAACATTTTCACAATTATTGATCATAAAATTCAGTTTTGAAGAAGACTGTAGGCAATCTCATAAAATTCAGTTTTGAAGAAGATTGTAGGCAATCTTTTTTTTTATTTTAAAAATAATAAGACTATATAAAAATACATTCTTCAGATAAATACCAATGATTTGGTCTTAGAGACAGAGCTATGAAATTGGTTAAAGTATATGAATAAATAAGTATATGAGTGAATAATTATTCTGCTTATGTTTTTCATGCATCATTGAACATGGATATGATTTTATCTTTTATAATAAAACAAGTTTTACAGTCAATAAATACATACTATAAAATTACATAATTTTAATTACTTAAAATTTTCTATCTCACTTTCAATAGTGTCTGTTAATATTTTAAAATAATTGAATTTCTTAAAAATTAGTTTCAGGGATCAGAAATAAAAGCAAGATGAATCACTCCACTAGCTCAAAAAATTATTGCAATGAACAGATTTATTTTCTCTGATTTATTTTAGTTGCATATTCTAAATCTCAACACTCAAAAACAGACTTAAGAATTAACCTAGTTATAGATTCCCACTCTACATTTGAGGAAACTAACAGTTGGATGTATTTTCCAGGTTATCCCAGCAAGTTGATTACACAGTTCAGTGTAGCACACTTCCTTTTGACCTGTATTACTAATTTGGTGACTGTTTTGCTAATGGTCCTTAAAAATCAATCATAGAATTTTTCTTATCTGTTGATAAGAAACCAACATGGTCTAATACTTAGTGGATAGCAGTTGTTGGTAACCAAATTTAGAATAGCTGTATTAACAGCACTTTGTAATTTGCAAAAACAAAGAAAATGTCTCTTTTCTAAACAATATCCAGCATCTGAAAACATGTTGATAAAAACTTCAAGCCAGTGAATATAGTTTTTTGGTAAAAAGTAAAGATGAAGAGCTTGAATCTGGGTCTGTTACTGACAGTCTTCAATGTTGAACAAGTCTCTTCTGTAGACTCTGTTCTTATCAGTAGAAAAATGTTCCCAGCCATTGTCAGAGCGCTTATTGGGAAGATGGTGAGATGCTACTGACAAGGCTTTGTGGTTTCCTCAACTGCTTAATTTCAAGGCCATCATGCCCCAGACGATTCTTATTCAACAAGCAAGAATATTTTATCACCTGTCATGTTAGCCTGGATCACAGTTAGTCCAGATAACACAAAGCAGTCATTAGAGGGACGATGTCAACCTCTGAAGGGGAGACTTGCCTTTATTTGGTGCCTTTCCAATAAAATGAAGACTCCTGCAAGTAGTAAAAAGGCAGGTCATTAAGGAAGACTTCAGTCGATGGCCTGCCAGGTTCTTTCTTCTAAAAAATGGTGAGCAAGTTTCAGAGCAAGGTCACAAATTGCACAGGAATCTAGTGAGAGATGGTAGGGAGAGGCTGTAATTTTCAGTTACTATGTTACGGTGTCTCAAAGGAGAAGATGGACAGAAGTCGATGGTTTCCCTTTTTGTTAGTATAAACCAATGTTTCCCAAAGAGTCATTGGGGAACGCCAGTTTCTTAACATGTTCTCAAAAAAAATTAAAACATAACATTACAGGTTTAGGAAATGCCTTCTCACCATTAGCATATCAAGGGCTCTTAGATATCCTTCCTTAAAGAAATCCCTTCAGACATCATTGGACAAGCAATTCCCAAACATACACGGCCACATATCAATTTGAGGAAAACTGGCATAAGCCTTCACTTCTCATTGTCAAATTTCAACCAATGGGCATCTACTGAACTCTATTTCTTTTTACTGTACTTATATTTATTATTATTATTACTAATTAAATATTGGTCTGTACGAGTCCTCCTCGATGTGATTACATTCTACACTCTACCTCATATTGCTTTGGGAAGGTTAAAAGAATTCATGAATATAAAGCAACTGATACGTAGTAAGTTCTCTTCTTCTCATTCCTTTTCACCTTTTGTCCTAGGCCTGTAGGAGGAGGAGTGGTCAGAAAGTTGAATACATGGGCTACTTCACATCGTTTGGGAATCAGGCCATCATCTCATCCAGTGGCAATGATTTCAAAATCACACACATGGATATTCAAGAAGATATTGAGCCTTAAATGGGTTTTGTAATGTTACTCAGGAAAGAATAAATTTATTAAGGAGTGTTGTCTTTGAGCATTGCTTAAGCAGGCCGCCTTTTCTATAATATTTTATTCAGGTGGTACTTTTAGCTTATCACCCAGACGTCTAATAATAACTTAATTAATGTTACTATGAAATGAAAATAATTTATAGATGAAACTGAGTATAAATGAGAATTACTTGCAAAGATCATTGGCTTGAAGAGTAGTACAAAGAAACCAATTCCCAGCGTGGTTAGAAGCAGTCTGGCCAAAAGATTTTACACAGTAAATTAGAAAATCTTGACAAAATTTTTAATATTTCCAATTTCAGACATGAGAAACGATATTTCAGTGGTGTTATTTCAGGAATTATTAATGTGATCTGCATTCTAAAGAGGAAAGTGCTGTTGGTGGTAAAAAGCATTCAAATACGGAGCCCAGTTCCTTCCAGAGGCACAAAGGACATCAGATTAAATGTTTGCTTTTCTCCCATGATCCTAAATTATTACAACGGTTTTGCTTTAGTCATTTTTGAACAGGAACGGTTTTTTTGGTTTTATGTTTTTTATTTTTTATGGAAGTAGAGTTGATTTACAATGCTGTGTTAGTTCCAGGTGTACAGCACAGTGATTCATTTATACATACATATACATCTACTTTTTTTTCCAGATTCTTTTCCCGTACAGCTTATTACAAAATATCGAGTACAGTTCCCTGTGCTATACAGTAGGTCCCTGTTGGTTATCTATTTTATGTATAGCAGGTGTATGTGTTCATCGCAAACTCCTAATCACTAATGAACTTACATACCAAACAGAAATAGACCCACAGACATAGGAAACAAATTTAATGGTTACCAAAGGGGAAGGGGGAGGGATAAATTACAAACAGGAATAGTTTTAAGAGAAGAAAGGAAACAAGAATACAGCTGTGTTGTAGGGAGGGCAACTTTCTGATGGCTTCCCTGGGAATTTGTCGAACTTCCACCCTTGTTACCTAGCGACCAGTCTCAGAACCAAGCTGTGGGGTTTCTCTTGATCCCCACTGTGTTTCATCTTGAGCATCTCTAGCCTCACCTTCAACCCCCTCAACCTCAGTGTCGAGACGGTCACGCTCTCGGCAGAGCAATCACTTAGGGCTTTAACTGTAAGAGCATCGGCGGAATCCACTGCCACTGAGTCTTACGAACTGATTTCTCTCCTGTGAGCTCTTCCAGGTGGAAGGATTAAGAAATAGAAACCCATCATTCTGTGAATCCCCAGGGTGTATAAGGAAAGTGTTGAAAGTTAGTGATGGTAAAGCCTGCCTGGAATTATAGATGTTTACAGTTTTTTCACTTTCTTTCCCAAACAATATGATAAATCCGTTCATGGATTGGACTGATGGTCAAGTAATGACAGATGAATTGATCAATTTTTTCTCTGATGGAGTTTTTCCTTTTCTCTGGGTATTATCTTATAATTCTTGCCAGGAATTACTTTTTACTCAATAGAAATAATCTTAACCTCCTCAATAAATCAGTTACCGGGTTTGTTTTACATACACTATCAGTAAGTTTTGGAAAATTTGTTTGCAGACTTAAATGAAGAGTACCTTTGAATAAGTGAGTTTAGATTTTGACCACCCTCTAAAGATTAGTATATATTTGGACTAACAATTAATGACACGGGGAATTCAGCACTAGTTCAGGGGGTTATCATGCAACACACACAAAAAGAGGTACCTTTTAAAGGATGAAAAATGAATGAGGAAACAATTATCAAGGATTTCCACTGTAGTTGCCTGAACCACGAACTCCTTTATAAAAATATCACGTCTCATTCATTTCTGTGTCCTCAGGTCCTAATGGAGTGCGTGAGCTCTCATTAATTCAATGTCCACTGCACTGAATCTAGCTAATGAAACCCACAGCACACATACATACCCAAGTGCACATTTATTCAAAATAATGTTCAGGTACAGTGGAGGTCACCACTGAAATATGCAGATAGTACAATTAGTGAGAGGGAAAGAGCGAAACAATTGACCCTCTCTGTCTATCTTTTATTTTCCTACTTTTGGTAGATATTAATTCAATAAACAGTGCATTTTTCTCCAAACCCTCACTCTTACTCTAAAATGCAAAGTAAAGATGCAGAATTAACTGCACAGTGACGCTTGCCCTCGGTCTCAGGAAAGCAAGAGCAGTCAGCGAGGCCCGTGGCTCCACACTAAGAGGGAGCGGCGACCATTCGACCCGGCCCATCATGTCATTCCCTGTGGAAACCCACAAAGCCAGGCCAGCTTGTCAGCTCTCAGGAGAAATCCGAATTTGGGGGGAAATCTGGTTTTAAGGCGTTCCGATATGTCGGAATTCTGTGACTAAAACACGGCAGACCTGCAGACTGAACCCGGCTCATGGAACAGCTCCCTTTTCCTGGGAGAGCCAGACAGCTGAGTAATTAGGAGCTGAAAGCTCAGTGAAAACACGTCACCCATCCCAGTAACGACGGTAACAATAAGCCGTTATCTCTCTACTAGTAATACAGGTTTAGGTGCACATGACTAGTATAAATTATTGGGATGCAAAGAGAAAAAGATCCTATCCACCTGCCCAAGATTTTATTCCCAGATATAATGACCTACTTTGGTGAGGTGGAGAAAAGAAAAGAACAGACAAATGGGTCGAAATTCAAGCTCTCACCTCCTTAGCCACAGCCCAACAGCATTCAGTAAGCAAAAGAATCAAGTTACTGAATTGTTTACTTTTTTAAATAAAATACTATCCTTTCTATAATAATGCCACATTTATTTTTATTTGAAATACTTAAGTAGAAAAATTAAAGGAAGAGTGCAATTACAAGTATTAGGCCAAGGATTAGGAAAGCACGGTTAACAGGACTTTCTGCAGTCTATGTGCTACAGTACCTAAAAGAGTACGTAGGGAGCTCTGGGTCAGCAAGGAAAGAGAGAGATGAAAAATAATACATCCCTTGCCTTGCTTACTCACAATACCAGCACAGCGTGAACCAGTGCTTATTCCGAGAGGACCACAAGTGCATAATTACATGTGTCTTTAAATAAAATGTGACTTTTATGACTCAACTTTCATGGCATGCAAAAAAAAAAGGATTAAAAAGCTATTATGGGGACTTCCCTGGTGGCGCAGTAGTTAGGACTCCACGCTCCCAATGCAGGGGGCCCATGTTCGATCCCTGGTCAAGGAACTAGATCCCACATGCATGCTGCAACTGAGAGTTCACAAGCCACAGCTAATGAGCCAGCGAGCCGCAACTAAGGTCCAGCACAACCAAATGAATAAATAAATATTTAAAAAATATAAAAATAAAATATTATTTAAAAAAGTTACTCTTAAAAAAAAGTTATGCACATAAGCCTGGCATACAGTTGGCGATCAATATATATTTGTTGAAAGAATGGATTGTTTTCTTACCATGTTCAGCACAAGAGCATATATGGGTCTTAGACATTTATAACTAAAATTAACAGGAACATACCACTGGGTCTGCTTATGTAACAATCTAAAAGCCATTAATTATAGACTTATTGCAGCTAATAAAATTCAGTTTGAATATAAACATAAAAATATATACAATCAAGAAATACATAGAAATTATAGGTTAAATTGCTTTACTATTATTTGGACCAAAGGTGAAATATTTGCATACAGAATAAATCTTCTTTTAATAATCCAGGGTGTCTCTAAAATTATTTTACATTAAGAGTATAGGTAAAATGTTTATCCTTGGGCTTTCCTGGTGGCGCAGTGGTTGGGAGTCCGCCTGCCGATGCAGGGGACATGGGTTCGTGCCCCGGTCCGAGAAGATCCCACATGTCGTGGAGCGGCTGGGCCCGTGAGCCATGGCCGCTGAGCCTGCGCGCCCGGAGCCTGTGCTCCGCAACGGGAGAGGCCACAGCAGTGAGAGGCCCGCGAACCGCAAAAAAAAAAAAAAAAAAAAAAAAAAAAAGTTTATCCTTAATAAAATTTGGAAATCTATTTATTTATTTTAAGGGTTAATCAGTAATATAAATAATTACAGTGTTAATTTCTGTTCATTTTTATATCAAATATCTTCCGAACATCCACATCTATTAAGTTGTTGAATCATGGGTTGGATAGTGGTAAAGATAACGTTCATTTTTGTTTTCTTCCTTACTGAGCAGTAATGTCAGAAGCACTTACTTACAGAACGTGTTTACATTCAACACGAACAGAGTAAACGATCAGAATAATCAGTTACAAAGTGCAGAACATGACACCCAATGCAGACGATTCTCACTGTGACTAAGGAATGATTAGTGTCTCACTGCTATGAATCGGAGAAGATTCACCCAATGGCCCGTTACACTCACATTCACAGACTCACTGTAAAATTGTATTAAATGCTTACAGAGTTCTTCATCTCTAAAATAGCAACATAATTATTAGAAAAAAGCTAGCAAAGAGACCTAGCTTTAGTTTCTAGTTTTTATGATATTTATCCCCTAAAAATCTAGGATTCCACAGTTTTAAACATAATAGTCCCCAAAAGATAGCATATGTATCTTAGATGACATCAGGCCTGCTTGGTGATACTGGGAATAAAAGAAATTGTCTTATACAACATTGTAAATCAACAGTATTTCAATAAAATTTTTTTACAAAAAGAAACTGTCTTCCGTGGTTAAGGAATAGGTCTTCATGTCTGCTGGATCAAATTTCTCCTAACAGGAGAGCGTGATTTCTCTCTGGCAACAAGAGTGATGGATGAAGAATTGACTTATCTATTTTCCTCTTCGCTTCTAAGTAATACTAATAATACTAAAAATATTAGTACTTATACTAATAATAATTCATGTGAATAGCAGGTGGAAAACTAAAGTCCAGTCCCAATTATTCATCTTAACTGGGTTTCAATTTCCTTAAATGCATAAAATATTTCTTGTGAATACTTAGTACAGAATCCTTTATGTGAAGAAAGAAAAATATACAGCGTTCAAGAATCTCCTGGGCTAACACAAGTTTGTTTTGTCATTAAAATATGGTGTTGAAATTCTGAAACCTCTATACACGTGTACTGGAAGCGAACAACTAAGCAAGTGATGCAAGATGGTGGAAATCAGGTATCTCACTGTTGGAGTTGGAGGCTGCAGAAAAGTGAGGGGAAGAGGCTCAAATGACCCCTCGGGAGCTGGACTAGATTGGGGGGCATCAGTATGAACTGGTGTTTCAAAACACTTACAGACGGATGTACCGTTACAGACGGACCTATATAGACTACTGATAGATATGTTCATAAACAGCGGTTAGTATTCATACATATTTCCAAACTCTTTTATCTGAAAGGAGCTAGAAGAAATGATATTCCAGAAACAATGAGCTCACCCACGACCATTGTCCATAAAACAAACTAGGGTTCTTTGGCAAAAGGGCTCATTCTACAGCAGGGGTGGGAGATATACAAAATTGAGTTGGGAACATCTTGTAGTTGTAGAAGGTAAAGAAATGCTAACAGACACACACACATACACACAATGGGGGACATCAAAGGGGCACAGTAGACAACTGTAAAGTTCCTAATTCTAAAGCTGGAACAACTTAAGCAACAAAATAAATAATTCAGTTGAGCTATACTAATATAAATATGGTAAAATAGACAAATCTTCCATGCAGAATTCCAAGTAATGTATGTAGCTATTCCCCCCCAAAAGAGGTAGAGTATAACTCCTCACCCCTTAAACGTAGGTTCCTATAGCAAATTTTCCAAAGAATATAGTGTGGAAAGGGGGAGAGGAGGGGAGGGGAGAGAAACTTCTCAGTGGAGATAACGTGACAACACGACCTCAACCGAGTAATTAAGGTCCACACCAGCAGTGGGTTGACAGCATGCATTCTTGATACGATACGAGAAGAACGGTATTTTACCTCTTCCTCCCCCAAACCTGCAATCGCAATCTGATCATGAGAAAAACATCAAACAAACGCAACTGAAGCACATTGTATAAGTTACCTGATCAGTGCCCTTTCAGATGGTTAAGGTCACCAAAAACAGGAAGAAGTCTGACACACTGTCACAGCCTAGAGGAATCTAAGGAAACATGGGGACTCGACGTCATACGGTCTCCTGGACAGAAGGGGTAGAGACTAAGGGTATCTGAATAAAGCATGGGTTTGAGTTAGCAAGAATGTATCTTAGTTCAGAGCAACAACCTTACCACACTAATGTAAAATATCGACAATAGGGGAAGCAATGTGGGATATGTGGGAACTCTTTTATCTATTCACAAGTTTCCTGTCATTTAAAAATATTCTAAAATAGGGCTTCCCTGGTGGCGCAGTGGTTGAGAGTCCGCCTGCCGATGCAGGGGACACAGGTTCGTGCCCCGGTCCGGGAAGATCCCACATGTCGCGGAGCGGCTGGGCCCGTGACCATGGCCGCTGAGCCTGCGCGTCCGGAGCCTGTGTTCCACAACGGGAGAGGCCACAACAGTGAGAGGCCCACGTAACGCAAAAAAAAAAAAAAAAAAAAAAAATTCTAAAATAAAAATTCATCGAAAAAATATATGACGTTGATTTTTCCCGAATTGGAATGATGGTAACTGTAGATGTTTGGTTTGTGTTCTCCTACATGAGAGCTCGCTTCCTCTCCGTGTTGTTGACATTTACAACCTCTTGCTGACTGCAGTGCTTAAAACTGGCCCGTGCTGCCAGCCATTTCCGAAATTCTTACTGACGATACCTAGGATACGGACAGTGAATCTCTATTACGCTTTTAATTATATTTACAATAAGAAACGTGTTAGTTATCAACGTCAAAATCCAGTACCGGCACATCTCAGAGGTACTGCAGGTTTGGGTCCAGACCACCCCAATAAAGCAAATATTGCAGTAAAGGCAGTCACACAATTTTTTGGGTTTCCCAGGGCATAAAAGTTATGCTCACTCCATACTGTAATCTATTAGGTGTGCAAAAAACCAACAATATAGACACCTTATTAAAAATACTTCATTGCCCGGGGCTTCCCTGGTGGCGCAGTCGTTGAGAGTCCGCCTGCCGATGCAGGAGACACGGGTTCGTGCCCCGGTCCGGGAGGATCCCACATGCCGCAGAGCGGCTGGGCCCGTGAGCCATGGCCGCTGAGCCTGCGCGTCCGGAGCCTGTGCTCCGCGACGGCAGAGGCCACGACAGTGAGAGGTCCGCGTACCGCAAAAAAAAAAAAAAAAAGAAAAGAAAAGGTGATGCTGGTGACATTGCTTTGAGGACCACGCTTTGAGTAGCAAGGCCGCAGCCTGTAAGTCCGCTGAGGACAGGGCTCTTTTCCTTCAAGTCACTTGACTATATAGCTACCACCGAGCAGAATTCCCGGTGCATGGTGGGTGCTCACCGTGTGTTTGCGGAATGAATGCTCCCCTCCTCCAGGGAGAACACCCTGTTCTGTTTAAGGCCTTTCGTTTGTGTTTTCCCTGAAATCCGTGTGTATAGATGATACATCTTTCCCAGTGTTTATAAGAAAATACTGGAGGACAGCTTTTGCTTGTTTCCTTCTTTCCTTTCACTAATGATAAATTGCATAAGAGCAGAGGCTATATAACAGTCTGCATGCTTCTCTGTACTCAGGACAGTGCTTGGAACATAAAAGACACTTAGGAAATGTCTATTAAGCAAATGAAGGATTTGGAAAGGCAATCCCTGCTTTTCTATCCACCAAAGCTGCAACTGATCTTCCACTGACACGAATTTCTCTAACTGCATGCGTGATCACATATTCTCTGGAGCTTGGACAGAGGGATGATGCATACTGAAGACAAAAGAGGAATGGGTGTCAGGGAGAGCACATCCTGGAGCAGAAATTCACAAGCAGCGTCATCCTGAGGTCGGGTGGAGGAGCTCAAAGGACGCGGCAAATGAGCAAACGTCTCCCCAGAAGTAGACTCAGTACAGTACGTCAGCTGCTGTTGTTTTCAGCTGGCGTTCTTTGTCATAAAGGACAGGTCCTCTGCCAGGTCAGAATTGGTCTGGCCACCTTCAAGGTCATCGTATCTCCCAGATCTGGCACTGAATCTGGACTCTGGCAAGTCCAGCTTCTTAAAGTGGATTAGGTGGGCCCCACGGAGAGCCCACATCCTGGCTGCATCCCGACGCTTATGCCTTGAAGCCCTGGTGATATTTCTCTGAGGACAGCCTCCTATTTCGTCCCTCCCTGGATCTGAGTCTACCTCCTGACCTTAGCAGTGGACACTACTTCACACACCGCCATTGCCCATGCCGGGCCTGCTATGGTCACACGCTTCCTGCCATCATCACCTGAAGTATATTCTGGTAGGAAGGACGGAAGTTAACCTGTGGCCAATGTCCAGAAGCAGAAACTGAGTTATAACTGTCAAAAACAAAACGAATGAATGAGTGAATCTCTGCAAAAAGCACTTGAGTAATTATATGAAATTCCAACTGTCTTCCCTCAATCCGTTTCTCAAAATTGCTTAAATTAATGTAAATGTAAAACTGTAAAAATGGAGTTATATCGACAGGCTATGCAACTGTTTTCCAGAAAAGCCGTGAGCTAATCATACAAACCAGACGAGGTAACCACACACAGGCCCTTCTCCTCTGTCTGAGCTGTTTGACCTCCGTAGGCTTTATCTCAGCCAAGGTGGTTGGATGCTGTCATTGTATATACAGAGAACAAAGAAGACGAGGTAAGTGTGAAAGTGCATTCCCAAATCCAGTGTAAGAAAACGGGGGATGGTCTGAAATCTTGCGCAGAGAGAGGTGGACAGTAGTTAAGGAACACTCTTACTAATTCGATCTTTTACTAGATTTTCATATATCACTGTTTAATTCACTGACACAGCTGGTGGAATGTGGGACCGAGTGAGAGAGCGGCCAGAGGGGCTGTAGCTCTATGGCATGCTCACGCTCGCTCTCTCTCTCTCTCTCTCTCTCTCTCTCCATCCCCTACACTCACACACTTACAGAAATACACACAGATATTTGTATCTATCTATATAGATACATAGCTAGATGTAAATATGGCTACAGATAAGCAACTATACCTGTGGATACATAAGGTAGGTGTTAGAGATAGGTGTCTAGGTGTAGATAGATATTTAAAACGTATACAGCAAAATTTCCCAGCTCTGGAATAGCGTACGTCGGTGGGCAAGCAATGTCGGCTCAACCTTGCCTGGCTTACCTGCTACCTCCATTGCTGTTTTGGGCGACTCCTACAGTCTTTCACTTTGATCCCATTTTTAAGAGGAAAGGGTATGAATTTAAAAATGACTCTCGAAACCTTCCCAAAATATCTCCTTCAGAGAACACCTTGCAGGGAAGCCAGAATCAGCCTCCAGCAGAGGCCCGGGAGGGAGGCAGCCCCTGAGCACCAGTGAGAGGCCCCTCAAGAAACCGTTCCCGCAGGTCTGGGCAAACAAAACACCTCGACCCCTCCTCTCTGCTGCACCTCCAGCGGCTGCACCTGAAAACAACTTCCTGAGACCCTCCCCGTCTCCCCATTCCCTGCTTCCAACCAGAGTCGTGGGAAGTAGGCATTGGACATGACCCTGGGGAATCACGCCCTGCTTCCAGGAGGAGGGGGGCGGGAGTGGCAGCGCCGCGCCCGTGTCGTCAGGCCGGGACCCCGCCGGGCCGCTGGCCGGGAGCCCAGAGCCCAGCCCGGCCTGGTGGCTCCGGCGCGTCCCCTGCGCCCTGCGCCCCACGCCCGCCGGCTCGCGGGGCACTTTCCTCTGACGTCCGCCTCCCCGGCTCTGACGATCGCCCGCCTGCCGCCCTTATAAAGGGGTCTGTGGCCAATACCGGATCGATCGCCACTTCGCCGCGCCCACACCTGTCAGCTCCGCGCGCGCCGCGTTCCGGGAGACCCGGGGTGCGGAGTCTCCGGCGCCTGACCCTCCTGGCCCTGCCGCCCTGCGCCCCTGACCACCCCTCCCGTGTCCCGTGCAGCCTCAGCCTCCACGGTTCCCGAGAGGAGCCCGGACCCGCGGAGCGCTTCCCTGCGCGGCGACCTCTCCAGGTAGGAGCGCGTCGGGGCCAGCCCTCCGACGCGGCTCTGGGCCTCCCGCGGGCACGCCCGGCGGGGCGGGTCCCGCAGTCCGGGTCCTCTGGTGCGGGTGCGAGCGCGAGCGGCTGTGAAGTCGGGGCGTAGTACGGGCGCCGGAGACGCGGGGGCACCGGGGGCGCAGGAGGGACACTGGGGCGCGGGAGAGACACCAGGGGCGCGGGAGGGGCAGCGGGGCGCAGGAGGGACACCGAGGGCGCGGGAGGGGCAGCGGGGACGCGGGAGGAGCAGCCGTCCCTCCCGGCTCTGGCTGCAAAGGCAAAACCCACCCCACCTCCCCACCCGCCGCCGGGGCTCCCTTCGCCTCCCCAGAACCCCAGGGGGGCTGGTTCTTTCGCCCTAGGTCTGTCACTCACTTGCGTGCGCAGATATCTGAGTTTTCCCCCAGAAACTTGTTTGTGTAAATTGGGGAGCATGAACAGACGCGGTCACGCGGGGAAGATAAGAGAGAACAAGAGAATTCCAGAAAGTAAAGGCGTTAGAACTTGGCATGTCTCTTCCAAGCGTCTTGTTTTTAGCGCCTCTGGCGCTCCATTATGTTTTAGGCATTTCTGTATTTTAAATCGTTTTCTTGTATGTGCCATTAAGGGGGTGGAGGACAGATCAGAGGAACAGAGGACAGTGGGTGGGGACAGTTGACTGGGAGGGAGACCCTTTAAACAACGCAACCCTTCAGTGGCTGCAGCAACTTAAACCTCGGGCAGTTCACTTGAAAATTGGAGGCCGTGTGGTTCTGAAATGGATTTCCCTAAAGTTGTTATTTTTCCCCCAGATATTTGCATGTCACATTACTTCTGGAACAACTCCCTGAAGTTGTTTGAAAGGAGGGGTAGGATAATGAATGAACGAATACGGGTCAATTCTCAGAGTAATCTTTTATGATACACTTACACTACTGAGCAATTCTAGATTGAATAAGTACATAGTTCCAAAAAGCAAATACGGACACACTGTTTGTAAGTGATTTCTCGACTGTTACTGAGTTAAAACACAAGACAAGGTGAATTTTACATTGCACGGATTTATTTAACACAAAATGATTATTCCTTAAACAGCATCTCCAATTTTTTCTGTTTCTTGAAAACCCAAAACAAGGTTCAGTTGTTGAATAGAAATAGAGTGATGGAAAGGACACCTGTTGGCAACCACAGGTGAACGTGCGATTTCAATGTACTTCTTCTTTAAGTGGCAGAGGATGTCAGGAGCCAGCACTTTCCAGGTGGAAGGGCTGATAGCCATCGTGGTGTTCTACCTTCTCATATTGCTGGTTGGAATATGGGCCGCGTGGAGAACCAAGAACAGTGGCAGCTCGGGGGAGCGCAGCGAGGCCATCATTGTGGGCGGCCGCGACATCGGGCTGCTGGTGGGCGGATTCACCATGACAGGTGGGTGCCCACGCGCCTACCCCTGCGGCCATCCACCCTAGCTGCTCCAGACACAGAGCAAATCTTGTTCTTTGTCCTTGGGGGATTCTCCGTGTTCACTACTTATATATTTAAAAAATAATTTTTTACATTTATTTAGAACAAAATTAAAACGGTTTCAACTCAGTAGCGCTGGAACTAATGCTTTTATAATCAATAACTGGACAGAATATCAGTGAAACAAATCTGGGCTATCTGGGCTGTTGAGAGGGTGGAGGCAGTAAAAACAAAGGGGGGGAAGCATGTGCAGAAGTGCCTTAGCCTTACAAGTTGTGTTTCTGTTCATTAATGCGATACAAGCAGCATCTCCTCCTGTTCATGGAGACAGGCATAAAGCTGTGACTTTGACTTGTCTTAATGAATACTAACTAGCCAATGAACACTAACTAGTGATTTTAACTAACTAGTTAAAACTGAATAAATCAACATGGGGGCAGCCCAATTCCAAACTGATGGATGTCCTGTTTTGAAACCTTATTCTCCCATGTAATGAAATAATTTACTCACAGGAAGACGATCACATGTTGAATCCACGGCTCTGAGAAAAACATTCCCAGGAACATTGATATGAAACGAAAAAAGCCAGGGTGTGTCCTAGTAGGAATCCCTCAGTTACAGCTGCAGCTCTTGCCCATTCAAGCCTCTCTGTGCTAGGAGCAGTCTTTCCTCCTTTGCCCAGAGGTGGTTCTGATTAAGTGGTGGCTTGTTTTTCTTTTGTGTTCTTCTCGGTTGTTGAAAATAATATGGAAAAACAACAATTTAAAATTATACCTGTACTATCACCTGATGTGTATTCACTAACAGCACACATTTCATTTTAGACTCAGTAAGTTCTTAAATGTTAGCGACATAATCCACACTAACAGGAACTCTCAGTGGATTAATGTGAGTGGAGTGCTCAGTGGAAAAGTACACCACTGCAAATCATATCGAGATGACGTCAAATTTCATTCCTGAAGTGCTGGTTAAAATTGATTCACCCTGTTTATCACAGAGTTTTCCAAGCCAGTCTGGGAAGACTGCATCCCTGTTTGGCCACCTGAAACCTATAATGTTGTAGAATAACTGATGGACGATCGATTCTACCTTTCAGATATTCACATCTTGTTTGTTTAACTCTTCACCATGTACATGGTTCCGTTCAATCTTCATGACGTCACTACGGAAGGGCTCTGGTTACGTCAGGACCCAGCCTCCCATGCTTAGTAAGGGCCAGAGCCAGGGCTACACCCAGGTCTGGCAGCCATGCCGGGGCCCCTGCAGTGACCACACCCAGCCCTCCACAGGTCTCTCCCCACTTCTTTGTCAAGGTACCCAGGGTAAAAACAGCTCTCTTGTACCCTCTGCTTCTAATTTTTCTACATACACACATATGCAGAAAAGAAATGTTTTGCAAAATATTTTCTGTGATGCACAACATACAAAGTTAGAAAAATACAGAAACATGAAGAATAAAAATCACCCACTTCCCTACCACCTGCAGATGTTTACTGAAACGTCCATGTAGATTTTCTTGTTTTTTCTCTTAGTATCCAACTGCTGATGAATACACACCTTCATACCTTCATTTTCAGTTTTCATCAGAGCACAAACATTTCTTCTTTCCTCTAAAGATACACACATGATACCGTATGAACCGCATTAAAGCATTGTAATTATATGTCCTTCAGATTTCTCCTCTGACTAAGAAAATAAGAAGAAAAGCAAAATAGGAGGACAGAAGTTTTTGATTTCACTCAAACTGTTGAAAAGAATAAACGAGCTGTTGTATACCAAAGTATTTTGTTCATTGTAAATTATGATCATGTTCTATTACTCTAATTTAATAGTACATTTATTATGTCCGTAAAGATAATATTTCAGAATTTATCTTTTATCATTTAGAGTGATTTTTAATCTAATAGGCTATTAAAATGTATAGAAAAAATTTGCATTATGGTATTTCTTATAAAGTGTCATGCTCGAGCTCAGCTTTTAAAGACTTTTTTTTTCTCTCTCAGAACTGAAAAGAGCCCTGATCAATATCATAATTCAATTAAAATCTGAACCATATTATCTAAACCTTGTCAGATTCATTGATTGTATTATTCGACAAAGAATAAAGATTGAAAATAAAAATGCATATAATTTAAAAGAATCCTTGTTCTCACTCATGAATCTGACGTGAAATATACAAACATGCAAAGGACCAGATGGATAAGAATGGAGGGGCTCTAGTCGTAAGTGACCGAGTCTGCACTTCTATATTATAATATTTGCAATCATTCAGGCACCAGTTTTCTTTCTGGAAATGGAGAGGAGACCTACACAATGAAAAATGCTCACTAGTAAGTGTTGTGCTTGTAAGACCATCAGATATTTACTTAATGCAGCAAAACATTGCTGGTGCGGAGTCAAGGGTCCCAGGTGCCAGGCGGAAGGTGAGGTCTCAGGGGCTGTGCCTGTGAGAATCCGCTGCTCCAGGCCCTGGTTACTCGTCCAGTGAGGGGTAGGGGGAGTCTTTAAAATTTCAGCAGGGTTTAGGATGAGAAAAGCACATCATAGCTTTTGTTATATATCAACACCATGGAAAAGCTACCGGTGGAGACGGGGTGGTTGCATTTGTCCACTTGAGGATTTTGTACATAAACTCTCCACTTAAATGTACTTAAATTTCCTTGGCAGGAAGGTCTTTTCACGTTGACTTTTAAAAATAAGATTAACCCTTGAACGTTCTCTCTTCTTTGCTTTGGATTTGGATTAAACGCCAGATAAATTTTGGCGAGAAGCACAATAGAAACCCTTGTCTTTGGCAGTCTCATGTACATGTTATTTATTTTACTTACATTCTAACCGTGAAATTTCAGGGGACTTTTCAGAGTCAAATTTTATTCCCCACTGCATGGTACAGCCCAGAGTTCAGTCTCATATTTGATAAGCTTCATGCCAGCCTCTGTTCCTCATAATTTGACACAAATTCTACCTAGTGATTATTTTAACTATACTCTTAAAAGGATACAAACTGCAAAGATCTGAGTGTTCCAGTAACTTCGGCTTTTCAGCAAGAATCAACTAGTCTAGTGTCTTCTCAGAGAAAATGATAGCGTTTACAGAGCATTCTTGGCCCAAACTTGTTTAATCAAAACGTCTTTTCTTTGGTTCCATGGCCCTCTTCACCTACGACGCTACAGAAATGTTATTAAATAACATCTGAAGAAGACATATTTCTTATTATTCTTTATGAACTATCAAGAATCTCACTGAAAGACCCGGAGCAGAACAAAGAACTGCAGATGGGCGTGCAGCCAAGGTTGTAAATTCTCCTGAAGGCTGATCTAGCCCTAAGTGTAGGTCGGGTTCTTGGGAAGACAGAGAAGGAAAAGGTAATTTAAGCTCACGTTAGGGCACCTGGCACCCACCTCCCTCCCCACTCCCTTAACAGCGTAAGGGAGTGAGTACAACTTCGTTATAATTCAGAATAGATTTGCCAGAAGCCTATGCACCCAGCATGCTTACAGAGTGACTCTATTGGTGAAAAGCACACGCACACACAACCACGCACGCACACGCACACACACACACCCCTCCCACTCCTCGAAGACAACAGTCATGATCAAGAGAAAGATCAATACAATTAAAACAAAAGGCCCTTGAAATGAAGACACTTGACCCCATGTTATGGAGGCTGGGGGGAAAGTCATAGTATTATTGAGGAGTAGTCATATAGTATTATATATTGTATATGGTCTCAGACTTTATGATATAATAATATCATTTTAAAATGTTGATGACAATGGATTTAGAAAATATCTGGGGCAACACTGTTCAATGGAAATATGATGTAAGCCACAAATATAATCTGAAATCTTCTACATATCACTTCAAAAAAACATTTAAAAATAGGTGAATTAATGTAAATAATAGAATTGCTGAACACAGTACATGGAAAATGTTTTTCTTTTGCCCTGTAACCATTACAAGAACAAAAATGAGAAACCTTACATTTATTTTTCCATGCTAAGTCTTTGAAATCCGACGTGCCCTTTGCATTCTTCCAACACGTCAGACAAGCCATGTCTCCGGTGGCTGTGTCACCAGCCACTCGATGTTCAGGGCCGCCATGCGGGGCTGAGCGGGTCTCAGGGATGACAGGTATGACACGTCTTCCCCTCACTTCTCACTCTGTTTCAGCCACCTGGGTCGGAGGAGGTTACATCAATGGGACAGCCGAAGCCGTGTACGTTCCAGATTACGGTCTAGCGTGGGCTCAGGCACCAGTTGGATACTCCCTTAGTCTGATCTTAGGTAAGCAGAAGTTTACACCTGAGCGACTCAGTCAGTAAAGCATATAGATCAGGAGTATAAATAACAAGTGAAATAAGTCAAACGATGTGAACAACTGTTGTGGGAAATGCTACCGGAAATCCCTAAGTAGCTGTTATCAGAAAGTGGTAACACTAACGTTTAGGTGATTGGATCTCTTGATGATGGAATATGTTTAAAAAAATTCCCTTGATTGTTTTGCTATCAAAACAGTGAATTTCTTAACATAATGATGCTTTTTCTTTCCAAAATAGTGTGGACATATCGTTAAAAATGAATCTACTTGAATTGTACCTGCATTTCATTTTGTAAATCAAACTAATAAAAGGTCAAGAATATTATATAACAGAGGGTTCCTCAATTCCTTTTGCACTTAGAATACTTTTGTTGGATCCTGTGCTTAATCAAATATCTGAATGCCCTGCTGGGTGACACAAATACATGAAGACATTTGACGAGTGCACTGCTGGTCCGTGTGTTTCAATCCACAGCCTCTTCCATGCCATGTGTGGCCCTGGATGCACACAACGACAATCGTATTAAGAAATTTCTGCTTTGTTGCTAAATATTTCTTGGTCCTGTACTCACTGGATTTTGCAGACAGGTTCCTCAACATGTATGAGTGTTCTAAAAAATTCATTTCCCTTCAGAAATTATATATAGTAAAAGGTTGGCAAAGACTATTGTATTAGGGATTTTTCATTTTCTCATTAACGCTTGCTTTAATTTCCTTTAGGTGGTCTGTTCTTTGCCAAGCCCATGCGTTCCAAGGGATATGTGACCATGTTAGACCCCTTTCAGCAGATCTATGGAAAGCGCATGGGAGGGCTCCTGTTCATTCCCGCGCTGATGGGGGAAATGTTCTGGGCTGCGGCCATTTTCTCTGCCTTAGGTAAGGACCAAAGAACGTCGTTCTGTGCGCATCTCTGGTTGAATGAGCATCAGATACACAGCTTTACTTTCTTCAGCCACAGGCCAGGCCACCCCCAACCTCCAGCACCTGGATTAATGCCACCACCCCCCTGCTTGTCTCCCATAAGACCGAATCTGATCACGTCCCTTTCCTGCTTAACACCAGGCCTTTGAACCAGGCTAGGAAGGCTTCTTACAACTTGGGCTTTTCCTTCTCCCTTCCTCCAGAATGGCAGTTCTGACACTTTGCAAGCACACTGCCCTCTGCTTAGGACTCACGCCCCTCTTTCCTTTCTAGCCAACCAGGTAGTTTCTTCAGATCTGCTAGAGATGTCACTTCCTCAGGGCAGTCATCTTGAACCTGCTGGATGCCTCTCCTATGGGCTTCCGGAGGCACCAGGAATTCTGTTTCCATTGAATTTACCACTTCGTATGATTACGTGCCTATTTATCTACTTCCCAGTTTCCAACCTCACAGAAGGAACTATCCATTTCCTGAAGGCAGGACCTGTGTCTTATTAACACTTACAGTCCTATCACAAATGAATGAATGAATGCATCACCTATAGCTACATGTTCTTCAAAAGAGAAAAAGGAAAACAACAGTCCTTCCTTTCTCAGTGTAATCCCCTTACATCTTAGACTGTTGGGTTGTAGACATATTCAGGGATTTGGGAAATGGACTTAGACTCTTTGGGGTCTAACTTACTATCGAGATCCATCAGTGCTGAGGACAGCCTGTCTTTGGTTCTTGGATTCTCAGCCCACTGATACGACCTAGAAAATGAGAGCTTTCAGTGGGAGATCTTCAGGTTCAGTACCCTCCCTGTTCATCAAGGAGAAACCTACACCATCCTGCTGAGTGTTGAGTTCCTTCCTGAAGACCAGCAGAGCTGGACGTTCCTTGTCCTTCCTCAGTGAGCCGTGTGTATGTGTGATACCCAGAACACGCTGTGTTATTCTCCATCTCCTCTTACAAATGGAAACAATGGGCTTATGTCTACAGTCAAACTTTAAGTGGACAAAACAAAAGTCAGATAAGATGAATTTCCTTCTCTGTTGTATATTAGACTACAAGCTAGTCTTCTGGTCTCAGTATTATCATCAGATCTGGTCTCTGTAATATCAGATATTAGTTTATACCACTTTTCATTCCTGTCTCTCTAGACTCTTGTATAATCGTATCTTATTTTCCTGGTCTCCAACTGTAAAATGAAGGAATGACTTGGTGTAGATAGAAAAGAAGAGAACTTGATAGTTTAAAAACAAGCTGCAATAACTCAGTGAAGATGTTGCACTTTGCTGGCACTAAGTAATCATACTCCACAGCCACCACTGCCACATCCTAAGGAAATTTTACATAAAAGCACAGCTCCCTTCCCACCTTGCTCTCATTAGCTAGGAAGCAATGGTAGTTTATTTGTCACTGGTTTCAACACCAGAAAATGTTGGCTTTAAGAACAAACTCCTGCTGAGATATCAAAAAAGGAGGGGGCTGAATATCTAACAGAATACAAAATGTTCACTCTCACGGAATAAAGATCAACTTCTATAACAGAGCCCTGAAGGGAGAACAGAATGAATAATCTATTATTTCTAAAGTATTCTGGAAATTTAATAGCTAAACTCAACCTTGCTGCAATTAGTTATTCTTGTAAACACGTGTGTCTACATCTGTGTCTGCTGTCAACACACATGTAAAATATATTAATGTCTGTCTCCACACACACACGTCAAACAACGTCTATGAAATATTACTGCTATTCTTGAAATATGTGCTCTGGTAAAGAGAATGTGTGTGAATTTTAAATTAACACCTCCATTTTCTTCGAAAATAATAGTTGGACGTAACTCAAAGTTCGTGTTTATTAGAAATAACTTGGGACAAGATCTTCCACCACCTTTTACTGTGAATACGTATGAATGCGCATAGTTCACCAAAGCTTAGGAGTATCTTAAACTATCTTCTCGGTATCAACAGACAACACCCTTACAGCTGCTTAAAGAAACGTATATTTACACTTTTCACGGCTCAATTCAGATAATTTTTATAACTTTATTTGCAGTATATTTAGTTTTACGGCTGCATGAGTTAATTAATATTTCACAACAGATCTGGAAGTATAACTTTGATTTTACTCACGACAAATGATGGGGTGATTTAGAAAATATTTAGAGAAAAAATTCATCCCAACCTTAATAGTGGGACGAAAGTAGGTGACGTCTTTAAAACCACTGAGTTACAGCCAAATGGCGCATTTACTAGGACCCTAAATCTTTCGGCTCCCCGTCTAGTGATCTCTCTTCTATAACATACAGCCTCCCTACCTTTTGGATGTGTAGGATTAATAGAAGTTTCACAAAAGGGTGGGAAATTAAACAGTATTCAAAAGAGGTTGGGTAATGATTGGACTTTTCATAATTCATGGGGTATGACTCTAAAATGTTGTTCTTAAAGTAGAGAACTAGACCAAAGATGAATGACAAAGAATTGCGACTGAAGTTTCAACATGTAGTAAATCATCTCAGGAGAAAAAACAATAACTTGTTAAATACCCATGTACAACAGTAATTCAGTCAGTTACCCAAAGTCACTTGTAAATAACTGGCCGCTTTCCCTTGTCCTCCTCTCCCAATTCCTTACTAGGCATGCCCTTTCCTCAACCGGTTTTTATGCAAGAAAGTAATTCAATTTTGATACCAAAGCCAAAGCACTAAGAAAAAATTTCTTGAAAAGTATTTTGCATTGTTATCTTAGATCAAAACATACTGCTCTTTAGATAATGGATTTTTCATCTCGGGTGGGCTGCCTCTGCTATTAGCGCGCCATTGAGAAGCGATAGTAGAATGCAAGGTTGCAAGTCATGATTCAAAGAAATCACAGATTTCTTGCATGTATGTTAACGTGGCAGGAATATCATTGCTGCGTTTAATAATACGAAATCTGAACTATACCACTTTTGAAAAGAACAGGGAAAGGGTGTGTAGGGCAGCAAGTGAATTCTGAACTGGCTGTCCAAGAACTGCAGCGGTCCAGCCGTCCACACCATAACATTCTATTGGAAATACAGACACCAACAAACACAGTAAACAGAGTCAGAAAGTCAGAAAAGCATAGATTGACTTCTAAGGCAGGGTTACAATTTTGATGATGAAAATTACTTTAAAACATGATGCTAAAATCTACGACTCTTCAGTGCACTGGCGTCCTAGGGGCAAAACTGGAATTCTCTGGCAAACAAATAAAATAAGTCGTCTTTCCCGAAGTTGAAAAAGTTGGAAGGAACAAGTTACCAATTTTATTATTTTCTCCTACAAGTTTGTTTCAAACCCTGGTACCTTTTACCATGTGTCATCTAGTAAAAGCTGGCTGAGGTCAGAGTTAACGCAAAAGAACAAATGAATGCTGACTGTAAAATGTGGAGATGGGTGTTATGCTTACCATAAAGGCTTATTTTTCTCATGGATGTGAGTAAATATACTGCATGTGTTCAACAAAGTCAGAGTTTCAGGTAGTTGGTGGCATTACTGCAAGATCTTATAGTAGTATTTAGTGTAGTATATGTCATGGATCTGTAATCAAATCGTGAATTTCAGGTGTCCCCACACAAATAAGTGAGCAAAGCACTAATTTCAGAAAGAAAGAAGGTTTTTAAACATATGTATGTATATATATATGTACGTATATAAATGCAGATATGCATGTACATATTCAGTTTACTGAGATGGAAGAATTTGAATGTGAGACTTCACCTGGGCTGTTCTCATCCAATCCTTCCAGGAGCCACTATCAGCGTGATCATTAGCGCCGATGTGCGCGTGTCCGTCATCGTCTCCGCCCTTATCGCCACGCTGTACACCCTGGTGGGCGGGCTCTACTCCGTGGCCTACACAGATGTCGTTCAGCTCTTCTGCATTTTCGTGGGACTGGTAAGTGGGGCCGTTCACAGACTTTCCTTCTTCCTTCCTTCCCTTCTTCCTTTCCTTCTCTCTCCCTTCTTTTCTTCCTTCTTTCCTTCCTTTCTCCTTTTGTGAAAGATAATGTGGTATTTTATACTAACTCAGCAAAAATTAACAGAAATGCTATTTTCCCATCATGAGCAATACACAGTAAGTCGTATACTATTGGCAATTTTTCATTTCTCTGTGGATCAATTGGATGAAAAACCTCTAGTCACGTTGTGAGATTTTGACAGAAAAGTGCCCTCAGTTAAGTCTTAGTAGGGTCTAGGGCTTCCCCTCCTTCATGCCTCCACTTGATGGAAACACATGTGGGATCTTCCTTGAATAACTTCCCTCAGAGTTAAAATTTAAATCTTGACACTAATCTGTATTTGTCTCTTAACCCTTCCTTATATTAGTTTTGGTTAATCCATGAAACTGCTCATGGGACATAGAAATTCTTTTCAATCAAATCTTCTCGGTCACTTTAAGGAATGGATATCTTCTTCCAATTCTAAGAAAACACAAAAAGTTTATGTATAAACATATGTCAAGCTCTCAGATTCAGCGCTTTCTTCCCAAAGGTCTCTGGTGGCTGCTCTGTGGCTAATGTGAAACGGCATCGTTAGCACAGAAGTTAGGTGCTACTCTAACTCTCCTAAGTGTTGCACGGTGTCCCACAGAGAACGTGCTCGCAGGTTCTTCCCTGAACACGAGGAACACTGAGCGGTGCCCTCTACGAGAAAAAACTAATAAACTACATCTTGCACGTCCCGGACAGTCCCACGGCCTAACGCTCTCCCGCGCTCTGGTTGCAGTGGGTCAGCGTCCCCTTCGCGCTGTCACATTCTGCGGTTGCTGACATCGGGTTCACGGCCGTGCACACCAAGTACCAGAAGCCCTGGCTGGGGACCATTGAGCCGTTTGAAGTCTACACGTGGCTCGATAGCTTTCTGTTGTTGGTAAGTGATGCTCTTACCCGAGGAATGCACTCTCACTTGTCCTAAAGTCAAACGCACTTCCAAGACTTTAGTGTTTCTATGTAACACTAAAATGCACGCTCCTGTCCGTTTCTGGGTTGACTGCTTCCTGCTGGAAGAAGGATGGGGGCACTGACAAGTGTCAAAGCGATCACTTCCCTGGGGTTATGTGTGGTGTGTCCACACTTGTGCTGAACACCACGCCCTACTGCCGGATACCTCCCCCAATCTGAGAGCCACACCATCTAAAAATTCTATTTTGTATCTTGGATTAAGGCATTAAAATCCAACTTCTTCTGAAATAAGTAACTCATTCAGTCTCTAATTAAATTCGTGGTGTCATAAGGCCTTAAGTGCACGAGATACGTAGGGAAGGGAGGTGTCACCCAGGACAGATGCCCAGAAAGAAGGCTGGGAGGTCAGGCAGCTGGGAATGTGCAGAACCTGTGGGTGAAGGTGGTGGCCTTGAGGGGTGGGCATGGAAGAAATCAAGGCGGATCACAGACTGAGGGGGAGGGAGTACCCGAGAACCTCTCCCTCAGAGATTCTGTGATTTTGTGATTTTGCTAGAGGGGTTCTGTATTTTTAAAAAAAAACAATGTATTTGATTTCAAAGTAAGCAATAGATTAATTGTTATCAAATTAAGGGGAAATGGTTTATGTTTGTTCCCTTTTTAGAAGATTCACAATATTTTGTGATTTCATTTTGTGTCTGTGGCACTTTGTTAAATTTTAACACTGAAAGTAGGTGTGTCTGCCCCGTGAAGAACTTACTGGTAAGAAGACAGGGAAACATGTAAACTAATGTTTCCAGTGGCGGGTGAGGAGGGCTTTTTCCCCAACGATTGTTAAGAAATGCATTTGGCTGAAATTTTTCGGGCATGGTTTACAATTATGAATCGAATGGAGAAGGCGATTAAATATTATATGTATGTGTAATTTTACCTTCATGGCTGGTGTATTTTATGGTTATATGGGAGAGATGATGAGACTTAGAAAAACTAGGCAATTTTTTTTTTTTTTTTTTTTTTTTTGTGGTACGCGGGCCTCTCACTGTTGTGGCCTCTCCCGTTGTGGAGCACAGGCTCCGGACGCGCAGGCTCAGCGGCCATGGCTCACGGGCCCAGCTGCTCGCGGCATGTGGGATCTTCCCGGACCGGGGCACGAACGCACGAACCCACATCCCCTGCATCGGCAGGCGGACTCTCAACCGCTGCGCCACCAGGGAAGCCCAAAACTAGGCAATTCTTTGATTATCAGTCACACCACTGTCTGAGTGACAGATTGAAACAGAGAACCAAGACCCCCAAGTCCTTTCTCCTACACCACACTTTAGTCCTCGGATTCACTCATCTTCAAGATAAAGCATTATATCCAATGATTGCTACAATTTCTCCCAACTCAAAAAAATTGTATGACTAAGTCATGTTCATCCTTCAAATTGTAAGATAAATTGCAATGAAATAATAGATGCGGAATGACTGACTGAATAAATAAACTGTAGATGCGAGCCTTGAAACGTTTCACCGACGGTCTCTGATCTTCCAGTTGCCATGGAAATGACTTGTCAAGTCCTGCTCATGGTAATCTAGAGGCAACTGCCCGTCCCACCCTAAACTTCCCCCGTCCCTATATTAGCACTAGATCAAGCTCCTGGATCACCTGGCCCTATGGTGACAGCCCCTCACTGGTCTCCCCGCTGGCAGCCCACCCACATCCCACCCCTCCAAGCCCATTTCTACCTTTCCATCAGAGCTCCTGTTTGTCAGTGGAGGCCAGATTTTACCTGACTTACAAACCTGGATGACCTAAATGTCCATAGACACAGGTATGTAAATGATGATATATCAATTCACATAGTCATTGAAATTACTGACGAAATATTCATCAACATGGAAGAAGTCAATGATATACTGATTTACAGGTTGCAAAACAAAAGGAAAAGTTTTGGAAGCATATAGATTTGAGGCACGGGATGAAGAATTTTAGAATTTCTCCTTTTGCCTTTGTTTTGTTTGTTTGTTTGTTCTGCATTTGAGCTTGTATGGCTTTTATAAGGAGGAAACTGTTCTGGAGCCAATATGTGATTGGCACAGATGTGACAATAATAAACAAGACAGATATCCCAGAACTCGGAGCCAGTGAGAGAGACAGACAATCAAAGAAGCAACTTCAGTACACTGTGATGTGGGAAGTTCCCTCCTCAATTCACTCACTCACATGATAAATATTTACTGAACACTGACTCTACGCCAGTGAGAGGATGCTCCAGCCTCCTCTCTCACCACCCACACACACCCTGACCTCTACCCATACCAAACACACGGCGGTCTAATGGCTGCCTCTCTGTTTTTTTCTTTTTCTTTTTCATATTGGGTTCTTTGCCAAGAACTCTCCTCCCTGTCCGTCTCCACCTAGTGACACCCTCTTGATACTTAAGGGGACTCAAATGCTCTTTCTGTATGGTTACCATGGTTACCATGCCTCTGTCTTCCTCCCACCTTTCCCCTCCGTTACCCCCAGATGATTGTTTCTCATTATTGTTCCCATATGTACCTCTTCATAGCGTCAACAAATTACATGCAAGTTCAGTGTCTCCAAACTTTTTTGTTGTATATCCTCAATAAGAATGTTAAGCTCACCCCCAAGGTAGGGATAGGAATTATAAACTGCTTCTATGTACTGTACCAGCACATTGTGGAAATCATTTAATAAAACAACAATATTTAGGTATGAGGTAGAAATGAATATAAAGAGAAATTCCAGTATCTTCTTGATGCTCTATATTGTCTTGAGCCTCTGCACACCCCCGTCTAGAAAACACCGTAACGCATCGACCCTCCCAGTGGACAGTGGTCTCAAGAGCAGGAATGTTTCACTCATCTCTGGGCTCTGACAGCCATTACATTGCCTGGCACGTGACTGGAATCCAGAAATATTCACTGGGTGTTTTGAATCAAATGAAACTTCATGGTTTCAGAATCTTAATTTTTTGAGATAATTTTGTGGCTGTTAAAACTTCCAGATAAGAACAAATTGAAGGTTTCTGGGTAGTTGTGTATAACGCAGCTTAAAGTAGGTAAATTAAGCAAAAGAAAATATTGTGCATAAATAATTATGAGAGAAAAGAACTTGAGAAATTCTGCACGACTGAACCTATGACGATGACTTAGTGACAGTAGTGCAGACAAGAGGCATGTAGGACCATTTTCTCCCCTTCAGAGCCATACATGTGACCATTCTGAATGTGATTGTTAAAAAAAAAATCTCATTTTAAAAATACCTAATAGATGCTATTTGCCTCCCATTCATTGTGAGTCCCCGTGGTTCCCACGCAGATGCTGGGTGGAATCCCGTGGCAAGCCTACTTCCAGAGGGTCCTGTCTTCATCCTCAGCCACCTACGCTCAAGTGCTGTCCTTCCTGGCAGCCTTTGGCTGCATGGTGATGGCTCTGCCAGCCATACTCATTGGAGCCATTGGCGCGTCAACAGGTAAATCTCCTGCAGCTTCACTAACTGACTCACTCAGGCTTCATCCAAGTCACCAGTTACCCCTCAGCTGCCCTCCCTCCCCCACGTTCCCTCTTACCCCCACACAGTCAGTGGTTTCTCATCTGTTCATATATCTACCTTTGTAATATGTCAACCAATTGTCTTATATTTCAGACACCACTGTAACATTGAAGATGAGAAATATATATTAAATATATATTTAATTTTATATATATATATATATATATATATATTTCACACCACCATATTCTGTTCAGATCTTGTGCATAAGACTAACTGTAACCCATTAGAAGCTGGAATATATGAGGCAATTTCACTGGACCAGTACATGGACTTCCCACCTAATTAAACTAACATGCCCTGTTAGACTAATTAGATTTCCCACTGATTAGACTAGTTTATAGGTTCTGATTTTATTTTGAAAGCTACCTAGCAAATAGGATGACCCCAGGTGGATGGATGGATGGAGGGATGAATGGATGGCTCTTTGGTTGTTGTGTTTGTTGTTTCTATCCACAGACTGGAGCCAGACCGGATACGGGCCTCTCGACCCCAAGGACAACCAACAGTCAGACATGATCTTGCCGATCGTCCTGAAGTATCTCTGCCCTGTGTACATTTCTTACTTTGGTCTTGGAGCCGTTTCTGCTGCTGTCATGTCATCAGCAGATTCTTCCATCTTGTCAGCAAGTTCGATGTTTGCTCGCAACATCTACCAGCTTTCCTTCAGACAAAATGTAAGAACAGTTTTTGCTTTTATCTTTTTTTTTTTTTTTTGCGGTAGTAAGAACAGTTATTTCAACATAACGCAATTGCTCTTGTTCTCATCCTTGCAGTTACTATGTAGGTGTTTCTCTATACTTATTAATAGTCTGCATGAAAATCTGACCCTACTTTGATTCAGCGCTTTATTTATGCTGTATATGAGGTTTTTAATGCATGTTGTCATTCACGCTAATACTGAAGGGCACTAATCAATATAACTATTTCCCAAGAGGTACAGTCATATTGCAATAATTTAAACGTCTTCTCTTTCTAATGAACGAGCAATGAAACCTAAAATAACTTAGAAAAACTCTGAGTTTAACTAAATACGATAAGAAATTCAGGAACCCTGGCAGAGCAGAAGATAATGCGTAATTATTTCATGGGTGCTGGTCTCACACCTGTCTGCTCTTCACTTGAACCCCAAGTCCTCCTTTGTCAGAAAACAGCGTCTCAGTGTGATTTTCCTTATTGAATGCCAGCACGCAGAGCAGCACGATCGTGCTCACGGAGGGGCCCAGAGCCCCCCTCCACCTTCTTCCTTGACTCAGGCTTGCCTTTCTCTAGGTTTTCTAGGTCATAGTTAACAAAATGCTCCCACTTGTTTTTTAAGGCAGTTACCCTCCAGGAAGAGAGGAAGACAGATAGGCCACAACCTCTCACTGCCACATGAAAAACTGTTCCTTAACGTGGAAAGTAAAGAAATCCTCCCTTGCGTTATCCTTCCCCTCCGAGGACCCAGCGCGCATCTCACGTCTCCCTCTGACATTCAGCCAGTGGGCTCTGCTTCCTGCGAAGCGTCTCGCGAGGTCGCCCGGGGAGGCTGCCTAGACTGCTCGCTTCACATGCTGTGGTTTCGGCTGGTTTCACCCATAGACTGAGCCTTCTGAACCAGGCGGATTCTTTAGAGCAGCTTTAAAACACAGGAAGGCATCTCATTCTCCTCCTAGAGGAGCCAGCACGTCCTGAGAAAAACTGACTCGATGTCGATTTCTTGCAGGCTTCCGACAAGGAGCTCGTCTGGGTCATGCGCATCACGGTGTTCGTGTTCGGAGCTTCCGCAATGACCATGGCCTTGCTGACGAAGACGGTGTACGGGCTCTGGTACCTCAGCTCTGACCTCGTGTACATCATCATCTTCCCGCAGCTGCTCTGCGTGCTATTCATCAAGGGGACCAACACGTATGGGGCCGTGGCAGGTTACATCTCTGGCCTTTTCCTGAGAGTAACCGGCGGGGAGCCGTACCTGAACCTGCAGCCCTTGATCTTTTACCCTGGTTATTACATTGATAAAAGTGGCATATATAATCAGAGATTCCCGTTTAAGACCCTTGCCATGGTGACCTCATTCTTATCCAACATTTGCGCCTCTTATTTAGCCAAATACCTATTTGAAAGTGGAACCTTGCCACCAAAATTAGATGTATTTGACGCTGTCGTTGCAAGGCACAGTGAAGAAAACATGGATAGGACAATTCTGGTCAGAAACGAAAATATTAAGCTAGATGAACTTGCACCTGTGAAGCCGCGGCAGAGCATAACCGTCAGCTCGACTTTCACCAATCAGGAGGCCCTCCTCAACATGGACTCCAGCCCAGAGGGCTCTGGGACTGAAGATAATTTACAATAAACACATCCTCACTGCTTTCCTAGACGGAGCTCTATAGCAGGCTAGTCCCGGAGGGTGGTTTGCGGCATATAAAATATAGTTTAAAGATAGCGTTCAGGAGGACAAAAGTCCATATAATAGTGTAACTGCACATCCAAGACAAGCCAGAAGGAAGCACCCCTGAAGCAGCATCTCTCTCTCCCTCGTGGACACATCTCATCCTCATTTGATTTCGACTCTCAGTAGTTTTGTTAGGTATTCAAACATGAATAAAACCCCACTCAAAGAATGGAGAGCCAAAAAGAGTGTTCACCTTTCTTACGGAAAAAGGAAGTAGATGGGAGAAAGCCAAGGAGACGGGGGAGCCTTGATCGCGACCTTGTCTGTGAATGCCCTGTGAGTCTAGTTTAACTCTCACACTGAAGTTGTGAGAATAAATCCCCATCACTCCAGTGAATGGTGCAGCGAATTAATCAGCTGATTCCCTGATGTGATGAGTAATTCCTTCTTTCATGGTCTTAATTATAACATTCGCTGAATATGCAATTTGTTTTTCTTTTAGTAGTGGTATGTATTATTCTGAGTGCAGGCAAAGCAGACACACAAAAAAATATTGTGTAGCGGCATTTCTTGACATGCAAGATGATAGGAAAGTAGATTCCGTCCTGATAGAGGATCCTGGTTCCTTCGGGTGTGTCTAAAACTACCATACAACTACCATATGCATTGGGGAAAGTACCTACAGAGAGAAAGGCGTGATTATTAGGCAACCTTACAGCAATAAATCAAGGCCACTAAGTAGAAAGTGACAGGAACAACAGTGAACTTCTACCTTCATCTGAAGTTTAGAAAATTTTGCTTCATGAGAAAAGAAGTAATCTGTTGACTTGCTATGTATTAGTATTGGAAGTGAAATTGAGCCGTTTGTAAGGTGAGATAGCTACACACCTTAAACTGCTTAGTGAGAGGCAAACCACACCTCCTATAGTAGTAAGGTTAGAAAAACGAAACCACTCGATTTTGAATGCTAGTTAATGAGGATGATTTAGTGTCAAGAGAGCTACTCTGTGGCCCTTTTTTGCAAAAACCAGTCTTAGGTACTGGACAGATCACCACTACAAATCGTATATCGTGAATTTTAAAATGCGGAAGAAAGGAGAAAGTAAAATTAGGTCCTAAAGGGAAGAAGGGCTTAATTGTAACATTTGGCGTCTACATAGCTTTCATGAGGTTGGTCATTAAATGTTATTTTACTCCTTTTCTGGAGTTAAAAAAATATGTGTATATTTATATGTAATGGTTTGTATCCATTTTCGAATTTTAAATGATTTCCCATCAGTCACATTATAGAAATAACTGGAGCTGCGTCGACAAGAGCAGAGTGAGCTGATCAGCAGAAAAATTATCTAAGCATTTGATCCAGTTAAAGAAAGGCAGCCTGAATTATTCAAACTAAAGCACTTTTTCCAAAAAATATTTCTTTTTTTGTGATTCATAGACAAAGTGAAAATTCAGTGTGCGACATTAAGTATAAAAGTTGTGTTTGGGAAGCTAGAATTCCCTTTTTTATTGCAATTGTCCAAAAGCATCAAGTAATACTCTCCTTTGTTATTAAACATGAATTAAATTTACAGGGTAATTTTTAAAATGTGGAATAATTTTATATGTTGTCAGTCCCATATTTTTAATGCTTTATCCAAGCTTGATGGTAAATGTGACATTGCATTCAGAATCTTTGTAAAACATCGTCTGTAAGCTAAATGAAAAGGGAATTTTTTTGTACCCATCTCTTTGCTCAGAATGGAGTGCTTGGAAAGGAGCAGTTTTGGAACCAGTAAGTGTGGGAGTCCCAAGTTTCTCGGACATGGGTTGAGAGAAGAAACGGGGGCAGGAAACACATTTTTTAAAAACTACAAAGGTGGAAATTTTTGACAGGTGAAGGTAGTTAATTGATGGGACTGCAGCTCCTGGCAAGTGTGATACTTCAGATGTGCCTCTTTCCAGCACGCTACCTGAATAATTATTTTCACCCGCTCCATCGTCATAAATTTTTCTTTCAACCCCTTTAGGCACATGCTTCCATAGAAACACATCACCCATGTTATAGTAGAGTGACACAGGGAAGTATGGTCTCTACCGATATTATAGTTTACAATTTTGTTGGGCAACAGTTGTCCAAATGACCCTATTTAAATCCAGTGAAAAAGAATTAATACTAATAGTGAAAATTTCTTCCATTCCATTCATTTTGTAATACTAGAAAGATAAAGGGGGAAAAGCATTTACCTTGTCCAAGATATTAAAAACTAGAAAACTTAAATAATTTAAGCTAATAAATAATGTTCTGTGTTTATTTAACTTACTCTTTCTTTCCTACTCTCAAACTAGATATACAAAAAAAAAAACTAGGTTAGGGTAAAATACACCAGTAAATGGCTAAATATTAGCAAGATGATTCTTTTAAAAGGACAAAAAAAAGTTGAGGGTCAAAAGGAATGAAACAACAGTCGTAGGGTCTTTATTTAGGATCATTTACACACAAATCCCCCAGTTTCTAAGGAAGGAACAAAATTGTGAAACATGGTAGACGACGCTTTATGCTCATCATTTGCTCCGTCTCAACATCATGGGTAATGCGCACGGCTTTGTAGTCTTTTGTCTTTCCTCAGTGGGCCTAATTTTCAAAAACCCGTTCTCAATGAAACTAAAACAGCAACATCTCAGACACTGGGTGTATTAACCTTTGGAGGCAATACCTGTGGATAAAGCGTTAGAAGAAAACACATTTTTTTTTTTTTTTTTTTTTTGCGGTACGCAGGCCTCTCACTGCTGTGGCCTCTCCCGCTGCGGAGCACAGGCTCCGGACACGCAGGGTCAGCGGCCATAGCTCACGGGCCCAGCCGCTCCGCGGCATGTGGGATCTTCCCGGACCGGGGCACAAACCCGCATCCCCTGCATCGGCAGGCGGACTCTCAACCACTGCGCCACCAGGGAAGCCCCTAAAACACATATTTTATTTTCATACTTTTACAATAAGTGTGACATGTTTCTTGTGTCATTTTAATGTTTCTTTTCACACATGCTTTTCAAAATATCCAGCTTGTAGCCGGACTGAAGTGTTAGGAACAAACTTTCAAACACTCCATGTTAACATCCAACTTCACTGCTACTCTTATAGGTAGTGAATTTGATGTGACTATCAAATGACTGTAAGCTTGAAATAAGTGAATCTAATGTAATGGCTGTTAGCTTGTTTTATTTGGAGATAATGAAGTAGCATTTGTATTTTAAACATAAATGTGACTTTTTCTTTTTAGTCTTTAAGAAAGTTTACGCTGGTATAATGTATCATTTATTGTAAGTTTGCTACTGAACAGACAGATACATATAATAGTTCTAAACATATATTTTTGTCTGTCAAAGTATTATATAAATTGCGCTTAAAATAAGTAGATTTGCAACTGTCTGTGTAAATGTTTTAAATGTAATGGTACTGTATTAAACTGTGCTGGTGCGATTCAGGATATCATTGTCTAGGCTTGGCTTTTTGGGGCCCTCTCTTGTAAGGGATATAAATGGTGCTGCAAGACAGTAATGCACCGGGACTGAAGCAAACCATCTCATTAGCGGCACATACGAAAACGCTAAATGGAAATGCTGCCCCTCCCGTAAACCTTGGGGCAATATACGATATCATAGCTCCAAAAAACGTGAATGATTTTGCTTGGAAAAGAAGTTCTATCACTGTACCCAGGTCTCTCTTTAAATCAAAGAAATCAACAGACATTATATCTATACCGTTAATATCAAGAAGATCTGCCTTTTAAAAAGGCAGTAACTGATAATTGTTGATTTAGGATATGCAGCCAACCGTTAGGCGATGAACTGGTTCTTTTTGTGCTCCAAGTATATACTTCATATCTCTTATCTAACTCCCTCAGGAGTCTACAAAAGTATAAGTAGATAAACTCTCAGAAGAACCTTTGCCCCTTACACCTTAGTCATAAGCATTTGTGCCTACAGATGTATACACAGGGAGTAGGGGCCTCGAGTCACCGAAAGAATGAATGAAGAAAAGAAAAATAGTTTTGGTGGGAAACTGTTAACCAACTGAGATAACATCAGTTTGGTCTGCCGTATGGACACATTTCTGGACAGCATGTATATTTGCTTTATCACAAATCTATACTATGGGGGAAATTATTAAGAGCTAGAAAAGAGAATTTAGAATATGATACTGGAGGCTGTATCTGCCATCTTCACTTTGACCATTGTATTAAGAGAGTTTAATTTGACCATCAGCATTCTCCTAAGACAGATATTGTGAGAGAAATCCAGGGAGCTACAGGGTGATGAAAAATGATTATTTCTACCTTTTTTTTTTTTTTTTTTTTAATTTGAAGTGGACCTCTCACTGTTGTGGCCTCTCCCATTGCGGAGCACAGGCTCCGGACGCGCAGGCCCAGCGGCCATGGCTCACGGGCCCAGCCGCTCCGCGGCACGTGGGATCCTCCCGGACCGGGGCACGAACCCGTGTCCGCTGCATCGGCAGGCAGACTCCCAACCACCACGCCACCAGGGAAGCCCTATTTCTACCTTTTTAATACAATCGTCTAAAGAAAAACTCCAAAATAGTGAAAACAGTCATCTCACGTTACTCATATTTCCTAAAGTCAAAGAGTGTATGGAAATTTTATGTTGATTTTTAGTTGGAAAATCATGGTTGCCTATTTAAAAGAAGTACTGCAGTATGTATTTTGAAGCCAAAATACTCTGTTGGTTTAGTAATTTTTAATCTAGAAGTAGTTAAAAACTAGTTAGGACTAAAGGCCTGATGACAGAGTAGTGGGTTTTAATGAAAGGAGTAATTGGAAATACCCCCTAATAGTGCTGTGAATGCAGCTGAAGTGAGCCACAGCACAGGAACCAAACTCCTGGCTTCTGGCCTGAAATGGATGTAGCTGGGAGAATCACTGAAATCTCTCAGGCTCTGTTTTGTCCTTTTAAGGCTTCTGATTCAGATCATCTTTAAGGTCTCTTAAATCTCTAAATTTTGATGACACCCTAATTTGGAAACCCGGGTAGGGACCACAGCATAACTTGGGGTCAGCAGACAGGAGGGAGACCACAGAGTAGGACACATGTGGCTTTGATAGCAGCTCTGCCTTAGACTGAGGGTCTCAACAGCTGTGCGATCAGGCCGAGTCTCTGAATCTCTGGGGCCTCAGTTTCCCAAATGAGGTTCACAGTTACCTGTCATTAGGCTGAAATTACAGGATACATAAGAGACTACACAGTAGAACACACCTTAAAAATGCAAAGATATAGAACTATAAACAGAGCTCTCCAACTGAGAAAATTGTGACAAAGCGTATCTAGCTACTTGGGGAACCATTCTGACTTTGAATCTTGTCATATTCAACTAGTTTTAAGCATGGATTCTAAGTTAGGGATGAAGAAAGGAGAGCCATGCTTTAAAGTATATTGAGCTAGAGATCATACTTGCTCGACTGGGCTTTTCAAGGACCCAATTTAACAGAATTTTAGCGCTGCTCCGAATGCACTGAATTGTGGTCGCGTGTGAATATGGCTGAACCAGGAGTGGCGAAGCCTATGGAAAGCTGACCTCTGTTCATACTGGGACTTTCAGGCAATACCACTTCCCAAGAGTACTTTATACCGAGAATAAGGAGTAGAAAGTCTACGGGAGGTGTGCAGGTTTGGAATAGTCATTTTAAAATTCTTTAATTTAGTTGCTCTCTATATTTCTGATCATTCCATTAAAAAGCATCATGATTCAAACAATGCTTTACAAGGTAATAAAAATTATAGATTGAAAACGCAAATTTTGTTCTTCAAATACCACCCAAAGCTGAACTTCAAAGGTCATAAATGTATATGCCTGGGTGTGAGTGGGAAAGATTGCCGATGGAAACCAATAAAAATTAACATGAAATTTAAAGACATCAAGTCAAGAAAGTATTGCAAACCATATACTCTATATAGGTTAAAATGTCCCTGGCCTAGATGGCCAAGGGCATAAAATATAAGCTATGACTTAAGTGCAGGGAACAATCTGGGTTGAATCCATGCAAGACAATCACAGTCCCACCACCTTTGTTTGTGTTCTCAGAGCTTGAAGAGAGACAATGGACGCTGCAGCCTCTATTTTCTGCTAATCAACAGTAAGTTGAAATTTAGCCTTCGGAAAAAATCTGACCTACATAGGCTTTCATTTTACAACAACTTTGTTTTCGTATACTTTACTTTTTAGAGTAAAATTTCTATTAAATGATGCTACGTTTGGCAAGTATTTCCCACATTTCATTTTTCAGAAAGAACTAGAGATTTTAAAACATAGTATAAACTAAAAACATCTACGTGTGCGTCTGCTTCACGCACATTTGATTCAGTCTTCTATTCCTTTTACACCTAGTATCTACAAAATAACTCTGAGATCACAGTTATTTAGAAAGATGGCTAAAAGAAACTTTAAAATTCACTTTAGTTTACTCTATCTCCTAATTTACGGAAAAAATTAGAGACTTTTAAGCAATGATGTCTGAAGTAAAAGCAAGTTTCGACATTCGTTGAAAACGCATTAGGGCTTGTGCCTTCTAGCCTTTACCACCTCCTGAACCAAGGCGTTAGGAGACGCAGCCCTCCACTCCTGGTTCTGCTCCTGTTTGATCTTCAATGAGCTAACTGACCTGTCTTGGCCCCAAGTCCCTTTCTTTAGGGCATCTCTCTGGCATGGAATTTAACAACTACATGAGTCTACAGCTCCCCTCCACGTCAGTCCAGATGTACTTCATTTCTCATCCTAGAACTACTCAAATTATTTGCTTTCCAATATCTCAGATTCAGTGTTTTCTGTGAACTGAAGAATTATGGAAATGGAAGAGTACCTTGTGGTGATGGATCTGTTCTGTATCTTGATTTGGGTGAAGGGAACTTAGAATGGCTGGCAGAGAAGGGGAACGATGAGCATTAGCTGTGACCCTGAAACCACGTGCGGTGGTGGGGCTGTAGTTGCTACCATCTGCTTTCCTCTTCCAAGTTTCCCCCAGGAAAAGAGATCCACTGGAATCCTGAAGGACTCACGTAAAACGTCTGGACCTCTCAGTAATGCTTGCCTAATGCCTCCTTCCAAGTGGTCCTTCAGAGCACATTGAAAGATACCAGTGAAGGATCCTCACCAACTCCTGAGTCCGCCTACTCAAACATTAGAAATTCCCTACTGTTCAACAAACATTCATCTTGTTGGGCAAAATCTGCATTTCCCTTAAACCTGATCTCTGTAACAAACTGCAAAGTTAAGCTTCCTTTCCCACAGTTTTGATTGAAAACAAAACCCTAATTAGAAAAGATACATGCACCCCAACGTTCATAGCAGCACTATTTACAACAGCCAAGACATGGAAGCAACCTAAGTGTCCATGGACAGACGAACGGATAAAGAAGAGGTGGTACATTATACAACGGAATATTACTCAGCCATAAAAAGAATGAAATAATGCCATTTGCAGCAACATGGATGGACCTAGAGATTATTATACTTAGTGAAGTCAGACAGAGAAAGACGAATATCACATGATATCACTTATATATATATATATATATATATATATGTGGAATCTAAAAAAAATGATACAAATGAACTTATTTACAAAACAGAAATAGACTAACAGACTTAGAAAACAAACTTAGGGTTACCAAAGGAAAAAGGCGGGGAAGTATAGTTAGGATTTTAGGATTAGCAGATACACACTACTAAATATAAAATAAATAAATAACAAGGACCCAATGTCTAGCACAGGGAACTATATTCAATACCTTGTAATAACCTATAATGGAAAATGATCTGAAAAATTAGATATAGATATAGGTAAAGATACATAACTAAATCACTTTGTTGTATACCTGAAACTAACACAACATTGTAAATCAACCATATTTCACTTCAAAAATAAATAAAAGCAAAAAATAAAATCATTATCATGAGAAAAAAAGATTACGTGGTCAATTACCATTTGACAAATAGAAGTTGCAAGTTTCTTTTTAATTCCGTCAGCCACTTCGGTTGTGACTAGTCTTAATTTTTAGTCCTCTATCAATTTTCTACTATATTAAAATGCCACTCTTTTGTTAAATGTAATTTGCTATAAGAATCATACACAAAAGCTTTTACTACTGTAATCTCATCTAGAAACCATAGAAATATATAACTATAAATATATGAATACTTCAATATGTACAATTAAGCTGTTGTATTTTATTTTCTAAGTAATGCAAACAGATAAAGCTATAAGGATAAAGCTATCAAGATAAAACCTCTAGTTATTTGTAAGTCTTAGACTATCATCTTTTTGACAGTAAACGAAAACGTGGACGGCAACAGTATGTTTCCTTCCACAGGGTAATTTACTGAAAACCTGAAACATTAATCTAAAAGGAGAGAATATTCGGGATTTAGCTGCTTCTGTGGCCAGTTTTGCCGTTATGATGATACTGGATGTATTTTTTTTTTTTTGCGGTACCCGGGCCTCTCACGGTTGTGGCCTCTCCCGTTGTGGAGCACAGGCTCCGGACTCGCAGGCTCAGCGGCCATGGCTCATGGGCCCAGCCGCTCCGCGGCATGTGGGATCCTCCTGGACCGGGGCACGAACTCGTGTGCCCTGCATCGGCAGGTGGACTCTCAACCACTGCGCCACCAGGGAAGCCCTGGATGTATTTTTTGACACTTGACTCATTTCAAAAAATGTGATGCAATATTTCGGCTGAAACTCATATGCTTATGGCTTCGTGAGGTTCTCACAACAATATACCCACTGTGACTGCTAGAAATCTACCACAGCGCTAAGCAGTGACACTGGAGGAGACGGGATATTAACCAAAAATCTCCAAAGAGCCCCAAACTCTAACTCGAGTTGGTAAGGTTAAGGTCTCTACTTCTAAGCATTTCACCGAACTGCATTGCTTTACAATTTCTTGAATTTGCTTTTCTTCTGCTCACCCTGACGTCAGCCAGTCGCAGGAAGAAGGACCTGCCTGAATAGATGCCGGAGCAGCAGGCTCCATCCCTAAGACTTCACCCAGCAGACCTGCTGTGTAGGCAGAAACAGAGGACACACTGAGCACAGCCAGCAGCTTGGCTGATAGGGGCTGCCTGACTGTTACATTCTGAGCACAGAAGCCAGAGAGACAGAGAGCTGTCCCTGGGGGGCCTTCGAAAGAGCCAACCCTTAATAAGTTCATCCCCTGCCTGGGGACAGACACTTAAATGGCACATGGACTTATCTGTCCTCCTCTGTAACTTCCCAGGAAGGAGGCCAAAACCCCTGGGTGAGCGCTGCCCACAGGAGGGCAGTGGAGCAGGACGGAGAGAAACTAGGGCTGCATGAGCCCAGAGCAGCATCTTAGCTCCAGGGAGCCCAGAGCGGAGAAGCCAAGCTGCTCGGGGAAGGAGCCCCCTGCTTCACTGGGATACATTTGGAACTCTGCTCTTCCAGAGCAGCAAAAAAAGGACTCTCTTCAAAAGGGGGTTTCTTCTGCAGGGTGTGTTTTTTAAAGACAGTCTACAGACACACACTCTCCAGAGGAAAGCTTTCGGTGAGCATGAATACCTATGCTGTGCAAACGGCTTCAAGTCGCTTTCAAAATTTGCAGGTGCAGACGATCACGTTTCAGCCTATATTAATTATCTTTGATACCTGCTGATCCCAAATGTAATAGGCAGACTGAGAGGACAGGTATTTGGTTAGGTTGCTGTTGTTGTTTTCATTTTCTACTCTACAGATTATGAAACTAGTATAAAAAACAGGAAGCGGTACTATGACACCTAAGTGTTAGCATCAGGCTGTAGGGATGGGTTTCTCTGGGAGCTACCTGTAAAACTAAGCCTATTTTGCTTATGAGAGAAGATTATGTACACCTCCAGATATAAGACGGAAGTTCATTTTGGAGATGTGACTTTAGTTCATTTAAGTTTGCACAGTGTTTGCAGCCTCCAAGTAGAAGAATGGTTCCCAGACAGGTGGCAGAAAAGGCTGGCGTTTGGAAAAACAACTGGGCTGCACACTGTTTCAATGTAAATGCCAAGGCTAAAAAGTCGTGCCAAGGTTCTGCGCTGTTAAACATGCGCAATGCGGCTCTGGAAGCGGGAGGCCTGAGTAGAGCATCAGAGGAAGGCTGGGAGTCCCTGCGCTAAGTCCTCAGGGAGTGAGGGAGCTGCAGAAAGTCCTGTCCGTTACTGATTACCCAACAAGAAGAGGGATGATGAGGGGAAGGTTTTGGCTTCAAAGAGAAAGTCTGGAAGAGGGAGAACAAGGTTTTCAAAGAAGCCGGGCTCTGCGGGTTCATAGCGAAGTTCCAATCTAGAAAACCACAAAGAAAGTCTTAAAGGAGAACCAGGGACCAAAAGTTAAACAGAGGAAGCATTTTCGGAAGGTGCAAAGGTTTCAGTGGATTACGATGGAAAATAAAAGGACTTTAAGATGCCTAGAAACTGATAGAAGGATCCTGGCTGAGGAAGCATGAAGTCCTAGGGGAAGGAGAAGTTCCCTTAAGGGGGAATTCTCATAATTTCCCCTCTGTTACTCCTCTGGTGAAAAGGTTTTCATAGGTTATACTGTCTCTGCTAAAGGGATCAGGAACTTCTGCATCCACTCCTGGCGCAAGTGTTGAAGGTACAAGCGATATCCCTCAATCTGCTCCTGCCGGGGGCCAAGTGGTGCTGGCGGTGAGCTCAGGGGACAAGAAAAGTGGGCTTCACTTAACTGTCCCTTCCTCCAGGGAGTCTCTTTCCACTGGCCAGCTCGGAGGTTTAGGGTTTTACTTCATGCAGCAAGGTAATAATCCACTGACCACAATAGCCAATAGTAGCTAGTATTTATTCCTTGTAAAAAATAACAAAAACACCAATTAAAAAATAACTACTATTTATTAAGCCATCACTCTAAGCCAGATTCGGGGCTACACCCTTCACACATTTTTAACTTATTAAATACTCCCCTGACATCCCTGTTAGAGATGGGAATCTGAGGGCCACAGAGGTTAAAGGAAAGCCCCAGGACCGCACCCCCAAACCTAAGGATGATGTTGCAGAAAGAGCAACGTGATGCTGTCCCACAGGGTGGACGGGGCAGGGGGGAGGGGGGGACGGACGGGGACGGGGGGAGGGGCGAGGTTGCTGAGTACCTGCTCAGCTGGGGGTCAGGGGGAGGGGAGTCCAGCTCTCTCCTCGTCTCCGCCTCCGCCTCCGCTCTGAAGCCCCAAAGGTTCGCACAGCCCTGGCTCTGTTTCTCTAACTCTCTGCCCTGGATGTTAGAATCTCATTTTTGCCCCAACACGCCATGCGAACGCCTCTCGCTGGGGTCACCAGCAGCCTCCTTTCAACCAAATCTGACCATCCTGAAATTCAGGCTTTGCCTTCCTGGGGACTTCGCCTCCTCAGGGGCTGCACTTTGCCACCCACCCGCGCCCGCCCCAGTTCCCGCAGCCCCTCCCCCTTCGCGCCCCCCGACAGCACCATTTCCTGGCTCTCTTGCTAGTTTTGTGTCCATCCTACGCCCCGCGCTGTGGGGCCTCCTTTGAAAGCCCCTTCCCCGCCCAGAGCTTCCTGAATACCGGATTCTGCCTTTGCCCTTTTTCCTTGTAACTATCCTCACTAGGTCACTGCATCCACCACAATATTCCTCAAATCCTGATTTTTAATCCAGATTTCTCAGTTCTATTCCTACTGAAAACTTCCACAGACATCTCAGATACTTCCTGTTCAAAGCAGAGCTCGTGGAGTTACCTCTCCCTGGATAGTCTTTCCTAATGCATGGCAGCCACGCCCACCCAAGCCCCCAGTCAGAGCCTTGGGTCACCACTCACCGTGCAGTCACCAAGACCCTTCGGTCTTTCTGCCCTGGGTTCCTCCCCCGTCCCTGCTTCTCCATCCCCGCCACTGACTTACTTCCACCTCACATCCACGCACCTGGGACATTCTCTCCAGCCTCAACTTTCTCAGATCTATACCCTGGGCTCTTAGCAGAGACAGCATTCAGAAATTCGGATCTGATTATGTCACTCACTCATCAGATCAAACTGTCCAAAAGCTCCAAGTCTTGAGAATAAGTCCCCTTCAGGACCTGTGAGTAATAACATTTAGTCCTCAACGTTCCCTAACGATTTTTGCTGAATTGTGTTGTGCATTCATTATAAGAACACCAAGGGCTGGTCCAGGCACAAAACTGGCCCTGATGGGGAAAATGCCTGTAGAGGCTCGCTTGGAGAGTGACTGCCCTGGTGAGTACACCAGGCATTGCTAGCCAATAGCATCCCTATCAACAGACTAGGACAAACACAAATGTCAACCCAGAACCCTATGAAAATATTCATCATGAATGTACACGAAATAAAGGTATTCTCAATAAAATAAAACTAAAAGGAACTGTTGTCAGTCCCATGCACCGAAACTAATGGTAAAAGAAGCTCTTTAGGCAAAGTGGAAATGGTATCAGAGGAATCTAATACTTTAGGAACAAAGGAAGAGCAAAAGAAATGGCATATATCCGGGTAAATATAACAAAAGGAGATGATTTTTCACCTAAGTTCCGTAAAATATGTACGTCAGTTGAAAGCAGAAGTTATACGACTGTTGGGTAGAATCTTCGATGTGTGTGGATACAATAAATGTGTAAATTATAAGGGAGGAGGAATGGACGTATATGGGTGCAAGTTAAGTTGCAGGCTTCCCTGGTGGCGCAGTGGTTGAGAGTCCGCCTGCCGATGCAGGGGACGCGGGTTCGTGCCCCGGTCCGAGAGGATCCCACATGCTGTGGAACGGCTGGGCCCGTGAGCCATGGCCGCTGAGCCTGCGCGTCCGGAGCCTGTGCTCCGCGATGGGAGAGGCCATAACAGTGAGAGGACCGCGTACCGCAAAAAAAAAAAAAAAAAAAAGTTAAGTTGCATATTGTAATCCCTCGTTCAACCACTAAACATATTGTTCAAAAAGATACAAATGGCCAATAGATAAATTCAAATGGAATACTAAGTAATATTCAAATAATAGAAAAGATACCATGACAAAGAAGATAGAAGAAAAACAAAGAGATCAAACAAGATAAATAATGAAATTGTAGAACTATATCCAACCATGCTCATAATTACATTAAGTGTAAATGTTCTAAAAATATCAATCATACTGAATTTAAAAAACCAAGGAAACATGCAACCATATGCCAGAAACACTATCAGAAATCCACTTGGAATGTCATTGATATAGATATGTTGAAATAAAAGAAAAACTAAAAAAAAAAAATGCAATGAAAATACTAATTAAAAAAAAAACTAGAATAACAATATTAAAGCGAAAAAACATAGACTTCAGAGCTAGGAAGAGTGCTAGGGAAAACAAGAGACACTCCATAATGTTAAAAGGGTCAATTCACTAAGAAAATAAATCTATGTTACCTGCCATATTAACAGACTGAAAAGAAAAAGCATATGATCATCTCAATAGATGCAGAAAAAATTTTTTGAGAAAATTAAATATTCTTTCACAATAAAAATTCCCCAGCAGACCAGGAATAGAAGGAAACTGCTTTAATCTGATAAAGAAAATCTACAAAAATCCTACAGCTTAAAACATACTTAATGCTTTTCCCCTAAGTTCAGGAAAGAGGCAAGACTGTGCACTTTTGTCACTTCTATTCAACATAGTTATTTCTGGCGAAGGAAGGAAGGAAAGGAGGGAGGGAGGGTGGGAGGGAGAGAGAAAAAAGAAAGAGGAAAGAAAGAAAGAGAGAAAGAAAGAGAGAAAGAGAGAAAGAAAGAGAGAAAGAAAGAGAAAGAAAGGAAGGAAGGAAGGAAGAAAAAGGAAAGAAAAGAAGAAAGGACATACAGAATGAAAGAAAAAGAAATACAACTGTTCATATTCACAGAAACATAACTGTTTATGTAGAAATTCTCAAGGAATCTACAAAAATCTCCAAGAATAAATGAATTTAGCATGGCTGCAGGATACAAAGCCAACATACAATACTTAACCATATTTCTATACACTTGAACAATTATAAATTGAGCAACAGTAAACTAAAATTAGTAAAACAGCTCCATTTACAATAACGCCAAAAGGAAATACTTAGGAATAAATAAAACAATACATGTACAAAATTTACATGCTAAAAACTATGCAATACTGATAACAGAAGTCAAAGAAGACCTAAATAATTGGGGAGATATGCTGTGTTCATGGGTTAGAAAAATTATGATAATAGAGATGATATATCGATTCTCCCCAAAGTTATACATAGGTTAGCTCAGATGCGATCAAAATCCAAGCAGCGTTTTTTTAAATATACATAAGCTGACTCTAAACTGATATGGAAAAGAAAAGGAAATAATAGAACAGCCAAAAAAATCTTTTCCAAGAAGAATAAAGTTGGAGGACGTACACCACCAGCAATCAACACGTGATATGGGCGGAGCCACATCTGGGAGTGGGAGGCGCCTGGACTGGAAGAGTCCCCCAAGCGGGCAGCTGTAGCTCTGTACTCACTAGCTCGCTCGCTCACATTCAGTTGCGCTCTCTCCCAGTTTCTTCCACCCGTGCTCCCGCACTCCCACCTGGCTCACATGCTTTGCGCAGGCTCCCTCTTCCAGGCAGGCCTCTGAGGTCCACACCTCGTGCTTCTGTCACACGCCCCGCCCAATTCCCTCACAACCCTCCCCCTCCCCCCACCCCTTTCCCATTCTAGTACCAGAGTGTGGTATTAGCAAAAACATAGACACAGAATAGAGTCCAAAGATAGATTCGTGGTAAGATGATCAATTGTTTTCTGACAAACTTGAAAAGGCAATTTCATGGAGAAAGATAATTTTTTTAAGAAATGAACAATGGTGGACAGATTGACGATGAAGAAATATAAGAGAATTTGGGGAAATGATGGAAATTTTCTTATCCTTATTGCGGTGCAAGTCACATGGTTCTATGCATGTATTACACCTCACGTAACTGTACACCAAGAGGAAGTACAGTTTCCTGTACATAGGTTTTTAAAAAGCATTTGCACTGTCGTCTGTGAAACAGTAATTGCATAATGGAAAGGATCCAGAGGGAGAATGTTCAACCCCAGCTCTGCTTCTTCAGGCCTGTGAGTGTGAATATTTTGATAGTTCGACCCCCATTTTTTAAATCTAAGAAGCAGTAACATTAATACCTTTCTCAAAATGTTGGTGTGAGTGTTACACATGAGATAATGAGCATAAAATATTTTGTGTAGTAAAAACGCATTACATAAGTACTGAATATAATTATGATGAAACATGCATCAGAAAAATTTTTTTAAAGAATCTTCAATTATTCATTTAAAGGGTATATTAATTAAAATCCAAGCAGGAAAGATGCAACACACTCAAACTGGGTAATTTTAGGAGAGCATAGGTAAGCGAATATCTAAAGGTTGTGGGTAGGGTGCAGGGAAACCCAGAGGTACAGCAAAGTCCCTGGGGTAGCTAGCAACGCTGACAGGGGTTTCTCGAGGTAATGTTGATTCTGTCATACTTACATTTGAAATCTAAAAGTCACTACTAGTAGCAGGGGGACGGGGGGGGGGGGGATAAAGTTAATTAACAGGAAACAAAGCTCTGGGAGCCCCAATCCGATAGCTGCTCATGAAGCATAAGTTGGTGCAGAGCTCCGTATTCTCACACCCAATCCTTCCTCCCTGTCTTTTCCTGCACTGTAGCTGTGTGGGACTGCTTGCCCAGCAGGATACATCAAACCTTTATGCTTTTGGTATTTGAATCCTTGCAGGTCTAATTTTTGGGTAGGCCGCAGGTTTTCACAGACCAGCACTTTTCGACGAGACAGTAATAAGAGACTCCCCAGTAAAGCGCTGACCCAGGCATGGTCCTCCTCATGTAAACTGTATAACAGAAATGTAACTTTCCTTCAGTAACTGAGATCGACCCCGCAGTCGGCCACACCCTCTTCTCTCTCTGTTGGTTCAATAGCCGAAGAAGCCAAAACGGCCAGGAGATGGTCTCAGCTTCCAGCTCAAGGAAAGGACGGTCATATTCCTGGGTGGACGGATTCCTCCCTAGGGATCAGATCCTACACACACACACACACACACACACACACACACACACAAAGTCCAAGGTGTGGGAAGGAATCGAACATTCTTCCAGTGGGCTAAGAGCTAGGACAGTGAGAGGGGCCATTCCCACCTCTGGGTCCATGGTGGATAACACCATGTGTTTTCCACTCATACCGAGCATTTACCACACGGGTAAGTGTGCAAACTCACCCCCAACTCTCCCATAACTGAACCCGCTGTGGGCCATGCAGGATTCTACCAGGCCAGGTGCTTCTGGGGTGTGGGACCCCACAGTCAGCTAGGGCTGCCGTAACAAATGCTGTAGGACAGATCCGGGGGCTGGAAGTTCAAGACCCAGGTGCTAGCAGACTGGGCTTCAGGGGAGCGCTCTCTCCCCGGCTTGCACACTGCCCACTTCTCTCTGTGTCCTCGCATGGCAGAGACCAGAGAGGCGGAAAACCAGCTCTCTCCTCCTTGCAAGGGCACTGATCCCATCAGGAGAGCTCCTCCCTCGTGACCTACTCACCTCTCGAAGGCCACATCTCCCAGCACCACCACACTGGCCATTATAGTCTCAACATATGAGTCTGGGGACCTTGGTAAGAACCAGAGAACCACGGGTGAGACCCACCGTCACACGTCCTTTGCTGCCCACTGCGTTCCCTGTAGTATGGCGATGAATAGAGATGCTTACAGGTCAGGGAGTCAAATCCACAACTGAAATGTGCGTCCATCGACAAAGGGCAGTGGATTGGGGTCTAATACGTCCAGGAACCCTGAGCCCGGGGGCTCACCCCATCCCCTTTCTCTTGCACGCCCTCCTGAGCTCCAGCATCAGACTACTTTTTTTCACTTTTTACATCTTTTTTTGATAAACACAACCAGGAATCATTATTATTTTCATAATATGATGGATGAGAATAAAAGGTTATCTTTGATTTATGACATTTGATTTTATCTTGATTTTTTAAATTTAATTTTATCTTGAACTTGAATACTGAGATATTCTCTTTTGATGGCCATATACTTGACGTGTATTTCTACCTGTCACATCCCGCCTGTCAGCCTCTCACTGTGATGACCCTTGGGAAGATGTGAAGTTATGGGTCGCCAGTTCTGTGAAGTTTAGTGATGGCTGAAAACCTAAACCCCCGTAAAAATCAACACAGGAACATCAGCCGGTAAATAAAATGCAGTTTCTCATTACCTGTGTCTAGGCCTCTCAGTTTATTCTCGAGAACAAAGCTGCCCGCTAAATCACAGGGAGCTGGAATTCGACTGGCGTTCCATCACACAGGGCCTCCCCCCGAAACCAGGCCGCAGGCACAACAATAAAACAGCCAACTGTACAGGAAGGAGAGAGCAGGGAGTATGAGGCCATCACCGCTGCTGCCTGGTTGTATTTCCTGTTTTATTTGTATGGAAACTATTCACACCATAGAAAACATTCATGAGGAAGCAACTTCCCTTCTGTTGCTTCAACAGAAGACAAGATAAAATTCACACTCACAAATTAGGTCATTACCTTCCTGATGAAGCTTCATCACTGAGGAAATGAATATCAAGGTTTTTAACGATTTGTAAGAAATGCAAAAAAAAAAAAAAAAGTAGACATCAGTGTTTTGATTGCAATAAACCTGTGATTAACCTTTCAAGACAGGGAACCAACAGCTTGTGCTAAAAAAAGGGGCTCCGGATAGAAACCGTGCTTCTCACCCAGCAGGATGCTTTCTATTAAAATAAAATGTTCAGTATTCCTGCGCACATTAGCTTTACTCATTGAGACGAATCTAACAGAGAAACAGACATTCGCGGGCTTTTACCGGCTGATTAGCAGCATGCGTCTGTAAACAGGTGGCACAGCGGTCGGCCCACCTGGAGATACACATCAGACCTTGATGAACAGCGTTTGCTCTCATTTGCGTTAATGGCCTCTGACAGCAGTGTTTCACACTCCACTGCCGGCCTTCTCAGTGGGTGTGGACGCCAGCTGCCCTCGGGATGGCTTGCCATTTGCATTAAGTATTCATCACAGAGATAAATAGTCAGGGCCTGGCACAACAACACACTGTGGATTTGGAGAAATCCCAGCAAGTCCCTGGGGGTAGGGTGGAAAGGAATGTAAGGCTTTTGCTTTCAGGAGATTCAGCCCGTCTTTGCAAAGCCCCTGGGGTCCTCATTTCAGTTGGCGCAAGTGCAGACATCTGTTTACATCGAGTTGTGAAACGTACCCTGTCTACCTACACAGACGTTCGGTGTCTGTTCATTTATTCCACAAATACTCTTCAGTTTCTACACGTATCAGGCACAGCTCAAGAAAGTGCACCCGTGTAGTTCCTAATGCCAGTGGGAAGAACCGATGATAAACAAATAGCTCCATCTCGACATAACGTCAGGGAGGACATCCCTGTCCCTTCACGGGCTCAAACCAAAGTACAGTGGAGACTCCCCCTCACGGCCAAGCTCCGTGTGGGTTTACAGAAGAGGGGGGCAAACAGGGAATTCCAGACCAGACCTGAAAGTAAAAAGAAAGGGAAACAGAATAGAAAAAAGGAGAAAGAACAATTAAAATGAAAGGAAAAGAGGGAACATGAACATGAGAAGCAAAGAGGGAAAAATAGTGAAAGGAGGGGAAGTGACCCCTGTAAATGGGGCAGGAACACAGTACCCATGACTGGGGCCCAAGATGACTCTGTTCACCAAGACCTTCGTGAGGTGGACGACCTGCACACACATGCACGCACACACACACACAATGCACACACACACATGCACGCACATGCACGCACATGCACACGCACACACACACACATGCATGCACACACACGCAATGATGAATATGAAGTGGACCTTTCATGTCACACAATGAATTTGCTTTTTCCTGCCTCCAGGTACTGTTGTGCAAACACCCCTTGTACGGAAAAGTGCGTGCGTGTGACATCGGATTTGATGCCTGCTAGCAGCCTGGGGACTGTACCAACGGATCTGCTATGTATACAGGGCAGAGAGACTCCCATCGCGTTTAGAATCCTCAGAATCGTTTAGAATCTCTCCAGAGATGCTGATCTGCAGCTCTGTAATTTTCTTGTGTTTAACGTGAATGAGTAACCTTACTTGTGCTGTGAATGGAAGGCGTCAAGTCAGGGTGAAGGAAATTAGGCAAAACTCAAGTAATCGATCTGTGGTCAGAGGTCTCTGTCGGCCTTCAGGAGAAAGAGGACATTCATTCACTCAAAATTGCAACAAATATTAACTCTGGGCCGCCCTCATGTCAGGATCAGGGTTCAGCTCTTGGGACAGGAGAGCTGAACAAGACTGGCCAGGCCTCTGCCCCACGAGCCCCGACCCTCCGTGCTGTCACCCTCCCCGACCTCTTAGCAAGAATCCAGCCACAGGAAGAGGAGGCGTGGCCTGCGAGGGTCAGTTTTGAATCGGGCTTAACCTTGAAAACGTAAGTGGTGAGGCCTCTTCTTCTCCTTCTCTTTCTCCCCCTTATACTTTTTATTCCGGCAGGACGGATGTGGGGGCTGAAGCTCCTCCCTGGGGGCCACTCCAAGCACTGGTGGGAAAAGGTCCGTCCCGCTCTCGGCCGCTCCCCCTTCCTTTTCTCTGATGCGGACTCTTGTCCATGGTAGGTGTTACAGCTGGCACGGTCGTCAGGGAGGCGTGGTGATGGCATCTCGATGGGGAGACCCAGGGATGCCTGGATCTTGCTGTGACCTGACTGCCCCTCCCTCCCTGCCCTGCACGCACCTGTGCGGGTGCAGAGACGAAGCCAGGCCGTGCACATCTCAGCTTCCAATCCCAGGCACTCAGGGGCCCTTCGTAATCTCCACATTTTTCACAGACTCACACGCGATCGCAGCAGTGGCATTTTCATGGTGAAAATTTTGAGGTGTGCTCAGTCGTTCCTCTGAGAGTGTTTAATTATTAATGATTAAAGTGTTTAATTATTAAGCGTGACAGTCTCTGCACACTTAGAAATCGCTCCGCATGTGGGAAGAAACGCTGTGTGTTCGGTCTCCAGGTTGCGCAAGGCGTACACTTCGGGGGCAGACGCCCGGCTTCACGTCGTCCACGGCCCCAGGGTTTCCACTCCCAGGTCTCCAGCTCTCCAGGTCTATGTGGTTAGCCTGGACTAATTTCCCACTGGTACAGGAGACTTCTGCTTTATCCCCAGATGCTCGGCGTCATGAAGACACCTCAGTGCTCTCCCCTCCTCTGCAAACAAAGGAAGACCGTGGCTTTGCAAGAGGCCCCTGGGGCCAGTTGAGGGTCCACGTCCCTGGCGAGGACATCCCGGAGAGGACAGGAAGCCACTTCCACCCTCAGAGCAGAGCCCAGAGACACTGTGCTCTGGGCGGGGCCCACGGGTGCTTCTTTAATGTTGATTTGGTCAGAATTGCTGTGGAATAACTGACCCCCCACCAAGGGGAGAAAAACAAGTTGATCATCTTTCAAGAGAACTGTGTTTTCTTTCCTTTGATTACCCAAACAATGACCTGTTCTGTTAAGTGTGTGTGGGAGGGAGCCTTTCTTCTCCCCAAGGAAGTGCAAAACCTCCATTCATAAAATAGAAACCATATTTTCACATTTCCCCTTTATCCTGAAGGGAAAGAGAGAAGGAAGGGAAAGTCTTAGCTATTCTTTTGGTGAGGCATTTCCTTATCCCTTGGGGGAAACTGTTGCACACATCAATTTACACTCTGAGCAACTCTGCGAGTCAAAAGAATCATGATTTGTCAAAGACAAATCTTCTAATGCAATACATTTTAAAGATAGGAAAAGCTTCCAAAGATGTATACATCCACCTCTAAAAAAGGGATACAGATTAAACCTTCAATCTTTCTTCTGAAGCTCGTGAATAAAACCCACTTGATGAGTAAGTTCTATGAATGTGACTTGCCCAGAGTCTAAATATACCGCTGTTTATTCATTCTGCTTTCTTGCCAAGGAAGCATTCTTCTCAACAGAGCAATAAATCTAGTTAATGGCAGGAATGATCCTACGCCAAGTTCAGGTAATGATGGCACTGAACAATATGCACCTTAATTCTCTCCTGACTTGAAAGAAATACATCCACTCGATATCTACTGAGCATCAGCTGTGCACCAGGTTTCAACAGCCGTGGAAATAGGAAGGTAAATAAAACATAATCCCTGTAGGTTTAGGAAAAGCACAGCCTGCCAGGGAAGCACACAGGAGAGGGACCAGGCCAGTCTTGGGGCACTGAGGAAGGCTTCTGGGGCAGGGACATCTCAACTGAGACCTAAAGGAAGAGAAGAAGTTGTGGAGAAGCTAAGCCAGTGCCCCTCAAAACAAGGACCACCCCCCGCATGCCAATCGCTGTAGTTATCATGGTGAGAAAAGTACACAACAGAGAGTAGGCATTAAGAAGCTTTTCTAGCAATTTGAACCCTGACATCCAAGCATGAGATCAGTAGGCTTATATTTTATGGCTTTCTGTTTGTTCTTTTCTAATAGTTCTTTTCATTGTATTTTACAAAAAGTATTAGCCTGCAATGCTTTGGAAATTTGGTCCTTCCAGCTTCCAGTTGAGCACTGTTTCTCCCTCAAACAATTTCGTTGGCTCAACACGACTTAGAAAGATGTCCACGACCCTGCAGTTGTTTCCCTTCCCTGCACACGAACAAAGCTTTCAACCTGTTTCCCGTGGCGACCTGTGCGAAAGATGACCGCGGCTTGCGCTACCCAAAAGCACGCTCGTCATTTTGATTTCTGACCCCTTCGCCCCCAATAACGCTGCTAGGATAATTCTCAGTCCCCAGATTCTGGAAAACTTTCATGAGGATTCTTTTCTTTCCCCTTTCTGCTCATTTCAAACTAAATCAGGGAAGATGAGGACTGCAGTAAAGCTCGGCCATGGTGACTGGAGCTCCCTGAAAGCCGGCTGCCTCTGGGAGTTCACACCGCAGCTGGTTTCCTTCGTACTCCATCCCCCACCTGGAGCTCCAGGTGCCAGGGAGGTTACCAGCTGACGCAGCAAACACACAGCGTGTACTCTGATTGTAAAACTTTCTAAAATGCAAACATCTCCTGCAAGTGCCCAGACAGGAAGGTTTTTTTGTTTTCTTTTTTCAAATCTATTCCAGTCATCTGAGAAGCAAACTCCCCATGAGTTTGCCTGTGGTGATAAAAGGGTTTGAGTCTGTTGCATGAGGGGAGACCATATGCACAGCTTCTCTGAAGGAGGCAAAGAATAGAGTTACATTTCAGGGAATTTCAAAGAATGTTCCTGCGGGAAAAGGTATTAGGGATCGTCTAAGATAACCTGAGTTATTTTATAAAACTAATTTGAAAATAAATCTTCCCTTCTGCTCCCTTCCTAAACATACTATGAAATCAGCATACTCAGCCTGGAATCCATAGTTTTATCGCCAATTCTTTACTGTCGGGATTACAATGCCAGTACGAGAGGGCTGCCAGGAGAAAACTCAGCACTGGGAGACGGAAACATTCTGACCTGCTGCCGAAGCAGATGCGTGCCACCAACTCCATTTAATCAGATGACTTTCTTCCAGGTCAGTTTTGACCTTACCTTGCTTTGTCTCACCCTTGATGTCATACATCACACTCACTGCTTCAGCCAGTTTATGGGATTTCTTTCTGCTTCTGAGTATCTCAATTAAAAGATATTTAAATCTAGGACTACCGCCTTCATATCTGAGATAAGAAGTTAGCTAATTCAAATAAATTGGCATTAATTTTGCCTGATTTTCCAGATTTTTGCTTTTAATATTTTCCTTTTTTCTTTGGCTTCAAAAATCTGTTATACTTGGGTTCCTTAGTTGTATTGACTAAAAAACTAAATGCACAACCTAAAAGTTGAGAGTTATGCTTTATTCAGCGGGAATGCTTAGGACTTCAAGCCCGGGAAGCAACATCTCAAGTAACCCTTAGAGAAGGAAGAGACGGGGGGACCCAGGTTATATAGAAGTTTTGCAACAAAGGGCAGGTAGTCAGAACATCAAAAGATTATTGTTAATTAAAGGAAACCAGGTATCTCAAGTTAAGGAATATAGCGCATATCTATGTATGGGAAGATACAAGAGTCTGGACTCGCTGAAATCATTCCTTTGATGTGCACCTCAGCCACCTGCGGCCGTCCTGTGCTTTCACATCCTGAGTTCCCTCAGGGTTTTCCCATCTTGAGTTTCCCCAGGGCTCACCTTGGGGAGTGGCTGCAGTGTGACGGCTGCTCGGTGGCAGGTATTCTTTCCCTTCCTGAGTTCCCTCAGGGCTCACCAGCTCACCATCAGAGGTGGCTGCGATCTCCAATGACTGTGACGTCCTTTGTTTACTGATATGGCAGGAAATATTCCATTTCTCAGTTGATTTGCTCATTAGCTGATTAGAATAATTATCTTTCATGTCTGAAATATTAACAAATTGTTAATGGTAAAAGACGCATTTTTCAGGTCATTCATTGGCAATATCTTCATTCTAAGTTGGAGCTGGAAGGTTTAGAGGACGCAGCGAAAGCTGACTGACCTGGCTTCCCCGGGACCACGACCTCCCTCGTTTCCCCCTTCCAAGATTCAAACATGCTGCTCCCCAAGCACTGCGTTCCTTTCCTAAAAAACAATAGTTAATGTCGACTGAAAAACAACGCACAAGATGAGAGTTGTGAGTTAAGTTTTATTTGGGGCAAAATGAGGACTGTGGCCGGGGAGACAGATAGCTCTGAGGAACTGCTCCAAAGAGGCAGGGGGAAGGTCAGGGTATGTGTGATTTTGTGAAGGGGGGATTCTGCTGTCTCTTGAAAGTTGCTGCTAGTCACAAGGAACAGACGTCACCACGAAGGATCTTAGTGCTTTTCTAGATAGGAGGAGATACAAGAATTGGGCTCATAAAATTGTCTCCTGAAAACATTTAACTATCTGAGGACCTGTTCTGCCAGTTTTTCCCAGAGCACAGAGGACCTCATTCCTGCTCTCCACCCTGAACTCCTTGCAGGGCGTGTTGAAGGTCAGCTGCTGCAGCGGCTCATGATTTAATCCTCGTAGAGGTAGATGGCGAGTGCCAATTCGTAGGTGACGTTAATAACAGGATTGAGACAAATCAGTGAATGTCGTGGAAAAATGAACTTACTTTCATTAATATTTTGTGATTTATTAAATTAATAATTATTGTAGAATGTCCTGTAGTCCACAACGTCCATTCATGCCTGTTATTTCAGTTATCTTCAGAATAACTGTATGAACCTGTTTTATAATCCATGTGTATGCTCCAGTTTTGTCCAGAAACCAAACACAGAATTTCCCCTTCATGAGGCAGATTCTGAGCATGTGTCTTCCACGTGACCTGCTTCCGCGGAGGTTTAAGGCCAGAGTGGCTGCACCTTTGCTCTCTGTCACCTGTGACACAGCAGGTCAGTTCTGGGGTTACCTGGGGCTCCAGTTATGTATCTGGTGGTCTGGACACAAGTACAGAAGCGTTCTGATCATGATTTGCCAGCCCATTTTCAAATTGCTAAACATCATTTCCTTCTGAAAATTTCACCCGCTTACGGTGTTAAATACTACTATTCGTTCTGAAGCAGCAGTGGGAGAGGGCGGTGGATCTCCACCAGACACACGGCAGAACCACTTGGATGGGAGGCGTTCTGTTAAAACGACAGTGTCCAGGCCCCACTCCAAGCCAAATACATCAAAATTGCTGCGGGTGGAGCCTGGTGTGGTCACCTTTCTAGGGGCTCCTCCCACCCTGTATTTCCAACGTGCAGTCAGGCTGAGAACCGCTGTGCAGAGGAAAGCTCTCACTTTGCATTCAGAACACCTGGGCTTGAAATCTGTGTCTGCTCTAACCTGTGCTGTGATTTGGGGTAATTTAATCATTTCTCCAAACCTCAATTTTCTTGTCCCTAAAACCTGGAAGCGTAGTTTGTGAAGGAGCCCAGCACAATCATGGGCAGATAGCAAGTTTTCAATAAATAATAGATTCCCTCTCCTGTCCTGTCAGAGTCACAATATTGGTAACACGATTCCTTATGTCACGTAATCAAAAACATACATATCGGGCTTCCCTGGTGGCGCAATGGTTCAGAGTCCACCTGCCGATGCAGGGGACACGGGTTCGTGCCCCGGTCCAGGAGGATCCCACATGCCGCAAAGCGGCTGGGCCCGTGAGCCATGGCCGCTGAGCCTGCGCGTCCGGAGCCTGTGCTACGTAACGGGAGAGGCCACAACAGTGAGAGGCCTGCGTACCGCAGAAGAAAAAACAAAAAACCATACATATCTGCTTATGTTTTCCAAAAAACAAGCTGTGGAGTTTCCTAGAAGAGAGGATGGGTACTTTCTGCACATGTTACATTCATATATGATGGGCCACTAGAAACGTGCCCTCCAACAACCACGTTAGAGTATGATTTGCCCAACGAACGGCAGCTGACCTAGTGCTGAAGCACTAATGCTTAAGAGCGTTTGAAGCTGCCTTTATCAACGGCATACTTCAATTCAAGGCTAAGTAGCATTCTGGACAAGTTCCAAAAATGTACAGGAAGTCCTCACTTGGTGAGAACGCATCACAAAGCACGTACGCCTTAGTAACAGACTGAAACTAAAAAGAGCTCCTAGGCCAAAGTCAAATTTTGAATTATACTCTGACCAACTACCAAGAAGCCCTTATGTGTCTAACTGGAGAGACCACAGAATGTTTTGTCACCCACTATCTCATTCTTATTTTGTATTTGGTATTTATAATCTACAGCATGAGGGCAAGTTAAATGTCCCAAAAGAGGGAATACACTCAGAAAGTAGAAATACAGGATAGTGATGAAATATACTTATTCTCAGTTCATGGTTAGGAAGTAGGTGATGGTTGTATCCAGGAATGACTACAGTGACTAAACAGATCGATAACATAGTTGAGATGCATGAAAAACATCTCACCTGCTTGATAAGACAGGGTGACTCCAAGGCCATGGAATACACAGCAACCTGCCTCACTCCAGCTGGTGTTTCCTGATGGACATAACGCTGGTTATTGCATGTTAAACTGCATTCCTTAAAGTTTCTAGAACTTGGACTTTACACTGACACAGGCTGGCTGTTTTCCCCACCTCGTCCAAGTGCATGAGCCTTTGATGCTGTGATAATTCAGGTCACTCAGCTAGTGCCGTGGACTGAATGTTTCTGCCCCCAGAATCCATATGCTGAAGCCCTCGTCTACCACGTGATGGTCTTTGGGTCAGGGTGATTAGGCCATGATGATGAGGCCCTCACGATGGGATTAGTGTCTTTGTAAGAGAAGACTCCCAAGAGCTTGCTCGCTCTCTGTCTCTGCCGTGTGGGCACGCAGGGAGAGGGTGTCCACTTACACGCCAAGGAGACTGGCCACAGAATGAAACCCACCTCGCCACACCGTGATCCTGGACCTCCCAGCTCCAGAACTGTGATAACTTTCTGTCATTTAAGCCACCCAGTCTATGGTACCTTGTTGTGGTCGCCAGAGCAGACCGGTACAGAAGGGCGAATAGTGACAGGGAAGCAAACAGACTGGAGGGGACCCAGGGGGCTATATGTGACCAGTTCCCCTACCCTAGCTGATGCCACTCAGTGGAATTAATAGAGGTAATTACTTGTGCTTGGATGCACTGCTGCCCGTCCTAAATTACAAACATAACTTTAATTAACATTGGTCATATATTACTTGTGATTACTCCTATCTAGAAGAGACTGTCATAAATGCAGGCAGCCAGGAGGACTATTTGCTAATAGTACTGTGTGTTTCAGAGAGTTAACAATTAATCACCCACCCCTGTTGTTTACGAAAGGGCCAGCCATCTATCTAAGGTGGGACAACAATTACATCCCTTAATAATAAAATGCATAACTTTACAACACAGGAAGTCCAAGAAGCTACCTCTTTCTTTCTTTCTTCCTTCCTCCCTTCCTTTCTTTCTTTCTATATTGAAGTATAGTTGATTTATGATATTATGTTAGTTTCAGGTGGATAACACAGTGATTCAATATTTTTATATTTATACTCCACTTAAAGTCATTATAAAATAACGGCTGTATTTCCCTGTGCCGTACAATATATCCTTGCTGCTTATATATTTTATACATAGTAGTTTGTACCTCTTAATCCTCCACCCCTACCTTGTGTCTCCCCCCTTCTCTCTCCCCGCCTGGTAACCACTAGTCTATTCTCTACGTCTGTGAGTCTGTTTCAGTTCTGTTTTATTCATTTGTTTGTTTTATTTTTTAGACTCCACATATGAGTGGTAACGCAGTATTGTCTTCCTCTGGCCTATTTCACTAAGCATAATGCCCTCCAGATCATACATGTTACTGCAAATGCAATTTTTCATTCTTTTTATGACTAATATTCCATTGTATGTATGTATACACACAATATATATTGTTCCCTCTCTCTCTCTCTCTCTCTCTCATATATATATATATATATATATAAATAATTTCTTCTTTGTTCGGTCATCTGTTGACAGACACTTACGTTGCTGCCGTATCTTGGATATTGTAAATAATGCTGCTATAAACACCGGGGTGTGCGTATCTTTTCAAATTAGTGTTTTCATATTTTCTGGATATATACTCAGGAGTGGAATTGCTGGATCATATGGTGGTTCTATTTTTAGTTTCCTGAGGAATATCCATACTGTTTTACACAGTGACTTGACCAACTTATATCCCACCAACAGTGTACTAGGGTTCACTCTTCTCTACATCCTCACCAACATTTGGTATTTGTGGTCTTTTTGACAATAACCATTCTGACAGGTGTGAGGTGTTGGTCATCTGTATTTCTTCTTTGGAAAAAAATGTCTATTCAGGTCTTCTGCCCATTTTCAATCAGATTTTTTCAATATCGTTGTCTGAGATGTATTTTGGATATTAAGCCCTTATCAGTTGTATCATTTGCAATATGATTCCTATGTGAAGCCATCCAGTCCTGGACTTTCGTTTGCTGAGAATTTTTTGATTACTAATTCAGTTTCACTACTAATGAGTAATCTGTTTAGATTACCTATTTCTTCCAGACTCAGTCTTGGAAGATTGTTAGTTTCTAGAAATTTATCCATTTGTTCCAGGTTATTTAATTTGTTGACATATAACTGTTCACAGTATTCTCTTATGACGTTTTATATCTCTGTGATATCAGCTGTGATTTCTCCTCTTTAATTTCTTATTTGATTCATTTGAGTCTTCTCTCTTTTTTTCTTAATGAGCTTGACTAAAGCCTTATCGATTTTACCTTTTAAAAAAAAAACAGCTCAGGTTCATTGACCTTTTCTAATTTTTTTTTTTTTGGTCTCTACTTTATTTTCTCTGTAATCTTTATTATTTCCTTCCTTCTGCTGACTTTGGGCTTTGTTCGTTCTTCTGTTTATAATTCCTTTAGAAGGTATGTAAGGTTGTTTATTTGAGATTTTCCTTGTTTCTAGAGGAAGGCCTGTATCACTATAAACTTTCATCTCAGAACCGCTTTTGCTGCATTCCATAGGTTTTGGGAAGTTGTATTTCCATTTTCATTTGTCTCGAGGTATTTTCTGATTTCCTCTTTGATTTCTTCATTGACCCATTGGTTTTTTAAAAGCATGCTGTTTAGTCTCCACATGTTTGTATTTTCCCACTTTTCTTCCTGTAATTGATTTTTAGTTTCATACAATTGTGGTCAGAAAAAAAAAAAATGCTGGATATAATTTCTAGCCTCTTAAATTTGTTGAGACTTGTTTTGTGGCCTGGCATGTGATCTATCCTGGAGAACACTCCATGTGGTCTTGAAAAGAATGTGTATTCTGCTGTTTTGGGGTGCAGTGTCCTGTAGATATCTATTAATTCCAATTGATCTAATGCACCATTTAAGGCCAGTTTCTTTATTGATTTTCTGTCTGGATGATCTATCCATTGATGGAAGTGGGGTGTCAAAGTCCCCTACTATTATGGTATTATTGTTCATTTCTCCCTATATATCTGCTTTATATATTTAGGTGTTCCTATATTAGGTACATATATGTTAATTACTGTTATATCCTCTTCTCATATTGATCCCTTTATCATTATACCATGTCCCCTTTGTCTTTTGTTATAGACTTTGTTTTAAAGTCTTTGTCTGTTTTGAATAGTGCTACCCCAATTTTTTTTCACTTCAGTTTGCGTAAGATATCTTTTTCCATCCCCTCATTTTCAGTCTGTGTGTGTCTTTAGCTCTGAAGTAAGTCTCTTGTAGGCATCATGTAGATGGGTCTTGTTTTGGTTTGGTTTTTTAATCTAATCAACCACCTTATGTCTTTTGATTGAAGCATTTAGTCCATTGATATTTAAAGTGATTATTGGTAGGTATGTACTTATTGCCATTGTATTATGTGTTTTCCAGTTGTTTTTGTCATTATTCCCTGTTCCTTTTTCTTCTTTTAGTTTCTTCCCCTGCGATTTGATGATTGTTCGTTTGTTTGTTTGTTTTTGTGTTTTTTTGGTGTTGTTTCTTTTTGCGGTACATAGGCCTCTCACTGCCGTGGCCTCTCCAGTTGCGGAGCACAGGCTCCAGACGTGCAGGCTCAGCAGCCATGGCTCACGGGCCCAGCTGCTCCATGGCATGTGGGATCTTCCCGGACCGGGGCACAAACCTGTGTCCCCTGCATCGGCAGGCGGACTCCCAACCACTGCGCCACCAGGGAAGCCCCTGATGATGTTTTTAGTGGTATGTTTGTGTTCCTTTCTTTCTTATTTTTGTGTTTCTATTGTAGGTTTTTGATTTATGTTAACGTGAGGTTCATATATGTTGACCTGTAACTATATCTATTTGTTTCAAGTAGCTAGTCCTTTAAGGTCAAACACATTCTAGAAGATCTACATGTTTTTACTCGCTTCCCCTACAATTTGTGTTTTTGATGTCATATCATACATCTTCATGTATATCCCTTACTGCAGTTATACTTGATTTTATAATTTTTCATCTTTAAATCTTTGTACCACCTTAAGTTGATCCTCAGCCTTCACTATATATTTGCCTTTACTAAGGGAATTTTTCCTTTCCTATAGATACTTATTTCTTGCTATAGCCTTTTCTTTTCCACTTAGAGAAGACTCTTTAACACTTCTTGTGGGGTTGGTGTAATATTGATGAATTCTTTTAGTTTTTGCTTGTCTGAGGAGTTCCTTACCTTTCCTTCAATTCTGAATGATAAACTTGCTGGTAGTGTATCCTAGGTTGCAGGTTTTTTCCTTTCAGCACTTTAAATATATCCTGCCACTCCCTCTGGCCTGCAGAGTTTCTGCAGAAAATCCGCTGACAACCTTATGGGGCTTCCCTTGTATGCAGCTCTGTTTTCTCTTCTGTCTTTAAAGTTCTCTCTTTACCTTTAATTTTTGCCATTTTAATTATGAAATGTCTTGGTGTGAGTCTCTTTGGGCTCACCTTGTTTGGGAGTCTCTTTGCTTCATGCACCTGGAAATCTGTTTCTTTCTTCAGCTTCAGGAAGTTTCCATTTATAATGTCATCAAATGTATTTTCAATCCTGTACTCTCTCTTTTCTCCTTCTAGGATTCCTATGATGCAAATATTGGTTTACTTGATGTTGTCTAAGAGATCCCTTATTCTCATTTTTTAGAATTTGTCTTTCTTTTTCCTGTTTTGATTCATGATTTCCATTATTCTATCTTCCAGATTGCTTAAGCATTCTTCTATATCACCCAGTCTCATGTTAATTCCTTCTAGTGTGTTTTTCATTTCAGTTGTAGTTTTCAGCTCTGACTGGGTTTTTGTTTTTTAGTCCCTTGTGAAAATTCTGAGTTTATCTATTCTTTTCTCAAGTTAAATTAGCATTTTTATTACTAATAATTTAAACTTTTTATCTGGTGATTTATTTATCTCCATTTCATTAGTTGTTTTTTCAGGTTTTTTTCCTTGTTCTTTCATTTGAAACATATTCCTCTGTTCTCATTTTGTTTAATTTTCTCTGTCTCTATGAAATTAGGTGAAACATTTATCTATCCGTGTCTTGAAGGGGTGCCCGTGTGTGGGAACATCTCTATAGAGTCGGCATGTGCCCGGGGGCTTTGGTGGCAGAGCTAGATTTGACATGAACTCCTCAAGGCCTGTCCTATTCAGACTTGATTTGCTCTCCTCCTCAGCCTGCCTCTAATGCTGGCATTTCAAAGCATCTTGTGCCCAAGCCTATATTTGTCCAAATATATCTCCCTTGCAAGTCATGCCTGGCCATCTGAGATTTTCACATTGCTAACTACCTTGTTTGGAGATACTGAATCTCCCTGTTAACCTAAAAATGTTATCAAGGAATATAACCTATTAAGCCATTTTCAGCCTATAAAAGTTTTTGCCTGTCTGTGTTTTTGTTTTGTTTAATTTTGTCAAGACTAAATAGAGGCACCATTCTTTATCTGAAATACCATCCCACTCATTTCTCCCATTCCTGAATCAACAGATATTTCTAGAACTTCTAGAACAAACCATTTAAAATTAGCTCCAAATAAAATTAAAACCAGCATTATTAGAAACTCAATTTCAAAAAATTGTATTTCTCTCTCTAAGAATATAATTATTAAATTATATGTCTTCCTCTCATGACTTATGTGTATTCCTATTTTTTTCTGTATCCAACTTAATTACCTCTCAATCTCTGTAAATTCACTGAGCAATTTCTCTGCCATTGTGGGTCACTGTGTGTGGGAAAGGCAGCCACTAAAATCTTAACTCAAGTGAAATTATTGTGTAACAGGCCAGGTAGTACCTAGAGAGAATGGAACTTTAGACAATATTTTCTCTGGAAGCAGTCCCAGAACTAGAATTTGAAAATTCAGGGTGACACAAAGTCTAAAAGGATGCTGGGGAGAATCTTCAGATGAGCCATCCCCCAGGGCCACTAAGAAATCAGAAGTTCCAAGAGTCATACGTATGATTTTAAAAGTCATAAGGGGAAATACAGGGCTCAGCATCAGATAAACCTTGTAGCATGACTGTGGGCAGTTTGATTTCTTTGAGCCTTGGTTTCCTTATCTGTAAAAGTGTGTATCATAATATCAATTGTTCAGGGTGTGTGTCCAGAACAAAGGAAAGGAAATATAAGAAAATGTTGAACTGTGCCTGGAAGAATAAAAGAAAAAGAAAACTGTTTCTTTCAACCAGCACCTCTGCTGCCCGTCACCTTTCCACCTTCTGCAGGCTGTACCTGCAGGCACCTAAGGCCTTGTGATAGAATGGGTTCATTAGACAGTGAATCAGGAAAGTAAGGAAAGGACAAAGAGCCCGGCCACTGAGATTTTGCACAAGCAAATCGGCACCTTGAAAATAACTTGCAAGTCATTTTAGGAATCACAGAGCCTCCCATGGAACAGGACCTAAGGAGTCATCTCGCTAGAATGAGAAACTCCAGTGAGATCTCCCTCCCCACATTCTCTGGCTCTGACTAGCAGTGTCAAAGAAGGGCCACACCAGGACTGCTCATGGCTTTCCTGCTGAAATAGATGCTTCAGCAGAGTTAACTCCAAAATAATGAAAGTAAGGAGGAAACGCACACTGCAGTGCCTGCGATGGGTTCAATCTATATTCATAACCTCTCCCTTCTACGCCTTAGCTTTATGACTTGGCAGTGGAAGTCACTTTGACACAAGGTCCTTAATAACGTCGGTATTCATCCCAGACTACTCAATACACCCAATTAATATGTTCTGCAGATGATCTGTCACCCTGCAAAGCTGCTAAATGAATCAAACTCATTAAGTGCTCTACTTTTATTAATAGCACAAGTCACGTCTCTGCAGAAAAGCTGTTAGCAGAGCTGGTTTCTGGCTCTTGTTGGAGCACATCGTACAGAAAGGATATGAATCAAGATAAGTGGAGCCTGTCCATAAACCTGGAACAAACGACTCCGGGCCTGGCCGGGGGGCAGCCGATACACTGCCTCACCAGCTCCCAGGAAACAGGTGTCCAAGGCGAGTTCCCGTGGAGCAGAGGGAACACGTAAGTCAGCAGAAAAACCATTATTTAAGAACTTCTCTCTAACAAAAGAAAGCAAAGAGCCCTAGATTATTAGATTAGGAAGGCCTCCAAAGATCATCTAGCCCAGTGGTCCTCAACTGCTACCGTAAATAAGAATCATCCGGAATCTTTTAAAAAGTATCAGTAGTTACTAAACTGGTACCAGTAAATCCCAAAAGATCAAAATAGTACAGAGTCCGTTCTCTGACCACGGCTGAATTAAAATAAAAAGAGGTATCAGAAAAGTCCCCTTTAGAAATCGTGCACAGATTTTCAAGTAATCATGGGTCAAAGAAAAAATTGTAAGTAAATTAGAAACTATTTTTAACTGAATGATAATGGATATACAACGTATTAACATTTGTGGGATGCAGCAAAAAATAGTGTTTAAATACAAATTGATGGCTTTAAATGGGTATAAACAAAAATTTGTCAGTAATATGTGATTCTACCTTAATAAATTAGGGAAAGAAGAGAAATTAAGCCCCAAACCAGCAAAAGACAGGGAATACTAACAATGAGTGGAAATAAAGAAAACAGAATAGAGACAAACAATAAAGAAAATAAATGAAATCTAAAGTTGGTTGCTTCAGTTCTTCAAAAAACCAATAAAGTTAAGAAACCTCTAGAAAAACTGACCAAGAAAAAGAGAAGCAAATTATTACCATCAGAATAAAAAAGGAGACATCACAAAAATTCTCTATATATTAAATGGAAAGCAAGCAAATATTATGAAAACTTTATTCAAATAAATGTTAAAAGTTAGATAAGATTTATAAGTTCTTTGAAAGAATTAACCAAAATTGACAGAAAAAGAAATAGAAAACCTTAACAGCACTGTCTGTTAAAGAAATCTACTGAGTAAACAACATTCCCGTGAAGAACGTCAGGCCAAAGAGTGTTTCACTAGTAGGTTTTAACAAACATTTCAGGGAAAAATACTACCAATGTGATATGAAAACCAGACAAGGTCATTACAGAAATGTATTGCTAATATCCTTCACAGAAATACAGACATAAGGGCTCCCTGGTGGCGCAGTGGCTGAGAGTCCGCCTGCTGATGCAGGGGACGCGGGTTCGTGCCCCGGTCCGGGAAGATCCCACATGCCGCGGAGCGGCTGGGCCCGTGAGCCATGGCCGCTGAGCCTGCGCATCCGGAGCCTGTGCTCCGCAACGGGAGAGGCCACGACAGTGAGAGGCCCGCGTACCGCAAAAGAAAAATACAGACATAAGAATATTCAACAAAACATTGGGAAATCAAATTCATCAAAAAATAATCATGATAATGTACACATGGCCAAGTGTACTATGTCAACATGATCTCGGAGAGGCAGCAGTGAGTGGTGACGTGCAGCGAGATCTTGATTCCCTGCCCAGGAATTGAACCCGGGGAGCCCGGATGAAAACCAGGAATCCCAGCCACCACACCCCCTGGCTCTTGCCCCCTGTGAAAAATGCATTTCTCACGGAGGCAAAACTCTAAAAACAGGTACAAAGTTTATTATTAGAGACACGGCACAACAACAAGTGGGAGAGCACACAGAGAAGCAGTCTGTTTAGTTAGGACAGAAGCAGGGCAGAGGTGCACACGGGAGAGCAAGGGTGTGGGCGTCCCCCCAACGATGAGGAGCGCAGGAAAGGGGCGGTGACGTCATTCATACAGGGCAGTTCTTCCGGGTCTCTGTTCATCTCTGGCCAATTATCTGGTTTCTTTCTCCGCACCTGCCCTGCCCTAAGACCCTCCCCAACACGCGTGTGCAACTTTTTTCCAAGATGGATTCCAGCCCAGAGGCCTACGGGACGGCCTTAGCATCACCTATTGTGGGGTGGTGCCCCCTCCTTTTTGACCCCCAAGGAGCCTTTCTGCGCATGTGCAATGTCTCCCTTGCTCCAAGGATGAGAAACGTATGATCTCTTGATCTTTTCACAGGGTTTAGCCCCTCTCTGTCCCTGCCATGACTGTTATCTTACAGTGTCCTCAAGAGACAAAGCCTGGCTACTTACCCTGTTTCTGTTGTTACTTCCATTTCAGAGAGCAAACAGGAGGCTGATTTTAACTGTCTAACCTGGAGCCCATCTATCTCCTAACGCAAACAGGAGACTAGTTGTAAGTGTCTGAAGCCCACTTTTTCCTGCCCCATGAAATGTAAACGGGAGGCCAGTTGTAAATGCCTAGCTTGGGGCCCATCTATGTCTTGCCTCAAACAGAACAGAGCTGAAAAGAAACTCTTATGACCTCAGATCACATAGATACAGAAAAAGTATCTGACAACATTCAATACCTTTCATGATACAACTTCTCAGCAAACTAGGAATAGAAGAAAAGTTCCTCAATTTGACAAAAGTAAATTTCAAAAAAAAAAACCTTACATCAGACTTCATGATGAAAATTACATGTTTTCTCAATAAATTTGGGAATCCAAATAGAATTTAAACAAACGAGTGGGAAATGACTTCTCCAAAGCCAGAGACACTATTTAAATAGACTCTCAGGCCCACACAGGGTAGACCAGCCTCCTGCGATAAACGGTCATTGGAGCTGAGAGGGGAGGCGGGACCCATCCGGACACAGTCTGCGCACCGCAGCCATGGCAACACACTAAGGGTTCCCATCACTCCTCACACGGGCCACCAAACTGCCCCCATACCTCACACACGCGGGAAAAGCCAAAGTCGGGCCAGCGGTCCCCAGCTGGTGGGAGGGAACCAGGGTGATCCCAAGAGGAAAACTCCATAAATAAACCCAAAAGTCAGGCCTCAGTCCAACCAGAGATTAGTCCAAAGTGGGCGAGTGGCACCAGGAGGGGACATCAGGTTTCTAGATGAGCCAGGGTGGGTCCCACCGTGAAACATCCTATAAAGGCAGATAAGCGGGGGAGGCTTGTGTTCGGTCCCAGGGAGACTGAGTCCCCCTCTCGGCCACTTCTCCACCTCTGACGGCCCTGAAACTGAAGAGAAGGGATGTTCCAGGAGGTGGCTGGGCCAGGCTCGGGGGGATGGGGGGTGGGGGGGGTGTAGATTCAGCTGCTTCACCCAGAAGCTGTCTCCAGATGCTGCGTTCCCACAGCGCTCTCAGACACACCGATCGCATTTGCTCCCAATCAAGGTGGCTCGGAATTTAGAGCATGTGATTACAGTGGGGAAATGTAATTCCAGGGCTGCATAAGTCGTTTTTCCAGAAACTTGGCAAAGCCTCTTCATCGGCAGCGAGACTGGTCTGAGGCTGAGGACCATCTACTGCCCAGCCGTCCCCTCCGCAGCCCAGCAATCCCGAAGGAAAGGACGTCCAGCTTGCAGGACTGGTCTGTCTCCCAACAGGGAGCAGCATAACATCTTTGGGAATTTTTTATTGTTTTGTTCTAATTTCTTGTGTGATCTAACATTTTTCGAGGCAAATTGGATTAAGAGTTCGGTTTGTTTATGAAAGCACAGGGATTGTTGGAGCCCATTAAGTAGGTAAAATTATGATCTAAACAGATGAAGCTTCCTGTGTACGCTGATTTCCCTGGGGCTTCCTGCAGAGGCCAGCGGCAGCCTCATTAACATCAGTCTGCAGAAGAGGCCCCCGGGGCAGTGCCTGCAGCTTTAGGGTCAGGTTGGAGACCTTTCTGGAATCGTGCAGCTTAGGGATGGAAAGCTTCCCTAGCACACTGAAGGGCTGAGGTACCTCAGGATACCATGCGTGTGGTCTTTCTTCACAGCAATATGCTTTGTGAATTCGGCCAGAGGGTAACTCTCGGATTTGGCTGCATAATATTAATTGGAATTACTTGCAGTCTGGCTTTATTCATTGGTCAGTTTGTTTAGATTACACCAGATCTCAGAGTTCTAGTAAAATCCCACCAGTAACTGTTCTATATTTAGATCTCCACAAAAAGACGAACTGTTAAATTTTGGGGCCCTGATCCAGCATCTATTTTATAACGGTTTGTTTTGACTGTATAATAGTATACATAAAATGATGCATGAATCAGAAATGAAAACAGAATAAATTCTTGTTTTTGTCAGAACAGAGAGCAGGCTTGTGAGATGCAGCTTAAAGCAGACACCAGTACGAGAGCCAGGCTGGGGGGCTTGCCCATGCCCACCTGGGAAGCTGCACATCACCTGCTCTCGCCACTAACAAAGGCTAGTCTAGCCACAGGAGCTCCCAGAAAGGAGACTGAGGCCACAGTGCTGTGACTCACGGGGTGCACAACAGTCCCAGCTGGCCTGCTGCTGGAGGGTTTCCTGGGATGTGGACCTTTCAGTGCTAAAGTCTTGTTACGGGGCAGGACAAGAGCCCTCACACCGCTCCTGCCTGAGCCCCCTCATGTCAGGTCCCATGAATGTTCCTTTCCAGTTTCCCACTCCAGACTACTGTCTCTCTTGTTTTTTCCACTGACAGACAATTTGGGGGAAAATACAACAGTTTCATTGCACTGTGTTTTTTCTTCTTGATTATATAGGGACAAATATATTCTTAAGTGTTCCTGACACTTTGTTGAGACGTCTCCTTGCAAATAAAGCGAACTCAGCGGCAGCATCTGATGTTCCGGCCCCTCGCAGGCTTACCAGGGGCCTGATTAGACCTGGGCCGGGCTTCAGGGTCCTTCAGCCTCAGAAGTGTTAGGACAAACAGTCACAGCTGAGAAGCCGCGACCACTTGCGGCTGGTGCCGCATGAAGTGCCCCACGTGCTAAGGCATCGGACCTGCTACTACTCACATCTTCCACGTGAACAAACTGAATCTGAGAAAAGGCAAGTAACTTGCCAAGGCCCACGTGATTACCACGTGATGGACGTTGCCCCACACCCAGGATGCCTTGTTCGCGCAAGTCCGAGCTCCGGGCGCACAGAGAGGCCGGGCGCACTGAAACGTCAGAGTGTGGAGCAGAGAAGGGTTTATTGCAGGTCCACGCAAGGAGACGGGTGGCTCTTGCCCTAAAAGCCCCGAACTCCCCGAAGGGTTTCAGCAAAGCCTTTTTAAAGGCCAGGAGTTGGGGGTGGGGTGGGTCGCAGGGTACCTGATTAGCTCGTGCACGATTCTCTGATTGGCTGATGGTGAGGCAGCAGGGTGATGTCACAGGGGATCACAGTATCAGTCCTGAGGCTCCAGGAGGCCGGGGGCTGTGTGCTCATGGTCATCAAGTAGTTCTTCCATTTGAGGGGGGGGGCAGTTCACATGTGCAAAACAGCTCAGGAGTGTGCATCAACTACTGTTATCCAGGAACTACAGAGACGAGCTAACGCAGACGATGTGGGGAAGGACCCAGAGGGTTCTGCTCGGTTACAGCCTGGCTCTAGAACCTGCGCTCTTCGGGGCTGTGATCTCCTGTCTCCTCTCAAAGACTCCCTTGGACGGGGCCCCTCAGGAGCTGCAATGAGATCCTGTTGGCAACCCCATGGAGGCCACGCTCTTGTCACCAGGTAAGAGTCAGATGATGGTCACGTCACAGGAAGACTGAGGGGGAGGTGCCTGGGGGCTCACCAGCAATACCAGGAATTCTAGAAATTCTCCAATTGACCAGAGGAAAAGTCATGAAATTTCAAATAATAAATTCACCAAGAATTATTTCATATGTCTGCTGGGAAAGGCAAAATTTTGATTAGTGGCATTTTATTATCTTTCTCAGCTTTTGCTCTCCCGCGGGATACCAACCCCTCCAGATGGAGACGTGGCCCTCGCTTCTTTCTGAACCGCTTATTTCTCAGCAGAGCTCAGAGTACAACGTTCGGCATGTTCTCAGTGTTTAGGAGTGGATTATACATCCCGACCTTGTCTTTTCTACTTTCCTTTGCAGTCACGTGAAGGGGAGACACAAGTTCGCAAGTACTGACAGTGAACGAATGATTTCTCCAGAAGCAGCTTGCAAACCCAGCTACCCCAAGCCTGTTGAACCAAGTGGAAGCTTCATTATTCAGATTCACACTCCAAACTCTTAAAGTGTGAGTGGGCATAAAAAATAAACCACTTTTTTTTTTCTTTTTTAAGATTTTTTTGATGTGGACCATTTTTTTCAAGTCTTTATTGAATTTGGTACAATACTGCCTCTGTTTTATGTTTCAGTTTTTTGGCCACAAGGCATGTGGGATCCCAGCTCCCTGACCAGGGATCGAACCCACACTCCCTGCATTGGACAGCGAAGTCTCAACCACTGGACCACCAAAGAAGTCCCTAAACCACTTCTTAATCCAGAGAAAACAGACACCCAGGGCAGTCTCTTCAGATCTCAGCTGACAGTGACTACGGGGACAAAAGGGGCTTCGCTGGCAGATGCCAGGGCATCACGCAGCAGGTCAGAAGGGCAGCTGCCTGCACAGGCTCACGTTCTTCCAGACAGTGGCTTTCGATATACGTATGGGCTCTCGGAGCAGAGTAGTCTGTAATGCAATTTCAGCTCATCTAATTGCGAAAGAAAAATGGGCAGTGTTTACCAGACATGTCTGCCTAAGCCCTCGCTGGATCCACGGCATTTGTATCAATACAGGAAGTCAAGGAGGTAATTGAATTTATAGACTTGTGAAGAATAAATCAATTTCCCGTGGAAAAACCCTAAGACCAGAGCTTATCCATAAGCTTCTTCCTTGGCTATTTTTATTTGTATTTGCTTAGAGCATTGTACAAAACAAAGAATTGTGATAAGTCTAATATGAGTCATTTTTGGAATGAAACCTTTGAGAGATTTTTCTCTAATAGTGGAACTTTCCTCTTTCCACATTTGTCTTGATTACCCGGCAAAGCTATGGAATCCAAAAACACTCAGGTTTTGTTTTGTGGTACGCGGGCCCCTCACTGTTGTGGTCTCTCCCGTTGCGGAGCACAGGCTCCGGACGCGCAGGCTCAGTGGCCATGGCTCACAGGCCCAGCCGCTCCGCGGCATGTGGGATCTTCCTGGACCGGGGCACGAACCCGTGTCCCCTGCATCGGCAGGCGGACTCTCAACCACTGCGCCACCAGGGAAGCCCAACACTTAGGTTTTTTTAAAAATCACTCTTAGGATATTGAAACAGAAGGGAAAAAAGGAGAGTATTTTTAATCATTTATCTTTCTAACAGCCATTCAAATTCTTTCTTATATTCTCCTCTTTAGATCATAAGTTTGAACATTTGAGAAAATGTGATGTTTTAGAGATGCCCATATAGATCTAAATGACTAAAATGAGCCACATTCAGATCTTAAACAAATTACATATCTTTCCATGTTGCACCAGGCAGGGTTGCAGCAGGAAACAGATGGTCCCCTCCAGGGGCTGACGGAAGAAAGGTCAATGTCAGGACAGCTCACAGAAGTGTGGGCTCGGTCAGGCCTAAGGAGAGGGAGGTGAAGCCCCCTCACAGGGGTGAGGGAGAGGGGCTGCCCGGGAACAGGCTCTGCTGCAGGATGCTGTAGGATGGGGCTGCAGGGAAGGGGCGTGGCCTGGCCGCAGTCAGGATGGGGGTGGCGGTGGAAGGGGCACCCCCTCCCCTCTACCTGTCCCCTCTCCAGTCTCTCGCTGGTGCCCCTCGGTGTCCAAATGCAACCAGAAGTTGACAAGGAAGAGGTAGATTGATCCCTGCAGGCTGATCTTCAAGAAGAAGAGCCGACCTCCTCCAGAGCTCCATGGAAACCAGCTACAGCCCTGTTCTTAAGGCCACGGACCCTGAATAACCTCCAGGCGTGGCCCCCAAAGCTGGCCCTCCCCACACACCTCGTTCAGCCCTAATCGCAGCTGGAGGGATCCGCGCTTCCCTAATCACGCAGCTCTGACGCCACCGCTGCGGCCTCCCTAACGGCAGCGGAGCCCACTAGACCTCCGTGCACGGCTCTAGAGTGAAAGCGAAACAAGGGACCCACACCGGTCCTACTGACCCCACCCCGGGTCTTCCCAGCGAGTGCTCCCTGGTCACCACTTTTGTTGGCGTTGAGCACAGAAGCCAGGTTGACGTAATGCACTGAGGTCAGCCTCCACACAGGGCAGGATGCAGAAGTGTGCGGACTTGACCTGGAGGGTCAGGCTGTGCCGGATGCCGCGTCGGGCTCAGGCTCGGGCTCGGGCTCGGGCTCTCACTCTCGCTCTCTCCCTCCCCCCTCCCCCCTCCCCCCCTCTCTCCAAATAAGCCCTATGATCCCCTCCTGTCCTCATCTTCACATTAGGACGCTCAGGTCACCTGCCCAGGAGCCGCTCTCCTTCCCCAGTGGCCGACTCCTCCAGGCTCCCAGCAGAGGGTGGCCCAGACAAACAGCCACCGGCCCAGCCCACATTCCCTCCACCTCTGACTGACTTCATTTGCTGGTGACACTGCTCAGGGCTGAGGGAGAAAGCTGATGATGAATTGATTTCTGTCCACCTCTCTTAGGGAGGATGAACTCGGCACTTTCCATCAGCTTTCTGTTTACCGTCCAGCGAGGTTTCGGGAATTTCAGCCATGGGCTCCCTCTTCTGCTGAATATAAACCAGGAGTAGCGATATCAGCAACTGCATTAGTAGCTACCATGGCTAACATTCATCATTCTTCTATGCGTACACACCAGTTTTCACATTTCTCATTTAATTCTCTCAACGACCTTATTTAGAATTTTAAGTATGAGAAATGGAAACAGAGAAGGTGAGTTACTTGCCTCCATTTACACAGCTGGTGTGTGGCACAGCCTGCTTCAAACCTAGATTCAATCTCAATGATCATCATCATTCTTCAACCTCAATTATTACTATTAGACTCCAGCACACGGACTGTAGGACTGTGAAACAGCACAGTCCCTGAAGCCGAAAGACCTGGTTCTTCTTCCTGGCGCCTAGCAGGTGAGCCAGGCGTCTGAGGCCCGGAGCCAAAGGAAAGAGTATCAAGGGGTCACAAGACGGAAGCTGAAGATATCTTTAGAGATATGAAGGCCAGCTGCTTGTTTGGAAAATCAGTCTTAGTTTCCTGACATTACACTGAAGAACCTAGAACCCTGACCCCAGGTTCCCCAGCCGAGCTGGGACAGATGCCGGTACAGAGTCACTGGTGAAGATGCCATCCCCAGAGACACTCCTGTCTCTGAGGAAAAAAGAAAGTATGAACCAGCGTAGATGGTCTTCCTCAGCTTCTGCCAATAACCAAACAATTTTACCTGCTAGCTCCTACCCCGTAAATACAAAGTAAGACCCCAACTGCTTCCCTTTTTGACTGGTTCATGATGGTAGCGCAGATCACCATCCCTGTATGAAGCCCTAGGCCTTGGCTCCGACACTTAAACCCTCCGCATTTACACATGTGAGGACACAGCAGCGTCGTTACCAAGACGGAATGAGGGCATCCACGTAAACCCTGAAGCACGCTGAGGTGTAGCTGGGGTCCAGTAGTCCACGGCCAGCAGAATGTTACAGGCCATTGAGATCCTTGAAGGAAGAAATGGTCCTGCTCTGTGAGAACATTCGCTTCGCATAAACCACCCCCCCACCCTGAATGGGGCACACCCAGCGCCCCGCTCCTCGCCTGCTCCCGCACAGCTGCCCGGGCGTGGACCGATTTCAACAGAGTGGGAAAGATCAGAGGCCTGTGATGTGGGATGTCCTGGGATCAACCTGCTCCCTCACAGTTTTAAAGGGATGCCCCAGCCTTCAAATCTGACTTTACAAAGCTGACTTCTGATCACAAGCATGGGATGTCAACAGGGGTGTAGAGGATGCTCTCAGAGTACGAGGCCCGGAGACCCAGGCTGGCTGTGCCGCTAGGAGACCCAAGAGCATCACTGCTGTGCACTCAGGAGGGAGATCGCCCCTCTCGCTGCACTGATGAAAACCCGCTCTTGATTAAAGAGATAAATGATTAGAAACCACTTTGCGGTTCCAAGCCATTAACGGCAGAGGGATAAACACAAGTATTTCCACTAAGTGTGTTTTTAATCAACCTTCCATTTTAAAATTCACTTAGCCCTGATTTTTGCGTTTAAAAATGGACACCATCAACCATGTTGCTTTTCCAGACTACAGATTCACATACATTAGGGGACATTCCTGAATGAGTGCATTCAAGATTGGGTCCCAATCAAGTAGAAACCAGGGGTTTTCATTATCTGCAAATTACACAGAGACCGTCAGCGAGTCGCATAAACCCCTGGAGGCCTGAGCTCCATTATGGGGGCGGGGAGGAAGGGGAGCAGATGATTCTCAGCTCCCTTGCAGCTCCCACGCCACCAGGTCCTAGGATTCTCCCAATATGGGCTGTTTTCTGTCAGTCACAGCGCCGGAAGAGCAGGCTCTGCTCCGCCGTGGACTCCCGTCCACCGCGCACCGCGCTCCTTGGAGACGCTCTGCGGAGCTGCACCCTGTCCGTGTGCAGTTTCCTTACGTCTTCAGCAGCTCCTCTCCCTCTTTGCCCCATTAGCTCAGCCAGGCCTTGGGAACCCCCACTCACCCTCCACGCAGCCCCCCCTCTCCAGCTGAAGCCCCTGAAGCACAACTGCCAACAGAGAGGAGGACAGAAAGGGACACTGACCCGCTGGCACCGACCCTCCGCGGCGCCCACCTGTGCAGGGAGGTGAGGTTCCGCCCAGCGACAGGTGGTAAATCACCGTGTCTCTCATTCAGCGGAGAAATTGCTACTGACATCTTAGTGCCAAAACTCCAGCACAATTTCCCTTGAATTTTTTTTTCCATTGGCATTAAAAAAAAATTCTTTTATTGGAGTATAGTTGATTTACAATTTTGTGTTAGCTTCAGGTGTACAGCAAAGTGAATCAGTTATGCTTATACATATATCCACTCTTTTTTAGATTCTCTTCCCATGTAGGTTATTATAGAATATTGAGCGGAATTCCCTGTGCTATACAGTAGGTCCTTATTAGTTATCTATTTTATATATATAGTACTGTGTATATGTTAATTCCAATCTCCTAATTTATCGCTCCCCCCCTTGGTTACCATAAGTTTGTTTTCTGCATCTGTGACTCTATTTCTGTTTTGTAAATAAAATCTGGAGAAAACCATAATTCAAAAAGATACATGCACCCCAATGTTCATAGAAGCACTATTCACAATAGCCAGGACATGGAAGCAACCTGTATGTCCAGGGACAGAGGGATGGATAAAGAAGATGTGGTACACATATACGATGGAATACTACACAGCCACAAAAAAGAATGAAATAATGCCATTTACAGCAACATGCATGGACCTAGAGCTGATCATACTAAGTGAAGTAAGTCAGGCAGAAAGAAAAATGTCATATGCTATTGCTTATATGTGCAATCTAAAAGAAAATGGTATAAATGAGTTTTTTAAATGATGAAAATAACAACCCAAATTCTCTACCATCTTTCCTTAGTAGACGCTTGTTGTCTTCCCTAATTATGTAGTTATTGCCTTAAGACTCCTTGTGGGCTTATGTATTGTCCGTGGAGAAGGTGAGTTTCCAGAGATGCGGGACGGAAATGACAAGAACCCTTCCGAGGCTGTGGTTGGGGGACGGAGCCTGACTCCTTGGCCCACGGTGGGGCTTTGCTTTGTAGTTGGAATTACACAGACCAGGGGAGGATACTGCGTTGTCCTGGACAACAAAGGAGTATTTGAGAGGCCACCGCCAGCAGCGGGAGGGGTGGAAAGGGACACCTAGAGGAGGAGGGAGCCGTCTCCCGGAATCACTCATGGAGTCCCCGCTTCCTGGTTTGCAGGTGCCTCTGCTCCCCCTCCCATCTCCATGGCGTCAGGGCAAAGAGGGAGGCTGCCTGAGGGGCACCGGGTCCTGAGGGTGCAGACAATTTGTGCCCCCAATTTCCCTTGAACGTAACCCTCGGGAGATCGGACTGCATCATCCAGCCAGTTCCACCTGTTGAAAGATGATCTTACTGCAAACAGAGGGAAGGCACTTGCAACGTGATTCCATTAAATACATGAGTTACAGAAAATAGGGCCACCTGAATATTTTGCTGTGGAAATATTTTGACCGTGGAAATCGATATTATAAAGAGGATGATAAAAGAACAACTGTTCACTCACACTCGCTCTGCGGCAGGCACCGTCCTATGCACTGGAAGGCCCTTGAGAACCCTCAGGGGGTGCTGCCCTCCTGGGCTCACATCCCAGGAAGAGACAGACATTAAATAACATAATTACTATTCCTGTAAGTGCTAAAAGGAGGGCGGAATAATAAGAAAGAATATACAGGGAGACCTGCCCTGGTCTGGGGAGTTGCGGAATTTCTCTGAGGAAATGATATTTAGCTAAAATCTGATGGGTGGGAAGAGACAGTTTCAAAGAGAACGCAGAGCAGCAGAAGGAGCACGTACAAAGGCCCCGGGGCAGCAAGTGGAGCAGAAAGGACGCCATGTGGCTGGAGCTTGGAGAACGAAGGAAAGAGGAGCAGAGCAGGGCATTCAGGGACTTCGGCAAATTTGTCCTAAAACTTGAGTGACCAACTCACCCCAGTTTGCCTTAGATTTTCCTGGTTTCAGCACTGAGAGTTCTGCGTCCCAGAAAACACCTCTGTCCCAAGCAAACGGGGACAATTCCCCCAAGACTGTCCCGATTTTAAAACTGAAAGACTCACCTGTAGGAATCCCCTTCCTCTTGGGCACACCAGGCCCGCTAGTTCCCCATACTTCAGAGTAATGGAAACGGCATGGTCAGATTTGTTTTAGGTGACTTTTTTAAATCGCGTAGCTGCTTGTGGAGGAAAGGATTAGAAAAGCTTAAGATGTGAGCCTGGGATGTAAGCTAGGAGGATAATACGGTCGTGGTGTAGACTCGGCTGAAAATAAAGTGAAGCTGAGAGCAGTTGACAGAAGGGGGCTGTAGGCCTGGGCCTTGACTCTCTGTGCGGGGTGGTCCCCAAGTCTGTGACCAATGGCGCGTCCCACTGAGTCAGAATCAGAAAGAGGACGTGGGTTTGGAACATGAAGTCAGGAGTCAGGTTCGGAGGGACCTGTGTGTCTTCCTGAGAGCGGCATCTCCTAAGCAGCTGGAGCTTCGGAAAAGCTTCTAAGTGTCTGGATGTGAGAGGGGAAAACCTAGAGAGGAGACATTTATCTGGCAGTTATCAAACAGAAGTTGAAGCCTCTGGAAGTTACTGAAATAAACTAAGGAGAATGTGTAGTGAGAAAGGGGTCTAATGACTGAGCCTCCAGCATTTGGAAATTTAGTAAAAGCAGATAATCCAAGAAAGAAGGCTGAGAGAATGGAATGCCAGAGAAGTCGGAGAAATACAGGACAGGTCATCATGGAATCCAAGGAACAAGTGGCTTTCAGGAAAGATGAGATCGGTGTTAAGGGATCCCCAAAACCACCACCGAATCTCACAAGACGCAAGTCATTGGTGAAACTATTTTCACTTTCGTAGATGAAATTACTATTTATTCTTTCAAGTATTAGTTAATATTGTCAATTCTTGGTACACATGACCCATTGGGATCCTCAAAAACAGTAGGTTGCAGCTATAAAGGGACAAAAGTATACACACTCATTTCAGTAAATCCAGCATAGAATTCAGTGGCTTCTTTGAAAGTTTTACTTGTATGGAAGCAAAGCACTTATTTCCCTGGAATTATAAGTGAGGCTGGTGCTACACGGGCCAGATCTTGGTGGAGATAACATCCAAAGGTGAGGAAATAAGGTTTCTACTCAATGTACTTTGATTGTGCAAAAGATATTAACTACAAATACTGCAAACAGTACAGTGATTTTTTTTCACAAATATACAGAAAATGCTTCATCTTAAAAGATGTATTACACTAGGGATTGGCAAACTGTTTCAATAAAGGGCTGGAAGTAAATGTTTTAGACTTTGAAAGCCAAAAGACAAAATTAAGGCTGTAGGGCTTCCCTGGTGGCGCAGTGGTTGAGAGTCCGCCTGCTGATGCAGGGGACACGGGTTCATGCCCCGGTCCGGGAAGATCCCACATGCCGCGGAGCGGCTAGGCCTGTGAGCCATGGCCACTGAGCCTGTGCTCCGCAACAGGAGAGGCCACAGCAGTGAGAGGCCCACGTACCGTAAAAAAAAAAAAAAAAAAAAAAAAAAAAATTAAGGCTGTATGTAGAGTTTATTTTGTAACAAGAGAGAAAACAAATTTCCACAAATATATATAAGTAGAGCAGTTTTTTTGTCTACCAATGAAAAGAATGTTTTGGGGGGGTGGGGAGACGGCTAATTTAATTGGAGTTCAAAGTTAATTCATATTGATTGCAAAGGTGCTTCTGTAAAACCCATTCTTATTTTGTGGTTTGTACAAAAACAGACAGCAGGCTGGATCTGACCCGTAGTTCCTATTACACAACGTACACACACACACGCACAAATATGTACAGTATTTATATAAATTTTTCGCTGAGATAACTGAATAGCTTTTATCTAGGACCACAAAATCTCCACCAAAATGAAGATTTTCTTTAAATTACTGAATTCACTGAAAAGGGATTCCAGTGTTCCGTAACAGATAAGATATAGCTGAGACAATTGCAGAAAATTATCATTTATTTTGGGAAAATTTATTTGGGAAAAATAACAGAATCTTTCGCTTTGATCTATCTTGTTTTAAAAGACCATGACTTACATATATATATATATATATATATATCTCCACACATATATACATATATATCTCCATATAATACATAATTTATCATTTGTCTTTTAGTCTCAAAATTTATATAAGTTAATAACATTTGTATCATTCTATTATGTTTTTACTCCTTTAATTACAATATTTTATCTTTTACTTAAAAATCTAGGAGACTGTGACAAAATAGAAATATTTGTTAATTTTGGTTGAGTATGAACCTTTGAGTATTTGAGTTTAGCCTTTGTTTTCCACAGTGGAGTCTGTTTGCTTCCTACCTATAGGGACACTCAAGCTTCACAGCCTGAAAAGAAGGCGTAGCAAGACCTCAGAAAGGTCTCCATTCCAACTCCAGTTAGTTTATGACTAAGACAGTGACCGTCACTTAACTGCATTAAAAGATGGAAAATCAAGGGCTTCCCTGGTGGCGCAGTGGTTGAGAGTCCACCTGCCGATGCAGGGGACACGGGTTCGTGCCCCGGTCCGGGAAGATCCCACATGCCGCGGAGCGGCTGGGCCCGTGAGCCATGGCCGCTGAGCCTGCGCGTCCAGAGCCTGTGCTCCGCAACGGGAGAGGCCACAACAGTGAGAGGCCCGTGTACCACAAAAAAAAAAAAAAAAAAAAAGATGGAAAATCAAGCAAAGGAATGTGAATGGGAGATATTTTATCCATTCAGATAACAAAAGAAACTACTAACTTAGCAAGTACATGAACATGGGAATAAAGATGATACAGGAGAACTGAAGGGGGAAGGGCGTTCTTTTCTGCAATTTGAAAATACTGTTCCTGGAACCTTTTCAGATCTTCCAGTGACCAGTCATACTGTTCGCCCCAGTGGAGAAAACAGCAAAAGTAAATGTGGGTTAACTCCACGCCCTGCCTCAATCCTGTCTCTGCGTCTCACGAGCTGTTTCTATCTTCCATTTGAGGTGACCCACCTCCCTGCATCACCAAGGCCTGCCCCAACCCCAGGACCACCACAGAATGCCACTGTCTCAGGTGACTACGGGTTTCACTTCTTGTCATTATCTAGGCCAAAGTAAAAACAAAAATTCTCGACAGACGGCGAGAATACTTGGACAAATGTGCCTGGCTCACTGACATTTTAGATCTTTAATAACACTGAGGTTTGTCTTAGCTAATTTCCCACACAGGCAGATGCCAAGAGGAAGGCTTTTGTAAATGGAAATTATTCAGGAAGGTGATTCACAGGGAGCAGGAATAAAGAACAGGGGATTGAAATATGAAAGGGGTAACGCTGGTAAAGCTGGGACACACAAAGGAGTTGGCTCCTGCCATGGGCTGCTCCGTCACGCGGGACTGTTTGAAACATGTGTCGGGTTGCCTTCCCTGGAGTCAAGAAAGGGGAAAGCTTGTCCACCAGTATGTGCCACCCGTTAGTCAGTGAGTCCACGGTGACCCCATAGCTGCACACGCATAAAAGCCGAAGGGCACCCAGGGCCGCAGGGTCGGAGAAGCTCCAGAGCACGCAAGCAACTGCCCTGAAGTTGCACAGCAGCTGTGCAAAGCTGGGAAGCCTGCCCAGCCCCAAGCGGCTAATCGTGGGTCTTCCCATAGGAGAGGACGAACCTCAGGTTCCTTCCAGCGCAGCTCTGAGCCTAGGTACAGTTAGGCTCCTGAGACACGGCCACATGTACTGGAATGTGACCTGAGACTTACGCACATTGAACAATTCTCATCCCAGGCTGGAGAAATTCCCACAATGCCAAAACCGAAGTCAGAGTTTCAAGGTTTGCAAAATACCCTCCTCCCTCCTTCCCTCCTTCTGAATTTTTTTCAGGGGTAGAGAAAAAGACTACATCCTTTATGTTTGTTAGAAAGAAAATCTAAACACTGCCTGGATATGAACATAATTGGAAATTTATTCCCTCACTTTTAAGGTGTTAAATCCAACTTGAGTAAACAGATGAAACTTCCCTAACATCCCAGGCCTCCCACCATCGCCTAACGTGACTGTTTTGACTGCTGTCAAATAGAGCTGAGCTTTTTACAAGTCAAATGACCTCTTCCATTGAATCATTCCCGCACAGGCTGAAGGAGTGCTTAAACGTTGTCTAGGCCAACGTCTTGCTTTGCAGATGAAGGAAGTGAGGATGAAAAAGGAAGCAGCCTGTCACAAGTCAGCCAAGGAGTCAGGCTCAGGTCCTCAGACTCCGGGTCTAACGTCTTCTCTATGTGACTCCAGTGGGATTGCTTTGTCTTCTTGATATTTCATTTCATGCAGCTGTACTTTCTATTTCCACCTGAAGTGCTGCCACCGTCATTTTTCTGTAGGACCGCACTGCAGTTTACGGCTCATTTAGTTTATAGTGTTCGGGCAGCCAGGCGCATCCTCCCCCAGATGGAAGTTTCATGATGAATCGGGAGTGTCAGGGCCACCCCAAGAGGCACTGCTTATGCTTCCCACAAAATGCCTCTGGGGTTGAACTACTGCGCCCTTGTGATGAAGGGGCATGTAAGCGGGGCCAAGCACGTGAGGACCCCGGGGCTCTGAGGTCCTGGTGGTGCACCTCTGGCCTCCGTCTCCCCGCACCCACACGGAAGAGTAGAAATGCAAGGGTGTTAGCCTCGAATGTGAAGACCCCACGTTTAGACTAGCGGGGTTAGGACTGCTTTACGAGCAGATGGAACATCTACCGACAAATGTGGCTGGAGAAGCCCGGACGCCTCTGCTCACAGGGATCTTCCTCTGGGACCTCTGCTCCAGAAGTTTCCCCATGTAATAGCACTTGCACTTAACTGAGTTGCATATTTTAAACGTTCACTGGTCAAATACAAATTAGGTCCCTCACTGCTGGGTCTAGCGAGGATAACTCACCTCATAAATATCTCATCGTTGCCTCTACACAGCAGGGACCAGGGCACTAACGTTGCAAAACCAGTGGGGTAGAAAGAGCCCACACACCCAGAATAATAATGTAATATCACGCAGAACTGGGAGCCGGGAGCCTGAAACTGGTCCTCCAGCCGCCGGAGCATCTTCCTCACCCGCAGACGTCTTTTTAGATTTCTCGTAGTGGAGGCTCCCAAGGACAAATGATCTCAGCTTTTGTTTATCTGAAATGTTCTTATTTTTGCCTTTACTTTTGAACGTTATTTTCACCAGATAGTGAATTCTAGGTTCATAATTCCTTTTCTCTTTCAGCTTTTTAAAGGTATCTTTCTGCTTTCTTCTGGCTTGCTTCATTTCTGATGAATGTTCAGCACTTTTTTTTTTATCATTGTTCTTCCTTTCCTCTGACTGCTTTTAAGATCTTCTCTTTCTCTTTGGTTCGCATCAATCCAAAATGATGCCGTTTGCGTTGTGTTTGTCCTGCTTTTTAAATCTGTACGTTGATATTTTTCATGAAATCTGAACATTTTCAGCCATTATTTCCTCAAATATGCAGTTCTAGCCCAACTTCCCTCTCTTCCTTTTCTGGCAGTTCAGTCACATGTGCATTAGACCACATGCCCGGAGGCTCTGTTATCCTTTTCAGTCATTTTTATCTCTGCATTTCCGCTCCCATCACCCTATCTTAAAACCCGCTAAACCTTCTTCTCTTAACCTGCTGCTGAGCCTATCAGATAAAATTTCCAATTCAGATACTGTGTCTGGCAGATGCAGAATGTTCATTTGGTTCTTTTTCTAAAGAATCAATTTCTGTATGGAGTCCCCCATCTTGTCATCCTTTTTGTGCCCTTTCCCCTTAAGTCCTTGAACGCAATTATCACTGCTGTATTCGAGCCCTTATCTAACAAGTCCAGCATCCCTCGGGTTTTCATTTTCATGGATTTCTGAAAATTGTAGATGTCATGTTGCGGAGTCTGATTTATGTTAACTTTCTTAGAAGAATACTGAGCTTCATCTTATTCATTTACTGGCCAATTAGCTTTATTCTGTTTGGGCTTCTGTTTAGGCTTTGTTAGGCAGGATTAAGCCCCATACTCTAGGGCCAGCGCACCCCGTGCTCTGACCTTGCTGGGGCCTCAGTCGGATGCCTGCGGTACCCACGATGGCTTCTCAGATCACCAGCATCTCTCAACACTGTGTGACCCCGACAGCCCCTAGTAGCTGCTCTTTGCCGGCCTTCAAGGAGTTTCATCCTGTGTCTGTAGAACTCAGTATTTGGGCAGACACTCCAGGGGACTCCTATACAGGGCTCCTCCTCTGTGCGCCTTCTTCTCTTACACCCTGTTCCTTACATTCCAGCAGCCTGAGTGGCCCTGAACTTTATTCTGGACCTGGGCTCCATTACCCCACGGCACAGTTGGAATGTACCCCCAGCAAGAAAACCAGGGCGCATGTGAAGCTCATCTCATGAGAGTCCCTTCCCCCGGGACCACAGCGTCATGCTCTATCTCATCCGATCCCTAAACGCAGTGGTTTCATAGCTGCTTGCAGTGGGAAGATACATCTGCTATCCATCACTGAAGCATGGTGCAAACCAGAAGCAGCAGCATTACTTGTAACATAATGAAAATAAGCTTCTTATAAGTACACGTTGAATTCATTGAGAGATGCCATGGTAGCAACATGTTATAATTGAATAAGGTCTCTTATGGGTTTTAGAAATTTGGGCTTAAGTTCCCAGCTCCGTGACTTCAGTTAATCATTTATCAGTCTAAGCTTCAACCTTCTCATTTGTAAATTAAAGAAGGAGTATTAGATTATCTGTAAAGTTCTTCCTAGTTCTAGTATCTTTTGATTCCGTGGCACAAAGATAAAATTCATGAATTTTTCAGTTTTGAAGTAGTCCAAATAAGCAACCCCTTTATTTTAGCGCTGGTAAGAGTTCATAAGGGCTTTGATAAGAGAAGATGCAGAGAGAAAACTGAGTGCTTAATGTACCATCAAATTGTCTTCTATATGCTATGTCTAATGCTCAGCATATTACAGGCATTTAAATTTCCCATAAGAGTAACTGTAACATACCTAATAACTCAGTGAATAATACCAAGAACTCATTACTCCCTCTTCTCCCAAGCAGAACAGATAATGTGTTTTATATTAATTCTAAGAATGACTTGAATAATACAGGCCAACTTACTTGTCTAGACTTCCTCTTTTATTGTAGACTGTTCTGGTTTACTGACCAGATTTAAACAAAATTGGAGTAGTTGGTGTAATCTGAGGATTGAAGGATGACAACTGTTACCTTCATTTATTTATTTGCTCCGCAAATATCTATTGAGAACTTATTACATACCAAGCACTGTACCAGCTTCTAGAGACAAAATTACGAGCAAAATAAACTGGGTTTCTGCTGTCACAGAGTCTTGTGGAGGAGATAGGTACTAATAAAATAATGAATCAATGTAAAGTTTCAACTCTGAAATGCTCTGTCAAAGAGGAGACTGTTATAAGAGGCTAGAGTGTGGATTTTAGCTTGGGAATAAAACAGCTTCCCAGGAAGAACAGTCTGTGGTGAGAGGGAGGTGGTGGGCATCCTTGTCTTCATCCTTATTTTAACAGTGGGTGATGCTAGATGTGTGCTTTTCATATGTGGCCATTTTCATATATGGCTCTTATTATGTTGAGGCAGGATCCCTCTATACCCACTTTGTTGAGAGTTTTTATCATAAATAGATGTTGAGTTTTGTCAAAATCTTTTTCGTCATCTATTGATGATCATATGATTTTTATTCTTCAATTTATTAATGAGGAGTATGACACTGACTGTTCTGCAGGTATTGAACCATCCATGTATCCTTGGGATGAATCCCATTAGTTTTCTAGTTTTAGCAATATTAATCCTATCTTCCATAAAACATAATAAAATTACCTACACATTACCAACAAGTCCTCGACACAGTGTTCATTCATCACTCTGCACATTCACACACGCTACTCAAAGTACTGTTCAAAGTGACGAGAAATGCAGACGACCCTATGATCTGACAAACGACGTACATGGCCATCAAACACTGTAATATCAGTCCCATCAGTTATTGACATAGAAAATATCCATACTAAATTATTAAGCTTAAAAACTAGGTTGACTCTCCCGAGGAGTACGTTAACTAATCACCTGATTTGCAAATGCATGCATCTGTTGGTGCACACATAGAAAGACGCCTAAAAGTGCATACACTACTACAGCTTTAGCAATGGACCTTTTTGTTATGAATCTTTATCCTTTTTAATTTTGTACATGTTTTTAATAGCTTGGGTTAATTTTACAATCCAAAATGTTTTTATTTTATTTTTTAATGGAAATATATTAACAGATTATTTTAAACATAAAGGTGAGGTGATAAGATTTTCATATTGAAAAATTCACTCTGGCACACGTATGTACGCAGTGAAAAGACGTGCACAGAGGCCCAGGCGGACAATCATTTGAACTAGGGGTTTGGTGTTGTGACAACGAGGAGATGCATTCCAGAAATGGTAGAAAAAATGGACATGAACTGATGATGTTCAGCTACCCTCTGCTCCCACAATGCTACACGTTTGGGGTAAGGACATGCACACTGAATCTCACTGTCCATTTTCTTGTTGAAATTATAATCACCTGGGACTGTTTTTTTCTTATTTAAGTCTTTTTAAGCACTTAAAAAATCAAATCCATGTAATTATTTTCCAGTTTCATAGCAATCCTAAACTGTCAGAATGGTATTCATGAATAAAATATGTATATTAAACCCAAATAATTTCTGTGATGTCGCCAATGGTTGCTGAGAAAATTACTTTAATAAAATAATGGTCTAAGTTGAATAAAACAGTGATAACTGGCAATGGAGTTGTTTATTAAATAATTTATTTGGCAAAAACTGACTGAATAACTACTATCCAACGTTGTGCAGGATGGCATGTTGTAGAAGATTATGATCAATTGAATGAGAAATGGTCCCCTTCCCAAAGAATTCATAATCTGGGGAGGATACTGAAGAAACGCATCACTAACCATATTCCAACGTAATAATAACTACGATAGCCAGCACACACCAAATATATATACTGTGTCAAGAGCTGGAATAAGCAATCTACATACGCTATCTCATTTAAGCCTCACGACAACCCTATAAAACGTTCGACATAAAATCATTATCTCCACGTCACATATGAGGAAACAAAGACTTAGAAAGGTTTTGTAATTGGATCAGTATCAAAGAGCTAGTGAGGGATAACACAGAGATTCATGTGCATGATTCCAGAGCACGTGTGCTACACTGTTAGGCCAACAGGATGAACAGCTTCTGCACAGAACACAAACAGTTCATTCCTTGGGGGGAAACTAAGGAAAGCCATACAGAGAAAGTGACTTTTGCTCCAGACTTGAAATTTTCCACATGCTGAAAATGTGTAGGAATTCAAGACAGAGACATTAGAAGAGGCATACAGGACTAGAAATGAATGATATATAGTCATGTATGACTGGAAAACAGAATGTAGGAAGCTATTCACAGATGATGAGACTTCAAAGGAAGGAAAAGTACTTCCTGAATTTAAACAAAGGTCCTTAAATGTCAAGGAGCCAAGAATAACATGCCTTTTATCTAGTCAGAATCGCATTAATTTTTAATGAATATCAGCAAATTCGATGTGTACATGAAGTTATAAAACGGCCGCAGGGAATATACCATCAGATAGTTTGCATTCTTTAGTTAAATACTGTTAGGATTTTAAAGGTTTGAATTTACTGTCACATAAATACATACATGTTTGTCAGCTGTGTTGGATGTGGTTGACCAATAGTTCGAGTTTAATAACATGCAAAAGAAACAGAGTATATATCCCCTGTGATTTGAAAGTCGCCACAAAGCCCTGTGTGCCAAAAGTTCTTCAGGCTAGCCCATCACTGAGACAGAAATTCTTACAGTCAGTCACCCTTTAAGACAAACTTCTCTTAAGCGAAATAGACAGAGAAAGACAAACACAGTATGAGCTCACTTATATGTGGAATATTTTTTAAAAAGCCAAATGCATAGGAACAGAGACTAGAATGGTGTTTCCAGGGGCAGGAAAGTGAGGGAAATGGGAGGATGCTGGTCAAAGGTACAAACTTCATTATAAGATGAGTAAGTTCTGCTATGGAATGTACAGCATGGTGACCATAATTAACAATACTGTACGTATCACATACTTGAGAGTCGCTAAGACAGTAGATCTTAAATATTCTCACCACAAAAAAATTGTAATTCTGTGAGGTGATGGATGTGTTAACCAATATGACTGATAATCATTTCACAATATATGCATATATTGAATCATCACATTGTGCACTTTGCTATATGTCAATTGCATCTCAGCAAAGCTGGAATGAAATAAAAATAAATAAGACAAAATTCTCCACAACAGCACACCTAGCGGCAGAAGAGGATGCCCAGTACTAGCATAAATTCCTTCTTGGTTTCATGATTAACCTTAAGATTTCATATGAATTGAAGCTGATGCTCTATAACATAGCCATAAATATACAATAAACCTATCAAAATGTAATGTCATTTAAAAAATTACTCATCACAATGTAATCTTAGCACTTCATGAAAAAGGACTGTATTTATTTATCCCATGACTTACCCTGCATTCAGTGGCCAGATTCCAGTTTCAGAAGTACTGGATTAAGATACTATCTTTAAACACTGTTTTTAGAGTCATAACTTTGTCCCCTGACAGACTGCCTTGGAAATTAGAATACAGGACCAGAAAGGAGCAGTACACAGAAGCTGTACATTTCAACAGGACTGGAATTAGACACTGAGTAAGGTTCTATTGATCGGGCACTGGATAGACAGCCACTGCCGAAGGGGGGCTTGGAAGAATTGTGAGGAGGGTGGAGAAGAGGCAGGGAAAGAGAAGAAATGAGCTTTTGCGTTAATATCCGTTCAATAATACTATTAAATACAGTTTAATAATACTAAAATCAATTTTTAGTATGAAACCCATAGACTGTACATGCAAAGGAAGAAGACAGTGGTTTCAATGGAGATATGAACATAGAGGTAAACACTGGAATGAAACTACAAACTACTTCAAATAGCAAAACAGAATAGTAAACATATCAATTTATTGCACTCTATAGACCTTATTTAGATCTTAAGATGAACTTTCAGTATTAATGGGACTTTTAAATAGCGAGTAATGGGTATTTGATGATAAAAAGGAACTATTGTTTGTTTTCTGTGCTGTGAATGGTATTGCAGTCATTTTTTTATAAAAATTATTTAAAGAAACATACTGAAATTTTTACTAATAAAATGGTATGATGTCTTGACTTTGCTCAAACTAAGCAGGGAAGTAATTGCGGTTATAATTAAACAAGACTGGCCGTGAATAATAACTGTTGACACTGGAAGATGCTTACATGGATTTCCTTGCAGTGTTCTACTTTTGTATATACTGAATATTTTCCATTAGAAATAGGCAAGTGTTGAGAGGCAAAAGTAACATTCAGAAGCTAGAAGACAGAGCTCTGAGTGGGAAAGATCGGAATGAGAAAGGTGGGAAAGCGGGGGCGGGGGGGGGCGCAGGGGGAATGGCAGGGAATCGGGAGGGAACGCACATCAGGGGAGGGATGTTATGCTTAATAAGCAATTGATGATATTTACACCCCCCAATTTCACCTGTAGAATCTTCAAATTGTTTTCTTACATTTTATACTTCTCATTAGGGCTGAGTACATTCTTTCTAGAAAATGCAAATGGCTCTGAATCCCTGCAGCAAGGTGGCTGGTTGGCAGGCAGGCAGCAGCAGAGACAGAATAGTGCTCCAGGCTAGGGCGCAATGAAAGGTACCGAGGGCAGAGAAGCTCCTGTTGGGAGGAGACACTAACAAAGAGGATCCGAGCTGGTGGAAACCTCGTCCCATGGAAGATGTGCCTGTCTCACTGGTCCTTCTGCACGTAACAGCTCAACCTCCGAGCAGAATACAGAAAAGCAACTACCCGAGGACTCTGGACTTTGATTCTTCAAAAAGGCAGATTTGGAGGCTGTCTAAATTTGGAGCAAGCCCCTGGTTTTTTTGCAGCTGTGCCCTTAAGACAACACTGTCACCCTGGCGGCAGCATAATGATGTCTGAAATCCCAATACAGAAGCCACTGTCTTATGTGGCAACCTCAGAACAGAGAGAATCGGGGGAAAGTCAAGCCCAAATGTGTTTTAAACTCAACCCAAACCTCCAAGATTCCTAACTGTGCGTGTGTAGGAAAACTGGAAGTGATTTGCAGCTAAGGCAGGAAGACTGAACTGAGAGCTGAGGGGCAGCCCAGAACAGCTGTGCAAGGTGCAGTTTGCATCTGAGTTAGTTCCCTTGTGTAACAGAACGGCAAAATTCTTCAGAACAGTGAGAAAATACAGAATTTCCATAGCATAATATTTATACCATCAAGAATACAATCTGGAAGGACTTGGTATGTGAATATAATTTTATAATGGAAAATTATAAACCAACTTTATAAGAAAAGTCAGCTAATTAATACCAACTCTAGATCAATCAGATGTTGTAATTATGAGACAAAGACTTTATTTTTTTTGAATTTTTAACCTTTTTAAATTAATTTTTATTGGAGTACTGCTGCTTTACAATGCTGTGTTAGTTTCTGCTATATAACAAAGTGAATCAGCTCTATGTATCCATATATCCCCTCTTTTTTGGATTGCCTTCCCATTTAGGTCACCACAGAGCACTGAGTAGGGTTCCCTGTACTATACAGTAGGTTCTCGTTATTTGTTTTTGTTTTTGTTTTTTTGCAGTACGCGGGCCTCTCACTGCTGTGGCCTCTCCCGTTGCAGAGCACAGGCTCCGGACGTGCAGGCTCAGCGGCCATGGCTCACGGGTCCAGCCGCTCCGCGGCATGTGGGATCTTCCCGGACCGGGGCACGAACCCATGTCCCCTGCATCGGCAGGCGGACTCTCAACCACTGCGCCACCAGGGAAGCCCTATTTATTTGTTTTATACACAGTAGTGTATACATGCCAATCCCAATCTCCCAGCTTATCCCACCCCCTCTACCCCCCCACCCCGCTATCCATACGCCCGTTCTCTACATCTGTGTATGAGACAAAGCCTTTAAAGCAGCTATTATATCTATGCTTGATGAGGTAAAAACTACACATAGCTATGTACACACACATACGCATACACGTATATATGCGTGTATAGCACATAGATATTTTATAGCACGTATATATTGTATATGTTTTCAAAAGAGAAATAAAACCATTTTTAAAAGAGTCAGAGGGAGTTTTAGAACATAAGACTACAATAGCTGAAAAAAGTTCACTGAATGTGTTTAGTAGAAGAACAGAAGGAAAATCAATAAACGTGATGATAGATCAATAAAAACTATCCCATCTAAATAAGAGAGAGGGGAAAAAAATGATGTTAAAAAAAACCCCAGAGCCTCAGGTACCTCTGGAAGAAAGTAATAAGAGTAAGAGCTAAAATCAAGTAAAAAGAAAAATCAAACAGCAAAGAAAATTAACAGAGCCAAAATCTGATTCTCTGAAAAGACTGACAAAATTGACAACCTAGCTAGAGTGATGAAGAAAATGAGACAGGGAGAAAACACAAATTGCCAATATTAGAAATGAAAGAGCGGTGATCACTACAGTTATAGAGACACTAAAAGAATAGGAAAAAAAGGATCAACAATTTTATGCAAACAAATGTTACAACTGAAAGGGACAAAACTAGAGATTAATACTCTTCATGAACATATCATAAAAATTCTTAACAAACACAGCAAAATAAATCCATAAATATTTATAATGGATAAAATATGATGAAGTAGGGTTTATACTTGGAATGCAAGATTGAGTATTCAAAGGTTAATAAATTCAGCATATTAACAGGAATAAAGGAGAGAAATACACAATAATCTACATACAGAGAAAGTGTGGCCAAATTGAATCATGCATTCACATGTAAACATGAATTTTCCTCCCCTCAGAGAAACAGGAATAGAAGGGAACTTAATCTGCTAAAGAGCATATACCAAAAAAGTCTTTAGTCTCATCATATGTAATGTTGAAATATTGAACATTTGCCCCTTACGATTGGGAACAAGTTAGGAATGGCCACTGTCTGCATTTTTATTCAGCATTGCACTAAACTCCAAGCCAGTACAATAAGACAAGAAAAAAAAATCATCAAGATTGGGAAATAAGATATAAGGCTGCATCTCTCTGTAGATTACATGTTTGTTTACATAGAAAATCTTCAGAAATCAGTAAAACACTTAAAGAAACTAGTAGTAAATTTAGCAGGACACAGAATACAAAGTTAATAAAGAGAAACTAATTATAGCATATTCTATTAGCAGCAAACAATTCTATTTTCAAATTCCATTGTAATGGTGTCTAGAAAAACAACGAATGAAAGTCTTAAAAACCTCCACTCTGAAAACTACAGACACTGCTGAGAATTCCACTGTTCAGTTAATTAACTCCAGTTCACCACATTTGCTGGACTTATAAATACCTGGTAATTCACTATGTCTAATTCAGTACCACTGATGAAATGACTTTTATAGTCTCTCATTACATAGCTCACAAACTGAGAAAAGGCAAATGAAATAAGTTTTAAGTATTTTCTCCATCACTTTGCTCCACTGTTACTTATAGCAGCTTTCTAGAGTAAAATGGATCAAATTTAAAGAGAGAAAGCAGTCTCAGGAGTATTCAGAGAGCAGTGAGTTTAGTTACAGCCATTTCATCACGGTTAGAAAGACACCAACAGTGGTACCTTAAAGTTGTCATTACTCATTCTGAAAAAAACAATGAATAATAGTGTTTTGGAAAGACTCAAGTCAGAAGCATGAGAGGAAATGCATTTGCTTCAGTATGAAAATGTATATGGATGCAGGGGATGATATTCTCAAACACAGTAACGAAGGTGGAGTCCAGGACACGGCAGCCTTCCAAAAACCAGATGACTATGGCCACTCAGCTCTGCCAGCTTTTCCCTGTGAAGGGCTGAGATGCTTCCAGTCAAGGACACCTTCCTGGATGAGACATGGTGGCTCTGGGTGTGGTCAAGGTGTCCAGAGACAGATCACAGACCATCTGAGTAAAGTGCAGCACTGATATAGAGAATGATCAGATGGGCTGTTCTGATTATAACACCAAGGGAAATCATCACAGATGCACATGATTTTGACAGATGTTTCTGGCACACACTCTATTTTCTTGAGCCCACTCTACATTTAAGATATTGGGCTAGACGCTGGAAAGAACACAAATATAATTTTAACACAACTTCCACCTTGAAGTGACTGACAATTCATTAGGGTTAAATGATTTTCTACGAAGATGCCACTGAAATTCAACGTGGAAAGTCTTTCCAGCAAACTTGGGGGAGGAGCTACTGGATACCTTTGTGGGTAAAAAATAACATTAACCCTTAACTCAAGGCAAACATGAAAATTTGCTCAACACGGATCATGGGACTAAATGTAAATATTTATAGAAAATAAAAGAAATAAGATTCACACAAAAATAACTACAAATTGAGGCATCAAGGAAAAACTTCACAAAAACAATGCAAGGCATAGTAAACAACTCAAAAGAGAGAGAAATTGCCTCTAGATGAAAAGGAACTATAAGCCTTCGTGAGGAGTGACTCTCTTGGGTTGCTCTTATGCTGGTCTTTAAAGCGATGCGAGAATTACCATTTATCTTTGTAAAACATGGGCAAGTAGTAGAGAGAATCTGGGCTGGTCACTAAATACCAGGATGGGACAGAGACAGGAGATCTGGCCAGCTGCAGGGTATCTAGGTAAGAGAAGGAGAGCTCCCTCTGTAGGGAACCTGCTGACTTTTGCAACAACTTCAGACATCGTGAGCGAGCCCTGACATCCAGGGGAGGGTAGAAGACAACGGCCAGGTGTTTGGGCAGGAGAGACAGGCAGAGTCAGGTGGAAGAGCGAGCACCACCCTGAAGACACACTCACAGGTGTCGGAGGAGTGAGTCTACATTCATCAGAGAGAGGAAATGGGCATTAGTAGCACAGGGCATCAGAGCCTCCCACGGATGGTGCTTCAGAGAAGGTGTTATGAACTCAATGTCTATATCCCCCAGAATTCTTATGTTGAAATCTAGTTGTCAGTGGGATGGTGTCTGGAGGTAGAGCCTTCGGGTAAAGTCGTGACAGTGGAGCCCTGGTGAATGGAATTAGTGCCCTTAGAAGAGGCCAGAGATCGGCATCTTTCTACCGCGTGAGGAGACAGCGAGAGGTCAGCAGTCCGTAACTCAGAAGAGAGTCCTCACCAGAGCCCAACCACACTGGCACCCTGATCTCAGACTCTCAGCCTCCAGAACTGTGAGAAATAGACCTCTTTTGTCGATAAGCCACTCAGGCTATGTACTTTGTCCCAGCAGCGCAGACAGACAGACAGAAGAACTCCAGTCTCAGAGAAGAGGAGACCACCATCAGGGCAGCTGTGGAGCTGGAGGAGGATAGGAAGCAGTTCAAGAGCCTGGGATGAAGCCTGGTGAGGTAGGAGGGTATGGAACTTGGGCTGAAGACAGGTGAGCTTGGCAACACAGAAATTCAGAGAATAAGGTGGAATTCGGTGACGTGGCTGGACCATCACCAGCCCCTATTAACACGTACACTCCTCAGTCAGTGCAGGGAGCACCGCGCCTGACAGTCGAAAGCTGGGCAGGAAGAGGCATAGTGATGGCCTCGGGTTGGGTTCCCTTAGCAACACACGATGAAGCAAAAATTTGAGTGTAAGTCATTGTTTGAAACATGATCCCAAAAAGCACTAATAGGGCAATATGAAAGGAAACGGGGAAAGAAATACAGGAATCATCACTGAGCAGGTTACTGCATCTAGAGGTTAAGTCCCGTGGAAAGCTTCTGGAACACAGTACAGAATACTCCAAGGGATGGCCTTTTGAAAACGGAGACACCCAGAGCACTCTTACACCTACTCCTTTTTGTCGCTGATGAAAGGATGCATCTGAGACTAGTAACTCCTTTAATTCTGACCTGCCTTGTGTATAGGTCAAATATGTTCCCTTCACCAAAGAATATCTGTCAGGAAATCTGATGTGCTGGCAGGAGGAAAGCTTCCATGGGAATGGACACGCTGAAGGGATTCTGGCGGGGCACCAAACCTATCCACACCGTATACCTCCATACTGCCCAGGTCCACCCATGTTCCATGTTAAGGTCATTTCGTCCTGTCCCTGACTCTTCAATATACTGGGCAGTTACAGTTTCTGATAACAAAGTTTTGCATGACTTACCACAAAGGGGTAATTGCCCTGAATTCTCGTCCCTGCTACTACAACCGCTCCCTGGACGATACTTTATACTCATTTCCCTCTTTCACCATCCATCTTGCCATGTCTTTGTCAGGCGAGGATTGGGGCAAGTGCCCATTTGTGGGCTTTCCTGGGAATGGGAGCACCAAGAAGTGCTGCACAGACTCACCCACGTTCCTTCATATTCCACCCGCACTAGGTAGCAGGAAGCGTACGTGATCACGATTGGAAAGGCTCACTTCCCCTGACAGCACGACTTCTTTCACTGCCTGCTGGTCCACTGTGTAAGAAGCCCAAAATGATGACCCACAGCTTTGGGTTCAGTGGAAACCTTACCATAGTCCCTGGTAGAAGCATCCCCACTCAAACCTGGAACAAGGGCTTCTAAATACCACATAGATTAAAGCAACAGCTACAGGACACATAAACTCCCCACCGTCAATTTCGAGTGACAGGTAAGAGGCATACTTCCATTCCTCTGTTCCTGAATACAGGTTCTCCACCCACCAGGGACACGATGCTGCATAACGGTTACTGGTTCAAAGTGTAGACTATGTCTAAAGGACAGAGCCCAAAGCAAAGTAGTATCATCTCCAAAGTGACACCTCAGCCCTAAGGAGGCGATCCTAACGCTCTATCAGGCCAGCAGCCCCAGGTAATGCAATAAATGGTACAACCTGTACCAATAAACGGTCCCGTAACCACGCACCTGCGGTTGTGGGACCTCATGCTGGTAACTGACAAAGCCTACGAACCTCAAATGGTGTGAGCTGAGGCCCTGTGGGAAAGGAGGCAAACCCAGCCCCGGCATGGACGAACCACCACTTCCTCCAAAACAGAGGTCAACCTGCCACCAAGCAGCTCACTGATTTCCTTCAAGGATGGAGGACGGTACCATCTTGAGGTCTCAGTTTTAATCTCTGCTGACAGCTCATAAATTCAACGGTGGCAACAGCTAGACTGACCTGGGGAAGACGGAGCCCACGCGGCCGCCATGTCTGCCCTGGTGGCAGCGCTGCACACGCAGCTCCCCTGGGCCAGCAGGGAGGTGTTCAGTTCCGGAGGCTGGAGGTCATCCTTTGGACAAAGCATCCATCTCCTCAGTTGCTTAGCGCCCCTCTGAGGTGGATGCTCTCCAGCAGGTGTTGACTGACAGGTGCACACTTTGAACCACTCCCATGGACTCATCCACCTGCCTCTCCCCTGTTTCCCTGGCCTGCACCCCTCCAATACTGTCTCTTCCGGTCCCCAGAGCAACAAGCCACGTCATTAGCTGTACCCGGAAGGCCTTGTTAAGTCCTTACATCAGACGTATCTCTCTCCATGTCAAGTTTCTGACTGGGTTTATCGCTCCGCGTTCTGCCCATTGCGAGGAGGTACCCCATCCACGGTCTCTCAGGGCTGCTCTAGTATGTGGGATGGAATGTACCAACAATCCAGTTTTGCTCGCATCAATTTATCAAACTAATTTATTCATGAACTAAACATGAAATTGTTAATCCTCTATCAGCTGGTCATAGGGAATCTTCCAAGGGACCACAGGTGTGTGCTGACAGAGACACAGGTGGAGCAGAAGCTGTGACCCGGGGTCTGAGCTCCTACTGCATGACTATTCCTGTAATGCACTGGCGCCCCTGGACCTGCTTACACGTGATCGATCACATGCCATTTCCAACACGTGATAGATTGCTGCTGTGCTCACCCAACCTTATGACAGGTGAGTAGCATCACCCGGTGACCTTGTCACTTGATGTCCAGTGTCAGGCACTGAGTCTCTACCGAGGTCTAGCTGCGTCCCAGGACTACTTTCCTACAGTGAACTCCGAGTGAACACGAGCAGGGGATTAGAGTCACGTCAGAGAGAGAATCTAAGGACAACACTGAGTACGTCAAACACCTGAACGTCCATCGTTCCGGCTTCTTCATGGTGACCTTCCCTCGGGGTCCTCATGAGCACATCCCCTGGGAGCACGCGCAGCCTCAAATGTGCAGTCACACCCCCAGCAAAAACCCCACAATTGAGGAATGAGACAAACAGCAGGGAAAAGCCTCCCTCTTAGTCCCCAAACCCGCCACTGCTGTGCATTTTACCGAATTGAAACAGTAATTAAAATTGTCCAGATGCTGTCGGTTCAGGGGAGCACTAAAGCAGAAAACACAAAATTGCTTTAATTGCCTTGAGGTGATTAAATTTGGAAGTAATGGGTTCTCCATCCATCTAGCCTCCTTTTTTAGCAGAGCAAACACTGACCAGGTTGCATTTCAAGAATATCGATCTGTCTGAGCTGTGTGTGTATTTTTAAATAACTGTAGGCAGGTTATAAATCTGCTTTCCGATCCTTAGTGGTGCCTCAAACCTTCCTATTCATCCCACAAAGACGCGTCTATTTCCCAGTTCTGCCTCACTAGCTCAGAAACTTCTCAACTGGGTACACACACCATAGCAGAACTATAAAGGTAAGCTCTCTGGGGCAGAAGTTCTTACAGTGTCTCTAACGTAAAAATAGACTAGATTGATGAGGTCACTTAAAGTGCTGCCTCTAATGAGTTGAAGACTCCCATCTGTGCCATTTTCTCATGTGGAGGAAGCCAGGGAGAACGAAATCAATGAGATGTGATGACCTCTTCATCAACATTCAAGTAACAGTGGGATACTCGGGGGGCGGGGGGGGCCTGCAGGCGCTGAGGTTTTAGCCTCTAATAACTGAAGACAAACAAACAGAATTAAAGCCTTAATTCAAATCCTGAGTGACAAATGTAGCTGTAAGAAATGCAGTCCTCTGAATCTACAGACATTAACCAAACAAATACTCCCTCCCTGCAGGAGAGTACAGACCAACTGGCAAGTTAAAGTTTCCTTGGAAAATAAGACACACCATGGACGCTTCCCCGGGTGAGTGTCACAAGCGTGCCGTGATCCGTCACTGTTCTCCAGATGCCAGGAGACTTGGCTTCCGAGTCTTCAGTTTGCTAATGTGGTGAAAGGCAAGGCTGAGAGAAAGCCAAGCAAACTTGGACTCAAAGTGCAGTGGAAAGTGAAATGTTTGTGTTTTCAGGTGGATCATGTTTATAAAATACACCGGAGTAATATTCATACACGCGTGGAAAGTGACCCGCGGAAGTTCTCAGGAAACTGTCCTGTTGCACTCACCACTGCTTTAATACTCTGAGGCAGATACTCCACTTCGCTGGCTAATATTCACGATTTAGTTATTCCACTCCAGTTGACAAGACTGAAAGAACAATGCCCAGAGGTGGAAGGAAATGGCTTCCCTGAGTTTTCTGCATTTTCTCCTTCGGATTTTCAACTAGCCTAGTCTGACTTCACTCTCCGAAATATTCCAGTGGATGTTAACACCTTCTGCAAACTGGGGTCTTCAAAGTGGAGTGCCCTGCACAACAGTTCATCCGAAGGAAATGCCACTGTCAGGGCAGAAACAAAATGTTCCTTTGTGAATCTGCCTCAGGACCTCGCAGCTTCAACAGCAACTGTCCTTGGGATGGAATAAATGCGGAGCGGAGGGAGGAAAATTATTTAATGAGAATTCCATACTTATAGGAAGCAGCACGCCTGCAGAGAAGGGCACCCTTCAGCACCCTCTGAGATTAATGATATTTAAATTCAATATTAAGTTTCATGATAAAAATATGTTTCTATTCATCACAATTAAACCTGTACAAAAGTGAACTTTTATAACTGAACTACAACACATTAGCGTTTCTTTTAATTAGCAGGAAATCATAAGGTAGGAAACTATTTTGAGGCATCTGTTTTCCAATCGTATGACACAGATTTGCACTTTCTTCCCTGAGGCTGTAATCATTAAATGCCTTTATCCCATCCTACTTGATATATGGAAATATTTCCTTCTACTCAAGGTCACAGCAAGACAAAAAAACTGTGGAAGGCAGCGAAGATGAAGTTTGCCCAGTGTTAAAAACAGTTTATAGTTTTCTGGTTTGGCTCAATCAACTAAAGCGTCAGAGAAAAAGAACAGTGAATACCAGTAAACAAAGAGGGCAAAAGACCGAACTCAGTGTCTGTCAAATGACCTACATTCATAAATATTTATTATGCTGTCTCCAAATACAAGGTTTTTAAAAAAGCATCTGTGCTGATGTATTTGGCAAACATCTTCTTGGGGGATTAAATCTAGTGACCTGAGACTAAGAGATAATGATAATTGTTTTAAAGGAAAGAATTCCAAAACCATCCTAGTCTGGTCTTTTGTTTCTTCAACTCCATTGTAACATTTAACTTGTTGAAGGGAAATACTTATGGAATAAATACTGCCCTTCTTATATACCCCATCTGCCCTTCAGAGCAGCAGAATGTATGGTTAGCATGAGTTCACACATAAAGAGTTTCTTTAAATACCTTAAGGTGTTCAGTAGAAATCTGTTATAAGCTATAGGAGGAAATATGGAGTAGTTTTAAAAAACAGGGCTTCCCTGGTGGCGCAGTGGTTGAGAGTCTGCCTGCCGATGCAGGGGACACGGGTTCGTGCCCTGGTCCGGGAGGATCCCACATGCCGCGGAGCGGCTGGGCCCGTGAGCCATGGCTGCTGAGCCTGCGTGTCCGGAGCCTGTGCTCCGCAACGGGAGAGGCCACAACCGTGAGAGGCCCACGTACCGCAGAAGAAAAAAAAAAAATTTAAGAACTGCCAGGTACTGAACTGAAGTCGGCCACCTGCAGCTTCCATCTTATTGGTTCTAGTTACATACTTCAGAGTCAAATAGGCTCTGTGTCATTTCTTTGTCACAATGCAGGTTCTGTGTTCATTTTTCACTGACCTCCTTTCTAGTACATCATCTACATTCCCCTTAACTATTCCTTACATCACGCTTGTGAGATCACTTTCCTCTGAGAACAAGAAAGAAAGTAGAAAACCTCCCTGGAAGCTGACAGGAGCTGGGCTGTAGCCTTCCATGATGAACACAAACAATCCAACAATAAACAGACCAGGCCACTGTTACCATGACAAAGAAAGACAAAAACAAGACCTCTCTGTATTCATGTCTGAACATAAAACAAAGACAAGGATGCCCTAGCACCACGAGTAATCAGACGCTCCTCTCTCCCTGCTAACCTGAGTGACTACTGCGTCTTTATCAGTGACTACTCTAGCCTCACTTCATTCAACCTGGATCCTAAGTAAAAATTAAGATACCCTGATCTTTACAACAGCAGTATCCGTACAGCCGAGAGGTGTAAACCAGCCAAATGTCTATTTCAGGACAAATGGGTAAACAAAACGTGGTTTATCCACACAATGAAATCGTATTCAGCCACAAAAACGAGTGAGGTACTGATACATGCTGCCATGTGGATGAACCTTGAAAACATTATACGTGGAAGAAACCAGACACGAAAGACCACATACTATATGATTCCAATGGTAAGAAAGTCCAGAATTGGGAGACTTGCAGATACAGAGAGTAGATTAGTGGTTGCTGAGGTCCCGGGAAGAGACTGGGGACTGGGGGCGATAGCCAAGGGCACAGGGTTTCTTTTGGGGATAATGGTAACTCTGAAATCGATTGTGGTGACGGATGCTCACATCTGTTGGGGGAAGTTAACGAAGACCAACTGAACGAAAACAAAGTCTACTCATTCAGAGCTTGACGCAGCAAAGGGGTCAGCCACTGTCCCTTCTGTTTGGCAGAGACTCCAAAGTAGTCAAAGGAGTGAGAAAGCTTTCTAACAGAAAACAGAGAAGGGTTTAGCTGTGCCCTGGCTGAAGGCTACTGGAGTGAGGAAGCTGCAGGTAAGGAGGTGGAGGAAAGCGCCCTGTGTGATTGGTCAGGGATGCATTTGGGGCTTTGTCTGCTGGGTCCTAGGTTGGAAGCAAGGACAAAATTCAGGGAAGCTGCCAGTTATGAATCAAGTCCTGGCCATTTGGGGTTGATTTTTTTATAGGTTTTATAGGTTTCTGGCCATTGTCTATTTGCTTATTCAGTCTTTCACTGTGAGTATACTAAAATCCATTTAATAGTGTACTTCCCATTGGGTGAATTGTGCATTATGTGAATTATATCTCAGTCAACTTTTTAAAAAATTCAAGGGAAGGGGGGGAAAGATACCCCAATCCTTCAATTGCATCTGCTTTCCGCATCACCTAATTCAGAATCAACACTTGTTTCTTTAAGCCTTCCCCACAACTCCCCAGCACAAGTCCAGTCCCGGCAGTATACCCATCCTTCCTTCCTCTGGCTGAAATGCCCCTGGTTTGTGTGCTATCTTGCTGTAGCAGTCAGTAACGGAACTTTCTACTACAGGTGTGTTCCCGCAATCTTGGAGACAGAGCAATGAGCTCTGTCCCTCGTCGGGTTACTCTCCTCTGATACATCAAGTCTATCCACACCGCCTTTGCCTCATTTACTAAAGGAATCCTTGTGTGTGGTCAGATCAGCACAGAAACGAGTCATGTCGCCCATTCACGTCACTGAGTTTCCATCATAAGAATGCAGTGTGATTATTCTCCTGGCTCAGAAAAGTGCAGAAACATCTCACCTCACATAGAACAAGCATCTCAAGGCAGGGAAAGCCAGACGATTGTTCTCCCATAACAGACCCTTCTTTGAGGAGACATTAAAAAAATAAATGTAAATATATCTAACGCACATATGTTTTAGCATACATATACATACATATGCACACGCATATACATGCATACACACGTATGTGTGCACCTGTGTGCACGAAAAGCTATATTTCAGAATTGGCTACGGGCCCATATTAACTCTCCTGAAACAAGCTTTCGTATGGAAATGGTCAAACATAAGGAAATTGAGAATCGATACTGAATAACTTAAGTCAGTGATTAACTTTATTACTTAAGCAGTAACACGTTCATTTCAATTATTGATCTAGCCGACATAATTAGAGGGGGCAAAGCCTTCTGTATTGACAACAACCCAAATGGGAATGAGGAGAGGCAGAGAAAGAGAGATATTCTTCCCATCAACCTGGCCCCTTCAGCTTTCCAACAGGAGAGCTTCATCCCTTGGAACCATCAGGAGATCCACCATGTCTTCTCTCTCAAGCTATCAGCAGCGTTTCCCCCACAGAGAAAGTGGTAACCCTTTGTCCCTGTGCTTCCTGTATTTAGAATATTCTTAAGAAGGACGTTATGGTATCCAGACTATAAATGCTGATACCAACGAATTAAAGGGAATCTTATAGGAAAGAAGCGGTAAGAGACTGAAAGTGTGCAACCTGCTCACATCCTACACAAAGCATTTGAGGGGCCTGCAAACCCCTGTTCCCTCCCCACCCCCAGACCCAGCTGCTGTCCTCACAGGGCACCTTCTACAGCAAAAAACCAACCACATTGCCCCATTCCTGGCCCTGGACTAGAGCAAAGCTGCAGAGGCAAAGGCGGAACTGAGTAGCAAGGAGACAACAGAACACAGTGCATGCACTCACGCACACACATATGCACACATACACACACATGCACCACACTGCACGCACACACACATGCACACACACCGCACACGCACACACATGCACTCACGCACACATATATGCACACATGCACCACACTGCACACACACACCACACATGCACACACATGCACTCACGCACACACATATGCACACATGCACCACACTGCACACACACATGCACGCACACACATATGCATACATGCACACGCACACCACACTGCACACATACACATGCACACACATGCACCAGACATCCATGCACATATACACATGCACATACACACACATCAAGTGATACCTGACAAATCCTTAGACGTGAATAGCGTTAAGTTATGTTGAATACTTTAATCTCGGGAGAAAAGAAATTCAAAACCAAGCTAAAGAGTTCCATGTGTTACTTGGAGAAGAAAAGCACAAAAACCAATCCTCCAACAAAAATCAGCAATAGACGCTGGGCAGGATACAAAACACAACTACCTGAGAGCTCTGGAGACTGAACAAAAGCACACAAGTTGTGGAAGGGAGTCAAAACTTGGACTAAGTAACCGGCACGGAGGTACCCTGAGGGCAGCCACTGTTGGAGCAGGGTCAGTGTCCAGCAGCTCAAACCCAACAGGAAGTTCACCATTTTTCAGACCAGAAGGGCCAGGGCAGCCAGGTCCACTGAAGAGCAAAAGGAAAACCTCAAAATAGAGGTGAAGGGGAACCCTTAATTCTGTGTGTGAGCTCAGACTGTCTCTAGCTGATCCCTGAGGCACAGATGTGTGTGACAAACTGAAAGTAACTTGCAGCTAAGGCTTAAAGAACTGGTCTAAGAAAGGCAGCTCCCACCTCCTTCCAATCCCTGCATTTTTATAACTTCTCTACGTGAAAAACTAAAGAACATCTCAGAGATGTTGAAGATCTAAACAAGTGGCGTGACAGACCACGTTCACTGGTCAGAATGGAGCGAGCCAGTTATCCCCTCGATGTGGTCCAGCTGTGCTGGTGTAAAGCTGAACCTGTCCGACAGCTTATCATGTGGTCTGATGATAAATGCAGGGTAAGTGCTTAGCATCGTACCTGATAGAATGTAGGCACACAGTAGGCACGTCACAAAACTTACCTATTATCATTATTTATTTACAGCTTTCTCCATCTGTTCTCCATCTGTTCTTTTTTATCCATCTGTTCCTTCCAGTATTTTCTCTTATCAAGCTGATAGAAACTTCCAGATCGCCAGATTAGTTGAGGCTCCTCAAATCTGAATAGATAGACTCATCTTGCCTTTTCATGTGCCAAGTTGGACACAGAACTTTAGAGCTAGTCATATAAAGCACACTGATTAACTGGCATGGCTAAGTAGATGCACTGCTCTGACTTTCTTTATAGGTAGAAATGAATATCAACAAAAATCAACTGCCATCCTCTGTCACATTTCTTGCCTACCATCATCTTCCAAGAAAAACAAAACTGAACTCAAAATGTGGCTCTCATAAAGCAGAAGTACCATATAGTCTTAAGACACGAAAAAATCTTAAAACCATTTTTGAGCTATGATAGTTCAACCTAAATACACTGTTATATGCACAAGTAAATGTAGACAATGAACAAAATGTATGTAGATAAAATACCTGCAGATATGAATGTATAGCCCACTAATCCATCTTTATACACAGCTTTCTCTGAAGAGAGACCCAGGTTAGACAATATATTACCCCCACTTCTTTATAGAGTATATACTTTTGTGGAGTGTGGGCTTACAATAACTAATTTCACTCCCTCGGGACTTTCTACATGTGTGCTGAAGCAGTGTTATAAACCAAAGTTTAATATAGAAAAGTTCTGGGGCTTCCCTCGTTGCACAGTGGTTGAGAATCTGCCTGCCGATGCAGGGGACACGGGTTCGTGCCCCGGTCCGGGAAGATCCCACATGCCGCGGAGCAACTAGGCCCGTGAGCCATGGCCGCTGAGCCTGCGCGTCTGGAGCCTGTGCTCCGCAACGGGAGAGGCCGCGAGAGTGAGAGGCCCACGCACCGCGATGAAGAGTGGCCCCCACTCGCTGCAACTGGAGAAAGCCCTCACACAGGAACAAAGACCCAACACAGCCATAAATAAATAAATAAATAAATAAATTTATATATCAAAAATATATATAGAAAAGTTTTACAAATTGATAGTTTTAATGAAATAAGTTATAACCTGGAAGATGATCAAGAATTCAGTCTTGCTCAGCCATTACTGGGACCCTCTTTTGATCTTTTGCTCAAGGAAACGAAAAGAACAAGCCATAATGGGTAACTTCTTTTGGAACCAAGGGATGTGGTCCTCAGGCAATGGAACCAAGGGATGTGGTCCTCATGCAATGGTAAATCAAGGGAAGAGTCTTCCCCAGTAATGCGATTAGTCATTCCAGGGCCAGAGGCAGAGTGCCCAGAAGAAAATCTGATGACGTAAGCTTATAACCTTCACAGCCTAACCGTGTCTGCTACTGAAGTAGCTCAAATGGCACCATTTTTTATTATACTAGCAACCAACCAGCTGGGTCAAAAGGAGGGAAAAACAAACACGTTCAGCCTCAGAGCACCTTATTTGGTTTCCTAGCAATCGAATAACAACATCTCTGGTGAGCTGCTAATGAAATTCTCTCCTCTTAACATCTAATCAAAATTCACAGCCAGAAGCAACATAGAGTGAGCAGCCCAGCTAAGACATTAATTATTCTGGTGATAAAACTGCCTCAACAGTGGGCTTCAAGCAGACATATTCTTTGTGACCAGAAATGCTTAAAGCATCTTGTTCACCCTTTGATGTTTGAACATTTCAGATTAGGTAGGAGGGAGGGCACAGAAGCAATCCACTCCCCACGGGTCCGAGTGGGCAACGTGAGAATCAGAGGAGAAAACTTGTCAATTTGTAGCTCTTGTCCTTCAAATCCTGAGAAAAATGATGCTTCGTCTCTGAAAGCCATGAGCACAGGAGCCATGCCAAATTAAAGCCATTGATTGCTTCAGCCCCATTTAGTTAACAATAAGACCAGGGTTGTTCTAGTGCTACAGAATTCATGACAGGATACCAGTATTTGTTAAAATTAGAACAACCTTGGACCTACTTATCCATTGTAAAGTCTTCTCTAAATGCAGAAGTGCCGTGGCAAGGCTATGAACATAAAGTATCACAGGCACCATCATCCTCAGAAAGAAAACAGCTCTCTACACTTAGTGCTTGCAGCACTCTGTGCAGGCAGGTGATCTGGAGAGAAATCCAATATAACCTGCCAACCACATGGCCTAATTTCAGCTTCTTTTCTCATGGCAAATATGCATGACCTTCAACTGTCATTCCACAAGCAACCAGATGGTAAAATTTAAGGCTAAAAATCAGTAAGAAGTGATCAAAGGCTGGGTGGGAAATAATTAGTGAGAAATGACTCTCTGACAGTTACTCTGTAAACACTTTACATAGTGTATATCATTTAATTCTCATATTAACTCTGTGATATAGATAATATTATTATGCTTATTTTGTAGATGAAGAAACTTGATGCTTAAAGAAACTGGTGAGTTACCCCAGATCACTCAATTAGTAAGCTGAGGAGCGGGGTTACGAGCCCACGGCCGTGCGAGCCCGGACCATTCCACATCTACCACCTCGGCAAAGAAACGGTGGCACAGACACATCTGACAGGCAGTGACATAAATGACCAGACATTTTTCAGGCCTTGAAGTCACTGAGTCCTCACAACCTTATGAGGTAAGCATTGCTTTTTTTTTTTTTTCTGCCGTACGCAGGCCTCTCACTGCTGTGGTCTCTCCTGTTGCGGAGCACAGGCTCCGGACGCGCAGGCTCAGCGGCCATGGTTCATGGGACCAGCCGCTCCGCGGCATGTGGGATCTTCCCGGACCGGGGCACGAACCCGCGTCCCCTGCATCGGCAGGCGGACTCTCAACCACTGCGCCACCAGGGAAGCCCAGCATTGCTTTTATTACTGTTGTCGTTATTATTTTTTCCATTTTACTGAGCAGGAGAAACAGAGATACAGAGAAGCTGCTAGGACACCAAGGTCACATAACTACCTAGTGATGGTTCTGGAATCTGAAAGCTTAATGGCTCTGGAGTCCACACTCAATTACATAAGTGCCCAAGGCCATTATTCTTTACTTCCTCTGGAAACTCCCCTTGGCTTTCTAGGCAATTGGAAAATGTAACAACCTTTTACTGTGATATGAATTGCACGGTCGTCTACAATTGGATTTTATGAAAAAAAAACAACAACTGGAAATCAGAAAATAAAAACCGTGATTCTGATTTAGGTAAAATTAGTTATAATTAGTATATGTGACCTTGAAATAATACATCTGGGCTTGACTTCCTTGCCGACCATCAGTCTCTGCCATCCTCCTGAGTGTGCGAGCCCTTGACCTGCTACGGATCTTCTATCACTGTGTCCAAAGCCAAGGCATGGCCTCCCAACTTCTTCTTCAGCTCTCTGTACCCATGCTTGGAGACTAACCTGACGGTGTGCTTCCGAACAGATGAAGCTTTAATGCCTCCAAGGAAAGTCCTAGTAGAAAAAACACAAATCACCTTTCCTGGGAATTGGTTTGAGCATCTTTGTAATAAAAGGGAAGTGATCAAACCATTCCCTCCACAAATTGTGGGTGCAACCATTCACATTCACTATCCTTGGGAAAAGGACTTTGCAATATGAATTTTCCAAAAGCACCTGAGTCCATAAAATGCAGTTTCTCAAGCATGAGCCCATTGAGTAGACGTCTTTAAATCTTCTAAAAGCCAATTCTTACCAGGAGGCTCAGGAGGTATTTTCCCAGAATGGGTACAAAGAGTCAGACATAATTACCAGGTTTGGGGTGATTATGCAAAAAAATGAATCTCAGAAAAGAAAGAATGGGCATGTGTTAGGGATAATGAGGTATAAGAAGAGCTGCCTTCGGAGAGGGAGTTTAAGACCCTTTAAGTAAAGTGTCACCATTTTTTAATGAAGAGAGCTACTAAAACCATCCATGGCAACTAATTCTTTAAAAAGCGTGTTTTGATCATAAAATCATTCCTGGGATGAAATAAATGTTTGCATTTTCAAAAGCTGTCCAAGAAAATAACCGAACTATATAAAAATAGGGGATTGGTGGAGTAAATGTTCACATCCATAAAACAGAATGTTGCATAGTCATTAAAAATGGTAACCCTGGGAAGACTCAACGGACAGAGAACAGACTTGCGGTTGCCAAAGGGGGTGGGGTGGGGGAGGGAAGGATTGGGAGTTTGGGCTTAGCAGATGCAAACTATTTACACATAGGCTGGATAAACAACAAGGTCCTACTGTAGAGCACAGGGAACTATATTCAATATCCTGGGATAAACCATATTCTTTTCCATTCATAATGGAAAAGAAAATAAAAAAGGATGTATATACGTGTATAACTGAGTCACTTTGCTGTACAGCTGAAATTAACACAACACTGTATATCAATTATGCTTCAATAAAAAATAAATTTAAAAAAAGATACCCTGGAAACATTTATTGAGTGGAAAGGTGCCAATTATGTATTTTGGATTTAAAAAGAATGTTCCAAAACAACCCAGTTATGGTGCCAATTTGAAATGTCTAAGTGTAAGTGTGTGCATAGCTATGTGTGTACACCAACGTGCGCTAATTACTTCTGAATGGCAGAGCATCTTATTATCTTATTAGTTTATGTGTATTTTCTTATTTTCCACAGTGAACATGTATTAATTCTATAATGAAATCAAATAGATTTTTAAAGTAACCTAAGCGAGCAGACCCTGTGTGCAATCAACAAGACACGACACATATCAAATGCAGAATTGCTTAAACTGAGGAGTTGTGGGTGTAGATTAACCTTCCTGGGGAAGCTGTTCTGAGTGCTAAGCTGTCGATAAATAACCCTGGCTTGGCAGGCTTAGTATGATCTTCCTGTGGACCTCCGCACACAAGCTGAGAGGGACCAGGTACTCATCTAAGCAGAGGGCCTTACACCAACTCCAGCTGACCCTACGGCAGCTCTGGGAATGAAGAACTGTGAGGCATGAGCTTTTCAAAAAGGTAAAATACAACTTGAACCCACCCATGAAACTTAACCCCATCACCGGCAAGATCAAACTTACAGCTGGGGTCAAAAAGCCTGTTGTTTCTCTCCTAGATTCGCTCTTAAAAAGGAGAAAAGAGCATTAAACAGATCAAGATGAGTAATTCTAGGAAATACATCTACTGAATACTTCACCCTGTTAGTGGCAGAAGTAGTAGAAACCACAAAAGTAAAAGAAGCCGGGCTTCCCTGGTGGCACAGTGGTTAAGAATCTGCCTGCCAATGCAGGGGACACGGGTTTGAGCCCTGGTCCAGGAAGATCTCACATGCCGTGGAGCAACTAAGCCCATGCACCACAACTACTGAGCCCGTGTGCCACAACTACTGGGCCCGTGTGCTGCAACTACTGAAGCCCACGCACCTAGAGCCCGTGCTCCACAACAAGAGAAGCCACTGCAATGAGAAGCCTGTGCACCGCAACTACTGAGCCTGCGTGCTGCAACTACTGAAGCCCACGCACTCTAGGGCCTGCATGCTGAAACTACTGAGCCCACGTGCTGCAACTATTGAAGTCCGCATGCCTGGAGCCCATGCTTTACAACAAAAGAAGCCACCGCAATGAGAAGCCCACGCACTGCAACGAAGAGTAGCCCCTGCTCGCTGCAACTAGAGAAAGCCCGTGTGCAGCAACGAAGACCCAACGCAGCCAAAAATAAATAAATTAAATAAATAATTTTTTTTAATAATTAAAAAAAAATAGAAGCTGAGGCAGAAGCCACCAAACTATGTCCTAAAACAGCGTTGAATCCTTTAGGATAAGCTCCCAGGATGGAGGGGGACAGGGAATGTTGGTCTGAAAAACTTCACATCTGTCCTTTTAAGAAATTATTTTTCCAAAGTGCCCTCATGTTTTCTAAATGAAAATAGAGTCAAGAAGTTTCCTGATTACTAAACCCACAGCTGCGCTCAAGTGAAGCATCGCATACCACCTAACAACGGCCACGCTGGCGGCAGCGCACAAGAGCAGGTGTGCCTTAGCAGTAGCCTCCGTAGACGATAATCCCTGGAACCGAACCACATGGCAGGACTGGCGACACCCTGCGTTCACACCGTACATCCCAGAGCAACTTCCCCCACTACCCATCTCGTCTGACCTTTAAAACTACTCAGGGAAGCATGCAGAGCAGGTATGATGGTTATTATCCCCATTTTGCAGGCAGGGATACTGAAGCTAGTCAATTATTTACAACCAGAAACAGTACTTGGAAATGAGATTTCTGACCCCGAAATGACAATGTTTAGCTCTCAAAAACAGAAATACTAGTTTAGTAAATCATTGCTGTATTTGCCACTCTGTAGGATGAAAAAAATCTTAGGATTAAAAAAAATTAAGTTCTAGAATATGTCTTCTTTTTCCAAATATCCATCTACCTCCTTCTGGAAGGCAGTTCCTTTATTTTTTAAATTGAGGTGAAATGCACGTAACACAAAACTATACATTTTAACGGGAACAATTCCGTGGCGCTTCCTGCATTTATAGCACTGTGACACCACCACCTCTATATTGTTCCAAATGTTTTCCTCACCCCAAGATAAAGCCCATCCCCTTGGAGCAGTACTCCCCTCCCCTGGCAACCATCCCTCTGTGTTGTCTCTAGCTGACAACTTTGTACATGTCACATAACCGATGCACATACGATGTGACCTTATTGTGGCTGGCTCCTTTCAAATGGCCTAGTGTTTTCGAAGTTCGCCACGTCGCAGTTTCTATCAGTATCTCATTCCTTTTTATGGCTGGATAATATTCAAGATTTTTCTCCTTTGTCTTTAGCCAGGGAGACTCCACCCTACAAGAAAACTAGGTCAAGGGTATCAGAGCCGTAGTATTCTTGGTTTGCCACACCTGAGGAAGGGTGACTGTTCTATAAGCAGGGGCTAGGTGGAAAACAGGTGCCCTGACCTCTGAGAAGCGCTTGTCTAGAGTTTAGGCTCTGCAACACACAGCTGGTGGGCAGGGTTCGTGAGATGAGACGTTCAGGTGGCCTTCCCCTCCGAGGGAGATCGCATGGCCTCAGCTGGGAGCTGAGAAGCGAGAAACCCCCCTGTGCTTGGCTGTTCACACCTAGGGTGGAATTCCATCACGTTGAGAGATGAGGACGGAGAGAGGAAGTGGGTCATGGGTCAAATGCCAGATTCTCATGGTTTTTACCAAGTTTTAATCTATTTTCTCAAACGAAAGCTTCTTCTTTTGCTGTATGCTCTTGGAACAATTTCCGGAGATTTAGATGATTGTGTTCTTAAACATAATTTTGGCAGTTACGCTTATTTTACTGGGGAGCCAGACCATGAGCTCTTCACGCTGCTGCAGTGGAAGTGGATCTCCACTCTGATATTTTAATGCTGGAGATAAACCTGGTTCCTAAGCAGACCCGGATGAGAAAAAATACACAAAGTGTTTAGAATTGGTAAGAATCCTGATGGCCAGCTAATACAGTAAGTCAACCCCCTTACTTAGCATTTTACAGACTGTTTTCAAATGGAGACTTAGAAACAGAAGCATCCTGGCCACACAGCTACCCAATGTCAGACAGAGGGGTCAAGAGGGCGTCATATACGGGGATACTTGTAGGTTTCACCTTACAACAGTGTTAAATTTGTCATGCAATACGTCTGTTTCTTGTCTGCCTGGACTGTCCTAGTCTCAATCTTCCTAAGTGGCCTTGATTAGCTTCTCTGTGGTACCCTAATGTTTCTCCATTTGTTTTTAGCTGCAATGCGTGAGACAGTGGAAATAAAACTCATCCAACATTTCACAAGAAAATGTGCTGCGATCTTCAGAACTGTGTCTTTCATCAGTACTCACACCAACCATTCATATGACTTGCTTATGCGTTGTAAATCAATCACATTATAAGCAAAGATAGGTATAGATATGTAAAAATAATAGGGTATTTTTCATTTCTTGTAAGTCCAGAAAAAAAAATAACACATTTGAGAAACGCTTAAATTCAATAGAGAAAACTTACCTTAGAAAGCTGTTTTCTTATAGGACAAATTAAGAATTTAATATTAGATGATGAACCCTACCATAATACTGTAATACTCTTCTTTAGTATAGTCCCTAAAATATTTGTTACACAATATCAAACATATAGGTCAAAACAGAAGGTATCAGTGTATCAGTCCTTTAAAAAGGAGCGCTCAAGGCCACCATGATGCCTGTGAAATGGGATAGAAAAAAAATGAAATTCTGAAAACTATCTATCAAAATGGACTCTGCCTAATAAAATATAAGGGGAAAAAAATCCCAGATCCCACAGATTGACATGCACTTTTGGTAAATGCTTCCGATCAGTGGGCTTTAAAAGTCAAGGGAGATAATCAAAGGATTTGAGGTTTCTCTGCTGGCTACCTATCCAGTGAGCCTTGAGATTCCTCCTCTGCCATCTTTGTAGAACTATGGTACAATTAGGGCTTTTGCACCCTTCAGTTGAAGATTTATGTATTGGGCTTCTGACCACATCAGACACAATTCAATAAAACCACAACATATTTGCACTGGCTTGCATTCATATTATCAAGCTTTTAAAAATCCCTATTGAGATTTCACTTGAAAAGGAAGACATTTCTCAAATGCTAAAGATTCTTGTAACAAAAGAAGCACAACTTCAAATTTTTAGATACAGACTATTTCTTTTCTCTGTAGGCAGAAAAGAGAGAAAGAAAGAAAGGGCCCTGCAGACGAAAAGTTCTACTCACTCATCTGCTAATGTTTTGAGGTTATAAATATTCTTTTATTCCTTAATGTAGAACAAACGTGAACAACCAGCCAGTAACTTGAGAAAGCTATCTGGACTCTTCCTGAGAACTGTCATTCTCTGTGGTTTAGAGTCTGTGTTTTAGAGAAACATATGTTTTCTTTTTCTTGCCAGGGATTTCTTGTGTCTCAGGAAAGCCACAGAATATAGGGGAGCTTGTGGGCATCTATATCATTTATCACAGGGAAGCTCTGGATAGAGACACTCTGTGATGTGTCAGACAGGGCTTGACACACCAGAAGGGAAGAAATAAGTGAAGTTGTTATCAGTGTTTAGTTACGGAAAGAATCCAGGAATATCTAAAAGGTAAAGTCTGTACATCGATTCCAGGTTGTGGAGTCAAATCTTACAACAGTCATCCAGGCAGTCAGATAGCTTGGTCGAGGCCACAGGAATTCACTGGAGTCCACAGGCGGGCCCAGGTGGTCTAAGACCTCCCTGATATCACATGCGATATTCTATGTGTCTGTGTACATGTTCATCTTGCATGACTCCTATAATAGGCTACTTGGAGAGTTGCCTTGTTTATTCAATAGGGACTGTGTTATTTCTGTGTAAAAGAAAATTCCCCAAACCTATTAGCTTAAAACAGTAAGAATTAATTTTTGTGCATGAGTTTACGGTCATCTATTGATTTGCACCAGGCTTGGTTGATCAGAGAAGGGCTTGAGCGTGCATTTGTGGACAGCTGGTGGGTTGTCTGGGAACTGGCAGGTCTGGGACAGCCTCACTCACAGGTCTGGCCATTGCCCACCTGGGGCATTAGTGGTGACAGAGCCGTGGCTCTTTCATTGTGCAGCAGGTTGGTTCAGGACCATGGACACGGCAGTAGCAGGGTTCCAAGAGAGAGGAAAGCACTCAAAGCCCACTGAGGTCTAGGCTTGAAACCGGCACGTCGCATTCTGACACATTCTTTTTGCCTAGGTTCAAAAACTAGATAAACACACTCCACCTCTGGGCGAGAGAATATTCAAAATCACACTGCAAAGCTATGATACAGAGAGGAGTACAGAATCGAGAGAGTTTATGCAGTCGCCTCCGTCCTGTCATCCACACCCTTGCCGTGGCCTCATCGTGGGCACACTGTACTTCCCACTCCTTGACTTTATATTTGTCCATTAAGGGTGGAGGTCAAACCACCTGTTCTCAACGTAGGTCTTAAGAGGCCTGTGTGTTCTGCTTGCCCTGTCATACCTGCATTGCTCGAAACAAACAAACGAACGAACAAATCCCAGAAGGAGGATGAGAGAAACCTGGAGCGAGACCTGGACATGCAGAATTACAGTGTAGGGAAGATTACCCCTAACACCACAGCCTGAAGACAAGACACCCTACCCGATCCACAGATCTGCGAGAATAAATGGCTGTAGCTTAAGCCACTGAGTCTGGGGATGCTTTGCTACACAGTGTTACAGGCAATAGTGGTAACAGCCAAATGATACTGGAAGGATATTGAAATGCCAAAGATAGACAAGGGCTCTTCCCTCATGGAGCTTAAATTCCATTGGGAAGAGATACACCATGAACAAATAAACAGAATTATGTCAAATGTAATTAGTGCTATGAATAAAATAAAGTTAATAAGAGTTTGGTAAGGGGTTTCTTTCCTTAAGGTGACTAAGAACTTATGAGGCAAACTTCTGTTTTCATTTTTCAATACATATGGGAGCAGCAACATAGCCTCGGTCACAGAAGCCTGTGTTATAGAAAATGGTTGTCACTTTACTACCATTTTTTTCCCACATCTTTATTGGAGTACAAATGCTTTACAATGTTGTGTTAGTTTCTGCTGTACAACAAAGTGAATCAGCTATACGTATACATACATCCCCATATCTCCTCCCTCTTGCGTCTCCCTCCCACCCTCCCTATCCCACCCCTCTAGGTGGTCACAAAGCACCGAGCTGATCTCCCTGTGTTACGCAGCATCTTCCCACTAGCCATCCATTTTTTTTAAGCTTCCCTAATTCCTAAACTTCAGCTACATTTCTGATGATTCTCAATAGAGGAGTTTAATATTAGTGCAGGCATAAAGTGAATAGCATTTGGCAAGCAATCCAATAAATAAAGTTTTAGATTACATAAATATAATCTAAAGCACTACAGGAGATTGTAAGGAAACAGTGCTGCCAACTTGACTTTTTATGATGAGCAAGGTAGGATTTATGTATGCTCCGTGTTTTACTTTCTTGGTCTCTGATGTGCAAATTGAATTTTATGCACCACTGTGCCGAGCTCAAACACACCATTAGGTTTTACTGAAACTGAGTAATTACCACTTCTTGGCTAGAGATACAATTCCCAAACAAAGGGAAGACATCTTAGAGCGATGTTAGCTTGGCTTCTAATAATAAGCATCAGAGAAGAGAACAAAGCTTCCTTACCTACAGTGACTCTGTTTCATCCCTTCCCAGATCTGTGCTGGGAACAAGCCAGCACTTGATAAATGCAACCTGGAACTAATAGGATGCGGGACAGACTTGGGCTAAAGCAAGCTGTATAAACATAGTCCTTGACCACCACTGTTATTCTATGCAGAGTGTGGCCAGTTCCACATGCAAATGACCCAAAGACCTGGTCATTTCTACGCCCTGCCTTCTGCCTGGGACAGGCAGACATTCAGTCCCATCTGTTTCCATCCTTTAGACCTTGAACTATTTCATTAAAACATTCCCATGAAAATAGTTCCCGATTCATCATTTTCATTAGTTTCTTTGCCCTTGGAGACCAACAGCTATCAGAAGTAGTGATATGTTAAAAATTAATTGCTGGGTAAATATTTGGGAAATTACTCTATTTGCAAACAAATCTCTGGTACTACCAACTAGAGTTTCTGTTTCCTAGCTCAAAATCTTCGGATTAAGGACATCTGCAGGAAAAGAAATCCACACCTTCTTAAGACATCATTCATTGTGATTGCTATTTCATGCCAATCTCGGAGTCACAACCTTTCCTTTGGATATAATCTTACAGCCATTATACATCCCACCGACAATTATTTTCATGGAAGAAAAAGCAGTAACTAGGTTGCTTCAAATCATCCAGAAAAGCATCTGTTACCAGGAGCTGAGGCAGCCACACAATAGTCGCAGAGCCCAGGGGCAACAGGTGAGCAGTCAAATTCTGTTATTCTCCACCAGGTTGAAAATCCTATTTTATTCGAACTCTTTTCTGGGTTTGGACTGTTACGAAGATTCCCAAAAGGAGAATATGCCCCAACCAGACCCAGGCTGAGCTCACGCCTGCAGTCACGTTATCCTTTTCTGGTGACACGGCCCCACCAAGCACACTCTGGAGCAGCGTCTGTGTCTGCCATCTGCATCTGTCTGGCTCTGATGTAGGGTAGAGGCCACAAGGGCTTGTGCTGGCCCTGAACGAGGAATACCTGCTATTCTGAAGAAAACCCTAAGCACCAAAGGAAAAAGAGGAGATGTCTTGGAAAGCTCTTTAAGTTACACTCAAGTTGAGAGGCCTGAGGAGTGGTGAGGAGCAGGTGGGAGGGGTGGAAGGGGAGGGGAGGAGTGAGCAGGGGCAGAGGCACCCCGCCGTAGGTCTGTCGCTCCAGTTGCAGAGCTGCGAGCCACTCAGGGACGCCACTGCTCCCATCACCCACCCGAGGTTGTTCAAACGCTCAGCAGAGGAGGTCACAGCTCTCGACCACACTGGCTGCTTCTCAGGACGGCGGGACTCCTCTCTCCGGTCCCCGGGGCCTCTCAGGGCCCTTCCTACTGAAATGGCAGTAAATGCGCCATGGAGACAGACTTACACATCCTACCTTCTTTCCTCTTCTACAGCCAACACTACCAGCCATTCCTGCTGCAAATAAGAAATCAGAAAGGTGACCCCCACGGCTTCCTAAGTAGCTCCTGGATACAAATCAAGTACCTGGTGATTTGGGGCCAGGAACTAACGTTATCACCTACCCCGCTTCAGGGCCCGCCCCGCCTACCGCAGGTGTTGCTCTGAAGGGAAAGGGGGTGAAGGGCGTGGGCAGAGAGAAGACAATACGTCAGTGTAGACGTCTGCAGCACCACCACGGACAGTTCTGCCCTGGAACCAGGCTCCCCAGTTCTCACAGTGCACGTGACAAAGACATTTACAAAGACTGCCACCTACCCCTTCCCTTAGAATTCTTCTCAAGTATCATTTAACTCTGTCTACACTCGGGGATCCTTATGACAGTGCCCTGTTCAGGCAGCACAAGAGCAGTGCAGGAACGCTGAGCACCTATGTAACAAATGCCTCTAGCTTGCCTCATCAACACTTGAGTGCAGTGTTATTTCTTTTCAATATAACTGAATTATCTGTGACCTCATTAGCCGTATCACTTGCTTTAGATAAAGAAATGTGTACACACACCCCGCATACAATGCTTAATTTTCATACTTGCTGCAACCCTAGTAACTCTGCTCACTCTGGCCACAGGTGCCCACTCTTAGCTTCATGTTAACTGTTTAAAAACAGAGGTTACAGGGTTTCCCTGGTGGCGCAGTGGTTGAGAGTCCGCCTGCCGATGCAGGGGACACGGGTTCGTGCCCCGGTCCGGGAGGATCCCACATGCCGCGGAGCGGCTGCGCCCATGAGCCATGGCCGCTGAGCCTGCGCGTCCGGAGCCTGTGCTCTGCAACGGGAGAGGCCACAGCAGAGAGGCCCACGTACCGCAAAAAAACAAACGGAGGTTACAGGGAGCCTCCTTGACCAGTTTAGGCCAGAGCTTTGAGACTGACTCCTGGGGGCCATGCATGTTTTTAGAACCACACCTGAAAATCACTCTACCCAGTTACTTGTTAATAGCTTCTAGTTGATTTTAATTCCAAACATGGCTACTGGTCACATACTGTTATCTCTTACGGTAACAGGAAATGCATGTCAAACAAAGAACCATGGACAGGGAACAGAAGCCTTGGGTCTTAGTCTTGGAACTGGTCCTAAACAGCAATGCGGCCTTGTCAAGTCACTTAATTCCTCGGGCCTCAATCTCTTGAAATAGGGTGTTTTAGATTAAATTTCTGAGTTCCCTTCTCGCTGAAAATTGGTGTTTGTGTGTATATGTCTATCTTATAGTAACCAAATAAATCACCTAAAATTAATCACACTCCAGGTTTAAATGATTCCACCATCAACTGGAGTTCAGCAACATTTGTCCTGTACCTGGTTTAATGTTCCAATTTTAATGTGAATTTTCATGACAATTTTCAATACAGATATTCCTATTTTCTACACTGAAAAGCTAGTCCCGTTTAATAACTTCTGTAAACAGAAAGGGAGGAAAGAAAATTTTGTGTTCAACCTAAGGATTAAACTGCAAAAAAAAAAGGACAGAGCAGACACAGTTAGAAACAGAACTGGCCAAAACAAAACAATCAATCATGTTCTCCAGAAGTGTTCATCCTGCACCTTGGTGCTCCACGGTGCTCTTGCCCAGCTTCTGACGTGACCATCTTCCCCTCTCCCTCTCACTTCCTCCCCAGATTTCCCTGTTGGCATCAGTTTAGGTCTCTGAGGCTACTGCCCAAAAGCCAATGAGGAAGAGCCTGTTGGTTTGGCATCCTAACACTGTTCTTGTTTTCTCAAAAAAAGAAATCGTATGTAGCAACAGATAAGGCATTTGAGGAGAGATGTTATGGCGCCTCTTCCTCATGAATGCCCTAGTAAAAGTTTTGCTGAGCTTTGAGTCACTTTCTAACACAAGCTCCTTCTGTGGTTTCTACTTGCAGGTGACAAAGGTGTTCCCAGTGGAGAACAGGGGCAGTCAAAGCTGACTCTATGGAACTCACGGGGAGGAGTCTGCAGGGGGAATGGCTGGGGAACTTGCACATAGTAAATCCTCAATAAATGGCTGGAGAATTACAAACTGAAACCATAATTTGATGTGCAAAGATACTGGTTTACAAGTTCTACTAAGAATCTTGATGAGCACTGAAAAGCACCATTAACGCCACCTGAGAGCTCTGGAACGGCGTCATCATTTCCTAATGAAACTTGGAAGCTTGATTCATTTGTTCATTGTCAACCCTGCTTGAGAGTTGTATAAATGTGCCCCATGTCCTGCCCTACCATAACTAATCATGAGCCATCCTGCTGTCACATGGTATTTCTTCAATTTGGGAATAAGTTAAAAGGGGTAATATGACCCCAAAACGACAGGATAAGGCACCGCACTGGAAACACTTTAAGTATTAAAGTAACACCATACATCTACACCCACTTTCTATTCTGAAAAGCTACCACTTTGATGCGCTTTTACGACCTCTTAGAACACTATGGTGACAGCCGTTAAGATTTTATTTTCAATGTTACTAAAATCACCATGAAAATGTCCCTACTTAGATTAATAGACTAGGTCCTGACATTAAGAACACCAAGCAGAACGACAGTACATCTATCCAAAGACCCCTGTTTTTAGAGGATCTTTGTGCGATCCTCTAAGAGGATCTATGACACACATTCAGTCTCATTCTACTTAGGACAGTCATATTGCTTCATTAGCTTGTTTGTCCATAGGTTTCCAAATTAAATGCAATTACTTAAAAGGAATCAATAACACAGCTAAGACAGTTCAGACCATGGTTGGTTCCTAAAATAATTCTCTATCTGTTTTACCAGAATAATGTCTAGTCAACTTTGAAGAATATTTTAAGAGGCCCTAAATCAGATTAAGTGCTGGCTTTCGGATCTTGCTATCTCGGAATGCTGCCAGATGGCAATCTCTGTGATTGAGTCATTCTGCATTAGGGGAGCTTGTTCCGATGATGTCCAAATGACTCATGGCTTCTAATTCTCTTAAAAAGAGCCACGAGACCTGCAATGTTAATTACATTATGGGACAGAGTGGTGCAGTATTTAATAGAGATGGGTCCAAATTATGCATCGCAGGCTCCCGTCTGCAGAGTCATCTGGGGGTGTAGATTTGTCCTCACAATGAAGGCATCTTGCTCTCACGGCACCAGGGTTGTTCGTTTTTCACTTTGCAAATATATTTTTAACAAATGAAATACTAGCTAACATGACCAGAGTAATCAGAAGATGTGCAATTTGTCCTCCTCTGGCCCTGGCGGCAGGAAAAACAACCATGCTGGGCAGTAGCTGCTGGGCGCTTAGATGGAATATGGGGTATAGATTTCATTCTGAAAGGAGCGTATTATAGGAAACGGTCGTTTCCTCTGAGTGTGATAAATCTAGTGGACAGCCTGCTCCAGACGTTTGTTTGATGGAAGAGTTTGCTATGCCTTACCCAGACACTACCCACATCCATCAGGGACCGCTTGATTTCTGTGTTCTTAAAGGAAGGACACAAAGGAGTTTTGTTTAGTGAAATTTATCAGGGAATACTGAGCTTTAGCCGCAAGAAAATCTTTTCCACTTCTCATTGCACACCCGGCTTCGGTGGACGTGTGCCTTTGCTGACACAAAGGAATCAGATTACAGCAATCCGAGACCTATATTCCCTGTGGCTGTGCGAGCTGTACGGACAGTGGGCTCTCCTCTCCACTTACCCAGAGCCTGCTGGGTCATGAGTGGTCAAATGTTGTGAGAGGGTCTTGGATTTTTCCAGGCTCATAGATAGAACTCATTTAGTTTAATTCTGTTAAAGAAAAAAGACAACCCCTAGCACCACCTGAGTCCCAGGAGCATCTTAGAGACAGGAGACAATACGAATCAATACCAGCTGATTAATCTGCAGGCTTTTCTAGGTACAAACCTGTGAAACCAGAGCCAGGATGCTGGACTCTGCTGAGTTCGCGATCCCACCACCTCAGACCTTCTGAGTAACAGCAAACAAAGGGAGGGGACCACGGAGAATGGCTTTCCTGAAGCAGGGAGACCACTACCGTGGGAGAGAAAGCCCAGCATCTGAGACAGGGAGAGAAGGGAAGAGCAGCAGGAGAATTCCTGGAGGGATGGAAACAGTGGTCACAGTAAAGACAGAGCCTGGGGATTACAAGCCACTTTTAAGCCTATTCTGCATAGATTCCCGTGGCCCTTGGGAAAATCACAATAGTTTTATTTCACTTTATCTAAACTACAGAAACAGTTCATAAAAATATAGAAGTAGAATTAAAGCAAAAGTACTCCTTAACTGACCTCCCTCAAATTCCAGGAACCTCCCCAGGGGTCCCCTTCGTGATCAGGTTAGTACCTCTCCAGGCCTCCTCAGATGCTTGGGGGCTGGGGGGAGCGAAATCAAAAGCCAGCTTGTGCCCACGTGCTGAAACGGGTGCCCTAGCGTGAGGCTGCCACTGCCCGGAGGAAGTGACCCCTCTTCTAGTCCATCAAAGACAAGCAGGGGCTCGGGACTCTTCCAGGATCTCTGCTGTGCAGGTACACGCATTTATATGATTCAGATACGTCATGCAGCTTTTTATTAGGCACGTGGTTTTGTAACCTGCTTTTTAAATTTATTTATTTTTTCTTGCGGTTTTACTGAGACATCATTGGCATACAGCACCGTGTAAGTTTAAGGTGTACAGCATGATGACCTGACTTGCATATATCACGTAATAATTATCACAATAAGTGTAGTGAACATCCACCATCTCATATATTCGATATAAAATTAAAGAAACAGAAAAACATTCTTCCATGCGATGAGAACTCTTAGGGCTTCCTCTCTCAACAACTTTAATGTGTAACACGTATCAATGAATTCAGTAAAGTTGCAGGATGTGAAATTAGTATACAGAAATCTGTTGAGTTTCTATACGCTAACAACAAACTATCAGAAAGAGAAATTAAGAAAACAATGCCATTTACAATTGCATCCAAAAAAGTAAAATAAAATACCTAGGAATGGATCTAACTAATGAGGTAAAAGACCTGTACTCCAAAAACTATAAGACACTGATGAAAGAAATTGAAGATGACACAAACAGATGGAAAGATATACTGCGTTCATGGACTGGAAGAATATTGTTAAAATGTCCACACTACCCAAGGCAATCTTCAGATTCAAAGCGATCCCTATCAAAATACCAATGCCATTTTTTCACAGAAGTAGAACACGTAACTTGCTTTTTTAACACAAAAGTATATCTTGGAAGCTTGTCCAGGTCAATAAAATATAGGATGACCTCATCCTTTTATCTGCATTTTTTATATTGACCTATAACCAAGACTCCCCCCTGCCCAAAATCAATTCAGGCTGTTTCCAACATTTTTTTTTTTTTTTTTTTTTTTTTTTGTGGTACACAGGCCTCTCACTGACGTGGCCTCTCCCGCCTCGGAGCACAGGCTCCGGACGCGCAGGCCCAGCGGCCATGGCTCACGGGCCTAGTCACTCCGCGGCATGTGGGATCTTCCCGGACCGGGGCACGAACCCGCGTCCCCTGCATCGGCAGGCGGACTCTCAACCACTGCGCCACCAGGGAAGCCCATATTAAACTGTATTAAAATATAAAAATTGCTAGAAAGTCAGGCTCAAAGAAGAGAAGAATTTGAGGAATTCAATGACTTCTCACTTTCCTGCTGTGCTTCCTGTTAGCCTGAGCCTGAATGGAAGCAGTCAGTTATACGTTTCTCCTTCACAGAAAGTGAGAAACACAGATTTCCCAGGAAAACCAAAATTCTGAAAGAAGTTTCTGGCGTGGAAGTCCACAGCAACATTTTTATAGCAAATGTAATAATGGGTAATATGTATGGCTTTTATTTTTGGTGAAGACTTACAACAAAAGTTGAATCAGTTTAAAATCAAGCTAATGAAAATGATTCTGTTGTCCACTGAGCCACCTTCTGGTGACCCAATGCAAGACAGACCCAATTTTTTTTTTTCAGAGAAAAACAGGAGTGTGCCTTGGCCCACAAATATGACGGCGGTTTTCTAAAGGTCTGGTGAATTGTCCAGGTTCGCATCGTGTAAGCACTGCTTCTGGCTGCCACGTGCAGACGAAGAACGAGAAATTGCTGGGTGCGCCGTGAGTCCTCCGCACACACCTGTAGAGCTGAGTAAGAGCCGTCCCTCCAGGACGTAAAGGGACCCGTGGTGGCGGCTAGGACAGAATGCTCTTTGGTGCATCCCGCCGGAAGCCACACCCCCTTGCTGGGAAGCTCTCCGTCCCAGCCTGGAATTCGGGGAATGCTGCTGCTGATGGGAGCACGGCGGCGTCTCACGAGTTTTAGCGTTATTTTGCTTTTCTTCTTCAGTGTCCCCAAAGCTCTTGGTCTGGGTCCTGGAGCAGAACACTTTTGTGATAAATTGACCTTAACTGAGCCAGTGTATGGGCTAAGTTAGATTAAAAGAGCCTTTGGCTGCCAACAAATCCATTTAGAGATTTAAAAATATTTACCTCTTGCTAAATATGACAAGCGCCGCACATTTAGTCAGAATGACAAATTTTTCTCAAGGAGCTGCAATCCGCTGGAATAGTTTCCACAGTATGAAATACAACCTAATATTCTAAAAGAAAAACATTGTGAGGCATTTATCATTCCATCCCCTGCCCCCACAAAAAAAAGAAAAACTTTTCCTTCTTTGACTCATCACCTAGGTCCCAAGCTACTACTTAACGCAAACGTCTTGACAACATACAACACCCACTCTCAGCGGGTCCTAGCTATGCTGCACACTTCGGAAATTTTGATTGAAGTGCTGCCTTTTTATACATCTCATTTCTCATGGATAACAACTATGAGGATTCATTTTGGGATCAAAATAGAACATTTCGATGCTAGACTCGACACCATCACTGTCTGTAACTGCCAAAACAAAAACTGATGGGACGACAGATCATCTCATTGAAAGGGCTTCGCTTCAGTGGTCTGGAACCTGCAAGCAATTTAGTCACACTGGCTGCTGGTCGCATCTAGTATCAGGGCATCATTCAAAACGATACAGACACATTAAATACGGCTTTTCTTTATGAAGTAAAGTCCATGAGCTCATTAGCCATGGACAGGCGCTGGGTCTCACATAAGTAAGATCACTTTTAGTAGACTGAGGGCAAAACTATCTCATGATTAAAGGATCTTGTACAGGATACATTTGATTTTATTGGGTCGGCCAAAAAGTTCATTCAGGTTTTTCTGTAACATCTCCAACACTACTGGAAATAAATATTTGAAGGAGAAAATGGTACTTTATTATATCATTATTGCCAATTTACAGTCATGTTCGTTTTAATTCACACTTTTCATCTTATTTACAGCTATTATAATAAAATCAAGCAAAGATTTCACAATAAGACACTATATACGTGGGCCACCTTTCCTTTTTACATACAAGTCAGCCAGGAGCACCGTTTCAAGCCAGACTTCCTGTGATTTAGTGACGGTAGAAGCGGGTATTTGTATTTCCACTAAGCAGATCTGTAAGGATGTTCGTTCATGCATCCCGCAAACGCTGACTGAGTGCCACTTTCCTATGGGGACTGTGCACAAGTTCCATTCGACTGACCAGGGGCAACATCACGCATTAGGGAACAGGGTTTCAGAAGCCCTCACCCTGGTTTTCTATCCCTCTGCCTTCAGGAAGTACTGGAGAGGCCCCAGCACCCAGGTTTCTTCTCTATTCCATTTCCCCATGCCCCAGAGAGAGAATCTGATTACAGAAACTAATTCAAGTTCTACTCTTATGCATATAAACGTGATTTTATATGCAGAGCTCAAGGTCCTAACACTTGATTTTCTCTCCCTGATCAGAAGACAACGACTCAAATAGTAACTAGGAAGGGACACTCCAGAAGCCAGGACCCAGGGTCTCTGCGGACTGGGGACAACCCACTGCCTCATCAAGGATATCCTTTCCCAGGAGAGCTTGGCTTTTGCTACGGGCTGAATTGTCTCCTCAAAATGCACATGTTGAAACCCTAACTCCCAGTATGACTCTTCCTTGGAGACAGGATCTTCAAGAGTTAATTCAGGTTAAATTAGGTCATAAGGGCGAAGCTCTGATCCACTGGCACTGTGGCCCGATAAAAAGAGGAAGAGAGAAATCTCTCTTCACCGTGACAGAACACAGCAACAGCCAGGAAGAGCATCCTCGCCAGAAGACGAGCCCTGTTGGAACCTCCACCCTGGACTTTTCCGCCTCCAGAAGAGTGAGAAGATAAATTGCTGTAGTTTGAGCCATCCAGACTACAGTATTTTGTTATCCAGCCCAAGCCGACTAAGACAGCTTTCATCAGGGGTTTTGTCAGAAGAAAGATAAAAATTTATTGTGAAACTGAAGGAGCCCTGGAGGAAGCTGGAATATTGTACAAAGTGTCCCAACCTGATAAATAATATTAGCTGTTATTTATCGAATAACTAAAGCCAGGCACCGTGCTTTGCGGGCACACACACGTGCACGCACACGCACACGCACACACACGCACACACGATCCACATTAGGTCCTCAAAGTAACCCTATCAGATTGATAGTATCTCCCCCATTACGCTAACTGATGAAATTGAGTCTCAGGAGTGCTGATCCACTTGCCAAAATGTACACAACTAGCGGGTCCAAACCCCCAAGGTCTGCCTTTCCAGCCATTAACTTACAGCGATTCTAGACAGAGCACCCGTCTTTGGGGTTACTTAAAGATGCCTTTTGTGCTCTATGCCTTCAAACCAATCAGAACCAGCCTGAGCCCAGGTCCCTGTCGAGCCCAGATGTGTCCATTTCAGGCAGTGTTGGGCCCTGGGAGGAGGAAAGCCCCTCAAATCGGGGTACGTAGGAAGCTGCAAACCCGACCTGCATATATTCTGTCTTTTCAATGTTCACCAACAAGATAAACTCCTGAATGGACTGTGGGGAAACCTCTGGGGACCCAGCACAGAAGCATCTGAAAGGAGTCACCAAATCATACCGTTATGGGTTTTGCCTTTTTCCAGCCTCTGTAATCATCACACTTCCATTGCCTGGAGGAAAAGCCCCCAAGCACAGAGTCCAGTGCAGAGAACCAGGGAACTCGCCCACTTAGCATCTCAGGAGCCACCTGCTCGCAGGCTCTGAGTGAGTCAAGCTGTCTTTCCGGGCAACAGCCTTTCTGTCCTGAAGCAACAGTGCATGGCTGGAAACTTAACATCATCCAGTTAATGCAAAGTATTTCCTCTGCCCCTAGCTGAGCCCGCTCTGAATATGTGCCAAAATAGCTATTTGCAGTGATTAAAAGTGAGACGCCCGAGCTGAGATTCCGTCGGGACCAGAGAGAAGCGCCTTTCCACCCTGGGCTCATCAACACTGGCGGAGGCTGGGTAAGGAGCCTGGTCAGGCGTGGAGCAGAGACCCGCAGAGCGGGGGCTCAAGAGCGTTGCTTCTGATTTGCCCACCAGATGCACGGGGTATGGAGAAGTCAAGCAGAGTAGTTTGTCATCTCGCTCTTTTCGAGGAGGGGCCAGAGACGAAACAAAGCAAAATCCTAACTCTGTCTATTGTAAATGGACTTCATCTAATTTGGAAACAAAGCCAGTTCAAACTACTGTCACTGGCGTGTGAGCAAACCTAGACTCACCTGATTGCGGGCAGCAGCCCATGCTTACAACTATGGAACTCAAGGAAAACTTGTCCCCAAATGGTGCTGCCTCGGCTCTTCCCGGGAGCGTCCTAGACTCTCCACGGCCACAGGACCATAACTAGAAGGCACAGAGGGCAGCGTGCATCCTGTATTCCAGCCTAACTTTGTCGGGTCCTGACAACCTTAACATTGAAACCTGGGCTAGTCTTCCTGGAATAACCAATCTAATTCCGGGGAAAGGTTAACATCAGGCCAGAGCTGATCTTCTCATGGTAATACTTGAAAATGGAGTTAAGGAAAGTATGGAACGTCGTGTCCGTCTTGTTTGCTGTGTACATTTTGTTTTCTGCAGGGAGGCACCTGAATTTGGGGAGCTGTGAGTTGTCACAGCTCTGTTTTACAACAATGTAAAAATGGTGGGAAACATAAGGTGGCTCCCACACTGTCATCCACGGCTGGTCCCCGTGTCCCACACCAATGAGGGCACGAAAGACCCGGGGTAACACATGCCGTGTGAGGCTGGAATGCCATGTGGACTGTGCTGGACCCCTCTCTAAGGCGAAGTGCATGCGGTATGAGATTAATCCCTACTGCTTCTTCCTGAGTTAGGCTGCCAGCTAGAGTGAACCCCTACTCACTGCAATGCCGCTGACCACTCTCCTTTCATCATGGCAACATCTGGGGGCCAAATGAGCCACATTCATTCTATTTTGTGATTTAAGTTAGCCCAGAAATTGACTTAGAAATCCCAGGTAAGCTTGGTGTTCCTATTGACTTTGAACCTGCCTTATTTTCCCAGGAATCAAGGGGAGAGGCAGCCAGAAGGGCTGAGGATTTTCCAAATTTGATCCAATTCTCAGTCAAATGTTCAGAATCAAATGATAACACAGGGACTTCCCCAGTGGTCCAGTGGGTAAGACTGCACTCCCAACGCAGGGGGCCCAGGTTCAATCCCTGGTCAGGAAACTGGATCCCACATGCATGACACAACTAAGAAGTCCACAACCCCGTGTGCCTCAACTAAGACCCGGTGCAGCCTAAATAAATAAATAAATATTTAAAAATAAATAAATAAATGATGACGCAGAGAAGACCCACACAGGACCCTCTTTTTATTCATAGCAAGTTATGAATCTGTCCCCTTGGGCATTTTTACACTGTCATCATACACAGTAATCCTGGGAGTTACCACACAGTTATCCCTGAAATAAAAACTAGCACAACTGATGTTCACAGAAGCTGTGCCCACTAAAGGGACTGAGCTCAAGCTTAGAAGAGCTGATGGCTTCTCTGAAGAGGGAGCCCAGTCACAGCAAAGATAGTACATTTAATGTTACCCGACATCACCGTACACATTCTCACACCATAGGCTTCGTGAAAGTGGGGAGAAGACTACATGAGTCCTCAAAATGAGGCTCAGCGTATCAGTCAGCGTTCAGTCAGGAAAATGGAAACCACTACTTTTGCTACTTGCCATGTCAGGGAAGCTGATTCACAGGAACCCAGTGGAAGGTCACCACAAACCTCATGCCCCAGCCGCCTGTGGGTCCACCTGCAGCCGCCAAAGGGCAGTAATGGTCTCCCTTTCTTTCCCAGCTTCCAAATAGCATTCAGGTGACTCTTACTGGTGAAACGTAGGCCAGAAATGTCAAAGGAAAGTGGAAAATACCGTTTTCAGGTTTCTAGCCATTGGGACACAAGTTAGAGTTTAGAAGATTTGAGATGGTTCTAAGTATCAATGGACAACATCTAGCAAACTCAGAAAGACAAACCACCCCAGGAGGTATTTGCCTAAACGATATCATTGAAAGGTAAAGGTCTAGAGAGAGCGGCCAATTATAAAATAAACAAGATGATAATACAAAGCCTGGCAAGCAGGTAAACAACTAAAAGAAAGATAACGGAGGAAGGAAGGAAGGGAGAAAAATAACAAAAGAAAAGTGAGGAACTAAGAAGAACTCATTCTGGAAGAAAACATTACCCAGGGGAGGGTTATAAAACCTACAAAAGCTTTAAGCTATAGAAGAACTTAAGAATACAAACTCAATAAAACTTGAAGAATTCCAAATCTAGATGATCAAACAAAAGAATAAGATGAAAAGAAAAACAAAATCTTAGAGTGAAGAGAGAAGCTGAAATTAAACGGCCAGTAGAGATTTAATTGCTGTATTAGAAAAAGCAAGTATATAAATAGACTTGCTACAAATGCAATGACTGAAATTCAGGAGAAGCCTAAGATAATCAGGGAAGGTAGAAGAAACATGGAAAAGAATCAGATGACAGACGTGGGGAATTTCAGACCTGGCATTTCAGGATAATGGAAAGCCTTATTTTTCATCTCCCTACTTTCCCCAAAACACATGACATCTACAAGGAGGACAAATTCAGCATTTCTACAAAACTGAGAAAACGCAATCATCAAATTACCTGTAATTAGAGAGAAAAAAACAAAGGAAAGGAAACCGGGTATTCTTACCGTAGCAGTCCTCTAGGTGTGAAGCGTGGAGAAGAGAAGCTTAAAAGACTTCGTATAAAACAGCAGAAGACCACCTTCAGAAGAGAAATTGCAAGAATAAATGCCCAAATAAGGAACCCAGACCAGGACTTCATAGTTTATAGCCTTATATGGAGAAAGGGACCAGAGGGGCAGCTTAGAGGAACTACTGCTTTTAGAAAGAAGCAGATGCACACGGAGGGGATACACCTTGGAGAAGACCCAGTGAGAAAGGAGGAAATGAAAGGGAGAAATTGAGAATGTTTCAGAAATGAAAGACACGCCAACTCTTCCCTTCCTTACCCACCACCAACACCTCCATCCACAAAGCAGATGGCACAGAGGGGCACTGTCGGACTAGGAACCCTGTTCATGAAACGAGTGGAATAAAGAACAGCAGATCACCCTGGTGTAAAATGACTGCAACGTCTGGGAAATAAATACATACATACATTTAAAAAAACCTTTTCTGCTGATGAAAAGACTTGACCAAAAAACTCAACACAAGATTGAAGAAAACTGTAGTAAACATCTTCAGACTATATTAAATAGCCTCAGTCAAGAATCTGGGCATGTGGTAAAATGTCTTCAATCAGAAATACAAAAGCAAAGAACAGAAACATACAGAAGAGCAGGAAGAAATGAAATGGGAGTTGATTAGATTCAGGAAATGAATAAAAGATAAAACAAAAGCATATAAAATTACGATTAAATTGCAAGGTACCAATAAAGACATACTCAAATAAAAACTTAATAGAGGCATTAAGAAAATTTTTTAAAAAAGAGAAATATGAGCTAAAAAGGAAATTAAAGTACCAGAAAGAAAGTGGACAGTAATGGAAGACAATGGAACAAGGCTGCATGTATATATAATAGTTGTCCTTGAGGAGAAAAACCAAAACAACTGAACAGAATATTTAAAACTATAAATCAAAAAAATCCCAGAAATAAAAGACAAGTAACCCAACATATATTCTAGTAAAGGTATTAAACTTTAAAGATAAAGACAAAAATATTTTGTGTCTCCAGACAAAAAAAATAAAGAAAGATACAGTAAGAAAGATGGGGAAAGGGAGGGAGGACAGAAGAAAGAGAAAAAAGAAAGAAAGGATTTATAAAGGCAGAGGAATCAGACTGAGATTTCTCAAAATAATATACAAAGAAAGGCAACAGGGGAGTATAATTTTCAAGAAACTTGAGGAATGAAAACCAAGGATATATATGCAGCCAAACTTCCCTGAAGGTAGTAAAGTTATAGAAAAGCAGTTTTTCATCTGCCACAATTCAGGGAATACGTACTTTCAGACAAATCTACCAGAAGATGGCTTTTTATCCAGCCGAAGGATGGCTCCTTGGGACTCTGCAAAAGGACTTATAATGAACATTTCATATTTTTAATTGAAGAGCTAAGAACAATAAAAGGGCACGGTCATGAATTCAAGTATAACAGGAAATTTTGTTCTAGTGAAGGAGGAAAGTGCAACTGAAAACAAGGCGGGACAGAAGAGAAAAGGGAGAAACTAGGATAAGATCAGTGACTGTGGTCAGTGGGAGTGAGCGGGTACCACTGAGGCTGACAGATGGTGAAGAGTTAAGTTAGAAAGCCGGGTTGCGAGGGCGGCATTAAGGGCGCTCTAAGAAGCACTAATCCAAAGGTAACCACTAAAATAAATATTTATACCTGCTCAAATATCAAAAGAAAAAATTTAAAGCAACCACAACAAATAGAGAAATAGACACAGTAAATATAAAATAATAGGGGAACTTCCCTGGTGATCCAGTGGTTAAGAATCCACCTTCCAATGCAGGGGACACGGGTTCAATCCCTGGTCAGGGAACTAAGATCCCGCATGTCGTGGGGCAACTAAGCCTGCACACCACAACTACTGAGCCCGCATGCTCTAGAGCCCGCCCACCACAGCTAAAGAGAATATAAATGAATAAATAAATAAAGTAGTAAGCAAATTAATTACTGCATAAAATAATAAGACAAAATTGGGACCAGTATAGTAGTCATATCAATAATCGTGACTAGGACTAATGTGCCCATAAAAAGAAAAAGATTTTCAAATTGGCCCATAAAACAAAATACAACTCTCTACTAAAGCACACTTATAATGCAGTGATTCAAGAACGCTAAAAGTAAAGACCTGAATAAAAACATCTTGGGCAAAGAAGCAATAAGAAGCCAGCGGCTGCAATCCTGATACAAAACAAAGTAGAATTCAAGGCAAATGAGTCAAAGAAGGACATTTTGTAATATTTAAAGGCACCTTCCACATAAAGATCTGGTAGTGATGAATAAGTATGCACTAAATAACACAGCAACCACATACACAACACAAAAATTACAGGTGATGTAAAAAGAAACAGAAACACAGTAACAATCGGAGATTTTAACATATCACTCTGAACATGAGACAAAACAAGTAGACAAAAATTAATGTAGGATATAAAAGATTTAAACAATACGATCAATAAGATCGACCTTTTAGATATACAGCAATCACCTTACGCTGATAAGAAAGCACAATGTTTCTTTTCAAATGCACATCAAACATTTATAAAGACTGGAAATATACTAGGGCACTAGTAGGAACTTTTAGGAAAGGCTTTCTAATGATGACTAAAATTCCAGATTCCGTAAAGAAAAATTGATAAGTTTTACTACCTAGTGGTGAAAAAACTGCACAGTAAAGCACGTCATAATCAAAAGACATGACAAACTGAGAGAAAATATTAGCAATGTACGTTACAGACAAGAGACTAGTTTCCCTAATTTACAGAGAAGTTTTCAAAATTAAGGGGAAAATATTTCTGCTTCCAAGCAAGATGGATGATTTTACATTCCCCTGAAATAACTATTACACAGCAGGAAACATATGTGAGAAAGAAAAAGGTTTTCAAGACACACTCCTCAAGCAGCAAAGGGCAGTGGTTCCTGATATATGAGAAACAAGCAAGGTAGGTTATATTGTCATCCTGGTTCACAGCCCTGAGTGGGTTTCCAGGAGCACCTGGTGGAGCTGGTGATCTCCCAGAGCTGGGCAGGTAGAGCTGAGAACCAGGGGTTAGATAAAAGATAGCAATGTAAAATTTACTGAAGTTGATAACTGTACTATTTTTAAATAAGATAATATCCTTTTCTTAGGAAAGATACCCTGAAATATCTAGGGATCAGAGCCATAGTTATGTAAATTATCCTCCAGTGGCTGAGAAATAAACTGATCTGTGTACGTGAGGGGGGGAGGGAGGGTGCACACACGTACAGCAAAAGAAAGTTTTTCAATAATTATTTACATAATGAATAGAGGATTTTCAAAAGGAATAAAAACTGATGTCTTGGACAATAAAAAGAAATAAGAAAAACTGTGGAATTTACATGATGTTAGGAAAAAATCATATTTTACTCAAAATTAATATGGATTTAAAGTTTTTAGAATTTTTCTAATCAGCACTTGCAAATTCTTTGTGCTATATTTGGCGATTCTTGGTTCTTCCAAGAGTAATTATAACTAAAATTCTAGAATCCACTAGTTTTGACAACACGTAAATTAAATTTGTTATAATCCAATTATGGAGCGACAACTCTGGTATTATAAAGCATATCAAAATTTAATTTAAAGATACGCTTATGTATGCATAGATTTGACCAATTCTTCGTGGGTCAAATCTCTATCAAAGACTTGAATATTCAGAAACCATAATTACCGAAGAATATTGTTTTTTGTTTTTGAGGTATGAATTATTCATTTTATTTGTCTGAGTACTGCAGAATTTATATTGAAAACTTGCACTATAAATTCAATATACAGCATCCAAGTAATTAGCACAATGACAGATTCATGGGCAGAGGAGCAACTTTCCCCTTGTGTGGTGGTTGAGTAATAGTAGTTTCAGAAAGAAATATAAGCAGTTTGAGCTAAAATAACAAAACCTGAAGCAAAACAAAATGCAATACCATTTACCACTATATTTTTGATTCCCCACTACAGCTTGTTTTATTCGTCATACATCATAACTCAAGCTAGTGCATTGCAACAGTACTGGATGAAGCCACGCTCTCAACCCCAAACTCCCTTTTCCATAGTGATACTGCATACATACATATTCTTTAGGTCCAACTCTTCTCAAATTCTGATTGCCTCTACCTGTAAAGAATTGGAAAAGACTTCAGACTACCCTTACCCTGGGGGGAGAGGTGATAAGAAAAAATATCTTCATTTATCAGCTGAAAGGGTTCTAAGAAATAGGACAATATTCCCGGCATGCTTTTGAATGACCGTATATGACAGAACTTAATTTTCTTCTAGTGCTTAGATCTGCAGTCCTAAGTTTTTAATAAAAAGTACCTGGGGTGACCTCATCAAGATAGCGATGTAGGTCATTCTCAGCTCTAGCCCCCCTCCCAAGAAGGCCAACTAGAAACTACCCATGGGCACGACACCATTAGGAACATCGCAGAACCCAAGGGGGAGGCTGAAGCACCCCCTGGACAGCAGAGATCCAGAGGACACTTAGCAGGGGAAGAGGAGCGGCCTCCTTTTGACCTCAGAGCCCATCCCCAGGCCGGCACAGGGCCACACTGAGAAAGCACATCCCCTCCCCCGCACCCAGGGCTTCTCCAGTGGAGAAGAGAGAACCCACGGCGGACATCCCGTTTCCCCACTGTTTCAGGAAGCTTCCCGAGAGGTCCGCTCAGGCCTCACCTTACAGAGCCTGACCACTGGGGGTCAGACAGAGAGAAGGGAGGCAGGGCTTACAGCCACCAGTGCTCAGATCTTAGCGGACCGCGTTCTCGCTTGCAGTAGTGCATGCGAGAGTGGAGATCCCAGCCGGCAGAAGACATAGGGGATAAGCTTCTCGACAGGGACCTTGGCAGTGAAGTTCTGGATACAATATCAGAAGCACAATCAACAAAAGCAGTAATCAACAAGTGAGACCATATCAAACATAAAAGCTTCTGCCCAGTGAAAGAAACAACCCACAAAATGAAAAGACATTCTACAGAATGGGAGACAATATTTGCAATATAACAGATAAGAGAGTAATATCCAAAATATACAAGGAACTCATAGGACTCAACAGCGAATAACAATACTAATAATCCAATTAGAAAACAGGCAAAGGATGTAAGGAGTCATTTTTCAAAAAAAAAAAAAATACAAATGGCCACTGGGTACATGAAAACGTGCTCAACATCACTAATCATTAGGAAATGCAAATCAAAACCACAGTGAGCTATCACCTCACACTTGTTACAATGGCTATTATCAAAAAGGCAACAGACACCAAGTGCTGGTGACGGCCTTGTGAAATAGGAATATTTGTATGGTGTTGGTGGGAATGTCAACTGGTGCAGCTACTACGAAAGAAAGCATGGAGGTTCCTCAAGAAATTAAAAATACAACTACCGTATGATCCCAAAATCTCACTTGAGGTATATATCCAAAGGTGAATTATACTGCAAAGAACATGGACGTAGAGATATCTCTGAGAGTGTGATTTCATTTCCTTTGGCTATATATATTATATATATTTTGGAATATTATTCAGACATTTAAAAAGAAGGAAATTCTTCAATTTTCAGCAAGATAGATGAAACTTGAGGGCATTAGGCTTAGTAAAATAAGTCAGACAAAGAAAGACAAACACTGTATGATCTCATTTATGTACAGAAAAAATTTTTTTCAACTCACAGAAACAGTGAATAGATTGGTGATTTCCAGGGGCAGTAGGGTGAGGCACTGCGGGAAATGAGTGAAGGTGGTGGTCAAAGGGTACAAATTTCCAGTTATAAGATGAATAAGTTTTGGGATTTAATGTATAGCTTGGTGACTACAGTCATCAACATTGGACAATATCACCAATGATACTTGAAAGTTGCTGAGAGAGTATATCTTAAAAGGTCTCACCACACATATACAGACGGAACCAAGAAGATGGCAGCCATGTGAGGTGGTGGGTGTGTTAACTAACATTACTGTGGTCATCACTTCACAATATATTTGTATATCGAATCATCACCCTGTATACCATAACCTTAGACGTTTTAAGTCAGTTATATCTCAATAATAGTGGGAAAAAATTAAACCTTCAAAAAATGTTTAATAAAGGCATTTCTTGACCTTAGATAAGAGAGAGTCATAGAACAGACCCTAAAACACAACACTAGTCATCAGGGACCCTCACAATACTCATACCATACAGATGGATATCTAGAATGCTCTTGGTAAATAAGAATTTCAGGGCTTCCCTGGTGGCACAGTGGTTAAGAATCTGCCTGTCAATACAGGGGGCACGGGTTCGAGCCCTGGTCCGGGAAGATCCCACATGCTGCAGAGCAACTAAGCCCGTGAGCCACAACTACTGAGCCCACGTGCCACAGCTACTGAAGCCCGCGCGCTCTACGGCCCGTGCTCCGCGACTAAGAGAAGCCACTGCAATGAGAAGCCTGTGCACCGCAACAAAGAGTAGCCCCCGCTCGCCACAACTAGAGAAAGCCCGCGCACGGCAACAAAGACCCAAGGCAGCCAAAAATAAAAATTAATTAATTTTAAAAAAAGAATTTCAACATCTTTGATTCAGTAAAATTTTAAATTTACATTGGGACTAACGTGTGTTTTTCCTGAGCTCTGAGAGTCAGATTTTCAAATGCAATTAAGGTACTTTGAAGTGTACAGCGTAACCCTAACTACTGAGGCACAGTTCTTTCTCCTTGATGGCAGCATCTGCTCAGAAACAGGGTAAATCATCTTGTACGTAAGACCTGTGACTGGGAGGAGACTGCAATAAACAGACTTCATTGTAAAAGCATATAGTGCATTACCACAGTGTCGAAATGCACGAGACAGTATCGTAAAAACAATCAAAATCTTAAGGAAGATCTTAATGAGTAAGACAGACTTAAATACATGCTGGATACCTAGATTAGAAAAAGCAAATATGGAGAACTGAAAAAATGCTTTTGATTAGATGTTTATTTGATTAAAAATATTAGAATAATCTGGGGATATACATATACGTATAGCTGATTCACTTTGTGATACAGCAGAAACTAACACACCATTATAAAGCAATTCTACTCCAATAAAGATGTTAAAAAAAATCCTACTAGGGAAGATTCAACTTACCTCTTCCTCACATACAGTGTTTACGACATCATGATCCTGTAAACATTACATACAGCAGAACTATGTAGTGTACTATAGTTTCATTTTCTTTCTTGTGCATTGTTTTCTCAGAGTGAATAAAGCCCTCTGTTGTTTTCAAAGAAAAATACATTAGAATATAAAGTTTGAGGCAGGTTATGTTAACCAGCAGCATCTTCTGCAGGACTAGGTTCCCAAAGCACTCTTATCTCTACACACTTACTTTTCGTTATTTCTTTCTTATCTGTTGATGCCTGGAAAACTCAGAAGCACGCTTACACAACTGTGCAGTGGAAACTCAAATATACAGTTGACTCAAAATGTAAAGAGGAAAAGCACAGATCTTCTTATCTAGTTTAAAAACCTCTTTCACACATTTCAAAATACTAAATCCCAGCTTAGTGGAAGCCATAACCTCTCTACTAAATGTATTTTTTAAATTAAAAAAAAAGAGGAAAGAAAATATCTGCATTTAGATACAGATCATATGGAATCATGCCCAAGAATTCCTCGGCAGTTCAAGGTCAGTAACAATGGAGTCAGAGCCAGGAGCCTGGGGACCATTTCACCATCACGTGCACATCATCGCACCACGCATGACAGAAAACACTAGCAACTTGGATGTGAGAATGTGTGCAGTTGTCCTTTTAGACTTCTTTCTTTTTCTTTTTTTTTTTTTTTGTAAGAAAAAGCTTACTTAACATGAGATCTACACTCGTAACAGACACTTACACGTACAGTACGTCGTTGTCGTCTACAGCACAGTGTTCTGTATCAGATCTCTAGAATGTGTCTATCTGGCATAACTAAATTTTACATACAGTGGTTAACAATTCCCCACTTCCCCCTTACCCTCGCCCCTGGGAGTCATCATTCTATTCTTTGCTTCTATGAGGTTGACTATTTTAGATACTTAATAAAGTAGAATCAGAAACTGGAATGTTTTTTTACAAGCTTGGTAGGAGTGCAAACTGGTGCAGCTACTATGGAAAACAGTATGGGTTTCTCAAAAAAAACAAAAAGAGAACTACCATATGACCCAGGAATCCCACGTCTAGGTATTTATACACAATACTTGAAATCAGGATTTCAAAGAGATACTAGCATTCCCACGCTCACTGTGCGCTGTTCACAACAGGCAAGATGTGGAAACAATGTAAATGTCCATCAACAGATGAACAGATAAGGAAAATGTGATATATTCATAAAATGTAATATTACTCGGCCTTAAAAAAGAAGGAAGCCCTGTTATACGCAGCAACATGGATGAACCCTGAGGACGTTACACTTCATGACATCAGCCTTCCCTCCGTTTTCACAGAACCTTCCTGTCTCTTTCTCCCACTCCTCCCACCTCCATGTCTTCCTTTTCTCTTTCTCTTTTCAGCCCGAGTCATTCCCCCACAGGGCAATTAAGACTGTGCTTGGGATGCAGGTCCAAGAGACAGCCCCAGCGCTACCCCTGCACCCGCCTGACAGATTCTGGTAAGAGCCCTGAGGCCGCGCAGCTGAGTCCTGAGGCCAGGCAGCTGAGCAGAGAGGCACAGGGCCTGGGAGTCACAAGAACCTTTCGTCCCATCCCTGTTCTTTGCCTCCTGAGTGACTTCAGTCATCTGAACACCAAAGAGATGCAGCAGGAGCATCTCAAAGGCATCTTCCAGTTCTAACATCTCAAGGTGCAACGCTTCTGAGACCAACGGGTCTTTAAACTGCAGAAGCATACAGCTCATGGTGGAGTTCCTAGGGCCAAAGTCTGGGGCTTCATCATTCTAAAGAGGAAGGAAGAGAAGAAATGCAGGCAGAGGAGGAGGGGCCCTAAGACACACTCTGCTGTAATCCTTCAGAGGAAAGACGTGTGGTGGGGGTCTGGGGGAGGATGGAGCAAAGGTCACAGACAGAGGTAGGCAGCGAGAGGCAGCTTGGGTTCCCTCCAGCTTCGGGGAGCTCAGGAAGCATGGGTAAGGTTCGGAAAGAGTTTATCAGCAAAATAAGACACACGGAAGGTGTAAGAGATCGTCTATGTCATGGAAGACTATGAGACCCAGCGTGGAGGAAACGCTTGTAGTGCAACGGGGAGCGAGTGTGAGCTGTTTCCAGCTTCAATCAGACCACGGCACGGAATGCTCAGTGTCGTGGACTTGCTTGTGCATTAAATGCTGTGCTGCATTCAGTGCTCGCTCTGCACCTAGCATTGTACAGCGAATGGTCCAGGAACGCGATGGGAGCAGAGGCACGCGTGCTGCCCCTAGGACGCTCCCTAATGATGCCTCCCCACCCATGCAAGCACCTCGACAAAATGCTGATGACCCCACGACACAGGAGGCCTTTACTGGCCGACACATATGCAAACGCATGTGCATTATTGCCAACGAGCAGGAGCACTGAGCAGAAGGCGCTTCCCGCCTGCTCTGAGCCTGTGCTTCGCGGCACTCCAGGGGCAGAACAGTGAGAACTATTTTTGCCGTGTTCTCAGTCCTAATCGGGCTGAACCGCTCGTGAATGTGCCCAGCAGGCTTTCCCACAGAAGACAAGCCTCCCCAGCTCTGTAGGCTTAGCCTTCCGGCAACAGAATCTTCCAGTGTCACACCTACACTTAAAATACCATCACAGACACCTGTGGTTCTCATTTTCACAAGTACATAGAGGCCGCTTGAGGAAATGCTGAAGAGAAGGAAGGAATTATTAGTGGCTCTTGGGCATCTCTAAATTCAGCATAGGAAATTTTAATAATTTAGGCTCATTACTTGTAGAACCATCAGGCTAAGCTACCTCAAATTTAGAAACTTTAATTCCCTTTCCAAAATAAAAGAAAAAAATTTTTCCTGTAATCTACCACAGCAAAAAAAAAAAAAAAAAAAACTCCCAATTCCCCACACCCACTATCCATCATCCACTCCAGCCGTTGGAAAAGATGCAGATGTTCAACGATTTCTGTCAGCCATACACACCTCGAGATGCTCACGTACATAATTCTCTTAGCCCGATTTCTTTTCGACTGCAGAGGGTGTATTTCTCGGCCCTGCACAATTGTACTGAAATCCCCCCACTCAGCACCCTCACTAATCCCTTTGGCCACCTTTATTCAAACAAACTTACTAAACCCAATTACAGAGAACAGCCTCCAGTAAACCTGTACCTTGACATATGTGCTCGCTGGGTAACCACATTGATATATGGTCATGCTTATGCTTCAGACAAACAGCGCAGCTGCATCTTCCATAATAAACATCCAGGGATATGGAGAGAATTTCATTTCAACCAGTGTTGCCTTGAAAATCACCAAAGGAGATTGATAACATGTAGCTTTGGACGTTACGTTATTAGTAGTCGTCCTGGGTTAAAATAAAACGGGAAATCAGGATCAAAGCCCAGAGTGAAGCTGAGTTTACAGGGAAGTATTACAAAATTAAGAAAAAAGAAATACTGCATCAATAATTCAACAACCCGGGAGATTAAATGTGCAACCCAACCAGCAAGAAAAATCATACCGGGTTTCTGGCTTTCAGGGGTTTAGGAAAACGACTTTTTTTTTTTTTATTGGAAAGGGCAGCAGGAATATGTCTCTCTTAATCGCTTTCCTTCTGCTCTGGAATTAAAGAGAATGAGAAGGGAAAGCAGGGAATTTAAGAGACACCAAGAAGGCCATTTTACGTCTCAAGAGGGCACCAGCTTTGTTAAAAGTCAGATAGAAAGAAAAAAATGTATAGAAAATTCTGACTTTCTACCCCCAAATAGAATCGTCATTTTATTAGAAATAATACAATTATTTTTAGATCTTTAAAGAAGAGCTTCGAAAGGAAAATGTGAGAGGTGGTCAGCAAAGACCCCTTACGTGTAACACTAAATATAAATACTGAAATATTTTTTAAAATTCCTTCTAGATATCCAAGGCCAATAAATACACGTGCCCCTCTGCCCTCTTTGCTTACAGCGGGCGGGGCCCACGCTGCCCAGCAGCAAAGCCAATGGGACAGCTGTCTCTGCGCGGGTGGTGGGGAGCTTCACGGGGCTCTCCCCCCATTGGACAGTCACTCTCGGCTTCCTCCCATGGGCGGGGCCTTGGCAGCAAGGGGTTAGGGCCCCAGTGAAAGCAGCTTTGCCCTTTTCAGCGGTGCAGGCCGTGTGAACGCCTGTGCATCATTTCTGCATCCACGTTCACGTACCTGGGCGCTGGGTCTGAACCAACAGGCCCAGGAACATTCACTCCTCCACCCGCTCTGTTCATGACGTGCGGCCAACGGCCTCGTGCCCGCCCTAAGCCCCCCCGGACTTAGGAACGCTCCATCCCCACCTTGCTTTGTATTTGCTCACACATGACCTAGACCATCTCAACATCTAAACTCACTAAAGACAGACTTAGAGCCGCTGGGATTACACGCTCACTAAAATACGTGCTGCACCAACGACTATGTTCATTTCAGCACCCTTAGACCTGTGTCTGGAGTATTTAGCTGCCACTGGAGGGCCCAAGATGAGAGAGGTGATTGGCACCTGCTTACCCTCTAGGCTTCGGTTTCCTCATCCGTAACAAAAGGAGGCTGAGCGAGACACTTCGATGATCTGAGCGTTATTCGTCTCTTGTATCCCCTGCCCTCCACCCCCCAGCCCAGGAACCCCCCCCTACTGTAGCTCTCCCACCAAACCCCCCTCTCTCCGAGGCCTCCGAGCGAACGCTCACGCTGCTCTCTCCTGCCCTCGCTCCACTGGGAGGATGCCGTCTTCCAACTCCTCCTTGCCACTCATCCTGGTATGTCTCAGCTCAGACAGCAAACCCTTCAAGAAACAGCCCACTTCCTCTCCTCTGCACAAGCACCCTCGTCTGGATGTGGGCTCATCTCCTGCACTCTTCTAACTCTAATAACCTCTTCTACACTCTCATGTTTTTAATCATAACATTTATGCCATCCTAGGTCTGCTCCCCCACTGGTCTGTGTGCACCCTCAGCACCTGGCAGACTTCCTGGAGGAAGTGAGGGACTCCGTAAATGTTCTCAGATGAACCGAATGGAAAAGAGCAGATGGAAAAATGCGCAAGTCACACTGTGTTTATACACACATTTCACTAATGCCAGTCTTCTTAGAAATGCAGGGAGGACTCATCTGTTAGAACGGTGCCTGGTGCATAGTAGGGATTCAACAGATATTTGGTTAGGGGATGACAGAGTACTTTCTAGTAGTTATCCTGGATGCTGGCATTGTAGTCTTCCAGGCAGGAAGAAAAGTGCTATCAGTATAGATATACACATATACATATACACTTATATATACATACATCTTTTAGCAAATAAGTTTTATATATATATGTATGTGCGTGTGTGTGTATATATGTATTCTTCCCCCGCCACCCCGTAGACAAAGACTCTATTTTCGCAAGGACCAAATCCAACACTACAGTTTACACTAATCAAAGTGAAGAAACATCTATTCAGGCCAGTTGTTCTGGACAATCACCCCTCTCTTGCTGGAAGAAAAGAAGGGAAAAAAACAGCCATTAATTACAAGTTACTGAGGAAGTGAAATACTGCCCATGTGAGTGCAAAACATTTCACTAAATATTTTTATTACATGTTGGAATTTTACTACTTTTTTTTTTTTTTTTTTGCGGTACGCGGGCCTCTCACTGTTGTGGCCTCTCCCGTTGCGGAGCACAGGCTCCAGACGCGCAGGCTCAGCGGCCATGGCTCACGGCCCCAGCCGCTCCGCGGCATGTGGGATCTTCCCGAACCGGGGCACGAACCCGCATCCCCTGCATCGGCAGGCGGACTCTCAACCACTGTGCCACCAGGGAAGCCCTACATTTTTATATTTATATTGGGTTAAATAAAATATTTTATTAAAATTAATTTCACTTTTCATTTTGCTTTTTCCAATATGGCTTCTAGAAAATTTTAAAGTACATATGTGGCTTGCATTATATTTCTTTTTGTCTCAAATTTTTTTTTATTGAAGCATAGTCAATTTACAATATTATTTTAGTTTCAGATGTACAACACAGTGATTCAATATTTTTATAGATTATACTCCAGTTAAAGTTGTTACAAAATAATGGCTATATTTCCATGTAATAAAATAATCCTTGCTGGTTATCTATTTTATACACAGTAATTTGCATCTCTTATCCCCTACCCCATCTCACCCCTTCCCCCAGCCCTATCTCCACTGGTAGTCACTAGTTTATTCTCTGTATCTAGGAGTCTGTTTCTGTTTTGTTATATACATTCATTTGTTTTATATTTTAGATTCCACATATAAAGGATAGCATAGAGTATTTGTCTTTCTCTGTCTGACCTACTTCACTGAGTAAGGGGCTCGTCTTCCTTGTGTTGGACCCCACGGCTAGGGGTCCCAATGTGTGGCTCAAACCACTCACTCCTCAGGACAGATCTCCACTCCCCCCCACCCAACCGCATGTCATCTCCCTTTTCCTCTGACTCCCCTCCCACGGGCACAGGTCCCGACCTGACGGCTTCTCTTCCCCTCCTGTCTGATTCCATGTGTGTCTTTGTTACAGCCATGGTTGCACAGGAGCCTGTCAGTCTCCAGGGCGCGTCTCCCGCCCTCCTACTCCCCCTTCTTGACCCAGGTAGACTCACATTATCTCTCTGTAGGACAGTGTTGTTATAAGACCTAGTTCAAGTTCTTTTGCTACTATACACTTTCTATTTTTGATAACAAAGCTTTGGAATTTATGACAACGAAATCCTCTTTATTCAAAGAAAGCTTACTCTATTCCACTTTGTCAAGGTAACTCAACCAAAGCCTATTTATTCAAAACAGTGCCATCTACTGACAGAAAATAATAATAGCTCGGAAGTGACTTCGCTCTTCGGGTCCTGGCACGGGAGTTTCTCTCCTGCTCTTATTTCCAGCTAGGCAGAGCTGTAGTGAGCCCGGAGCAAGGTCACTGTAAGAACTGCTGCGTTTTGACCTGTGGTGCTGCATGTACACACCTGGCTCCGTCCCCTCTCTCTCTGTAGACAGCAAGGACCACCCAGGAGCACGGCCGGTCCACAGCTCAGCTTCTGGGCAGCCTGAGTGCCCGGCTGAGGGAAGAGGGAGACTGTGCAGCTAGAGCACTTCATGCAGGAGGTGCTGTTTACTGTGGAACGTTCTCAGTCCTCGCAGAGCCTCATTTGGGGTACCGTGGTGCTCAGAGCCTGCCCTTTTGCCTAAAGACATTTTCAATGCTTTCAAGTGACGTCTCCAAGTCGATTTTTTCACTTGAACACGTTTTAAACATCTTCAGCCCCAAACCCAAGTTTCCCAATGGCCTCACTGGAGCCTTACCCATAGCTACCTGCGGCACCTGCGGCCCAGCAGAGGCAGAGGGGGAGGAAGAGCAGAACGGACACCAAACCACCCTTTGACAGGGGATTCTGACAACCTACCCACCCACCCCCAGAACAATGCTCAAGATGGAAGTGAGTCTGTGTCGCTCTATGGAAATATACTTTCAGAAATTGCATCAGCCCCTTTTGTAAATGACATGAGCACTTCCCATGGCTGTATCTTACAAGAGGATTATTAGTTAAGAATAACCTGCTTAACTGTTCTTAAGACACTAAAAGTTAAAGCTTCCCATTTTGATTAATTACATATTGCCTGTGTGCGCACGTGCATGCATGACTGTGCATACACGCATTTGCTTATGATCGATTTCACTCCAAACATTAAGCATTCTTTCCATGAAACGGGATTCTAGATGATTTTGATAATTTCTAACTTTATGGTTTTCTATATTTTCCAAATTTTCTATAGGATAAGAAAAAGAAAGGAAGGAATAAAGAGGGAGAGAAGAATGAGAGAGAGGGAGGGGGAGACAGAAAAAAGGAGAAGGAAGAGGAGGGATGAGGGGGAAGAAAGAGAAAGAGACAGACTGTCTCAAAGCGACTCCTTTTAGAGAAGGAAGTCAGTTGTGATAAAAGCCCTCCTCTCAGACGGCTTGGAGGAAGCATCTAAGAAAACTCGATAATGCACTTCCATGGTCAAGCATCCCCTCTCTTACGCCCCATGGTAAAGAGTTTTCCCCAAGAAGGAATGGGTAGCATTGCATGCAGTAAACATTGTTTTTCCTTTTCACTCATTCAAGACAATACAGCTAAGATCCAGCTGGAGATTCTTTTTTTTGGCACTGATTTTAATGCTGATTCTCTGGATCAACCTTCAGATGCTCAAAGGTAATAAAAGGAGGATGCCTGTGGTGCTTTAAGACCATTACAGGGGGGCTTCCCTGGTGGCGCAGTGGTTGAGAGTCTGCCTGCCGATGCAGGGGACACGCGTTCGTGCCCCGGTCTGGGAAGATCCCACATGCCACGGAGCGGCTGGGCCCGTGAGCCATGGCCGCGAAGCCTGCGCATCCGGAGCCTGTGCTCCGCAACGGGAGAGGCCACAACAGTGAGAGGCCCGCGTACCACAAAAAAAAAAAAAAAAAAAGGCCATTACAGGGCTCAAATAAACTTCAACTGTCAATTACCATTAACAAGCAAATACCTCTTAACCACAGTTTAATTAAGGATCAAAACTGGATACTTCTAAGAATATGATTTCCAGCAGGTATGGTTATTGAAGGGTAGAAAAAGGGAAAGGGGAAGGACAAATCAGGGTATGGAATTAACAGATACAAACTACAAATATTAAATAGATAACAACAAGTATTTACTGTATAGCACAGGGAATTATACTCATTATATGGTAATAACCTGTAATGGGGTAGGATCTGAATAATAATAAAAAATACCGAATCATTATGCTGTATGCCTGAAACTAACACAATACTGTAAATTATCTAGACTTCAATTTTAAAATTTCAAAGTATGGGCTTCCCTGGTGGCGCAGTGGTTGGGAGTCCACCTGTCGATGCAGGGGACGCGGGTTCGTGCCCCGGTCCGGGAAGATCCCACATGCCGCGGAGCGGCTGGGCCCGTGAGCCATGGCCACTGAGCCTGCGCGTCCGGAGCCAGTGCTCCGCAACGGGAGAGGCCACAGCAGTGAGAGGCCTGCGTACCGCTAAAAAAAATATATAGATAGATAGATATAAAAGCATGATGGAATACACACTACTATATATAAAATAGATAACCAACAAGGACCTACTGTAGAGCACAGGGAACTCTCTTCAATACTCTGTAATAACCTATATGGGAAAAGAATCTGAAAAAGAATGGATGTATGTGTATGTATAAGTGAATCACTTTGCTGTACACCTGAAACTAACACAACACTGTAAATCAACTCTACTCCAATATAAAATAAAAATTAAATTTAAAAAATAAAAATAAAAGCACGATGGAGTGTATCTTAAAGGTGTTAGATCAACGAGCACACTGTGGGACATTTACTGTCTTCGCTCACTCAGCAGCAAGTGGTCTAGCAGTTTGTTGGTTTGAGCATTTGAAGCCTGGATCCAGTGATGCTACATGCAATGAACTGGGAAGTGGAAGTCTCGCTGACAATATTGCAGCTGAGGAAACAGGAGGTCTGAGGAGATGGAATGTGCGAGCGGACCTCTTACGTGCGAGACCTGTAGACACTTCCTAACCTTACCCCGTGGCAAAGCAGAAAGAAACACTGGTGAGGGTTCCAGCATCCCCAAACCATTCTGCGTGGCTGTCCTATGGACCCCCTGAAATGACAATGTGAGATCGTGCCATTGACTTGGAAGCTCTGATTTTCCTGGGTTAGGGTTAGAATAATGAAATCTCAGGGTGGTGGGGACCCGGTCACGAGGCTTAACTATCAGAGACAAACTGACTCAATTAGCATAATACACCACAGAGATGCAATGGTGGAGTTTATCGACACTTAGAAATCTGTAGAGGTTTATTACTGGCTCCCTATTAATAGATGGGTGACCTACTAAGGTATTCCTTGCTTAAGATAATCCAGAAATCACTATGACTCCACAGCCAGACACTAGACGTTAGGGCAGTTCACACATCCTGAACCCCTGGAGTGAGAACCATTAAAACCTTAAAACATGGCCCAAGTACACACCGGGAAGCTTCCTCCACTCTTCCCCAGTGAAGCCTGCAGCCACTTAAAAGGATGAGCGTGTGAAGAGATGACACATCTGCAGAAGGTTACAGGTGTTGGCTCTAAACTGACACTAATCTAGGGGACACGGATGACACTCTGGTTGAATGGTTAGCATGGGGCTTACAGAAGGACACTTGATAAATAACCTCGGTCTAAATTTAGCTCAAAGACCCACACAGTGCTTAGTTCCCTATTTTCTGCATGAATAATTGGAATAAATATACTTGGAACTGGCATAATTCCCACAATGACCCCCTGACTATGGTATGCTAGGTAAACCAAAAGTAATAGTGAGAGCCTTTGTGAGAGAAACAGCACAGTTTGGTGTTACCATAAAAGACATCAAAGATGCAAAGTGGTGAAGCCAAAGGGTACTTCTAGATTGACCCTGAGTTACTATAAATGTGATCGAGCTGTGATTACAGACGTCGTGAACCTGCACCTAGACTGGACGCAGAGATTGACTCGGCACATGCTTTTTCAGCCCTAAGCAACCAGTCCACCTGCACCTGCGGGAGACCGCGTATACCCTACTGGCCACCAGGCCCCCAGCCACGACGACTCCCCTCTGCTGACCTAGTCCAGACTGTTGATTAAATCGTGTAAATAGCAACAGGAAATACCCAGTAGCCTAGACGCCTTGGTGTCGGAATGAGAATGATAAAACCCAAGAAATTCAGAAGCATGGCTCCTTAGTGAAGCTAGTAGGGTGGCGTGATCTTGGCCATCGAGGTTATAGTCTCTAAAGTGAAAGAGAGTCCCAGCACTTAGACTGACTATACATACAATAAAGAAGAGACGCAATACTTTGCCTAAAGGAATAAAGAGACGTCAGCTATTCTTAGAAGACAAAATAGCTGATGCAGCAACCCTGAGGCACAGAACAGCATGGCTTGTCCTAGGGATGGAGGGGACACCAGGGTGACCACAGCATGGGAAGCAGAAAGAGCGTGATAAGGTTGAAGGGATAGATCATAGGGCCTCAGTGAAGATTTTGGATTTGGTCTTAAGTGCAACTGAAGAGTTTTAAGCTGGAGTAAGTGTGAGAAGGACAACCGTGATCTGATTTATGTTTGAACACAATGAAACTGGCTACAACGTGAAGGATTTGGGAAGGGAAAATTAGAGGCATCAATTTGACAGAGGAAGAAAGGGAAGTAATTGTGGAGCTTGGGGTGCTGACTTATTCATTGACAAATTGTATCTGTGGACTGTTACCATTAAAGTCTCAAGATCCCTTTGACTGCTTCCAAGCAAGCTGCCATAAGCCACTTTTTACCAAAAGCAAATGGAATGACAGCTTTTGACCAACTTTCCAACGTACAGGCTGTGAGAGAAAGTGCTGGTATTAAAGATTAATAATAGTTCTTTTTTTGGCGTAAAAAATAATAAGAAATCCCAATACAAAAGATCAATAGGATTATCTTACCTCCCCCTGGAATGCAAGTGTACACCCCACTTTGGAGAAAACTGGCTTAGAGGGATATTCAGTGGTATGGAGTTAATGAAAAGTTTAGAAAAATTGAACAGAAGTGGGTTTCATTTCCAAAGCTCCTGGGAAAAGTCCAGAAGCCCTGGGGAAACTGAGTAATAAACTCCCTTCTATAAGCATCCTAAGTATTCCCCAGATCCTCAGAGTTTAGAGGACAAAACAAAAAGCTCTGCTTTCCGTCTCCATTTTTTTCCATGTCTACCTCTGTCTCTTCCCCAAATCTATACCAAACCAACCACAGAGTAAAACACTCAGCTAACAAGCCTGTGGGCATCAGACCTGCACTTGAGGGTCAAACGCACACAACTGCCACCCTTGCAGTTATCCACATGATGGGCAAGAGTGGTGGACTGTCCGCTGGGCTTGAGAATTGATAAAGGACTTCACGTGAACAGCGCCTAATCATCACGCGAGGTACGATCATCTCACTTTCTGCAGATTAGGAAATCGAGGCTCAGAGGACTGAAGTGAATGGTCAAAGGTCATTACGTCATCCAGTACCTATTTGGGAATGTCTGTTAATTGATAATACTTTGTCTTCTTATTACTAAAAAAGTAATATCAAAAGTGCATCTGGTAGCAGTCAGTATAAATCCAAGCCAGTATTGGTTTGATGACCAGCCTACCATCACACAGAAATACACTTCAGGGATTCGGATGGGAACGGACCCTTTTACTTTTCTGGAGCACCATTCACATTCTACAAGAGCTTTTGATAGAATCAGAAGTTTTTCATTGTCTTTGTTAGCAGCGTCTAGGCATTCACCCACATTCTCCATTTTTTTCACTTAAAAAGGACAGAATATCAGAGTCCTGTCTGGTTCTCGGACAAATGTTGGGAACAGCATTGCATAGTAGCTCCAAAGGCAAAACGCAAAGACACCAGACACCGGAAAGTGTGGTGGGCAGCATGGGGAGGGGCATACAGACCAATGCAGACACTGGTTGGCCCTGCGACCTCACCAGCTTTTTCCTCTCCCTGAGCCCCATTATCCTCAACCGTACAGAGGGGAAAATGAGACACGTAATCTAACACTGACGTCAGGATTACATGAAATGGAAAGGCAGCATCACACGGAGGCTGAGGCAGTGGGCTTCGGAAAGAAGTTACCTGGGTTTCTCTCTGAGTCTCTCTTACTAGCTGAGTGGTCCTGGGCTGATCACTTAACCTCTCATTTAAGTTCCTTCCTTTGTACGATGGGCAATGGCAGTGCTTACCCTTAAGGACCTAGTGAGGATTATGTGAGTTGGCACGTGAAGACTCACTGTAGCGCCTAACCTGTTGCTAATGTTCGGTGTCAGCTCTGATGACACTGACGATGGTCATGATCATGGACAAGAGTAAGGGCTACCAAGGGCCCAGAACACGGAAGAAGCTCTAGACAGGAGCCACCCTTCCCACAATTCAATGATCCACATCTGTGGTCCCCCTTTACGACGAAGACTCCAGTCCAAGCTAAAACATCAGCCCACATACACAGAATTGTGGACATTCACACAGAAACCAGAGCCCTCTCGAGTCTGCTCAGTATCTAAGACAATAATCTGACTTGCTTACCTTCTTCCAGGTCCATCAATGACTAACCATTTCATCTCAAACTTTTCCAAAAATAATCCAACTACTTTGTTCTTTTGTTGTGAGATGGTTAGATTCAATGCTTTTATCATAAAGTTTTGTCCTAAATAATCAAACACTCCAGGAGCTAAAACATCACCAGGCACTTTTATAGGTTTTGATGATGAGTGAGAAAGGTATGTCCAGACAGAACCATAAAAAATCACTATTACGTTAAACACACTTGCTTTCATACGTCACCCACTAATATCAAGGGGAGAAGGGATTGACAGCTCCATGTAATGTGATTTAAGCATCCCAGAGCCTGTGGGCTTCGCCATGAAACATAAATTTCTTGCCACTTTTAGGTTAGCTTTTCATGTTGTCATATTTTCAACGAAATAGTTACATCAAACAATAATATTTCGCACACACACATACACCTTCTTCCCTCTCTAGTGTATTTATGTTCACATGCTTGGAAGAGCTAACAGTCCATTACTGCATCCAACCAGTAACACTGGAACCGGGGCTGTACTTGGATCCGTAATAAGTCACACAAAGAGAGCAGTGCTCTTAATAGTGGGACCTAAACACGACAGTATAAATATATATTTGTTTTCTGAAAAAAATTATATAGAAATAGATGTAGATAGATATTGGTCTGTCTTGGTTAATATCAAAAGATTCCTGTTTTTCTCTTCTTTCTGTATGTTTTCTTATATTTATGTTTTTTTTTACATACCTTCCTTGCTTTGCAGGAATATATGTAATCAGGTTAGGAACATGACAAACCAACATAATGAAGAGCAGTGGTTCTCAGATCCAGTCACCTGGGTGGCACCTTGTCTGAACACCGATTCCTGTCCTGACTCCAGAAAATCCTGGGTCAGTGGGTCTGGGATGAAACCTGAGAATCTGCATTTCCAACCAGTTGCCAAGTGACGCTGATGCCGCTGTTCAAGGGACCACATCAGAGAGCCTGTGATGTGGAAGAGCCATCACCAGACTTACCTGGAGCCTCAGAACCAGGGTTCTGTTCCTAGCTCTGCTGTGTGAACTGAGGCATGGTGTCTACCTCTCTGGATCACAGCTCGTCAGTGGTGAATGAGGAGTCTGCACAGGACGAACGTTGAGATCTCTTCCAACACCGATGACCCATGACCGCTATGCTCTCCTGGCCGCCTCTGTCCCAGGAGGGCTCCACACCCACCTGGGTGCCACTCCCCCATCCCGCTCAGGAGTTTCTCTCTTTGACTCAGTCTCCAGCAGTGGTGTGCAAAGGTTTTCTAAGTAGCAAGGGCAGCTAAATACATCTATTTCTATTTCCTACTTCTAAAAGGTGAAATGCTTCCCCATTCTTTATCTACTCTTCCCATGCTTAGTAGAAAGAGAGGGTACACTGCAGACTTGGTTTGGAGTGAACAGCCTTCATGGTGCCTGTCATCATAGAAAGACTGACATAATAATAACAACAGCAATTAACATTCGTTGAACACTTGCTGTGATAGGGTCTTTACATGGGTCATCATTTAAGCATCACAATAGCCCCACGCGGTAAGCCATCGCTGTCGTGCTCATTTTAGGCAGGAGAAAACATACTCAGAATAATCTTTCAACACACCCATAGTCCATCATGGAACTAGGATCAGAGCTGGGATGAAAAATCAATTTTGTTTGATTCCAGATCTTGGGCTCTTGGCCGTGGTCACAGTTAAAATGTATCACCAGTTCTACCCCAGAGTCAGGGTGGAGGTGAGGTTTCAGCAAAGGATCAGGTTAAGGGGTGAGGTGGGAGGGGGTGAGGGTAGAAATCCACTGGGCGCAGCAAACCATCTAAGCCGGGAGGACCAGGGCCAACACCAGCACAACTCAAGAACGGGAGAAGAGCCCGTGGACGTGGCAGGGCTTGTGACTTAAGAAAGGATCTAAAACAGAGTGGAGATGCGTAAATGTAGAACTGAATCACTTTGCTGTACAGCAGAAACTAACACAACATTGCAAATCAACTACACTCCAATAAAAATTTTGTTAAAAAAGTGAGAGAGAAAGACGCTGAAATCCTGGCGGACTCAGAACACGGAAGCCATGAAAGCAGCTCAAAGTCAAACCCAGAGCAGCAAATGGGCAACTGAGAAGATGTCAGCACCGGGAATCAGGTGGAGCTCGCCCAGGGCGGCTCCTGGAATGAGACTTCACAGTGGAGACCTGACGTGTCTGCAGAAGCCATTCTCCACCCTAGAGCTGGACCCCAGGGTGTCCCTCCTCCAGGTCATACGTGGGCAACAAAATAAACGCTGGGAGGAGAGAGCACAGGAATCCACAGATGTTATGCTAATTCTCCAGGGATCGTGCCCATTTAAAACGCCAGAGAAAACTGCCTCAATTCTTAAATTACTTAATATGAAAATCATTTTAATTGCACTAACAAACAGAATAAAGTAGGACATTATTACTTCAGACGACTCAAAATGACTCATTAGACACCCGCCCATCCCCAGGGCCCCTGACACACTGCCAACCCCATCCAAAGCACTAACCCTCTGCCTCAAGGCCTTCGACAGTCGCTCCAGAGTTTCTGTCTACGAAGGGCCATCCTGTCTGAACTGCATTTGCCTCCCCTTGTAGGACGGTACATCCACGGGGGGCGACTCGAAGTGAATTTCCATGGCAAATACAGCATTTCTCATTTTTAATGTTGGGTCCATTATGTTTGGAGGACGGAGGAGACCACAGGGCTATCCCTGGACCCTGTGCATCTCACACCCTTTACATTCTCAGCAGGCGTTCCATTCCAGGGGCTGTGAAGATGCCGTCAGAAAACGGGTCACCTCCCAGCCCTTCCAAGGGGCTCCAGACACATAATGCTGACAGGCACGTAAATAAATAGCTACATTAGAAAGAACTGCATGAGTAATTTCTCTCCCAAAAGACTCCCATGAAGTTGTCCCCATTTCATTAAACCATAACTGTAAACATTTCTGCAACGTTTACAATGTGTTCCCGATTACATATATTAGCTAATTAAATTATGACAACTACACTACAATATTACTAATTCCATTTTACAGATGAGAAAACTGAGGCGTAGAGAAGTGACTCGCCCACAGCTGCACCAAGCAAAGAGCAGAAACAAGAAGCAACCCCGGCAGCCTGGCTCGCGCCCAAGGTCCCACGGCACACACTCCCACACACTCCTTTCTATGTCTTTGTGTCATCTTCCATTTCCTTCCTCAGTGTATTATAGTTTGCAGAGTACAGGCCTTTCACCTCCATGGTTAAGTTTATTCCTATTTATTTTATTCTTTCTGATGTGATTTTAAATGGGATTTTTTATTGCTCTTTCTTGTAGAACATTATTAGTGTCTACAACAGCAAAAGATTTCTGCATATAAATCTTGCATTCTACAACTTTGAATAAATTAATGCATTTATTCAAATAGTTTTTTGGTTTATTTTCTATATATACTATTATGTCATCTGCAAATAGTGAGTTTTACTACTTCCCTTCCAACTTGGGTGCCTTTTCGTTTTCTTCTCTGATGGCTGCAGCTAGGACTTCCAATAATATGTTAAATAGAAGTGGCAAGAGGGTTGGGGCTTCCCTGGTGGCGCAGTGGTTGAGAGTCCGCCTGCCGATGCAGGGGACACGGGTTCGTGCCCCGGTCCGGGAAGATCCCACATGCCGCGGAGCGGCTGGGCCCGTGAGCCATGGCCGCTGAGCCTGCGCGTCCGGAGCCTGTGCTCCGCAACGGGAGAGGCCACAGCAGTGAGAAGCCCGCGTACCGCAAAAAAAAAAAAAAAAAAAAAAAAAAGATAATCAGCAAGGACCTATGTGTACCAAGAAGTTCTATCGCCAACCTGTAAAAACCTGTGTGGGGAAAGATTCCAAAGATGAACAGATGTATGTCCATGTATAACTGAAAACTTCTGGACGCTTACAGCACACGCGACGTTGTATATCACTGTACTCCAATGAAAAATAAAAATTAATTGAATTTAAAAAAAGATAAGGAGACACAAGCTGTTGGGTGTTCGTCCTGGCACATTCCGCTCTAAGTGACAACCACCAAACAGGACATGCCCTCAGGCTCTGATTGCCTGGGTAACCAGAGATGGGCAGGAGGTAATCCTGCCGCCCTGTGGCCATTTCCCGCAATAGCAACCTGAAGACGACTGCTTATGAGCACTTCATATATTCACCAGGACTGCCGGGCTCTCAATGATACCTGCCATCCAAAAATGTCCAGGGTTAAGTAATCGAAAATAATTAAAAACAGGGCAGACTATCCAGAAGACATCGTCAACTAGTAAATACTACTCAGACTGTTTAAAAGAAAAAGAAAGCACATGAAAAGATGCTCAATATTTTGAATTACTGGAGACACGCATATCAAAACTAGAATGAGGTGTCACTTTGCCCCAGTCTGAATGGCCATCATCAAAAGGTCTACAAAATATAAATGGTGGAGAAGGCATGGAAAAAGGGAACCTTCCTATGGTGCTGGTGGGATGGAAATGGTAAAAGCCAGTATAGAGCATAGTACGGCGATGTCTTTACAAGGTAAAAACAGAGACATCATATGATCCAGCAGTCCGGCGCCTAAGAGTACATGCACCAAAATCCAGAAAGGGAAAAAAAACATGCACCCAAACGTGCACTGCAGCACCATGTACAACAGCCAAGACCTGGAAGCAGCCCAAATGTCCATCGAGACGTGAATGGATAAAGAAGTGGTACATGTAGGCAATGGAGTATGAATCAACCATGTAAATGAATGAAATAATGCCAACTGCAGGAACCTAGATAAACCCAGAGATAATCATACTAAGTGACATAAGTCAGAATTAGAAAGACAAGTATCATATGACATCACTTATAGGTGGAATCTAACAACTTACACCAAGGAACTAACTGACAAAACAAAAATATCTCACAGACTTCAAAAACAAACTTATGGTTACCAAAGGGGACAGATGTGTGGAAGCCATAACGTAGATAGTTGGGATTACATATTACATGTAAAACAGATGATCAACAACGACTGAGGTGTACCAAGGCAGGTCCACCCAACACTCTGTAACAACCTATATGGGAAAGGACTCTGATGATGAACAGACATCTGCTTATGTAGACACTAAAAACATCCTCTGCCCTTACAACACACACACCATTGTGTATCACTGTTATTTCAATAAAAAATGAAAACTGAATTGAAAAGAAACCAAGAAGTGATGAGACACAAGCCTTTCAGTGTTTGTTCTGGCACATTCCACCCCAATTTGCAGCCCCAAAACGCCACATCCGCTAAGGCTCTGCTTGCCAGTGACCATAACTGGGCTCCGAAGAAATCCTGCCTCCTTGCGGCCGTTTCCTGAAACAGCAACTTTGAAACGATTGCTTATGCGGACTTAATACTCACAAGGACTGCAGGGCTGTAAAAGACACCAGCCCTCAAAAAATTTCCAGGGGTAAGTAATCAAAAAAAATTTTTTTTCAAGAAGGGAAGACGTTCATGAAGATGCTATCAAAAGATAATTACTACTCACACTGTTTAAAAAAACAAAAAAGCACATGAAATGATGCTCAATATCATGAATTATTACAGTCATGAAAATCAAAACTACAAGGAGGTATCACCTCACAGCAGTCATAATGGCCATTTTCAAAATATCTACAAACAATAAATGCTGGAGTGGGTGAGGCGAAAAGCGGAGCATCCTGTGTTTCAGGTGGGATGTAAATGGTAACAGCCAACACAGGGAACAAAAGGGAAGTGCCTTTAAAAGGTAAAAATACAGCTGCCATATGATCTGGGAGTCCCAATCCTAAGAGCATATCCAGAGAAAAAAAGAATTCCAAGTGAAACAGGCACACAAATGTGCACTACAGCACCACTTTCAATAGCGAAGACCTGGAAGCAACCCCAATGCCCATCACCAGATGAACGGATTAAGGAGAACTGGTACATGCACACAAGGAATAGTACTCCCGCATGACAAAGGAGGAAATAATGCCATCTGCAGGAACACAGATGGAACTAGACATATTCACAGTAAGTGAAGTAAGTCAGAATCAGAAAGACAAGTATCATATGATATCACTTATAGATGAAATCTAACAATTCACAACCATGAGCTAACTGACAAAACAGAAAAAGTCTCACAGGCTTAAACAATAAACTTACGGTTGCCAAAGAGGAAAGACGTGGGGAAATGTAAATTAAGTGGCTGGGATTAACAGACACAGACTATTACGTATGATTTCGATAATCAGCAGGGACCTAAGTATACCAAGGTAGGTCTGCTCAACACTCTGGAATAACCCATAAGGAAGGAGACTCTAAAGATGAGTAGATGTATGTCTACACATAAATGAAAAAGATTCTGGGCACCTGCAAAACACAGAACATTGTATATCACTGTTACTGCCCCCAAAATAAAAATTTTAAAAAAAGAAGTGATGAGACAGAAGCTTTGGTTGGTTGTTCTGCCACATTTCACTCTAATTTATAACCCCAAAACACGAACCAGAGTTGGTCTTGGAAGAAATCCTGCCGCCTTGTGGCCGTTTCCTGCAACAGCAGCTTTCAAATTATCGGTAATGGGGACTTCATATTCACACGCACTGCTGGGCTGTGAAAGATACCAGCCCTCAAAAACTTTCTGGGGATAAGTATTCTAAAAAAAAAAAAAAAACCAAAATAGGGTAGAGTTTCATGAAGACAATATCAACAGGTAAATACTACTCACACTGTTAAAAAAAAAGCCCATGAAATGATTCACAAATAATTAAAGACATGCAAATCAACACTACAACGAAGTATCACCTCACAGCAGTCAGAATGGCCATTATCAAAGTGTCTACAAGCAATAAATGCTGGATTGGGTTGGAGAAAAAGGGACCCTTCTATATTGCAGGTGGGATGTAAATGTTAACAGCCACTGTAGAGAATATGGAAGTGCCTTTAACAGGTAAATATACAGCTACCATATGATCCAGCAGTCCCACTCCTAAGAGTATATCCAGAGAAAACCAGAATTTGACAGAAAACCTGCACCCAAATGTGAACTTCAGCACCACTTACAATACCCAAGACCTTGAAGCAACCAAAATATCCATCAACAGGTGAATGGATCAAGAAGCGGTACAAGTACACAACCGACTATTACTCGGGACTGACAGTGAATGAAACAATGCCATTTGCAGGAGCACAGACAAACCCAGAGATAATCATACTAAGTTAGATCAGAATCCGAAAGAAAAGTACCATATAATACCACTTATAGGTGGAATCTGAAAATTCACACCAATGAACTAACTGACAAAATAGAAAACGTCTCACAGACTTAGAAAACAAAAACTTATGCTTACCAAAGGGGAAAGATGTGGGAAAGGGATAAATTAGGAGGCTGGGACTAACCAATACAAACTATTATGTATAAATTCGATAATCAGCCGGGACCTAAGTATACCAAGGTACGTCTGCTCAACACTCTGGAATAACTTACAAGGGAAAGAATACAAAAATGAATAGATATATTTGTACGTATAAATGAAAAAAATCTGTACACCTACGAAACACAGAACATTGCATACTGCTGTTACTCAAAGAAAAAATAAACCTTAAATTAGAAAAAAAAAAAAACAAGAAGTGATGAGATACGAGCTTTTGGGTGTTTGTTCTGGCATATTCCACACTCATGTACAATCCAGGAACCCGACTTCCACAATGGCTCTGGTTGCCTGGATAACCAGAGTTGGTCTTGGAGGAAATGCTGCCGCCTTGTGGCCCTTTCCCGCAACAGCAACTTTAAAACTATTGCTTATGGGGACTTGATATTCACAAGTACTGTTGGGCTATAAAAGATACCAGCCCTCAAAAAATTTCTGGGGATAAGTATCCTTAAAAAAAAAAAATCCTAAAAATCGCAGACTTTCATGAAGACGATATCAACAGGTAAATACTACTCAAAATGTTTTTTTTAAAAAGCGCATGAAATGATGCTCACCATCACGATATATTAGAGACATGTAACTCAAAACTACAACGAGGTATCACCTGCACCAGTCAGAACAGCCATCATCAAAAAGTTTACAAACCATAAATGCTGGACAGGGCTTAGAGAAAAGGGAACCCTCCTGTGCTTCTGGTGGGATCTAAGGTGGTAACAGCCTCTATAGAGAACAGTATGGAGGTGACTTGAAAAGATAAAGACAGAGCTACTATAGGATGTAGCAGTCCCACTCCCGGGCATATATCAAGAGAAAACCAGAACCGGAAAAGATACATGCACTAAACATGCACTGCAGCACCACTGACCATAGCCAAGACTGGAAGCAACCAAAATGGCCATCGAGAGATGAACGGATAAAGAAGAAAAGGTACATGTTCACAATGAAACATTACTCAGAAATGAAAAAGAACTAAAGAATGCCATTTGCAGCAATAGAGATGGACCTAGAGATGATCATACTGAGTGAAGTAAGTCAGAAAGAGAAAGACACATATCATGATACCACTTATAGGTGGAAGTTAAAAACATACCAATGAACTAATTTACAAGAAAGAAACAGGAACTTTGCTGGTGGTCCAATGGTTAAGAATCCGAGCTTCCACTACAGGGGGCGCAGCTTTGATCCTAGTGTTGGGAGAACTAATATCCTGCATGCCGCACAGCGCAGCCAAAAAACAAGAGAGAGAGGGAGAGAGAGAGAGACTCGCAGACTTAGGGAAGAAACTTATGGCTACCCAACGGGAGAGGTCGGGGGAAGGGATAAATTAGGATGTTGGGGAAAACCTATATACACCAATGTATATAAAATAGATAATCAATAGAAACTACTGTATAACACAGGGAAGCCTACTCAACACTCTCTAATAACCTATATGGAAAAAGAATCCGAAGGTGAATAGACATATGAATATATATAACTGAACAAGATTCTGTACACCTACAAGCACAGTACTGTAAATCAACTCTACTCTAATCAAAAGGAAAAATTAACAAAAAACAAGAAGTAATGAGACACAGGATTTGGGGTGTTTGTTCCGGCACAGTGCACACTAATGTACAACCCAGGGACCCGACTTCCACATGGCAGTGCTTACCCGAGTAACCAGAGTGGAGCATGAAGAAGTCCTGCCACCTGTGGCCATTTCCACAACAGCAACTTTAAAACATGTGCTTGTGGGCACTTAATATTAGCAAGGACTGCTAGGGTGTAAATGACACCTGCCCTCAAAAACATGTCCTGTGGTAGGTATTAAAAAAAATTCAAAATGGTAAGACTTTCAAAAAGCCAACTTCAACGGTAACTTTTTCTCACACTTTAAAAAAAAAACATGAAAAGATGCTCAACATCTCAAATTATTTGAGACATGCAAATCAAAACTATGAGGTATCACCTATCTCCAGTCAGAATAGCCATCATCAAAAAGTCTACAAACAATAAATACCGGAGCGGGTGTGGAGAAAAGGGAACCCTCCTATGCTGTTGGTGGGATGTAAAATGCTAAGAGCACCACAGAGAACAATACGGAGATGCTTGCAAAAAGCAAAAACAGAATTCTGCCACTCGCAACAATGTGGATGGGCCTGGAATATTTATACCTAGTGAAGTAAGTTAGAGAAAGACAAATACTCTATGTTTTCACTTCTATGTGGAATCTAAAAAATGCAGAAATAGACTCACAGAGAACAAATTAGTGGTTACCGGTGGGGCGAGTGAAGGGGGGAGGGAGAGACAGTAGTTTGTTTCTCTTAATCCAGTACCCCTATGTATAAAATAAACAAACAAGGATATATCATACAACACAGGGAAATACAGCCATTATTTTGTAATAACTTTAACTGTGATCTATAAAAATATTAAATCCATATGTTGTTCCCCTGAGACTAATGTAACATTGTAAATCAACTATACTTCAATTTAAATAATCCATAGGGTGGCTGAGTGGATTTTTAAAAGTACAATTATATACTGTGTACAAAATATTTATGTTAACTTTAAATCCATATATAGGATAAAATTGGATGATTGGAAAAAAGATATTCCATGCAAATGATACTTGCCTGACTAGTCTATTATCAGGCAAAAAAGACTTTAGGACAAACCTCTCAAAGAAAAGAAGGTTATCATAAATGATAAAGGGATTAATTCATCAATCAATTATGACAATTATAAATATGTATGTATCCAGCATTGGAGCCTCTAAACATATAAAGAAAATATTAACACATATGAAGCTGAAAATGTGCAGAAATTAAATAATGGTAAGAAACGTCAATACCCAACTTTCAACACTGTATAGCTCATCCGGACAGAATATTAATCAGGAAACACTGAACATGAACACACACTTGATATCAAGTGAAACTAACAGACATACGTAGTACATTCCACTCAACAGCAGCAAATTTCCATTCTTCTTAAGGACACAGAACACTTCCTGCGATAGGTCAAATATTAAGCCGCGAAACTAGTCTTCAAAAATCCAAGAAGACTGAAATCATATCAAGTATCATTTCCAACCACAATGGTACGAAACTGAAATTCAACATTAAGAAGAATAAATGAACATTCAAGAACCCTTAGAAATTGCACAAGCTCCTCAACAGCCAATGAATACAAGAATAAATCAAAAGGGAAATTTAAAAATCTTAAACAAAATTGGAAACACAAAGTACCTACATTTACGGAATACAGGAAAAACAATGCAATTCAAAGTTATGTTTACAGTAATAAATGCATATATTTTAAAATTTTTTCTTGAGAGGGGATCACGATGATAGAGTAGGAAGATACTGAGCTCCCCTCCCGCCACGGACACACCCAAATTACAACTTACACGGAAATTATCTCTGAGAATGACCTGAAGACTAGCAGAGAACATTTTCCACAACTAAAGATACGAAGAAGGAGAAACCACAAGGCAGGTAGGAGGACTGGACATACAGTCTAGCTGGAACCCACACCTCGAGCACAGTGACCCACAGCTGGAAGACATCACAATTGCATAGGTCCTCCCCACAGAGGGAAGGGTCTGAGCCCTGCATCGGGCTGCTCAGCCCAGGGTTCCTGCACTGGAAGAAAAGAACACAGCAGGTCTGGCTCTGAAAACCTGCAGGGCTTACTTTCAGGAAAGCTGGAGGCTAAAGAAAACTGAGACCTTGCTCTCATAGGGCACCCACAGATCTCACACGTCTCAGTCCCCGTGCAGAGCCAGTAGTGTGAAAGACACCTGGGTCAGACCCACTTGCTAATCTCGGAGAGCTTCTTGGAAAGGCAAGAGACAGCTGGGACTCCCGCGAGGAACTGAGACATTGGCAAGCAACATTTTAGAGTCTTCCCTGGAACTGATTAGAATCAGGGGCCTGCCCCGTTTACCACCATGTCCATAGCACTCCTGCACCACAAGGCCTCTCAACCAGACACACTGGGGGCCTACCCTGTCCGCCTGTGCACCTGGAGCCCCACACAGCCACCCATAACGGAGGGCTGCCTTGGCCATCAGCACACCCACGGCAATCACATACCGCAGGGGCTCACAGCCATTTAGGCCAGCTAACACCGCCTACCAGCTTGTCTACAGCAGTTGGCCCTGCCGGAAGAGAAAGGTGTGTGCAGCCCACACAGGGGACGCCCCTGGAGCATGTGGCTCTGCTGGCCAGAGGACAATGTGCTGCTGGGCCCTATCAGTCATCTCCTATATAAGGCCACTTCTCCGAGACCCAGGAATGTAACAACCTGAACCTAAAGAAGAGAAATGTGCAGAGAATTAGGAAACGTGAGGAAATAGAGGAATATGTTACAAATGAAGTAATAAGATACAACATCAGAAAAAGAGCTAGATGAAACAGACATAAGGATTCTATCTGAAAAAAAAAGTGCTCAAGGTAATTATTATAAAGAATCTCACCCAAGTCAGGAGAAGAATAGATGGACATAGTGAGAATTTCAACAAAAAGTAATAAAATATCAAAAAGAACCAGACAGCTGAAAAATAAAATAACTGAGATTAAAACACACACACACACACACACACACACACACACACACACACACACTCACACAAACTAGAGGGAAGCAACATTAGATTATATGATACAGAAGAAAAGATCAGGACTTCCCTGGTGGGGCAGTGGTTAGGAATCCGCCTGCCAGTGCAGGGGACACAGGTTCGAGCCCTGGTCCAGGAAGACCCCACACTCCACAGAGCAACTAAGCCCACATGCCACAACTACTGAGCCCACGAGCCACAACTACTGAAGCCCACACACCTAGAGCCCGTGCTCTGCAACAAGAGAAGCCACTGCAGTGAGAAGCCCATGCACCACAACGAAAAGTAGCCCCTGCTCGCCACAACTGGAGAAATCCCGTGCACAGCAACGAAGACCCGATGCAGCCAAAAATAAATAAATAAGTATTTATTTTTTTAAAAAAGAACAGATCAGTGAAATGGAAAACAGAGTAGTGAAAATCAACCAAGATGTACAGCAAGAAGATAAAAGAATTAAGACTATAGGCAAAGAGACCTCTGAGACAACATCAAGAATATTCACATGAGCATTGTAAGGGTCTCAGAAAGAGGAGAAGAGAGAAAGGGGCAGAGAACTTATTAGAAGATATAATAACTGATAACTTTCCTAACCTGGGGAAGGAAAAAGACATCCAGGTCCAGGAAACACAGAGTTCCAAACAAGATGAAGACAAACAGGTCCACACCAAGACAGATTATAGTTTAAGCGTCAAAAAAATTAAAGATAAAGAGGGATCATAGAAGCAGTGAGATACAAACATCTAGTTATGTGCAAGGTAGTCCCATAAGACTATCAGCTGACTTTTCAGCAGACTTTGCAGACCAGGAAGGAATGACAGAATATATTCAATGGGCTAAAAGGAAAAAACCTACAACAAGAATACTCTACCAGCAAGATTACAATTCAGAATTGAAGGAGAGATCAGGAGTTTCCCAGACTAGGAAAGCTGAAAGAGTTCATCACTACTAAAGCAGCCTTATAAGCAATGTTGAAGCAATTTACTTAAGCTTAAAAGAAGTCTCACTAATTATTGATAGTAACAAGAAAACACACAAAAGTAAAAATCTCGCTGGAAAAAGCATACACTAAGGGTAGTAGATCAAATGCTTATTAAGCTTCTGTAAAGAATAAAAGACAAAAGTAGTATTTTTTTAAAAAGAGAGGGCCCAAATAAATCAGAGATGAAAGAGATGAAGTTACAACAGACACCACAGAAGTACAAAGTGTCATAAGAGATTACTACAAACAATTACACACCAACGAATTGGACAACCTAGAAGTGGATAAATTCCTAAAAACATAAATCTTCCAAGATTGAGTTAGTGATAAATAAAAAAATCTAAACACATCAATTACTAGAAATGAAACAATTAGTAATCAAAAACCTCCCAATAAAGAAAAGTCCAGGACCAGGGGGCTTCACTAACAAATTCTACCAAACATTTAAAGGAAAGTTAACATCTATCTTTCTCAAACTATCCCCAAAAATTGAAGAAGGAATGCTTTCAAACTTACTCTCTGAGACCAGCATCGCCCATATATGAAAACCAGATAAACACAGTACCAAAAAAGGTAAATTAAAGGCCCATATCCCTGATGAACATAGATGCAAAAATCCTCAACAAAATATTAGTAAACTGAATTCAACAATACATCAAAAGAACCATACCCCATGATCAAATGGGATTATCTCAGCAATGCAGGAAGGATTCCGTATATGCAAATCAAATAAGTAACACACCAGATTAGCAGAACAAAGGATAAAACATATAATCATATTCATACCTCCAGCAAAAGCATTTGGCAAATTCAACAAAATTCAACATTTGAATTATGATAAAAACTCGTGAGACTTCCCTGGTGGCGCAGTGGCTAAGAAGCCATCTGCCAATGCAGGGGACACGGGTTCAATCCCTGGTCTGGGAAGATCCCACATGCCACCGAGCAACTAAGCCCATGCACCACAACTACTGAGCCTGCGTTCTAGAGCCCACGAGCCACAACTACTGAGCCCGTGTGCCACAACTACTGAAGCCCAAACTCCCTACAGCCCATGCACCACAACTACTGAGCCCACATGCCCCAACTACTGAAGCCTGCATGCTCTAGGGCCTGCAGGCTGCAATTACTGAGCCCGCATGCTGCAGCTACTGAAGCCCACATGCCTAGAGTCCATGCTCCACAACGAGCAGCCACCGCAATGAGAAGCCTATGCGCCGCAACGAAGAGTAGCCCCCACTCGCCGCAACTAGAGAAAGCCCAAGCGCAGCAACAAAGACCCAACACAGCCAAAAATAAATTTCAAAAATTAAGAAAAAAAACTCTCAACAAAGTGAATATAGAGGCAACATACCTTTTTATAATAAAGGAAAGTGACTTCCCTGGCAGCCCAGTGGTTAGAAATTCGCAATTCCACTGCAGGGGGTGCTGGTCCAATCCGTGGTCCAGGAACTAGGATCCCGCATGTTGCGTGGTATGGCCTAAAAAAAAAAATTAATAAATACATACATACATACATACATACATAAAATAAAGCGTATAAATGACAAAAGCAGACCTAACATCATACTTAACAGTGAAAAGCTGAAAGCATTTCCTCTAAGAACAGGAACAAGACAAGGATGCCCAGTCTCACCACTTTTATTCAACACAGTATTAGTAGTTCTAGCCACAGCAAAAAAACAACAATAAAACTACAAAACAGGATCTAATTTGTAAAGGAGTAAAACTGTCACTGTTTGCAGATGACATGATAATATGTAGAGAAAACCCTAAAGACCTCACCAACAAATTATTAGCATAAATAAACTCAGTAAATTTGAAGTATACATATTTTTTTCTTTTTTTCATTAATTTTTATTGGAGTATAGCTGCTTTATAATGTTGTGTTAGTTTCTGCTGTACAGCAAAGTGAATCAGCTCTATGTATACATATATCCCCTCTTTTTTGGATTTCCTTCCCACTTAAGTCACCACAGAGCACCAAATAGAGTTCCCTGTGCTATACAGTAGGTTCTCATTAGTTATGTATTTTATACATAGTATCATTAGTGTATATATGTCAATCCCAATCTCCCAGTTCTTTCCACGCCCCCTTCCTCCCTTGGTGTCCATGTTTGTTCTCCACGTCTGTGTCTCTATTTCTGTTTTGCAAATAAGATCAATTATAACATTTTTCTAGATTCCACATATATATGTCAATATACGATATTTGTTTTTTTCTTTCTGACTTCACTTCACTCTGTATGACAGTCTCTAGGTCCATCCATGTCTCTACAAATGACCCAATTTCATTCCTTTTTATGGCTGACGAATATTCTATTGTATATATGTACCACATCTTCTTTATCCATTCATCCGTCGATAGACACTTAGGTTGGTTCCATGTCCTGGCTATTGTGAATAGTGCTGCAATGAACACTGGGGTGCATGTGTCTTTTACAATTACGGTTTTCTCCGGATTTATGCCCAGTAGTGGGATTGCTGCGTCACATGGTAATTCTATTTTTAGTTTTTTAAGGAACCTCCATGCTATTCTCCATAGTGACTATATCAATTTACATTCCCACCAACAGTGCAAGAGGCTCCCCTTTTCTCCACACCCTCTCCAGCATTTGTTGTTTGTAGATTCTTTGATGGTGCCCATTCTAACTGGTGTGAGGTGATACCTCATTGTAGTTTTGATTTGCATTTCTCTAATAATTAGTGATGTTGAGCATCTTTTCATGTGTTTGTTGCCCATCTGTATGTCTTCTTTGGAGAAATATCTATTTAGGTCTTCTGCCCATTTTTTTATTGGGTTGTTTTTTTGATATTGAGCTGCATGAGCTGTTTGTATATTTTGGGGATTAATCCTTTGTCAGTTGCTTCATTTGCAAATATTTTCTCCCATTCTGAGGATTATCCTTTCATCTTGTTTATGGTTTCCTCTGCTGTGCAAAAGCTTTTAAGTTTAATGAGGTCCCATTTGTTAATTTTATTTTCATTGAAGTATACAAAATTAATATACAGAAATCTGTTATTTTTCTCTGCACTAATAAACTAACAGAGAAGTTAAGAAAAAAATTTATGATTGTACCAAAAATAATAAAATACCTAGGAATAAATTTAACCACAGAGTTATATCCTGAAAAGTATAAGACACCAATGAAGGAAACTGAAGATGACACAAATAAATGAAAAGATAGCCCATGCTCCTGGATCAGAGGAATTAATCTTTTTAAAATAACCATATTACTCAAAGCAATCTACAGATTTAAAGAAATCCCTATCAAAATACCCATGGTATTGTTCACAAACAGAAGAAATAATCCCAAAATAAACACAGAACCACAAAATACCCACATTGCAAATGCAATCCTGAGAAAAAAGACCAAAGCTGGAGGTAGCATGCTCCCTGACTACAAAGCTACAACAATCACAAGAACAGACACACAGATCAATGGAATAGAAGAGAGACCCCAGAAAAAAACCCACACACTTATGATGAATAAATCTACTACAAAGGAGGCAAGAATATACAATGGAGAAAAGACAGTCTCTTCAATAAGTGGTGCTGGGAATACTGGACAGCTACATGTAAAATAATTAATTTAGAACATTTCCTCACACCAGACAGAAATATAAATTCAAAATATATTAAGGAGGGGCTTCACTGGTGGTGTAGTGGATAAGAATCCACCTGCCAATGCAGGGGACACGGGCTCAATCCCTGCTCCAGGAAAATCCCACATGCCACGGAGCAGCTAAGCCCGTGTGCCACAACTACTGAGCCTGTGCTCTACAGCCCGCGAGCCACAACTACTGAAGCCCACATGCCTAGAGCCCATGCCCTGCAATGAGAAGCCACCTCAATGAGAAGCCCGCACACCGCAACGAAGAGTAGCCCCTGCTCGCCACAACTAGACAAAGCCCACGCACAGCAACGAAGACCCAACGCAGCCAAAAATAAATAAATAAATAATTTTAAAAATGTATTAAGGACCTAAATGTAATACACCAAACCATAAAACTTCTAGGAGAGAACACAGGCAGAACACTCTTTAACATAAATTGTAGCAATATTATTTTTGGATCTGGACTCTAAGGCAAAAGAAATAAAAGCAAAAATAAACTAATGGGCACTAAATGAACTTAAGAGCTTTTGCACATCAATGAAAACCATCAACAAAATCAAAAGTCAAAGTGCAAAATGGAAGAAAATATTTGTAAATGATATGACTGATGAAAGGTTAATATCCAAAATATATAAATGGTTCATACAATTCAATATCACTCACACAAAAAAAGAACACCACAATCAATAATGGTGATAAGACATGAATAGACATCTTTCCAAAGAAGACATACAGATGGCTAAAAGGCAGATGAAAAGATGCTCAACATCACTAATTATTAGAGAAGTTCAATTCAAAACAACCATGAGAGATCAACCTCACACCTGTCAAAGGAGCTCTCATCAAAATGTCTACAAATACCAAATTTGGGGGAGGATATGGAGAAAAGTGAACCCTTCTACACTGTGGGTAGGATTGTAAATTGTTGCAGGCACTATGGAATATAGGATGGAGGTTTCTCAAAAAACTAAAAATACAACTACCATATGATCTGTCAATAACTCTCCTGGGTACCTATCCAGGAAAAAAAATGAAAACACTAATTCAAAAAGATACATCAACCCCAATGTTCATAGCAGCACTGCTGACAATGGCCAAGATATGAAAGCAAACCAAATGTGCATGAACAGACAAATGGATAAAGAAGATATGGTACATATGTACAGTGGAATATCACACAGCCATAAAAAGTATGAAATTCTGCCATCTGCAGCAATGTGGATGGACCGCGAGAATATTATGCTTAATGAAGTAAGTCAGAGAAAGACACTGTGTGACATCATTTATATGTGGAATCTAACAATAATACAAATGAATGTACATGCAAAACAGAAACAGACTCACAGATCTATAAACAAACTAGTGGTTACCAGTGGGACAGGTAAGGGGGGAGGGGCAAATTAGGGGTATAGGATTAAGAGGTACAAACTACTATGTATAAAATAGATAAGCAACAAAGATATATTGTAGAGGACAGGGAATTATAGCCATTATCCTGTAAAAAAGTTTTAATCAAGTGTAAACTGTAAAATATCCTGGATCACTATACTATACACCTGAAGCTGATATACTGTAAATAAACTATAATTTTAATAAATAAATAAAATAAGGGCTTCGCTGGTGGCGCACTGGTTGAGAGTCCGCCTACCGATACAGGGGACACGGGTTCATGCCGCGGTCTGGGAAGATCCCACGTGCCGCGGAGCAGCTGGGCCCGTGAGCCATGGCCACTGAGCCTGTGCGTCCGGAGCCTGTGCTCCGCAACGGGAGAGGCCACAACAGTGAGAGGCCCGCGTACCGCAAAAATAAAATAAAATAAAAATAAAAACAATTGGGTAGAGGATCTGAATACTCTTTTTGAGGAAATAAAACAGATAAAAGGCACATGGAAACATGCTCAACATCACTAATCATCAGGGAAATGCAAATCAAAACCACAAAATGATATCACCTTACAGTTGTCAGAATGGCCATCCTAAAAATGACAACAATTAAGAGGTGCTGCTGAGGATGTGGAGAAAAGAGCGCTCACCTGCACCGCTGCTAAGGATGTAAATCGGCGCTGCCACTATTGAAAACATTACGGAGGGCTCTGAAAACATAAAAAAATAAAACTACCATACGACTTAGCAATTCCAATTTTGGTTATTTATCCAAAGAAAACAAAACAAAGCAAAAAACTAATTTAAAGAGATATACGCATCCCTATGCTCATTGCAACATAACTTACAATAGCCAATAATATGATAGCAACCTAAACGTTCAATGATAGAAAAATGGATAAAAAAGTGAGATTGATATATACATATACATATGTACACACATATACATATGAATATACACATAACACACATACACAGATATACATACATATACATATAGATACATACACACACATAGATACTGATACATACATTCATATACACATAGATACATATGTATGTGTAGATATGGGTATACAAATATACATATATAATTATATATTACTCAGCAATAAAAAGATGAAATCTTTCCATTTGTGACAACATGGATGGACTTAGAGAGTATTATGCTAAGTGAAGTAAGTCACATAGAGAAAGACAAATACCACATGATCTCGCTTATACATGTAATCTAAAAACAAAACAAACACAACAAAACCAGGCTTACAGACACAGTGAACAAACTGGTGGCCGCAAAAGGGGAGGTGAGTGGGTCTCGGACAAGACAGGTAAAGGGGTATAAGAAGTACAAAATTCCAGTTATATGATAAAAATTGACAAGAATTTAATATACAGCAAAAAGAATATGGTTCATGATATTGCAGTAACTGTGGATGGATACAGACTGTTACTAGACTCATAAAGATGATCGTTTTGTAATATACTTAAATGCTGAATCACTATGTTGTACGTCTGAAACTAACATAATAGTGTACGTCAAATATTCTTCAATTAAAAAAGAAAAGAAAGGAAGAAAAAGAGTGCATGTCCTGACAGCACTTCACCTGGGCCGTTTCTCGGGAGTGTGCCTGTAATGCACGGCCTTGAGGAATGAGGTGATGTCTCTCCCTCAGACAAACAGGAAGCTTGCTAACCTCTCATTTTAAAAGCAGTGGAGTCCTCAAACTCAGCGCTCCTCAGTGTAACATAACCGAGTACATACATAGCACCCAACTGGACCCCTCTGTGTCATCGCAGGGGCAACTGGGGTGTGGGGGAGGAGAACCAACTGGACCCCTCTGTGTCATCACAGGGGCAACTGGGGTGTGGGGGAGGAGAACCAACTGGCCCCCTCTGTGTCATCACAGGGGCAACTGGGGTGTGGGGGAGGGGAACCAACTGGACCCCTCTGTGTCATCGCAGGGGCAACTGGGGTGTGGGGGAGGGGAACCAATACAGTATTACGTTCATGTTTGCTGTGCCATAAGTAATAAAATCTTTTGTCTCTGAAAAAAACTCAATCAAAGAACCTAACTTTACAACTAAAGGAACTAGAAAAAGAACAAACTAAGCCCAATGTTGGCAGAATGAAGTAAATAATAAGGATTAGAGCAGTTATAAAACTAACAGAAGGACCTACTTTATAGCATAGGAAATTACTCAATATTCTGTAGTGATCTATATGGGAAAAGAATCTAAAAAAGAGTGGCTATATGTATAACTGATTCACTTTACACCTGAAACTAACAGAACATTGTAAATCAACTATACTACAATAAAAATAAAGTAATAGAGACTACAAAAATAGTAGAAAAATAAATTATATTGAGTTTTTTTGGAAAAGATAAACAAAACTGACAAACTGTTAGCTAGAACTAAGAAAAAGAGAATGAATGAATGAATAATAAATAAAACAAACACATACATATAAAGGCATTACAATGATGCTACAGAAATACAAAGGACAATCAGAGACTACTATTAACAATCATATGCAAACTTGTTTTACCTAGAAAAAAAATGGAAAAACTCCTAGAAATGTACAACCTACCAAGAAACAGAACACCTGAACAGACCAGTAATGAGTAAAGAGAATGAAACAGTATTGAGAAACCTCTCAATAAATAAAATCCCAGGACCAGATGGTTTTACTGGTGAATTATACCAAATATTTAAAGAGAAATGAAAGCCAAGACTTCTTAAATACTTCCAAAAGTTTAAAGAGGAGGGAACACTTTCAACCCATCTTACGAGGCATTACCCCAGACAAGGGTAATGTCAAAACCAGACAAGGGCATGATGAGAAAAATACAGATCAATATTCCTGAGTGACATAGATGAAATATACTCAAAATACTGGCAAACTAAATTCAACAGCACATTAAAGGGATCATTCACCATGATTAAGTGGGACTTATGCCAGGATGCAACGATGGCTTAATGTATGCAAATCAATAAATGTGATACATTACATTAAGAGAATAAAGGGGAAATATGACCTTATTAATAGATACAGAAAATTATTTGACAAAATCCAACTTCCTTTCATGATAAAGACTGTCAAGAAATTAGATATAGAAGGAATATACTTCAACACATTAAAAGTCATATGACAAGCCTAAAGGTAACAGTATATTGAATTACAAATCCTGAAAGCATTTCTTCTGAGTTTCAGCCAAGACAATGTTACCTGTTCTTGACTCTTCTATTCAACATAGTACTGGTATTCCTAACCAGAGTAAGTAGGCAAGAAATGAAATCCAAATCATAAAGGTAAACCTAAATTTTCTCTGTTTGCAGATGACATGTTTTTATATCTACAAAAACCTAAAAATGCCACTTCCAAAAAACTGTTTAAACTAATGAATAGAGTAAGCTGAAGGACACAAAATCAACATACAAAAATCACTTGTGGTTCTATACACCGACAACAGAAACTATCAGAAAATGTTAAAAAAAAAAAGTCCCACTTACAATAGCACCGAAAAGAATAAAATACTTAGGAATAAAGCTAACCAAGAATGTGAAAGAGCCATACGCTGCAAACTATAAAATATTGATGAAAGAATTTGAAGGAGACACAAATAAATGGAGTGATAGCCCATGTTAATAGACTGAATAAATTAACATTGTTAAAATGTCCATACTACCCAAAGCAATCTACAGAGTTAATGCAATCCATGTCAAAATTCTGAAGGCATTTTCCCCAGAAAATAGAAAAACAAATCCTAAAATTCACATGGAACCGTAGAAGATCCAAAATATCCAAAGCAATCTTGAGCACAAAGAGCAAAGCTGAAGGAATCACACTTCATAATTTCAAACTATACTACAAAGCACAGTAATCAAAGCAGTATGGTTGTAGTATAAAGACAGACATACAGAACAAAGGAACAAAATACAGAGCTCAGAAATAAATGCACATATTTACAATCAACTGATCTTTGACAAAAGTGCCGGGAATATACAATGATAAAAGGATCCTCTCTTACCTAAATTAGTGGGAAACTGATATTCACAAGCCTGCCAATGCAGGGAACACAGGTTCCAGCCCTGGTCCAGGAAGATCCCACATGCCATGGAGCAACTAAACCCGTGTGCCATAACTGCTGTGCCTGTGCTCTAGAGCCTGCGTGCAGCAACTACTGAGCCCACATGCTGCAACTACTGAAGCCCGTGTGCCTAGAGCCGTTGCTCCACAAGAGAAGCCACTGCAATGAGAAGCCCACGCACCGCAACAAAGAGTAGACCCCGCTCACTGCAACTAGAGAAAGCCCACACGCAGCAACGAAGACCCAATGCAGCCATAAATAAATAAATAATTTTTAAAAAGAAATTAGACTTGTATCTCACACTATATATAAAAATTAATTCAAAGTGGTTTAGAGAATTAAATATAAGATCCAAAACTGTAAAATTACTAGAAGAAGATATAGGGGGGAAAAACTTCTTGACAGTGCTATGGGCAATGTATGTTTGGATATGACCCCAAAAGCACAGGCAACAAAATCAAAAAAAAGAAAGAAAAAAAAAAAGAAAAACAGATTGCATTAAACTATAAAGGTTTGAGGAGCAAGGGAAACAATTTACAGAGAGCAGAGTGTACCTACAAAATGGGAAGCAATATTTGAAATACCTATCTAACATATATAATATACTCAAAACAACTGAGTAGAAAAAACACAAAAAATAATCTTCTTTTTCTTTCAGTGACACTTTTCCTTGCTTTAATATATTTTGTCTTTTTCTGCTTTTGAAGTGAGCTCTCAATTACAAAATATCAAACTACAGTCAAAAATGCTAGCCACTGGCACAAGATGGAGAAGCCCACAAGTACGAACAGACAGCAGCAGGTGGCAAGAGGTGGGAAGTGACTGAAGCAGTGGTTACAAATGGTCAAATGCTGGGTAGCTAAAACTATCCAACAGGTTGTGCCCTAACATTAGCACAGGTTAGACCAGTCACTACCTTGGCGGGTGGCCTCAGTGTACTTGGGTTCAGATTCCACAAGGCAATACAATTCCTTCCAGTTAAGAGTTCGTGCTTGCACCTCTTGGCCGGAGGGCCCCGGACCAGTCTATTAGTCTTTCAAAATGCTGTCGTAGTGCTTGCTTTGGGAGCACATATGCTAAAATTGGAACGATAGAGAGAAGATTGGCATGGCCCCTGTGCAAGGATGATATGCAAGTTCATGAAGCGTTCTATATTTTTTTGTGACCACCTAGAGGGGTGGGATAGGGAGGGTGGGAGGGAGACGCAAGAGGGAGGGGATATGGAGATATATGTATACATATAGCTGTTTCACTTTGTTATACAGCAGAAATTAACACACCATTGTAAAGCAATTATACTCCGATAAAGACGTTAAAAAAAAAAAAGGAAGTTTGGGGAGAACTCTGGAGAGATCAGGCACAGGATGGAGCACAGCCTGCCACTGAAAATACTGCTGGTTTTATATGCTCCACATTCATAAGCACCTGCTCCGTTTTCCAGGTTCAAACACTCATGCAGGCCTGCAGCTTGAAAAATTTCTGAGTCCAGAATCCTGCCTCTGGTGAAAACAAAGGTAGTCATAGCACAGAGAGTACGCCACAGTGTCTGGCCACTGTGTCACCCGATCAGGCTATAAGTTCACAATCAGATACTGATGGCAGACCTATGTCCCCTCTGTTAAGGGACCCAATTTGGGCCAGAGTCAGAGGTGTCTGGTGTATGCAATCTTGTATCCACAAGGGTGCACTAGATTGAAGGAATGGGACAAAAAGCATATTTTCTCTGAATTCATGTTGGTTTTTCAAAAGAGTAGAGTTTCATCTTAATTAAGGAGAATACTTTTAAATAGCTTGGACAGCTCAAAACTACTGTTTAGGGAACCAAAAACCAAGTCAGCCATGAACAGCGCTTTTAAAATCCTTGGGAATCAGCATGAGGTGAGGGTTTGGTTTGGCACCCTGTTGAGCACAGGAGTAAAGAAGCAGAGCCATCTCCTCACAAAAGGCACTGACATCGCACGGCGCCGATGGATCAGCCGCAGGGACAGGGCTTTGGGGCGGAGGTTACTTCTCTCTCAAATTTCCCCAGGGCACTCACCCCTCTCTATGCCACCCCACTACTCCATCCACTTTTCCTTTCTCAATTTCTGAAACCCGTGTGGCAGCACTTCTTAACCTGGAGGCCCCAGGGACCACCTATGCAGTCCAGATTTTTCATGGATCTTCACAAGTTCTCGACGGAACGCCCGCACGCAGCAATGAAGACCCAACGCAGCCAAAAATAAATACGTAAATAAAATTTATTAAAAAACAAAAAAGAATGAAGGCATTCAGCTAAATCCTTTTACACCCACTGCTGACAGAGGGCAGGGGAGTTTGACTCACTAACCTTCTTTCCATGCGCTTCTCCCTAATAAGACAGTCCATTTAGAACTTGCCAGGCTGGGAGAACATCATGTAGCGCACTAATCTCTACTACAGATTCCGAAACAGCAAAAATACAAAGACGAGGAATCCTTCCAAAGGGTTCTGTCTATGTTGTTACAGTGGTTTCCTTCCCACTGCGAACACTTTTCAAACCCTATCACTTGAATATGCTTTTATTTTTTTCAGCACCAAGAATGTTAATCTATTGTAGTTACAGAGAAGGTAAAGAATGAATTCATACAACATTAAAAAAATACAAAGTAACTACAACAACAGCAGTAAAAAAACAGAAAACAATGAAAGGGTAATTTTTAGTCCTTATCAATGATTAAGTTAAACTTTAACGGACTAAATTCTCAAATTAAATAACACAAAATGGTTGAATTAATTTTTATAAAGAACCTACAAATATGCTGTCTACAAGAGGCTCACTTTAATTTTAAGGGCATATATAGGTTAAAGTGAGAGGATGTAAAAAGATATTCCATGAAATGGCAGCCGAGAGAGAGTAGGAGTAACTATACTTGTATCTGATAATACATATTTTCAATCAAAATCAGGCACAAGAGACAAAGAATGTTAATATACAGTGATAAAGGGGTCAAATTATCAAGAGACAATTTTAAGTATAAATATACATGGACCCAATACCAGAGTATGTAAATAATTAAAGCAAATATAAACTGCATGGAGAAAAAGCAATAAAGTAATAGTAAAGCACTTCAATACCCCACTTGTAAACAATGAATAGATCATCCAGACAGTAAATTAATGAGAAAACACTGACCTGAATGACACTTCAGATAAGTAAACATAATAGATGTATACAGAACACAGGATTTGTATGACTGGTCAAATAAGTGTTTTACTGTCTCTGTTAATCAGTGAAATTGACCTTCCCGTGAAGAGGCAAGAATAATATGAGAAGACCCAATGGAGCTTTAATTAATTAATTAATCAAAAAAAAAAGGTAAACCACTGAACTCTAAGGGACAATGTAGCTTTCAATGAATTAGCAATTTTGGTTGGGATGACCTTGGAGAATAAAACCACCTCAGTGATTAAATTACACTAGGGATAACAGTGTAATCGTATTCTAGAGTTCATACCAACAATAGGGGTTATGACTTGATGCTAGATCAGGACATTTCAATGGTGTGACTGCTATTAATGGTTTGTTGTTCAACGATTGAAGTCCTACCTGATCTGAGCTCAGACTGGAGTCATCCCATTGGTTTCTGTCTATTATATGTAGACTTCTCCCAGTATGAAAGGACAAGAGAAATACGGCTTACTATACAAAATGTCTTCAAACTAAATGATGATATAATCTGCATCCAATTAATTTATACATACCCTACTGTAGAACAGGGTTTGTTAGGGTGGCAGAGCCCAGTAATTACGTAAAACTAAAACCTTTATCTGCACTGGTTCAAGTCCCTTTCCTAAGAATATGTTTATAATCTACATTTTTTCACAAATTACACAATTTTACTCACCATAGCATTCCTCATATTAACTGAATGGAAAATCCTAGGCTATATACAAATCCAGAAAGGGCCAAGCATCATCAGTCCCTATGGATTAGTACAACCCATTGCAGATGCAGTCAATTATTTATTAAAGAACCACTATGACCATCAACATCATCAATTTATATATTATTGCACCAGTGCTAACCTTAGCCCTGGCTCTCACAACATGAATTCCTCTTCCCATATGTTATCCACTAATTAATATAAATGTAGGCATACTGCTTATATTAGCCATATCACACCCAGCCATTTATTACACCCTCAGATCTGGATGAGCGTCACATTCAAAATACTCATTGGAGATCTACGGGTAGGACCACACACGATCTCATATGAAGTAACATTAGCAGTTATTCTCTTACCAGTCCTGCTGATAATTGGATCATTTACACTTTCAACAGTAACCACTGCACAAGAACACCTATGACTAATTTTCTCCTGACCCCTACCCAAAACCTGATTATCTCTATACTAGCAGAAATCTAACAGCGCCCCATTTGATTTAACAGAAGTAGAACTGTATTTGGCTTCTGTGTAGAAAATGTAGCAGGCTCATTCACCCCGTCCTTCCTAGAGAATATGTCAATATCATTATAATAAACATTTTCACAGCAATCTATTGTTAGGAGCATTTCACAACACCTTCATGCCAGAATTATATACAGCCCATGTCATCATTAAAACACATCTAACAATCTCCTTTCTACGAACTCGAGCATCCTACCCACAATTTTGATATGATCCACTTATACATCTCTTATTAAAAAATTTTTACTACTAACATTAGCCCTATGTATATCGGAGCGCTAATCACATTACCTGTCATCACATCAGGCAACCCACCACAAACTTAAGAAATATGTCTGACAAAAGAGTTACTCTGATAGAGAAAATGACAGAGGTTTAAACGCTTGTATTCCTGGAACTGAACTCACTCCTGAGAATTGTATGTTCTCCATGCAACCAAATTACACCACATGCTATAGTAAGGTTCTCTAAGTAAGCTTCAGGCCCATACCCCCAAAATATTGTTGTATATCCTTCCAATGCTAATAAACCCTATTGTTTTTACTATCATTCTATGGACCATTATCTCAGGAAACATACTTTTAGTAACAAGTTCACATTGGTTAATGGTATCCCCATTCGAATAAAAACATGAACCCATAAGTTACAGAAGCATCCAACAAATATTTCCTAGAACAATCCACCACATCAACACTACTTACAATGGCTATTATCATTAATCTAATATCCTCTGGTCAAGGAACACAGTGAATTACAAAAATCTTTAAGCCAGCAGCATCCACCCTCATGACAATCGCCCTTGTCACAAAAGTAGGACTTTCCCCATTTCACTTCTGAGTGTCTGAAGTCACACAAGGCATCCCATGAACAGCAGGCCTGATGCTATCAGCCTGACAAAACTGCACCCCTATTAGTTTTATACCACATGTCACCATCCATCATGCTAAATATACTATTAATCATAGTGATATTATAAATCATAGCTGGAGGCTGAGGCAGACTTAGCCATACTCACCTGGAAAAAATTACACCCTCCTCATCAATTGCCCATATAGGATGAATGACAGCTATTATAAAGTACATTCCAATTATAACAATCCTAAACATACGAATTTATATCATAACAACACTCTCTTCTTATTTATGCCCAGATCATGTACTACAAGAGTATCATTATCACACACATGAGATAAAACACCTCCCATCACAATCCTTCTCCTCACCATTATAGTATCATTAGGACATCGCCCATCACTATCAGGGTTTTTACCCAAATGAATAACTATCCAAGAGATAACAAGAATGATAACATCATTCTACAACACTAACAGGCATCACAGCAGTCCTCGGCATATATCTCTACTTGCAGCTAACATACTCCACATCACTATGTTCCCTTCATTAAACAGCACAAAAGTAAAACAACAATTTGAACATACAAAACAACCTTCTTATCATTACTAATCCTGACAGCCACATGACTAGTACCCTTAACACCCATTCTATCAGTGCCAGACTAGGAACTTAGGGTAGCTTAGACCAAGAGCTTTCAAAGCCCTGAGAAGCATAGTTTAATGAATTCACAGAATTAAGGGTTACAAGACTATCCTATATCAACTGAATGCAAATCAAACATTTTAATTAAGGCAAATCCTTACTAGGTTGATGAGCTTCCGCCCCAGGAAATTTTAGTTAACAGGCAAATCCTCTAGTCAACTGGCTTCAATCTACTTCTGCCATCAAGGGAAAAAAAGGCAGGAAAAGCGCCGGCAGAGCTGAAGCTGCTTCTCTGAAGTTACAATTCAATTTGTCGATTCACCACAGGGTTTGGCAAAAAGAGGGCTCAATCTCTGCCTTTACATCTACAGTCTAAAGCTGGCTCAGTCCTTTTACCTCTGTTCATAAACGGTGGATTATTTTCAACAAATCACAAAGATATCACATTGTATATTTACTCTCTGGTGCTTCAGCTGGGGTAGCACAAACCACCTTCAGTCTATTAATCTCGGCTGAGCTCTGCTAACCTGGAGCACTACTCGGAGATGCCCAAACCTGTAACGCAGTCATACAGTCCCTGCACTGTAATAATTTTCTTTCTTTATTACAAGTGCAAGGACTGTTACGACTATGTTGCAGATTTGGTTGTACCCATTATGACTGCAGGGTTTGAATACGGACTTGTGGCACTAGTAACCGGGGGACCTGATAGAGCATTTCCCTGAATAAATCATATAAACTTTTGACCACTTCCCCCATCATTCTCGCTCCTGCTCGCATCACCAGTAGTAGAAGCTGGTTCTGGTACCAGTGGAACCGTGTATTCAGCTCTAGCCTGCAGTCTGGCCCACGCAGGAGCCTCTGTCGACCTAACCGTTTTCTCCTTACATTTAGCAGGTGTCTCTTCAATTCTTGGTATTATTACTTTTATTAGTATAGTCTTTAATACAAAACCAGCAGTCATATCCCAATGCCAAACACCAGTATTTGTTTGATCTGCCCCAACTGTAGCCGTATCACTATACTTATCACTCTCGGTCCAAGCAGCCAGAACTGCCACACTGTTAACACACAGAAATCCCAACGCTACTTTCTCCGACCCTCAGGAGGAGACCCAGTCCCATACCAGCACCTATCTTGATTCTTTGGTCACCCTCAGGTCTGTATTTGTGGCCTACCAGGGTTTGTTATAATCTCACATATCACGGCACACTATTTAGGACAAAAAGAGCCTTTCAGCTCTATGGGAATAGTATGAGACATGTTCACTGGCTTTTTAGGATTTGTCTTGTGGGCCCATCACACTTTTACTGTAGGGACAGATGTTGACCCATGAACGTACTTTGTATCAGCTACCAGCCCTCCCCCCCAAATCCCACTGGTCTTACAGGCTCCATGTCCACTACCACCAGCTCCATTTTCCAGATTCCAACACTCACAAAGGCATGCAACTTGAGAACTGCAAGACCAAGATTTAAGCTAGGTATTTCTGGGTTCAGAGTCGTGTCTCTGAAAGAACAGGCACTCAGAGCGCAGAGAGCCTGCCAGCTCCCCACATCACATCTAACACCGGGAGAATTATCACTAATAGAAGTCAGCAGCCCTAATAGAGTCGTATAGAGATAGTCATCAAATATTAGTTTCATCTGAAAATGTTTTATACTCATGAGCTGTTCCTTCTTTAGGTCTAAAGAACAGCTGCTCTGTCAGAACTCCTAGATTAAAGGATCCCAACATCGACAGGACAAAGCCTCCATCGTGGACAATGGTCAGGAGAGGTCGTTTTCCTGCATTCAGAGACAGGACAGAGGGAGATGGCTGAGACATCCACGGGGGACATGCTCTCCGAGCTCCAGGATAGGAACGGGGCCTCTGGGGTCCCAGGCTGCCCACCACGCCCTCCTGAGTGAGATCTTGGGAACATTCCCTGTCAGTGATGAGGCAGCCAGAGCACTTGTGAGGTCCCAGGGCTGTGTCCTATGTGGGCCCCATGCTCTTGGGACCACACCCCACACTCTGCAGGTCCATGCTGCAGGGTCCTTCCTGCCTCAGGAGCACAGACCACCCAGCAAGCAGTTCCCTCCCCAACCAGCAGGACGAGGGGAGGAGAGCAGGGGCACCAGGGGAATCTCACTCAGACAACAACACCCCAGCGGTGCCAGCGGGGCCAGTGACGATGCGATGAGCCACAGCCCAGAGATGGGACCAGAGGGTCCCAAAGGCACCTCTCATCTGCACTCTGGACACCCTGTCCCTCATACACCCCCTTCCTCATACACCCTCTCCCTAAATGCAAACAGGCAGAGCTTCAGACCGAAAGTCAACTCTTCCAAAATGATCCTTCAGCAAACACTGCAGGACTCCACTCAAAAGGGGGCCCTGGAGTCCACAACGCATGGACCAAAGAGGACGTCAGTGCCAGGGGCCGTGGGAGGGAACGGGGAGTGAGACTTCAATGGTTGTGGGATTCTGGTTTTGCAAGATGACAAGTTCTAGGGATGGGGGCGACGGCTCCACGAGAAGGTGAGAATATCTGATACCTCAGAAATGTGCACTTAACATGGTGACGATGGTAAAGGGATGTGACGTGTGTTTTATTTCACTTAAAATAAATTCCTAAAATAATGTCTTTTAATAGAGATTCCATTTTGACTCCCCTTCATCACAAATGTCGGAGGCCCAAGCACAGTCCCCCACCTCGGGCGCCCTCACATGGCAAATGGGGGACCATCCTTAGGGGGGCTGGTCTGTGCTCACCGACCTCTGTCCAGGGGGACCCAGACAGTGGTGACCCCCATAGATTAGACATATGATATGCTATGATATTAATGAGATAGTACCAAGGGTATTCACTCAGCAGAACACACAGCAGCAGCCCACTCAGACATGCCTGACCGCACATGAATGTGACACGATTAAGAGCGGAAAAGGAACCACAGGCTAATCAGGGCAACACCCTCAATGCAGATGTTGGAAACCTCAGAGGGGACAGGACACGCTGCAGGCAGAGCAGATATGGGGTCTCCCCGTACACGTGATCCCGACCCATGCAGGTGGGGTGAGACCCACACAATCGCCAGACCCTGCACCTGGGGTCGCACATCCACACTCACCACGGTGACCCACCTCCCCAGACCCTGCACCTGGGGTCGCACAACCACACTCACCAGGGTGACCCACCTCCCCAGACCCTGCACCTGGGGTCACACATCCACACTCACCAGGGTGACCCACCTCCCCAGACCCTGCACCTGGGGTCGCACAACCACACTCACCAGGGTGACCCACCTCCCCAGACCCTGCACCTGGGGTCACACATCCACACTCACCAGGGTGACCCACCTCCCCAGACCCTGCACCTGGGGTCGCACAACCACACTCACCAGGGTGACCCACCTCCCCAGACCCTGCACCTGGGGTCACATGTCCACACTCACCACGGTGACCCCACCTCCCCAGACCCTGCACCTGGGGTCGCACATCCACACTCACCAGGGTGACCCACCTCCCCAGACCTGCACCTGGGGTCGCACATCCACACTCACCACGGTGACCCCACCTCCCCAGACCCTGCACCTGGGGTCGCACACCCACACTCACCAGGGTGACCCACCTTCCCAGACCCTGCACCTGGGATCGCACATCCACACTCACCACGGTGACCCACCTCCCCAGACCCTGCACCTGGGGTCGCATGTCCACAGTCCCCGGATGACCCCACCTCCCCACACCCTGCACCTGGGGTCGCACATCCACACTCACCACGGTGACCCCACCTCCCCACACCCTGCACCTGGGGTCGCACATCCACACTCACCAGGGTGACCCACAACTCCCCAGACCCTGCACCTGGGGTCGCACGTCCACACTCACCAGGGTGGCCCCACCTCCCCAGACCCTGCACCTGGGGTCGCACGTCCACACTCACCAGGGTGGTCCCACCTCCCCAGACCCTGTACCTGGGGTCGCACATCCACACTCACCAGGGTGACCCACCTCCCCAGACCCTGCACCTAAAGTCACACGTTCTCTCTCAACAGGTCACCCCTCCTACCCAAACCCCTCCACCTGGGTCACATGTCCACAGTCCCCGGGTGACCCCACCTCCCCAGACCCTGCACCTGGGGTCACACATCCACACTCACCAGGGTGACCCACCTCCCCAGACCCTGTACCTGGGGTCACACGTCCCCTTGGTCAGGATACCCTGGCTCTGCTGGTGGCTCCCCTAATATGGAAACAATCTGGGTTCCTGGGACCTTCTGGGATGGGAAAAAGTGGCAGGTGGGTCTCCTCTCCCCACACTTGTCCCAGAGAAGTCCTCCTCTTTCCCTTTGATTCTGTGTGATTTTACCTGTGTTTAAAGCTTTCATGCTAGAGGTGAACACACTACTTGGTTCTGGCAGGCTCAGTCCCTTCTTGTCTCACATACTTGTTGAGATAACTCACAGGACAGCAGGGCTGAAAGCCGAGGGGCAGCTCTGGACGCTGTTGAGTAGGGACGGGAGACTGGAAGGAGAGCTCAGCAGCAGCCTCAGCTGTTGCCCATCGGCCTTAAACCCAGATCCGCTGTGCCCTGCAATCAGTTCACCAGGTAAACCTGCCTGCCTACTTGCCATGCACTGACTGGGATAATTGGGATAATATCCAAATGGGATAAATTGGGATAATATCCAGGTAGCCCACCAGAGGAGCCTCCACGAGCCCCAGGGAAGGGGAACCTCGCGGGGTAAAGACTAAGGCCCCGACCATAGCACTGGATGCTGGGAGGGTCAGGTAACCACACTCGGGGCAGAGCGCTGCTACCCAGAGCCCACCTCAGCTCCAGTCCCAGACATCTAAGCACTGACCTTCAGATGCAGGCACGGAGTTTTCCAGTACTGAGGCCAGGCCGGGTCTCTACCCAGGTCTCCACATGCCCCCTGAGGCTCCCAGGACTGAGGCCAGGCCGGGTCTCTACCCAGGTGCCCATGTTCCCCCCCTGAAGTTCCCAGGACTGAGGCCAGGCCGGGTCTCTATCAAGGTCTCCACGTCCCCCTTGAAGCTCCAGGACTCAGGTCTGGCTGGGTCTCTACCCTGGTCCCCATAGTCCTAGGTACACAGAACACAGGTCTAATTGTTCTCATTATAGACAGCACATGGTCAGCTCTAAACATTATCAGTAGACACGACATGGAGAGGTCCAAATCTACCGTGTAGACAGAACCTGGTCAGGTTTAAACTAGCTTAGGGCTTATCTCCCAGGAGGCACAGGTCACACACATGGGGTCTCTCATCTTTGGACACCCACATCAGGAAACTGAACAAAATCCTTGTCATTAAACATTTCAAAAGGCAAAACAAAAATGTTACCAATTTCTCTGGCCACGTGATGGTCCGGATCCAGGGGTGAGCCCGGAGCTTCTTGTAGTGCAGCCCAGTCTCCTCCAAGGACAGACAGGAAGTGGCCTGATTCCAGCGTCCCAAGCTTCCAGAAAGAGGCGGCCGCACTGGAAGCCCAGGCAGGACAGTCCTGCGTGGTCCGGGCCGGGAGAGCCTGTTTGTCCATTCCGCCAGCCGATTCCGGGCGAGGCGCTCAGGGCCGCTGAGGGCGCGGCACTCGGGCCTGCTTCCCTGCAGCGTGCGTGCGTGCGCTGCGTGTGCGTGCGCGTTGCGTTGCGTGCGTTGCGTGTACGTGCGTGCGTTGCGTGTGCGTGTAGAGGGGGCGGTGGCTGACGGCTCCCATGGCTCCCGTCCGGGGCACCGCGCTGTCTTCGAGGGGAGGCATGGGGAGAGGTAGGGGCACAAAAGCCGTTGGAGAGAAGAACCCACCGCGGAACTCCTTGCACGCTGGCTTGCCGCACACTGGCTTGCCCCACCCGGGGACCCACCTGCCCATCGTGGGCCCCATGTCACCCCCCAGCCCCCCACCCCCGAGGGCAGGGCACCTGCTCTTTCAAAAGCACAGGGTCTCACATGAAGGAGACCCGGGGGGGGCTGTCACCCCCCCCACTCCTGATGCTGAGTTTGGGAGAATGAACCCCCTTGACTGGGCGATGGGACCCTGTGAGGAGTGGCGGCCCCAACCAAGTTGGGACCTGGCTGAGAGATGGGAACACAGGAGCCAAGTGCAGGGCCTGGAGGCCAGGCCAACAGGAGGGACAGCCCCAGGCCCTGGTCGGGCTCTCCCATTGTGACATTGTAGTTTTAGGGGACCTGGGGCAGGTGACTGAATGTAATGGGGGTCTAAAAGGTCTAAGGTCTAAGCCCTGAATGGGGCTTAAAGAAGGTGTGAAGGATGTTACTGAGACAGTGACAGTCATTGGAAGACAGACTCTGTGTCAGGACATCCTGCTCCATCCATTTAAATCCCTGAGATCTGTGACCTTTACGTGGCTACGCAGGATTGTTAGAGCACGTGCGCGTGGACATATCTGGGGCACAATTCAGCCTGCAGCCAACTTGCAAGTGGTTCCAGCAAACACAGGTGTGCACACAGGCAGGCACAGCACACACACAAACATATGCACGTGCACAGCACAAATATATTCACACACTAGCATATGAACATGCACGCATATGCCCATGCACACACTAACGTGTGCAAACACACACACCTATGCACATACACAGCACATATATATGGTATGCAAGCAGGCACATGCACACGCATAGCACACACACAGGGAATAAAGTGAATACCATAAAGCTTTAATTCCTGAACACAAGTGAAGCTCACATGTGTTGTTACCTTTTCTTAGCTTTGATGTTTTTCAAAATAAAAAGTTTAAGAAAAAAGTTACTGGTAAATGACTTTTGATTCATAGGACTTTCTGAAGTTATTCCACAAATATCGTAAGACATGAGAAATGAATGTAAATATTACATGTGTCCATTGACGGATGAATGGAGAAGCAAAACATGGTCCATCCGTACAAGGAAATGTTATTCGGCTTAAACAGAAGGCAGTTCTGACGCAGGCTGCCGCAGGGATGACCCTTGAGGGCATTGTGCTCAGTGATGTAAGCCAGACACAAAAAAACAAACAGTGCTTGATCCACTCATACAAGGCCCCCAGAGCAGTCAGAACCATAGAGACAGAAAGTAGGGTGGTGGGTGCCAGGGGCTGAGGGAGGGACAATGGGGACTGAGTGTTTAATGGGGACTGTTTTCAGTTTTGCAAGATGAAAAAGTTCTGGAGGACGATGGCGGTCAGGTTTGCACAACAGTGCAAATTACTTCTTGACCCTGAAATGTGCACTTAAAAACGGTTAAGATAGTAAATTTTATGTGTATTTGACCACACTTTTTAAAACTTTTTAAAAAACAAGAAATAGTCCATGAATGTGACAAGATGCACAACTTCACTAACAACCGAGGGGTTAAAACCATAAGAAAACTACTGTGCACACACCTACCGGAATGGCAGACATGAAGACACAGTATGAAATATCAGCAGGACGTGGAGCAATGGAAAGCCTGGTGCGCAGCGGGCGGTACAACCACTTCTGAAACAGTCGGGCCTCGGAGAGCGCACTCCATGCACACAGACCCACAGTGTTCCTCCCAGCTGAACACAAACCACCCAGCCCTGCACCAGAACACACAGACATGGACTCCGCAGCCACAGGAGCCAAACCTGAAAGCACCTGAAGACCATCACAAGCGGATGCAGAAGTGAGCCATGCACGCTCCTAGGAAGGAATATTCCACAGCAATGGAGTACATTGTGTTTAAAGTTAGTAAAACTATAAAAATTATTTTTTAAACAAACTATATGCACAAGATGAAAGAATCTCATGGACACAGTGCTGAGCCACCAAAAGCAACAAAGCAGCCCGCACGGTCCACCCACGTGCAGAGTCTGGACCTGGGCGAAGCTGGGCTGCGTTATTTAGGGATGCGTGCTTGGGCATAAACTATGAGGACAAGATCACTGTCACAAAATCGGGAGAACAGCTACCTCACGGAGGGGGGGACGCTCTGAGGAGGGAGGGGCACTCCTGGGTGTCCACTCGTCACGTTCTGTTTCCTGATCTTTATGATTCTTTTTTTTTTTTTTTTTTTTTTTTGCGGTACGTGGGCCTCTCACTGTTGCGGCCTCTCCCGTTGCGGAGCACAGGCTCCGGACGCGCAGGCTCAGCGGCCATGGCTCACGGGCCCAGCCGCTCCGCGGCATGTGGGATCCTCCCGGACCGGGGCACGAACCCGTGTCCCCTGCATCGGCAGGCGGACTCTCAACCACTGCGCCACCAGGGAAGCCCCGGTGTTGTCAGTTTTTATAGGAGTGGGAAATTTCATAGGCTTCTAAATGGGAGGAGTATTCCAGCTGTTCTGGGAAAGGGGTGGGGGTTTCCAGGAATTGGGCCACTGCCCACTTTTTGGCCTTTATGGTAGGTCTCAGAACTGTCATGGCACCCGTGGGCTGGTCATTTAGTGTGCTGATGTATTACAATGAGCGTATACTGAGGCTCAAGGTCTAGTGAAGGTCGTCTGCCATCTTGACCTATTTGGTTCTTATCAGTTTATGTCGTGTCCTTGGGCTACGTCATTCTTTTAAAAGCTGTGCCCTGCTCCCTTCCCTCCTGTTTCACTTTCAGTTTTCAATTAATGCTAACAAGTTCATCAAACCACGGAACTGTGTCCACTTTTGCCTTCTTTCTATGCTTTGGAGATTTTTTTAAAAAACAAATAAACATGATTACTGATTTAAAACTTAAGTCTGTCGAGTCATTGAGTTTGTACATCACGTGTTCATACATTCAGTGCACATGTGTTGAGGGTCTGGAATGTCCCAGCCACCGTTCCAGTGAAGGGCACCCGGACAACAGGGCCCAGGCCCGCTCAGGAGGGGCTTGTGGCCTTACTGGTGGGGAGAGATGTTCACCAGATTTATTGACAATGTGCTACGTGACATCACAGAGGAAACGGCAAGGTGTCCTGGGGGCACAGAGGGAGAGGTAGGACCTACACACCAGTTTTCCCGGGAGATAAGCTTACATCCGCTGTGCTGTGGGAATTATTCAAAGCAGCCCCTCTCATTGGACTGGGTGATCAATGACACAGTCACCCAAGGAGGGGGCACAGGGCAGCCCGGGTCAGGGGCCAGGTCACGGAAGGCTTCCAAAGACAGGGACGTTTCAGCTGAGTCTTGATGAACAAACCCATCTGTGCTAGGCTGCTCAGACTGCCATACAAAATACGCAGACTGAATGACTTAGACGACAGAAATTTATTTTCTCACAGCCCTAGAGGTTAGAAACCCAAGATCCAGGTGAGGACAGGTTGCTTTCTCCTGAGGCCTCTCTCATTGGCTTGCAGGTAGCCACCTTCTGGCTGCGTCCTCACGTGGTCACCCCTCTGTGTGCGTCTCTGCCCTAATCCCCTCTCCTTACAAGGACACCAGTCAGATGGGATTAGGACCCGTCCTAATGGCTTAATCTGAACTAACCAAAGGCCCCATCTCCAAACACAGTCACATTCTGAGGTGCTGAGGGTTACGACTACAACACACGAATTTGCCAGGACATGATTCAGCCCATTCCAAGGTCTTAGCCAGAAACTAAGTTGGGGGGTGGTGCAGGCAGAGGAAACAGTTTCTGCTAAAGATGACCTTTAACAAATGTGTCTGAGTTTATTTCTGGAGTGTTTGGGGCTGACTCGGTTCCCGCCGAGCCTGCCCAGGGTGGGTGAGAGTGGGGGACCAGTACCCTGAGCACCCAGAAGAGACCCTGTGCTCCTGGTCCTGCCTGAGGGGGAGGGAGCTCAGAGCTGGTCTGGGAGCCCCGACCATAGAGCTCCTGCGTGTCACCATCACAGGTCAACCAGCCAAGGCTGGTCTAGTTCCAGATCAAGAGTCAGGTCCAGGTGCCTTGGCTCACCCCAGGCTCCCTAACTGGTCAGGAACACAAGCCCTTTGTAAAGTCCCGAGGTCGCTTTGTAACCCCTCCAGGACCTGCCCACTGAGCTCTGCTGTCCAAACTAGGACACATAACAGGCACTGGAACACACAGACAGGACATGGCCCCCATCCCAGGAACCTCAATAAAAATGAAAGAATCTACCAAGGAACTCAACCCTGGGGGAGCAAATTTCTGGGGGCTGGGACTCCATGTCTCAGAAAAGTTTACTTTTCTCCTTAGAAATTTTTGGTTCTGTTTTGTTTGGTTTTCAAATACAGACTTACCTAAAATTATAGTCCTGTCCTTTCTGAGAGGTGAATTTCACTGAACTGCATTTTTCCTCCTCACTTGGTAAGGAAGGAAGAAGCTGGTGGGTGGTCCGGACAAGCCCACGCCCCTCGGCCGGCACACCTGCTCCCAGTAAACAAGTCTCTAATCCTTTTATGGCTGCACACAACTGAGCTTATTTCCACCATGATGAAATCGTGTTAAGTCCCCCGGGGAAACAGAGCCGTGAGTCAGGCCTTGCCTGCAAACACGTCCATTGTGGAAAGAAATGAATGCCCCCTGCAGGTTTCCAAAAGGTAAACCAAGACACCGCAACAGGTGTGCAGGGGGGTAGGCAGCTGGGCACCGGGACTGGTTCTTTCTCTGAGGACAGCACAGGTGTGTAACAGTATCAGCCACAGTGCACACTCCCACAACCATTGCCAAAACCTGCAACCCAGAACGTGTCTGCAAAGCACTCGCCTTTTTAGCGTTACTCCAAGGCTGCATAAATTCCAGTGAGCGATGATTTGGGTGCAGAAGAGTTTCTGTGCCACTCTTGCTGTTGACATCCCTATCCCTGGCGAACCATTTTCCAGCAGCAGCCAGCATGCTCTCTGCCCCCTGACTGTGAACAGGGGATGCAAGCACCCCAAAGGGGCCGTTTTGATTTAGAACAAAAGCCAAATTCCCCTCCAGGCCCAAAGCGGCGTGACCTGACTCCACCCACCTTTCTGACCTTGCCTCACCGGGAGGCTCGGGCTCCTATTGGTTCCAGGAGCTGGTCCAGCCCTGGGTCTGAGGACCTGTAGCCCTTTCTGCCCGGAATCCCGCTGCCAAGGCTTTAAGCCAGCCTGGCTCCTTCTGGTCCAATCCACTCCCTTGGGGAGCGTGTCCATGACTGTCGGTTCCTCAGCCAGTGTCCCACGGCATCCATCGCTAACTCTCCTTATTCTCATCATAGCACAGCACCTGCTCTAACCTCGTTGGCTATTCTGTTATTATCTGTACTAGATGGGAAGATTCATCCCACAACACCACCCCTTTGGCAGAGCCTAGCACAGGGCAGGTGCCCAGTAACTCTGTTTTGGACCATGGATGGATGCATGCACGGATGGACTCATGGACGGATAAATAAGGACCATCTATCTACCTATAGAGTTCAGACAAAAATCTCCACAGTGATCTAGTGCTCAACTATCTAAGTGCCTCTACCCTGTATTTCACTCCACTGGACTCACAAACCCACCCACCATTTTCAACTGTGGTCCAGACGTGAATAGCAGTCCAGCCTTCTTCGGTCACTTCCCCCTAGGGAATCCACCATCCTTCCCATTGGCTGGTCCAGTTAGAAATCCTAAGGCATTTGAACATGGGTAGCAGAAGCAATACAACTATTAAAAGTTTTATCTGTGATTCACAATTAAACACACATTCAGAGAACCATGATTTAAGTTCTGGGTGTGCGCCTAAGAGGTGATGAATATTAAATTCCAAAGTGGTTGCCGGGGCCAGGAAATAGGCAGCCACAGGCCGGGTTCCGGGAACCGAAGACCAAGCTCCGGGAAGACGGAGGGGAGGCAACGACCGGGGCTCTCACTGGCCTCTTCCTTCACCTCCTGCTTCCATCTGAGCCCTGAGGTGCAGCCCCATCCAGACCCACCTTAAGCAGGTCCTATTTCAAGGGAACTAAGGGGCAGGACCAGAGCAGGAGCCGCTCCTCCTACGGGTACAGGTCTGGGGCTTCAGGACTCGAGAAGCCCCTGGAGGAAGAGCCTGCAGAAGGGCGTTGTCAGGGCCAACACACAGGAGCAGAGGTGAAGGTCGGTGAGCCCCCCCGCTGGGGTCCCGGTGAGTACCGGGTCCTTCCCCTGGAGGAGAACAGAGCCGGAGGCGAGGAGGGGAGAGCGCCTGCCGCTTGCTTCTGCTCATACGGGAAAAACATTTTTCTCCAAGATATGAGGGAGGAAAATTACTTTTCTGCCCCTCATCCCAAACTTTCCTGGAGACACTGTCCCTGGTGCCAGGGTGGCCTTCCAGCACGAAGGGCACCCCCTTCCTGGGGGGTTCACTTGGGGTGCGTCCCTCCCTGCAGGGGGTCCTGGCCAGCCACCTCCACAGAATAAGGCCCTCACAAAGCGTGTCCTCCAGGGAACATGGCGGGGCCTCCACGGCAGGACCCAGACCACCCAGGAAGCCGGACCCAGGCTCTCTGCCCAGGGTGTCGCCCCGAAACGGGGTCCCTGCTTTTGCTGGAAGTCGTTTTGGAAAGAGCAGACAGGAAAACTGACGGCAGATCAGGGCCCAGGCGGGCAGCCCGCAGAGCTGGGGCGGCCAAAGGACTTCTCAGCCTTCCTTTTGGCTGCAGGAAAGATTCCTTCCCCTCACTTGTCACCCCAAGACGGGCTCAGGCTGAGCAGCTACAGAAACGGAGGGTCCAGCAGAGCCATTTGTGGGGGGCGGGCAGGACGAAGGGCAGGAGGCGGGTCCCAGGACCCCCGAGCCTCCACCGGGAGAGAGGGACCTCCCGAGGCCTCAGCAGAGGAAGCTGACGTGGTGGTTTAACACCAGTGGCAGCTAGGCCTCAGCTCCCACCCACCCGTCACTTCCTTGGTGTCTTTGTCAATCATCCCTTTTCTCATTTCTTTAAATTCTTCCCTTAGAAACGAGGGACCCCGCCCAGGTGGAGGACAGTGACTACATGCGACCACAAGCACGTAGACCCCAGACTGGTTGGAATCAGACGGCTGGTGGTTAAGATTCCCAAAACATCAACCTGTTACCTCACCACCAACCAATCAGAAGAAAGTCCATGAGCTGCAAATGTTGCAGTCCTCACCCCAAATGCTGCCTTTAAAAGCCCTTCCCTGAAAATCATCGGGGAGTTTGGGTCTTTTAAGGATGAGCTGCCGTGTTCTCCTTATTTGGTGCCCTGCAATAAATGCTGTACTTTCCTTCACCACAACCCGGTGTCAGCAGATTGGCTTTGCTGTGCAGCAGGGGTGTGGACCCAAGTTCAGTTCGGTAACATAACCCTTAACTGAAAAGCGTCCCTGTGCTTATCTTCAGGACTGAGTGAAGGGAGGGTGCTGGTGACCCGACGTCCTGGACCAGCTCTGAAGCCACAGCACAGGGTTGAGCCTGGCCCTGCCAGTTACCATATGTGCAGCCTGTGCTAATTTGCCTCACTCTCTGGCCTCAGTCTCCTCATCTGGAAAATGGGGTCAATGATCATACCTATTGTGATGTTGTGATTTATAATAAGGAATATATATACGTATATATACTTGATCTTCATCCTCTTCCTGGCACAGAGCTCCTAAAAACCTCGGAATTTCCTACAGCAAAGGTGCCTTTTGTTATGTTAACGAGGTGACTTTTGGAAAGCCCTAAGTCACCTAAGGGTAATTAGAGGGTCGGAACTTTCAGCCCCACCCCTGACCTCTGGGGAGGGGAAGAGCTGGCTGGAGACTCAGTTCAATCACCAAAGGCCAATGATTTAATCAATCAACCTGTGTGATGAAGCCTCTGTGAAAGCCCAAAGGGACAGGGTTCGGAGAGCTAACGGGTTGGTGAACACAGGAAGGTTGGGGAGCATGGCACTCGGATCGGGCAGGGGAGCTCCACGCCCCTCACCAGGCCTTGCCCCGTGCCCCTTCTCCGCCTGGCTCTTCCTGAGCTGCATGCTTCTGTAATAAGCTGCTGATTTAGCAGGTCAACTCTCTGTGAGCCCCTCTAGCAGAATAACCCACCCCGAGGCGGGAGTGATGGGAACCTCCAGTGTGTAGCCGCTGGTACAGCAGCACAGGTGACAACCTGGACAGGCGATTAGAGTCTCAGCGGGGGGTGGGGGCAGTCCTGTAGGACTGAGCCCTTAACCGTGGGGTCTGACGCCATCTCCTGACAGGCAGACGCTGTCAGAACTGAGCTGTATCGCAGAACACCCAGCTGGCGTTGAAGAACTGCTTGGTGGTGGTCGGAAAAAACACACGTGGGAATTGGTGTCAGAACCATACTTCCTCCCCTAAAACTTAGGGAACAAACGAGCTGAAGCATATATGTTCTGCTACAATAGGATCAGCAGTAAGGGGAGTCGTATTCGCATCACCAACGTGGGGTTAATTTGGGCAAAGTCGGGTTTAAGGAAGAAATGAAGCAGGTCGAGTCGTTGGATCTAATGACAAAGAGAAAAAGGAGGCCTGAGCAGTGGCCCTACAGTCAGAAAACTCAGGACCAGCCTGAGGAAACGACATTATTCTATTTACGGAACAAAGAAGAAAAGTCAAGAAGCTTGTGCAAACCGGGAAGAACGTTAAAGTGCTTCCTGACCTAGGCGGCTCCTCGGATCTGCTGGAAGCCCTGTGCGCTACAGCTCCCCGGGGGACATGCGCTCATTTGCAGTCTCAATGACAGGAGGATTTTCTCTGCTTCGCCCCCGGTTCAGCCACCCCTGCAGACCATAGCTGTGGCCTAGACAACACGGGTTCCTGCTGTGACTTCACAGGATGACCACAGTCCTGCTGGCCTGAGATGCGGAGTCGGCCCTTGGAAGCCGCTGTGAACAGCGGGTGGGTGGATCCCAAAGTCTCCTCTTCAGGAGGGGAAGGCGGCCAGGCCGATCCTGCCCTGAAGCCCCAGCCCCACCCAGGGAGCCCTCGCGCACCAGCTCTTAGGCCCACGCTTCCTTTCTTCCTTCAATGTGCATGGGTTCCCCATACGAGCCGGTAAAAGGGTGAGGGAAAGAGAAAGGCAAGCCCGCATCAAATGCTCTATCCCTGCTACGAGGAAGTGGACCCTGCATACACGTCAGCAAAGCGACGGGAACATGCACAAGCTCTGCCCTGCAGGCAGTGGAAGCTGGACCAGGACTCCTGGACCCTGGGGGCTGGGCGAGCTGACTGAACCACAGTGTCCTGCGGAAATCCAGGAAGAAAACCCTTCCTGTCCGAGAGGTCCTTGTAGGCAAGACCTATGCAACCGGCTCTACAGGCTCTTTGGGTCTCAAATTGCCTTTATTCCCCTTTGTTCTCAGAGATGATCTGCTTCTTGTGTTATGAGATTCATGTAAGGTTCTTACCTCCAAGTGGCCACCAACCACATAAAACAGTTTTTTCTCCGACTGGTGCTCTGCTTGGCTCAAAAACCACTGGTTATTCCTTCAATTCCCTGAAGAGGTTCTGTCAGTCTTTGGCGCAGACAAATACTGCCTCTACTTGGATTATAAAACACCTACCCCTAGATGACGCCGCTGCTTTATTTTCTCCAATTTCAAAAATTCAGAAGCAAAGACCATCTGTGTCTATGGTTTATATTATTCATAGCATTCACCCTTCTCAGAAGCTAAAATAAAGATGCAAGGACATACCCAGAAGGTAAGAGACCATTCCAGGTGGGGTTAGTCAAATATCTTTCTGATGAGGGGGGCGTCCAGCGCAGAATCGAGGATGAGGAAGAGTCTGTAGGAAAGAGAAAGAGATGGGCACGGGGAAGGTCAGAGCAGGAGGTGGCCAGGGAAACTGGACAATGGACGATGCCGCCAAGACGAGGTTCACGAGCAGGGAACCGTATCCAAGGGAATGGAAGTCGGAACGGCCTTCGCCCTGGGCCCAGGGTGGTGGTGAGGCCTTGACCCAGACGGAGGGCAGGTGGTGGAAACATTCTGCATCTTGATCTGGGGCCTGTCACAGGGCGTATGCACGAGTGAAAACCCATCAACACGTAAACTGAAGCTCTGCACATTTTACTGTTAATTATGCCTTGATTTTTAAAAGTCTATCTGTTGGGGATACTATAAAACCCTTAGAGGAAAATATAGGCGGAACACTCTTTGACATAAATCACAGCAAGATCTTTTTCGATCCACTGCCTAGGGTAATGAAAATAAAAACAAAAATAAACAAATGGGACCTAATCAAACTGAAAAGCTTTTGCACAGCAAAGGAAACCATAAACAAAACGAAAAGACAACCCACAGAATGGGAGAAAATATTTGCAAATGAAGCAACTGAGCAGTGATTACTCTCCAAACTATACAAACAGCTCATGCAGCTCAATATCAAAAAAACCCCGAACAACCCAATCAAAAAATGGGCGGAAGACCTAAATAGACGTTTCACCAAGGAAGACATACAGATGGCCAAAAAGCACATGAAAAGGTGCTCAACGTCACTAATTATTAGAGAAATACAAATTGAAACTACAATGAGGTGTCACCTTACACTGGTCAGAATGGCCATCATCAAAAAATTTACAAATAATAAATGCTGGAGAGGGCGTGGAGAAAAGGGAACCCTCCTGCACTGTTGGTAGGAATGTAAATTGGTACAGCCACTATGGAGAGCAGCATGGAGGTTCCTTAAAAAACTAAAAACGGCGTTACCTTATGATCCTGCGATCCCACTCCTGGGCATATATCCGGAGAAAACCATAATTTGAAATGATGCATGCACCCTGATGTTCATTGCAGCACTATTTACAATAGCCAGGACATGGAAGCAACCAAAATGTCCATCAACAGAGTAATGAATAAAGAAGATGTGGCACATATATGCCATGGAATATTACTCAGCCATAAAAGGAACAAAATAATGCCATTTGCAGAGACGTGGATGGACCTAGAGATTGTCATACCGAGTGAAGTAAGTCAGACAGAGAAAGACAAATACCGTAAAATATTGGTTATACGTGGAATCTAGAAAAACGATACAGATGAACTTATTTGCAAAGCAGAAATAGAGTCACAGACGTAGAGAACAAACGTACAGATACCAAGGGGCAAAGGAGGGGAATGGGATGAATTGGGAGATTGGGATTGACACATATACACTCTTGATACTATGTATAAAATAGATAGCTAATGAGAACCTACTGTAGAGCACAAGGAACTCTACTCAATGATCTGTGGTGACCTAAATGGGAAGGAAATCCAAAAAAGAGGGGATATATGTATACATAGAGCTCAGTCACTCTACTGCACAGCAGAAACTAACACAACATTGTAAAGCAACTATACTCCAATAAAAATTAATTTTTAAAAAGTCTATCTGGTGATGGTTCTCAGATACGACAGTCTATCCTCACACTCATAGACAAGACCAGAGCCTTGAGAATTCATTCAGCCTCCGAAGCTGGGGTGGAATTCCCATGTCCCAGCTGGTGACATGACACTTGTCTCCTCTCAGCCTGGGAGGGTTTTTCTCCAAATCCCGAGGACACAGGATCGCTGGCTCCGGGTGAGGAGAGAGGGGAGGGCAGTGCCTGGACACCTGTTCCAGACGTTCCTTCAGTGACATCACCCGACTCCCCACCTTGGAGGGCGTCCGCGGGTCCAGGAAATGACTCCAGGACGGACTCGGGCAGCCCCTCACCGAGCGGCTCTTCCTCCCTCTGGGCAGCGTCAAGGTGGGGCCCCGCCGGAGCCCCGCTGTAAGGAAGGGCTGATCCGGCACAGGCTTAAGGATTTCGCTCCAGCATCACTCAGGAGGTACAGAGCCATGCCAATCACCTCTCCTTGTTTGCCTGGACACACAAGCCTGTAGGTGAGCGGAGTCCGTGCCCAAGGCACTGAGGGTAAAATCCCATGTGGATCCTGCCTTCGCTCACTTGTCACTTTGCACTGCTGGTGCCCAAACCAAGACGGAGGAAATGGAGATGGATGTGGTGGGAACGACAGGGGAGTCAGAAGGGCCCCTGCTTCCCCAGGTAGATGGGGTCACTCTACAGAAGGGCACATGCAGGATCTGGGGTAAGATCTGGGCCTCCCAAGCCAGGCCCGATGACCTGGTCATTGCTTCCTACCCCAAAGCAGGTATGTGGTGGACGAGAGAGCAGGAGTCGCCACGTGTCAGCTCTGAGTGGGCAATGCAGAGGCCAGCGGGGGCCCTGTCTGTAATCAGACAGGCGGGCAAAGGATCTGACACTTGTCTACAAAACTGTAAGGTTTTTTTCAAGAGCTAGGTCGCTGTTTTATTAAAAATATGTAACTATTTAAAGTAGATTTTTCAGGTCAAAAAATTCATGCTAATCATTTTTTTCTCTCATTCAACAAAACTCTATCAGGAGGCTCTAAACCCCAGGGATGAGCCCCGTGCAGAGCAGCAAAGTGCTTCTGGCCTCTGTCCTGCTGGCGCTTAGGGTCTAGGCTGGAGCAGGACGTCAGGCCACTGGACAGATTACAACATGTAATCTGGATTACAACATGTGATTACAACATGTGATTAGGGCCCTGGAGGAAACACGGGTGGGGGTGGGCCGGGGGGTGACGAGAGGCCACCGGTCGGGCCTAATTTAGACGGAGGGAAGGACATGAAGGATCTCGGAGCCGCTGTGATCGTTTCCTTTGCTCCGGCCACCGTAACCAGGCAGCACAACCCAGGGGCGTGGTAGGAGTGTACCCTCAAGGTCTTGGAGGCTGCAGGTCAGAAATCAAGGCTCGTCGGGGCTGGTTTCTCCCGGGGGCTGCGGAAGCTCTGCCCAGGCCCCATCCTGGGCTTGAGGACAGACAGCCGTCTTCACGTTCACACACGTCGTTCTCCCCGTGCACCCGTCTGTCTCCAAATCTCCCCTATTCATGAGGACCCCAGTCACACTGGATCAGGGTCCACCCTAATGACCTCGTTTGAATGTCATTGCTTCTGTGGCCAAGTAAGGCCACTCAAGGCCCAGGCCCCCACCTGCCGCTGACCTAAGGCAGCCTGTCGTCACCCTAATTCCTCGTCCTCGATCCCAAACCACGTCGCAGGCCGGGTCCCCAGGAGGCAGGCTGAGTTGGGTGTGAGTGCGTGGCCTGTTTAAGGGTCAGTGCTCTGTGGGGAAGCGGAGGGAGGCAGGACGGGGGCTTCCACTTGGTGCTGGCAAGTCCCCCTCCAGCCCGTGGGCTGGGCGCTCCAGAGTTGGGGTGGTCCCTCCAAGCTGACGCCACCCCAGGGTGGGTGAGAGGCCTGGGTGTCAGGTGCAAGCTGCCACAGGAAAGGGGCACGGCCTGGGTCCCAGAGAGGGATGAACGGCTCAGGGCTGTCGGCCAGCAGCGCCCTCAGCAGCTGGGAAAGCAAACTCTTCGGTTTAGAAGGGAGTCCAGGCCACACACCCGCCGCAGACTTACGAACCTCCATGGACGGCTGTGGGGCATCACTCCAGCCACTGACCGTTCACGTCAACAACCCATGTCTGGGAAGGTGCCGGCCAGCAGGCAGAGTCCATGGAAGGGCAGAGCCCAGATTGCCCTGCAGTTAGGCGGTGCGGTTGACTTTGGAACCTGGGTCGGTGGGAATCGGCCGTCCTGGGCTGGAGGGGAGTTACTGGTGAGTGTGAGTCACGGTGTGAGGCCCCTGGGGTGCAGGGCAAGGCTGGAGGTTGAGGCCAGGGGCTCTGGCAGAAACCCGTGCATGGCCCAGACCGACCACCAAGGGAGGCTGGGTTTCTGGAGTCGCTCACGGCGTCCACGGCAGCAAAGCCAAGTCCGAGGCGGAGTCTGCAGGCAGAGGGCACCCACGAGGTCCTCGAGAGGCCGGCCCCCCTCAGAGTCCAGGAAAGGAAGCAGAGCCGGCCCATAGCGAGAAGGCCGCCCCTGCTGCTCCCGGAGCACCCTGCATCGGGCAGAACCAGACGACACAGACCTGGGACCGTAAACTGACGCATAGGCAACGGAAGGGCCAAGGATGAAGCGAGTTCTGATTCCAGGACAGAAGGAAAAATGGGAACCAATCAGGAGCTCAGCAGGCACAGTGCCAGAGCCCAGGGCCCAGGGAGCGCGGCCCAGGTGCGGGGAAAGGAGCCGGGACCACGGGAAACCAGCTGCGGCAGCTTCCTCCTCATCTTCCTGAGCAAGACGGTCTCACCGGACCGGCCCCTGCCCTGCAGGAACACCGGCACCTACGCAGTTAACAATTATGACCCTCGACATTCATTTAGTGCCCACTGCAGGCTGGCACTTGTGCTCTCAAAACCACACGAGCATAACTCCCGCTCGGTGGGTTTACATAATTTATCCAGAACCACCCAATTCGTAGGACCCAGAGAGAAGACTGGGGTCCATCGGATTCAATGGCCCCACACACGTGCAAACCAGGCTCCTCCCCGAGAAAAAGACCAGGCCAGCCAAGTGTCCGGAAGCCAAACGGGGAGAGAATTCCTGGGAGGTCAAGGGTGTGCAGGCTGAGAGGGGCCCCAGGGAGAATGGGTATCACCCCCAAATGTAGCAAAGGTTATTTTTCCACTTAAAACCAATTCAACTTCCATGTAGAAGTCACTGTTAACGTCACCCTATCTTTCTTGACCTCTTAAAGAGGAATTCATTCAATGTCGATTTTTTCCTTTTTTTTGTGGATTACCAATTCCAATTCTTACTTTTCCTTCCTTTTCACATCACTGGCATTGGATCAATGTCACGGTTCTAAATAAAAGTAACCAGAGGGGAGAAACAAGATTATTTATAAGCAACCAGAGTGTAATAGTAAAAGTGAGTGTTTGGCAATCGTTGTGATTTTCCTCCAAAGGAAATATTTTTTAAATTAACCGCTTATTGTTACATACACTAATTATTTGTATTATCATTTTCTAGAAATACCAATGCATATTCAAATTCTTAAAAGTACATCATTGGAGTATAAAAATTAATTGCTTCCCTTAATGAAACTTTCTGGTGAGGAAAAGATAATCTTAATAGCTGATTTCAATTCAACGTAGTGAGTAGCATAAGTGAGGTACTGATAGACAAATGAATTATTTTTCTAGCATAAGATGCTTCTAAATTGTAAGCTGCAGAAAATCAGCAACCTGTTCCTCAGTTCTGCTCTCCACTCTTTCTCAGGAACGACCTGGACGCAGGAGGTTGTAGATCTGATACAGAACGGTGGAGACCTTGAGCAGAGCGGATTGGTCCCCATCCACCTGCGACAGCCTTTCCTGGAATGGATACGGATACCGGACTGCTCTGGTAAGTCTCCAGTTTACGAAATCGTAATCTTCACGTAAAGATGGGCAATTTGGGAGGGGAGAGTCTGAAAGTCTACCACACCCCCAAAAAAAAAACTCCCTTTGGTCCCCAACTCTAAATGCTGGATACAAGTTACCTTTACTTGTGCAAATCTAGGTAGACAGACCCCTTCACTTAAAAACTTATTTAGCTCTAATGCTAAACAATAGAGGGGCACCACCTCGCTATTAAATAAAGTGTCACCGAGTTACAAACACCAGGGAAAGGGATCTCTCCCCAGCCGTCCCCCAGCAGGGGGACTTCATGTGTCAATGTCACAGGGGCCTGGCACCAAGGACCCCAGATACAAGGTCAGCATTCCTGAGGCACTTTCCGTGGGGAAATAGACAATGCGCGGTGGAGTCCTGGCTCGCCGCGGGCCAGGGTTACTCCAAACACTTTCCTGCATGAGCGCTGTTTGTCCTCACAGTACACTGAGGAGCTGCTACTTGACACCCACGTTACACACACAGAAACCCAGGCCCAGGAGGCTATGATCTGCTCGAGGGCCACAGCTGATAGGACTGAGCCAGGATCTGCGCTCGGGAATTCTGTTTCTGAAGCCCATGCTCTTAACCACTAACCCGTAGTGTGTGTGTGCATGTGTGTGTGTGTGTGGTGTGTGCGTGTGGTGTGTATTGTGTTGTGTGTGCATGTGTTGTGTATTGTGTGTGTGCATGTGTGTTGTGTGTGTGATGTGTATTGTGTGTGCATGTGTGTTGTGTGTACATGTGTGTATGTTGTGTGCATGTGTGTTGTGTGTGTGATGTGTATTGTGTGTGCATGTGTGTTGTGTGTACATGTGTGTGTATGTTGTGTGCGTGTGTGCGCATGTGTGTTATGTGTGCATGCGTTGGGTGTTGGGTGAGTGTGCTGTGTCTGTGTGTCCTGCAGGAACCATCCCAGGCACACGCGTGCACCTGAGGTACAGGGTGGAGTTACACAGACTGAGGGGCCCAGCACCGTCATCTCTAACAACAATGTTCCCACAGGAATCCATTCTAACCCAACGTGAAAACTGCGGACTTGGGAACTCACATTTGGAAAATGAATTAACAAGCTAATTGTCCTGTCTTGTCTTTTTCTTTCTTTCTTTCCTGTTTTTTTTTTGACCCAGCCTAACATGTGCCACGTTTTCTAAACTGCTCAGTGTCACCCCAGAGTGCTTGGGGCAAAGTGGCCAAAATGAGCATTAAAGATAACTGGGGACAGGTTTTGAGAGTGTTCAAGGCTACACTAAGTGATTCAGGTTTGACCTTAGAGACCTCCAGTGGACACGTCTGTGGAGTCCTCAGGCCTCTTCAACAATTTCCCTGTCATTTTCTTTGAGCAGTGATTTGAAGACATAACGCAGGTCCGCCCTGGGTCTTCTGAACCTACGGTGTGGTTGAGGTGTCCTCACCCATTTGCACGCAGTGGTTTGGTGCTGGTTGGCTCTGCTGTAGATACTGAAGGTTGATGGGATGAGAAAAGGAGCGGGCGGGCGGGGGTGGGTCAGTGGTGAGTGAGACCCTGAGGGAAAGTCCTGCCTCAGAGATTCTAATGTGCAGCGAACCACGGGTGCAGAGCGCCAGTGGAGACCAAGGAGGAATGGTTTTCATCATCCAAGGGAGGAAGAAGGGCTGAATGTGACCTAAAACCCAAGAGCCATATGTGAAGAAAACTGACAGAATCAATTCACAAAAAATAAAACTTTTTAAAAAATTAACAAATATGCTGGAACAATTTTTCAGGAATCGACCAGGCAAATGCAATGCCTTCCCCAAGGACTCTGAAAAGTCACCTTCCTGCGCAACTGCTGCTGCCATCCTTCTGGGAGAAAACCTGCAAGGTGAGGTGGGAGCAGAAAACACTCAGGGCCGGTTTCCCTTAAGAACGTATCATCCCCACACCTGTCCGCCCAAAGCACCGGGTCAGGTGGATGAGAGCGGGTGGGGTGCACTCCCACACCAGGGGCTTGGGGGCATGGCACGGGGCTCCGTCCTGAGCGCCCCCAGCCCCTCGGCGACGCCACAGGGGGACGTTCAGACATCACTGTAGCTCAGAGACATCACACAGGCTGCCCAATGAGAACCACCTGGCAGGGGGCCGAGATGGGCTGCAAACCCAGGTCTTCCTGACCCAACAGCCCGTGATGGTCCCACCAACCCACACCACCTGCCTCAGGCCTCCCGCACCCGCAGAATTCTCTCTAAGCGTCTACATGGCTGGCCTGCTCGTGGCCATAGGTGGTGAGTATCTGAGGGAGCAGAGGTGGCGCTGAAGGAGGTGTACCTGCTCCCGTCTGTCCCTTGATAATAGACAAATTTTCTGACCCATAAGTGGCTTTCTACCCTTCAGGCTCAGTGAGTCACTACCTACAGTGTTTTCTGAAGTGAGTTCTTTGCAGCCTTATTCAGGGAGATCCCATGTCTCGTGCTCAGAGAAGGGTGGGACTCCACGCTCTGTACCTGCCCTTTTGAAGCACGTGAGCGTAAATAAGTTTCTGAGAAGGAACTTGTTTAATTCTGCTTGACTCAGAGCTTCAAACATGTACTTGACCCAAACTCTTTCTCAAGTGAAGCCTCTAATCTCCAGGAAGCTCACGTTCTTCCCAGCACATTCTGGAGGACAGTACGAAGGTCATTGGCCTTGAGGGTTGGAAGGCTGGTCCCTGAGTTAAATCACTTCTCCGAGAATGACCGCGGGGGCACAGTGGGTCTCACAGCCCGGCCAGAGCCAGGACCTTCAGCCACCTGCCCAGAGCCCACCTGATGCTACCACACTGCCAGCCCCTTAAAGGAGACAAACTTCGTGAAGTTGTCATTATTTTAGAGAAATGAAACAAAAAAAAATCCTAGTACATTTTGTTTGATAAGATAAGCAAAAACTTAAGGCTCAAAGGAAAAATTTTCTCTCTAATTTGCCCAATAATGAACCTGATTTCTTTTTTTTCTATTGGAAAAAAGGTATTGTCTATTTGTCCAGAGACACATATATTTATAGGCACAGCAGTACTACACATGCTGGAGGGTTTTTTTAGGTTTGGGAATTTTTTTCCCCCAGCTTCATTTAGGGATGATTGACAAGTAAAACGTCAATATAAGGTACACAACGTGATGTTTTTTGGGGTTTTTTTTTGTTTGTTTTTTTCGCTACGCGGGCCTCTCACTGTTGTGGCCTCTCCCGTTGCGGAGCACAGGCTCCGGACGCGCAGGCTCAGCGGCCATGGCTCACAAGCCCAGCCGCTCCGCGGCATGTGGGATCCTCCCGGACCGGGGCACGAACCCGTGTCCCCTGCATCGGCAGGCGGACTCTCAACCACTGCGCCACCAGGGAAGCCCCAACGTGATGTTTTGACTGAGAAATGAGCACCACAATCAAGCTAATAATACAACACATCCATCACATAGTTACTCTTTTTGGTGCAAGAGTGAAAACACAATTGAATTCTACTCTCTTAGCAAATTTCAGGTATCGATATATAATAAATTCTCAGTTATAATCATCATGTTGTACATCAGGTCTCCAGAATTTATTCCTCTCATAAATGAAAGTCTGTACCTTTGATCAGCATCTCCCCTTTCACCCCACCCCCTGGTAACCACCGTTCTACTGTTATTATGAGTTCGATTTTTTTTAGATTCCACATATAAGTGAGATTGTGCAGCATTTGTCTTTCTATATCTGGCTTATTTCCCTGAGCATAATGTCTTCCAGTTTCATCCATGTTGTCACAAACGTCAGGGTTTCCTTCTTTGTTAAGGTTGAATAATATTCCACTGTACAGGCAAATGTGTCTTCGAGATAGTAATTTTGTTTCCTTTGGATATAACCTAGAAGTGAGATTGCTGGATCATGTGGTAGCTCTATTTTTAATTTTTTGAGGACCCTCCATACTGTTCTCCACAGTGGCTGCACCAATTTACTTTCCCACCAACAGCACACAGGGTTCCCTTTTCTTTACATCCTCACGAACAATTCCTCTTTTAACTTTTTGATCATAGCCATCCTAACAGGTGTGAGGTGATAGCTCATCGTGGTTTCGATTTGCGTTTCACTGATGATTAGTGATGTTGAGCATCTTTTCATACACCTGTTGGCCATCTGTCTCCTTAGAAAATGTCTCTTCAGGTCCTTTGCCCATTTTTTAATCTGGTTACTTGTTTTTTGCTATTGAGTTGTATGATTTGTATGAGTTCCTTATAAATATTTGGTTTCAAATATTTTCCCCCATTCTATAGACTTCTCATTTTCTCAATTGTTTCCATTGTTTTGCAGAAGCTTTTTAGTTTGATGTAGTCCTAGTTGTTTTTTTGACCTTTGTTGTCTGTGTTTTTGGTGTCATATCAAAATAATCGTTGCCAAGACCAATGCCAAGGAGCTTTTCCCCTATGTTTTCTTGTAAGAGTTTTACAGTTTCAAGTCTTATGTTTAAGCATTTCAGGGTTGATTTTTGCGTATGGTATAAGATGATTTTATTCTTTTGCATGTGGATATCCAGTTTTCCTGGCACCATTTATTGAAGAGGCTACCCATTCCCCATTGTGTATTCCTGGCCTCCTTGTTGAAAATTAGTTGATCATATATGTTTGGTTTACTTCTGGGCTCTTTAGTGTATTCCATTGGTCTGTGCGTCTGTTTTTATGCCAGAACCATACTGTTTTGATTACTATAGCTTTGTAACATTTATTCTGTGAAAAATGCCATTGGAATTTTGATAGGGGTTGCACTGAATCTATGGATCGCTTTGGGTAGTATGGACATTTTAGCAATATTCACCCTTCCAATCTGTGAACACAGGATATCTTTCCATTTATTTGTCTCTTCTTCAATTTCTTTAACGATTATCTTATAGTTTTCAGTGTACAGATCTTTTACCTGCTTGGTTAAATTTATTTCTAAGTATTTTATTTTTTTTGATGCTATTATAAATAAAATATTTTCTTAGTTTATTTTTCAGATAGTTCATTGTTAGCATATAGAAATGCAACTGATTTTTATATGTTTATTTTGTATCCTGTAACTTTACTGAATTTGTTTAGCAGCTTTTTTATGGAGTCTTTATGAGTTTTTCACATATATGATCATGTCATCTGCAAACAGAGATAATTTTACTTTTTCCTCTTCATTTTAGATGCCTTTTATTTCTTTTCCTTGCCTAACTGCTCTGTCTAGAACTATGTTGAACAGAGGTGGCAAGTGTGAGCAACACTGTCTTGTTCCTGATCTTAGAGGTTAATTGTTTTCTTGTTCTTTTGTAGTTCCTTTGTGCCTTTCTTCCTCTCTTGCTGTCTTCCTTTATGATTTGGTGGTTTTTTGTAGTGTTATGCTTTGATTCCTTTCTCTTTATCTTTTGTACATAAGGATAGCTTTGCCAAGTAATGTGTTCTTGGTTGACAGTTTCTTTTTTTTTTTCTTTTAGCGCTTTGAATATCTATCTCATCTCACTCTCTCCTGGCCTGTAAGGTTTGTGTGGAGAAATCTATTGATAGCCTTATGAGGGTTCCCTGCTATGTGATAAGCCTCTTTTGTCTCGTTGCTTTCAAATGTCTCTGTCTTTGATTTTTGACAGCATGATTCCAGTGTGTCTCAGTGAGGAACCTCTTTTGGTTGAAACTTCATGTCCTTGGATGCCCATATCTGTCCCCAGATTTGAGAAGTTTTAGCCATTATACCTTTAAATAAGTTTTCTGCCCCTTTCTCTCCTGGTATTTCTAAGATTTGCATATTTGTTCTCTTGAAGGTGTCTCATAAATCCCATAGGCTTTCTTTAGTCTCTAACAGTTAGAGGAACAAAAAGAAAAAGAATGAAAAAGAATAAAGAAAGCCTATGGGAGCAGTTACAGAGCCAGAGTTCACAGTGCAGACACATGCCAAGTGGTCATGGGGCCTGGGCGTGGAGAGGGGGCGTGTACGGAGCGGCTGGGGATCGGGGTCCAGGGCATGCAAGGGGTGGGGTGAGTGGAGGTCACGGTCCCAGGGCAGCACGACCGCGGCTCCTTCTTGGAGAGGAGAGCACACGGCAGCGTCTTCCTCTCTAGAGGGTCTGTGGTGGCTGTTGGTTACCTCAGTGGGGAAGCTGCTGGGATGCCCTGAGGGGCAGGCCACTGGGGTCCACGCTGACAAATCCTATGAAGGCTGCAGAGCCCACGCAGGGCGACTGAGGTCCTCAGGGACAAAGGCTGCTGGGGTGCCCTGCAGAGCAGGCCCTGGGGGCATGGTGGCTCCGCTGTGTGTCTGACACTGGTAGCCCCCTTCTCTGAGCCCAGCCACCTCCAGACAGCTCTGCTGTGCCAGTCCCCCCAGCAATTCTCTCTGTGTGGTTATCCTCCTGTTTGGGCTCCACTGTGTTGCTTTAGGTCCTTAATTAGACTCTTGAAGCCCTTCCCAGGACTATTTTTGTTCGTGGATGGCTGGGATTTTTTTTGGTGGGGGATGAAGGCTCATATCTCCTACTCCACCATTTTACTGATGTCACTTGTCATCTAATTTTCTTGTAAGCTAAGTGATAAATTACACAACCATATAATTTATTACCCCTAGAGAATTAAGCAGATTTACACTTCACACATGAAAATAATACTACACAGAGCTCAAAGAGCCTACGTGAAGCAGACAGCATGGAGAAATCAGAACAGAAACAGCTCTCTATGGGGTCTCTGGCCATTTTTAGTTGTTGAAGCTGAAAAAACGTGAATACTCTATTGCATAAGCATAAAATAAAGCTAACGAACCTTACCATTCCTTCATATTCTATTGCTTTAATTCAATTACACATTAACACAATGATAATTCAGGCTGGAAAGGAGGAATCTCAGCCGTGTTCAACTATGAACGTGGCCTGAACTAGAGATACAGACGGCGGACAGAGTATGCTCTGAGGATGCAGCCCTCCAGAGACCTCTAAGGAGAGGAGGAGAAAACCGGGTCCAGTTACCTTAAGTAGAAAGTGAAATGAACTGAGGGTTCAGGAAGTTCTGGATGATCAGAGGGCTGCAGGGCGTGACACCAAGAATTAGATAAACCACGTCTAGATCTCCTCCCACCCAAGTGTCTCAGAAAAAGGCTATTCACAAATGCCTCACCTGTGAAGTGCGGTGATCAGCCCTGTAGCCTCACATCTCACTCAATATCAGGAGGACACCCAGCCAGTGTCTGCGTCAGGCATTTAAGTACCGAGGGGAAAGGGATTATCTACACGCGTTAAAGTTTGCGAAAACGTCCCTGAATGTGCTATCCATCACTCTTTCTAGAAGTCACTGGAGAGTGGAGAAATCAGTTCACTGAAGCTCAGACCAAGAAGTTTAAAGAAAATTATGAGAAAAACATGGCTGATACTTCTCTGTCCTTCTGCATGGATCTTTAAAGAGCAGCCTCTGTGAAGCAGAAGAGAAACCTGTTTCCAAAAACCACGAATGGCTCGTGTGACGTGATGTCAGGGTTTTTAAACCACGACCTGGACATTTCAGCCTGATCTGCCTTTTGGATGAACCCAGTGTGACTTCAGTTACGCAGCATTAAGGTGCTTCATTTTCCTTCTCTCTCTGCAGAATTTCAGTCTTTAGGTGAATTGCAATATATCAACATGTAATATATAATATCACACACATTTTCATTTCTGTTCCTTCTATATATCCTCTTTCTACCTTCTGTTATAATTTTCTTTGAATTAAAACATTTATTTCAATCATATTCGTCAAAAATTCCCACTCCATTCATTTGATAACAGACTTGTACTGAGTGCCTTATTCATGCCGGGGAGTGGAGGGCATCGAAAGATGATAAAAATAGGGTTACTTCCCCCAAGAAAAGTGCAGCCTGGTAGGGGCCACAGCGACCACAGCGACTGTCAAGGAAACTGATACACACTGAAACAAACTGAAAGGTGCTACCATCAAGGAAACTGTGATACACACTGAAATAAACTGAAAGGTGCATCACGGTTGTGGAGCAGAGAAACAAGCATGTGGGAGGAACCCCAGAGACACTGGGGAGAGTGGGTGTCTGGTGACCGCCCGCCTTCTGGCCATGAAGCACTCCCGCCATGGCCAACACAGTCAGCATCCCTGCCTCCCCAGTACCAAAGTCCAAGGCTGTCCTATTTGTACAGGCAGACCTTGTTTCACTGTGCTCCACAGACATTGCAGTTCTTACAAACTGAAGGCTCGTGACAACCCTGGGTCAAGCAAGTCTATCGGCGCCATTTTTACTCACAGCATTTGCTCTCTTTGTGTCTCTGTGTCACACTTTGGTAATTCTTGCAATATTTCAAACTCTTCCATTATTATTACATTTTTAGGGTGATTTGTGATCAGTGACCTTTGATGTTACTACCACGACTCACTGAAGGCTCAGATGATGGTTAGCATTTTTTAGCAATAAAGCATTTTTAATTAAGATGTACATTGCTTTTTAGACATACTGTTATTGCACACTTAATAGACTACAGTATGGGGTAAACATAACTTTTATGTGCACTGGGAAACCAAAACACTCGTGTGACTCACTTTATCACAATATTCACTCTATTATGTGGTCTGGACCCAAACCCACGGTATCTCTGAGGTTTGCCTGTAATTTACTTGTAAAACCTCAGGGACACGTATTTCAGAGGTTTCCTGAGACCCAGAGGTGGAGACATTCCACTGGGTCTTGAGAGATTTCTGGGTCTCATTCGAAGGTGGATTCTCGTATACAGAAGACTAAACGTGAAACGTGAAATTATAAGAATAAAATTCACAAAGACCTCTGAGACCTAAGAGCAAAGGGATTTTTTTCAACAAAACTTCAAAAGTACGAAACAAAAGGCAAAAATACTTAATGAATTTGAGACATCAAAAATTTTAATTTCTGTTCATCAAAGAGCACCATAAAAAAGGCTAATAAAAAGAAAACTGAATGACAAAAGTTATTTGTGATGTCTAAAACCACAGAAGACCAATATTCAGAATATACAAGAAACTCTCAAATTGGTAAGAAAAAGATAAAACCCAGATAGAAAAATGGGCAAAGGGGACCTTGAGGAAGGCAATTTTCAGAAGAGAAAATACAAAAAATGACCAAATATTTGAAGAGATGCTCAAAATCATTAGTAAATAAGAATAACTGCAAAGGAAAACCATGGGCTGTCATTTCATATCTGTTACAGAAGCAAAGGTTGGAAAGCCAGATAATGTCCTGCTGGTGACGGTGGACAGGAGAGCAACCTAGCAACACGTCAAAATGAGTAAACAAACACTCTTCGACCCAGAAATTCCAGCTGTAGGTACAGAGCCCAAGTAAATGGGTATGCAGCCCCATAAGGGAGCATGTATAGGGGACGCTCACACTCCTGTTCCTCCAGCCATCCCTGTGCTGAGAGTTGAAGGCTACCTGGGTGCCCACTGCTGGGCGGGGAGAGTAAATCGGTATAATGTGGTGGACTGTATCTGATAGCATACATTGCTATCAGAAAGCAATTAACCAGAATCAACAGATTTACACGCAGCAGCATGAAGACATCTTTTTTTTTTTTTTTTTTTGCGGTACGCGGGCCTCTCACTGTCGTGGCCTCTCCCATTGCGGAGCCCAGGCTCCGGACGCGCAGGCTCAGCGGCCACGGCTCACAGGCCCAGCCGCTCCGCGGCATGTGGGATCTTCCCGGACCAGGGCACGAACCCGTGTCCCCTGCATCAGCAGGCGGACTCCCAACTGCTGCGCCACCAGGGAAGCCCCAGGCGTTGACTTCTTTAGCTATGAAAGTCCTAGATGGCATCTTCCAATAGGAGGCTGTTTCATCTGCATTGAAAAGCTGTTGTTCAGTGTAGCTTCGTGAATTCTCTTAGCTGGATCTTCTGGATAACTCGCTGCAGCTTCTACACCAGCACTTGCTGCTTCCTCTCGCTCTTTTATGTTACGGAGGCAGCTTCTTTCCTGAAACCTCAAGAACCGACCTCGCCGGCTTCAGACTTTTCTCCTGCAGCTTCCTCACATCTCTCAGCCTTCAAGAACTGAAGAGAGGCAGGGTCTTGCTCTGGATTAGACTTTGGCTTAAGGCAACGCTGTGGCTGGTTTCATCTTCTGTCCAGACACCGAGACTTTCTGCAATCAGCAAGAAGGCTATTTTCCATTCTTATCACTCCTGTGTTTCACTGAAGTAGCACTTTTAATTTCCTTGAAGAACTTTTCCTTTGCAGTCACAACTTGGCTGACTGGTGCAAGAACCCCAGCTTTCAGCCTGTCTCAGCTTTCGACATGCCTTCCTCACTAAGCTTAATTTTTTCTAGCTTTTGATTTAAAGTGAGAGACGTGTGAGTCTTCCTTTCACTTGAACACTTAGAGCCATTGTAGGGTTATTAACTGGCCTAACTTCAATATTGCTGCCTGTCAGGGAACAGGGAAGGGCCTGAGGAGAGAGAGAGAGATGGGGGAACAGCAGTCGGTGGACTTTGAATGCGCACAACATTATTGATTAAGCTCACCGTCTTATATGGGTGCAGTTAATGGCCCCCCAAAACCTTTACAAGAGTAACATCTGTTATGGTGATCTGTGATCATCTTAACAAATATAATAATAATGAAAAAGATTGAAATATTGCGAGAATTACCAAAACCTGACGCAGAGAAGTGAGCAAATGCCGTTGGGAAAATGGAGCTGATAGACTTGTTCATTGCAGAGCTGCCACAAACCTTCAATCTGTAAAAAATGTAGTATCTGCAAAGTGCAATAAAGCGAAGCACAATAAAAGGATGTGTGCCTGTACTTACACGTTCAACAGTTGGTTAAGGCTGCAGGTGCAGAAACCCTGGATACAGAGGGCCGATGGTACTGTGCCATTTTACATAAGGCACCTGAGCTTCCGTGGATTTTGGTATCTGCGGGAGTTCTGGAACCAACCCCCAGGATACTGAGGGATTCTGTTCTTGTAACTAGTGGGAAAACTGAAAATAGAACAAATTTCATTGATTCTGTTGCTTAGTTCTGATAAAAAAATTAAGGAAACAATATTTTTAGCATGAGATTAATATTTTCATTAGCAAGAGTAGTGATATTAGCACCTTATCTTAGCATTCCTTTCCTTGCAAGAGCACAGAAGGCTCTCCTAGGCTGGTCTACAAGTTTAAAGTCTGTCTAGATGTTTTACACTCACATTCGGTATTGTATACTGAATGGTACACTGATGGTAAGCGGTACCATCGCCACAAAAGAAGCTGACAGATGTCCAGCCCCGAGCAGCAAGCTGCAAGGACGCAAATCACTGGAAAGTGCAGACAGCACACATCTCCCCATGAGCCAGTGGGGAGCCACGAGAGCGTCCAAAGGGCTTTCCGCTTCCCTGTGTTTCTAATCCCACTCATTAAGCCTCCGGAGCTTGAAGTTAGACTGAGCTAGCAACCTCCCGCCCACATAGAGTTTCCAGACAAAATACAGAACAACAGATGATTTTTGTAAGTATAAATATGTCCCAAGTATTGCATGGGACAGGCTCATTCTAAAAATTCATTTGTCGTTTACCTGAAATTCAAATATAACTGGATGCTCTGTATTTTGACCAGCTTTTTATTCTTCTAAGAATGTAAAGATTCTTGGGGTTTTGTTTTAAGGGATGATCTGAGATTGAAGGTTTCGTGCATCCTTCCTTCACTTCACTACGAGTTCAGAACCAACCCAATCTCTGCAGTTGATTGAAGCGGCAAGTACTAACTAATACACTTCCTCTGACTTTGGTTTTCTCCCTCCTCAGCTCCTAGAGCCGAGCCCTGCAGCAGTGTGGCCACAAGGCCACCGAATCAGAAGGTGGGATGGGCTGTGCGTGACCCTAGACGAGCCCTGGTCCCACACAGTCTGGATGTCATTCCGGTCATACTGACCATGGCCCTGTTCCTCCTCTTTCCTCCTGACTTGGTCTCAAGGATTGGATAACAATTGAGGAATTTATAAAAAGCCCAATAAGCGAAAGACTGATTCAAGGAATAAAGACAATTTCAGTTCAATTTTATTCAGTACGAGCTTAGCCCACTTCCCAATAGTTGTCTTTTAAAACAGTCTGCTGAACCAAAATATGTTTTAGACCTGCTCCTTCTGTAAAAACATACAAACAAGAACCTGTTTAAGAAAAATGACCTGCATTCTGACTTTTCCTAAGAAAAGCAGGTTAGAAAGCCCCTTTGTAATTTTTTCAAAGGGATCACATGTGAGGCCTAGACAAGCCCCTGGTTTACACCTGGGACATCCAGAGAGGGCAGGAGGGGGTCTCCTCCCCACGCCTGTAGGAAAACAGTGGGAAAGAGGAACCAGGAAGACTTAGGAGAGAAAGGGCAGTGACTTCACCTCTGGTGCCTACCGTGTGCCAACACCGCAGAATGACTTACATGCCTCAATTCTTACATTAATCCCGTGAGGCTAAAATGGCTCAGAAGGGATTGAGTGACTAGAAAGTCTACACGGGGCAGCTTCAATCCAACCCAGAGATTTGGAATTCCAAAGCAACGCTTAGCAGGTGGAGACTTAGCACCACGTGAATTTTATAATAACTAAGTACAACACTTTATTTAATTTTCCTGAACTTGTGAGAAAGTATTGATATTATTGGGGAAAAATATTAAATGAGAATAGGAATCATCTGTGCAGTCATGAAAATTTTTCAGGTTATTTGAAATCTTCAACTATCCCCAGGTCTATTTCAACCTCAGCCAGTCCCCTTCGGGGACAGGGGGCATTTTCTCCCTGTCTCCCAGCCCTCCATCCCCAGCACACAAGGGACTAAACAAAACTGCCAAGATGTTGCTAAGCTCCCCAGCTCTCTACTCTGCTGGCACACAGAACTATAAAGACCATAGAAAGAAGTTTCTCTGAAAAGCCACAGATAATTTTCCTAAGTCTTTTAAAATGCACGTGAGGGCCAGGAATTCCACCTGGCAGTCTTGGTCCCAAGCGTCCATCCATCTCCCGACAGCCGACAGGGAGGCTGAGGGGCAGGGAGAGCCCAGGCATCCCCCTGAGGTCACATGGGAAGAGGGACCCATAGTCATGGCTCATTATTCACAGATAAGGTTGCTGAGCGGTAAACACACTTTCATTCGCACAACAACTCCATAGGCAGAGGCTGTCATGACCCCCATTTTCAGAGGAAAGTCGGGGTGCAGGGGCACAGAGGGTCAGCACCCCGTCCACAGCCCTCGGCTGCCGGGAGCTGGTGCAGGGGTCAGGGCAGGCGTCCGATGTCTGCCTTCCGTCTCAGACCCCCAGCCTCAGCCACCAGCTCGCCTAACCCCGGCACGGTGGTGGCTCCCAGACCTCACTCCCTCGGTTCTCCAGTTCGTTTCCCTCTTCCCTTCTGCAGAGGACACAGGCGCCAGCCACAGGGCCGGCTGCGGTGAGGACACGAGCAGAGCCCAGTTTCCGTGCTGCGGCGGACAGGGGAGGACACGGGGCTGAGTGCGGACGGCTGCTCCAAAGGACAGGACAGGGCCACCAGCAATGAAAGGGGAGGCACCCAAGTTCAGGGACAGGCTCTCCAGAGAGGGGCTGTTTAGGGAGGACGTTAAAGAAGATCTGAAGGTTCAGACGCAGGTGAGCCTGAGCCAGAGGGTGAAGCCGGGAAATGAAGGACAGCCACGGGGGCGGGAGCCTGTGCCTGCGGGAGGCACGGGGACACAGGAGGGGGTACACGGGGGGCATCAGGGCTGCAGAGCGGGCAGTGTGCACACCCTGGGCTCCCAGGTACCACAGGGGCGCCACGCGGAGGCCCTCGTGGGGTGCTGTGAAGGTCTGGGTGGGAAGTGGTTTAAGCAAGAAGGGAGACTCCTGCCGGCAGGAACAGCATCTGGGGCAGCTGGGGGCGGGAGAGGCGTCTCAGGGTGGTTCTCTGTCAACTGGCTTCCGTACTGACACTGACCACCAGGGGTTAGCGCAGACCCAGAGGTCAAGGGCAAAGTCCTTCCCAAGACCCACCCCCCCCAGATGCACCCATGAGTCGTGGGGACCATCTGTGCTTCTGACCAACCAGCTCTAAGTGTGGAGGGTCCCCATGACCCCCATAGCATCCATAATGGTGCTTTCAGGACTCACTGAAAGCGCTACACCTACAGTTACAGTTTCATCATAGAGGATTCAGATCACAACAGCCAAATGGAAGAGGTGCTGGGAGCAAGGTCTGGGACAGAGGGAGCAGAGCTGCCGTGCCCTATCCCCCTGTCCTCGTGGAGCCTGGGCACGGCACCCCCCTGGCCCGGCCCCTCACTGCGCTCACCGGCCGGGAAGCTGCACAGAGCCTCGGGGTCCGGGGTTCGTGGGTTCTCATGTCACTGGCCACACGGCTGACCCCACTCTCCAAGACCCTCTCCTCTCCCTGGAGGGGGGATGGGATGGAAAGGCCCAACCCCGTGATCACACACTTGATCTTCTGCCATGGCGGCCCCTCCCCTGGAACTGTCTATGGGCCCAGCAGGTGTCACCTCGTTGGCACCAACTCAGGTGTGGTCTAAAGGGACTCACGGTGAACAACCAAAGGCTCCAATCACTCAGGGACTTAAAAGGGCTTTTGAAACTCGGCATCGGGAACCGGAGACAAAGACCAGACGTGCTCTCGATTATATCACAAGGAGAAACAGGAGACCTGGGCAGGTCTGGTCTTGTTTTCGAGGTGGTCAGCCGAGAAGGGTTGTGGGGGAAATAGGAGGGAAAAAAACTCCGCTGCAGCCAGGAATGATTCCAAGGAAAGGCACAAGGAGGCTAAATAAGCACCAAGGCTTTTAGGAAAACAAGGGGCTTGCAGGGGATGTGGCACGAGGCTGGGAGGTGAACTCCAGGAAGGAGGACGCCAGAGGGTATGTGTTCTGTAGCTCCCAAGTTTTTGCATCCACTTGGCTTCAAGTAAGACAAACATGTTTTATTAGCTGTGAACAGACACCGACTGCTACGGACACTGAACAGCCTACAACAGGGAGGGAACCTTCGCTATTACAGCCTCGTTTACTTTACTCTTAAAAATAACAATGCTGACCCCTTCGGCCATCTGTGCTGGGAGGTTCAATCTAGGCTGTCATTGTTAGCAGCACAGAAACTTCCCTCCAGCCTTTCGGCGTAGGCATTCTGCGTTGCAACCTGTAATCCCGCGGGCAGATTCCCTGCAACTTCTTAATTAGCTTAAAATTCCCAGAAGAAACAATTAATGGAGATCTGTGAATTATTTTGTGGACACAGAGGAGAACTACAAGTGAGGTGGCACTGACTCCTGCTAACGGTACAGAAGAGCAGGGCTGAATGCGCACAGGACCCTGAACGGCAGCCAGGAGCCGAGGGCTCGGCGGCTATATCAGAGCCCCGCTGGGGCTGTGGAGGACTTTGCGCTGTGTGCAAAGTCCTAAACAAGAGTCCCAGCTCCCTGGATGGGCTCCCCCTCGACTGCCAGCCCAAGGCAGGACCTGAGGTCTGAGCTCTGCCCTGTCTGTACGATGCCAAGAACGCAGCTCTGAGCTGACTGAGAGTAACACTTTCCTGGAGCAGAAATCTGATATCCAACACTCTTGACCTTGAACAAAATGGAGGATTTAAAATATGACGGCACGGAGCGCCTGGCTGTGGACTACGTGGAGGGGATTCTGCAGCCCACGCCCACCTGTGACACCTGGGATCAGATCTGGAACTTCCAAGCCAGGCCTGATGATCTGCTCATTTCCACCTACCCGAAAGCAGGTAGGCGGGAGGGATCGGGGGGGAGACGCAGAGGAGGGTTAGGAAGAGAAGCGGGAAAGATGCATCAATAATGAAATAAAGAGGGCTTCCCTGGTGGCGCAGTGGTTGGGAGTCCGCCTGCCAATTCAGGGGACACGGGTTCGTGCCCCAGTCCGGGAATATCCCACATGCTGCGGAGCGGCTGGGCCCGTGAGCCATGGCCGCTGGGCCTGCGCGTCCAGAGCCTGTGCCCTGCAACGGGAGAGGCCACAACAGTGAGAGGCCCACGTGCCGCAACAAAAAATAATAATAATAATAAAGAAATAAAGAAACCGACCTGGATTTGAGTGGAAAGCTGTTTACTGGGCAGAGTGATACTGCCAAGACAAATCACAGGTGGTAACTGAAACCACACAAAAAATATTAAAATGACCTACACATCTTAAGAATTTAATTCTTTCTGTGATGTACCTGTTTTTTTACTTCCCTGAAAGAGAGTGAATCAAACAGCCCAAAACAAAGGGGCCAGACTTGCTGCCTTACTTGTTCCCAGCACAGGCCCATATAGCAGAGCCAGACAGGGGACCCCTGCCTGATCTAGGGAAGAGGAGGGGCTTGGGCTCTGCAATGCTGAGCTTGTAAGTCTCCCAGCTCAGGGTCCCAGAAATACTCTCTTAATTTCCACCCTCCCTGGTGGTAGGTTGTGAACCTACTTTCTTATTTCAATAGTCAGTTTAACAAAGTCACTGAAGAAACAAGACAAACTTGAGCTCAGCCACTGCATCATAAAAATGAGGGGTGAGCAGAGAGAAAGAGCTCTCTGCAGTTATTTGTGTATATCTACAGTTAGACCAAAAATACAGTATTCAACTCATACCCCAATTGCACTGACATCTGCTCTCTGCAAAGTCAAGCTCCATGTCAATAACTTCTGCTACATGCTCACACACATGTGTGCACACACACACACGCACACACGCACACACGCTCCACCCCCTTTGCCTTTATCTGTAACAATCTGACAAAAGGCTCTACAGGTAGATGGGGCCTTAGACTCACCCATCCATCGGTTTCATATCGGCCCTGATTTTCTGATCTTACTCATCATGAGTCTGTTCAGAATTAAAATTTTTTAAATGTGAATTTCTGAAAGTACCCACTGGTGGGGATCACATCTCACTGCCTTAATTTCACCCACAACTCTTAATTTATTACCATAATTTCAGTACAATGCTTAATCATTCATCTTTTCTCCACCTGCCATATGTGAGCATTAAGATTTGGTTCATTTAGGGTTTTCATGGGTTAGGGGCAAGCAGGACCGTACAATGCAAATAACACGCTCAAAAAGTGAAGCACTTGCCAGCTAAGGTAATATTTAGTCAATCACTCAAAACCTGTGCACTAATAAAGGCTCTACTGATCAGAGGGAAGAAACAAGCTCAGATCATGGAATGGTTCACACCTAACTTTTTAGCAGAATAATAAGTGCTCTGTGACTGAGGTGAGATAAACACACTGCAGAACCGCTGACTGCTAGGGGACGATCTGACCCTGAACCTCCAGTCGCACTGGAGTCTGCCCCAGCATTAGCCCGTGTCTGTCAAGAATAAACACACAAAGCGAGTACACTTGAACTTCCTTTGAGTCAATAGCTAAAGAAATATTGGTCCTGGATCCTGTAATGAAAGAGTTGGTGTCAGAAAATATTAGAAGCTAACTGACCGAGGATGTAAACTGCAGCTGCTCTCTTGTTTCCTAAGCTGTGCCCCCTGGCAGACCTAGAAGCGCTGAATTGGGAGCATGAGAAAGGGTCTCGTAACCAGAGATGATCAGCCCAGACCCAGGACTCAGAGCTCAGTCTCCCAGCCTCCTCCTGCCACGGACTCGGTCAGGTGTCTGGTCAGCAGTCTTCAGCCAAGGCCGAAGGTCAGGTGGCAGCCCCACGCTGGTCAGGATGGGGCGGCCCGCAGGAGCTGACCGGAGCTGGGAGACAGAGGCCCTTCTCGGGGGCAGCGGGGGCAGTGAGGGTGCAGCCTCTGGGTCGAGGTTCCAGGCAGCAAAATGCGGAGTGGCCTCTGCACATCTTCTATCAATCAGACCTCTACCTCCTTCCCTCAAATCCCAGAATGTAAATCAGATCTCAGGACATTTAGAATCTCGGCAGCAAAGGAGCCTAGGGAATGCACTTTTTAGCCTTTCAGGTAAAATAAAGGAAAGTGTGAAAATGGAGACTAAACCCTAATCTTTCATTCATTCGGCCAACACATAACAAGAGCCTCCTCCCGCGTAGCAAGCCCATGCTACGCACTTGGACAGAGTCTGAAGACCACACCGTGATGACTCTCCACATCACAGGCTGGTGAGGACTCTCGTTCTGCCTTTCTAAGGAACTATGCAGCTAACTCAATAGCATAACAATCCTAATTAATGGCTGTACAGAATAAAAAAAGAACTATATATTTATGAATCTAATGTCCACTCCAAATTGGAGTCTTTGTATAAAAATCCATATCATACCATATTATGATAACACAAGATATAAACGAAGAAGGATGGTTTCTGAATTCCATTATAAAGCTGGCTTTAAAGTTCACACGGCTGCTCTAACAAGTGTTTGGTCACATTCTAAGAACTGCAGTAGATAAAGCCTGTGCTTCCTCATCTTCCTGGGGAATAAGGAACAACCTGGACGCAGGAGATCGTGGACTTGATACAAAACGAGGGTGATATTGACAGAAGCCAGCGGGCACCTACTCACGAGCGATTCCCCTTCATCGAGTGGAAAATCCCGGGTATGGAATCTGGTGAGTACGGCACAGCTGCACCTGACCCCGGGCCTAGACACCCACCAGGGATTTTTACTATCCAGTAGCCCTCTCAGAATTCTAGACCATCGATGGACTCCATGACTGTCTTTCTCACCATCTGGCCATCGTTCTAACTCCAGACATTTTCTAATCAAGTTACTGTTTATGCAAAAGTAAGTTAAGTTTTGATTCTCCAATTAGAAATTAACTTCACTCCACAAGGATGAGCCTAGGTAAGATAATTTTATAGTGGAAGGGTTTGAATTTTTTAGGTTCTTCTTTATTTGGTTTATTGTTATGGTTAAAAACTGCTCTAGCCGGGCTTCCCTGGTGGCGCAGTGGTTGGGAGTCCGCCTGCCGATGCAGGGGACACGGGTTCGTGCCCCGGTCCGGGAGGAACCAACATGCTGCGGAGCGGCTGGGCCCGTAAGCCATGGCCGCTGAGCCTGCGTGTCCGGAGCCTGTGCTCCGCAATGGGAGAGGCCACAACAGTGAGAGGCCTGCGTACTGCAAAACGAAAACAAAAACAAAAACTACTGCTCTAGCCCAAAAAACCCATTCGTATGCTACAAGTATTCTCTCAGATGAGATCCACAGAGTTACAGGCGGCCTGGAACTGTTCCTAACGTAGTAATAACAAAGCAGCAAGATTCTGAAGCAAATAGAGAAAAATAATGGGAAGTCATTGAAAATTAATTTTACAGGCTTGGAACAAGCTAATGCAATGCCCTCACCACGGATCCTAAAGACGCACCTTCCCATCCACTTGCTGCCACCATCCTTCCTGGAGAAAAACTGTAAGGTAAAGAGCCAAAGGAATTCAGAGTTGACCCCTTAGAAGGACCTCAGACTGGTCCTCAATCCATTTCCTCTTAAAACACTTCGCTTGTTAAAAAAAAAAAAAAAAAAAACGAGTCCACCTTGTCACATCATCAATATGCAAATTGATATGAATGCTTTCCACCTCCCACAAAAGCCAAATCACAGGAGTGCAGCATCGGAAAGATTCATCTGTATGGAATATACCCACCCTAACATAACTGTTGGTCTAATCCTGGTTTTGCTTCTTCCCTCCCTCCCTCTACTCCCAGATAATCTACGTAGCAAGAAACCCCAAGGACAGCATGGTGTCTTATTACCACTTCCACAGGATGAATAAAGGGCTTCCTGCTCCAGGAACCTGGGAAGAGTACTTTGAGAGTTTTCTGGCTGGGGACGGTGAGAGAACTCAGCTTTGCTCCCATCCTTTCTCAAAATCCTCAGATACTCTACAGAGAAGTCATCATTTCCTTAGAACAGCAGGGGCTCTGCCTTCTTCACGGTGAGGGAATCACCAGCGTGACCTTCTCCCTCTCTTCAGGATTCTCCTCCCAGGTGGGTGCTTGTCAGCTGGGTTTCTGCGACTCACTGCCCTATTTCTGATCCCGTCCTGCAGTGTGTTGGGGCTCCTGGTTCGAGCACGTGAAGGGATGGTGGGATGCCAAGGACCAGCACCGCATCCTCTACCTCTTCTACGAGGACATGAAGAGGGTAAGGAGCAGGGCCGCCTCACGTGTTCCCCTCTGACCGTAAAATATTTCAGTCATAACGTGCGGACCCCATCAGGGACTCACAGATTGAAACAGGGCACAGAAGACGCTACATTTCACCGGCTGCAGCTGTCCACGCATCAAAGAACACCTGGGACGTCATGAGTTTCTGTATCACACAGTCTCACCTGAGCTTCCTGGAGCTCTGGGCTCTGGGACACCTTTTCCTTATAGGCAGAGGATGGCAAAATGAGGGATGCCTTTTTTTCTCCTTGTATGTAGACTTTTAAATTCCGTTTAGAAGGGAAAACAAATCCAGCATATTTTGGGTTTTTTTTATTAGTACTTGAGGAACGTCATAGTTTCAAGAAACAGTTTAAGAAATTATGGCGCAGTGGGAAACACTAATGGTTTAGAGTCAAAATTCCTGAATCCCAGTTCTGGCTTTACTGCCTATTGGCAATTATTCTTTGTGAAGATGCTGAGCATCTAGGAATTTAGTTTCCTTACATGCAGAAAGGAGATAGTAATATGCACTCCAAGAGCTGTTATAACGACTAAATGAGGTGGTGTCATGAGAGTATATTGTAAATGGTCATCTACCCAGTCCTTTCTGTGACTCCACTGAATACAGGGATCTATACAGAATTACAGTCTCTGTTCTAGAATTTATAACAGAAAGCCTGGTTCTCAAAAGGTACGTCACAGACAGCTGCATGGCCTCTCAGAGGCCATGCCAGGCCTGCTAAGTCAGACGTGCAGTTTTAAAAGATTAATCGGGGATTCCTGTGCACATTAGTTTAGCTGCATTTCTCTTAGGTTCCATCACTACTGGGCTTTATCCAGTTGTGTCTACAAAATATCTGAAGAGTGAAAAACACAGCATCATTTTTCTATGTTTTTTATTGAGATACAACTGACAAGTAACATTATATTCGTTTCAGGTGTACAGGATAATGATTTGATATTTGTATGTACTGAGAAATTTTCTCCATAATCAGTCAACATCTGTCACCACACACAGTGACAAAAATTTTCTTTCTTGTGGTGAGAACTTTTAAGATCTATTCTCAGCACAGTGTTATTATACTGTACGATACAATGTTATTAATTATACAATACCGTGTGATTATAGTCACCATGATGTACACTACATCCTAGGACTTATTTATCTTACAACTGGAATTTTGAACATTTTGACCCCCTTCACCCACTTCACCTTCCACCTCTGGCAAACACTGATCTGTTCTGTATGGTTTTTTTAAATAGGTAAGTTTCTAGGATTACATTTCTAGGATTCTCAGAACCATGATTCCAGGGCTAGCAGGACAACCCATACAGGTATCAGTATAAAATTCTCTCCCTTGTGTTTACTTGGTACAAAAGTGTGGAGACACCACAAGAGAGCACCGAAAAACTAAACAACAGGAGGGCATACAAAAGGAGACTCTGGTCACATATACATATATGCACTGCTGCAGTTCAGAGAGTTGTCTCGTCACAGGATTCCAGATATAGACACTCAACTAAGGAATATTATGGCAGGGGTTATAAGGAAGGGTTTGCTCTTTTATGACTGGATGTGACAAACAGGGGCCATGATATCAGATGCTACTAAGCTAAGACCAGGGAAAGTCCATGTAGGTGACGCTTGCCCACATATCGTCATAGCAGGGCCAAAGGAGGATGTGTCCCTGGGAACGGTGTACAGAACCCTGGGGTAGATCCTAATGCATTATGAATGCCAGGAGGAGACTTCACCGAAATGGGCAGTCTAACCTCAGGGTCCCCAGCGCCCTCTTACATGTTTCTGCGATCATGCTCTGGGCTGTCACCTGCCTGTGGTCACTCAGAGCGCACAGTTCTCAGCACTCTTGCTGATTCCTAGTCTGTGTGAGGCCAACTAAATTAAGCACTTTTGACATCCAAGCTTCAAAGCGGGAGCCCATTTTAAAGCAGGAGACACAGTGGCGGGGATAAACACTCCCACCGGCAACGCACAACTCCTCCTGGACACAGGGGCCTTCCCACACCACAGCGCCCCTGGGCTGCGTCCCTCTGAGGAGGAAACAGTGGCGACAATGGGGCTGAAACCTTCTCAGAGACACCGAAGCAACCGGACCAGCTGGGCACTGCAGCTACTGCCACGGGGCCTCTTGGGTGCAAAGAAGTCCCTCCCACCCTCATGCCCCCCTCACCGGCACCACTGGGAAAGTCTGGGGCCACTTCTGTCCACATGAGAAGCAGGAGACGGGCCTCTGTGGCCAGGTCCCCAATGCTGCTGCAACACCTGCTCGCAGCATCTGTCCAGTGGCTGTCCCCGTGGGGCATTTAGCTGGACGGGCTAGAGCAGGACATTTGGGCCTAATTCTGGACACATCCCTCTGTGGCACGTGCCCCATGCACTGCATGTCACTGTGTGGTGAGTGTCTCACCGACACGCTCAGTTGACGCTTCCATGTTAGAACAAGAAGAGCGTAATGACTCCAGTTGATACAGTCACCACATCAAAGTGAGTCACATCTGAAAAGCTGAGCACTCGTGAGACACGATTTTTTAAAATTTTAATTCATGACATGTTACTGATTACTAGCATTAATTCATTCCAACAGTCTTTTGAAACTATTATTTATTGATATAAATTATCTTATATCAAGTCTTTTCTTTTGACTCTGATCATAGAACCCAAAGCATGAAATTCTGAAGCTGGCAGAATTTATTGGAAAGAGCCTAGATGATAAAGTTCTGGATAAAATTGTCCATTACAGTTCATTTGACGTCATGAAGCAGAACCCGATGGCAAACTATACGTCGATTCCAGCTCCATTCATGAACCACTCTATTTCTCCATTCATGAGAAAAGGTTTTTATGTTTCCTTTTCACCATAATCTTAAAGGAATTGTCCAATATTTAAGAGTCTTTGGGGAGTTTCTTTTCTATAGATAAGAAAAATAAGATCAATAATAAATGGTTCTGGGGAAAAAATAATTTAAGAAACCACAGATGAAATGAAATCAGTGTTCAGCCACAACTGGAGAGTGAGGTTTGGTGTCTAAGTCCAACCCTTTATCCTCACCTTCCTTCTGGAGTTCTGGCTGATAAGGTGAAAACATACAGAATTAAGTCAGATGGAGCAAAGAATCCACTTTCCGGAGGGCTCTAAGCTATCAGAGAGGTCCATTCACTCCAACATACTTACTGACTGGAGTGGCTACCATGTGCCAGACACTGTTCTGGGCAATGTCCACAGCAGTGACCAAAACACACGAAAACTCAGGATAATAGTTGCTAGTAAGTACTATGTAGAAAAAGCAGTCTGGGAAAGGTAACAGGGATTGCACGTGGAGAACTGGAGGGGAATCTTCTTTCTCTTCCCTCCTTTCTCAAAACCGCAGGTTGAGTCCTTCAAGAAGCAGGCCCTTCTACCTGCAGGACGCCAGCCACAGGCACAAGCACCAAGTGTGCTGCGACGGGCAGAAGGGAAGGACAAGAGAGCTCCTCAGACCTGCTGTTCACGCGGCCGTGTCACCTCCCGACCCACAAGCCAGACAGGCGATTCCTCCCCCTTCCAGGAGGAGACACTGCCAGGCCAGCCAGAGAAATGTTTGCCCGGCTCTGTCCCTCCCTGACGGGGAGTAGAAATCCTCACACAGAAACGGGAGAACAGAGAAATCCAAATCCCCCCACGGTACTGACACCCACCACCCCACGTCTGTTTCAGGGGCTGTGGGAGATTGGAAGAATCACTTCACTGTGGCCCAGAACGAGAGATTTGATGAAGATCACAAGAGGAAGATGGCTGACACCACTCTAACTTCCCACATCCGATTCTTGTAAGGAATGAAAAGAACCAGAGTCCATCAGTGTGAAAGCTGATTACCCCGACCACGTGACACTGGATTCAGGCGGTCACACTAGTGCTCCTTGTGTTTGCTTTTGTTCACCCTAAAAAAAGTGACAGGGCTATCAGAGGTCAGGGCAAAGTGGAGGGTGGGCAGGGTGGCAGCGTGAAAACCATGGCGTCATTGCTAATTATCATCACATGTCAATTTTCCACAGATCATGCGCTTGTTAACGTATTAAAAATGCTTCGGTCATCACACAAAAACGCACTAAAATTTACAGATTAAGTTCAAGCCAATTTTTAAATGCAGCACTAACATGTGTAAACAGTTACTTCCAGCAATTTCTTGGTAGCCAAGTAACCATCAGGTGACTCTGTTTCTAAGTCACTCCAGAGCACCCACCCCAGCCTCTCACCACAGCCTCTACATTTAATGGGGCCCGCCCCCCCAGCCCAGCCGCGCCGCAATCCATCCCAGCCTCCCACCTTAACCTCCCTCCCTCCAGCGCCTCTGCAATCCTGCTCTAATCCATCAGCAACATCCGTTGGTTTTACTTCCAGGAAGTCTCATCGCTACAGCCATCCCCCTGGTTCAGAAGCCTCTCCCTCTTGCCTATAAGCTACCTAACTCGTTTCTCTGTTCATCATACATCAGCCAAGCTTGTTTTCCCACAACAAGACTCATTATATTTCTCTTTAGCTCAGAATCCTTCAATGATTCTGAATGTTTGCTGCCTAGAAGATAAATCCCAAGCTTTTTAGCCATCAATTCAAAGGCAGCTACAACCATATGACACAGTTGACTGACCTTCCAAACCACCTTCCAGCTGGATTTCATTCTGCCAGTCACCCTCCTTGCCTCAGCGACGAGTCCCCGTGCTGGGCCCGAGCGCATCTCACAGGTTCCCAGAGGATAGTTTCACTTTCACCCCGCCTCCTCCTGACATTTCCTTTCCTTCCTTCCTACCCATCCAAAACAAAGACAACAAGTCCAATAACCAGCACAGGTCTCCCATCTTCCTACAGATACTGCAACCTGAAGGGTTGCTGCTCTTCTGCAGTCCTTTACACTTAGCATAATTCTTCTGTGATTAAGATTAAAGTACATCATGCTATCTCTTGGATGTCTACATTGTCTCTTTTGTGCATATTTAAATTTTCATTTGTTTATTTTTTCTCCAAGATAGGGACATTGCTAGATACTTCTTTGCAAACCAAATGGCAAACAATATGCTCAAAAATAAGTAACTGAAATACTATATCAGTTAAGGAAATCTAAAAAGCCAACTTTTTACATTCTAAGTAGTCCCTGGAACAGCTATCATCTATAGCTGTGCTGTGTTAGCTACTAGCTGCATGTAGCTATTTAAATTATTTAAAATTTGGGAAGATCCACACACCCCAATGTTCACAGCAGCACATTTACAATAGCCAAGACATGGAAACAACCTAAATGTCCACTGATAGATGAATGGATAAATGAGAGGTGGTACACATACACAATGGAATATTACTCAGGCATAAAAAATGCAACCTTGTCATTTGTGACAACATGGATGGACCTAGAGGATTTTACGCCAAGTGAAATAATCAAAGACAAATACCATATCATTATACTTACATGTGGAATCTAAAAAACAAAACAGACAAACAAAACAAAACAGAAACTGACTCACAGGTACAGAATGTAATATACAGCGTAGGGAATATAGTCAATAGCACTGCAATAATTTTATATGGTAACAGATGGTTACCTGACTTATTGTGGTGATCAATCCTTAATGAATATAAATGTGAAATCACTATGTTGAACACTTGAATACTAATATAATATTGTATGTCAACTGCAATTTAAAAAAATAAAAATAGGGCTTCCCTGGTGGCGCAGTGGTTAAGAATCCACCTGCCAATGCAGGTAACACGGGTTCAAGCCCTGGTCCGGGAAGATCCCACATGCCGTGAAGCAACTAAGCCTATGTGCCAGAACTACTGAAGCCCGTGTGCCTAGAGCCCATGCTCCGCAGCGAGAGAAGCCACCGCAATGAGAAGCCCGCGCACGGCAAGGAAGAGTAGCCCCCACTCACCACAACTAAAGAAACCCCGTGGGCTTCCCTGGTGGCACAGTGGTTGAGAGTCCGCCTGCCGATGCAGGGGACACGAGTTCGTGCCCCGGTCCGGGAGGATACCACGTGCCGCGGAGCGGCTGGGCCCGTGAGCCATGGCCACTGAGCCTGCGCGTCCAGAGCCTGTGCTCTGCAACGGGAGAGGCCACAACGGTGTATGCATGTGTGTGTGTAGGGCCAGGGGATTTTGTGGCGATGCGTCTTACATCCAGAGCACCCCGACAGAGATGACGGCTCTCAGCTGGCAGGTTAGAAGCCCCCATTTCAATGGCCCTGAAGGGGACTCACCACACCCTCCTAACAGGCAGCCTCCCCAGTGAAAGTCCGGGGCCTGACAACAAGTAAAGCTCCTGGAACTATGGCTCCAGACTGCTTGCTCTCTGCCCTACCCCCACCATCACCACCATAGAGGCCAAAAGCCTAACTAGGGGTACTGGGGACATTCTCTTGGTCCTTTACGTTGGCTAGCCCATAAACTGGTCCCATTTGAGTGTCGTGCAGAACGACAGGCTTCACCTGAAGGCGTCCGGCAAGCTGCGGCACGCTAGCTACTTTGGTGGCTCTGCACCCCCAGCAAGAGTTTGAGCCAGAAGTCTCTGTGACTGATGACCGCTGACAGAGCCTCTGGGGAAGGGAGGAGCCCCACCTGCAAGTGACCCTGGGGGTTTGCGCTCAGTGCCTTCCGGGACTGTTGCCCGCTGCATCCCCCTTGAAGAGCAGCCATCGGCTTCTCAGGAGCCCCTGTCAAGACTGCGTGACCGACCCAGGGAGGCCTCGTGAACCTCCAGCCTGATACTCCCATTTTGGGGTGGCTCGACTCACAAAACCTTTCCTGTCAAGTGCAAATGGTGGATTCAAGAGCGGCGGCCTGGCCACGCAGGCATCTGGGCCCTACCTGAGAAGCAGCAGCTACCTCTCCAGGGAAAGCTTTGCCCCCCGCTGAGCCAGGTGAGTCACTGCACGGCTCACTGGAGCCCTCAATTCACAGACGCCCCTAAATGCTGAATGCCTGCTTTGACTAAGCGAAAGCTCACTGATTTCCACTGGACTGCAGTGCCAGCCCTGCAACACCAAAAGCGGACACGGCCCCTCCACCCAGAGGCCAGAATCCAGGCCCCTCTCAGGGCTCTGGCCAATGCCTGCCTTGATGAACCGTGCTCTGTGCTTACTGACTCCTGGGCTTTGCCAGTGGCCTAGCTACCAGGTCTGCCATTATGAAAACTAGAGTAGTGTTACAGACACCCCCCTGGGGCCGTGAACTGTGGAAACAAATGATGACTGCTGACTGCACTTTCCGGGGTCCTCATGTGGATGTCCACAGAAAGGACCCTTCTCTGATGGGACACGCTAGAACTAAACTGCTAGTTGAGCACGCGCTGCCCTGGCTGCTACCATCCTGCTGCCTGGATCCACCATCACATCACACGTGACAACGCAGCCGCCGTCACAGAAAAGGCACAAGTGAAGGGCTCCGTCTCTGCAGAGGCTGCCACTGGGTTCCGGACTGGTGACTCCTGCCCAGAGCTGCTCTGGTCTCTCCTGACAGACTGACCTCCGACCCCTCCCAGGCGTTTTATTGGTGGAGCCTCATCACCGGTGACACTTTTTCAGGTTTTGGTGCTGCTGTTTCAGTCAAGTCAGCCAACTGCAGTCACACTGCTGCAGCCCCTGAAACTAGAATTTGTCGTGTGTTTGGTTTTGTGGAGCTTGCAACCTGAACATAGCATGCCTTTTACCAAAAAAGCAGCTTGACAATGGCTGACCGGGGGGTATTCAATGGAGCTCCCGTGCTCCCTGCCTTCCGCAGACATTTGATATTGTTAAGCGTTGAGATGGCCTCTGGAAAAATCAACTCAAAAAGGGTTTGACTGCTTCCCTCACATCCTGGTCTGCACACCTTACCAAGGCAGGTGGTCACTAAATGCGGCTATCCCCAGAAAGATGCCCTCTGCCACTTGCCGGGTAACGATCAGGATGAACAGTTGGCAGTTCCTTAAAAAGTTAAACATACTTACCACAGAGCCCAGCAATTTCCCCTCCTAGGTCTGTACCCTAGAGAAATAAAAACTTATGTCCACACAAAACTCTGGTCATGAATGTTTATAGTGGCTCTATTCGTAATTACCCCAAAACTCGAAACGAACCCAAATGTCCTGCAGTTGGTGAATGGATAAATAACGGCACATCCGTACAATGAGTATCAGTTAGTGATGAAAGGGAACAAATCATTGACAAATGAGACAACCTGAACGAATCTCAAAGGCATTTTGCTGAGGAAAAGAAACCTGTCGCAAAAGGTTTGTTTCCATTTATATGACATTCATGAATGACAAAGTGATAGTGATGAAGAACAGATGACGGTTGTCAGAGATTAGGGATGGGAGGCGTGTCAGCCACGATGGGGTAGGGTGAGGGTAATGAAACTATTCTGTGGACTGATTATGCCAGTGATTACAAGAGTCTGTACATGTATTAAAATTCAAAGAACTGTATGCCAAAAGAAAAGATAATATTACTGTACGTTAATTGAAAAAATAAAAGGTGGAGAGGACTTCAAAAATGCCAAATTTCTTATTCCTTTTTTTTTTTTTTGCGGTACGCGGGCCTCTCACTGCTGTGGCCTCTCCCGTTGCAGAGCACAGGCTCCGGACGCGCAGGCTCAGCGGCCATGGCTCACGGGCCCAGCCGCTCCGCGGCATGTGGGATCTTCCCGGACCGGGGCACGAACCCGCGTCCCCTGCATTGGCAGGCAGACTCCCAACCACTGCACCCCCAGGGAAGCCCTCTTATTCCTTTTTCTATTGAGCTATAATTGACATATAATGTTAGTTTCAGGTGTACAATATAATGATTTGATATTTGTATGTATTGCGAAATGATCATCACAATAAGTCTAGTAAATACCATCATTTTTTCCTTGTGATGAGAACTTTTAAGATCGACTCTCTCAGCAACTTTCAAGTATACAGTAGAGTCTTATTAACTGTAGTTACCATGCTGCACACAACATCCCCCAGACTTATTTGCTTCATAAATCAGCGTTTGTACTTTTCAACCCCCTTCACCCATCTTGCCCACTCCCACACCCTGCCTCTGCCACACCAATCTCTTCTCTGTATCTACGAGTTCAGTTGTTTGGGTGTTTTTTTGGTTTTGTTTTATAAAATGTCAAAAATGTCCAAAGTTTGACCAAAATGTCCATTTTATAAAAGACAAAGAAAGACTGTGGAAATGTTCCAGATTAAAGAAACCTAAAGAGATGTGACAATTAAATGCAAAACCTGATTCTAGCCTGGATCTCATACTGGAAGGGAAAATAAAATGCTATAACGTCCTTGATGTTAATAGATACAACAAAAGCCCTGTAGTCTTAGTTCTAAGTTTCCTCAAAACCCAGAAGAAAATGACCAGTGATCTTAGGTTCTGTCCTGCTGATCGGTTTCTGTATCAATTAATTCCTAGATTCAATTAAGTCTGCATGCAGTGCAATGCATGAATATATATACAAGGCAATGGACTAGATGGAGAGGGGGCAACAGAAAGTCCTCTTTTTCTCCAAAAGGTGCTCAAAGTCTCGAGTTTCACCAACACTACCTGCCAACGCATTTAGTCACTCCTCCTTAACGGTATTCACTGCCACGTAAACATTGAGAACTTTGGTGGCTTTTAGGAATTACTCGTGATTTTTCTAAAAAGCCGTCTGAGGCTGTTTTTCTAGTCCCGAGGAAAGTCACTCATTTTACAACCCCGCCCAGTGTCCAGATTACGGGCATTTTCCGAAGCCAGCTCACTTCAGGACGATCCTTTCCCCAAGCTGGCGAACTTCATCCCACGACCTGCGTCAGGGCGTTGCAAGTGACAAGTGACAGCCAGTGCCAGGCTGGTGGCCCACGGAGCGGAGGGGAGGCACCGGCTGCGGCAGCACGTCTTTGCCCCGACCATCCTGGCGCCGCCCGTCCCCACCGTCCCCAGGCCGCCTCCCTCCCCCGGCCAGCGTCCCCACACTCGGGCCTGTTTCCTCAGTCCCGCTCAAAGAAAGAGCTACCGGCCACGAAAGGCAGGTGTGTCAGCACAGGTCCCCAACCCGCCCGTCCACCCGGAGCGGGGCTGGGCGCCGGGACTACTCACCGTCCAGGAGGAGGGCCGGTGTCCAGGCTGCCAGGAGGGACAGCGCTCCTGCTCTGCGGTCACCCATTCGCCTCAGGAACAGCTGCGCCTCGTCCCCTCGGCCACCTGCAGCCGCAGGGCACAGCCACGCGCCCGTTCCGAGGCAAGGGCGTCTGGGGGAACTGAGGGGGGCTGAAGGGACACCTGAGAGCACAGGAGAAGGACAGGAGATAAGACAGGTGAGGGACAGCTGAAGCACAGGTGAGGGACAGGAGAGGGAACAGGAGATGGGACAGCTAAGGGGGCAGGTGACGGGACAGGAGACTAGGGCGGCCGCCTGAGCGCGCGCGGCCCGACAGTGCCCGACCCTCCCAGGAGGGGCCGGGGCCCCCACTGCCCCAGTGGCGCGCCGGGCCCCGCCCACGGGTCCGACACGACACGACACGCCCCCTCGGGGGCCGGCCCGGGGGCGAGGCGGAGCGCGCGGGGAGCCACCTCCCGAGGCGGAAGCGGAAGCGCCGCCGGGCCGCGGCCTTGGAGACGCGGGGGCGGGGCCAGCGGAGAAGCGCGACCTTTGACCCGCGGCGGGGCTCCGTAGGAGTCAGCGGGCGGAAGTGCGGGCTGCGGGTGGCCATGGAGGTAACGCGGGGGCCCGGGGGCCGAGGGACCACCGCCCCTACCCGCCTGCCCTCCCGGCCCGCCGGGGTCCGCACAGCCGCATATGACCGGCTGGCTTTCGTTGTGTTTTGCAGGAGCCTGTTCACGACGGGGTGCCCTCGCCGGCCGCTCCTGGGACCGGGAAATCCAAGGTGAAGAGACGCTGGAGCGGCGGGGTCTTGCCGGGAGGGGAGGGGGCTCCCTGGGGGACAACTTTACTCCGGGCTCTCGGCCTGAGCTGTCACGGTCGCGCGTTTAGTCCCTCCTCTCGGAGCTCCCTGGTGTGACGCCTGAGTTCGTCTCCTTGCCGCCCGGCTCAGCGCTGCTGAGAGATTCCGCAGGTTCCCAACGTTAGATGAAGCCGTCTGGCTTGTGAGGTCCGAGCGGTGGGCGGGCGTCGCGGTCTCGGCTCTGCCTGCGCCTCCGCTGATGTGAGCGATGTGAGCACAGGTCGCCGCTGGGGCCCTCAACGGGCGCCCAGGAGATGGGGACTTGCCGCCGAGGTTTATTGTTTCAAGCTGACTTTGAGACACTCGCCCAAACACTCGACTGCATTGAAGCTTCACGGTAACCGTGAGATAAATAATGTGGTTATGCCAGCTTTATGCCTAAGAAAACTGAGCCCGCAGGGGTTAAGGAACTTTCCCTGATTTTTAGGTAAAGCCTAAACGCACCCTGATTCATCTTATCGCTGTAATTAGGCTTACGTGTTTTCATGTGGCCAGAGGCTCCTTTCAGCCTTGAATAGGACGAAGCAATTTTACAGATCTAAGGAACTTTACGTAGAATTAGTCGCAGTTCCCTAACTTTGCAATTAAATCAAAATCTAGAAAGTGTCTTAACCTGTAACAAGGATATCTGTAATGTAAGAGGATACGTGCGATTTTCTCTACATTTCATAATAGTTGCTGAGCTAATAATTATTGAGTGAAACTTGCATTTGCTAATCTTAAAAAATGTGGTGCTTGGTTGACATAAAGATCTATTCAGTAGGATGTTTTTTATTTTTAGGCAGACTTTATGTTTCTTTTTTGTGGTATAGTAGAAACATGAATTCTCCCTAATTGGTAACATCACTGACTCTTCCAGCTGGAAACATTGCCCAAGGAAGATCTTATCAAGTTTGCCAAGAAGCAGATGATGCTAATACAGAAAGCTAAATCAAGATGTACAGGTATTGGGTTGAAAATATTCGTCTTGACCGCAATCTTTTTTAATCATGGTTACAACTCTTAGTTTTGTAATAGTACATTGGCTTGTTTTATCAGCGAATCCAATAATATTAGCGTAGTGGAATCTGTTATTAGTTAGCATTGTAAACTTTGCTTCTGATATTTCTTATTATCTCATATCCCTAAACTGCAGTTACCTTTGAATTAATAAAGTCAGGGAGGAGGATTTTAAAAACAGTTTGTTAAAGTTCAGCACTTTTTTTTTTCCTCATGTGGATCGTATATTTTTCTGAGTAAAGCATTTTTTCCTAGAGTTGCCAGTTGAAATGTTAGAGACATGAAGTTCTGAGCCCAAGGAAGTAAGAAGAGGCCCCAAGTAAAGTAGTAAAAGATTTCTGTTCCTGGAATTTTGAAATATATTTATTTACTGAAGTTGGTTGATTGCCTATTCAGTTTCCCTTTCTTTATATTCCAAAAAGACAAAGATATTAGTATCCTTTTTTAATATGTGTAGGTGAGCTCTTGAATTTTCAGTAACTTAACTGCCCTGCCTAAAAGCCAAGACTTATTTACTACTAGAAAAGGTCAAACTGTGTTTCTGGAGGTTGGATCAGCTTATGATAAGAGAGTAATTTATTTGGAAAGATGTCCTAGGCTCCAGACCTAGACATGAGTTGATGAAATAGATTAACATGTATGTTTAATATGAGGTTAGTTGTTGCTTTAAGATTATACAGTAAGAAGTTATTTACAGCTGAAATAATGTCTGGGATTTGCTTCAAAAATATCAGGATGCATAAGACAAGAGGGGAAGGAGGAAATGAATACAGGTTGGGATGAAACAAGGTTGGTCATGTAGTAATTATTAAACCAAGATGATGGAGCATAGAGATTAATCGCACTATTCTCTCTGGGTTTTTTTAATTTGTTTGGAGTTTTCCATAATAAAAAGGAAAATAAAAGGTAATGCTGGGTGAACTTAGTGCTTCCTCACCATATCTGCTGCTTCTTAAATGTATTCTAATTTATAGTGATTTTTTTTTAAGAATGTACTTATCACTTGAGCCAGGAATTATTTTCTTCATTTCTGAACTAGTATCTTTTTATTTTTTTTAATTGTTTAGAATTGGAGAAAGAAATTGAAGAATTGAGATCGAAAGCTGTTGCTGGAGGAACTGATGATATTATTAAGGTAATGAAACAGTTGTAGTATTGCTTTAATTTTCACTTCTTTACTTAGAGGAGATGCCTGATGATAAGTCGGATTTCCTTGAGGGCTGTCAGCCTGCTTGAGCACTCTCTGGCTTCCGTGCCTTTTGTTCCACTTCCTCTCTGCCCTTGGTTCCACTCTTCACCTTTCTGGTTGACTGTAAAAAGAGAGGTGAATGACCTCTGCGTCCCTTTCTGTTCTGAAGTGGTATTACTTTCTGTCCTTTCATCCTTTACACACTGTAATTATGGTTATTGCTTCAGTCTCAGGCCTGCTGTTCCCTCTCCTCATCAGAAAACCCAGCCACGCTCAGGACTTTGATGATTCTCTCCATTCCCATGGTTCTTTGTTAAACACATCATGTCTTACTTGCTAACCGTACTTACCTTGATAACCCGTAACTGGGCTCTCTTTCTCTTTTACTTCTACATACTCTCGTCAGATGATAGAATGTTGTTTTTATATTGTTATTCCCTGTTTAAGATCCTGAGTTGCTCATTCTTACTTATTAATTACTTAATGTAATTAAATGCTTTTCCTTCCCCCACTTGGCCTACCTTCTTTAAAGTTTCTTTGCTTTTCAAAGCTCTGCAGAAAAAAATTTTTTTCCTTGCTTTTGCATGTTTGTAATTTGAGTCATAGTATCTATCTATTCTTTGATTATATGTTATCTTAGTGTCCCAACTTGTGAGCCATGCACAATTGAGGGACTCCCATGAAGCTACTACCAGGAGTCTTTAAATCGCTGTGCATACCTTGCACTACCATTTTGTTCTTCATTTAGCTAAAACAGTGTATGAATCCTGAATGGTATACACAAATACCATTTGGATTCGTAATGTGCCGATTGGTTGAAGCATTACTGAATTCGTAATGGTTTTGTTTATTTGGTCACTATGTATTTCCCTGATTAGTAATAGCAAAAGTACAACTCCATGTAGTTAAAGAGCTCTGACTGTGGAGCCAGACCACCTGATTCACACCTTCAGACCCCTGTTGTGCCACACACCAGCTATGTGACCACGGCTACGTTTCTTTTTTTTTTTTTTTTTTTTTTTTTTTACGGCTACGTTTCTTAACTTCCTTCCCTTCCTTCATCTGTAGACTAGGGATAACGATAAGGCCTACTTTCATAGAGTTGTATTATGAGTTAGTACATACAGTACGTAGAGCTGGATCTGTCACGCAAGTACTCGATGGTTTTATTATTACCATATATTATTTGGGGGATATTTTCTACACACATGTATACATCCATCCATCCATGCACACCCGCACGAAAAAGGAGGTTTTTGTATTTGAAAAGAGCACTGCAGAGATTCTGTTCTAATTTTGCATCAGTTAACTCTTGGCCCTTAAAATACTTTTCATGCTGTTGCATTTCAGAATATTCAAATATCTGTCCCTTATTTCCTTATCAATGTATTCTCCCCTTCTGTCAAAACTACTCCTAAAAATTTAAGGGTAGAAAATTTCTCTCAGTTAGCTAACTTTACCTTTCAGGTTATTAATTTAATATTAAAGCATGTTATCCTGACCACTCAAATCTCAGAAAGTAAAGGTTGGTAAAATTAAATGAGAATGAAATCTTTGGTCTCCAGTGTTAATGAGAAAATTACATTGGGGAGTGATTGGCGGAGCTGTGCATCAGTTATTCAGTTGCTATAAGTAAGTTTTCTGTTTTAGGAAAATCATATACTGCAATGTGATATGTCCTCTGCACCTCTGGAAAAGGGAAAAGACTTTCTTGCTATGTTTTGTCTCTTCACTGGGAAAAGTACACTGGAAAAACATGGCTTTGAATACAGAATTTTCTGTCCTTCATAAAAATGTATGGCTTTTTACAAGTTTTAGTTATTAAAATTTCTGATAGTCATCTTCTAGTGCATTGAAATACATCTAAAGTTTTATTGCAAACCTGGCATATTTGACTTTTAAAAAAGAGGAATAAAAACCCATATTTTCCATGTCAAAATTTGAGGTGTATGGTATTACAGTGAACTTATATGCTGCTTCCAAATGCAAGAGGAAGGTAAAAATTGCATGTCAAGATGCGGAATTTCTAGTACGTATCACTTATTGTTTTCTCTTTGCTGGAATCAAATTTGTATTTCCTAGGAAATAACTGTCCATTTGTGCCTCTACTCTTTAAGGATATTTATAGCTGTTTTCAGATAATGTCCTCTGTATATCTCCTAAAATTATTAATGTTTTCAGGCTTCCCCTGATAATTTACCAAACAGGAGTTTACATTGCAATACTATGCAATGTGAAAAAAACTAATTTTAAAACTAAAATTGTTTTAACAAAAGTAATATATGATTTAGGAATAGTACTAACAACTAAATAACTTATAATTCTAAATAGCTTATGGAAATTATCTCTGTATTTCTGAATAATATGCTTATACTCCTTTTCTTTGATTTATCCCTTGGTGAGACATTTAGCTATTAACTTCCTGTTACAACAGATGAAAATTTAGCTATCTTTCACAATGACTCCTACTTGCCAACTGGTCAAATAGATCAAATAATCGTTTATATTTTTTTCTGGACACCTGCCTCCTAAAGCCTTCTGTCCTGTGCTAACTTGGTCTGGTTGTTCTCCAGGTCTGCTGTGGTTTTCCTGGAGTCGGCCTTTTGCCATGATCCAGTGAATTATACTGCTTTCATATGTTGGCCCCCCCACCCTGTTTGCTGGGTCACAGGTCATTCACTTTCTTGGTTAACCTCATTTTGGTAGAGCATGTCCTTCTCCAGCTTCCTAAGAACAGATGCATAGGAGGAAAATTTTTGTGTCATCTTGTATTTAAAAGTGGCTTTATTCTACTCTCATGTTTGAATAATAGTTATAACTTGGTATAGAACTCTAAATATTTTCTACATCTGCTTTGTTTTTGTATTTTTGAACAAGAGTTTTTCTTTATTATTTCACAAAAGAAGTTCAGAGGCAGTTCTGGAGTGATAGTTGACTAAGGTTTCTTTAGGATTTTATCTTGGTTTTAATGTTTAAGATTAACTTTATCTAAATTCACAGTGAAATGGGTCTGTGATTTTCCTATCTGTAGAGTCCTTGCATAATGTTATCAAGTTATGCCAGTTGTGTAGAATAACTTGAGAATTCTTCTTGCTTTTTGTTTTGTCTGAAAAAATTCATATGTAATTGGGATAATCTGTTCTTTGAAAGCTTGATAGAACTCACCTATAAAATTATCTGTTCCTCCTGTTTTCTTTGGTGGACAATTTTAAACCACTAGTTTGATTTTTAAGTAGTAATAGTATTGATGATGCTTTTTTTTTTTTTTTTTTTTTTTGCGGTACGTGGGCCTCTCACTGTTGTGGCCTCACCTGTTGCGGAGCACAGGCTCCGGACGCACAAGCTTAGCGGCCATGGCTCACGGACCCAGCCGCTCCGCAGCATGTGGGATCTTCCCAGACCGGGGCACAAACCTGTGTCCCCTGCATTGGCAGGTGGACTCTCAACCACTGCACCACCAGGGAAGCCCGATGATGCTTTTTAATTTTTTTTCTTGAGTTACATTTTTCTAGGAAGTTTTATCCATACCATTTTACTTTTCAGTATGATTGGCAGATTAATAATTAATCATAATATTCTTCTTAACTGTATAATCTGTAATTTATATATAGATAGGTTCCCCTGTTATTCATAATATTGTTTGTGACTTCTGTCTTCTCTTGATCAGTCTTACAAGAAGTCTATTTTGTTAGCTTTTTTCAAAGAACTGACTCTTGGCTGTTCTATTTTCCACTTCATTAACTTCCTTTCCTGCTTCATTTCTGCAGGAGGTAAACTTCTCTGGGGTAGGGGGGACACTGGTGATTTCTTGCCCATTATTCTAAGCACTCCTGATTGAGATTGTCAGTCAATCCGATTTTTGAACCTGACTCTCCAGTTCCTGAGCATTTAGTTTTCTAATTAGTGTTTGCCAGCTTCTCATGTGTTTCCCTGCACAAGCCCTGAGGTTATAGACTTCTTGTTCTTTCTAACTCACGTCTTCCATGTCCTCCACTTTCAGTTTTCCAAAGTTATATTGAAATTTCTCATACCCTTATGTCTTTTCTCCTTTTTACTTTGCTTTTATGTATATAGCTTTTTAAATATTCTTACTTTAGCATGGTTTGGAAAAGGTGAGGAGGTAATTATGCATGAAGTCAATCCACCATTTTTAACCTCAGGCAAACAAATCATCCTGTTCCAAAACAGGCATTGACCATACGTCTGGATGCTATGCTTTTGGAAAAAGCAGAGACTGAGCAACAGTGTGTTTCTTTGAAGAAGGAAAATATTAAAATGAAGCAGGAGGTTGAGGTAAAGCAACATTTTATTTTTTTTTGCTTTTTATTAACTTACATAGTATAGTTATGCATTTTAGAGCCAAGACCTTAAAAAGCATCTGATCTGATTTTAACTGTAATAGTTACAGACAAGGAAACAGATTGATATTTTAAAAGAAAAATAACTGAAATCACCCAACTACTTAGAGATAGAGCTAACATTTACTTGTTCCATTGTGTAATCTTCATTTTAGTTGTAATATTCTTTAATAAAAATGGGAAAAAATACCTATTTTATAAAAAAAATTATTTAAATAAGTTGATTGTCACACATACTCTAAATGTTATCTAAAAGAAAGAAAGAGAGAGAGAGAGAGAAAGAAGGAAGGAAAGAAGGAAGGAAAAGATAAAAGAAAAGAAAAAAGAAAGGAAAGAAAGTTGTGTATTCAGTTCTGGGATATTCAACTGTCTTTTGGGTCTGTGCTAATTTTCTCCCCAAAGCTGTATTACTCTATTCAGGAGATATTCATTAAAGCCTATGACTTAATACAACTTACATAATTTATTACCATTTAAAGGAAAATTAAATGCAGAGATTTCCTAGCTTTTAGTTATTTCTTTGAGTAACCTGTTTAGTACTGCTTAAGGTAGTCGGAGCTTCTAAGCAGAATTCTTGGAATCTCAGCATCATATTTCTTCATGTACATTTCTGCTCATTTCTTCTTTTATGAGCCTAATTTTTCCTGAGGGCAGGGGTTTGTTTTATCTTAAATAATTTTTGTGTGCTTACTTTTACAGGATTCTGCAACTAAGTTGGAAGATGTGCGCGAGGAGTTTGAACAATCACAAAGAAACTATGTGAAAGAAATGGAAAATTTGAAAAATGAATTAATGGCAGTACATTCCAAATACAATAACGATAAAGCTGGTTGGCAAAAGGAACTGGAAGAAGCATCAAAAAAACAATTAGAGCTTTCAGAACAAATCAAATTTCAGAGTGATTCTGAAGGTAATGTTAAAAAACTACAGGAAGAGATTCAGAAAATCAAGCCGGCCTTTGAGGAGCAGATTTTATGTCTGCAAAAGCAGTTAGAAGTTGCCACAAATGAAAAGGAGCGAGAAATTACTCATCTCCAAGGAGTCATTGAGGCTAATTCTCAGCAGTACCAAAAAGAAATTAATAGTTTGCAAGAGGAACTTTTACAGTTGAAATCTACACACCAAGAAGAGGTGAAGGAATTGAAGTGCCAGATTGAAGCATCTGCTAAAGAACACGAAGCAGAAGTAAATCATTTAAACCAGCTAAAGGAGAACTTAGTCAGACAGTGTGAGGCAAGTGAGAAGAACCTTCAGGAGAAATATGAATGTGAATTAGAAAACGCAAACCAGGAAAATCAGATGTGTTCTTTGCTCTTACAGGAAGATACTCTTGTAGAACAAGCAGTAAATGAAAAAGTCAAACACTTAGAAGATACCCTAAAAGAACTGAAGTCTCAACATAGCATCTTAAAAGACGAGTTAACTTACATGAATAATCTTAAATTAAAACTTGAAATTGACGCCCAGCATACAAAGGATGAGTTTTTCCACGAACGGGAAGATTTAGAATTTAAAATTAATGAATTATTACTAGCTAAAGAAGAACAGGGGTGTGTAGTTGAAAAATTAAAATCTGAGCTAGAAGATTCAAATAAACAATTTTGCTGTACCGTAGAACAACATAACAAAGAAGTACAGAGTCTTAAGGAACAACATCAAAAAGAAATATCAGAACTAAATGAGGCATTATTGTCAGGTTCAGAAAAAGAAAAATTAACACTGATGTTTGAAATACAGGGTCTTAAGGAACAGTGTGAAAACCTACAACAAGAAAAGCAAGAAGCAATTTTAAATTATGAGAGTTTACGAGAGATTATGGAAATTTTACAAGCAGAGTTGGGGGAATCTGCTGGAAAAATAAGTCAAGAGTTTGAATCAATGAAGCAACAGCAAGCATCTGATGTTAATGAACTTCAGCAGAAGCTCAGAACTGCATTTAATGAAAAAGATGCTCTTCTTGAAACCATGAATAGTCTCCAGAGAGAAAATGAAAAGTTATTAACACAGCAACAAATTGTACCAGAACTTGAAAATACCATAAAGAACCTTCAAGAAAAGAATGAAGTATATTTAGTTAGTCTCAGTCAGAGAGATACCATGTTACAAGAATTTGAAGCAAAGATAAGTTCTCTTACTGAGGAAAAAGATGATCTCATAAGTAAAATTAAAGGTTCTCATGAAGAGGTGGAGACTGTCTATCACAGACGTGAAAGGGGAGAAAGGTTTATTGTAGGACCCGGGGAGAAAGTGGAGCAGACTACCCAGTGCAACAGTGAGCTAGAACAAAAGGTAAATGAATTAACAGCACAACTAGAAGAAACCTTAAAAGAAAAGGATCAAAATGACGAAAAACTGGAAAAGCTTATGGCTCAGTTGAAAACTCTCTCTGAAGACCAGGAAGCAGTGTCATCTGAAGTGAAGTCTCTTCATGAGGAAAATAGTAGACTGTGTTCAGAAAAGAACCAGTTGAGTAGGGATTTGGAATCTCTCCTATCTCAAAAAGAAGGAGATTTTATGCTGAAGGAGCAGATTTCTGAATTAGAAAAGAAACTTCAGTTAACAGTTGAAGAAAGAGATAATTTAAATAAACTTTTGGAAAATGAGCAACTTCAGAAGTTATTTGTCAGAGCTCAGTTGTGTGGTTTTCTTGAACAAATGGAGTCAAAAGTTTCAGAAAAAAGTGAAGAACAAGATGTTGTAAGTGTCCTACAAGCTGTAGGTGAATACTTAGCTAAAATAAATGAAGAAAAACACAACTTGGTCTTCCAGTATGGTAAAAGGGTAGCAGAGTTAGAAAAAGAGATTAAGTTTCTCCAAGAAGAGAATGTGATTCAATGTGAGGAACTTAGGTCTTTACTAAGAGACCATGAGCTAGAGAAACCTCTCTTAAGGAAAGAGTTAGAAGAAACCCTCTTGGAAAAAGAGGCCCTGCAGTCTGATCTTCTAGAAATGAAGAATGCTAATGAACAAACAAGGCTTGAAAATCAGAATCTCCTAATTCAAGTTGAAGAATTATCTCAAAAATTATGTAGTAAAAATGAAAACCATAATGAAAAAGGAAAATATTTTATAAAGGAACTTGAAAACCTAAGGCCATTACTAGAACAAAAAGAATCAGAATTGCAAGATGTGAGAGCAGAGTTGATATCATTAAAGGTACTATTAATTTGCATTTTATTGATTTTAAAATACTTAGTTCTAGTCATAGACTCTAGAAAATATATTACTGCACTTTGAAGTCAGAAGTAAATTTTTAGCACTTAAGATCACATGCGTATTTCTGAAAGTACATTAAACATTTTCACATCACACCTTATCACATTGATCACTTTTTGGTTTTAGATCATTTTAGAATTTTGTTTTTATATAAGATTAGATGATTAGGGGGTTAAATGTTAAAATTGTATAATTAGTTACCAGCAAAGCTACAAGTAAACATGGAAAAATTTGAATTTCATCCTGTGTGGTATGCATATTAACTTAAAGAGCACTGTTGAGCAGAAATGTAGGCTAAAGTGGTATTTAATTTTAGCCAGAAATTTAGGGTTTTTTCCCCAGATCATGACAGGATAAACTACAATCATCGTTTAATCTTTCCTTATTGCATTATGTAGTTGATATCTGTTGGGTGGTTCGTCTTGGCCTTGGATATTGCTGTTTTTTATAGTAAAACACATGACCTATACTATGTTTATAGTAAAAAGCATCATGCTCCATGCATGATAAGGTCAGAATTACCTGGTCTATCAAGGGAAGAGAAAGACTGTTCACCAGATTGCTTTTTGTATGAATTCTCTTTGATAATGATTTTTTTCATGCTTAACATGACGGCCAGTACATCATGGGGAATGCAGTGATTGTCTTTGTTTTTCCTATAAAATCTAGGATTCCTTAGAGAAATCACCTTCTGTAGAAAGTGATCAACCTTCAGTAAAAGAGTTTGAAGAAAAAATAGGTAACTATGGTTTTGCATATGTTGTCACAGTTAATTACACGGATTCTTCTTAGTGTTAGAATAGATTGGGAAGTATTGTCACCAATTAATGGGTTGTTAAAAACATGAGTAGCTCTCTCTTCCCGATGCCGCCACTCTTGCCCCGCTGCCATCTACTTGCCTTCCCTTTCAAAACTCTCACTTTCTACTGTTTAATCCAAAGGAGTGATGTGATTCCATTTATAAATGGTTCCATGATTGGTTTTGGATTTTTCATGCATTTAGCAACCTTATTTGAATGCCCAACTACCTAGGCACTGGTAATAGGAAGGGGGTTAAGATACACACCACGCAGACCGTGTCTTCAAAGAACTCACTGCAAGAAGGGGCTGTTACTGCAGTACTTCGGGGTGTGGACAAGGTACGCTGGTGACAGTACAGGAAGATATGATTAACTGCTCGTTTTGAGTTAGGAAAAACATCACAGAATAGGCTGTACTTGTGTGTTGAAGAATGAGAAATTTGACACGAGAAGAAAGGTACTGCAGCAGGAGGAAACAGCAGGTGCTCGTACGTTAGCATCCATGACGTCCAGGAGCCTCCTAGGAAATCCTGGAGAGGCAGGAGTCTGAGTGTGAAAGGGCTGGTGTGTTGTGCAGAAGAGCTGGGACTTCCCCATACCCATCTATTCCTCAGAGTAACATTAGGAGGTAGCTCTTTTATTCCTATTTTAAGATGGAGAAACAAAAAAGTGTTGTGTGATGTACCCATAATTCCCCAGTTTAATGCCCAGTGGGATTGGTGGGGGAGAGGGGACGGGTGGTTGAAAGAATTTGGAATGACCCACAGTTTTCTGTAATGGATGACTGGGGAAGGTCGGGTTAGGGGAGAGCATGAGTTCAGTTTTAGACAAATGAAACTTAATTACCACCCCAACTGGAGATGTCGAGTAGACTACTAACTGTGCATATCTGGAGTTACGGGGAGAGGGTTAGACCAGATAAGACTCCATGCTTAACACAGTGGGCATTAAAAGCCATGAGGTTGAGATCCCAAGGAAGTGAGCGTAGGAAAAAAGACGAGGACCAGAGACAGTTCTCTGTCAAAAGTCAGAAAGATAGAAAGAATCAAGGAGAATGAGAAGGAATAGCCGGTGAGGTAGAGCCCAGAGCATAAGATGTCTTTGAAGCTAAGACAGATGAAGTACAGGTAGAGGAAGTGCTTGAGGAGGGAAGAAGGGTCACACTAGCAGTCAGAGCTAACCCGAGCTAAGCAGCACCCAGCTCATTGGCGACTTGATAACACTTGCCATGATGTACTGAAGCCCGAGCCTGGTTGAAGTAGGTTCAGGGGGAAAATGGGGGAAGAGAAAGGTGAGGAGGGCATGTATAGACCACGCCTAGAAGGAGTTTTGCTATAAAAGAAAGAAGACATGGGACAGTGTCCAGAGGGGAGGCGTGCTCTTTTGCCTTTCTTTGTGTGATGTTTCACCTGTCCTATCATGACCCTCCCCTGCCCTCTTTAGCTGCTTCCACTCTTTGTTCCTGACCTTAATCTCTTTGGTGATATTTTTCTTATTGCATGTTTGTAAACTGTTGGGAAAAAATCTGTTAGGGGGATTTGCTGCACAAGAGGGGGGAGAATTGCTACACTGATGCCTGAGTAGGTGAGACTATGCGGGATGACATGCAGAAGTGGAACACTTGGCCTGTGCTGTGGGCACACGCAGTGCACCTGTCGCAGCCAGAGGAGGGCAGCATACGTGAACACAGGTGCTGTGAACACTGGATGAAGAAGCAGGGACAGAAATTCAGATCGTAGCTGAAGTTAAGCAGAACCAAGAAGTAAGATCAGGAACACTGGTGTTTAAGTCGGGGAGATGGCTAGAGAGGATACGGGAGAGACCCAGATTGGACGTGTAAGCAGATCGCAGGTTCAGTTGTAAAAATCAGACCCACCAACCAAGAGGCATGTGCCTATGGATCATAAATGTTTAAGTGCATCTCATATCTCCTCTGCTTGATCCTGATCTGCACATCACCACCTAAAAGCCTAGCACACTTGCGTTTCCAGGAAATCTTCTACTGTTAAAGGGATCCTGACAGCCTCTCCAGTTTATAGACACTTAGGAAATGGCTAAAAACAGTAGGCTGGGACTTCCCTGGCAGTCCAGTGGTTAAGACTCTGCACTTCCACTGCAGGTGGCACGGGTTCTGTCCCTGGTCAGGGAGCTAAGATCCCATATGCCACGTGGCATGGCCAAAAAAAACAGGCTGTTTTGGAAGATCGAAGAAAATGAAAATTCTTCACATTGTTTGCCTCATTTAGAAAATAAGTAAGCTTTTACTTTAAAAAATAGATATTAATATTTTGCTTTTACTTTATTTTAATCTCAAATTGCAGATTTTGTGTTCCAGATTAAAGATCCATTTCTAGGGCTAAAGTAAGTAAATAATGGGTGTATTTTCGTTCTTTTCCTTTGAGTCTATAGATAATTGTTTCATTGTATGTTTTTAGCATATCTGGAAGAAGAATGCAAAGACAAAGAGGAGAAAATAGAGAAGTTAAAACTAGTTGCTTTGAAGGCAAAGAAAGAACTAGGTTCTAGCAGAAAAGAGGTAAGGTGACTTAAAAAGGCAACGTTTAAGGAACTTACATGTTAGAAAATCAAGTTTGTCTCTACATAAAAAACTATTGTATATTTAAAATAGGCCCAGACGCTACGGGAAGAACTTGAATCTGTTCGCTCAGAAAGGGATCAGGTGTCTGCTTCCATGAGAGATCTCATTCAAGGAGCAGAAAGCTATAAGGTAAAAATAGTTATTTTAATAACAAGTTATATTTGTAACTTCTGAGTTAAGGAATGTACTAGAAATGTAAAACTCTTGTCCATAACATAATCACCTTGTATTTTTTAGTAAATCTTTTTTTCTATTTTTTTGTGTAATGTATCATCCTAGTATCAGATTTTAAGTGACTAAGCTTTAAATATGCCTTTAAGCTATTGCTTTTTAAAACTAAATTTCTGTTTTGGGATTTCCTAATAAAATCAGTAACAAAAAAGGTGGCCATTGTTACTGTTATTATTTAATAGTCTTTTGGCCAGGTGAATAAATGTGAATGTTAGACATGTCTAACATGAAAGTGAAAACATTATTTGAAGGCAGTATTGCTTGTCTACCTAAATAACATGAGAATCTATTATAAAAAATATAAGAATTAAAAGTAAGAGAGTACCATTATATTTATTTATGCATTCAAATATTTATACAGCCAGGCTAAGTACTGATTACTGGGGAGACGGTGGTCAACCAAGTAGACGGAGTTCCTGTCTGCTTGGGACTTAAATTCCAGTGGCAGACAAAAATCCAAGAAAATACTGTGTGGAAAAGTAAAGGCGGGTAGGGGGAGGAGAGTGGCCAGTAGTCAAGTGGGACTTGATGGAAAGAAGAAAATACCAAAGTAGTCCAAAAAAATGAAATTTCAGGAAGAACTTTAATGAGACTAAGTGAAAAGAGGAAATTGACATCTTGCTCTACCAGACACTAAAATTTATTATAAAACTACATAATATGATACAGTTCTGATGCAAAAATAAGGCAGGTTAATTGAACAGAAGACAGAGACTTCTGGGGACTTCCCTGGCAGTCCAGTGGTTAAGACTTCGCCTTCCAATGCAGGGGGTGTGGGTTCGATCCCTGGTCGGGGAGCTAAGATCCCACATGCTTTGGGGCCCAAAAACCAAAACAGAAGCAATATTGTAACAGATTCAGTAAAGACTTTAAAAATGGTCCACATCAAAAAATCTTTAAAAAAAAAAAAAAGAAAAGAGACTTCTTTATAAAAACAAGCACTCACAGGCCCCAGGCACTCTTCTAAGTGCTTTACCTGTCTTGTCACACCTGATATGTGTGTGATAAGTATGTTGTTAACGTTGCTGATTCACCAGTAAGGAATCAGGCACGGAGGTCACAGAGCAAGTAACTAGTAGAGCTGGGGTTGGATTCAAGCAGTCTGGTCCCAGATCTGTTCTTTTACCAACTAAACTATGCAACCCCAGTAAGATTTGAAAACAGAGAAGCCAATGCAGAAGGAATCAGAAAACTACTTCAGGAAAATTTGGTTAGATTTTTACTTCATGCCACACACCAAAATAAATTCTGCAGTTTTGTCAAAAAATGAAAGCAATTTTTTTTAAACCTAGAATAAAATACTTGATCATTCAAGCTCTGGATACAAAATACTTTTCTCAACCTAAAAGCAGTTAAAGAAGTTACAAGGGAAAAGACAAATTGAACTAGATAAAATATAAAATTGATATATGAAAATATGACAAGGGGTTAGTATCCTTAATATATAAAGATATAAGTCCATGTTTTAAAAAACACTTCTTTGAAATTCATATATGAGGTTGTCTTTTATGAGCCATTGGGAGCTTGCTTCTTCACATTTTCAGAACCCATATGATTATTATCTCCTGCAAAGGTAGACCAGGTATACCAATTTATTTGTTTAAAATATGTATTTCAGAGGACTGGGAAAAAAGAATAGAACATCCAAGAACTGTGGAACAGCTGCACAAAATATAGCATATGCATAATGAATGCCATAGGAGAAGAGAAAGAGCAACAGAAATACTTGACACAATAATGACTGAGAATTTACCCAAACTAAGGTCAGACGCCAAGTTACAGATCCAGTAAGCTGAGAGAACACCACACACGGTACATACCAAAACAGTGACACCAAGGCAAGTCATTTTCACACTACAGAAAATCAAAGGTAAAGTCCTGAAAGAAGCCATAGGGGAAAAAATAACCTTATTTATAGAGGAGCAAATATACGAATTACATCCACCTTCTCAGAAACCGTACAAAAAAGAAGCATGTGGAATGAGTTAAAGTGTTGAGAGAAAAAACCCACCAACCTAGAATTCTGTGCCCTGTAAAATTATCCTTCAAAAGTGAAGAAGCAATAGAGTTTCTCAGATAAAAATTGAGACACTTTGTTGTTAGTAAACATGCCTTTCAAGAAATGTTAGAAGTTCTTCAGAGAGAAGGAAAATGATATAGGTCAGACCCAGAAGAAGCAACACAATGTTTTTTGTTTTGGGCCGTGCCTCGCATGTGGCATCTTAGTTCCCCAACCAGGGATCAAACCCAGGCCCCCTGCAGTGGAAACATGGAATCTTAACCACTGGACCGCTAAGGAAGTCCCCAACACAATATTGAAGAAGAACAGAAGAACAAAGTGGGAGGATTAACCTACCCAACTTCAAGACTTACTGTAAAGCTACAGCAGTCAAGACAGTGTGGGGTGATATTGGTGAAAGAATAAACAGAACAGTGGGACAGAATAAAGCCTGGAAGCAGACCACAGATATAGTCAGCTCTTGACAGTGGAGCAAAGATCACCTGCAGCAAATGGTGCTGGAACAACTGGACATCCACATGCAAAAAAATGCATCTGTCCACAGGCCTTACACCTTCACAAAAACTAACTCAAAGTGGGTCACAGACATCAGTGTAAAACACAAAACTATAAAACTCCTAGAAGATAACATAGGAAAAACAGGTCATCTCCACCCTCGATGACCTTGGGGAAGACTCCAAAGGCACAATCCATGAAGGAACCGATAAGCTGTACTTCTTTGAAGGCCACTTTCAAGGAAAACTCACAACCATTTTGTTAGTTATTTTGTACAGGGATTCATTTTTATGCAGGAGAGCAGTCAGTAGTCCAGGAACAAGGCAAAAACAGGGTTTATAAGAAGCAGGGAGAGGAAACAAACTACAGGCAATCCGGAAACAGTGACTCATATATTTTGGAGGATAACCCCACAGGCTGGTGTATAGCACAAAGGTCAGTCCCAGGATTCTGTCCTTGAGTAGGGGCCAACTAGGAATATCAAAGAAAAAAATTCAGTTGGTTTTAGAGTCTTCAGAAATTGATGAACGTTTTGCATCAAAGGGTGAGACTGTATAAAATGTCTTCTTGTGTTCTTCGATTAGCACCTCTGCCTCACCTCAGACCAGGCCCGAAACAATTCCCTCAGCAGAATTCTTTAGGTGGAGTTAACAGGACCAGGTTAAACTTTTTCTCCTCCCTTCTTAAATGTTGTATACATTTCAGAAGTTTATTTTTGATGACAAGGATATATAACTGGGAGATGCTATATTGTATACATTTTAAATCCTCTTCCCTTGAATAGATTTCCCCACCCATACTAAAAGTCGTCTGGATTATGCTAATTGTATTATATAACATATAATATATTGGGTATAATATATTGGGTATTCTGTCAAATGTTGAACCTAGGTAAATATTTCAGGCTTCCGGAATGAACTCATAAATCTTGTATTAAGATGGCTCAGTAATACAGTCTGGCTGATTGAGTGTATGATAATACCCTAAAGTTAAATCCTTTTGTCTTTTGTTGAAGAATCTTGTATTGGAATATGATAAGCAGTCAGAGCAGTTGGATCTGGAGAAAGAACGGGCTCATAATTTTGAGCACCAAGTAGAAGACCTGACAAGACAATTAAGGAATCTGACTTTTCAGGTAACTTTAAATTGAGCAAATGCATACATGGAAATTGTAATAAGTATATTTCAATTCTAATATTTTTTTGCACAAAAAATTAAATTTAATACATAGTCAGAAACTTTATTTTCTTTTTCCCACTGTTGGGAGAAGAATATGACAGAAAACTAGCCACCATCCCGTCTTATTGCTGTAATCTCAGTTCTGGGTTTTTTGTTTTCATTTTTTCATTTCCGCCTTCTCCTCTGTTAGTGCTGCTGGTCTCTTGTAATGTTTGCCAAATTAATATCAACAGTGGTAGTGTTTTAAACTTACTCTTGATTTTACGTTTTCATTCTGTGGAATCGATTTTGAAATCTTCACTTTTTTATGCTATGCCAATATTCTCATTAATGTTGCATTTTATTCTTCCTCTCCTGTGTGTATTTTCTGCATGTTTACAGTAATGAATCATTTGTCATTCTAGTGTGAAAAATTAAACTCAGATAATGAAGATCTCCTGGCCCGCATTGAGACACTGCAGTCTAACACCCGGTTATTAGAAGTGCAGATTTTGGAAGTCCACAAAGCCAAGGCCATGGCAGACAAAGAGTTGGAAGCTGAAAAACTTCAGAAAGAGCAGAAAATAAAGGTAAAAACAGTTCTGTGGGATTAATTCATTTATACAGTGATATTTTTATCAAAGTATTTAAGTGAATGAAAGACTTGCTAATGAGTAGCATTTGTTAATATAGCAAAGTTTATTAAATCCTTAATGTATGCCAGCTATGAATTTGAGAATCCAAGTTATAATTTTTGGGTGTATTCTTTTTTTAAGTATGGAACTTTCTGTACTTTATATCTCAGATTTATTTTATAGCCCCTTACAAATACTTTTTTTTAATGCTGTTTGGCTTAGGGGTGGTGATGTTTTTATTTTTACTTTTAGGAGCATGCCAGTTCTGTAAACGAGCTTGAAGAGCTTCAGCTACAACTGCAAAAGGAAAAGAAACAGCTTCAGAAAACCATGCAAGAATTAGAGCTGGTTAGAAAGGTAAAATGAAACACCAGACTCAAAACCGATACGAATATTCACATTCTTAAACTATTCTGTAAACATAGAAAAGAAATATTTGAAAAACAACATTAGTTGTGGTGCTGAAATACTGCTTTATAGATTATTTGCCTCCAAATACTGAAAATTTAATGTAGTTCTCTGAGTGCCTGTCTCTCCAGAAGAATCTAGGCTCACAAATTATTAGACTTCAGTTTGCTATTTTATTTTTCATACCTGATTGTTGTATGACAAATGAAGATTTAATTAATGTCAAAAGCTAAAGTTAGTATTATGCTTAGAACTTTGGCTCATTTTTCTCTACTTTTTCAAAGATGAGGGCAAAAGTAAAGGTACTATAAGAGTTGCTTAAATATGAACATTTATAAATAAGAGCCCCACAAGAGCAGATACACCAATTGTAGTTAATGAAAACTATAATGAAATACAATGGCACTGAAAAGTCAAATTATTACAAAAATACTTTCTGAAATTACAAACTAGAATGTAGCCAACTTGTAGTTTCTGCCTTAATGTATGAACTTTCTCTATAGAGCCAGTGTGTTCCCGTGGCATCCTTTTAGAAATTCTGGAACAAAAGTAACTCATCTAGTGTTATGTGGATCTTTTATTATAACATGTGCAGGATGCCCAACAAACCACATTGATGAACATGGAAATTGCTGATTACGAACGTTTGATGAAAGAATTAAATCAAAAGTTAGCTAATAAGAGCAGCAAGATAGAAGATTTGGAACAAGAAATAAAACTCCAAAAACAGAAGCAAGAAACGCTGCAGGATGAAATGAGTGAGTAAAATAGAGCCCACTTTGGCTCGCGGTCACTGCCCCCAGCAGAGGGCGGGGCCAGTGGGGGAGGGCGCTAGCTGTGGCTTTCACCAGCTCCTGGCGGCCAGGTCATCCACACAGCAGGGACCCCGCCCGAGGACCAGAGAGGGGGCTGTGAAACCACTTCCTGTACCCTTGTGTGCAGTCCAGGTGGGCGCTTAATGTGTTCATTCCCGTAAACGTTCCTCAGGTGGTCCTGGGCCACCATTTGCTGATTGTCAGCAGAGTGGGATAATGCAGTAGCGGCGAAATCTTTCTTTTTCAGGTGATTATATTCCATTTTATCTGTTAAATAATTTCTAATGTAAGCATCTAGACCTCTAAGTATCCCTTTAGGCACTCCTTCAGCTACAGCTAACAAATTGATACGTTGTATTTTTATTTTAATTCAGCTGAAAATACTTTTTAGTTTCCTTTGAATCTCTTTTTTGGCCCATGGGTTTTTTGTTTTGTTTTGTTTTGTTTTTGGCTGCATTGGGTCTTCGTTGCTGCACGCGGGCTTCCTCTAGTTGCGGCGAGCAGGGGCTACTCTTCGTCGTGATGTGTGGGCTTCTCATTACGGTGACTTCTCTTGTGGAGCACGGGCTCTAGGTGCGTGGGCTTCGGTAGTTGTGGTACGTGGGCTCAGTAGTTGTGGCTCGCAGGCTTAGTTGCTCCACAGCATGTGGGATCTTCCCAGACCAGGGCTCGAACCCGTGTCCCCTGCATTGGCAGGCAGATTCTTAACCACTGCGCCACCAGGGAAGTCCTGGCCCATGGGTTTTTTAATTCCTAAGTAATTAAAGGAATTTTCAGATATCTTTCTGTGAATGGTTTCTTTAAATCCTCACTGTGCACATACCACGTCTTCCAGCTGCGTTCTTGTGCAAACTGGGTAGCAGGGCTCCAGGTCACACACGTTGCAAACATTTGGTTTTGCAAGTTAGTCAACTAGCTGAAAAAGAGTCTTGAACCTGGGAAAAACTAAAAAGAGCTGCTTATTCAAGAAACCACCCACTGTCACTGGTGAATAAGTACAGGAATGAGAGGTTCAGGCAGCGGGTGCCAAGATCTCAGAGGGAGAAGCTTCTGCAGACAAGCGATTGAAAGTTGGGGCTTGCGTTGGGCGTGAGATTTGAAGAGAAGAAGCAGGTTGGGAAGGGTGGTCTTTTCTGCAGCATAGTTATGAGCAGAAGTGAAAAGAAGTAACATAATTTTGGAAGTCTTAACTAGTTGGAGGAAAAAGCTTGCCCTGTTAGGGAGAAGTGAAATGTAATTAGGAAGCTCTTCTTTATCCAGTTCAGAAAGGCCCTGAATACCAGAATGTACTTGGGCCCTTTTGAAGGACAGCGGGACAGATCAGTGAGCACAGCGTGGAATCTTGGAAATGCTCCCAGCCTCGGGCAGCACAGGCCCTGCAAGGCTGAGCTGGGGAGCTGGGGACCCCCCGGGGAGGAGGGTGAGGACACATCAGGACAGTGTCCATGCAAAACCCTCAGCCAGCTCAGTCTGCCTGGGGCGCGAGGAACACACATCTCCTTAATCCCAGGCCCTCCAGCATCGGGCCCCTGTGTACCTTCTCAGCCTAACCTTCGTTACTCCCTCGGTGCAGAGGCCCTTCCTTCTTCCTGAAGCACGACTCATGTTTTTCCACGACTGTGTCTGCTGCTGTGCCCTCACCCTCCCACCCCTGTGCTCACCTTCTGGAATCCTTACTAATCTTAAATGTTTGCTGTTCCAGGAAGTCTTCCTTGTCCCAAGCAGATATAACCTGGATATAACCTTGAGCCAACGTGGGTCCGCATGGCCTTTTGCATTTCTGTCTTAATAGTTATATTTTGCTTTACATTATCACATTATCCCAGGTGGTATCCTCTCTTTTCATTCTGTGTTCTCAGAGCTCATAATTCCTGGAGCACTTAAAGGCTTTGTATGTAATTTGTGCCTTGTACAGTCTTTTCAGGACTGGGTAAATAGTTGCCAGGAAATAACTGATGATAACATATCATAAAGGCAAGTTAAGGTATTTTCTTACAGGACACCTGCTCTTGTTTACTGAGTGATACCGTCATTGCATGTGGATTTAACTTCATGGAGTTAGTCGTTGCTGGTGGGGTCTTCTAGCAGCCGTCACATGGCCACGTTCGTGGCCTAGACTCAGCATCAGGCGCACTTGTTCTTAAAGGACCAGGTCGTAAATCTCGGGCCCCAAGGTCTCTGTCAGATGTTCTTTACTTGCTTCACAATGGCTGTGGCCAGGTTGGCCTGCTGGTGTGGTTGGTACTGTGATCTGGACAGTGAATCCACTTATTCCCATTTGATGCTCTTCTTTACCTCTGTTAGCATAAAAGTTTTTTGTTTTAATCATGTTTCAGTCTGTTCCTTAATGAACTCTTTGTCCTACAAAACAGTTAGTATCACAAACACAGATCAGATCTGTGCCTCTAAGGCAATTAGAAACACACAGCACCTCTTTTGAGGTATTTCTTACAAGTAAAGTCTATGTTTTAGATACACAGTAAGTATATGCCTTTATTTTAGAGATACGTGCTAAAATACATACAGACAAATGGACTTCAAGTGTGGGGAGCCCAGGGGGCACAGGAGTAAGTGGGAATGTGGGTCTGGGGTTGCAGACGTTTGCTGTAAAGGGCCAGACAACACGCATTTTCAGCTTTGCGGGCCCTGTGGTCTCTTGCTGCGCTAAAGCAGCTGTAAACAGTATGTAAACAAACTGTTCACAGAAACAGGCAGCAACAGTGGCCTGTGGGCCTGACGCCTGATCTGGGTGGAATGAGATTGGCCGTGTGTTGGTGATCGTTAAAGGCGGTGATGGGTCCAGTGGGGTTTAGTGTGTTATTGTCACTAGTGTCATATATGTTTGCAATGGTCCGTAATAAAAATCTAAGACAAATTCCTTTCAGAGGTAGACTAATACAAAGAAAAGACTTGTCATTTGTTTACTTAAATTCACTCATAAAACTGTTTCTCCTGAAACAATCTCTCCCACTAGCTTCACTGCAGGCTTCAGTACAACAGTATGAGGAAAAAAACACCAAAATCAAGCAGTTGCTTGTGAAAACCAAAAAAGAACTGGCGGATTCAAAGCGAGCGGTATGCGAATTCCTCAGTGTCGTATTTCAGTCCTTATTCATAGAGGATTTGTGAATAACTGCACTATTTAATTTAACCGAGTTTCTTGTTCTGTAGGAAACTGATCACTTAATACTTCAAGCGTCTTTAAAGGGCGAGCTGGAGGCAAGCCAGCAGCAAGTAGAAGTGTATAAAGTAAGGTTCTTTTTACTCTTTAAGATTTTAAAAATTTGCATGTGGAAGTAAGGTACCACTTGGGGATTTTTCTAAATATATATGTATATATTAAACACATGTGTGCACACACACACACACACACATTTCTCCCCGTAAATATTCTTCATCAACATTTTGAGGAAGGAGAAGCAGTGAGCCAAGTGTGGCTTATAACTGGGTTTACCATTGACCATAAGCTTGGTTCTTTTCATGTATTTGAAAACCCATAATACATTAAGAATATGGCAGCAGAAAATAAACATGGCCCCAAACCTACATCTGAACTTTCTAAATGATAGTACAGTCACAGGAATCTGTTTATAAAAAGGTTTTATATATTCATGTTACATTACATCTATTACGTTTATATTTTTTTATATCCATTATGTTTATATATAATATCTTTAGGTATTAAACGTTGAACTGTAACGTGTGGTCTGGAATTTTTTTCATGATTGATTATTTGATTGATTTTGAGTCAAGGAAAACCAAGTTAATTTATTGTGAAAATGTTCTACTCATATTGACTCGTCTTTCAATAATCATAAGTTAAAAATCCTACTATTTAATTACGTCCCTTAAATATAGTCCTCTCTCAAAACCCAAGTTGGTGTTTAATGAAAGTCGGTTTAACCAACGAAGATCTGATTCACCAGAGCCTGACCGAAAGCCTCTGCCCCCAGATTCAGCTGGCGGAAATGACGTCGGAGAAGCACAAAGCTCACCAGCACCTGAAGGCGTCCGCGGACCAGCAGCAGCGCACGCTGGGCGCCTACCAGCAGAGGGTGGCAGCCCTGCAGGAGGAGTGCCGCGCGGCCAGGGTGCGTCCTCCCCAGGGCGGGCGGCTCCCACCCGGCTTGGCCCCATCCACCCCAACCCCAGCCCAGCCCTGACTCTCACTTGCATAACTTCTTTTTGCTAAAGGGAAAGACATGGGTACATACTCTTTCCATTTTAACCTTGTTTTACAGTTTCTGTGTGGAAGAAAGGTATTTTTTTTTTCTTTTTTTTAGTTTTTTCATTAGGAAGGTTACAGTTCTCTCTGAGGGCTAAGTGATTATAAAATCATATTCTGTTAGAACAGCCACGTTCTTTCTTCAACATACAGAAGAGACCCCTGCAGTGGTTTTGTTACAGGTGCAGCTCTGTCTAAGCCACCTTGGCAGAGGGGCCTTGGAAGGTCATGGGTCACTTCAAGAAAGTCCAAGACCTAGAATTTAACTTTTCCCACTCTCTTTTGAAAAATGAAGTTCAAGTAGCTTAATTTCTTTGAATTAATTTTTCTTATATTTATCATAAGTGAAAATTGTTCTAAAGTTCCAAAGGCAAATAGTGCTATTATAAAATTTATGGGCAATAAATTAATTTACATGGGACGAAAACAGGTAGAAATGTACCTCTTGTCAGACAGAATTATGTCGTTCAAAGGCTTTAAAAAAGTGTAAGGCCAACAGAAGTGTACTTTTTAGGGAAAGGTAACTGGGGGCTAAAAAGTATCAGCCATTTTGCTTATTTTTAAAGAAAGGTTTTCATCTTAATTCATTAGTCTCTGAGAGAAAATAGGAGGATCACACAACCTAGAAAATGCAGTAAATTTCTCTCTCTCTGAACTGTTACAGGCAGAACAAGCTGCTGTCACCTCTGAATTTGAGAGCTACAAAGTCCGAGTTCACAACGTTCTAAAACAACAGAAAACTAAGTCTGTGTCTCAGACTGAGACCGACGGAGCCAAACAAGAAAGGTAAAGTCTGAGCTACGCGGAACCTCCCACGGGGGTGGGAGATCCTGCTCTGGTTGCTTTTGACCGTGGAGGTTTACATGTAGTCACCAGTGAGGACAGAGCCGGCTTCACCGCACTGTTCACGCGGAGAGACGTGTGCAGGAGCCATGGAGCCAGGCAGCGTCCGGACACCCGGGCCACACAGTCCAACCCTGTCCGTCGGTTCCGGTCACAGTGTAAGGACAGACGTCACCGTTACGTCAGGACCAGTTTTTCCACTTTTGAAAATATAGTAGGAGAATAAAAATGCTTCCTTGATATACTTATTCACCATTAGTTAGGCTAAGCATAAGTTGATTAAAAACATTTTACTTATTTCAAAAAGTTTTAAGTTAACTAAATTTTCATCTAGAATTAAATTTTTCTTCTTAAATTTATGACAATCTCAATTACATACTGTTTCAATAGTATATTAATGCTCCTTAAAAACTAGCATACAGATCACTTTTGTGAGTTATTCAAAAATATACTAGGAATGAAAGACAGGGCATTCTACAGCATGTATGTTTTGTTTTTGTACGTAGAGACCCGCTGTTCAGAGCAATTTTATATCTAGCTCTTACTGTTCTTAGTAGGACTAAATATCCTGCAGTATTTGTGTGTTTATGCTTGTGTTACTTTTTAAGTATTTAATAAACAAGGGAACTGTAGGCTGAAAAATGATGAGATATTTTTTTCTTTCAATAGCTCATCTTAAAGCCGAAGTTGAATATTGACACACTTACTATAAAAATATCACCACTTACAAGCGTCGATTTTGATCATGCCAGAATCTTGTGTTAAAATTATTTTAATGTAAATGTTTTAAGTTCCTTCTTCTTTCTTATATATTAAATAGTTTTTTTAAAAAGAAATTAATAGTGTATTATACCACTTGTGACAGAGTTATAGGTTTTAGCTGTTTTTCTCCAAAGACTTTCTTTCACTGTAACTTGGTGTAACATGCTGTTCCCAGAATGGTTACCTTAGAACTGCATTTCTTTTTTTTTCAACTAATGACATAGTCCTGTAATATAAAATAGGCCATTTTGATGCCATTTAATGGTCTACTCCATTTGAATGTGAAATTTGTAAATTCAGAGACTTTTGTAAACATGTAGTGTCTGCGATCTGAAGTCTGATTATAGCGTCTTTTATTTCACATTTAATCCTATTCTCTGAATTCTTGTGATTATTATATTTCCTTTAGAATCATCCATAATTGCAGAGTATGACATTGAAAGGTTATATGATTAAAGTAAAATTTATTTGAAATCACAAAATCAGTTTTACGTCTTTCAAAAATTTTTTTTTTAACTATTTCTGTTTCAGAGATCATCTGGAAATGCTGATTGACCAACTAAAGATCAAATTACAAGACACCCAAAATAACTTACAGATCAACGTCTCTGAACTGCAGACCTTGCAGTCTGAACACGACGCCCTACTAGAAAGGCACAACAGGATGCTGCAGGAGACCGTGTCCAAGGAGACCGGGCTCCGAGAGAAGTAAGGCTGATGGCGCCAGCAGGCCCGTGGGTGCCGGGGGACAGAGCGTGTGTTTGCTGGAGCTCCCGGTGTGGTGCTCCTGGGGCGGATGCAGGCTAATAGCTGGAAATAGGTGTTTCCACAGGCTTGATGACTTGCTGCTTCTACCTTAGAGCTCCCCCTTTTGATTGTTTCTCTACTTAGCTTTTCTAAGAGTAATTTTATCTGCTCACCCAGTGTTCTGTCTCCCGTGGCCTTCATGGCTAGATGCTTCTTTCCAGCCAGGTGTCAGAGGACAAGCACTTTTCTTTTTCTCTAGAGGAAAACATTCCAAAAGCTGCTGACTGAGCTCCCTGTGCAGCTGCATCCTTGGCCTGTCACATCGCCACACTCGTGCTAATCAGTGCTCCAAGGAGTTGCTGGGGTGTTGGCAGAATAGACGGATTATTGTGAACAAGAAGCTTTGAGCTCCTGGGATACAGCAGTTGGGTTCACGGAGCATCTTCTGTCCGGGGTGTGGGGATGCTCTGCAGAGCTCAGGTGTGCTCGTCTTACGAGTTGAAAGCACTTGGTTTGCTTGGCTTTAGACCTTTCCACGGTGTGACTTATCTGTGTAAATCATGTAACTCACAGTTCCAGGAAGACCCACCAGTGTTCTGACTACCTGGCACCAGGTTTTCCATGAGATTAGCTTACACAGTGATGGTCACTCGCTGTTTACATCAGAAGTTTCCAGCACTTATTCTTTATTCTAGAAGGGTGGTTGCGACTATAGTGCTAACACGACTGAAGTGCAGTTATCTGGTGCTCCACGTGTAGCCCTGTGCTCTGATGAACTATGAAGGAGGCTTCTCGTCTGAACACCCAGCGTGCTTCCTCAGCGCAGGCCCCACATCAGAAGTGGGGGATGGCCGGGGTGGCTTTGAGCTCACGACCGAGGCTGTAATACAGGGACAGGGTCTATTAGAAGCACAGCACGTGTGGGGGGAGCACACGGAGAAGCAGTTCATTTACGACAGAAGCAAAGCAGAGCTACACACCCCAAGGAGCGTGTGGGCGTCCTTGCTGACAAGGAGTGCGCCAAAGGGGCGATTTAAATTGCTCACACAGGGGCCATCTCCCAGGTCTGTCCTGTCCTCTGGCCAAGCATCCTGCTTCATTTCCCACACCTGCTCTGACCCCGGGCCCTGCCCAATATGCGTGTGCATCCTTTAGCCAAGATGGATTTCAGTGGGAGGGTCTCTGGGAGATGGACAGCACGTATTATGGGATAGCACCCCCTCCCTTTTTGACCCTCCCAAGAAACGTTTCTGCACGTGCAGTCGGGGAGGTCTCCTTCACCTCCAGAATGGTAGATGCGGTCGTCGTATCTTTTTACCCCAGCAGCTTAGTTTCTCCCTGCTCTGCCATTAACCTTTTTGTTGAAGTGTCAGGGGGACACAAGCTCCAGTTTGCTCGGACCAGGGGCCCGTCTGTGTCCTGCCTCAGTTCCCCAGGTGCACGTGCAGCCCACGTCTCAGGGCAAGGCGATGTCTGGGGTAGAAGCTCTCACACGGCACGGCCCTCTCCCCAGGCTGTGCGCCGTGCAGTCGGAGAACTCCGCGATGAAGTCTGAGCACGCACAGACCGTGAGTCAGCTCTCGGCCCAGCACGAGGCCCTGCGTGGCAGCTTCCGAGACCAGGTGCTGCAGCTGCAGGAGGAGCACCGGCGGACAGTGGAGACGCTGCAGCAGCAGCTGAGCAGGCTGCAGGCCCAGCTCTTCCAGCTCCGGAGCGAGCCGTCCACAAGAAGTATGTATGTATGCTCGGGACGCTGCCGTCCCTGTCCCGCCCTGTGTGTCTGTGCTTCCCACCGTCCTGAGGAAGTAGGTGACTTACGGGGTGACCACCAGCGTCAGTGCTGTGGTCAGTGAATATTGGATCCACTTACTGAGAGGAGACTTGGACATTGAACCCTCCTGTAGTGCTCACAGCAGCCTCTGCACCCCTCAGGATACCGACCTTCACGTAATTGGGTTTTCCTCCGACTCACGGAGGCTCTGTTGGTCTCAAGACCCGTGTCCAAATTCCAGTGTCCACTGCATATGTTTAGTGTTTTTCACTACTAGTCTTCAAATATGTCTGTCCTTTAATCAGAAATTCTAGAAAGAGCTGAACTTGTAGGATCATTTGGCCAAACACAGCTTCTTCCCATTCAAGTTTCTAATTAGTGGAGTTTGAGTTTAACCACACACACGACTTCCGTTCTGCTTCCTGGAAGAGATGGGAACCCGTCAGCCAAGTTGAGGCCACACTTCAGTATTAACTATCAACTTGATACTGATTCCTTGTCACCAGGGCATTGGCAGCTGTGGTCACTCCTCAGGATCGAAACCTATGCCAGGAGTCATCAGAGGAAAGTAACCAGCCAGGGAGACACTGGAATCAGGAATTAGCAGTAGCATAAGCAGTTAGCAAACTTTCAGGAAGGTGCTTCAGCAAAGGCAGCCGAAGGGCTAATGTTTGAAAAGCGGGGCTGGAGAGGGAACGTCATGGAAAGGAGAATAAAGGAAACTTGAAGTGAAAAGATCTGGTCAGAATTCTGGTCCCTAACGCACCTCAGAGATCTTGGACCAAGACATTTAATTTCTCCGACCGTGCGGTTTCTTGGGATTAATAAAGTAACGTGCTCGGAAGTATCTTATAAATCTCCCAGTTCTAGTCAGCGCTGCTTGTCAGCAAGCAGGGGAGCCCGGCCTGGACTCTGTGATGAGTCAGCCTGCCCTGGCTTCGGGGCTCTTCTTTGCTGGACGCCACAGAAGGAGCGGGCAATGGCAGGAGCCAGCAGGGTGGAGTGTGAGGCCAGTGGTCAGCAGGAGCATCCTCGGAGCTGATCTCAACAGCACTGTGGTGTCCCAGAGTTTGCAGTGCCGTAAACACCCAATCCTCAGAATCTGGTTGAAGGGGTTTTGCCCTCGTTTAGCAGCTGGCCAGGCCTCTGCATTGTGTCATCTAATGGTTTATCTTAACTCTGGTAGCAAGTACCACTGTTGCTGGATTGACTTAAGTGGTTAAAAGTTCAATAACTAAATTGTTAGGGCTGTTTCAGAAGTTCTTTCTTTCTACACCATTTGCTTGTCTTCTGGTTTTTCAGATTCCCTACCATATCATTTGTCATCCCTAGAATCATTTTAACTTTACTGTGTATCTCTGTTGATACTGAATCCATAATTTTGGACAAACTCTTACTCTTTAAAAAAAAAACATGTAACAGGCCCAGCTTCTTCCCAGCAACCTTTGAGGAGCCTTCGAGAAAGGAGAAGCGCAGACCTCCCGCTTCTGGATGTGCCGGCCACGACCCGGGAGGAGGGGGAGGGGATGGAGACCACGGACACCGAATCCGTATCTTCCGCCGGCACCCACGCGCAGTCCTTAGAGCAGCTGCTCCGTTCTCCCGAAGCCAGACTCGGTACGCTTCCTGCTTCATTGTGCCTTTAGTGAATTCTGCTGTCCTATCCAGCTAACATTACTCTGATTTATAAATGTTTTTTTGAGCTACTCTAATAAAAATTTTTTTCAGTATTCCACCCTTTTTCAAATGGAAAACTTTGCTGCAGAATGAAACCAAAAAAAAAAAAAAAATTTTTTTTTTAAACAAAATAAAAAGTTCCGCCCAAAGCTTGAGCCAGAAATAGGTGGTTGGAAGTTCTGTAGTGGTGTTAGAAATAGGATAAATTTCTCTCACCCTTCTAAGAAACTGACAGTTCCCGCTTGTTCCTCTTGATGAAGTGGTCATGCTGAACTTGCCTTGTTAATAACTGTAGTAAAGTTTTGGACTATTTTCTTCTTACCTATAATGCACATTAATGTTCCAAGTTCAGATGACTCTGTTCGTCATCTCGGAGTCTCCAGGATCTGGAGTGAGGACCAGTTGTGTCCTCAGTCCTAGACTGTGATTGGTCCTTGTCCCCCAGGAAGAGTTAGTCCTGATACGCTGTGGCCACAGCTCCACAATCAGACTTGGCTTTGCCATTTTTGCCAAAATTAACCTGTTGACTTTGAGCCTCTCCCCTCATGTATTAGATTTGAGTAATAATACCGCTCCTTCCCTGGTAGAAAATCCTTGTGAGAGACCATGATTTAAGTGATCAGTAACTGCTGGTACTTCCTCCTTTATAAGTAAAGTAACACCAGCTCTCGGGACATTAACAGATGAAGGAGGATGAAATCAGTAAGTTGGTGCCTACACGCTGGCCTAACAGCTTCCAGAACGAGCTTGTCGAGCCTGTGTCCAGGCAGGCGGCCCGCTCCACAGCAGAGTCCATTTAACCTGTGTCACATGCAGCCTTTTAACTGGGCCATGGGGGATGGAGAGCAGAGCGAAGTGTCAATACTTGGGTATTTTCTCATTTAGAATCTTGGCCTGTGACCCCTCATTTTGGAAATTAATTGTTGGGGCAATTCCTTGCAGAGCCTCCTTCCTGGCACGCTGAATTCACCAAAGAAGAATTGGTTCAAAAGCTCAGTTCCACCACAAAAAGTGCCGACCACTTAAACGGGCTGCTTCGGGAAACAGAAGCCACCAACGCCATCCTCATGGAGCAGATTAAGGTGAGGGCGGGACGCCACCTCCAGGAAGCCCTCCACACATAGACTCATGCGTCCATCACACCTTGATCCTTTACAATGTTACATTTCTGAAATGGAGAAATATTCTTGGCTTTTATATCTTTTATATAAAGACTATTTTAATTTCTACTTTTTCTAAGAAGCCAGAATAGATTTAGAGATTAGACAGCTGTTCACAAGTCCTTGTTCCACGTTTGCTTGAGTAAAACTTGAAGGGATGTGAGTCCCTAAATTCCAGACATGGACCATAGAGCACTTCCAATTAGTGGCAAAGTGGCATGGGAGGTTTTCCTGTTTAAAGTCGACTCTGTAAGCATGTAGGAGCCAGGCAGTTGAGGATTACGCAGCTATCTGCACCCGAACTCTCTGTAATACAGCCATGTTGGTTGTTGACCTCTTCTCACAAGCCAGGCCCTGCACTTTACGTTATGTTACCGTATTTAATTCTCATCATCTCTGGGTGAGAACAAGTTGATCAGGGTGGAGAAAGTTCAAACTTGTGTCTGTCTGAAAAGCACCTGCTTCTGCCCTGGACCTGCTTCTCCAAATAGATGGTCCTTCCTCAGTGTAGGCCCAGAGGCTGTCCTTGTCAAATTATGTTTTTAATGCTGAGTTAATTCAGTTATTTGCAGTAAATTGTATATATCATGACATCCCACCTCTAACTATTTTAGTATGCATCTCTATAAAATATATAAAATAATATTTTCCCACATTGTCAAAGCTTTATCACAGCTAAAAAAAATCACTAAGTAGCCCAGAACCTGAGTGACTATTCAGATGTTATGCTTCCATAGACTGACATTGTCCCATGATTTCTTAGACCTTAGTGTCACTTTTTTAAATGACCCTATGTTTGAGGACAGAGTTGGCCAACTTTCATAGACTAACCTGAAATGATAAGTTGTAACCATGTATTTTTATTTGTTTCAACCCAGAAATCTTCCTCAAATATTCACTATCCTGCATCTTTTTCACATAGTCCTGTGCCCTCTTTTCTGTTAGTTTCTGATTGATATTCATTGTGAATTGTCTCTCTCTCCTGGACTCAACTTTTGTTTGGTCAAGTGCTCTTTGTCTTGTAGCGGCTCTGGCTGTGGACACCCTGCCTGCCTGCTGGGCGGGGGCGGGAGTGGGGATGGCGGTGGGTGTGGCCCACAGTCTGTCATCCCGGAGCCCTGAGCCCTGAGCCCTGGCCCCCTTCTGCCGAGCGCGGAGAGGGCGCCGACCCGCGTTATCCCCCCACCCCAGTCCCCGGTCTCAGCCCCGCTTCCCACCGTGCGCGGTGCTGCCTCTGCGGCCAGGCCCCTGGGCCCCGTCTCCCACAGCGCCTGCTTCCCGATTTCTAGGAGCCTCTTGATGTTTCTCATCTACTCTTTTCTCCCGGCCTGGTCGCTGCTTTGTTGCCATTTTGGGGGCATTTCAGGGAAGAGAAAGAAGACCGCGTTCCTCCAGTCTGCCATGTTAACCCGTCTGCACTCCTTACACCAGCTTCTGAAGAGTGAAATAAGGCGGCTGGAGAGGAACCAGGCGCGAGAGCAGTCGGCCGCCAACCTGGAATACCTGAAGAACGTGCTGCTGCAGTTCATCCTCCTGAAGCCGGGAAGCGAGCGGGCGCGGCTGCTGCCCGTCGTGGACACGATGCTGCAGCTCAGCCCCGAGGAGAAGGCCAGGCTGGCCGCCGCCGCCCAAGGTGCGCGTGCCTGGGACGCAGACCAGAGCTTTGAAACTTTGTCCATTGGACGCGCTCTGCCATGTGTGTCCCCGTGAGTAGGGTTGAAAAGCTGGCTCTAACGTTTTAGGGCAGCTGTGGTGTGTTTGCGTCATTTTCACACAGCAGGCAACAGTGCAGTGTCCAGTTTGATCTTCCAGTTCTTTGAAATTGGATTTGTGATCCTAGCGTTGAATTCTGCCCACGAACACAGTTCCCTTTTGTGTCGTACTTTTTATCATGTGGTAGACGTCCTCACCCCCCGGGAGTCGTTCGCCACAGGGTCGTGGGAGAGAAGTGTCCCCAGTGGGGCTGCCGAGGCCCAGGACCGTGCATGGAGCGTACATTCCTACCCGCATCTCAGACCTTCCGCTAGAAAGCTCTCCTTACACACGAAGTGCATTGTGGAGAATTTCCAGCGGGGCGAACTTGTTGCTGAGAAGGCCGTTGTGGGCCTGTTTACTCCTTCGAAGGCAGTGAGGCAACGTGTCTCCTTTCTCTGGTTGCTCTTAAGAGTCTTCTCTCTTCTTCTCTGGGGCAGTTTCACTTTTATGTGAACAGGGGAAAACGTCGAGCCTAGAAAGTGCCACCCTGGCCCCTACACGAGCAGCGTGCAGGGGGCACTGCTGGGCGGGGAAGGCTGGCACTCTGCCAGCCGTGCATGCGTTAACGCGCCTGCTCCCTGCGTGTCAGGTCCCAGCAGGTTCACAGACTGCGTGTGTCTTTCCTACTTGACGTATGACTTGTGATAAGGCAGCTTTGCTCCCCAAGGAGGTGAGTCGCACAGCATTTTTCTGTGCAGAATCAGGACCTCAGCCCCCTGCCTGACAAGACTGGGCCTTGCTTCTGTGCATGTGTGCTCCCAGCTGGCCACAGCTCACAGGGCTGTGTGTTGTTGCTTAGTATGCCTTCACGGATTGTCTGAGACAGACAGGAAATGCTGCAAGTGTAAGGACAGACAGGTTTGTAGCATGAAAATGCGGTGTGAGAAGATTAACGCTTTTGTTTTGCTCCCCATAGGTGAGGAGGAAAATGCTTCCCGTTCCTCCGGCTGGGCGTCCTATCTGCACAGCTGGTCTGGACTTCGATAGACTGATGGGAAAAGCATTATTTATTAACCAAATAGAATCCATTCGGCAAAAAAGGTTCATGTATATGGCTGTCGTTCTTTTGTCCAGAAGCATGTGTACGTAAGTCACATCTCCGTGTGTGTGTCCATACATGTGTCTGGTGGGTTTAAAAGGCTCGGCCCGCGGTGAACTGCAGCAGGTGGAGTGTGGGAGGGGCCGCGGCCCAGGGACCCTGGCCCTCCCGCTGCCACCAGACCCAGGGGCCACGAGGCCACCCCACTCCCTCCTCCAGACCCTCAGGCCACGTGTGTCGGGGCCGCACTGTGAATTCTGAAGTTAAATTAGATTTCAGTCCTGTACCAGCTGGGATTTAGGCTTTTAAAATAATGTTTGAAGACCATTTATCGCAAGGTCAGACTTGCAGGTAGGTTGTTATTAGTGACAGATCATGAGAGAAAATTTGTGAGTTGGAGTGTGAAGGAAAAGGCTTTATCAGTAACGCTGACGTCTTTATGACGGGAACGTAAAGTGAATGTGCTGCCGTTCGTTACGAGACTAAGTTAAAATGTGATTCATTTCGTTATTTCCTTTCAAATGAGCTGTTCTTTTTTCTCTGAAGTGTATTACCTCAAAACCTGTTCTGGGATCGGATCAGAAGCCCTGGTCGCCACGTTCCCGCGGTGGGGAGACGGTGGGGGGGCGGTGCCCAGGGCCCTGCCCAGGCTCCTGCTGTGCATCAGCTGCTTCCGCGCCAGGAGTCTGGCGGACCGGGGCCGCCTCCCCAGGTGACCATTCACCGGGGCGCCGGCTTGCAGCTCCGCGTGCTCCCGGCCCCAGCGGACAGGTTGCTGCGTGCTGCATGGGGCCCTGGGAGATCGCACAGCCCCGAGAGCAGCTCTAGGTGCAGGTCACCTGCCTGGGCGCCTCTGAATATTCCATGGAGCCCATCAAACACGTGTCCTTAGCTCATAAACGTGAGAATGCTAGTTGCAGTATTTCTTTGTGGAAAAATCGCCTCACAGTGTGCTCTGGGAAGCTCTCTCAGCTTCCAGTTCATACTCCGGTCTTCAGTCTCAGCTGGTGAACTGACTTTGTACTTTGGTGACTGGGAACTTTGGTTTCCAATTTAATTTAACTGAAACTTGCTGCTGACATGTTGAGTTTGTTCTTTAAACAAAAATCTCAATGTCTGTCTTTCCTCCTGTTTTAGAAGAACAGACCTACTAGTGAATGTATTAATGAAATGCATCTATTGCAGAGCTGACTTTAAAAGTTTGCGTTTAGTTTTTTCCTTCATGAGCTGTGAATATGAGTATGCCAGCAGTGTGCGCTATAACTGTCACGGTATTTAGATAGATTTCACTGTCTCTGCAAGTCCAGGCCTCTTTGAAGTCTGTAAAAACTTGTTTTGAAATATAGTCTCTACCTATGGACATAATAACAAAATGCCTTTTTGCAAGATAAAAAATGTATTACTTTGATTACAAAAGGGGTATCCTTCCCTAGTTTCAGCAATGAGAGGAAATGTACTGATTATTGTAATATTTCTATTAAACATGTTGCACTGTTAGGCCTGCTCATCTTCTATTAGCCGAGGTCTCCTGGGCATTTTGAGTTGCTTTATGAAATGAATCTTGGGTTCCTTCTCTGCTGTCTTTACCCGTTGGGACCTCGGACCCTGGGTGCTTGGAGGAACGCAGGTCGCCCTTCGGGTCCGTGGTGCCTGCCGCATCTGACACCTACCTTCCAGCTGAAACTCAGGCCACCTTGGCCTTTCCGTGGGCACCTCTCAAGTTCCGGCCTCTGTGGTGTGAGGCTTTCTTGTACAGCGAACTCTGCTTATGCTCCAGTCAGCGTAAGTGGAGAATTACATTCCCTTAGGCAGAAGTGGACTACTCACTAGCAGTGCCGTGTCCTTTACCCATTAGCCAATGATGAATCTAAGAGTTCCCATGAAGATACAGCAACGTTGCTGTTTGGTAAGCAGAGCACACAAAGATGCTCACGTGTGGTTAAATAGGAACGTGGTGGTGGCACTCGGTGCAAGACTGTTGTGTTTTGATTTGGTGTCTGAAAATCAACTGTGGCTTCGGCATAAGCCCAGGGGGACAACCTGTTACAGCTTTGCGGTGTCTTTGGGCTGATTTTCACCCATGAGTGTTAAAAAGCATTTGGTTGTTTATGTATTTGGTTATATAGAGAAGGGAATGTTTTTCACCTGCATTCAAAATGTGATTACATGGGAAAAGAATCAAGTTCTGACATTCAAGTTGTTACCGTTTAAAAAAATAGAAAGGCTCCTGTGAGTCGAACGCTGAATATGGTGAGGAAACGGGATTTCAGGTTCAGGAATGCAGGTGACCACCTCGTTTCCTTGGAGGATGGGCCCACCCCCACCCACCTCTCCAGAGTCTGCCCTCGCCCCTCCTCTCTGAGGACGGTCACCGCCCCTTCCCCACACACCCCATACAGATGCAGGGAGGCCCGGCCTTAGTCACCTGGACCAGGTGCAGGGCCCTACCCGAGCCAGACCACCTAGATTCTCTCAGGGTGAGGACTTGGGACCAAGAGTCAAGTCAGCATGTCTGTGCGCCCGGAATCGGGACGTGTAAACGCAGGGGCTCCGGGTGCCCAGAAGGAGCGGGGAAAGCCCCACGCAAAGAGGCCAGTAAGCTGGCGCGCAGGCATCACAGAGACCCGGGGCAAGGGTTCAGGGCCTTCGATTAACAGCATGGAGTGAGCTCGTGCTGTTAAAGTTCAAACAGAAAAGAAAGTTGAACAGAAAGAAGCAGACACTCTAATCTAGGAAGCTCAGGATTTAATGGTCTCTGGTCTCTGAAAATAAAAGAAATAGAAATTTTCAAAGAAATATTGCAAGAAAGCTTTGCACAACTAAAAGAGAAGTTCACAGTAAAGGGCTGATCAGAGATCTGGTAGAGACCGTCCGGACTTCCGACGGGTCGGCTCCAGAGTTTTTGACTTGTTGATGGTGCGAAGGAATACCTATTCAGTAGAAACCGCACTTGGAATTTTGAATTTGGCTCTTTTCCCCCAGGCTGGCGATACGTGGTCCGGCCCCTGCCGTGCTGCTGGGCAGTGGGGCAGTGGCTCCAAGTCACCCCGCGACCAGAGGGTGAACAGTCGGTACACTGACAACCATTCTGCTTTCACTCTCAGTAGAGAATTCAACAAGTTACGTGAGATAGTAAACACTCTGTTATAAAACAGGCTTCGTGTTAGATGATTTTGCCCAACTTCAGGCTATCGTAAGTGTTCTGAGCACGTTTAAGGCGGGCTGGGCTACAACGCTTGTGGGGTCAGGTGTACTAAACGCATTTTCCACTTTCAGTGGGTTTAGTGGGACATAGCCCCATGGTAAGTGGAGGAAGATCTGTACATGACTGAAACAGGAATATCGATGTAAATTTTTAGGAAAAAAAGAGGCTCCTAAAAGGTTTCCAGAGAGAAAAAAAACAAGTCACATACGCAGGACACAGGAGGGAAAGGGGAGCTGCATCAGACCTCTCGACAGCAGCACTGTACACCTCAAGGCACTGGAGAAATTCCTTCAAAATTCTGAGGAAACATGATTTCCAGCCTGGAATTCTGTAAACACAAGCTCTCAGTTAAATGGAAAGAGAAAGACATTTTCAGATCCTTAGGAACTGAAAAAAAAAAAAATTACTTCCCATGTCCTTTCTAAGGAACCTTTGAGAGAACCTGCTCCAGAGGGAGAAGAACACGTAAAACCGCAGCCGCCGAGCAGAGACTCGACGCGGGAGAGCACTGAGCCGGGTCCCCGGGGGGTGGCTGGGCAGTGGCCAAGAGGCTGAGGACGGTAAACAAGGCTCCAAACGCGGGTTCTCCTAGGAAAAAATAAGTGGAACTAATAGATTATTTGATACAGCTAATGTGTAAAATTTTATTGAAAGATGTTGGAACTAATAAGGATCTATCGTATAGCGCAGGGAACTCTTACTCAATACTCTGTAATGGCCTGTATGGGAAAAGAATCTAAAAAAGAGTAGATATATGTGTATGTATAACTGAGTCACTTTGCTGTACAGCAGAAACTAATGCAACATTGTAAATCATCTATACTCCAATTAAAAAAAAAACACGATTTTACTGAAAAAAAAAGATGTTAGAAATGGAAACGTGAACACTGACAACATATTTGATATTAAGGAAATATTTTTTGCTTTTTTAGTTTTGATAATGTTTATGTTTAAAAAGAATTCTTTTAAAAACATGCTGAAATATTTATTGAAGTCACATTTGATCTAAATTAATATGGGAGGAGGGAAAAGTGGGTGAGAGTGTAAATGAAAGAGGATAACAATAAATTCATGGTTTTCCATGACAAACATGTTCATTTTATGCATTCTTTTCCCACACACCTGAAGCACACAGTTTTCTCTTTTTTACATAATTTGTACGTTGTGTTTTTTAAAAATATTGAGATATAATTTACCCACCGTAAAACTCACTGTGTAGAGTGTACAGCTGAATGGCTTCAGTGTAGTCACAGGATTGTGAAACCATCCCCAATTTTCATCATTCCAGAAAGAAACTCCCTAGCCGTTGTTAGCCTCTCCCCCACTAACCCATCCCACCCTTGGCAACCACTAATCTGCCTTCTGTCTGTAGATTTGCCTATTTGTATAATTCCTGTTACATTGCAACTAACTCATTCCTAATTTCCCAATAAAAGTAATAACCTCATGAGATTAAATGAAATGATGCAGTCAGAGGCTGACTCAGCACAGTGTCTGGGACATAGGACACATACAATAAATGTTAGATGTTTTTATTTTCCACTTGCAATGTATAATTACAAACTAGTTTCAGCACACTCTTGTCACTGTCATTACCAAGAAGATTAACATTAATGTTATCCAGTGAAACCATTGTTTGTGGCTATAAATCTTTTCTGAGGGATGTACTAAATTCTAAGTGCAAAAATTAAATATTTTTAAAATTAATATAAGTGACATTTAGGTCATTTGTTACTGCTTTCTTTATTAGCAAAAGCAATTTAAAATGTAGTTTATCCAAGATATTGCGATTTCTGCTAGCTGTGTTTCTTGTATCTTTTTTGGTAACTTAGAAGAAAGCAAGTGTTTGGGTTTTGTTTGGCTTTTGGTCAACTTTAAATGTTATGCTGTTTCTTAACTTGTTGCTGGCTAGATACAGGGTACACTTTCCTGGGGGGCCCTTGAGGACTGGCCATGCCTTCTCGCTCCTTTTCTTACCCCAGTACATTACCAGAAGGCCACACTCCCTGGAGAACACTTCTGTTTTAACTTCAGTCTTTACTCTTAGTAACTTCCCCGAGGAAATGGATCTGTGCGTGAAGCCTGGTCTGCCTGGCTTCAGAGTACCTACATTATCCCGTGATGTATTTTCCAGTTGCTTTGTCTGAGCATAGGTATAAATGTGACTCACTGCACAGGGTGGGAGGGGTAGTGGTGCATTAAGTCTAGTGGTGCAAAGATGGAAGAAAACCAAAGACACCACAGACTTTCAGTGAAAGGGATTCTTTTTAAAATTAAGAAAATTTATGAACATGAAAAACAGTCAGTAAACAGACCTTGTGCCCATACTGAACTGGGTTCCAGAAAGAGTCACCCTTTGCTAAGAGCACTGCTTGGTATTCACAACTGATTTCTTTCGATATCTTGTTTGTACACAAAAGCATGATTTTTATTACTTATAACCAAAGTAGAGGCTAGAATTCAGACCTGTTCTGAGCAATGTAACAGATAGTTTATATTATTTATTTTAGTGCAGTTTAAGATTATAGGATACAGTTCCCAAAGAGTGAAATACCATTTTTCACAAAGTATGGATCTGTAGTGTCTAGAACAATGTATCAGTATACCTGTTACACTAAGCATAATTAGGAACTCTCTACATTTTATGGTATAGCGTGATCTCATTATAAGCTGAAAACTCATGTTAACCACCAGACGTTGTGCAATGTCTAATTCTTATGATTCATTCTGAGTTTCTGACTGAGATCACTTTCTCTGGCCTTGTGCGTTTCTCCTGGGACCCATAAAATAGGCAGCTAACTGAATTTCATGACTGCACTGTTTCTGCTTCCTTTCCTGGAAAAGGAGGAATCATTCAGATCAGCTTTCAAACTGCCTTATATATGACGACTTTGAAATGCTTCAGAATGAACTCCTTTGTTCTCGAACGTCTGTGTCTAACACAGTAGCCACTGTGCACATGTGGACATTGAAAGACTGAAATGTAGTTATTCCAGACTGAGATATACTGTAAGTATAAAGTACACAGGAGATTTTTTTTTTTTTTTTTTTTTTTTTTTTTTTTGCGGTACGCGGGCCTCTCACTGCTGTGGCCTCTCCCGTTGCGGAGCACAGGCTCCGGACGCGCAGGCTCAGCGGCCATGGCTCACGGGCCCAGCCGCTCGGCGGCATGTGGGATCCTCCCGGACCAGGGCACGAACCCGTGTCCTCTGCATCGGCAGGCGGACTCTCAACCACTGCGCCACCAGGGAAGCCCCACATGAGATTTTAAAGGCATACGAAAAATAACTTGTTTCTTTGAGAAAAGTAGTAAAATGGACACAACTCTGGCAGGTTGACCAAGAGAAGCAGAGAGATGACACAAATAACTTTATTAATAAACAGGGGACACATAATAGATAAAGTAAAATTTTAAAAGATATGAGAATAATATAAATAACTATGTTAACAATTGTGAAACTTTAGAAATGAAATAAAACAATTTCTTTAAAATTTAAATTTACTCTGTATTACTGTGTACGATGATTGTGTAGAATTTAAAAGCTTGACTAACCCTGTAACTACAATAGAAATGGAAACGGTGTTTAAAACCTTCTCAAGAAGAAAACACGAAGTCCAAGGGCATTTGCAGTCACATCCCACCAAATTTTCAAGTAACGATTGACCCAATTTCATACAGATTTATTCAGACAATAAAAAGGAAATATTCTCCAACTTACTCTATAAGGCCAGCATAAACCCTGATACCACAGATAAGATATAATTGGAACATTGCAAGCCATTTCATAGTGAATATAGCTACAAAAATTCTAAGCAAAATTTGATGAACAAATCGAATCCAACCGTGTATAGAAGAAGATCATACCTCATGACTAGGTGGGGTGGATCCTCAGTATGCAAGGGTGTTTTCATATTAGAAAATACATTAATATATCTTACTACATTTACAGACGAAAAGAGAAAAGGCATTTGATCAAATTCGGCACACATTGATATAAATTCTTAGTTAAAAATAGGAAAGAGTATCCATGAAAAATGAAGAGCAAACGTCATCCTAACCGGACACTTAGAATCATTCATTTTAAAATAAGGAAAAATAGGGCTTCCCTGGTGGCGCAGTGGTTGAGGGTCCGCCTTCCGATGCAGGGGACACGGGTTCATGCCCCTGTCCAGGAGGATCCCACATGCGACGGAGCGGCTGCACCCATGAACCATGGTCGCTGAGCCTGCACGTCCAGAACCTGTGCTCCGCAACGGGAGAGGCCACAACAGTGAGAGGCCCGCGTACCGCAAAAAATAAAATAAGGAAAAATAACGTGGCACTCACTAGGATTACCTTTACTTAACGTGGCACTGACATCCCTGGATAGTGAAGTAAAATGAGAAATTCCAGACATACAGTGGAAAAGAAGTAAAACATTATTTTTAGCTGATAAGACTGCTTACATTAAAAACAAAAAAAACCCTGCAGATAAAGTATTAGAAAACTTAGGAGGGTTTGGCAAGTTGGCTGGCTATAAGATTAATATATTTAAAAGGTCAGTTTTGTCTTTATTATGCTATTAGCAAACAACTGAAATACTTAAAGAGAAGACACCATTGTAAATCAGAGAATACCAAATACCTAGGAATAAATACAACAAAAGGTATGGAACACCCCTAGACAGAAAGTCACAAAACTTATTAGAATATATTTTTAAACAGTTAAATAAATGGAGAGATGCATCATATTCATGAGTAGAAAGACTCAAATCATAAAGATGTCAGTTCTTCCCTAATTAATCTATAAATTCAGAGCAATTCCAACCAAAATGTAATAGGATTTTTTTTTTTTTATTTCGGCTGCGTGGCACACAGGATCTTAGTTCCCCAACCAGGGATTGAACCCATGCCCCCTGCAGTGGGAACTCAGAGTCTTAACCAGGAATTAGTTAGACTGGACCGCCAGGGAATTTTCTGCAATAGGATTTTTTATGGGACTTGATAAAATGATTGTAAACTGTATGTATTAAGAGGAACAGGCAACAGCCAGGGCACTTCTGAAAAGCAAAACCAAGGACATGGGACTTGCCCCATCAAATATTGCAATTATACAAAACCACGGTAACTAAGGCAGTACATGGATACAGTGTGGGTACAAGACAGACTGACCAATGGACTAGAATAGTGAGCCAGGCCAGGCCCACATGTACGTGCAACTCTGCTATTTCACACAACACATAAAATCAACTCAGAATGTGGTCCATACACACAATAGAATATTATTCAGCCTTAAAAAGGCAGGAAATTCCGGGGACTTCCCTGGTGGTCCAGTGGTTAAGACTCCACGCTTCCAATGCAGGGGGCATGGGTTTGATCCCCGGTCAGGGAGCTAGGATCCTACATCCATGCAGCACAGCCAAAAATTTTTTTTACTTTTAAAAATTAAAAAAAGAAGGAATGCAATTTTGACACAGCCTACAATATGGGTGAACCTTGAGGACCTTGTGGTGAGTGCAATAAGCCAGACACACAAGGACAAATCCTGTATGATCCCACTCATTTGAGCTCCCTAGGGTTGTCAGAGACAGAGAGTGGGGTGGTGGGGGCCAGGGGCGGCAGGACGGGAGTCGTTGTTGGATGGAGACGGAGTTTCCATGGGGGAAGATGAAAAGAGTCAGGAGACGGACGCTGCAGATGCTGTGCAACAGTGAGAATGTACTTGACACGAGTGAACTGTACACTTGAAAATGGCTGAGATGGTAAACCTTCTGTTAAGTGTATTTTATCACAACTAAAATTTAAAAACAACCCTAGATTGATTAAGGATTAAATGTCAACAACAGAACTTTACAACTCTTAGAATATAGAGAGGGATACCTTTTAAAACTTAGGGTGGAGAAGATTTCTTGAAAAAGATGCCTGAGACATTAACTATTAAAGAAAAAACTGATAAATTGGATTGTAGTAAGGTTGGGTTTTTTTGTTTGTTAGAAACACTTTAAAGAAAGTGAAAAGACAATTATAAACTGGGAGAAGATATTCACCATAAACGTAACTGATAAAAGCACAATATCATGAACAAAAAGATCTCTTTCAAATCAATGAGAAAAGCACACACACGCACACACACGCACACGCACACACAACAAAAACTTAGGCAAAAGATGAGCAGAGTCATCATAAGAGATGAGTCCCATACTGCCCACAAGTACATGAGGAAATAGACAATCTCATTATTGACTGGGGAATTTTTTTTATAAAGGATTTTTTTTAATTTATTTATTTTTAGCTGCGTTGGGTCTTCATTGCTGCGCGGGCTTTCTCTAGTTGCGGCGAGCAGGGGCTACTCTTTGTTGCAGTGTGCAGGCTTCTCACTGCAGTGGCTTCTCTTGTTGCAGAGCGCAGGCTCTAGGTGTGTGGGCTTCGGTAGTTGTGGCATGCAGGCTCAGGAGTTGTGGCATGTGGGCTCAGTAGTTGTAGCTCGCGGGCTCTAGAGCACAGGCTCAGTAGTTGTGGCACATGGGCTTAGCTGCTCCGCGGCATGTGGGATCTTCCCGGATCAGGGCTCGGACCCTTGTCCCCTGCATTGGCAGGCGGATTCTTAACCACCGCGCCACCAGGGAAGTGCCTGATTGCAGAACTGAAATATCATTTTATCCCCATTTCATTGGCAAAAGGAAAAAGTGACAACAAGTGTCGGGGAGGATGTTTGCCTTCGAGATCTCAGTAGTTTGGAACAAACACTTCAAAAAGTGGCTTGGCCTTATATTCTACTCACTCCAAGATAAATATTTAAGAGAGATTGCAGCATATATACAACAGTAAACATTCAGAATGTTCATAGGAGAACACTTCACAATCGTAAGCACCTAGAATAACCCCAGAGCCCAGCAACAGTGGAATTAATTAATTGTGATATATTCACACAGTGGTCAAACATATTAACTACAGCAACATGGAACAATATCAATGAATCTTAGCAACATAATGTTAACTGATAAAAAATAAGTTCTAGGGGCTTCCCTGGTGGCACAGTGGTTGAGAATCTGCAGGGAATGCAGGGAACACGGGTTTGAGCCCTGGTCTGGGAAGATCCCACATGCCGCGGAGCAACTAGGCCCGTGAGCCCCATCTACTGAGCCTGTGCGTCTGGAGCCTGTGCTCCGCAACAAGAGAGGCCACGATAGTGAGAGGCCCGCGCACCGCGATGAAGAGTGGCCCGTGCTTGCCGCAACTGGAGAAAGCCCTCGCACAGAAATGAAGACCCAACACAGCCAAAAATAAATAATAAGTAAAAATGAATATCTGCTTATTAAAAAATGCAAATTGTTAAATAAAAAGTTCTAATAGATTTTACATAGTGTATTTTCTGTATAAAGTTAAATCAAACTAAAATTTTAGTTGCTTGTTTGCAGATATGTGCGTGTATGTTCAAGAATTCATATAGATTCAATAAAACTATATAAAAAGAAAAGCAAGGAGACGGTAAACAAGAAATTCAGGATGAGAGCTGCCTTGGATGGAGCGAGGGAAGAGGATGGTCTCAGCGGGTAACCATGTATTTATGTAAATTATTATGAAGGACCTAGCCTTTCTTTAAGTGGTGTTTTCGTGGGTTCTTACTACATTATTAAAAATAATCAACTGTGTAACAAAACGATGAACTGAAAGTGAGCCATTAATGGATCAAGGATGAAAGTGTGTCAGGAACTAAGCGTTATGATCAACCAGTTCCATGTCCCTAAAGTTTAAAACTTGAAAAATACAAGCAGTGTAAAGGTAACCCGAGGAAGCCGTTATTAACATTGTGGTTCATTCTTTGCCGTGTTTTCCTCCATGAGTGATCACACACACACACTCCCATCGCCCTCCTGATCAGCCCCTCCCCGGCCGTGACACTGTGGGACGTACGTCACCAGGTGACACACGAAGCCAGAGTGGCTTCTGCTGTGACTGCACCGACCTCGTGGTGGCAGATAGCCCCGAGGGGAAGGGGAAGGAGCTGGTCCCTGTGTAGCTCAAAGGAGCAGTTTTAGGAACCTGTATAAAAGCCGAGCCTCCTTCACCTTTCAGCATCCTGTGCAAGGTCCCCTGGCCCTGGGCTCTTTCTTATCCATGTGAAGTGCGGCGTTTTCAGGAGGCCGTAGGCTCGAGCCTGGGAGTCTTCGTCTAAGCGTCCACCCTGGTCGCAGGGAGGGGGGAGGCAAGCTGGTGTCCACCTGTAGGCTGCGTGGAGGTGGGTCTGCAGAGCTACAGTAGTGCCTGAAATAGAGGCTCATGTGCAGGTGGTGCTTCAGCACAGGGCAGAGCAAGAGACAGGGAGACCTACAGCCAAACACCCCTCACATAATGTAACATGTGGACATTTACAAACCACCATACATATTCTCCAACAACATAAGCAAAAGAAAGGACGTATACCAAAACTGTGAGAATGCTTCCTTACAGTTGGGAGCAGTGGGGAGGGAGGGCATGAGTGTGAAGGGGAAAAATATGAGAAAGAAATTATGCAAGAAAATTTAAGTTAAATTGAAAAACAAGAGAATGGAAAGGATGTGAGAAGGGCCTTGCATTAATTACTAACAATAGTGGAACGATTAACAAGTTTTCCCCCTAGGGTTAAAACCAATTAGGACTCTATTTTTTCATGTGCCTGTTCTTGCTTGCAAATCTGATCGTTTCATTCCCTTTACTCAGTGGTTCTCAAGGTGTGCTCCCCAGACGGCAGCCACAGCACCTCCAGGGAGCTGGTTAGAAATGCAAGTCTCAGCCCCACCCAGACGCCCTGCATCAGAACCACAGGCCAGAGGCCCAGCAGGCAGGGTCTAACATGCACGCTGTGTGTTTCTGGTCCGCACTCAAGTTTGGGAACCACCGGTCCATGGGACTTAGCAACAAGGATCTACTGGAGCCTGCAGAGAGCTGAGGTCAGATTAGAGAAGAAACTGGTGTGAGGACAGTGAGAGGAAACAAGTTTTATATTTTTTTTCGATTCTTTTCTATTATAGATTATTACAAGATATTGAATATAGTTCCCTGTGCTATACGGTAAATCCTTGCTGTTTATCTACTTTATATACGGTAGCATGTATCTGTTAGTCCCAGTGGCATTGGCAGTTTTTAAAAACTTCTCAGGTAATTCTAACAGCCAGGGTCGAGATCCATTGATCTATAAATAAATGGAATATACAGTGCAGCTGTTAAAAATAATGAACTAGAGATATCCGTATTGAAGTGGAAGACTGTCCAGGATATATATTTTTAAAATATTAAGATGCAAAATAGTATATATAGTGCCATTTAAGAAAACATACACAGTTGCTAAACGTATAGAAAACATCTGGGAAAACAGACACCAGACTGTTTTCAATTACTATCTCTGCAACATGAGATCACAGGTATTCCAATATGCTGTCTCTTGATAAGTTACATGTTTATGTAATGTTTGAATTCCTGAATAGTAAACAGTATTGACAGTTGTTACGCTTCTATGTAACTGGCATTGTCCTCAGTGCTTCTATTGTCTTTTTTTCCCCTACTGATTCCCCAGTGCCTAGAACAGTGCCTGGCACCAATATTTGTTGAAAGGTGAATCTTGTTTAATCCTCTAACAAACTTTTGAAGTAGGCCCTGTTATTATTTCCTTTTTGAGGAGGAGTCTGAAGCAGGGAGAAGGTAAACCACTCAGCAGGTGGCTGGGAGGATTTGAACGCGAATGTGCCTGAGCCCACACCCTTCCCTCTCAACCAGGACACATCACGTATGAGCAGAGCTCTTCTGCTATGGAGCCAGAAACGAGATGAGTATATATCACCTGAGGATGCAGGAAAAAGCTGTCTAACTAACCCACCATTTCTGGACAGATAAACGCTGTTTTCCCTGTCCTCCTATTACGTACTTGTCTATTGGAGATCCATGGAGGATGAAAAGAAGAAAAACCACATTAAATAAGTGTTTATTGTGAATACAACCTCTAAACTATTTCCAATCATATGCCTTTTGTGTGTAGATGTGTATCCACATACGTATAACACATAAACTTACAAATACCAAATTTCATTTTCAAAAGCCGAGTAATGAGAGGCAAAACAGAAATGAACGAAGCAGTCTTGCAGACATTGTGGTTTCATCCTGAGAGACTCCAGGGAAATATGAACAATAAGAAACACACTTTAACATTTAAGACCAAGAGACAGTATTTTTTTCCGTCTTTGTGACAGACATTGGTCAACCACGGAAGCAGCTCACCCAGATAACCGTCCACAGACAGGATAACTATGATGAAATGCACTACTGCTTTAAAACCACCAATTAGAGACCCAGAGGTAGCCAGTTTCTAGCCAAGTGTCCTGAAGTGACAGCAAGATTAATAGATCACAAACTACAGTATGTTGGAAGCAAGCTACCATGAAAAGAAACCTGCTTTATAAAATATAACCACAACAACAATGAAGCAAAGCAATTGATATGAAATTAATCTCTTACTTTTGGGAACATTTGGAATATATACGCAAAACAACCCCAACTCTTTATTCGAAAAGAAGTGGGAGATGAAATTTGTTGGGAGATGAGATATCAAGACAAGTCTCTAAATATTTTGATTTTTTCTTTAAAAATTAATACGTATTCTTTTCTAGAAAACAAAGAAATATAGGAAAACATCACATAGATTGCTCTCCAAACAAATCAGAACTACTGTTGATATTTAAGCATTTTTAACCAGTTGTAATTCACACACTGTATATAAAATTTTTAACTTATCCCATACAATTAACCACACTGCATATTTTCTCAAATTACTACTGTCTTATAATTTGAATTTTTAATACTCCATTAAGGAAATATATTTTGTGTGCATGTTCTCCCCTCTTTCTAATCCCTAGACCCTCTACAGATCCAACTTCTGTTACTAGTTTCTTGCATATCTTATATTTCCAGATATTTCTTAATATACAAGTGGTGTGTGTGTGTGTGTGTGTGCGCGCGCGCGTGTGCCTGTGGGTGGTGTCTCCCTTTTCTCTTCCCTCAAACGGCAGCATACTAAACAAACTTTTCTCCCTTTCATTATTTCCTTACTTGAAATATATTGCAGAGGTCATTCTTTATTACTACAAATCATGTGCCTTATTTTTTTAAACTGTTGTAAAATATACATAACATAAAATTGACCTTAAACGTTAAGTGTGCAGTTCCGTAACGTCAAGTATATTCACATTGTTGTACAACCAACCTCCAGAGCTTTTTCATCTTTTATTTTTTAAATTAATTAATTAATTTGTTTTTGGCTGCGTTGCGTCTTTGTTGCTACGCGCTGGCTTTCTCTAGTTGTGGCGAGCAAGGGCTACTCTTGGTTGCGGTACGCGGGCTTCTCATTGCGGTGGCTTCTCTTCGTTGTGGAGCATGGGCTCTAGGGGCGCAGGCTTCAGTAGTTGCAGCGTGTGGACTCAGTAGTTGTGGCGCACGGGCTTAGTTGCTGCACGGCAGGAGGGATCTTCCAGGACCAGGGCTCTAACCCGTGTCCCCTGCATTGGCAGGTGGATCCTTAACCACTGCGCCACCAGGGAAGTCCCAGAGCTTTTTCATCTTGCAAAACTGAGAGTGTACCTGTTAATCAAAACTCCTTACTTCCACCTCCCCCAGCCTCTGGCCACCACCATCTACTTTCTGTCTCTATGAGTGTGACTCCTCTGGGGACCTCATATAAGTGGAATCAGACAGTATTTGTCCTTTTTTGTCTGACTTATTTCACTCAGCACAATGTCCTCAAGTTTCATCAGTGTTGTAGCATACGTCAGAATTTCCTTCCTTTTTAAGGCTGAATAATATTACATTGTATGGATGGACCACATTTTGTTTATCCATTTCTCCAACCTTTCGCATTTGTGAATAATGCTGGCAATGAACTTGGGTGTACAAATATCTCCTCTAGCCCCTGCTTTCAACTCTTTTGGATGAATACCCAGGAGTGGGATTGCTGGATCATACGGCAACTCTCTTTTTAGTTTTCTGAGGACCCTTCGTACTGTTCTCCACACTGGCTGCACCAGTGTACATTCCCACCCGCAGTGCACCAGGGCCCCAGTTTCTCAACCAACACAACACCCTGCGTGTGAGGTCGGTTCCATTTGCATTTCCCTGATGACTAGTGATGTTGAGCATTTTTTCATGTGCTTATTGGCTATTCTTATTTTTTTTTTACATCTGTGTAGTACTGTGTATAAACCGTGATTTATTTAATTAATGTCCTGGTTAAACAAACCTCCTCAGTTACTCTTAAAAACAAACTGCATTGGCCCTGCCTGTACAAGCGTGTGGCCAGTTGTGTTCCGCTGCCGCACGCCGCCCACCCCCACTGCAGTCCTCCGTTAAGGGGCACCCGCCACCCCTCGGGGCTCACCGGGTTCCCCGGAACGCTCCGCGAGAACTGTCCGTAAACGGGGTCTTCAGCGCTGCTGCAGCTCCAGGAGCGGCCCCACAGCGCGCACCGGGTCAGAGCGGAGCTGACTTCACATCAGCACCTACACCGCCCACCTTCCCCGCCCGCGGGATTCTGGTGCCGGGACAGCGGAGCAGGACGGAGGGCGACGCGGCCCCTCACCCCGACCGCGCCGTGCCCTCACGCCCCGGGACAGAGTCCGCCTCCGCTAGGGGGGGCCTCGGCGCGCGGGGAGGGGCGGCCTGAAGGCGAGGGCAGAGCCAAGGCGGGGCGGGGCCCACATAGGGGCGGTCCAGGGGGCGAGGCCTAAATGGAGGCGGGGCCGACATCCGGGCGGGCGGTTCCGGGGGTGGGTGGGTGGGGCCTGCTGGGCGGGGCCGAGCCTAGGTGGGCGCGGCCTCCGCCCCCGCCCCGCCCCTTCCTGCCAGTCCGCGCGGCGAGGAGGAGCGGCGGGAGCGGCGGGAGCGGCGCGGGTACGCGGGTACGCGGGTACGCGGTGCGGTTTCGCGTGGCCGCCGGAGATGCTGGGCGTGGCGGCAGGAATGACCAACAGGTAAGGCCGCGGCGGCCGTGAACCCGCAGCCGGAGCCGGAGCCACGTCGGCGGCGCTGCCGGCCCCTCCCCGTGCGCTGACGGACGGGCCTGCAGAGCCGGCGGCCCGAGTGGACCGCGTCCCGGCCCGGCGCTCCCCACGCCCGGCGCTCGCAGCCCGGCTCGGGTTGCGAGAGGCGTCCGTGAGGGAGGGGACGTCTCAGGGCTCGAGATTTACCGAATTAGAAACGAAACTGAGACTTTAAAGGACATTGACTCATTCATTAAACGTAAAATAAGTCTGTGATCTCAACATACATAACGCATGCTTTATGAAAATAGCATTTTCCTAAACAAAAATTAGTGTGACGAGAGCCCTGCTCTTACATTTTGCATATCTCCTAAATGTCTGCATTTTCCTGCCTGCTCTGCTTTCAGTCCATTGCGGTCCGTTTTGGTTGAAGTCTGAAGAAAATCTGCTCCTAACCAGACGTGTGGTTGGAAAAGGGAGCAGTAGTACTTTAATAGCTTTTCACGTAGTTGCGGTAGTTTTCGTTATTACTCCAAAACTAAACAAGCTTAATGTTTCTTAAAGATTAGTTTGATGTGGAGTCTGAAGCCTTACAAGGAGGTTTTCACTCTCCATGACATTAAAATTCACCGTCTGCCCTGCAGTTGGAAGGGGCTTGTGCCCGTTGTAACATCACCCTCATTTGGAAAATGTTGATTCACTGAGTTAGGCAGCCCTTCCCAATGTTGACACATCTCTTTATACACCATCACTAAATAACATTTCTTAATATCACGGCTGATCGCCTTAGAAACTCTCTAAGTTTGAGAAGCTGTCAAACTCCAGGTGGTGGATACAAGTTTTCCAATATTTTAATTTTCAGTTGAAAGCTTGATTTTTATTATTGATAGGAAACTCTTGGCAATTGTTTTCTTCAAAGTAACAGACTCACTTTGTTTGGTTTCAAGAAATGTCTGCCAAGTGCAGGTCTAAACACCATAGTTTGTTATTCTTTCTGGTAAAAATGGTGGACCGTGAAAAAAGCATCTAATTCAGCCGGCACTGGATCACACTCGTGCTTTCCCTGCAGACAATCGTCTTACTGTGGTATGCAGCCCAAGTGCTTTGTTCATCACAAGAAACAGAATACAAGGTCAAAGTTCGAGATTTAATAACAGTAATTTGTATTGCTTCATCAAGGACTTTTTTTTGTTTTTAAAAAAATTCATTGAAAATTCAATCAATACAAAATTTAAAATATATGTAAGATATAAAGAATGACAATACAGTGTATACAATATGAATTAAGAGTAGAACCAAAAAAAAAAAAAAAAAGAGTATAACCCTTTCCTTTTAAGAGCCTTGATCGTCTCCTGGTCCCATCCCATTCCCATCCTGAATTTTCCCTTCACAATCCCTTGCTTTTTTGTGTGGTATTAAGCACATTCATAATGTTGTGTGGCCATCGCTGGCATCTGTCCATCTCCAGAACTCTTTTTTCTTGCGAAACTGAAACTCTGTCCATTAAACAGCTTCCCATTCCCCTGTCCCTCCAGCCCCTGGTCTCCCCTGTTGTATTTTATGTCTCTGATTTAGACTATTCCAGGTTCCTCATATAAGTAGAATCATCCAGTCTTTGTCTTTTTGTGACTGGCTTATTCCACTCAATATAGTGTCCTCAGGGTTCATCCATTTTGTAGCCTGTGTTAGGATTTCCTTTCTTTTTAAGGCTCAATAATATTCCATTGTATGTTTATACCATTCATTTGTTTATTCGTTCATCCTTCAATGGACATTTGGGTTGTTTCCACCTTTTGGCTATTGTGAATAACGCTGCTATGAACATGGGTGTACGTTTTTTAATAGAAACTTTTATTGAGAGAACTGTAGGTTCACATGCAGTTGTAAGAAATAGTATAGAAAGATCCAGTGTATCCTTTACCCAGTTTCCCCCATTGATAACGTTTTGCAAGGCTGTAGTGCAGTCCCAGCCACAATACTGATGGTCACACAATCCATTCATCTTATTCCGATTTCCCCAGTTTTACCTGTAGTCGTGTGTATGTTGTGTAATTTTATCACGAGTGTGGGTGTGTGTATCCACCGAGGTCCAGATAGAGGACAGTTAGTGCCCTCACCCCAAGGGTCCCTCCTATTCCATTTTCCTCTGTGTTCTCCTCCACCTGCTCTTTAAACCACACATCCATTCAGCATCTCTAAAATTTTGTTATTTCAGAAATACTGTATGAGTGGAATCATACCGTTCTTAACCTTTTGGGATTGCGTTTTAAACAAGTCAGCTTAATTCCCTGGAGACTCGTCCAGGCTGTTGTGTGTATTGTAGTTTCTCCTCAGGGTGGTGTATATAGGACGGCTTAACTGTCAAATGAGGAACAAATGAAGGACATTTGGGCTGTTTCCGGTTTTGGCTATTAATAATAAGGACATATGGACGTTTGTGGACAGGTTTTTGGTGTCACCATAAGCGTCCCTTTCTCTGGAATAATTGTCCAAGAGAGCAGTGGCCGGGTGCATGGTGATTCCATGTTTAGCTTTCTCAGGAGCACAGACTTTCCCAGAGTGGCTGGGGCAACACCGCTTTCATCAGGGACACTGAGAAGGGAAAGGGGTGTTCTTCCCCTGCAGGTGCCTGGGGTGAGGCGCTGGGTCCCATCACCGCTGCCCCTGCCTTGATCGGTGCTAGGGGCTGGCATTGGGCCCACGGCTGCCTTTGCACCATCAGTGGAAATGCCTCCACCGCGCGGAGGGCCCAGCATCTTCCCGGAGCTTCTTAGCATTATTATGAAAACACTTTTCATCCCCCGGCTTCTTGAAAAGGTCTGGGGACCCTCCAGGGTTTCGAGACCACCCTTTGAGAACCACTGTTAACATAACCTGAAATCATGAGGGAAATGCAGATATTTGGAATATTTAAAAAGGGAAATCTACAAAGAGCTTTCTTAGAAATGTGAGGCAAATGCTTGTTGTAGTGAGTGCTTTCTAGTTGGAGGGAGTTTCAGTGGGACTTGAAGAACCACTAGGGGAAAAGCAGCTTTTGCCCTGAAGGGTTTTTCCGGGCACGATGCCAGCGTGTTATGAAGAGGTGGTGTCCTGGCAGCGAGGGTCTTCGTAGGTCTTCAGTGCTCTCTGCCTGTTTGTGCGCTGAGGAAATCGAGCACTTAGTTTAAGGAAACCGATGAAGACTTGGTAGCGGGAAAGGTGCCTCAGTTCTGGTTGCCGTGTGTCCTGCAGGCCTAGGGCTGTCAGGAACGCTGTCTTGACTGTTCGTCACCCCCCTTGCCTTTGGGGTGACCCTGAACCACTCCTGGATGCTCTTTCTCCTGCTGGGTGTGGGTGCAGTGCGTGGCCTTCCCTTTCCTCCCCGAGGGGACCTTCCTGCCCTCCTCAGGGTCCGGGGGCCTGCAGTGGGGAAGGCAGATCCAGGCCGGTGATGGAAGCACAGAGCTTTACCCCAGGAGCCTCTGTTTTCAGTAATCTTGTGTCTGTTCCTCAGAAGATCATGTAAATAAACCTCAGCGTAGGTCACGTTCTCAACTAGGGCTGCCCTTAAATAGAAGGAAAGCATCTCAAACTGCTGGTCGATTTTACATTTCTCGTTAATTGTGCTTTAAGCTGTGGTTTCCTGCCTACAGAAATGTCATCTACATTACACGCTGTCCCGTGGCCAGGTTGTCTTCCAACAACTTTAATTTTAAGATACTAGAGAAGCAAGAGCTGGGGTGCCCATTGCCACGTTCCGTGGACCCTCCAGCAGCTGTGGTTTTACCCCTTGTGCGACGACCGCTCATCTCGTTTCATCTCATCAGACGTTTGCACGCAGGAGCTCACGGGAGAGGGGGTCACGTTCCTGCATCCTTTTCACGTCGGAGCATACTTTTTGCCTTGATGAGTCCACAGTGACATTCTGTGTGTGGGTTGGAAGGTGCAGACACAGCTGGCCGTGGCCAGTGCATCCCATGGGAGGGGAGGGCGCGGAGGGTGGAGGGTGAGCTTGGGCTGGGACGCACAGGAGCGACGTAGCTCACCTGAGGTCACGTAGGGCCCCATGCAGCAGTAAGAAAGAATTCAGAAAGATCCAGTGTATCCTTCACCCCGTTTCCCCATTGATAACATTTTGCAAAATGGTAGTGCGTGATCCAAGCCGCAGTATCGACGGTCATGCAGTCCCTCGATCTCACTCGGATTTCCCTGGTTTTACCTGCGGTCCTGACCCTGGGACATCCCCATAGGCTGCAGACGCCCAGGTGAGACCTTGTCTGATGTATCTGAGCCCCATGGACATGGTAATTCTGGAAACGTCTGGATGAAGTATCAGATGTTGCCCCAGAGCTAGTGTATCACAAAGGTCCCGGATGTCAACCTCTTTGAAGTGGATTCCTTTTGTGATGTGCATCCTTGGGGACTTGGGGTTCTGAGGCCCTCGTGCTGGTGACGTGGTTCTTCGTCCCCGGAGGCCTGGGTCTCCTCTTCACCCTGTGCGCTGTCCCCCAGGGCCAGCCCGAGAGGCCTTCCTGTTGGCGGGCTCCTCTGCTGGTGCATCTGTTAGGGAACAAGTCTGACCATCCGCACAGACAGGCCATGAGGTAATTCTCACGGGGAGAGTGGGAGTCCTCGTGTCGTGTGTCTGTTTCGACTCCTGAGGCCGGGCGCATTGCCAGGCAGCACAGGGCCCACCTGGGGGGGCGTGTGGGCACAGCTGGTGGTGGAACTGGGCCGTTGGTGGGTCCTTCTCCTTCTCGACGTGGTGGATGCGGCATGTGGTTCTCAGGTGCCAGGTGGGTGTGGCTGCAGAGATTCCCAGGCGGGTGGGACGTGGTCCCAGCTCATGAGAATCTTTCAGGTTGTTGTCATTCGTGTCAGTTCCAGATTCGCCTAAAGCATCATGTTGGTCATGTCCCCCCCTCTTCAGAATGTTGAGAAGACTCCCGATTGCCTGTCAAATAAGGGCCAAACTGCCGCGCCTGGAGTTCAGGCTGTTCGTCACCTTCTGGCCTGTCACAGACCCCTTGGTTCTGAAAACATCCGGTGCTCTCCCATCACAGGGCCTCTGTCCACGCGGCTCTCTTGGGCTGGAAAACCTTCCTCTCCTGTGTCTTGTCTGCAGTCGGGGCAGGATTGCCTCTGGCCCCTGGATACTGAGTTCCTGCAATGTGGACTGAGGTTGTGCGCTGGGGGCTCAGGGCTCAGAGCTTATGTCTTTCCTCCCAAAGCACTTTGGCTTCTTTTCGGGTAGTTATCAACTTCTGTTTTATGTTACAGTTATTCGTAGAGATATCTAATCTTTTCTGCCAAATTGTAGGCTCTGGAAGTAAAGGAACATCTCCATCATGTTTGTTAGACGTCCAAGAAAAAAACAAACAGGAGTTAAATGAGCTTTATTTCTCCTTTTATTCCTCCATTCATTAGTGTATTGAAGAGTCCAGAGCCAGCTCTTCTGAGTGTCTGTGACAGTGCTTGAATAAACTCACAGAACTTGGGGTAAGACGAGATGGCCTTCACATGTGGTTTAACTTAACTCTGCAGGCAGAGACCCAGCACCCACGGACCACTGGGAAGAAGTTCAAATGATGTCATCCCTGTTTAGATTATTTCATTTCATGGCTAGGCTGCTCTTCTGGAAACTTTCTTAGTAATAACCATCTTTTATTAATGGCCTACGATGACACAAGTACTTTAAAGGAGTTAAACATCTGTTTCACAAATCTGACACGGCTGCACTTCGAGGCAGGATTTTTATGCCCATTTTACAGATGAGGAAACAGCACAGGAGGTTGGGAAGTCCCCGCGTCACAGGGACAGGGTGAGATGAGCCGAGGTTGATGCTGAGCTGTGCCCCCCCCCCCCGTGGCCCTTCCCCAGGTCTCTTCCCCGGGGCCCCTCCCGTTCAGGCGAGGCTGTGGCTCCCACTTCTCCTCGCTCTCAAGGCGTCCTCTGTGTGTGGTTAATAGTTGCTCCCCGAGCATGGCAGCCGCGAGGGAGCTACCTCATCTCACTGCCGGACGGTCCTTCTTTCTGAACTTGGAGGGTCCCAATCTCACTCTGGAGGCCCAGCAGAGAATGTATCAGGTGAGATCACGTTCTTCACTTAAATTTGGTGTCTTTGTGTGTGTGTGTGTACATGTGTGTGTGTTTGTTTTCATTTTGAGCTCCTGGCTGTGCCGCGCACGTGGTGGCGACCTTGACAAATCTGGGGACCGATGTTCCAGTTCAGCGCAGGTCTGTCCGGTGCTGTCAGCCGGGGTGTGTGTAGTTACGATGCGGTGTGGAGCTCGTCGTCTGTCTTGTATGGGGGTTATTTGTGTCCAGGTACCAGAGGAGAAGTTAAAAAAGTCTTTGCGAACTTAAAGGAGGAACTGATCATTTGTCACCAGGTATTATAGCTTTGTTGTCATTAATGTAAGACATGGGCCCCAGGCAGTGTCTCTTGAGCCCCTCAGGAGGTAGGGACATGCCAGCCTTCAACCAGGAGCCCGGTTTACTTGGCACGTCATGGGGGAGAGTCAGGAACCAGGCAGAGCTGCTCCCGAAACGTGGGCTGCAGACCTCCCCGCACGGGGGTCGTGCCAGTGCAGATGGGCCAGCCTCATCCCCTGCTTCTGGGGAAGAATGTCATGAAGTCTGTACTTGTAAACTTGTTTTATTTTTAATTAAAAAAATTTTTTTAATTTTTTGACTGCACTGGGCAGCATGCGGGATCTTAGTTCCCGGACCAGAGATCGAACCAGTGCCCTCTGCAGTGGCAGCGAGGAGTCTTAACCACTGGACCACCAGGGAAGCCCCTAAACTTTTTTTAATGGAGAGTTCAGACATAAACACAAAAAGTAGAATAATGTGTCCCCATGTCCTACCTTAGCTTTAGTCCTCACTGCCTGGCGTGACCTCACCTGTGACCGAGGCCCAGTCCTGTCCCTCTGCTCTGCCCTGTGTCGTATCCTAGAGATTTTATTTATTTTATTTTATTTTTTTGGCCTCGCAGCATGTGGGATCTTAGTTCCCCGACCGGGGATCAAACCCGCACCCCCAGCAGTAGAAGCAAGGATTCTTAACCACTGGACCGCCAGGGAAGTCCCTAGAGATTTTAATAGGTATCCTAAGATGGTAAGGACTCTTCTAGAAAAGATTTTTAAACATAACTACAACATCATTATCCCACCTGAAGAAGATTAGTACTATTTCCTGTGTATCATCAGCTACCCAGTTAGTGTTCAATTTTTGTTTTATCTCAAACATTCACTTTATAGTTTTTTCTGAATTGGGATCTAAATAAGGTTCATACCTTTTGAGAGTTTGATAAGTCTTTCAGTTTCTTTTAACATACAGGTACCCCTTCCATCTTTTTTCCCCCCTTCCTGTTCTTGTGATTTTTTTTGTTGAAGAAACGGGTTCCTTGTCTTGAAGAATTTCCTACAGTCTGGATTTGGCAGGTCGCATCCTCTGGGCACAGTTCAACTTCTTTGTTCCCTATAAAATGTATAAATTGATTGTTGGATCTAAAGAAGCAGTTCTCAAACTTCTTGGTCTCAGGACCACTTTCTACTCTTAAAAATTGTTGAGGACCCTGACGAGCTTCTTGATATTTGCTGTATTTGAAATTTAATCAACCTTTTGTATGTTAACATAAATATTTTGTGATTATTTTCCAAAGAAACAAAATAGTGAAGAGTGGAGTGGCTTTAAAATACTTTGGACGTATAGAGAAGAGTGGCTTTAAAAATACTTTTTGGGCAGATCTCGTCAATGTTTTAATGGAAGACAGCTGGCTTTCATTCTTTTGTAATACTTCATGTCACGTAGCTTCTGGAAGACTTCACAGTGACCCGTGAGAGGAGAGTGAGAGAGGCAGTTGCCGTCTTAGTGTTGGTGTGAACGTGGCCTCGACCTGCACGTCTTCTTGGAAGCTGCGGCCCAGAAGCCTGACTGGGCTCCCACACCCGTGACTGCGTGAGGGAAGGCGGTGGGTCCTCCCGTCAGGAGGCGATGATGTTGGCAGCTGTGGATGGTCAGGGCCCTCGATCAGACCTTTTCTCTAAAGGGCCACGTGGTAGATGCTGTCACCTCGGCTCAGCTGTGCTGTTGTAGCGTGAAAGCCGCTGTAGACGGCATGTAAGTAGATGGGCACAGCTGCTTTCCAGTGACCTTTTAACTGAAATCTGAATTTCATAGAATTTTCACATGTCGCAAAGTATTAACCTTTAGATTTTTTCCCAGCATTCAAATGGTTAAGAACCTGGGAAATATGGATCAGGTGGACATTTTCCTATTCCTCCCACTAAGCACAATAAACGCTGGACATTATGTATAAAACAAGCCTAAGACTGTGAAGTGTGGGGAATTCCCTGGCATTCCAGTGGTTAAGACTCGGTGCTTTCAGTGCCATGGGCCTGGGTTTGATCCCTGGTCGGGGAACTAAGATCCCACAAGCTGCATGACGCGGCCAAAAAAAAAAGTTCTGAAATGTGGAGAGAAGAAGGCAAGCTGGCAGGGACAATGGGGCCTGATGAACAATGGGGTGATGAGTTGTCTGGGTTTTCTTTTTACACTCATATCCCCATTTTATCCCAGACTCTGGCCGTCTAGAAATGCCAGCAGGTACAGACCAAAAACATGTCACAACGAAGACTGTTCTCTGTGGGACCAGGAAAGACAGTCTAACAAGAAGAAAAATGTTTAGACAGTAAATGCTCGACTTCAACCAAACACCCAGAAACAACTGTGGCCTCACCCGCACTCACAGCAGAGAAAATAGACTGGGGAACAGAGCAAAGCCTTGGGGACCTGTGGGACCTTGGAATTCTGAAAGCAGAGGAGGAAGCGCGTGGGGTGGAAAAGGCCCAGAGGAAATAATGGCTAAAGATTTCCCCAAGTTGGCAAGAAATGTAAACCTACAGATTCAAGAGGCTGCACACACCACAAATAGGATAAACCCAAGAAAAGTCAGGCCAAGATGTATCATAATTAAGCTCCTAAAAACTAAAGACATTAAAAAAAAAAAACAACCTTGAAAGGGACTTCCCTGGTGGTCCAGTGGCTAAGAGTCTGCGCTCCCAGTGCAGGGGACCTGAGTTCAATCCGTGGTCAGGGAACTAGATCCCATATGCCACAACTAAGAGTTCACATGCTACAGCTAAAGATCTCGCGTGCCACAACTAAGACCCGGTGTAGCCAAATAAATAAAGAGATAAATATTAAAGCAACAACAACAAAAACCAACCTTGAAAGCAGCCAGAGCAAATTGACACCATTCGTTTATGGGAAGAAATTGGAAAGACAATAGGTTTTCATCAAAGACTCTGGAGGTTAGAGGGAAGCGGCACAGTGCTTTTGGTGTTGGACTCTTACATCTCCAGAAATGGGGGACTGAAAGGTCTTTATAAGGACCCTGCAGATCTCAGCTCCCTCTAAGCTTCTGTTAGAAACACAGGCTGGCTTCTCCAGATGCAGACTGTCTGGCTGAGAACTGCAGTTGTTTGGATTTGAAATTTTGCATGGAAAGGGTGGGAAGGTATGAAGCCCCTCGGTGCCACTGGAGTAGAGCTCAGGGCGGGTCTTGGAGCCTGTGTCTGAGCTTGTCCGGGCTGTGTGCTAGCTCACGTCACAGGGGAATGTTGACCGTTGGTGATGACTTGGGCCTTAGTAACGATTGTCCTGAACCTCGTCTGTGTGTGCAGAGCTTTGGGCTTTATGAAACCTTTTGCCTCTTCCCCCAGTCCCTACCTTCCCAGCCCCATTTGTGACTCATCCGCCCCTTCCTTCCCCCAGGTCCCTAGGAGAAATGTGTTCTGAGAACTGTTTGAAGTTAGGACACACCTTTTTCTTTTGTGTCTTCAGGTTTTTACATACCCTCTTTCCCAGTGTTTTGTGCCTTGTGAGGTGTTCCATCCTCTGGGTTCATTTCTGGAGTCATCTTTTCCATGCTGCCTTGGCAGTCCAGCCCTGTTGTTCCCCTTCCTCCCTCCCCAGCCCCCCTGCCGGCCCCGTGCACCATGACCCCAATGGTATAAAACCTGCCACGTCGCTTGTGAGGGGTGATTCCCCAGAGCTCCACCCTACACCCCACTCCCTTCAGAGGTGGTTTCTCTCCGTTCAGCCCGTGTCCCAGGATCTAGCGACAATGCCTGGCGCCTCTTAGATGCTCAGTAAGTAGGTGAATGACCAATAAGAATAAATACGAACATCCTTGCTTTCGCATGAAGAATCGGAGATTTGGGAATTTGAAAGATGCGCTCAGGGTAGGAAGCTGACCCAGGAAGGAGCTGGAGCTTGAATTCTGGTGACTTGATTCCAGGGATGTTGGTTTTTCCAGCTGGAGCACTGGCCCATTGGCGCTCCCGTACCCCTGCCAGCTCCATGTTACCAGGATGAAAAGAGCTGTGCGATCAGATGTTACCGCGGGAAAGAGCCTGTGCTCAGACCCCAGCTTCGCGTTTACCCGCCGGGGGTGCCCGGCTTGCCTCTGCCTCGGGTGCGGAGTGAAGGGAATAGTGCTGGTCACGGAGTTAGACCAGTTTCCACGTGTGAGACATCCAGACGAACGGGGCCCCGCACGTCACGCGCACTCCATGCTGGTTGTCCGGAAAGAGGGAGGAGAGGAGGTTTCCTGAGCACGGGTGAACACGTGACAACTCTGAGCTCACAGGCCTGGGGGCCGCGTTTTGCGGACTTCCCACCTAGATGGTTAACTCCTTAGGGTTCGGCTGATGTGATGCTGCAGTTGAAGGCATTTCCTGTCTTAGCTGCCGCACTTCTGAGAAGGGAAGCTTCCTCTTCCTCCGTGACTACTTTGTAACCCGGTGGAACCAGGTGACAGATGATGCGCGCTGTCAGGTGACTCGGTCCAGGCCCCTCTCCGTGTCTGCTGCTGCCCCACACTCACGCCCTGAGCCTCGTGCTGGACGGGAGCCCTGCACGCGGACGAGCACGTGGTTGTGGTGCCCGTGATCGTTGTGGTGCCCGTGATCATCGTGCTCCCATTCCACGAGGGCTCGGTTGGGGCCGAGACCCGTGCTCTGAGCCGTGCGCCCTCCCTTGGTGGGGGCGGGGCTCTTCCAGGAGCTCATGAGCCCCCGATCCTGCCCAGGAGGTTGACCCCGGCCAGGTCTCCGGCCAGGCGGTGGCCCTGCGGGCGGGGCTTCTGTGGGAATTGCCGGCGTCCTACCGTCTCCACCGGAGGACCGCTGGGGAGGGGCGGGATGTGGTGACGTCAGTCGAGGACGTCTGTCTCGATTCCTTGGAACGTGATGGGGAGATCACCAGCCGCGGCCTCGAGTGCCTGGACGCCCTCAAGGGCAGTCGTGCCGTCAGTCCTGGGCTCACAGAGGCACATGCAGAAACGTAAAAACGACCCCTGCTAATCAGTAATGAGCACATAATTAAAGAAGGGACCGCTGGCGTCTGGCTTATGCCTTCCTTCCAGCTTGGATTTATTCTTCAGAGGTTTGAATATAGGTTAAGATTGAGCCTGACACTTCGGGCTTGAGCTGAATGCCTCTTTCTGCTCTTCTAATGGGAAATCTTACAACAAAAGAAATATTCGTTCACTACTTTCAAATTTTCTCATTCAGAGAGTGTGTGGTAAAATGGTGTCCAGAACATCAGAGTTTAAGGTCATTGCCCACATTAGAATACCCCAGTTCCCTTGGGGCCTAACGGATGGCTGTCAGAACTGCTCTTGCTGTGGAGCACAGTGTAGATTTTGTCACCGTGAGGCATGTGTCAGGGATGAGAGCGTGGTCTTCATTAGAATCTTGAGGTGGAGTAATTCATCCACCAAACGAGCAGCCTTTGTTTGTGGAGTGTGGGTAGTGACGTTTTTGTAAAAGCCAGGGATCCTTGGCTTTACAGGGAACACGGCTGAGACTAGTTTTCTGTTTTCAAAAATGAGTCTGAGGGACTTCCCTGATGGCGCAGTGGTCAGGAGTCCGCCTGCCAATGCAGGGGACACGGGTTCAAGCCCTGGTCCGGGAAGATCCCACATGTCACAGAGCACCTAAGCCCGTGCACCACAACTACTGAGTCTGCGCTCTAGAGCCTGTGAGCCACAACTACTGACCCCCGTGCCACAACTACTGAAGCCTGCGTGCCTAGAGCCCGTGCTCCACAACAAGAGAAGCCACTGCACTGAAAAGGCTGTGCACCGCAACAAAGAGTAGCTCCCGCTCGCCACAACTAGAGAAAGCCCGCACGCAGCAAAGAAGACCCAACGCAGCCCAAAATAAATAAATTTTTAAAAAAAATGAGTTTAAGATAGTAGGAGCTTCAGCTCCTACTAGAATCTGGAAAGTTCTGTTAGCACTTAGCTGGTTTCGGGTGATTGAGTATATTTACATGATTGAGGATGATGATGAAAAAAATATGTTTAAAAAAATTTTTAAGATATATGTATAGGACACTAGGTTGTCTGTGTTATAAGACAGACCAGAATCACAATGATGTAACTTTGAAGTGGGTGCCAAGCTAATGTCTGAGATAATTTAATGGTGGTTCTGGACTTAATGTCCTTTTTTTTTTAAATGCTGGCTTACTCGCATCAGAAAGTGAGAGCACTTTTTGTCTCTTGGGCATTTGCCAGATTTGCACAAAGCAGGAGGCATCTGCAGTTGTCTGTTAAGGCAGTTTCTTCATGCTTTTAACAGAATGTGTTAGCGTGGGTACTTATGCGTATGTAAGCTACGTGATTGTTGCTTCCCTGTGTTAGACCTGGGCTTTCCAGCCTTTGTCAGGTGCTTTCCCCTCTCTAGTGTTACTGGTGATGACAAAGGACATCGGTGAAATTTAGAAAGTGGTGCTTGAATTTGACAAAAGACAAAAAAGTCCCAGCGATTCCTCAAAATTTTAGAGGTCTGTTTTTTCCCACAAAGGTCATTTGAGGACCGTGAGACCAGAGTTAAAAAGAAGCGTTTTCCCAGCTTGAGCCCTTTTGATTTTTAAAATAAAGAAACACCCACATCGCCTTCTGATAATACGTTTGGTCATTTAGATGCTTTCTATGAAGGAAGTTGTGGTGATAGTTTCTGGAACGTGAAGGCTGCAGCAGACAGATTACGTGGGTGATGGGAAAGCCAAGGATACAGGGCTTGGGAACTTTTTAGAAATGAAGCTTTGTTTTGCGCAGCCTTGGTTAATCATGCCTCCCAGGAGGAAGCATTGCTAGAGATTAGCTAAACAAATGGGATGAAAATCAAAATTTGAGGTTGGATTTGTTAGATGAATTTTGATTAAAGGGCTTAAGTTGTAAGAATGCAACATTGTCCCACAAAAAGCTGCTGATGCTTTTTGGGACACCTGTGTATCCCACACCCAAGTGACAATGCAGAGCACACCGGAGGCACTCAGTAAGTGCTTGTCAAATGAATAAGTAATGGTGTCATGTGTTTTATTTGGTGTGTATGGGGTTTGGCTTAGTGAGGTAGAGCTCTTTAAATGTTGCCGTATAATAACACGTGAGTAAATGCTAATAAAGATGCCCTCAGTCAGCATTAAAATAGATTTGAAGGCTCATTTCAACTCCATGTAATTTCAGTAATTCTGTGCAGTATTTTAGCATTTCTTCTCTCCCTCGGGATTAGTGCTGGAACAGTTCTCGGACATGGGAAGATGCTGTTCTGCACCAGTGAGGCTTCCAGGGGAATGGGTGAAATCTTCTGGATCACACATGAACATTTTTTCTTGTGAACTTCTTCAGTTTTCCATATTAATATATAGCTCCAATACCATTAATCAGAATTCCAGGTGGGCGTCTTCTGGTAAAATTGATAGAATTATCCCGACGTTTCTTTCTTTGGAGGAATAAAGGGGCAAGAATAACAGCTGGTTACTGCAGGGAAGAATGTGGTGTGTGGGGGGGACATGAGCCGTGTTGGCTGTTTACACATCATAGGTCATCACACAAGCTCTGTGATAACGAGTTTTTCAGGGGGAAGGAGGCAAATTATTCAATTAGTGTCCCACAAATGGTGAGATCATTTGTTAGCAGTTAGGGGGGCAAAACCAGTTTATAGCTTTATAGCCTTATATTACATCAGAAGAAATTCCAGATGGATAATATTTAATAGTTACTTATAAAATTCAGCCAGATAAATGCTAAAATAAAATAAAAATGTTTATTAACTTTTTCAGAATGAGAAATACTTTTTAATTTTTTAAAATTAATTTATTTTTGGCTGCGTTGGGTCTTCGTTGCTGCGCGTGGGCTTTTCTCTAATTGAGGAGAGTGGGGTCTGCTCTTCATTGCGGTGCGCAGGCTTCCCATTGTGGTGGCTTCTCTTGTTGTGGAGCACGGGCTCTAGGTGTGCGGGCTTCAGTAGCTGTGGCACGCGGGCTCTAGAGCGCAGGCTCAGTAGTTGTGGCACATGGGCTTAGTTGCTCCGCGGCATGTGGGATCTTCCCGGACCAGGGCTCGAACCTGTGTCTCCTGCATTGGCAGGTGGACTCTTAACCACTGCTCCACCAGGGAAGCTCCAGCAGGTGGATTCTAACCAGGAAAGTCCTAGAATGAGAAGTACTTTTTAAATTCAGAAGTTTTAGGAACAAATTACAAAAGGAAAGACATTTGAATAAGAATAAATTAAATTTCTGAAAATTAAAAAGAAAAAACAGACTGGGAAAAACACTTGCAACAAAAGCAACATAGAAAATATTAGTATTATGCATTGATCAGAATATGAAAACCCTAGTACATGTGTAGGGAAAAGAACATGAACAGAGATACTATAACAAAATAGAAACAAAAGAGGAAATATAATTAATGTACAAAAGTACAAAAAGTGTTCCAGCGTGATTAGTAATTCATCAAAGAAATAAAATAGATATTATCAGTTGCCTACAATATTAGCAGATCTTATTAAAAACATAATTATCTTACATCGCTGGCATGAGGGTATATTTGTAAGATTTGTTAGGAAAATAATCTGGCAGTATGTATCAAGTCTGAAATGGTTTATAACTTGTAATCCAGAATACCCACTTCTGTAAATCAAACCCAAGAAAGTAATTGTAAATGTGAAGAGAATTTGATGTGAAATGATTTTGGCGGCGTTATCTATACTACAGTTTGTCCTACATTTTAATTCAATTCTGACACTATCCACCTGGAGTGTAAGATTAACCAGTTTTGAGAGCACCATTCGGTGGTTTTAAATACATTCATAATGTGCAACCGTCCCCACCATCCGTCTCCAGAACTTTCACCTTGTAAAACTGAACCTCTGTCCCCACTAAACGTCAGCTCCCCGTCCCCTCCCCCAGCCCCTGCCCCACCATCTACTTTCTGTCTCCATGGATATCACACAGGATTTGTCCCTTTGTGTCTGGCTTATTTCACTCGGCACAGTGTCCTCAAGGTTCATCCATTCTGTAGCCTGTGTCAGCATTTCTTTCCTTTTTACGGCTCAGTAATAATCCATTGTATGTGCAGACCCACCAGTACAGGGATGACTGGAAGTGGCTTCCTTGTCTTGTTTCTGATCTTTTGGGGAAAGCATTCATCTTTTGACCATTAAGTATATCTCTTTTATTCCTAGTTTTCGGAGTGTTTTTTATCATGAAAAGCTGCTGAAATCCTTTTTCTACGCCCGTTGAGAGAATCGGGGATTTTGGTTTTTGTCCTTTAGGCTGTAAATATGGTATATTACATTGATTGATTTTTGGATATTAAACCAAACTTGCATTCCTAGGGTAAATTCCACTTGATCACGGTGTAAAATCCTTTTTAGATGTTTGCAGTGTTTTATTTTTTAGGTTTCCTTAGGTTTTCTTTTTTTTGTTTTGGGGTGGTTTTTTTTTGAGGATTTTTGAGTCTGAGTTCATAATCGCTGTGTTCTATAGTTTTCTTATTTTGTGTCTGGTTTTGGGTGTCAAGGTAGCACTGGCCTCATGCGGTGAGTTGGGATGTGATCAACGCCCGTTATGTCCACTGACCATGAATTCACAGCTCCTGGTGCGTTCTTCTTGTTATGGTTCTTGGGAACAGTGCATCTCTGGTCTCAGGGAACCCGGGTATCTTTTTCTGTGGCTTGTTTCTTTCTCTGGTCATTTTCCTTTGCACGTCTGAGGAAGACAGTTCTGTTTCTAGAGTGTGTGAGGTGAGCCCTTGTGGCAGGACTTGTGCCTTGTTTACAGCTGTGTCAGCCGTGCAGTGTGGACCCTTCCAGTTTGGGGCTTTCCTTTGGGAAAGTACCGTTCGTTGATGTCTGAAGTGCCCTCTTTGTTGGCCATAAAACACAGAAGGAATCGCTCCATGTTTGCAAAGGGGCACAGAGTACATGTGCTGATGGACCCCGTCCCCTTGTCAGGTGAAGGGCTCTGGGTCGTCTCTGAAGCTGAGTGACCCGTCCTGCTCTGCAGGGAAGTGCATGGTTCTCCGTAGTCATTCTGTCTGTCCACTGGGCTCTTTCAGTTACAAGCAACAGAAAGCAGCTCTGGCTAACCTAAGTCAAGAAAGGGCTTATTGGAAAGGCTGTGAAATTGTAGATAAGAGGAAGACTGATTATTCATGTTTCGGAAAGAACCGGGGTATTAGTCACCCTGTCTTCAGATTGCCTTTCTTGGGATGAGTCCTTTCCGGCTTTTTTACCCGCTGTGTCATTGGGCTCAGGATCCCGGTGTCGGGAGCAGCAGGTCGGCCTGGCCTCAGTGGGCGGGTGTCCACCCGGGGGAGCAGGGCTTCCTCACTCGGTCTCACAGAAGGAGAACCGAGGCGTCATTACTAGAAACGGGGGTGGATCAGGGAAAACAAATGTTTTCTGCCTGGTTGTGGTCCATCCTTTTAAAAACAAAGGTGATTCAGGTGCTGTTAATCTGAGCACCAGGTGCCCAGTGGGGGGTCTGTAGACACAGCTGAGACGTGTTCCTTTTGAAGGATTTTCCTGTATGTTAAAGAGAGAGATCCAGAGAGACAGGAGAGCAAAGTCTGCAGCCTGGGACCGAGCAGAGGTGCAGCAGGATGCCAGAGCAGGTGGGGGGCCCTTCAGCAGCCTGAACCTTGGGAGGGACTAGTCCATACAGTAAACAGTGTTCGAAGGAACAGTTCTCACTAAGAAATGTTTCCAGGCCACAGACTCCAGGGGGTGCTGGGTTGATATGGTGTTGATGTCTTTCGCTCCAGGCGGCCGTGGTATCTGCGTTAGGGCTGGAGTTTATTGGTTGGTTTGTCACCATTGAGTGTTTTGTGCAGCTGAGAGAGAGCTGTGTGGTGAGCTCCCAAGCCCCCCCGGCAGCCAGCCTGACAGATACAGGACGAGGCTGTCAGGTGCTGGGGGCGGGGGGGCAGCAACCTCAGCATTACCTGTGACCTAACCCCCCCCGACGCACTGACTGAGATCCTTGGGGGATTCATGGACCTATAAAGGTTTGAGACACTGCAGAGCAGGCACTGTTGCTTGCCTAGCAGCATCCATTCCCTGTGTTTTTCTTAATAACAAAATGCAGGGTTGTTTTTTCAGTGCCCTTTGTAATAATGGTAGTAATGAATCTTCAGATGATGAAATGGTAGTCTTCGTTCCCCCCCGGCAGCCATCCTGCGACCATGAAGGGATCAGCCTTGAGACAAATCTGGCACGAAGCTGTCAGAACTGAGGATGGAAGGAACCTGGATTTGTAAGCTTCTGATCTGTCCTGGGCCTGGGTCTCTCCCAAGTCCGATCTCCCAATTATGTGTGATAAGTTTCTCACCGTTTACACCAGTTTGACTTTGGGTGTTTTTGTTCCTTGCAGCTGAAAGCATCCTAACGTATCCAGACGTGGAAATGGGTGCTGGACACACAAGGTGTTGTATGTGCCGATCCTCTGTAAAATACCCACTTTTTCAGATGGTCACAGGTTTTTCTCTTAGTCTTATGAGTAATGCTTTTACCCCCGGGTGGTCATTAAATTGTTCAGTTGAAGGTTGGTGGAGAGAGGGGGAGTAAGAAGAATGAGAAGGCTGTCCTGAGAGGGGGCAAGCACCGGGCTGCAGAGCCCACTGGCTGGGGAGCTGATCCGTGCTTTGCCCTGATTTGGTGTTTGCACCTCAGTTTTTCATTTGTAAAATGAGAAGAAGAATAATGAAATGGTGGAGGTGAAAACGCTTTGAAAACTGGACTCCTTTTTTCCCCCAGTTTATTTCTCATTTCTAATTGCTTTTGTTTTTCCTTTATGGTGCTAAAACACACATAATGTAAAATTTACCATTTAACCATTTTTAAGTGTACAGTTCAGAACTGTTAAGTTCGTCAGATTTTTTCAGCAGAAACCTTACAGGCCAGAAGGGAGTGGCTTGACGTATTTGAAGTGATGAAAGGAAAGACCTTCCAACCAAGAATGCTTTACTCAGCTCGATTATCATTTGGATTTGTGGGAGAGATAAAGAGTTTTCCAGACACAAGAGCTGAAGAGTTCATCAACACTACACTGACCTTGTAGGAAATGTTAAAGGGACTTCTTTAAGCTGAGAAAAAAGGGCACCAACAACCTAAGTGTCCATCGACAGATGAATGGATAAAGAAGTTGTGGTGTGAATGCAGTGGAATATTACTCAGCCATAAAAAAGAATGAAATAATGTCATTTGCAGCAACAAGGATGGATCTGGATGGTGTCATGACCTTGTAGGAAATGTTAAATGGACTTCTTTAGGAAGTAGGAAAGAGCTTGTAGGAAATGTTAAAGGGACTTCTTTAAGCTGAGAAGAAAGGGCACCAACAACCTAAGTGTCCATCGACAGATGAATGGATAAAGAAGATGTGGTATGTATGCAGTGGAATATTACTCAGCCATAAAAAAGAATGAAATAATGTCATTTGCAGCAACAGGGATGGATCTGGAGGGTGTCATGCTAAGTGAAATAAGTCACACAGAAAGACAAATGATCTCACTTATGTGGAATCCAAAAAAAAACAAAAAAAAATCATCAAACAAAACAAAACGAAACTCACGGATACAGAGAACAGATTGGTCATTGCCAGAAGTGGGGGGGGGTTGGGCAAAATGGGTGAAGGGGGTCAAAAGGTACAGACTTGCACTTAGGAAATACGTAAGTCTGGGGGATGTCATGCACGGCATGGTGACTATAGTTCATAATGGTGTTCTGTGTATTTGAACGCTGCTAAGAGAGTCGATCTTGAAAGTCCTCATCACAAGAAAGAAAATTTTGTAACTTTGTATGGTGATGGATGGTAACTAGTTTTATTGTGGAGATCAATTCTTAGTGTAGACGAATGTCAAACCGTTATGTTGTAAACCTGAATCGAAAATAATGTTATATGTCAACTATACTACAACTAAAAAAAACCCCAAACGTGTGCAGCCATTACCACTATTTCCAGAACTTTTTTTTTTTTTTTTTTTTTTGCGGTACGCGGGCCTCTCACTTTGTGGCCTCTCCCATTACAGAGCACAGGCTCCGGACGTGCAGGCTCAGCGGCCATGGCTCATGGGCCCAGCCGCTCCGCGGCATGTGGGATCTTCCCGGACGGGGGCACGGACCCGCGTCCCCTGCATCGGCAGGCGGACTCAACCACTGCACCACCAGGGAAGCCCCCCAGAACTTTTTGTCATCCCAAACAAACCCTGTCCCTGTTAAACGCTAACTCCTGTGCCCCTGCCTCTGGCCGCTGGGAGCTCTGTCCTACTTTCTGTCTGTACGAATCTGATGACTCTGGGGAACTCGTGTAAGTGGAGTCCCACAGGATCTGTCTTTTAGTGTTTGGCTTATGTCACTGAGCACAATGTCCTCCAGGCTCGTCACGTCGTAGCAGGTGTCAGGATTTCCTTCCTTTTGTAGCTGAACTACATTCCATTGTATGTGTGGATCACATTTTGTTTATCCGTTTACCTGTTTTGGACACGTGGGTTGCTTCCACTTTTTGGCTTTAGTGAGTAATGCTGCTGTGAACATGGGTGTGCAAATGTCTGTTTGAGTCCCTGCTTTGAATTCTTTTGACTATATACTTAGGAGTGGAATTGCTGGATTATATGGTTATTCTGTGTTTAACTTTTTGAGGAATAGCCAAAGTGTTAAAAACTTGAGTCTTTTTAAAAATGAGTTGTTGGGGCTTCCCTGGTGGCGCAGTGGTTAAGAATCCACCTGTCAGTGCAGGGGACAAGGGTTCGAGCCCTGATCCGGGAGCAACTAAGCCCGTGCGCCACAACTACTGAGCCTGTGCTCTAGAGCCCACGAGCCACAACTACTGAGCCCGTGTGCTGCAGCTACTGAAGCCCATGCGCCTAGAGCCTGTGCTCTGCAACAAGTGAAACCACAGCAATGAGAAGCCCATGCACCACAACAAAGACCCAAGGCAGCCAAAAATATAATATAAATAAATAAATAAATTTATTTTAAAAAATGAGTTATTTATATTTAGAAACAGATTACAAGGTGAACCTGTGCCTTTCTTCTTGGGACCATGTTTTTCTCGTTGATTGCAAGGACTTAACAGTTTTAACACGGGACTCATGAACTGACCTTTTCATAACATGTTGGACATAGTGTCAGATTCATATATATTACCCTCTTTAATCAAAATTAGAGAATAGGCAGTTTCTGTAAGTTAAAGTTTCAAAGTTTGAAGTGTAAAATGCTTCATGAGATTTTCGATGTCAAGGTACCCAACTTTGTGTGTGTGTTTGAGAAAGAATTGATTTATTTCTTCCAGCAAACCCAGCATCTTTATGATGCACGAAAAACAAAGGGCTGAATGTCTAATGAAATAAAGACGTAAAATACAAGATCCTACTGCTCTATTAACAGTTTCCAGCAAAGAGAGATGACCTTGGACTGTTAGATAGTAATGCTTTCCAGCAAAGAGAGATGACCTTGGACCATTAGATGTTAACACTTACCAGCAAAGAGAAATGACCGTGGAGTGTTAGACACCTGAGACATTGCAGGTTCAGGAGCGAGAGGAAGGTCATTGTGGGCATTCTTGCTGCAGCGTCCCTGATGTCTACTGGCAGGTAATCACAGATGTACAAGTGTTTACCCTTCCCTCCCTTGGACTGTAGGCTCCGTTCTAACAGCCCAGCAGAGCTTGCTCATGTTTTTATAGTGCTCAATGCCTCTGTTGTTCTGGCATTTCTCTTTTTTTTTTTTTTGTGGTACGCAGGCCTCTCCCACAGTGGCCTCTCCGGAGCACAGGCTCTGGATGCGCAGGCTCAGCGGCCATGGCTCACAGGCCCAGCCGCTCCGCAGCATGTGGGATCTTCCCGGACCAGGGCACGAACCCGTGTCTCCTGCATCAGCAAGTGGACTCTCAACCACTGCGCCACCAGGGAAGCCCAAGGTGGTCTTTTTAGATAGTCTTTGGAGGTTATCTGCAGGAAGAGAGAGGTCTTTTAAGGCTGGGGTGAATTACTATGTAGTTTATGGGTCTAGGTCCTCGACCACATTGCGTCTTGTGTGGAAGTAGCAGGACTTCTGTGGGTCCCATGGGGCGGATGGTAACTGAGAAGTGTCTTGAGCCACGTTTCATCCCTGTTCCACTATTCTGGATGTTGTCTTGGAGCTGTTTGCAAACAGTGTGGATACCCCCGAAAATAGACACGGACGGCTGTAGTCGCTCATCCCCACACGACTGACGCCAGGTGGGCAGTGCAGTCCCACGGAGACGCTGTGATACCTTCCTCTGGGGTCGCGTTCAGGAGGGACCGAAGCAGCCTCACGTGACGTTCCGGAAACGCTCCCAGCCGGTGGTAAAAGAGAGTGACCACTGTTTTAGACAGTGAACCTCAAACATTTCATCTGCTCTTTCTTGGAAGGCTCTCGCTCTTTAGCTTTGCGCATTTGACACATAATCCTGTATGATGAGAAGGTACACACACAGAGGTGTGGGCTCAAGTCCTCATCTGGGGGAGCTGCTCCGGGGGTGGAGGGGCAGGCAGCCCAGAGACAGTTCTGCAAGTGGCCGACGGGGAAGGTCTCCCTCGGAGTCGTGTGTCCTTCGGGAGCTCGGCCAGATCCGACCAACAGCCTGCCTGTAGGTTAAGGACCCTTAACCTACAGGGTCACCTGTAGGTCACCACTGACCCTTACCTGTTAGAAAAGGTGGGTAAAGGGTGAAGTTCTCCCGGACAGTGTGAATTTAGTGCAGCGGGTGCAAAACCGTGATGAGACACAGACACACGAGCAGCGAGTGCGCTGCAGCTCATGTCTGCGCGCTGGCGGTGCTGCACGTGGCCCATCAGAGCTGCTGGGGACGGAGGACTTGAGGAACTGCAGCCTGTTCATCCTGACCTGAGTTCGCATCCATCTTCTGTGCCTTATGTCTCTCCTTCGCCTTCCAGGAATTTCCCTGTACTGGGGTGTAACTGGTGCACGTAAGCTGCGTACTGAGCTTCACACTGTCAGTTTTTCCTCGTGACATCATCTCTGCCAACAGGGTGGTTCCCTGCAGCCCATCAGCCCCAAGGCCCCTCGTGCTCCTTTGTCATCCTCTCCCCCCGGGCCTCTGATTCCTTTGCCACTGCAGTCATAGGAGAATCTGAGAAACGTTGTCTTAGGGAATTCTCTTATGTTCTGGAACCCGCCTGGACCCCAGAGGCAGCTCCTGGCCGAGCCTACGTCTCTGCCCGCCCCTCGTCCATCCTCTCTTGGCCTAGAGCCCGGCCCGATCTGCAGTTCCGCACATGCAGTGCGAGCGAGCTTTGCTGGTTCTCTGCGGCTTCCTGGGCCCCGGCAGGTGTGCGTGACCAGTGCTTTCCAGACTGTAGTGAAGGGTGAGGCTTTTCTTTAAAAAAAAAAAAAAATTCCGGTCCATTGTGGACCGATGCTTCTGTAAAAGACAATAAAAATGGGTTACTAGAAAAATGAAGTGAAAAAAAATCATATGAGTACAAATCTCAATTTTTTTCTTTTTAGATTCAGAAGATGTGAAATTTCTCTGTCAAATTAGTAACTTTATACCTGTTCTCAACTTCTGCGCTGATCTCATTGTAGGTTGAAAAGAAACTCTCACGGTCGCAGCTACACTGAGTAGTACTGTGATAGGCAACTCTGCTTTTCCTGTTTGTTTCACTGGGTAGAGTGATCTTTTGACCATGCTGTTAGAGTTTCCCACTTGGAGTGTTCAGCAGCTGTTGGCCAATTATCTTGACTTGGGAACTGAAAGGAAACTAACAATAGTTGAGTACTTACTGTGTGCCGGTCAGTGTGCAAAACATTTTTATTTTTATGATGTTAGCTATGGGATTGTCATGTACAGCCTTTATTATGTTGAGGTATGTTCCCTCCGTACCCACTTTGTTGAGAGGTTCTTTTTCATGAATAGATGCTGAATTTTCTCAAAGGCTTTCTCTGCATCTACTGAGATGGTCATATGATATTTATTCTTCATTTTGTTAATGTGCTGTATCACATTGATTGATTTCCTGATATTGAACCATCCTTACATCTCTGGAATAAAATTCTGTTTGATTACACAGTGTATGATTCTCAGCGGAGGGGTGAATTAATTCACTTGAATTCACATATTCAGTTAAATATGTCTGAAACCTCACCCTGGGCCAGATATGTCCCAGTCTCTGGGGATACAGCAGGAAGTAGAGCAGATGAAACTCCCCATACTCAGGGGGCTTATGTCTTTGTTGTGGGGAGAGATCATAACCAAACAAATGAGACGCATTAGATGGTGATAAGTGATGGGTAGAGACGTAAGTTAGAGGAAGGTCTGGGGTGGGAGGTCGGGGAAGGTTTCACCGCCATGACCTCTGAGCAAAGATACGAAGGGGCAGAGGAGAGACCCCCCCACCACCACCATCAAAGCCAGCAGTGATGGTGAGGCTCCCAGAGGTTTTTGAGAAGCTCAGTGAAGTTAAAGACCTTTCTCCCAGGTAGTAGGTGGCTGATCTGGGTTTGAACTCAAATTTGGCTTTTTTTTTTTTTATCATGCTTTAAAGTCTTTATTCAGTCTCCATGCTCCTGGTTTAAAAGATGCCTGAATCCAAATACAGTGGAAATCCATTTGGGAGTGCAGTTTACGTGTGTCAGGGAATTAGGCTGAAAGTCCGCTCTCTTTGTGGACTTTGCTTTGGATTAGGTCTGGATATTTTCCAAGGCTTTGAATATCTTTTTCCTAAGGGTAGAGAATACATGAATTTTGTGGTTGAATTTCCATTTTTAAGTGGATGAACTTTCTCTAGGGGCCATAGAAAGCTAGATAACATCAGGGAGAGACTTTTCACAGGAGAACAGATGATTGAAGCTCTGGAAACCTTTTGGTGTTGCTCTTGCATGTGCACTTGGCAGTGACGGGCTGTGTAAGGCGCTCCCTGCTCACCACGACCCGTACTTAGCAGACGCCTCTCCTCTGTGTCGACAGGCGCCCTGGCTGGGGGCTCTTTTCCCTCTGGCCCCTCTCCCACTGCCCAGGACCCCCCCTTCCACACAGACCCTGTACCCGTGGTCCAGGCTGCTGAACCCTGGACTCCCCTCTGCCTGTCACTCGGCCCCAGATTGGGTTCCGGGGGGTTGTCACTCATGACTGTCGGGTGTAACTTTCTCACTTGAACTTGAACACCACATGAAATTCCCATGGCGGGTATTCCCATATCTGTGTTACAGACGAGGAGTGTGACATAATTTGTCCGAAGTGATCATCCCTGGATTGCTGCTATGCCGTCTCCCTTTTCAGCTACAGTTTGGACTTGAGCAAGCTTTTGTGGGTTGGTCATGATTTTATTAATGAAATTTATGATATGGCTCCTGTGGAAATGGCAAAATTGTAAACAGAATTGGCTTCAAATTTTTGATGCTTGAGTTGGGGACTACTTGAGTATCATTCAGTTTTTACAGCCTTGCTAATTTTTCTTAAAGACTTTATTTTTTAGTGTAGTTTTAGGGTCACAGCAAAGTTGGGCAGGCGCAGAGATTTCCCATACACCCCCTGCCCCCCCGCCCAGACTCCCCCCCGATGGTGCATTTATTATAATTGATGAACCTACCTTGATAGATCATGGTCCCTAGTTTACGTTAGGGTTCACTCTTGGCGTGGTACGTGCTGTGGCTTTTGAGAAATGTGTAATGACGTGCATCCACCGTTATGGCCTCTGCATGCAGAGCGTTTTTATCGCCCCCAGATCCTCTGTGCTTGGCCTCCTCACCCCTCCCCCAACCACACCCATGCCTCCCTTTTTTTTTTATACATTTGCAGACATAGGATAAAAACGGGAACTAACCTTTCTTCAGACAGGGGCAACAGGAGGCAGCAAGCTTGGCCCGACGCCTGTGCGGCCAGGCCTGGCTCCGCACTCACGCCCACCCAGCATGGTTCCCTCTCTGTTCCCGGCCTTGTAGCCATCCCGATGTCCTCAGCTCTCCCCTTCCCTCCGGGGAGTTTGTCGGGGACTTTGTTCCGCCGCGGCCTCATGGTCCTGCCGTCGTGGGGCTGAGGGTCTGGACAGGACGCTGACCTGTGGGCGGGGCAGTGCAGCTGCACCCTCCTGTGCTCCCTTTTCCTCTTAGGCCCTCTTTCCTCTAAAGAATTGTATGTTTTGATCTGTAATGACTATCGAGAAGTCAGAATCTGAGTCCCCAGGGTTGTTTAGTCTTTCCTGAGAGTCAGGGGGGCTGCTTGGATAATGTGGGATACAACATTCTTGAGTCTGTAGCCAAACCCAGCCCCAAAGAGGTGCCAACAGGACAGGAGAAACTGCAGGGTGACACTAACAGGACACCTGCCTCAGGGGGCAGAGGGACTGGGCCGAGGCCAGTGAGACGTTCGTCTGCACTCGGTGGGGGAGGGGCAGGCAGAGCAGGGGGTTGGGGTGGAGGGGAGGCCTGCAACAGAGGGTCCCTCAGATAGTCAGCGCTTTTGCCGTTAGGTAGCTTGATGGCCTCAAAAATCCTCCAGGTCAGTAGTTCTCAGTGGGGCTAGAGCTGTTCCCTAAGGAGCCACTGGGAACTTGTGGGCATTTTTTGTTACCTTGATGGTTTGGGGCATGTAGATATGGAGTTGGCTAGGGCCAGGGTTGCTGGATGGGATCGGGGTTGCTGGATGGGATCGGGGATGCTGGATGGGATCAGGGATGCTGGATGGGGCCAGGGATGCAGGATAATGTCAGCGATGCTGGATGTCACAAAGTTTGCATCCACAGACAGGACTGTGGTTCAAGTTAAAACAAAAAGGGGAAAAACGTTTTTATAATTCTCTGAGCATAGCACATACTTTTATCTTAGATATGATCACAGAGTACTTTTACACAGTTTTAATTAACACTAAGTTTTCTGGGAATGCCCTGAGATTTGTCAATTGAGTGAAGCAAAGTTTGCTTGGATTTTACTTTAATCTTTACTCTCATAAGTGGTATTAATTTCTTTTTTATCCTATTTAGAAGCTCAAAGCCTTTAAGACATTGATTACAATCTGTTGGAAAGGTTTTTGTTTTGTTTTGTTTTTTTGTTTTTAAATGAGAGATGGCTGGTAAAGCAAACTAATATTTTTTCCAGTGAAATAGAGCAGAGACCTCAGGGAAAGCTTATATAGGGATGAATATGACAGATTTGGGGGGTTATAAATCGGTTTCATAGTCAGGATTAAGAAGAGTATTTAAAGATGGAGAGATTCAGTAGCACTTGATAGATTGAGTAAAACAAGTTGGGTGAAATTACTCCAGAGTTTTTAAAAGGCAGAGAGGGAAAGACATGCAAGGACATGGAACGCGATCCATGTGCACTCAGGGGTACCCCGTGGAAGGCATTTAACCTGACTGCTTTCTGTCTGTGTGAGGCCTGCCAAGGAAAACACAAGCTTGGCCGCGGCCAGACGGAGAAGACGGGTCCCGTTACCAGGCGTCCAGCCTGAGGCAGGGGTGACACGGAGCGGAAGCTCCACCTGGTGGAGGATGCTGGGCCTCGGCTGTGGGCCTCCCTGTTTGCTGTCCGCCTGCGGGTGTACCAGGCACCGCTGTGCGCTGCAGCCCCTGTCCAGCTCCAGGGTGACAGCCCTGTCCCCGCTCTGAGAGGCATCCTGTTCTTGAGAACCAGGCTTTAACGTGGCGGCTGTGCTCTGACCTCCGCGGCTGTCTTCTGACGCTTCTCCCTGGGGGCCGTAAGGAGTCTGGAATTTCCACCTGCACCACCGTCCTCATCCAAGAGGTTCAAACCGCCACCCCTCCTACAGGCTCGGTTTCGTTGAACTTTGCCAAGTGCCCAGTGTGTGCCAGGCATGGGCCCAGGGCCTGGACGGGCGGGAGTCCAGCTCCCCGGAGCGCAGGAAAGGAAGCCGTGCAGCAGAAGCGCGAGGGTCGGGGTCCTGCGAACCCGGTGCCCCCGCCGTGTGCAGGGATGTCGGTGAGGGCACGTGGGGAGGATCTTACTGGCCGAGAGTCCAGTGTGCGCTGCAGCCCCCCGCACCGCGTGCCTGTGTGTGTCTGTGCGTGTGCGCGTGTGTGTGTGTGTGCGCGCGCGTGTGCAGCTGCCGGGCTGCACTGCCTGAGTGGCGGGAGTGTCCAGAGAAGAGGATGGGGGCGGGGTGGGCCGGGGGCTGCAGGTGAGCTTCCGTGCTGAGCGGAGCCGGTTGGTTAGGGGCCCGCTTCCTGGGGAGTCCTTGCTGGCCGGGTCTCTGGGGGTTGATCACAGGTACCGGCCGGGCACGCGATCCGGGCACCCGGGAATCGCAGGCCAGGCGGGCAGCAGGGGTCCAACAACGGTGACGTAGGAGAGAAGAAATGGGAAAACTGCTCAGGAGCCAGACTGAGCAGAAGTGGGGGGGGGGGGTCTGAGGACAGGAAGGCACGGGTGGCCGGGAGCTCACCGGCTAGTGGCTGGAGCGCATGGCCGGGCCACAGGAGGCTCACCCGGAGGGTGCAGGCGCCGGCGCGGGCAGTTTCATTTAATCCTCCGGGCTTTGAGTTGCTGGTGAGGATGTCGCGTAGAAGTAGCCCGCAGACAGTTTGGTGCCTGACTGTGAAGTTGGGGGGGTCTGGTTGGCGTTGCTGGCGCAGAGGAGGTAGTAGAGCCGTGAGGATGGGGGTCACGGGGAGACAGTGGGGCCAGAAAGGGGGCTTCTCTCTCCTAAAGGCGGGAGTGGAAGGGGTCCTGCAGGAGACAGTGATGGGTGACCCTGATGCGGGCGGGGCCGTCTGGAGGCTGAGGGAATCGAGTTGGGACTTGCTGGGGAGCCTTGTTTATAAAGTCAAACATGAGGGAAGGATTGAGAACGGCCTCCTGGTTTTGTCTTTTAAAAGGTAAGAGGTGTCTCCTGACGGCAGAGAGTTGGAGAACGACTGGGCTGCCCTTAGAGAACCATCTGGAAAGGAGGAGGGGCTCCAGGTGGCCGTCTGGACACCCTGCCCACACACCCTGTGGGTGTCCTTTGCGGTGCCTGTGATCAGTCACGAATGGGGCCAAGATGTGAGCGTTCCCCTCTTGGGTGTTAACTGCAGCGGCGTAAGCTACATTCTTAGGGAGAATTCCACATCCTGGGGCTGCAGCTCCTGAGACTTCCGTTCTGTTCTCCTCCTGAGAGAGATCCTGGCTGCTTCCCAGGGTTTGTGTCTGGGGCAGGAATTGGGGACGAGGGCCTGTTTCTCCCCACAGACTGGCCTGCACTGCCCGCTTCCTGAAAGGGCGTAAAAATCAAGGCCAGAGGAAGATTCTCCCTTTTTTTTTTGTTTAAGGTTTATTTATTTATTTTATATTTTATTTTTGGCTGCGTTGGGTCTTCGTTGCTGCTCATGGGCTTTCTGTAGTTGCGGCGAGCGGGGGCTACTCTTGGTTGCGGTGCATGGGATCTTCCCAGACCAGGGCTTGAAACCGTGTCCCCTGCATTGGCAGGCGGATTCTTAACCACTGCGCCACCAGGGAAGACCCCAGAGGAAGATCCTGGCTGGAAGTTTACTGTGCGTGTATCGTGTGAGAAATCCCCACCAGTCCTGAGGGTCAGGGTGAAGCTCAGGGCTGAGCCCCGAATCTCAGAGCTTTCTCTGCTCTGGCTTGCCTACTAGGCGCCAGACCCCCTGAGGTCAGATGCCCTGCAAGGGGCCTGCCATGCTGGAGGACAAGCAGAGGCCATGGGTTGTTTTCTTGTTTTCAAAGATTAGCCTCAGGGCCTGTAACCCAGGAATCTGCTCTGTAGTAAAGGAGGCGGTTAAGGACCGGCCTTGTGTTCTCGGTGAATCCCGGTGGGGAAGCCGTGTTCTTGCAGAAAGGTTGACCTAGTGGCTCCCGAGTTCTTCCTGCATCTCCAGCAAAGACCCCTTTATTCTTCCGTGGAAACTTGGCACGAGGCGGCCCTGGCTGTGAGTCAGCCAGGACAGAAGGAGCAGTTTCCACCGCTTGGCGTGACAGAGGGCGGCCGCCCGGCTCTGGGTTGGGCCACATCACCAGAAAGATGAATAAAGACCAGCTGCTTGACCTGATGTGCCAGAGAAGGCTTCAGAGATGCTCGGTCAGTTCACATGTGAAGGTGTCGTCAAGACCCAAAGGGGTTCAGCTCCTTGCGTGCTGACCAGTTATTATTTATTTTCCTCAATATTTTCCTGCATATTACAAATGCTTTCAGTAAGTTTGTGGATGAACTTCTTGACTTAGTAAAGTATGTAAAACAAGCCAACAGGATGTGAGTTGTGACACTGGGGGTGTTGTCTTGCTTCGGGGCTGCGGGGTTATCGTGTAACACTGTCACGTGGCTCGACTGCGTGCAGGAAGAACCCTGATGTGGCTTCATCAGCTTAAATATAGTTCGGGGCAACAGACACTGAGTTGAGATGAGGAAGTTCTGTGCAGTGTAGGAAACAGGAGCTTTAAAGATAGCTCGCTGTGATGGGAACCCAGCTTCTGGAGCCCTGATAAATGAAGCGGGTAAGGGCAGACGCACAGAGAGGGGTCCCCCATTCCTGAGTCTGGAGGCAGCAGGTAAGGACCTCTTTGCAGAGGTGTGGCCATGCGTGTGCAGGGGAGAAGATGGGCAGTGGCCTCCAGAGCAGTGGAGGTGACGGCCCAGAGCAGCCAGTCGCAGGCTTCTGCTGTGTTTCTGGGTTTGTTTCCCCCCTGACCTGTCCTTCTCAGTCATTTGAAAGCAAACCTCAAAGACACTGGTCTAAACTTGCAAGTACAGTAGCAGAATGGTCTCCTACCATGACATTGGCCGTGCTAATGTCTGCTTCTTGCTGCAGAGGGCAACGATGTGGTTGTTACTTCCTGTGGGTGTGTATTGTCAAATGTCTGTAAAAGCAACTGTATGTTTTATGGGTTTCACAGCAAGGGTGGGTGAGAAAGGGAGGTTATACTCTATGTTTGCAGAGAAAATATTAACAACCTTGATAATGTTCAGTGCCATAGAGTTTATGGTCCTGCAGAGACTTTTTCTATAAAAGACCTTAGGGATGCTTTTTGGCATTTTATTACATGAATTTTTTTTGGCGGTACGCGGGCCTCTCACTGTCGTGGCCTCTCCCGTTGTGGAGCACAGGCTCCCGACGTGCAGGCTCAGCGGCCATGGCTCACGGGCCCAGCCGCTCCGCGGCATGTGGGATCCTCCCAGACCGGGGCACAAACCCGTGTTCGCTGCATCGGCAGGCGGACTCTCAACCACTGCGCCACCAGGGAAGCCCTACTCTGCACCATTTGAGCGTGTCTCAGGGTTGGAAGGAACCGCGTTCTGTTTAGCACCTGAGAATCTCTCCTCTTCAGAGCCTCCGCAGCCCGACCGCTGCTGCACAGACCTTCTCTTTCTTCCTTTGGCCTTTTCCTCCTTCAGTCTTCTCCCCTCTCTTCCCTTCCCCTTCCTGCCTCTGCCCTGCCCCTCCTCCACCTTCTCTAAAGGGGCGTGGTTGGGGGGCAATCCTGCAGTTCCCCCTCCACTCCCCCTGCCCCGACCTGACCTTGCTGTCCTTTTGGGAGGGATCCACGCACAGTGAGCTTCCTTAAGCCAGACCTTCAGAAGGGTTGGCACTCGTAATAAGTGATGGTGAATATTTGGGGAAAGTTGGGTGGAGAATAAGAAAATGGCATCATCAAAAAAAAAAAATAGCAAGGGGCTTCCCTGGTGGCGCAGTGGCTGAGAGTCCGTCTGCCGATGCAGGGGACACGGGTTCGTGCCCCAGTCCGGGAAGATCCCACATGCCGCAGAGCGGCTGCGCCCATGAGCCATGGCCGCTGAGCCTGTGCATCTGGAGCCTGCGCATCCGGAGCCTGTGCTCCGCAACGGGAGAGGCCACAACAGTGAGAGGCCCGCGAACCGCAAAAAAAAAAAAAAAAAAAAAAACAGAAAATGGCATCACCGAAGCAGGAAATCCAGTCGGGGCTGCCAGCCCAGCACGTTGCTAGCAACAGCTGCAAGGAAATCATAAAAGCGGCCTTTCCACAAACCAGCCAGAAATAAAGTCCAGACTGCCAAGTCAGGATATCTTAGTCAGGGTGCTTTTCGTTCCTTGTAATCCTGATTGGCCTGGCCAGTAATTGAAAGTCAGTGTTGAGTCTGACTTTACTTATTTCTCAGGCCACTGTGAAGGTCTTCATTTGTGGTGCATCTGATCAGACCCTGTGGTGAATAAAAGACGTATCCATGCGTCTTAGGAGACTGCAGGCGTGGGCAGGAAGTAGCTACAGTTCTGGCAGAGCTACACTTAAATGTGGGCGGTAGCAGCCAGTTATTAATAACGGTCCTAAGGAGAACATGAGCCGCCACCAGAAGTTTGGAGTTAATTGTACTGATTTGTGAGTTCATGGACCAGCGCGAGGAGGTGGGAGAAGCTGACGGAGGACCGGAGCCAGCAGTGCAGCTGTGGGAGGGGATGGGTTCGCCCGGGAAGCTTTGCACACGCCCTGCCCTGTGAGGCTGAATTCCATGGACGTGGTTGGAGTGGAGAGGAAGGAAAAAAAGAGACTCAGGATCCAGGCTCTCTGACTAACCCCGGGGTGACTGAATCAGCCACTGAGCGTGTCCACAGGATTTCTAAGACCTTAAAGGAAAGGGCAGCACCCTTACTGAGAACGCGCTTCCCCATGCTGACTGTGGAAATGCTTTCCTTTGGTTCTAGTCCTTGGCAACCCCCGAGGGAGCTTCATGTGCGCGCGTTACGGCCGGAGTCGAACCTGCCCCAGCTGATGAGGGTAGGGGTCCCAGCCCAGGCTGCCCTCCCAGCCCCACCCCGGGCCGTGCGGTTACAGTGAAAGGAATCAAAGGCTCCTGTTACCCTGAGTTTGGACGGGGTCGCCTGAGTTTTCAGTGCCTTGGCCTCAGGATGATTTCTGGGCCACATTTCTTGATTCCTTAAACGGGGCCTGTGACCTTATCTAGAACGGCCTGTCCAATAACATGTCACGTGAGCCACGGCCACTGTGTAGTTTAAGTTTTCCTAGCAGCCACGTGCAGAAAGGAACAGGTGAAACTAACTTGAATAATATGTTAGGTTTAACTCAAAATGCCAAACTATTATCGTGTCCCAACTATATACATCCTGTGGTCACATTAACAATTACTGAGATGCTTTAGGCTTTGGGGAACTAAATCTTTGGAATCCTGAATGTATTCTACACTTACAGCATGCCTCAGTTTGGACTCGCCTCCCCTGAGTTGCTGTGTGTGGCTGGTAGCTACCAAGCTGCACAGCGTAGACCTAAGGAGAGGTTACTGAGACTCATCTAAACGTAGAGCTCTGTTTGAAGCCCTTGGGAGGGATTCTGGGTGGGCAGGAAGCAGCTTCGCCTGAGATAGAAAGGTCCCATTTACGGATGGCAGAACGTCACCGCACGTGTGAGCACGTTCCTGACTGAGGGGCCGTTCGTGGAGAGCAGTAAAGTCACGCGGCCTCAGTCTCCACTGCCAGCAGTGACCACAGGAAAACTGTGAGACCTTGACTGCCAGGCGCTGAACCACATACTTGGGTGGCATGACTTGTCTTGGCAAATCTACTGGCCATTAAGAATGGAAACCACAGCCTTTAATGTATATATGGACACTGGTGCCAAAGAATCTTTTCCTCCAGATGCCTAATGCCTTACTCAGATGAGCAGCTGTAGCGTCCGCCTGCGGAAACAGCCACAAGCAGGCGTCCTTACATGGGAATTTCCACGGATCTCAGCTCCTCTGCGGGCGAGATCCACCACAGTGCACACGTCTCTTCCAGCAAAGCAGAAAGTATTTTTAAATGTTCTTGGAATTTCCCCTTCCTCCTTTTCTTCCTGTGGTTCTGCCTACTTTGTCCTCTTTGCCCCACTTCACTTCTGTCTTCCAGTCTTTTCCCCTCTATACCCACTTAATCTGGTTGGTTTCTGTTGTTGAGTTGTGTGAGTTTTTTATAGATTCCAGATATGAACTCCTTATCAGATACGTGATTTTCAAATATTTTCTCCCATTCTGTAGGTGGCCTTTTCACTCTGTTGATTGTGTCCTTTGATGCACAGAAGTTTATAATGATGGTGCAGTTCCCATTGTCTGTTTTTACTTTTGTTGCCTGTGCTTGTGGTGTCATACCCAATAAATCATAACCAAAGCTACTGTCATGAAGTTTTTCTCCTATATTTTCTTCTAAGAGTTTTATTTGGGCTATTTGGAGTTAATTTCTGTTTATAGTATGAGATTAAGAGTCCAACTTCAGTCTTTTGCGTGTGGATATACATTTTCCCCAACACCATTTGTTGAAAAGACTGCACTTTCCCCATTGAGTGGCCTTGGCACCCTTGTTGAAAATCACTTGACCATATTTGTGAGGGTTTATTCCCAGGCCCTCCGTTCTCTTCCATTGGTCTGTGTGTCTGTCCTTATGCCAGCACTGCACTATTTAGATTACTGGAACTTTGTAGTAAGTTTTGAAATCAGGAAGTGTGAGACCTCCAACTTCATCTTTTTCAAAATGGTTTTGGCTTTTTGGGGTTCCTTGAAGTTGCTGTGAATTTGAGGATGGATTTTTCTATTCCTGCAAGAGACATCACTTTGTTAGGATTTAGAGCCTCATTTTTTTCCCATTCATAAATGAGTTGTTGAGGATGCGCTGAGATAAGAAAAAAGGGCAAAAAAATAAGTTATTATTCAATGTTAGTCTTCAATATATACCTCAAATATAGCTTTAAAAATAATTATTTATTTTGGCAATTCTCTGCAAAGATGAGGATTTTCAATACAACTTACTTTCCCTCTTTTCGTAAAATACTTTTTAACGATGTGCAGCCTTTAAGGGTTAGCGATTGTACATCATTAAGCATCCTCTCTATCCAGGACACCAAAAATAATTTGTTCTAATTAAAGTTAACAGAGCCGAGTGGCCAGAGCAGAGTCCCCTCACTTTACGTATTTTTGCTTGTTTGCGGGGGGCAGTTAATCTTACTGAACCTCAATTCCGAAGTCCAGAAAATGATCCTTAAACTCAGCCTTTTTAATCCACCCCACAGGGTCATATTCCAGAATGCGGGTTCACAGTTGAAACTTACTGGAGAGGCTGAGGGGCTGTTTGTTGAGGCAGGAGACCTCCCCCTGCCCCCCATCACTCTGGCTTTGTCAGCCCCTTCTCTCAGCCTTGACACGCCACAGCGGTAGGTTGGCCAAACCAGTTGGAAAGACGCACGCAGTTTTCTCAGTCGCACAGGTGAGAAGATGAGAGTTTTATGTTAGATCAGGTGGTCGCGTCAGTGGTAGCATCCCCTGGAGGTGACGGTGTGCCTGATGACAGCGCTGTGCAGACGGGGTGGGGGCGTGGCGGACCCTTTAGGAAGCTTAGCTTAGTGTAAAATGATTACATAACATGTGGGTGGGTTCAGTCTCCTGTCCTGTATCCCTCGTAGGGGTGCGCACAACGAGGGCGTGGAGGAAAGAGTCTGGAGGTGCTTGGAGCAGTTGGATGGGTCGTTACCGTCTTAGTTGGACTTACTAGTCCAGAGCACTCTGGGGCGCTGAGGCTTATAGACCTTCACAGAAAAATGCACGGAAGCACGTACACGAAAATTTTCTTATAACGTCAGGTTATTCGTGCTCCCAGCCTCTACCACAACACACGATTGTAATGGCAACTGCATTTCTGAGGTTTTTTTAGAAGCCTTGTATTAAATAGGACAGTTAAAATATTGTGAATTTTGATAACTCAATAAGCTGCAAATTCACTAGCACAGAGCGGTCTGGTACTTTCCGGCAGGTGCCTGTGTATGTGTGTGTTTGCCCGTGTGAGAGACAGGGACACACACAGGCTCTGTCTTTCCACTTCCACAGCCAGAAGAATTTCTTTGCGCTCGTTTCCTTTTTCTTCATTTTCCATAATGCAAACAGAAATACTGTTCTTTTAAAGCCTTCTCCTACATGTTCTACACATTAAATTCTAAGCTCTTTCTTAGACGTCCTGTTTATGGTGATAACCGCCAGTTACGGGTACCTGCCCCGTGTGATGCTGTGCACGTCACCTCTCACCCCTGCCTCAGCCCTGCGGGGCACGCATGTTAGAATCAGGACCTGATGCACGTCACCTCTGACCCCTGCCTCAGCCCTGCGGGGCACGCATGTTAGAATCAGGACCTGATGCACGTCACCTCTGACCCCTGCCTCAGCCCTGCAGGGCAGGCATGTTAGAATCAGGACCTGATGTGTAAGAAGCTGGCTCAAGACCCTCCAACTAGTCATTTTCCAGTATATCAGATTCACAATGAACCAAAATAAATATATACTTTCGCCAAATTTATTACTTTACAAGTGGATTTTTTCACCAGGTGGGTCTTACATGTGATCTGAGGCGCAAAGAAAGCTTTCTGCTAAAAAATACCTCCCGTTGTGGGTGGTATTTCCATGTTGTTGGTCAGAATAATGAAGGTAACTGTCAAGTAAAAATGTTCTGGGGAATTATAGTTTCAATCCTTAACGTTTTAGTTTAAAGTAGTATGCCAGATGTTTTTTTCTTATCACAGCTTTAATAGAATTGAAGGAAACTTATGGCTTCTTATAAGCTGGGAGAAAGGAAAAATTGATTAGTACTATACTTAGAAGGAGAGATTGAAGACGGAGCAGCTGGGCGGTGAGCATCTCGGTGCAGGTCAGTGATGATAAAACACCCAGTTTGGAATTTTGCGTGGGATGGAGTCCTGATTGTTGGACACTAGCGATTTGGGGAGAGGAAGGTGTGTCTGCCCCGAGCACAGCACTCCCTGTTCTTCCCCGACTCCGCAGCTGTCACCTTCCTCTCTGGGCAGGTCGTCCCGTGGGGAGTGAGGCCCCGGCCAGGCGCGTGTGCGCGGGTCAGACCCCGTGTTGACGCTGTCATGTGTGCAGGCGCAGTGGAAGCTGGGAGCCTGTTTTCCTCTTGTAATTCCGCCCTCGTCCTTGTGGAGGCTGTGATTGTGGCTCTTCGGGGCATTCGCTTTGGGGAAGTGGGGTCGGATATTTTGCTTGAGGAGTTAGCATCTTATAAAGAAAAATCTGTTTTCTCGCGGCTCTCCAGTAAATGGTGCTTTGAGTGAGTTTGCCAGATGTGGTTCAGTCTGCAGGGTAATGAATCCGGCCCACAGCCCGTGAGCAAAGAATGGTTTCGATGTTTTTAAATGGTTGAAAAAAATGAAAAGAAGATGTGAAAATTACACGAAACCTAAACATCAGTCTTGGGACGCAGCCCAGCATTTGTCTGCTGTCGTCCGGGGCCACCTCTGAGCCACAGGATCAGGTGAAAAGTCGTGACAGAGGCCGTGTGGCCCTCGGAGCCTGAAGTAGTCTCGCTCTGACCTTTATAGAAACAGTCTGCTGACCCTGCGGCGGAGGAGGTTAGCAGTCGTGAAGACGCTGTTTAACGTTGTCAGGTTTTAGACATCACTGCGTTCAGATCCTCGCAAGTTAAATCCAGTTCTGTGGAAATGACTAGGTAGTGACATACTTTAACTACATCGAAACAAGTCTTCTCTTGGTCGCCATCCTCACAAGTGGATTTCTTGTAACCAGCATGAACTAGCTTCCTTCCTTCCTGTCCTGGAAGAAAACTGGAGACTCATCAGAGCCGCCTGCCCACTGCTCCTTGGAGCCAACCAAGGACCAGGGTGCGGGGTGGGGGCGGGGGGGCTGGGGTGTCTGTAGAGCTGCGGGGCCCGCCCGAATCTTGTCAGCACGTGGCAGTCAGAGATGTGAACCTCTACCAGGTGAGAGCAGTTCCCCTGGGGGGAGGTTTGTGTTTGTTCTTGTTTGGGAGTGGTGGTTAATTTACATCATTCCTTTTTAATGGAATCCCATTGTTTGTTGATTTCTCCATCTGGTGAGTCTCCGGGGATGCTGAGTCCTGCTCCCACTTGAGGTGCTGAGCCCCCGCCCCGGCCTCGCCAGCCCCGGGTGCCGCTGAGACCAGGCGTGACTGCTGGCTGTCGGGTTCAGAGGTGCAGGCAGGGATGCCTGCCATCATTCCTAGAGGACGTGGCTGCAGCGGGGCTGGGCTGGGGGGCCAGACGCCCCTGCGGTTCTGTCTGCGCCTGGGGAAGATCTGTGACTGGCCGGCCGGTGGGCAGGGGGCTCTCTTTGCTATTATGAGCTCAGTGCCTTGTTGATCCTGGAGGTTCTGTGAATAGCCCAACATCCTTTTTTAAGTACCTCTTCTGCTGAAATTAACCTGAGGTGGTTTATATTGCCTGCATCCTAGAAAACCTGTGTGTATTGAGCTGAAAGTGCCCATTCAAAATGTCAAATATTTTGTATTAAAAATTTTTTTTTCTTTTTGAAACTTCTGTTTATTCCTCTTGATATCCTACGTTGTCCGCCTTTTCCTCTTTATCCACAGTTATCTACTGTGTACCTGCCATCTGCCAGGCGTGTTGGTTAAATGTCAGCAGAGGAACGTTTCATGTTGGGCTGTAGTGATGCCTCACTTAGGTTATGTCGTGAAGGATGGTCCTGACATCGGTCCCCAGGTTCTCTGTGCCCATGTCAACTCGGGGACAGCAGTGAGGAGCCCAAGAGCAGTTTAGGAAGGAAGGAGGTCAGACTTTGAAATCAGTACAGGACAGAGACCTGTAGTCACCTTGAGGGATGGAGTGACTGAATGTAGAAAGAAACAGAAGGAAACAGGTGAGGCCTGAGCACCAGGTTCCCCCGCAGCAAACCTGGTAGCTCGTGTGATGCCCCAGGACGCCCACCAGACAAACCTTCTGACGGTGATCTGACTTCTCACCTGGTCTGCACCCCGGAGGGGACGGGCTGGTCATGCAAGCTGAGTGTGTTCGTTGGCCTGGTGGTTACAGCCTGGATTCCTGGTTTTCACATCCGCTCTACACGTGTTAATCACAACTGCTGAGACGCATCCACTTTGGACAAACTGACAAAACGGGGTTGCCAGCCTTCAGAAACTGAAGGTCAAGCTTTTAAGCTTCTGAAAATTCACCAAGGAGAGCCTCTTTATGGGAAGCTGCTCACCTTCCCAGCACCCAGCCAGCTGTCCCCATGAATCACGCACCTCTTTGGGGTAAACTCCAGTTACGGTCGTGTATACGTTAGTAAGAAAAAGGATCACAATTTTGTGAGACACTTTAAAAAAAATCGATCAACATTCCTGTGTTTCTGCGGAGTTTCCAAACGTCAGTCGTTCAGCAGGCTTTTCTGTGGACCCACTGTGTGCTGCCTCCGAGCACCACAGGGTGGCAGGTGCCGTGGGGAGGATTTGTCTGCAGGAGCCCCTCCAGGAGCTCTGCGAGTCCCCACAGAGTGGAACCGTGTGGGGATCCAGATCTGCTACCAGCCCAGTGGGGCAGGGGTGTCTGGCAGCTCATCACGAGAGGGAGACGCAGAGCGTGTGGACTCTGGGAGGGAGAAGTGGCTGGACGTGAGGCCGCAGGTAAGGAGGTGGTGAAGGCTTATGTCTCCTGTGACACCAGGGTCTCTGGACTTCTCCCCCTGGAAAATAGACATCGTCTTCCGAACTGAAACATAATATGCTCAGATTTGCATTTTAAAAAAAAATACAGGGCTTCCCTGGTGGCGCAGTGGTTGAGAGTCCGCCTACTGATGCAGGGGACACGGGTTCGTGCCCCAGTCCGGGAAGATCCCACATGCCGCGGAGCGGCTGGGCCCGTGAGCCATGGCCGCTGAGCCTGCGCGTCCGGAGCCTGTGCTCCGCAACGGGAGAGACCGCAACAGTGAGAGGCCCACATTCTGCAAAAAAAAAAAAAAAAAAAATACAGCTTTGACAGCAGTGAGGAAAAGAAGTAACGATGATGATGTGATACTTGTTTTTCATCGAGCACTCCCAGTGTGCTTATTACTCCATTAATCCACGTCCTTTTCACAGCAGCTCCGTGGGGCATGGGTATAACCATCCCTTAGGAAGAAAAACTCTCCAGTAAGCCCCTGCCCAGGCTGGGATCTGAGTTCAAGGCTGACCGACCACGCCTGGCCCAGTGCAGAAGGGCGGGCCTAGGGACCGGGGGACAGCGGGGTGTGCGGTGGTGGCGTGGGGGGCCTGGGAGGGCGTGCGTACGAAGGGAGGGGCGACGTGACCTTCTGCACAGTGGCTGGGCTGGTGAGAAGGGGGCAGCGGAGTGCGAGGTGCAGCTTGGTCAGGATGCGGGGTCGGGCGAGCGCCGCTGCACGCCCTCCCCCCCAGGGATGAATGGACCGCAGTTAAGCCAGTTGTCTGCTCCCTCCACCAAATAAGTGCACCTGTGCAAATAATCTCACACGAGGACGTGTTCCCACATGTCTAGTTAAGACCACTGTGTATGAGCTTTAGGTTTGCTTCTCTCTAACCTGGGTATTGGTGCTCATCTCAGGTAAAGTTTGCTATTAAAAGTGCTACGTTCTGCGCATCAGCGTCCACGCTGGGGACAGGTTTCTTTTTACTGTGTTCTTCCTGCTTCTTTACTTCTGGGTTTGGAGTAGAGGTCTTCATTCACCTACCAGGTAGTTGTGTCTGGAAGCCGGCCCGTCTCACCTGGTTTTGCTGGCCTTATGACTCATTTAACCCTCTTATCTCTGATGTAGCCTACATGCATCCTTTTTTTCCTACAGTTTATGTCCAATAACTTTCTCATTATCTTTGGGCTTCATAGCATAATGTTTCAAAAAACGTTTTCTTTTTCCAGCTTTACTGAGATGTAATTGACGTATAACATTGTGTAATTTTAAGGTGTGTAATGTGATGATTTGAGACGTGTATAGTTTTGCAAGATGCTTACCACAACAAGGTTAATTAACCCACCCATGACCTCGCATAGTTACCATTTTGTTGTGCTGGTGAGAACATAAAAACTGTTCTCATGACCTCCAAGCATACAGTATTGTTAATTGTTGTCACCATGCTGGACATCACATCCCCAGAACGTATTCCTCTCGTAACTGGAACTCTGTGCCCTTTGACCAGCGTCTCCCCATTTCTGCCCCACCACTCCCCAGCCCCTGGCACCTCCCTTCTACTCTGTTTCTATGGGTTCAATGCTTTTAGATTGCACATGTAAGAGAGATCGTATAGTATTTGTCTCTCTCTGATTTATTACACTTAGTGTAACGCCCTAAAGACCATCCATGTTGTTGCAAGTGGCAGGATGTCCTTCATTTTTATGGCTAACACTCGTGTGTGTGTGTGTGTGTGTGTGTGTGTGTGTGTGTGTGTGGTTTTCTTTATCTGTTCATCCAGTGATGGACACTTGGGTGGTTTCCATGTCTTGGTCATTGTGGATAATGCTGCAGTGAACAAGGGGACACAGATATTTCTTTGAGATTGTGATTACATTTCCTTCAGATATATTGACCCGGAAGTGGAATTGCTGGGTCACATGGCAGTTCTATTTTTAGTTTGTTGAGGACCCTCCATACTCTTTTCCATCATGGCTGCACCAATTGACGTTCCCACCAACAGTGCAGGAGGGTTCCCTTTTTTTCCACATCCTTGCCAACATTTGTTATTTCTTGTCTTTTTTTTTTAATATTTATTTGTTTATTTAGTTGCACTGGGTCTTAGTTGCAGCAGGCGGGCTTCTTAGTTGTGGCATGCGAACTCTTAGCTGCGGCATGCATGTGGGATCTAGTTCCCTGACCAGTGATCGAACCCAGGCCCCCTGCATTGGGAGTGCGAGGTCTTAACTACTTTGCCACCAGGGAAGTCCCTTCTTGTCTTTTTGATAATAGCATTTCTGATAGGTGTGAGGTGATAGCTCATTGTGATTTGATTTGCATTTCCCTGATGATTAGTGATGTTGAGCATTTTTTGTGTACCTGTTGGTCATCTGTATGTCTTTGGAAAAATGTCTGTTCAAGGACTTCCCTGGCGGTTCAGTGGTTAAGACTCTGTGCTTCCCATGCAGGGGGCATGGGTTCGATCCCTGGTCGGGGAACTAAGATCCCACATGCTGCACGGCCAAAAAGAAAGAAAGAAAGAAAGAAAAATGGCTTGCTCAGGTCTGGTGCCCTTTTTTTTTTTTTTTTTTTTTTTGCTGCGTCCCACGACTTGTGGGATCTTAGTTCCCCGACCAGGGATCAAACCCAGGTCCACGGAAGTGAAAGCACCAAGTCCTAACCACTGGACTGCCAGGGAATTCCCTCATGCCCATTTTCATTTATTTATTTATTCATTCATTCATTCATTCATTCATTCATTCATGGATGGCTGTGTTGGGTCTTCGTTGCTGCGTGCCAGCTTTCTCTAGTTGCGGCGGGGGTATAACAACAATTAACAATACTGTTGACAGACACTGGGGAGGCTGTCAGACCAGGAGGGACGGTAGACCGGGAGCTGGGGACGTGGGCCCCGGTCAGGCTACTTACTCTTCATTGCAGTGCACAGGCTTCTTATTGCGGTGGCTTCTCTTGTTGCGGAGCACGGGCTCTAGGCGCGCGGGCTTCAGTAGTTGTGGCACACGGGCTCTAGAGCTCAGGTTCAGTAGTTGTGGCGCATGGGCTTAGGTGCTCCGCAGCATGTGGGATCTTCCCGGACCAGGGGTGGAACCCATGTCCCCTGCACTGGCAGGCGGATTCCTAACCACTGCGCAACCAGGGAAGCCCTCGTGCCCATTTTTAAATCAGATTCTTTTTTTTTTTTTTTTTTTTAGTGTTGAGCTGTATGCATTCTTTATACATCTTGGATATTAACCCCTTATCTGATATGTGATTTGAAATATCTTCTCCCATTCTGTAGGTTGCCTTTTTATTTTTTTATTGTTTCTTTTGCTGGACAGAAGCTTTTCAGCTTGATGTAGTCCCACCTGTTGATTTTTGCTTTTGTTGCTTGTGCTTTTGGTGTCGTATACAAAAAAATCGTTGCCAAGACAGATGTCAAGTTGCTTTTCCTTTATGTTTCCTTCTAGGAGTTTATAATTTCAGGTCTTACATGTAGTCCTTAATCCATTTTGAGTTAATTTTTGTGCATGGTGTAAGATAGGGGTCCAGTTTCATTCTTTTGCACCTAGCGTGATGCTTTCTGTCTTCTGTGTTATTAAGCATCATTCAGAAGTGGTAAGAAAGGCTTTTAGTGTTGGTTACGTATCGAGTGGTGGACACTCAGGCTCTCGCAGTGGGTTACATTCCTGTGACGTTGCACCTGAGAATTAACAATGCCCTTTTTTAGACTTCCATTTCCTGAAAATCATGTGCATGTAATACCCTGAGAAGCCACATGGTGGCAGAAGTGGTGCTTTGAAACGTAGGGGTTTACAAACCTGCTCTAAGAGAACGTCGGCTCTGCATCTTCATCTTTTTTTTTTTTTTAAATGAAGGTGTAGAATTCAATAGAAAGAGCCTCCCAATACCCATGACCACCTTAAATAAAACATTACAAGTACAGTTGAGCCCTTGGTACACTTCCCGTTCCGGTGATTTTCCCTCCCGCTTTTCCTCTGGGAGGGAACCACTCTCCTGTTCATCCTTTTATTACACACTGTGTGTTCCTAGCACTCATGGGGTTGTTTATTTTGTTTTAGATTTTAAATAGTGTGTGCTCTTTGTGATACTGTGCAAGCTGTGCTTTTTCACTCTCTCGGTTCTTAGGTAGGTTTATCCCTGTGGATTTGTGCAGCTTTAGTGAATTATTTTTCTTCTGTAGCAGTGTGGTATTCCAGGAAGGGGTCACGACTTGTTACGTGCACTTTCCTGTTGACAGACACTGGGAAGGCTGTCAGACCAGGAGGGACGGCAGACCGGGAGCTGGGGACGTGGGCCCCCGTCAGGTCCCCTGTTGCTGTCCAACTACATACTTGGTCTCAAGAACACCCCTTTTCATTAGAATCTTTGCCTCTTTCCCCGAACACTTGGCCTGAGTCATCACACGTATCCTGAAGGGAGACAGCCTCCAAGGAGTCCAGGAATTCAGCGACGTCAAGGCGCAAGTCTGACGCCGTCAACTGGCTTCTGCCCCCGGAGCTATAGGAGGAAGGTCTGTGTCAGTGACCTCGGCCTCCTTCCCAGCCCTCGGCAGCCCGTCCACCACGTGGACCCAGGTGCAGCTGGACTCCTGCCTCATTTCTGGGAGAGAAAGTGGGCAGGCGGGGGGACCGTGGTTTGAGTCTGTCTCCAGCCTGTGTTTAGTCTGGGGTTGTCCCCAGGGCCTCTGTGCCCACAGTGGGGAGGGGACACCTCCCCTGCCCCCTGGAGTTCTCGTTGCTGAACTAATAGTAAAACTGGTGCAAGACAGATGAACAGGAGAAGAAGAAACAAGTTTCAATTCCTGTGCACGGAGGTCTCGCAGAAATGGGACCTAAGATGTGGCCAAAGCAGGTGGCTTTTTTAGACAAACAATAAATTCGTGAGGAATTGACAGGACTAAGAAACGTAGGCTGTGGATGCTCAGTTAGTGAAGGATCTGAACGGTTTGGCCCTGGGGTTAGTCACCGAAAGAGGTCGCGGGTTTGTTTGTACGGGCTGCCCAGTCTCTGGCCATTAGGGTGTCCTTCTCCCTCCTTCACACGGAGACTTATCTTCCGCTTCAGGGAGACAGGAGCGGGTCAGAGTGTCCCTCTTACATCGGCCGTTTCTTAAGCAGCTTTAATTCAGAATAATCCATGTGCTGTTGAGGGACATTTGGGGGCAGCTCACCCTGGACCCCAACGCTGCCCTGCTCCTGTGTGCCCCCGCAGCTTCCTGGGCGGGGCTTGTCCGCGTCCAGACCTGGGTGTGGATCCACAGTCTCCCTCGTTGGCTGTGTTGCCCGTCAGGACCTTGAGCTGCTTGGAGACTCTGCTACCTCAAAGCATAGTGGGGACAGTAATGACCCACGGCTGGTAGGACGGAGGTGAACGTTGATGAGAGCGTGTTCCTCAGCTGTGAGCGGCGCTTACATCAGCTCCGCGTGCGGCACAGCGTGCGCATCTTTGTGGCCCAGCCCTTTCTTTTGTGAGTACTCTTTGAAAACAGTCTTCTTAGATTCAATCAGTTTAAAATGCTGGCTGTCCGTGGGCAGGACTACGGCAGCACGAGTGCAGCCCGGGCTCCACATCTGGTCTGCCACCGGTTCCTCTCCCTAAGACCCCCTCCCACCCACTCCCCACCCTCCCACCCCGACCGCCACCCCCGTCTCCGCCCTGACAGCTCGGTCTCCCCGCTCTGGGAGAGGGGTCTTTGGACCGGAGAGACACCCCTGACTGGCTCTCTCACCTCACCCCCGCCCCCCCGCAGCCCCTCGCGCAGCCTCAGGGCCTTTGCATGAGCTGAGCTGCTCTCTCCCCAAGCCTCCCCTCCCTCCAGCTCTGGGGGATCAGACCCGAGGTTCTGTCTCGGGAGGCATTCCCTGCGTCCCTGCCATCCTCTGCCATCCTCGCAGCAGCCTTGTCTCCTGTGACTTGACACATTTTCAGCTCCCTATTTATTTGTGGGTTAGATGGCTGGCAAGGTGTCCCCCCAGACAGAAAGCTTCAAGATGAGACTTCACGCAGAACCTGGGGGTGTTTTGATGCCCTGGTGAAATGGTTTGGAAGTGGAAGTTGACAGTAGTAACTGGGGCATTGAAACCAGGCTGGGGCTGCGCAGGTGCTGTGGTCATGCTCACGACACCCTGGAATTCCGGGGAGAAGAGCCATGGCCTCAGGAGCTCAGAGCCGCTGCCGGTAACTCTGCCGTCCAGGGATTCTTGCTCCGGGACCTTCGCCTGTTGGTTTTGTCACAGGAATGTTTAGTGTGGAAATGTGCTCAGCAGGTCCACGCCTGCTGCGGGGTGGACGGGTGGCACGAGTGGAAACAGTGTGTGGAGCGACTTTGTACAGAAGGTGACAGCAAAGCCCATTTGAAGTCAAATCATGTGAAAATCTGGATTTTCAGCAAAGCTCTCTTTTGTGAACATACAACCACTAGAACCCCTTCAGAGAATTAAGTCACCCTATTTACAGAAGTTTAGCTTCATGTGCAGTCTTCTGAAACCGTGTTGACGGTGTCACATGGGGTCGCACTTGCCCGTGGATGGAGGCCGGGGCCCCGCTGACTCTGCACTGTCTCTCCCCGTGGCCTTGGCGTCTCCGCGGCTCGTGTATCAGGCAGGTAGTCAGGGTCCCTTCCTGGGGTTTTATGTGCAGCTCAGCTCTTGGCTGTGGAGCAGGTGGCCGGGGAGAGGGCCGAGGCGGGGGTCAGGCCCGAGCCTGTGAAGCCAGCCTCAGGCCCCGTCTGGGTCCGGGGCGGGAGCCTGACCTGCGGGGAGGGGTGAGCGCGCCAGGAGCCTGCCAGCCTCGGGCCCTCCCCTGCCGTGGGCGCTTGCTGAAATTTTAATCTGCAGAAAAGACCGTTCAGATCATCGGATTCGACCGCTCTGTTTCCGAAGGGAAAGATTGAGGCCTTCGGGAGTGATGTGACTCGTGTGTCTGCCTGCCCGCCGGCCGCAGCCGGGACGTTGCCCACGTGGACCCACCAGCCGGGTGACCCCAGGCTCCCTCTGCACTCTCGCACCAGCTTGTCCCCCCCTCGGCCCCGTAGAAAGGTTGGTGGGGTGGGAGGGTGACCTGCAGTTTTGTTTTAAATCCTTTTGAAGGACACAGGAAAGCTTGCTTGTTGCGGCGCGGCTTTGGGAATGTTCTGTGATTGTCTCGCAGAAGACGGTGGGTGACCCATGTCGATTCTCTGTGTTTCTGGCGGCTGACCTGTCGGGTGTCAGACTTCGGCCGAGGCTCCCCCGCCTGCTCGGCGAGAGGAGGGTCGAGGGGATGTTCAGAGGGGCTCACAGACGGGCCAGGGACCGTGTCTTTGGTGATTTTTTCTGATGCTTCTGGACGGTGGATTCTGCCCTCTCACGCTCTGCTCTGGTCGACGTGAACTTGAACCTGCACCCGAGAATCGCCGAGGTCCGAGCCCTCGTGTGACACCCGGGACATGCCTGGGGGCCCGTGTGGAGGACGCGGGGCTGGAAGTGAGAGTTTTGGAGACGGGAGCATGGAAGGAGGGAGGACGGTGCTCTGCTTTATCAGAGAAGCTTTACTTCCCCTGGAGGGGATTATTCATAGGATAAAATTTAAACTAAAAAGGATTCATTTCCATTAAGTGCAGAGTGGTTGCAAAACAGAATTCTTCTCTTACCGCGTGTGTACAAGGAGATTAATGGCCTGGAAACTTACAGCTGCTGGACCGTCTGCAGGCCTGAGGCCCCTGGTCTGGAAGGTCTGCTGACGGGGCCAGCAGCCAGCTGGGCCCCGAAGCCAGGGTGCAGCCCTCAGTTCTGCCGGGAAGGAGCCGTCAGCGCAGGAACGCTGGGGACGGGTCTTAGAGGCTTGACGCCTAATTAGGTTTCTTTACTCGCCAGAGCCTGAAGCGGGTACTGGGACCAAGTACACTGAGAACTGGACTGAGTCAGGTAGAGGGTGGCTTCTTAGTTCTTATCCCCAGTGGAAAGTGTTCATCCTGGTGGAAGGTGTTGCTCAGCCACAAATGTGCAGCATCTGAGTTTTTGCAGCCTCACAGGAAAGCACAGGTTTCCTAAACCGTGGAATGGATGTGCCTTTTAAGAGTCTCATTTAGGTAATGTCGAGTGTTAAACGCACAGGCGAAACAAAGCACAACCAGTTTCAGAGCTCTGGAGCGTTCATCTGAAACGCAGCATCATCATGAAGTGGTGAGGCTCTCAAAATCAACCGGTCGAACAACTAAACCAGAGAACGTACTGAGCAAACGCACACTCTACCACGTACCTGGCCTTGTAAGACGCAGCGATACAGTAGCTACACGGCTGCCCTGGGAGGGCTGTTATCTGGGGGGGGGGCGGGGGGGATGGAGACCCTGGTGATAGTGAGTGAAGGGTCTCCAAAGCCCTTCTGTGAGAGGGACCCCTGCGCTGAGTCCAGAGGCAGGACTCGGGGCCAGGACGCCCCATCTGTCCTGGGACCACACTCAGCACGGGGATCAGCCGTCGGGTCACCCCAGGGTCTTCCAGGACCCGCGAGTGACCGGTTTACATTTGGAAAAAACTCCTGGAAATTTGGAGGGTAGAGTAGAGGCGGGTGAGGCCAGAGGCAGAGAGATGACTGGGAGGTGGAGAGAAATGGGCGGGGTGGGTACAACAGGGGCTCTTCTGTACCAGCGTCTGGCCCGCAGTTGAGGTCAGGGTCCCGCCCTGGGGCAGAGGCGTCTGTGCAGGTCGGAAGGTGAGTCCACCTGCCAGTGCCCTGAGATGGGGGCAGTGTTGTGCTCGCATGCATTTCTGAGACTCACTGACCTTTGCTGGGATTCACAGAAGGTCGGTGACTGCCTCCCCGCTACACTTCGAAAGGTAAAGGGTGGGGTCAGAGGTCAGCCTGCAGAGCCAGGCCGGTGTGATGCTCCCTGGGGCTTCCTGCTTAGTCATTTCGACCAAGAGCACAAGCCTACTGCAGAAGGGAGTGCCCGCCGAGCTGACGGCACATTTCGCTGTGAGTCGGAGCTCAGCGGGGGCAGTGGGCAGACAGGTTCGCAGAGCCGCCACCCCGCGGTGCCCCCTCGACACGTTCTGTGAACCTTTGTTCATTGACAGCCGCTGGGCTCTAAGGGAGGCAGCACTGCCCTTCGGAGTCCGTTTTTGCCGCGAAATGGACGTCCCTGTATGGACACCCACGTGGGCCCCCCTCAAATGCTAAGACGGTCGTTTGAAATTCAGAGCTCATTTAAAATAGGCCTGATCTACAATCCAGGCTCAACTGATAACTTTCTACGGGAGGGCGTGAAAGGAGGGAACTACGGGGATGGGGACATGGGGCCTCTCCCGGCGTCAGGTCGCCTGCCTGCCGCGTCCCAGGGCTGTGCCCTCTGTCCCTCTCTCCCCCCACGCAGATGCACAGAAACCATTGTTTGGGGGTGTCATCCGGCTGCAGCCTGAGCCATTGTGTGGTAGGGAGTTGTTCCCTCCCAGAAATGGGCGCCCCTCCCTGGCTGCGTGTGGCGGGGAGGGAAGGGTACCACTGTCTCCCACTGTCTGTGTTGTCCGTGAAATGGCAGTGGTTAAAGGCCTTTGCCCAAAGCCCCAGGATTTAATTTTATGCAGTTGTGACAAGCATGGATCTACTGAAGTTTGTATGTGTCAGCACGGCCATTTTAAAAGTCTGCAGGCAAGAATTGTTTCAGTTTGTTTTACATAACTTTTCTTCCCCCTGTTCACATCCTTTTAGCTTTAGACTCATAAAATACAGGATTCGTCCTACACGGTAGTGTTTCCTGTCTTGTCAACTTTACTAGTTTCCAAGCCTCTTCCCTTGTCAGCGGGCTGCATTACTCTATTGCAAGTTCTCTTTAAAAATCAAGCTCTCTTATGTTCATTTTCCTGTGGAAACAAGTCCTTTTCAACGTTGAGGCTTCTGTGTTTGCAGTGGCTACAATTAGTTTGTATTTTATTCCTCAGGCATCTATTCTGTTTTGATGCCTACAGTTAAAAAAAAAAAAAGATTGGTGCTTGTTTCTCTGCGTTTTTCACCTGTCATGACAAAAAATGTGAGAATTAGGCACTTTAAGGAATCCTAATTTTATATGTTTCTATTACTGTAAACTTCAAACTTTTCTGTGTTTTATGTCTCAGTAGGATCCTAGAGCTTTGTTCAAAAGGTATATGTAAACCTTCTAAATTTTTCCTATTTATTTTTGAATGTGCAGGGTATTCCAAGTCCAGCAGGTATATAGCAGTGGTTACAGAGAAGCTGTCTTCTGCTGCTCTACCCCACCCCCAGGCACCCAATGTTACCAGTTTTCTGTGTATCCTTCCAGAGGGAGGAAGAGATACATTTGTCCCTCGATTTTTTTGGGTAATGTTTTGTCACTAATTACATCAGTGTGGTAACAAAATTACTAATTTTCCCCCTGCATTTTCTTTAAAAACATATGTTACACTTCGATGGTGACTGTAAAAAGTTGTTTCCACTGGGGCGGGCGTGGGCAGGTGGGGACCAGGGCTGCAGCCCTAAAGGAGCCGGGGCCGCAGTCCTGAGTGAAGGGGTGAGATGCAGAGCCCCCTTCCTTGGGGTCCTGAATATTTGAATTTATAATATGGATCCTTCTAGAGAGGGGAATGTATTAACTCTTTAACTCTTGGTGTGAAAAGAACTTTCAGACCCATTTCTCTGCGCTCTCGTCCTGGAGGGGATTCTGGGAGAAAGATGCTGACACGCAGAGAAACTGCCGGCACCGCAAAGCCAAGCTGTTGGCTGAGAGCAGGCCCGCGCTCGCGCCGGCGGGGACTCGTCCTGAGAGGGGCTGAGTCAGACCCGCCTGCTGCCGCGCGGCCGTCCTGCGGGGTCCGGGGACAAGGACGTGCCCCTATGATCTGTACCCCACGCTGCAGACACCCACCCACACCCCACACCCCACACCCCAGGAACCAGACCCTCCCTCCTGAGGCTGTGGCCGCTGGGATCAAACACGCAGGGACAGTAGTAGGCGGACAGTGTGCGCATCTCCCGCGAGGGGACCCGTCTCGGTGGGCGGCTTTGGGTGTAGAGAATCGCGGGACGGGGGATGGCAGAAAAAACCACCTCCCTTTCAGTTATGAATTTTTGAGTAACACTTAATGGGGGAGGAAAAAGACACTTCCTTCCTTTCTGAAGAGGATTTAGAGCACCGTGGAGAGAGCGGAGCCGGCGTGCTGCCCTTCAGAACTGCTTTTCCGTTTGAAGGAAAACGTCCCAACGAGCTCATGATGCCCAGGCACTTCTTGAAACCGACGGCTGCGTGTGAAGTGTTGGTGGATTTCCTGGCCCAGAGAACAGGGCAGGACCCTTCTTGAGTCACGACCTTTCTGGAGCGTTTTAGCCCGGTTTTGATGCAGAAAGATGCTGGAACGGCCCACGCAGGAGCCGGTGCGATTGCTCAGGGCAGCCGGACTCTGCTCGGCGGTAGCACGTGAGCACCAGGCCCTCCCAGGTGCCGGCGCGGAGATACGGCCGCCCGCGGGAGGGTGTGTACCCGGCAAGCAGGAAGCGCGGCCGCCGGCGCCCCGGGCCAGGTGTGCGCGAGGCGGTCCCCAGCTCTGGCGGCCGCCCGCCCTCCGGTGCCCGACTCCGAGGGTCGCGGTCCGGGAGCATGACGGCTTTACAGCTCAAAGAGCTCTCGCAGTCGGGGCTCTACCGCCGGAGGAGGGACCGGCCGGACAGCCTGCGGCTCCCAGGGCAGCAGGAGCAGGCGCTCAGGTGAGTGGAGCCCGGCGGGAGGGGGAGGGGCGCCTGGCAGCCTGAGCCCCGGCCCGGCCGGAGGGTGAGCGGCGAGGGGCGACGGGCTGAGCCCCTGGCGTCAGCTTCCCAGCGCTGCAGCCTCGCTACACCCCCAGGGCCGAGGATCGCGGAGGGAGGGTTAGACCTGCCCGCCGCTGTCGGAAGGCACATCGCTTGGGCTTCTTAGGGCGCGTTTCAGAGGGACTTTTCTCTGCGTTTTGACGGTGAGGGTCGCGGGTGGTGTCTTGGGTGGGCGTCAGGGTGTTGTTCTTCGGTGTCGACATGGATTTCACAAAGGAGGGCAGAGCAACTTTTGAACGTAACCTGGGAGGGAGGGAGACCTTTCTAACTGAAAAGGTTAGGGGTTTCTGTTTCCACCGTTAATTGGCCTAAAACAACACGGTGTCAGTTTTGCTTACCGCTACTGAATTATCTTTAGGTTACAGGTTCTGAGCAGCCCCTGCGCGCTAAGCTGTTGCTTAAACTGCTGTGTTTGCCGCGAGGGGTGGGGCTCGGAGCTGACAGCAGGGACCCTTCTCCGCGCACGCGCGCTGGGTGGCACCTCAGTGCGTTTGCGGACACTTGATCCACGCGTTTGAAAGTTCCACTCAGGTGGTGAGAAGAATAGATACGTTTTATATATGTATATAGTATATAATAATTATATTCTCTCTATATATATATTTCACCTATAAATTCGCTTTTAGAGTTTATTTTAAATTCTTTAAACTTAACAGGAAACAGTTGACAAGGAAGCCCTTTAAACTTGTATTAACCTTGTGTACAGATTTACTGCAGGAGCCGTGCTTTGGGTGGGGTGTGTGTTCATTTGAAATTTTCTGACTCTGGCTGGTACTGATACTCACACTGTTAGAATGTATTCCCTACCACGTCGGGTGTCTCTTCGCTACAATTAGTGTATCAACTCTGAATTGACCGGATTAGACAGAAGTTTAAAGCTTCAGAGTTTGACGTGTAAATTTCAAGTATGAGGGTTAGTGAGAATTCTGAGTGCCCTCCTGCTTGACCAGATGGGCACGGGTGGACGTGAGCCCTGAAACTGCCTCCGATCCGCTCTTGGTCCAAGAGTGGTTTTAATTTCAGATTCGGGGTCCTAAGGAATTTACTTTAAAAGAAATAAGATATGTAAAATGATGTTCAAGACCGCCAACTTTCACTTATTTTCAGACAGTGGCAGGAGTACCCATGAATGAGATTACCTGTTACGTCCGAGGGGCTGGTTATGTAGATAAGTCATAATGGCCTTTGAAACAACTAGGTTGTTTTGTTTTGTCTCGAGTTTAAATTACAGAAGGAAGAATCGTTCTTAAGGTGTATTGCTTGTTGCCTTGGGGTGAGGACACATTTTCCCACTTTTTCTGCTGTATTGTCCCCTGGTGATTAGAAGGGGCTTAGGCTGCTGCCATGTCTCTGTCCCCGGGTTCAGAGAAGTGACCATTTACTTATTTTAGGACTTCGAGCTCAGCCAGGAAAAGAACCTTCTATCGATTTAGAGAGGCAGGGTTTTCGCCTAGTTTTATAGGAAGCCTGTTGTTAGTATGAAATCGGGTTCCTCAGGTAATAGGAGCTGGAGGGGTGACTTTGAGGTTAGACACGCCCAGTTCAGGCCGCTGGGTCAGGCAGATAACCTTGATGGATTCAGGTGGCTCCTTTAAAAGGAGGATAAAAATCACTGCCGCTATTGAGTGTCGTTTATTATCTCATAAAACCCTCGCCACCAGCTTGATGGCAGGCGTTGTCATCCGGTGAAGGGTACTTCATGCATTACTCACTCGGCCACCATTCATCCATCTGCCGTGTGCCACGTCGAGGCTGGGCCGCGTTAAGACTCATGGCCGCCCCAGGGACACCAGCGTCTGGGCCCTGGAGGGTCACCTTCAGGTGTTCCTCCCAGGAGCTGTCGCTGGACTGAGCACCTGTGACATTGGGCACCTCGAAGTAGCACAAACCCGCTCCCACTCTGACCCCTCACTCACACACTGTTTTCTCAGCACGTTTATGGATTCTGGCAGAAAAACCATCAGAGACTAACAGGGCTGTGCTCACTGCCAGAAAACATGTTTAAGTTTAAATTGAAGACTGTGCTCTGAAACAGGACACAAGTGTTTAAAGACCACGTAAGAGTCAGTGAAGGACTTCCCTGGTGGTGAAGTGGTTAAGAATCCACCTGCCAATGCCGGGGACACAGCTTCAAGCCCTGGTCCGGGAAGATCCCACATGCCGCGGCGCAATTAAGCCCGTGCGCCACAGTTACTGAGCCTGCGCTCTAGAGCCCGCGAGCCACAACTACTGAGCCCGCGTGCCACAACTACTGAAGCCTGGGCGCCTAGAGCCCGTGCTCCGCAACAAGAGAAGCCACCGCAATGAGAAGCCCGCGCACCGCAATGAAGAGTAGCCCCCACTCACCGCAATGAGAGAAAGCCCGCACGCAGCAACGAAGACCCAACGCAGCCAAAAAAATTAAAAATTAAAAAAGAGTTGGTGAAACTGCTTCCGGCTTCAAACTCCAAACTGTTTAGAACAGAACGCTGCCGGTATCGATTTTTATTTTGAAGTATCCAGTACAGCCTGAAACGTGCTCTCCTTGCTTTGCACAGCAGACCATCAGCCTCCACGCCTGAGGGCGGAGTCACGGCAAGCGGTTCATCTCGTTTATACTTTGTCACAACAGGACAAGGTTGTGTGATGGGAGCCTCTTAGTTCTAGAACGTGTCCTTCAGTGTGGCTGGAACCTGACGTGCCTGAGAGACCCCTGGACGTCACCTTCCTCCATGGAGGTGGACCTGAGGACTCTGCATGCAGGTAGCGTTGGTGCCACCTCCTCATTCGGGGACAGGACTTCTGACGTCTTCTCTGCCCGTGGGTTCATTCAGTGAAGCTCTTCTCCCACCCCCTGGGCTCGGAAGCTGTTCCTCGTACCTTCCCGGGCATGAACCCTTCTTCCTGAAGTGCCTGATGCCTGAAAATACCATCCAAGATATACCCTTGTGCGCGTGCGTGTGTGTGTGTGTGCGTGTGTGTGTGCGTGTGCGTGTGTGTGTGTGTGTGTGTGTGTGTGTGTGTGTGTGTATTTACTCCTTAGCTATTCTCCCTCTTACATTGTGCTGCACCCAAACACAGTGTTTTTTGAGGAAACCTGAATGAAAAACACACCTGTGCGACCCACAGCCCCTCCCGCCCACCCACCCCCGTTAAAAAGTCTCAGAGTCACCTCGGCTCTGCCTCAGACACATGGGGTCTGTAACTAACTGGGGACATCTCAGAATCAAGTCTTTGCCAGCCGGCTCTGAAAGGAAGTTTAAAGAAGGACCAGGGGCTGGCGAATTATGACCCTTACGCCTGATCTTCCTGTTTCTCTGTGGCCCACGAGCTCAGGATGGATTTTATAGTTTTCAAATGGTTGGAAAAAATGAAAAGAATATTTCATGGCATAGGAAAATTACATGGAACTCAGTTTCCACAAATAAAGTTTTATTGACACACAGCAGACGTAGTTGTACACGTGGTCTCTGGTGGGTTCTTGCCGTGGTGCCCGAGCTGAGCTGTGGCCACAAAGACGGGTCTGGCCTCCGGCTCTTTGCAGTCACCCCTTGGTCTCGAGCTCAGACCAAGGACCCTTAGGTCCTCCCCTCTTGTTCCTTTAGTTTTGCCCCCCTCCTCCCCTCCACCTGCATGAAACAAAGGTGGATCAGAAGAGGCGGCTGACGTTTGTGCCCCTCTGTGAAGTCCACTGGGAAGGACTCGCTTGTGCTGTGCTTTCCTACGCTTTTCCTGGTGGAGCTGGGTCACCAGGACCACAAAGGGGGTGCAGAGAGAAGTAACCTTTACTTTACGGTGGTTAAGTAAGGCTTTGGACCTCCTGTCCTTCTAGATCTGGGATGGCGTTGTGTTCCAGCCGCAGGATGCCTTTGCTTGGTTAAGAGTAGGAAACACGGATCAGGCCCCCATGCTGACTGAGCCCTTGCTGGGGGCCCGGCGCTGTGGTGAGAACTTCCGTGGTTCTGTTCTTAACTCAGTCCCGAAAGGGGGAGAAGGACCCAGCTCCCCGCCTTGGTTCAGCGTCCTGTCGGGCGGGAACTGGGCCGTCCCAGTGCGCGGGGTGGGCTGGGGGAGCGTTTCCTTCAAACCTGTCTGCTGTTTGCCGATCATCAGGGGGACCCATCTTTTGACTGAAAAACCAGCGTTTGTATTTTAGTTTTAGAAACGTCATCTGTTAGACAGAGGGATAAAACTGCAGCTTGGCCATTTTGTCTGTCCTCATTTAACGGTTCAGCAAGAACACATTTAATCTTCCCGACAGTGAGCTCAACTGATAACAAGTATTTCTTCTCTTTGGTCCAGGGAGGTGTCAGCTGGCCAGTGTTGGTTTTTGAAAGGTAGTAGTGCCTTCTCGTATGTGTTTAAGGGTGTAATTCACACAAACACACACGCATGTGCGTGCATGCGCAATGGAGTACTATCCAGCTGTGAAAAAGAAGGAAATCCTGCCGGTCCTGACAGCAAGGATGGGCTCTGACAGGGCCAAGTGAATGAGGCGGACAGGGAAAGACAGACAGCGTGTTCTCTGTCTTAAATGCAGAATCTAAAACCAGAGTGGAATGCGGGTCCAGGGGCAGAGAGTGGAGGCCTGGGGAGGGGCGGTTTAACGCACAGACTTGCAAGTAGAGGATGAACGAGCTCTGGAGGGAGGCCTGCCACGCGGCATGGTGACGGCAGTCAGCAGGGCTGCGCCACGTGGCGTGACGGAGGTGTCCCTGATGCTCCGGGGTGATCATGCAGCAACACTAAGCATGTCAAACCAGCAGCCGTGCACCTCCGACTCCCACGTTACGTGTCCGGTGTTATCTCACTTTAATAACTGTGTGACACACAAGTGTTCCTGTTGGAATAGCGGGTTTTGCAGGCACCCGTTCCTCACCCTTCTCACCCCCACCCCTAAACTGGTCCAAGCCACAGGCCCCACCGTCCACCCCGGGGCCTGGTAGCCACCCCTGCCCAGGGTCTGCTCCTCCCTGAAGGAACGAAAGCACACTGGCTTCGAGGTGCCTCTTGTATTCCTGGTTAAACCCCTTTGACTCTGAGAGAGCAGGTTAAATTGACGTCCATCCCTCTGACGTCCCGCACAGAGGGCTGTATCTACCAAAGGATGGACCGTGACCTTCCGGTGCTCCTTCTTCAGTGGTTTTGGGAGGCTTATTTTCTGAAGGGAAGTGTTTTCCTCTCGGTCACCTAAAGTATTTCCATATAGTTGAGGGGGTATATGCTGAAAGTAAAAATAGTATTAATGCTTAAAATTAGTGTGTGTTAAAGGGATGGTTGATGGTCCTGTTCTGTGTCTGTGCTGCTCTGAGACCCTTGGCAGAGAACCTCGGCCTCAGCAGAGTCAATTTGTAAATTTGCTGTCACTCACATAAAGTTTTCTAAATGATTTAATTTAATGACAATTAAATGCCAAGATTTTAATCATTATAAATTGCTTTTCTGTTGGTTAAAAGGAAAACAAAACTTGATGTATCAGTTATAAATCACTTATAAAAACAAAAAAAATTACAATTGGCTAAAATGTTTGCTTTATATTACTTTAGAGAAATGCTATTAAAATGAAACAGTGCTATTTATTTTATATGTATTTACATATCTTGGAAACACAGCCACTTAATTGTGTATATGTGCGACCCAGTGGCCATTCTGTGATTAAAACAGACTTTAGACAAATATTCTCCTACATAAAATCTACTTTTAGAAACAATCATTAAATAAGTTAATTAATATGAATTATGAAATTAATATGAATTATGAATTAATACGAAGCTGGTTGCAGCTTCTTAGAGCTACTGTAACAAGGACCACACCCTGGGAGGCTTTGGACGGCAGAGATGTCTGTTCTCTCAGTTCTGGACACTCGGGGTCAGAAATCAGCGTGGCAGCTCTCCTCGTGCCTCTGATGTCAGCTGCAGGGCTGTGTGTCCAGCTTGTGGGGCATCACCCCACCCTGGCCTCTCTCATCACGTGGCTCTGTCTCCACATGGCGTCCTCCTCTGTGTGTGTGTCTCCTCTTGTAAGGACACCAGTCACATGGGAGTTGGGCCCACCTACTCCAGTGTGACCTCAGCTTGTGCCTTAATTACATCTGCAGAGACTCTACTTCCAATAAGGTCATGTTCACAGGTACCAGGGTCAGGACTTCAACACGTCTTTTGCAGTAGGAGCCCTAACAATGGTGTCTGCATGATACACTGAAGCTTTCTTATTTAAAAAAAAAATTTTTTTTTAATTTACTTATTTATTTTATTTTTTGGCTGCATTGGGTCTTGGTTCCTGCGTGCGGGCTTTCTCTAGTTACAGCGAGCGGGGCCTATTCTTCGTTGCGGTGCACGGGCTTCTCATTGCGGTGGCATCTCTTGTTGCGGAGCACGGGCTCTAGGCGTGCGGGCTTCCGTAGTTGCAGCATGCGGGCTCAGTAGTTGTGGCTCGTGGGCTCTAGAGCGCAGGCTCAGTAGTTGTGGCGCACAGGCTTAGTTGCTCCGCGGCATGTGGGATCTTCCCGGACCAGGGCTTGAACCCGCGTCCCCTACACTGGCAGGCGGATTCTTAACCACTGCGCCACCAGGCAAGTCCCTCAACACGTCTTTTTAGGGGACAGAATCCCACCCACAGCAGTGGTTTTTTTGAAGGTTAAAGATCATTCCAGTGTGCAGTTTTTTAGAAACAGCTTTATTGAGGTGAAACGAATGGGCCTCAGTAGATGCACAGTTTAACGTGCAGCTTGGTCAGTGTTGACACGTTCACAAAGTCAAGGTCACGCGTGTCCTCCTCATCCTCAAGTCCCTGCCTGCCTTTGTAGCCCTCCCACGTGCCTAGGCAGCTGGTCGCTCTGGATGCTCTTGCATTTTCTGGAGTGGTGTATAAATAGAACCGTTTGGTCACATACCCTTTGTTTTCTTTAGGCTCCTTTAACTCAGCATTGTTATTTTAAGACTCGGCCGTGGTGCAGGAGTCAGTATCATTCATTTTACTGCTGAGTCACCTTCCGCTTATGGATCTACTGCGTTTGTTGGTTCCCGGTTGAGTGGTACCCAGCCCTTGGCCGTTTCAGATGCAGCTGCGTGAACATTCGCATACAAGTCCTGTGCTTTCATTTCTCTTGGGTGGAATGGTGGGGCTGTTTGGTGGGCACACACTTAATATCTGGAGAAATGGCTAAGCGGTTTTCCGAAGGGGCTGTGCCATTCTGTGTTCCCACCAGCAGTGTTTGCGGTTCCATTTTATCCACATCCTCAGCCACACTTGGCACGGCGGATGTTTTCCAGTTTTAGCCTTTCGGGGGAGTGTACTGCTATCTACTTGTGGTTTTATTTGCATTTCCCTAATGACTCACGAGGCTGAGTATCATTTCTTGTGCTTATTTGCAATTCCTGTATCTCCTTTGGGAAATTTACCATTCAGGTCTTTGCCCAACTTTTACTGGGCTATTTCTTATAGTATTTAGTTGAAACGGTGCTTCGTATGTTCTAGATACAAGCCCTTTGTCAGCTACATATTTTGCAAGTGTGTCCTCCCAGTGTGTGGTTTGTCTTCTCATTTTTATAAATGTCTGTTGACAAGAAGCAAAAGGTTTTTTTTTTTTGACAGTTGATTGATCTTTTTCTTTATATAAAGTTTGTGCTTTTTGTGTCCTATTTAGGAAATCTTTCCCAAACCCACAGTGAATAAGATTATTAATAAATATGTTCCATATAAATGTAAAATCATTAATTATTTCTTTACACCAGCTTGGCCTCTCTTGCCCTTCACTGCTTTTCTGGCTGTGCTGAGTCCTCACAGGGATGCTGTGCAGTTCACAAGAAAGGAAAAGGGCCCTGGAGACCCGTGGTTGGTAATTCAGGAGTTGAGCCGGGGCTGTTCCCCGTGTGTCTTATGCTCTTAACTACACACTTAAGCCCCACTTAAGTTTTAGGGTAAAGTTTCTTACCTGGAAGGTCTGAATACACTTGATCGTATCTTAAAAGTTAAAAATTTACCAAGGGTGACTTCCTATGATGCCCGTTGAAACAAAAATGGAATTTTTCTGCCTCGTAGATAATGCATACATGTTTGCCAGAGAAACTATCTAGGTTAAGAAAGCTAAAACTATTATATTTTTGTGTCATAATGAATATATTACTTAAAATTAAAATTAAGCATTATAAGAATGTCCAGCCTTTTATCTTACCTAAAACATTTGTCCTCCTGCCCCGGCATCAGGATGTGGGGGAACGGACAGTGTAGGAATTGACCAGGCATCAGGGCACAGAGGATGTTTGCTTATGTCTGAGCATGTCTGCTGCCAACTTTAGTTCTCAGTTCTAACAGACAGACAAAACTGGGACAAAACAGAAATTCTGCAGTGGTTTGGAAAATTTTGTTTCTTTCTTTCTTTGCCGCACCTTGCAGCATGCGGGATCTTGGTTTAGCTCCCCAACCGAGGATGGAACCCGAGCCCTCGGCAGTGAAAGCGCAGAGTGCTAACCACTGGACCGCCAGGAGTGATTAGGGCTCCACGCTTTCACTGCCGAGAGCCCGGGTTCCATCCCTGGTCGGGGAACAATAAAAAAGAAAAGAAAAGAAAAAAAAAATAAGCCTTTCTGGAAAATTTCCAGGTGCAAGGAAATACGTTCTTTGTTTCATGGTAAAAGCTAATGTCAGTCATCTTGGCAGTATTGGAGATAAACTGACGTTATGGGTATTTTAAACAACGAGGTTTTATAAAAGTATAGCCGATTTAAAAGATCAAAACTTTTCCTGGGTATGGAATCGTTCTTTGTGTGGCAGTCAACAAATGCCTTTAAGAATGGATTCAACCGGAAATATCAGCTGTTCAACACAAATTGCGGTTTTGGCTCTTCTTGATTTAATGTCGTGCTTTATTTAAAGGATATATTGTCAGGTTATGGGTTTTCTGCATTAGGCGTTTGTGTGGTTCAGTCAGCATTTGCTAAGGTCCTGCCACGTGCCAGGGATGTGAGGCTGGTTGAAACATTCATTATCTGCTAACACAGAAGTTCTTGTGTGTGGACAACAGACAACAGAGAGATACTTAAAGACCTTGCATCGCTGGAGGGAGGCCCATAGCGCTGCAGGAGCAAGTGCGTTAAAATCCTCTATTGTGAGAAACAGATTACCCAGCACTTAGCGGCAGCGGGAGTTGGCAGACTTTCTGTAAAGGGCCAGATAATAAATGTTTCAGGCTTTTGAAGTCCTGTCAGCGTCACAGCTGCTCGGCCTGCGGTTGTAGTGTGAACACGGGCCGTGGAACATGTGGGTGAATGTGTTGCTAAACTTAATAAAAGCAGCCGGGGAGCCAGATCTGGCCTGTGGGCGCGGATTTGCTGACGGCAGGCCTGTAATCACCATCATTGTTTAGCTCCCAGTTGGTGAGGATCAGGAATCGAGTTCAGCTCAGGCCGGCGCCTCTGGCTGAGGGTCTCTGAGTCAGGGCTGCCTCTTCTCGAGGCTGGAATGGGGTGAGTGGCCCCAGAGCGTTTTGTAGCCTAATTCCAGAAATGACTGCCGACCACCTCTACTGAATTGTCTTCATCAGGAGCCCTTCAGCGAGTCCAGCCCACACCGTGGAGGGAGCCGTTGCACACAGGTGCGAATACTGTCAAAGACAAAATACTCATGACACCTGGTAGAGAACAGGAAGGACCATCAGGATGGATGTAGGGACCCCTGCAGTGGGGCAGAGAGATGGGGCTCAACTCCAAATCCACCAAGGAAAACTGGGGATTTACAGCGAAGGAGCAGGCGGGGGTCAGCGGGTGGAAAGTTACTGAGAGGGAACATCCGGGTGGAGGGATTCTGGCTAAACTGACCTCCCAGGATTCCTGCTGAAGACAGGCCAGGGCATCAGACATCGCCTGGGGGAGGGGTGGAGGCCGAGGAACCGGTCAGATACAGGGGGCCATCTGACCTGCAGGGAGGGGATTCTGGCCCAGCTGACAGAGCAGGATTCCTGTGAAACTGGACACTCAGAAGTCAGGGCCCGTCAGAAAGCTCGGCAGGGAGTCTTTGTGGGTGCCTGGAGGTGGCCTCCCCAGGGCTGCCGCAGGGGCTCCCAGAGGAGAGGCAGTGGGTGCGGTGCAGGGAGATGAGACCCGCGTGCCCACTGGCTCTGCTGCCAAGTCAGCCTGGGCTCCTGGTCCAGCGTCAGTGCCTGTGTCTCTGTCGTCGTCACGGTGCCTCAGCCTCCCGGGAGCATCATTTCCTTCCATCCAGCTCCTCTCGTCTCCGACTTCTGGTTCCATTTATTACTTTGCAGCCAGGCTTAGGTAAACACTTGCTGAATGAAAGCGAAGGAGATCCAGGAAAGAAGCAGACCTCTGCAGACAGGATGCCACAAAGTCGCGGCCGTCCACCCACATCCATTGTTGACCCCTCCTCTGCCCGGTTGGTGCAGGGGCACTGGGGTGGGGACAGCGGGCACTGGGGCTCGCGGCCGCCCCGCCCACATGCCCTCATGCTCCCAGGAGCCCCTGTCACCATCCCCACCAGGTAGGCGGGCGTCCCGGCTCTGCTGAAGTGCGAGAGGTGCGGGGACCAGGTTTTCCATCACGGTGGCTTCTTGCTAATAGACACTCAGCACAGGGTCGCTGAGTTGCAGGAATAAATGAAGGTCCTGGTACCTTGCTGTCGGCTTCGTGGTTCCTCATGTCCCCGTGACAGCAGCACGGCCCTGCGGGGCCCATCACGTGTCCTGATGCAGAGCCACCCCGTCGAGTAGCTTCCCCGCTGTGACAGCAGCCTCGATCCACTAGGCCGTCCAGACCTCTGGCCCCAACACCCTCCACCCTGGCCAGTCTGCCAGCCTCCTCGGGCCATTTAATGCCCTACACACCTCATGGCCACCTTCCCGGGCCAGTTATTCCCTGGACCGATTCCCAATTCACGTAACTCCTAGACTCTGATTGCTGGGTGAACAAGTGATATAAGACAGATTTCTGTCCTACGGCCTCACCTTCTTCCTGGTTGCCGCTGGGCAATCTTCTTCTTTTACTGATTTTTCTGTCACCCTCGTTATTATAACTATTTGAAACCTCCCCCGTCATTGGTTTTTTTCACCGCACCTGCTTTCCTGAAACCACCGAAGCTCAATGGTGTAAGATTTCTCTCTCTGTCCCCCTCGTATTTGTGCAGATAAACTTCACGTGGGGACACGTTCAGGTTTGCAGGGATGTTATGCAGCCAGTGCGCAGTTCCTCCCTTGTGGCGGTGTAACTGCTTCCCGTGCCCCCGTGCGTCTTGCCCGGCCCCTCAAGGGCCCTCCTCCCCGAGCCTCTTTGACCTTTCCCCCTGCCCTCGGTGATAGATGGTCCCTCAAACGCTGTGACTTTGGTCTCTTCTCAGCCGAGCCCTCGCAGCCCAGACAGAGTTTGACCCCCCCCCCCCCGTCACTGGCCCACGTCACCTCATCAGTCTTGGTTCTGGTAGGGGGCAGTGACAGCAGCAGGCTCCGGCTGGCTGGGGCAGGAAAGAATTTTATTGGAAGGAGTTCAGATTGCTCACAGAATTGACAGAAATGGGCAGATGGAAGAGCCGGGCTCGGGGGGGCGGGAGGCTGGGAGACCCCCCAGCAGGCACCCTGGCCGAGGTCCCGGAGCTGGACCGAAGCGTCCCGGCTGGAGCTCGGTGCTGCTGCCTAAGCTGCTTCTGTCCCTAAAGATGCCTCGTCGGCGGTGAGGTGCTGGAGCCAGGGTCTTGGGCCTGCAGGACCAGGAGGGAGCCCCAGGGGCTCAGGGTCCATGGCTCTGGACAGTCTGCTCCTGGATGGGCGGGGCCCGACCTCAGGGCGCAGGATGAGGGGAAGGGTGGTCAGGCTGCAGCAGAGCCTGTGGCCTCTTCCTCAGCTGTGAGGGTGTCAGGGGAACGCGGGTGGTCCAGAGAAACCGAGTCAGGCCGAAGAGGAGCTTCCAGAGCTGTGCATGAGCCCAGGTGCTTGAGCCCAGGTAGGTGCGTGAGCCCGGATGCAGCCTCGGGGCTCAGGACCAGTGCTCAAGCATCCAAGTCCATGGGAAACGTCAGATGGGGGAGGGAAGGTAACCTGGCTCGTGCAGGTCTCCTGAGTAAGCAGTTCACCTGGGCACCATCTACACCTGCACAGCGAGTGTGCAGACTGCCTTCTGGGTGAGGAAACGTGGACGTTGGCCCCTGAGGCTTCACGCTGTTGTCTTCCGGCCTGTGCCCAGGTGGTGACCGCACAGGTGATGCCCCGTCCCCGCCCCACTCCGTGCTGAAGGTCTGACTCAGTGTTTTTACCGCGATGGCAGCATCAGGTGTGGATTTTGTCCTTGTGAGCTGTTCTTGTTTTTCTATCCCTTCACTTTTGCCAGGATCTTACCCTTAGTAATTGCTTTGGTGGGTTTTTAAATTTTATCCTTTGAATACAGAATTCTTTTCTGTATCTGAAAGGAGAAAACTGTTCCTTGAAATAATCCTGGTCCTTTGTCTCCATGGTTTAGAGTATTCTCCTCTGTGGAGAGCTCTTAATAGAACCAAGTCCACGTGCGGTGCAGCCTCGCAGACTCATCACTGGAGGGTTCGCCGCTCTGTTACTCAGTCCACGTGGTTCTATTCGTTTGTGTGCACTATTCTCAGTATTCGTCTCTTGATGGACTTTCTTAGTAGACTGAGCTCTTTGAAAACTCGATTATTTTGTTCTTGCTATTTTCCTGGCTTAGTCGTGTGACCTGGACCAGGCTAGTTCTGATGGCATTTTTGCTCTCCTTTATGCCACGACAGATTGTTCTGGTTTGTGCTTTGCCGTGCTTGGTGTGGACCCGGGACGGGGCAGGTGCACGTGGCCTCCTGCACGGAAACCGCGCCCCCCCGCCCCGCCCCATCAGCTCCATTTATGGGAGAATTGGAGCCCCACAGTCAGGAAGGCTTAAGGTTGCTTTTATATCATTTAAGTACTTAAATGTGAAAGACGCAACGCAGGCGCTGCCCTGAGCTCCGGAGCTGCCCTGAGCTCCGGAGCTTCCCCTGCACAGACCTTTCCTTCCACACCTTCCTGGGAGGGTTGTGGCTGAGGCGGGAGGGAAGGGGGCAGGACAAACACGGCGCAGGGTGGGAGAGGAGGGCACGGGTGGGAGCTGACCTGGACCCCCAGCGATTTTATCACGTGACCCACCACCCTGCCTGTAGGTGTGGGTGTTTCCAGCTGCTGAGTGAGCCCCGTGCCTGTTACTGGATCCGGGCCCTGGGGTCTGAGCATGGCCTCGTGCGTCGATCTGGGTCCAATCAGGATGAGAAACCCACACAGTGATTAGAAGGAGGAAGGTTCACTGCAACAATGAAGTTCCTAACTCTAACGGGCTTGGGAAGAGGGGCTGCAGGGGGGAGCCCACTGGGCGCGGGGCTGGGGGCCCAGGGCCGGGAAGAAGGGGCAGGATCTGAGCCCGCAGAGGGAGCCGGGAGGCGGCCGGTGGGATGTCCGCCTGGCCTAGCGCCCGGACCGGGTCAGAGCAGAGACCCGAGTGATGCTGCTGAGGGGCCGGCGGGCCTGCCTGAGGTCGGGTCGGGTCGGGCGTGACCACCGCTCCTGCAGATACGCAGACTCCCTGCCCCTGAGAAAAGCCAGGGGACTGGCCGAGAGCTTTCTCCCTCAGCCTGCTGAACGGCGTTCAGAAACCCAGTTCACCCAGTGCGGGGAGGGGTGCCAGGCGGACCAGAAGAGGGGGACACGCGGGACGCACATGGGCCCACGGAGAGACGCCAGCCGGTGCCGGGCATCACTGTTCGGCCCCTCACATCCTCCGACGGTCCCGCGGGGGCATCTAAGGCTCGGCAGCTGAAACAGGTCCGGCCTTGCCGTGCACACCTCGTGAAATGTGAAGTGAATGAAAGGAAAGAAAGCTTTTTTTTTTTTTTTTTGCGGTACGCGGGCCTCTCACTGCTGTGGCCTCTCCCGTTGCGGAGCACAGGCTCCGGACGCGCAGGCTCAGCGGCCATGGCTCACGGGCCCAGCCGCTCCGCGGCATGTGGGATCTTCCCGGACCGGGGCACGAACGCGCGTCCCCTGCATCGGCAGGCGTACTCCCAACCACTGCGCCACCAGGGAAGCCCAAGAAAGCTTTTTAAAGTTATCAAAAAGAACCGCATTTTTCAGTTCCCGCACTTTATCTTGTCCGCTATTTTTCAAATGTTGCTTAATGTGCTGAAACGTACATGAAAACATGTTCTTTGTTGAAAAGAAAAGCAGTGAGGCGGGAGACTAAGATTCCAAAGGGTTGCTTTCACTTGAACGAAATGTTTCTTTCTGTCCTTTGTCCTGAAATTCTCACGGTTTTTTTTCCTTGAGGAGGGCAGACCTCAAATTAGCTCACGGTCAGGAGATAACTGGGCTGGCTTCCTCCCCCCAAGGTCTGCTGAAGGTCAGCTTTCAGGGAGCCGCCCTGGCTGAGGCAGAACTAAAATAAGGACCTAACGGAGAGCCAGAAAGCAAGTGGCGCGGGTGGCCACCATGGGCGCAAAAGGGCTCGTGGACACACTGCAGGGCTTTCCGCGCAAGCCGGGCTTTCTCTGGAGTCCACACTCCTGCTAAAAATGCTGCCCTTTTGTGTTTGAAATACGAGACCCTCTCAAGTTTGTCTCTTTTGGTCAGGACACGATAGATCCCTTAAAAAGGATGTTTCGGGGTGAGACGGTGTGTTTGTGGATCACAGTATGAGTGCCGGGGAGAAGTGACCCGAGAGTGGAGGGCTGCTCCAGGGGCGTTTTCCCACGGAGACGGCTAAACACGCAGAGAAAACGGCCCAGCCTGTAAGAGGAATTCTGAGCATGTTCTTCAAGCTGACCAAACCCTGCTTGTCTGAGTGACCGTGGGGACCCAGTGGGAGGGAACCTGGTAGCCCAGTTCCAGATTCCAGCCGTGATGACAGTTCGGGGCGTGGGGGCAGTTCCTTTACTGAGGGGATGAAACCAGGCTGAGGTGGTGAGTGGGACCCTTAGATGGAGTCATGCAGTCCCGGGGGAGGGCGGCAGTCTGCCCACCTGCTGGCCCATCCCGTCCCCTGCGACTTCACACAGGGCTGGTCCAGCTGTTGGGAGATGGGGGAGCACGATGGGGCCGGTGGCGGAGTGTGTCCGTGCGGCGCCAGTCCCTCTGCAGGGTGGAGCAGGGTTAGATCTTCCCAAGTCCCACGGCTCCCGGGCCACCGGTCAGCACAGGCGGAATGTCAGAGAAGTTTCACAGGAGGATCTGAGCGCTGGGCGGGCCTCAGAGGGCTGGAAGCTCCGGAAGGCTCGGGAGAAAGGGCCTGGAGTGTCCCTGTCCTCTTGGATGGTGTCCTCAGTGCCGGGAGTACTTGATCGTCACCAGTAAAGGCGGTTGTAAACACCCATGTGGCAGCAGCCCTCTCGAGTGTGTGCGGATCTTCACAGGAAAAGGGATCGGGTATCATTAGGCTGTCTGCACACACGGAGGCCTGGGGACGTCCCTCTGCTTATCCACGAGTCAACTCAAGTTTTACGCCTGTTTGTGGCCTATCAGGCATACGCCGTACACCTGCTTTAGTTATTAAAGAGAAGTGCACACTGACCAGAGGTAAAGTCCTTCTTCATATAAAGACATAAAGGCTTCCCCAGACCTCCGTGTGTGGCAGGAACATGGTGAGTCTTCTCTGCCTCTTGTACACTTTCTGTAACAAGCTGCACCGTGTTTGGGCCGACGGGGTCGGGGAGCCCAGCCCACCCCGCAAGCCGTGCAGTCGGGCCCTCCTGTCCCGGTGCCCCATGTGCCTGCACGCGGGGCTGCCCGCCGCACACATCATTCGCCAGTTTTCTGCTATTAAAGATTTTGCCTTTTGCTCCCGTCGATGGAAATAATCAATAAACAATCTAGAATAGGAATAGAAAAGAGTTTGGGGCGTTTTTCTGAGCCAAACTGAGAGGACTCTAGCCCGGAAGACAGCCTCTCAGGTAACTCTGAGGAGCTGCTCTGGAGAAGCAGGGTTTTCAGCACAGTTTTATATTTCATCAGAACAAAGAACATTAAACAAGCCAGGGGTGCTTTCCTTCAAGGTTTAAAAACAACAGACCAGCACACACGCAGTGAGTCAGCGTGGCCTTGGCCCCTGGGGAGGGAGGCTTACCGTCCGAGGAGGACCAGCGCTGTCGTCCCGGGAAGGGAGGCGTTTCATCTTTCTATTAACAAGGACGTTCTTCACTTCTGGTCGCCGTGCACTTTTCTTTAATAATGAAAGCAGACATACGGCGTACGCTCGATAGGCCACACACGGGCATAAAGTTTGAGTTAACTTGTGTATAAGCCAGAGTGACTTCCCCAGACCTCCGTGTGTGGAGACGCCTTCCACGCTTCCCCGTCCCCCTGCTTCCCCGGCTGGGCCTGCACAGCAGGTGACAGGTGTGCAGCTCCCTCATTTCCACTTGGTTGGAGGAGGTGTGCAGCCGAGTCTCTTCACTCTGGCCCGTCGCGGTGCATGATTTTCTTCTCTGCAGCCAGGATCTGGGAACAGTTTAACGGATGGGGCAGACGTCATGGTAGCAGCAGTGCCCTGTCCCTCCCGTCTGTTGGAGGGAACGGGGCATTTGTGCTGGACGGGGATGTGAGAAGGACCTTTCCAGCACCAGTATCTTTACTGCATGTCACGATTGTTTTGTCTTAATAGGAGAGGAAAATCAGAGTAGGTTTTCCGTTTGAGTGAAATAGAGAAACAGTGAAAATAGCTGGTTTGCCATCCCCACACTCCGAACGCCCCGGGTTCCTGTGGATAGAGGTTGGAGAAGCTCCTGCCAGGCTCTGGGGTCACATCCACAGAGCGACTCTGCCTGTGTGACGGGGGCAGCATTAACAACGCGTTTCCTGTGTCAGGGCCCGCTTTTTACAGGCAGTCGGTCAACATGTTCAGCCACGTAGATGAGGACCTACTGTAGAGCACAGCAAACTCTACTCAGTACTTTGTAATGACCTATATGGGAAAAGAAGCTAAAAACCAGTGGACCTATGTATATGTATAACTGATTCACTTTGCTGTACCCCTGAAACTAACACAACGTTGTAAATCAGCGATACTCCAATAAAAATATTTTTAAAAACGTAGATGAAATATTTGGTAGTGATGCATGTAATTCAGTTGCTGCTATTTGAGGGAATTTGAATTTAAAAGGTACCAGTTATTAAAAGTTGCGTTTTTGACTTTGCCAACCACGCTGGGCTTACACTCAGTGTCTGAGCTGGTGGAAGTAGCTGCCCTTTCTTGGTCTGCCGCCTCTGAGCAGGTGGTTTGCCTTGGGCAGGGTGTTTCCCCAGGGGCGGAATTTGTTCTGGCTGAAATCATGGCGTTAGCTGGATTGGTGGCCTTGAAGCCTTCGGTGCGGGACACAGGAGTGGCCAGCTCAACAGCAGACGTGCTGCGTGTGGCTTGGCACCGTACACGCAGTCAGGCACGCTCAGCCCGGGTCCCAGAGCCTGCCTGCTCTGGTCTGAACGTTTGCGCACCCGCTCAATTCACGTACAGAAGTCCTAACCCGCGATGTGGTGCTAAGAGGGGATGAGGGGCTTCCCTGGTGGCGCAGTGGTTGAGAGTCCGCCTGCCGATGCAGGGGACATGGGTTCCTGCCCCGGTCCGGGAAGATCCCACATGCCGCGGAGTGGCTGGGCCCCTGAGCCATGGCCGCTGAGCCTGCGCGTCCGGAGCCTGTGCTCCGCAACGGGAGAGGCCACCACAGTGAGAGGCCCGTGTACTGCAAAAAAAAAAAAAAAAAAAGAGGGGATGAGGTCGGGGGGCGGGGTGAAGGTCTCATGAACGGGACGCACAGGGCCCCTGCCCCTGCGCTGTGTGTGGGCTCAGCGAGGAGGTGCCGGCCAGGACCCAAGGGAACAGGAGAGTCCTCACCCCACACGGCCGCGCTGGTGCCTTGGTCTCGGGCTTCCAGCCACCAGGACCGTGAGACATGAATTTCTGTTGTGTATAAGCCACCTGGTCGGTGGTGTTTGGTTTCAGTGGCCCTAAAGGACTGAGCCACTGCCCAGCATACAAGAAGTCTCTCCACTCTGGATGGACGTCTGGGGTCCAGGCCTGTCCTGGGGGATCCCCCGGAGATCCAGGTCAGCCTTGGTGAAGAGGAGGCCTGAGCCGCTGTTGGAAACTCTCGGGAAGAAGCTTTGGGAGCCCAGGAGCCAGGAAACCACCTTACAGGCCCACTGTTCAGAAAACAATGGCTTTGGGATATTTTATAAAACAGCTTCCCACCTGCTTCAAGGGCTGTTCTGCTGCGCTGTATGGCCCGTAGTGATTTCAGTCAAGAGAGTTCAGATGAATGTTTTTCTCATGGTTACGATCACAGTCTAAAAGAATTGTTTGCATTTCTAAGAGTGACATTATTAAGTGCCAAAAATGGGTTAAAAGTAACAGAATGCCTGGCTCTGAAAACTGAGCGATGGTGTTCATTTGGCCTCAGATTACCCCTTGCCCTCTTGGAGAAATTACACGCGCCTTTGAGCTCCACTCCTCCGCATGGCTGGATGGGGACGTGAGGGACCAGCCGACTGTCCTGTGCAACCCTTTGGGCGTGTGGTGCCCTGACCGGTGGACGCCACGTAGTCATGGCTCTGCCCTCGGCTCCAGGGCCCGGGGAGAAAGGCGAGCAGTGGAGGGAGCACGGGCATCCCCGGGCAGCTCCTGCCACACGTGGACGCGCCTGTGTGCTGAGCGGGCGCCTCTTACGTACCAGTTAGGTCTGCAGAATCATGAGCACGTAGCAGAAGTTCCGTATGCTCAGATGTGACACGTGTGATGTAAGGAAGTTCCTTGAGCAGTTACCTTTTAAGAAGCTGAGACCCCAGCAGGAGGACTGCCGAGGCCGGGCGCCCGCCCCCCACCCCGGGACGCCCTTGGGGCCGAGGCCACCGCCCCGTCCACCCCTCCCCGTCAGCCGGCGGCGCTGCAGCCTCGCCTCTCGCTCCTGTGTTGTTTGAGCATGAGGGGCGCGTGGAAGGCCCAGGGACTCCCCTCTGCCCTGAGAGCTTCTCTGCGAGAACCAGCTCCTGGGACGAGGCCGGTAGGGGCAGATGTGTGATGAAGGGCCCACGGCTCTTCCAGCTCCTCCCTTCAAACCTCAGCCTGCCCCCAACCCAGCTCCCAGTTAGGCCACACCTCGGTGATTAAAAAAATGAAAGGAGGAAAGAATGAGAGGCGGCAGAAGTGTAAGCAGACGGAGTGTCGTCTACCCTCCGCGTCGGCCGCGGTGCCCTTGTGCTGAGGGGCAGAGGGCACCTGGGGCTTGGACTCCGGTGGCAGGTCGGTCTCTCTGGGGCGACTGTGCGCCCTCGTCGGCACGGTTCCAGCTGGAAGGAGAGGAAACCGGGAAAAAGGAGGGTCTCCTCCTGCTTCGCCTTCACACAGTGTTCCCGAAACAGCAGAGCTTCCAGAGCAGAGGGACGCTTTACTAAGTTTCCAGCACAGTCTGAGAAGAAGGACCTCGTGGAGGGTGTGGAACAGTTAGTAGCTGGTGGAGAGGAGGGTCGGGACATGTTTCCTGTCCAGGCACAGCCTCTGGCAGCTCTGTCCGTGGAGAGATTGGCGAGCCTGGCTGCATTCGGCGTGCCGGGGCAACAAAGCACACGACACACCAGATTTGCCCTAATCGCGACCTCAACTCTCAGCCTTGGTGATCAAGGATCAGGTCATTCTTTAGTGAGCACTTTAGTTCATCAAAGGCACAGCTGAGATTAGTAGGACAAACACAAAGTAAACAGTAAGACACCTTACTGTTCATTCTGTACATCTCTGTAGCGTTTGAATTTTTTTCCCAAATAACATGTATTTACTCTTTTTCCCTTCTGTCAGTACGATTATGTGGTGGAGTGACATTTCTGACTTCCTTTTTGTACTTATCTGCGTATATGTGAACTTAATACATGTGCATAATAAAATTGGGACTGCACACCTATTAGAACAGCTAAAGTAAGTAATGATGACGCCGAATGCTGGTGATGGTGTGGAGGAATTGAATCTCATGCTTTGCTGGTGGGCATGTGCAGCGGTGCAACCACTCTAGAATAAACAGCTTGGCAGCTCTCAAAGAACTAAACGCACCCTTCTCGCCCTGGAGCGCTTATCCCAGAGAAATTAAACCTTATATTCACCCAGAAACTTACCCACAGCTGGATTCACAGCAGCCCCACACCGGAAGCTGCTGAAGTGTCCTCCAGTGGGTGATGGTTAAACAAGCTGTGGTGTGTGCACACCACAGAGTACTTACTACTCAGCAGTGAAAAGAACAGGCAATCCACATATGTGGCAACTTGGTGGGTTTCCCGGGCATTGGCTGAGTGGAAAAGGCCAGTCTCAGTTGGTCACAGGCTGTGTGATTCCCTCGATGCAACTGTCTCAGTCAGCTCGGGTTGCTGTAACAAAAATGCCCTAGCTGCATGGCTTAAGGAAGGGTTTGTTTCTCGAGGTTCCAGGGCCTGGGAAACTCAAGATCAAGGCTCCAGCGGATCCTGTCTGCTGAGGGCCCACGTCCTGGCTGGTGGGCGGCTGTCTCTAGCTGTCTTCTCGCCTGGGTGTCTCTGACCCCATCCTGGGGGATTAACGCCCCTCCCTCATGACCTCATTCGACCCTGCTGACACCCCACAGGGCCATCTCCAGATCCCGTTGCCTTGGGATTAGGCTGTCAGTATGAATTCTGGGGACACAGAAATTCCGTCCACAGCAAAAACATTCTCTAAGTTACAGTTACGTGGATGGAAAACAGACTAGTGTGTTGCTGGAGGGTGGGTGTGACCATCAGAGGGGACGTGAGAGAGGTCTTTGTGGGGATGGAAAAGCCCCAGGTCTGGATGGGGGTGGCGGTTACACGAATCTACAAGGTGTGACGAGGTGACACAGACCTGTACACACATCGCGCTGGCGTCAGAGTCCTGGTTTTGATTGTACGTAAGATGTAGTCACTGGGAAGCTGTGTGAAGGGTACAAAGGTCTTCTCTGTACAATCTTTGTAACTTCCTGTGACTATAATTATGTCAAAATAAAAAGTTTAAAGTGTGATTGCAGGTCCTTCACATTAATTCCTTGCTGGATGAGAGACTTCATTGCGTCGTGTGTTCAGGAACCATCAGCTTCTCCACAGTCCTGTTTTCCTGTCTAGTAGAGATGGGACTAGTCGTTATGGGGGGAATGAGATAATTGGTTACGTTTTCAGATGTGCCAACAGCAGCTGACTGTCATGGTTTCCCAGAGCAGGTAGATGGGTGATTAGCCCCTTTCCCTCACCAACAAGTATCTGTCACGCATCTTTGTGTCTGTGTGTGTCAGTGTATCTGTGTGTGTCTTGTGTGTCAGTGTGTGTCTGCGTGTCTGTGTGTCAGTGTGTGTCTGTCTGTGTGTGTCTGAGTGTGTGTGTGTCTGTGTGTCTCTCCACACCAGCTGTCTCCTTCCCTCTCTATTCCACACGGTCACTGTAAACAAACATTTTTTAACCATGAGGCTGTTTCTTTCCTGTTTAAAGATGGCGAGCCTCTTGCTCCATCCCCTGCAGGCTCTGGGCTGGGACCATTCTGACCTGTACCCTGAGATCCTTAGGGTTCAGAGTGAGGAGAGCATGTCTCATTTTCTGCCTCTAGCCCCATTTTGTATGCACTACCCAGCCTTTCTAGATAACCTGTTTTGCTCCCCAGTAATTACGTGTAACCGTTTTCCCACAGAGAGTTAGCATCTCGTCTGTGGGATCAGACCACCTGGGTTTAAATCTCGACTCCACCACCTACTTACTGGTTATCCAGCCTCTTTGTGCCCCGGTTTCCCCACCTGTACCTCCTGGGAACACGGCAGTGAGCACCTAGGAACGCTGTTTACAGTTCTAGCCGTCATGCTGCCGACGTCTCAGACGCATTTTGTCTGTTTGCTGATGATTTCATGGCCCTTCTGTCTCTCGTGTGACCTGCTCTGTCAGTCAGTGTGCCTTTCACCTGCTCCCTAGGTTTTCTTTTTTTCTTTTTGATTGATTAGAGCCCTAAATATTTTTTTTGAAAAAAAAAAAACCCACTAAATATAATTTCAGCATCTTATATAACCATGTAGGTTTAAATTTTTTTTAATTTTTAAAAAATTATTTTCTTGACGTTTTAAAATTGAAGTTTAGTTGTACAATATTGTTTAAGTTACAGGTGTACAAGATAGTGAGTCGCCATTTTTAAAGGTTATGCTCCATTTATAGTTATTAGAAGATACTGGCTGTATTCCCTGTGCTGTGCGGTATAGCCTTGTAGCTTTTTCGTTTTATACGTAGTAGTCTGTGTCTCTTAACCCCCTGCCCCCGCCTCCCCTCCCCCCTTCCCTCTCCCCACTGGAAACCACTAGTCTGTTCTCTGCATCTGTGAGTCTGCTTGCTTTTCGTTGTGTTCACTAGTCTGTCGTATTTGTTAGATTCCCACCTGTTCCCCTTGGTCTGGTGGGAGGCACAAGGGTGCCAGGAGGTCGGTTTGGAGAGATTGGGCCCCTTTCACTGCCCCAGGACACGTGTCCTCATCACTTCACTGCCCACCCTGGTGCACTGGAGCCGACGGTGGTGTGCAAGGAGCACCGCGAGCCTGCAGCGCATCCTTTATCCTTTATCTTCTATCCATGATAAAGACCCAGAGGGACTGGCTGCCTTGGTTACAGGCTCAGCTGGGGCCAAACGGAAGGAGTTGTAACTGGACGCCGGCTCTTCCCCTGCTGAGCCTGGGACTGAGCTGTCACTGCGCCAGAGTCACAGAGCAGGGTTCATGCCTGCACCCCCTGCACAGCTGTTCCCTCCCCCCTGAGGGCGGCCGGGCTGCCACACAGCTGGTCCCGTGTGTGCGGGGAAAGTTCCTGGAGCTTCCAGACGCTCAGCGAATCCACACCGTCTCGGGCACAACTGCCTTGCCCGGAGCTCTTAATGTGAAAGGGCCGGTGCAACCCTGGAGCCGCTGACGTGTGGGAGCGGAGAGGGGAGTGACCGGGACGCCGCCTGGGTGTCCGTGCCTCCGTCCTGACCCGTCCAGTCCCCCGTTCCGCTCCGCGATGGCACTCCCGGGCCCGCGCCCCGCTGCCATCCCGGAGGGCGAGGAGGTACCCCCGGCGGCCTGTAACGGGGAACACCGGGCGCCCTGCGGCCAGGATGAGAGGGCCGTGTCCAGGCTGCAGCGCAGGCACAGCGACGTCAGGGTCTACAAGGAGTTTTGTGACTTCTACATCAAATCGTGAGTGCCCCTCCCAGCCCTCTCCTGGGGCTCGGGTTCCCTGCCTTGGGCTTTGACATCACCCCACCTTCAGTGGGGCCTTCCGGGGTGGAGCGGGCGTCCAGGATGAAATGCAGAAACGGAGGAGGAGAGCGCTGCCTTCTCGCTGCCCGTGCAGCGCTGAGGTCTCCCTGTTGGGAGCTGGGGGTGCCTGGGGCCTCCAGGGACTCATTAGCCAGAAGGAGCATTTAACGGCCTGATTCTCTGTTTCCACCCATCCTTTCCCTGCGCTTTTGCAACAGATGTTGCTTCTCTTTACAACTCCTGAGGAGCTCTGTTTAAGACTAATTGGGCAATTATAATTACACTGTAACCAAAATACTTCATAAACTGTCACGACGCTTTTAGGGTTTACATTTCTGCACTTTAATGCTCGAGGTTTTGCTTTGCACGCTTTGATAAACGAGGCACTTGAACAAGGGAAAGCTCGAGGAAGTCAGGTTTTCTGTGTGCAGCTGATGTGTGGAAGCAGGTCGGCCAAAGCAATTCTGACCAGACAGTTACGAAGGCTTTTCTGTTCCCCAAGGTTTACGTTTCCCGACGTGGAAATCCTTTTTTGAAAAATTAGCCTATTAATTATAACTAACCAAGTGACAGCTCTATCATCCCTGACTTTTAATAAGTAGCTTGTATCATCTGTGTTAACTGTGACAGTCACTGTGGAAAGAATGTGTGTGTCAGTTTTCCATCCATGGGATGTTGGCCATCGGGGACACTGTGCCTGCAGGGTCGGGGGTGTATGGGAACTCTCCGTATCTTCCGCTCAGTTTTGCTGTAAACCTAAAACTGCGCTAAATACAGCCCATTAAAAAAATACACAGTGCCAGAGGGTCAGAGACAAGAGAGAAAGGGAAATAGTGTGAACAGTTGAGTAGGTGGGTGAGACTATTGGTTGGTTGGTTGTTTTCCTGGAAGTTTCCTCTAATGTTCTGTTTCTTTTCCTGCTTGTTATTAAAATGAGTACTTCTTCAAAAATACATATTACTTTATCTCTAAAACTACTTTATTTTTCCTGTGTGTGGGGAAAGGTTGTTTGTATAATGTGTCTATTTTCTAACTCTTTGAGTATTTGAACTTGAATGTAAATGGTCTATAGTGTAATGAGTATAAATAGGTCATTGATAAACATTTTGATCTTGGGACCCGTTTACATTCTTAAAGCAACATTGAGGTCTCCAAATAGCTTTTGTTTTATCAGCATTTACTGTATTAGAAAATAAAACTGAGAAAAATTTAAGTATTTACTAGTTCATTTAAAATAACAATAAGCTCATCGCACATTAATAATATTAATACATATTAATATTCATTACGTTTTTATGAAAATTGTTTCCAAAATGAGAAAACTTGGGGGGAAGAGTGGCATTGTATTACATTTTTGCAAATCTCATTAATGTCTGTCTTGGTAAAACTGTTTCACCTGCATTCATCCTTCTGCAATATGTTGTTTCACATGAAGTTTATAAAGAAAATGTGGCCTCCCACAGAGATGTGGGAAAAGGGAGGACATTTCCACCCGGCGAGGGTCACTGATCTAGGAAATCATGAGTCAGGATGTTCCAGGATTTCTTCTTTTGTAGGTCTCCTGGGGTTCTACTAAAATCATTGAGAATTTGGTGACTCTTCTGAGAAAGTTTTAAAGTCATAATAATGCTTCCTATGTGAGTAGCATCTTCTGGTTTCCAAAGTGGTTTTATATGCTTTTTCTTATTTTGTCCTCAAAATGGTCCTAGGCCCATGGGGGCAGCTGTGGGCTGAGCACACCTCGTCGACGGATGCCTGTGGATGCTGGCCCCCACTTTGGAGAAGGGGGCAACAAGCCTTTCCAGAGCTTTGATAAAACTACCGCTGTTCGTCTGGCTTATGGCAAAGCCAGGTGACGAAGGGAATTGATGGGCTTTTCTCCCTGATCCCAGTAACTCTGCAGTGACAAGTAGAAAAGTTAATTGAGCATGAGATTCAGGTCAGGTTTGCCACAAGCAGTGGGGCTGCCTCCCTTCCTTCCTCTTCTGGTGGCTTTGATTGAGTTTTGCTTGGTGTGGGGTTGTGAACAGGCGCTTCTGGTGGAGTGTGAATACCACAGGGCAGGATACTGCTGGGTGAGAGCTTTGGAGGAAGAGGGCGGGGTTGTCTTCCGCTGGGGTAGAGGGGGGTGGAGCGTGCGCCGCTCCAACCTTGCTAAGGAAGCAGCGAGATGTAGGCTGTGATGGGACGGGGCAGCCCGTCTGCCTGTGGGTTGGACCCCCGCCCACCTGCCGCCTGGGGGGCTGGGAAGGTTCGTCGGCGATGACTTCCCCAGGTGGGCTGACAGGGTGTCTGGGTGGACAGAAGCTGCCCCGGGGCCAGCCACAGAGCAGAGCGTGCGCTCTGAGTGGGGTCTGGATATCTGAAAATAAACTTGCAAACCAGGAAGCTGGCTGGGCCAGTGCCTGCTCTGCCTGGGGACCTTCCCACCTGGAGGCCGTTCCTTTATGTGAGATTCAGAGTAAGCAGTGGTCTGGTCACGGGCTTGACTGTATACTTTTCCTCCAGGCTGCACAGGGTTGGGTGGGACGTGGGCCTTTACTGGAAGCACCCGCGTGTGCTGGGGTCCAGGGGGACCCCGGCCCGGACTCACCAGCCGGGGTCTCGTAGAGGATCCTCTCACGTCCTCTCGAGCATTTGACCTGATGCCATCATCTGGTTGTGACTCGTGGGCGGGGGACCTGGATTCTGGGCCTGTGTCTCCTGCGAGCTGGACAGCTTTGCAAGGTTGGGCTCGTTGGTCTCTGGACCTGCACGTCACCATCTGTAAAATGATCTTCAGAGTGGACAATTCTGTGCTTTTAAGATACATTTTGTAATATTAGTGTTCAACGTTTGTCTTCCCAGTTGGATTATAGGGCTAAGGCGTTTGGCGGGTTGTAGAGCCATTGAAGCTGCGTTCGGCAGGCCCTCACGGCGGGTGCGAGGGGGCCTGCGTCTGGCCGGGCCTTCAGCGCGTCCGGACCCACGTGAGGGGGACTTAATGAGGCCACTGGCCAGGCTGTCGGCTCAGCCCTGAGGCGGCTCTCGGTGCCCCCTGCATCCCTGCCTCCTGGAAGGCGGCGTGCGTGCGGCGTGGGCATTTGGCAGGGGACTCAGGAATGTCGGCGAACCAGAGGGTCTGCACCCCGGACGCCGGGTGGGGTTGAGACCTTGGGTCACAAGCGGGAAAGTGGGCTTTATGGACAAGATACGATTGTTGTGGCCTCAGACTGAGCTCCCGGGAAGGGCCGCCGTCCGTGACCTATGTCCCTTGTGTGTTGCAGCAACATGGCCAATGCCCTGGCCAACGCCAGCTGTGAGCGCTGCCGGGGAGGCTTCGCGCCCGCCGAGAAGATCGTCAATAGCAACGGCGAACTGTACCACGAGCAGTGCTTCGTGTGCGCCCAGTGCTTCCAGCAGTTCCCCGAGGGCCTCTTCTATGAGGTGGGTACTGGCGGGCGGGCGGCGTGCGCGAGGGCAGGGGTGGCCCTGGGCAGTGACGCTGGCGGGTGTCTGGGGCTCGCCCGCCGGCCCTTCAGGTGCCCCCCGCCCCGCCCCAGCACGGCCCGCTTCCTCTTGCCCCACAACTCCCAGCACCTGTGTCCTAAAGGGGCTCTTGTTTGGGGAGGAAGGGGGCACCCCCTCCGTATCCAGCTCTTCTCTGTGTCTCCTCTTCTTCCCCAACACTTGTTCTCCCTGATTCTGTGGTGTCACCACGTGGCCCGCGCTCACTTGTGTTCATTCTGACCAGTCCTGGAACCCCCTTCTCACGTCTGCTTTGGGGGTGCTGGTCTAGGGATGACCCCGAACTGTGAGCGAGGACGACAGTGTGTGTGTGTGTGTGTGTGTGTGTGTGTGTGTGTGTGCGCGCGCGCGCGCGCACATGTGTGATCACCTCCTTACGCGTTTGCATGTGTCTCTCTATGTGATGATACGTATACATAGAGTTATGGGATGCCCAGAGATGGCCACTGTTTGATTTCTCCTTCTACCAAGCAGATTTTAAACTTTTTCTGTGTTACAGGCCATTCCTGAGGAAGGAACGGTGGTTTTTAAAGGTCATTAGTAAGTCAGTTGTTGGCCAACTCGACAGCATTTTCCCATAGAAACAGTGCCCCTGGGAGGGAAGCTCCCGGCCAGCCTGCGGCGCAGCGTGTCGAGACACAGCTCAGGGAACACCGTGTTATTCACTCAAACGCATTTTTCCAGCTCCTGCTGTGTCCCAGAAACACACGTTCCCTACGACAGAAACCTGTGCAATGGGAACGAGAATCTCTCTTTCCGTGAAGGGCAATGGCTTTCGGGCTGGGAACGGCAGGGGACAGTTTGGGGGGCTGAGCGGAAGAGGGGACCCAGTGACCCACAGCCGGAGGGTGGGGCTGCCCTGGGTGCTGAAGAGGGTGAGGGGAGCAGGGGGAGGGGGGTGGGGCGGCGGCTGAGGTCTCATGAGGCTCTCTGGCCCCTAAGCCGGAGCAGGGAGGTCAGACCCAGGGCACACTTACGGGGCTCCAGGGAGCCGGCCCCCGAGCAGACGTTGGTCTCCACACCCCGGAAAGCCTTTTCTTCCTTGAGGCCCAGAGAGGCTGAAATGCGCTTGCTGACAGCAGATGAGTGACATAAATGGGATGCGAACCTAGTTTGGTCCCTAATATCCGATACGGTGTTCTTTCCCTGACGTACGCTTTTCCAATCTAAGATCTTTTTATTGAAATGCGTAATTATGACAAAGGCTTAGGAGAGAGATTCCAGGGGAGCAACAGAGAAGAAAGGCAGGCTCTGTTATCTCCATGGTCCGCCGTTCCCTCTCTGTCGCCTTCTCTTTCCCATGCTGTGCGTCTGCTGGCCCTGTCGTGCGGCAGCACCGGGTGATGAGGTGAAGCAAGCGGCGCGCGCAGTGCCGTCGGTTAGCCGGCCCCGGACTCGCTCCAAGCAGGGTCCCCGTCCCCGCACTGCGGGCCCTCTGTGCTGCATGGCCCGTCGCTGTGGGGCGTCCCGTGTGTCGTAGGGTGTTAGAGACGTCCCTGGCCTCCCCTTACATACGCAGTCGTGACAGCTGGAAGTACCTACACACATTGCCGGCTTTCCCCTGGGGAGCACAGCCACCCTCGGCCGCGACCTGCTGCACTAACACCTCTTCCCGTAGGTAATGAACTTCCCTGTGCTGGCCGCAGGTTGGTTCTAAATGGCTCGTTCCCCAGGCCGTGTACGCAGAGCCCTGCACAGAACAAGACCTCCCTGTGGTCCGTCTCTAAGAATCTGACTGCAGTCACGGTGAATTCTTGTGCCATAAAATGTATTTAGAAGGTACTTCTAGAAAGAACTCACTTAAGAAAGACCCTAAAGAAAGCATACACCTTCTTGTGTAAATTGGCACAGGGAGATAAGTACAGGCAGACCTCAGATAGTGTGGGTTTGGGTGCAGACCACCCAACAAAGCGAGTACGGCAATAAAGCGAGTCGCACGAATCTTTTGGTTTCCCAGAACATAGAAAAGTTATATTCACACTATATGTAGTCTATTAAGTTGCAGTGGCGTAATGGCTGAAAAACAACATACACACCTTAATTTAAACTAATGCTGTCGGAAAAATGGCGCCGGCAGGCTCGCGGGAAGCAGGGTTGCCACAAACCTTCAGTGTGTAGAAAATACTATCTGCGAAGTACAATAAAATGAGATGTGCTTGTACGCATCCTTGGGCAGCTCATCACTCAGCTGTAATGAAAATACCGTCGTCATTTACCAGAAGCCAAGACATACTTTCTGTGTAGTAACTAGAACCGGCTCCCCAAACTGAAATTCAGTTTTCTCTTTTAAAAGATTCTACTTCTACATTTTAATTTTAAATAACTTTTAATTACTAATGATTATGAAAGTTATCCATCTTTTTTTAAAATATAAATTTATTTATTTATTTATTTTGGCTGCGTTGGGTCTTTGTTGCTGCACACGGGCTTTCTCTAGTTGCGGCTAGCGGGGGCTACTCTTCGTTGCAGTGCGCGGGCTTCTCATTACGGTGGCTTCTCTTGTTGCGGAGCACAGGCTCTAGGCACGTGGGCTTCAGTACTTGTGGCTCGAGGGCTCTAGAGCGCAGCCTCAGTAGTTGTGGCGCACAGGCTTAGTTGCTCCGCGGCACGTGGGATCTTCCTGGACCAGGACTTGAACCTGTGTCCCCAGCATTGGCAGGCGGATTCTTAACCACCGCGCCACCAGGGAAGCCCCCAAAAGTTATCCATCTTTTAACTTTATCCATATCGGAAGACAGTGATCAAATAAGAACAAAACACTGCGTGTGATTCGTGATCCTTACTTTGGTGTTGCGGTTAAATCTTGAGAGGGAAGCCTGTCTTCCTGGGCTGTCGGTGTTGCCCATCATTCTCCAATAACGTGGAGAGGTGTTTGTAAAACGGCCAAGTCGCAGGCAGTTGATGAAATGCCATTTCCAGGGGGAAACACCCATTTGGCCTCCAGGCCCTGACACTGTGTGTGGCCATGACACCACTTCCTAAATCTCATTTTGTGACATCAGGGATTTCCTCCAAAAGGATTATCTTAATTTTTCCCCAAAGGAAATGGTTTGTGAAATAAAGTGCGTTCCAGAGTGACGTGATTCCAGAAAAGTTACCGACAGGATGGAGCGGGGGAGGCCAGGCAGCCTGCCCAGCTCGGCTCAGGACACCTCACCTTTCTCTCTCCTTAGTGTGAATTCCCCCAATGTGACCCCCGCCCCCCCCATCACAAATGCATAACAGGAAAGTCCAATTTGTGGTGAGTGATTTAGTGGGAAGACTTTACAAAGAGGTTACTTCCCTGGTTTCCTCTAATATGGAAGGAATAGTGATTCCTCAGGAAGCTGGACCCTGGGGGCAAGGCTGGTGGGCAGGAAACCTGGGAAGACTTCTCACATCTGCATGTGACTGGAGGTGAGACCGTCAGCACAGTTTCCAATTCTGAGCTTTCTTTAAAGCGGCAGGATTCTTCTTTTCCCCCAAAGAGAATCTTCACGGAACTCCAGACCAAACTTAGAACCATTAAAAGCAGGGCTGTTCTTGGCCAGGGTCCCCTCCCCATCCTGGCGGGTCGCGGGCTTCTTTGGCATTTTGTTAAACGCTGCGAATTTGGAGCATTAATTTTTCTTATTCTACAGACTTGTTCTATGATAAACCAGTTCTGGGTTGTACCTAGAAAGACAGTATTCCTGGAAGTTTGATTCTTCCACCTTGACGCGTTCTGACGTTTCTTCTTTTCACACCCTAGAGTTTTACTTTGGATCAGCCTCCGGCCTTTCTCCTGCGCTCAGAAGTCGAGCCAGAGTGTGTCTGATCATTTCTACGTGCTTAGAAAAGAGGCAGCTCGCTCTAGCAAAAGAAGCTCTCCCTTTTCAGAAGTCTTCATTTGGGGGAGCACACCCCGGGCATGCAGGGGGGGTTGCCATAGGGATGGTTTCAAGGGCCCATTTCTGGACCCTCAGATTCTGGTCTCAGGGACTGTTCATCCTAAAATCGGTTTGCCTGATGATATTTTTGTATTCCCGATAGCGCTTAGTCCTCGCCCTTGACGAAAGGAAGGGATGTGAAATCCTACTCTGACAAATTGCTCTAGGACCCCAATCAGAAGAGATTTGGGGAGGGGTCCCTAAACCCACAGGGCTACCCACCTTTCCCGGCCTTATGTGTTCTCTTGCTAAGGATGCAGCCCAGCTGAGGAGCCGTATCGGGTGTTCTGTATGCAGATAGATGGCAGGTTTGGGAATGTGGGGAGTCGTCGTGACAACGGTCTTTTAGGACTTTGCCCTAATCTCGTCCCCTAATTTCAAAAGGACTCATTGTTTTAAGGCAGAGAGAGGCGTGCAGAGAGGCTGCAGAAGGGCGGGCGTGGTGGGAGCCGAGCAGAGCAGGCGTGCCGCTCACCGGGCCGAGCAGGTCGCGGTCCAGCCGGGCTGCGTCTGCGTCCGTCCACGGCAGGGTCCTTAAGCCCCACCGTGTCCTGCCCGCATGAATCACAGCTTTAAAGACTTATTCCAACCACAACCGGCCCTAAGCTTTTCAGTCTTCTACTAACAAATACAGCGTATATGCCAACTGCTGGCCTCCTTTTGCTTTGTTTTTTTAAGCAATATGTGTCTTTCTCTTTTCATTAAATGCAGAGTCATTGCTGATCATTTCTTTTATTTTTCTCCTTACACTTGATTTTAATGGGTCTCAAAAGTCTGTGACAGATCTTTGATCGAGTTATTTCCATCGAAAATACTGATTTTAAAAACTGATCAATTAAAACTGCCACTCGGGCGTGCACACAAGCCACAAAACGCTATCCTTCTGAAGGCTTTACGACGCCTTGTTACCATTACCCAGCCTTTCACTAGTAAACTTAAGTGGCAAATTGAGACAGTTTGAGTCTCCTTCCTCCACTGAGCAAGACGAGGTGGCAGGTAAAAAGTTGATCATTTCTAAGTACAGTTATTTCTGCATTTTTATACTACGTTTCTTTAAAAACTTACTGCTGAAAGCTCGATATCGGATTTCTATGAATGTACACAATATACGCTCAGTAAAGGAGCACATCTCACTTATAAATAACTTCTGCTTTGGGCTACAGGTTACAATGCACTGCGACGCAATATTGAGTAATAGTGTATAGAGTTAATACCTTCTGTTTGTAACTTTAAAAAATAGACTCATTGGGCTTCCCTGGTGGCGCAGTGGTTGAGAGTCTGCCTGTGGATGCAGGGGACACGGGTTCGAGCCCTGGTCTGGGAGGATCCCACATGCCGCGGAGCGGCTGGGCCCGTGAACCACGGCTACTGAGCCTGCGCGTCTGGAGCCTGTGCTCCGCAACAAGAGAGGCCGAGACAGTGAGAGGCCCGCGCACCGCGATGAAGAGTGCCCCCCCCCCCCGGCCCCGCTCGCTGCAACTAGAGAAAGCCCTCGCACAGAAACGAAGACCCAACACAGCCAAAAATAAATAAATAAATTTATTTAAAAAAAAAAATAGACTCATTAAATGTATCAGAGCTCATTCATTTGAGTTTAAAAATGAAGTAAGACTTTTTCTGGCACAAGATAAATCTGCTTTGCCCGGATGCCAGTTAAGCTGTAGGGGATATGGTCAATAAATTGAATGAGCTAAATCTGCAGCTAATTTCCATAATTGAGGAGATTGAGTTGACAACTGGAACATCATTAAGCATGGATTTTGATAATCAAACAATATGTGATTTTGACAAATAACTTGTAAGGAGCTCAGAGATTCAAAGGAACGCATTATATAATTCCCATGACTTATTTACATGAAAAGGGTACAAGCAACCCCCAAAATAGAAAATAAATCTAGAATTAATGTTGAACCCTGAGTCTTCCAGTGGTCAGTCATCTTCATCCGTGGAAGCATGAAGTAATGGTGAGGGTAAAGAGTGGCCCTGCTCATCTCATTAGGGTTTGCTTCTCATGTAAATAATTAAATAGTGAATAAAATGTAACATTCGTAACATACCTATGTTTTCATCATTTGTATACCAATAATCATTGTAATGACAATGCAGAAGAAGAAGAATGTTAACCTTTAGGGCGTTATGGATTTGGAAAGTAAAACAAATTTTAAAGTTTCACAATACATTTTAATTGCAGAGAAATATGGTAGGATGACCAGTTAAAGACCTTGGTGGAAAAACTATTGTAGCATAAAACTTTTGGGGGGAAATGAAAGGAAAACAGTTCAAGGAGAGAAATGAAGGATAAATTTTCCACCTGTAGGAAAAGGATATTTTTTTAAACGGGTTTTGGCCCCATTTAAAAATGTTTATTTTTTTAAAATATGCTAGCATATTTACTGTTCGTAAGTACGTATTTTCAACGTGGGGGGAGGTTTGTACGTCTGTGCACATTTTCCAGGGGGGTGTCTGTGGGAGGAGCTCACCCTTCTCTGGGGGCAGAGGATCAGTTCTGGCCTCAGCGGGTATTTCCTGTGCCCACACTAGGTGCCAGGAAGGTACCAAAGTGTGTCTGCCTTTACATATCTCAGGAGGATTACAGATTCTGGGCAGAGCTCTAGTCCAGAAACCTCTTTCCTACAGTCTCCGCAGAAAAATTCCATTCATCCCGGGATTGTTTTCTATTTACAAGTCGCTGGTACTTTCTGTTTCAGTTTGAAGGAAGGAAGTACTGTGAACATGACTTTCAGATGCTCTTTGCTCCCTGCTGTCACCAGTGTGGTAAGTTCCACTGCCCAATGCACGGTGAAAAGTAAGTTTCCTTCAGAACGACCTCATAGCACGTGCTCATAGGAAGGAAAGCGTGCAGGTGCGGTGTTTTGTCAGCCCTCTTCCCGTCAGTAATGTTAATGACGCTTCTCAGGGCCTGTAGGGTGAACGTAAGCCCAGGACTCACCGGACTTCTGTTCGATGCCCCGTAGGATTCCTTTCTTCCCTGTCAGTGCAGCCCGGGCGGCCTCAGCGGGGACCTTGAGACGCGCAGGAGTGGCCTGCGTGTCACACAGCAGGAGAGACTGGGGGCACCGAGTAGCATGCTGACAAGGTTGAACGAAGGAAGAAATTAAGTACGTGGTACAAGAAAACGTGCAGTGGATTTCTGTTTTCTGTGTCCATGACCAGAAAAACACAAAAAGACCTTCGGGAGAGGGAGAGCCCGGTACCTCCTCTGGAAAAGCAGATTCAGAGATGTGATAGACAGCCTGAAAGTGTGGCAGCTACAGAACCCAAAACAAGGACTCAGATGACATGGAAGCACTTTTCTAACGTAGCGCTTTGTGCGGGAGCCGCACACGTGGGGAAAGGGGCGGCTGAGGGCGGGGAGGCTGCGCTGCAGCCCGTGTGCTCCTCTCCGCAGGGGAATTCATCATCGGCCGAGTGATCAAAGCCATGAACAACAGCTGGCACCCCGAGTGCTTCCGCTGTGACCTCTGCCAGGGGGTCCTGGCAGACATCGGGTTTGTCAAGAGCGCCGGGAGGTAGGAGCAGGGCACCCTGTCACCCGTCGGGCACGGGTGGGCAGAGTGACGCTCTGCGCTCGCGCGTGCTCCCTGGGGCCTCGGACACGGAGTCGGGGCATGGGGCCTGGTGTCTGCGGGAGAGGCTACCACAGGGAGTTTCTCAGCCATCAGTCTGGTCCTCTGGGAGGGATAAATAACTCTCCGTGTGAAACGTCGGGGCTCGGTTCTGCTCTCTTAAGCCCAGCGGTGATGTTTAAAGAAATGGTTTCTTTAATTTCTTTTCATAGATATGGGAATCTTTTTTTTTAATTATTAGGCAGAACCTTAGATCTTAAATTTAAGCTTCTAAAGCCGTTCTGGCTCTGTTTAGACATCTGTGTCGCCCCTGCCATAACCGAGAGAAGGCCCGAGGCCTCGGCAAGTACATCTGCCAGAAGTGCCACGCCATCATCGACGAGCAGCCTCTGATATTCAAGAACGACCCCTACCACCCAGACCACTTCAACTGTGCCAACTGCGGGTACTGCAGTGTCTTCCTTTTCATTGCACAAACGGGGGGAACCAGGGGTCACGCTGATGTGTAGTCTTTCTGTTACTCTGGCACCCAGATCGGTTTCCTTCAACTTTTAATCTGGGAAACGTTCAAACTGTAGAAGAGTCTGGAGACTAATACCTAGAGAGCCGCCATACCCTTCGTTCAGTTTCACCAGGCAACATGTTGCCACATTTGTGTGTGTGCGTGTACACGTGAACATGTACACGTACCTTTAAATAGTCAGCTCGTGTTAGAATATCCCTAAGGATTCCCACAACTGTTTTTCATAACCACGTTCTTCCAGTCCAGGATCCCCCCACAAACAAAAAACTTAAAAAGGTCTTATCTTGGTACGTGCATAACAGGGTGTGACATTAGAGTGTTATCTTAAATTACATTCGTTACTTTTGCTGTATTTACACCTAAAGGGAATTTTTCTTTTTTCCTCAAAAGCTCATGATAAATTGTTAGGCTGTGAGCTTCGGAATCTGCCTTCTAATATAAGAACTTAGTGGAAAAGATACTTTACTGTAGTCGGCGTGACCATCCGTGCTAAGTTACGGTAGGGAGTGGAGAGCTGGGGTGAAGGCTGACAGACAGCTTCTTTTGGGAGTTCAGTTTCTACCTTATCTCGTTCTCTTGCCTGTCCTCCCTCGGTTCATTGTTCATGAGCACTTCTAAAGAATCCTTTAAACCCGATGAAATTCATCTTGATTTGGGGCCATCTCTGTTTATTGACTCAGGAGACTGAAAATAGTAGTGAACGTAAGCATTTGGAGGAGGGCCGGTCTGAGCATTCCGTCTGTGTATTTTCTGTTCACCTAAAACTACGCTTAGCAGCTTGCTAGTGAGCGTCAGTAAGTGGAGCTAGTCTCCAAACTCCTCGGTTATTTTGGGAGGATAACATCGGCGGGTCTGTCCTCACGCCTGGGATACTCCTCCCCAGCGTTTAAGGAAGACGAGGGACTCTGAAGTGACGGCAGACAGGGGACGGTAGCTGTGGCCGGCGCGGTGGTGTGTGGCCGGCTTGTCAGCACCGCACGAGGCGGAGGTTTGGATACGAATCTGAAGCCTGTTCAAGCGTCTTGATCAGACTACTCTGACCACCTCCGGGGGGAGAAAAGCAGCCACAGGGGTCGTTGCGGGTTCTCTTCGGAACCGCGGAGGCACAGGGGCTGCACCGACTGCCTGCCCGCCTCGCCGCGGTGCTGCTCAGCGGGTCCCTTTCTCGTGGGCAGGAAGGAGCTGACCGCCGACGCCCGGGAGCTGAAGGGGGAGCTGTACTGCTTGCCGTGCCACGACAAGATGGGGGTCCCCATCTGTGGCGCCTGCCGCCGGCCCATCGAAGGGCGCGTGGTGAACGCCATGGGCAAGCAGTGGCACGTGGAGGTGAGTTCCCTGCGGAGCGGTGACCGGGGCCCTCGCACGCCCGACGCTCAGGTGCGCTGGCGAGGCTGGGAGATGCTGAGGGGCACATGTGGACCTCGTGGAAGACTAAGAACATAGATTCTACACGGCTCTGTGACCTCCAAGTGGCGAGGCAAGCAGTGCTCTTGCTTCCTAGATCCTTGAGGCAGGAGGTGTCCTGGTCCAGCCCAGAGACGTGTCCCCACGCTCACCTCTGTCCTCACTCTGTGCTGTCGAGTCTAGGCCTCCGGATGCCTGGACGAAGGCCGGATGCTCTACAGGGTCACCTGTGGCCCAAGTGACATAAGCAGCCCAGGGTCTAGGCCTCCGGATGCCTGGACGAAGGCTGGCTGCTCTACAGGGTCACCTGTGGCCCGAGTGACATAAGCAGTCCAGGCTGTCACGGGTCTCCTCTGAGCTGCTTCAGCTTGGGTTTTGCTTCACTGTGTAAATAAAACATGGCGATCCAAGTATGACTAACGCAATTTCTTCCAGCATTTTGTTTGTGCCAAGTGTGAGAAACCGTTTCTCGGACATCGCCATTACGAGAGGAAGGGCCTGGCGTACTGTGAAACCCACTACAACCAGGTAGTGACGGGGCTCGTGGAATACTACGCACACTTGTATGGGCCTGAGCCTCTCAATACTTAAGTACAAGGAGAGCTCTGGGAAAACGTACGTTGGGCTCCAGCGATTGCTTTTTAACGTTTCATTTGGAAAATCATTTCAGGCTCGCAGAAAAGGTTGTAAAATAAAAAAATACAAAGAAAATACCTGTTTTACTCAGGTTTACTACCTGCTTCAGCATGTGTGTGTCCTGCCCTCTCTATGAAGACGACACTTACGTGAATGCACGTTTCCTTATATACAAGTTTATGTACACATATAAACACATGCGTATTTTTTCTGAAGCATTTGATGATGAGTTCCCCATGGTCCTTTACTCCTAAATACTCGAGTGTACATTTCCCAAGAATACGGGAATCTCTTATGTGACCATGGTTACCTGTATTGATGACTTCAATCTGTCCGTTTCAGTTCTGTCACCTGACCCAATAAACTCCTTCTGGCCTTTTTTCCACTCCAGTACCAGACCCAGTGTAGGGTTTTCATGCTCCTTTAGCTTCCTGAAATCCAGAACATTTCCAGAGCCTTTGTTTTTGATCATGATGAAGAGTAAATTCTTTTCATTGTAGGAAGTAAAAACTAGTCAGTGAACTTTTGCTGATTCTCTCTCTAGTAATGGCAAATTCTGGGTTTAGGTAGCCAGCTATTTGTTTTTAAGTTGTACAAAGAACTGAAATTATTTATATTAAGTGTTTGGTGTTCTGATACTTAGTTGTAATTTTTCATTTTCAGCTATTTGGTGATGTTTGTTTCCACTGCAACCGTGTTATAGAAGGTGATGGTAAGTACCTGCAGCGGTTTTAACCTGTAGGGCAGGTTTTGACACAGAAACCCTTGGGTCATGTGAAGATTGAAAAGGGTTGTTTGGACTGCGATCGTTACCGGTTACTTTTCCCAAGTGTTCTCCAGCAGGGAGACGCTAACTCCTGAGAGGTGGGCTGGCTGCTCCTCTATGGTGATGCTGTAGGCCAGCGCCGGAGGGTCGTTACCATAGGAGCGGCCGACCCCAAGGCCTCTTCTCCTTGCAGTCCCTCCTTCCGGAAGCTGCAGGGCGTGTTTCTTGGGAGCATTTAGGAAGGGCCCCCTGCACCCTGGCAGTTATCTCTAGGTGTTTCCAGGGCCCGCCCCCTTGTCCCTGATTGATGTGGACGGGAAGGAAGCAGCTGTGTTTGCCAACAGGCGCAGCAAGTTCTGCCAGAAGCTTCCTGGCGAAGTTGCAAACGTTCCTGCTGCAGCCTCTGAGCAGAGAGCCTAACTCGGCCAGTGCTCTCTGAAACACTGCCCGCGTGCCCTTCACGAAGGGGTGGGTTCGGGAAAGTGATCTCTAGTGCCTTTGGGAATAAATCTTACCCCCGCCCACGGGAGGCAGCTGCCAGGGGAGGGAAGCTCTTGCCCTAGTGCTGGCTTGGAAGACAGGCTCCTGCAGGCCGGTGAGTCAGCGTCTGGACTTTGTTTTAATTACCTGCCGTGCTAGGAAAGCCGGGCGCGCCGTCACAGCTTGGCAGTTGGGGCGGGGCTGGGGGGCGTCGGCGTGAAGATCTGGTACCTGCCGTTTGGATGCCTCACGGGTGAAGAAAACATTAACCACCAACACGGGTTGAAAAGGCAACGGTGGTCTTCCCTAAGGGGAAGCCTACAGTCGTGGGAGACAAATGCAGAGCTGGGGTTGTGTGTTCTGACAACGTGACGAGATAAATTAATGAATAACGTCGACTGAAGGTCAGTTAATGGCCCTGAAACTTTAGTACCGTGTGTGGCTCTTCGGTGAGAAAAGCCCTTGAGGAGGGCAGCCACCCCGGGAGGGGACGGGTGGGTGTGGTGAGTGACGTCCCCCTCCTGTCCCCTAGTGGTCTCCGCCCTCAACAAGGCCTGGTGCGTGCACTGCTTCTCCTGCTCCACCTGCAGCGCCAAGTTAACGCTCAAGTAAGTCTGCCCTCGGCTCCCGCGAGCCCCGCGACGAGCGCTTAGGGGACGCTGTTAACAGAGTTTAAAAAGAATGATCTGATGCCTTATTTCTTCTTTCTGTTCAGGCCTTCTAAGAGCAAAGCTTCTTCCTTTAATTGTTCCCTGTTTTCTCCTGTTCCTTCTCTGTCCTGCGCAAAGGGATAAGTTTGTTGAAATTGATCTAAAACCAGTCTGCAAACACTGTTATGAGAAAATGCCAGAAGAATTTAAGAGGCGACTTGCCAAACGGGAGAGAGAAGCAAAGGATAAGGACAAGCAGAAAAAGAAAAAGCCAGTCTGTTTGTAAACTTTTCTATCCCTCTGTCAGCATTTTCACTGCTTTCTCCTTTGGTTAGTCCTTTAGAATATGTTTTCATTCTGTTTTTGTCTCTTGCGTTTTTCGTTACTTTCGGGCATGTATCTGTAGCCAGGAGAGGTTGAAATAGAAGCATTTGTCCCATGTAGAGCTGGTCCTTCTGCCTAATTATTAAAGTTCCACACCTTGAGAAGGGTTCACACTTAACACTGGCTTGTACTTCACTTTTGTCCCTGAACCTGTAGACTCTCTCAGCTCATTTTTTTAATCACAATATGGTATAGATTTCTTTTTTCTTTTTCCAGTGGATTCAAAGGGAAGAATTCTAATCTCCTAATAGAGACTGGAAAAGTTTCAAAGTATTCTTGTCCGATAATTGCAGCTTTTAAAATCCTGGTTTTTGGTTTCTTTGCCTAGAATAATATAATTTGATCAATTCCAGTGTTGCATGTTCTAAGTTCTGTATTAAACTGAATCCTCTCAGCATGTTTCCTGTCTAAGCAGAGACCCTCTAAGGTACATAATAAGATACGGCATCTCTGGTGTGTGTATATGTGCTTTCATTCACTGCCCACATGCTGCTGGTTATGAACTCATTTTCTTGATGTTTTCAAACTCAATTGTATTCCTGATTTTTATGGGAAATATTTCAATCTTGGAAATTCTCTTAAATTGCTAGCATGATTGTCCCAGTTCCTTCATAGTACCATTGTGTTATGAGCTCTAAAAGTTTTTTTATTGTTTAAAATTAAAGAGGAATTAAAATTCAGATATAAGATTAAAACAACGTAAGGTTTGTTTAGCATTATCTCTGGGAGCAGGGATAATTTATTTCTTTCATCAAAAACATGGCGGTTTTAATAGCTTTTGTTCTAAGAAGACTTTGGGAGAACTTTTAACTCAATGGTACTATTTAAATCAAATTGCTAGTTGAAATGTAACATCATGTGAATAACTGTCAGCATTAGGATCTCTGAAAAACAGTAAAAATAATTCCCATGTGGTGCTTTAAAATAAAAGATTTTTCACTTTAAATGTGTGGTCAGGAATTAACTTTGTCATTAATGTTGTTCTTTAAAATTATATCAGCAGATATAATAATATGTCACAGCTGACAGCATATCACTGGACCTGTCCCAAATTTCACAGAAAATGAGCAAGTTGTAAAATTCTGCATTTGCTCCATTCACAATTAAGGACCCATGATTTCAATGGTGATAAGCGCTCATAACTGTCAGCTGGAGATGTATCACCCATCGCTAGGAGGCCGTCTCAACACCTGTCCACAATTGTTTTACAAGTGAATTGAGAGTGTGTATTGCCCTGGCTTTTTAAAAAGAGTTGAGTTCTCCGTACATATGCCATTCACAGATGTGACCACAGACCACAGGTCACAGATGTGACCACCTGGTCCACTTGTGCCCTTGAAGAGTGATTTAAAGCTTTCTGTCAGACAGCCAACCAAAATAACCTATATATTATGTTAGATTTTTTTCAAGATGCTTGTTAGTGTTGTGGGGATGGGAGGCCAGGAAAGATGAAACCTCACAGCTACATGATATAAAATACTAAGTAAGATGATTTTGCCTTTAGTAAAGAGAGGATCGTTCAAATTACAGAAATACAGTTCTTTGCTTTGAATGACTGTTCTTTAAAGTGCTCTCATGGTACTTTAAAATGTGATTGACTTTAATTATCTGAATTTTATTTACATTATATTCCCTGTATACTTAGCACAGACTAAAATGTATCGATAACATCCATTCTGTATTAGATAGATGTACAAGATCAATTTACAAGGGCAACTTCCTTCAAATGATATTGTGAATATTTTATGTTTACCGTAATGATTAGAATTGAGATTAGAATTATAGTTTTTTGCTAATATGAATATAGATGTAATATGCATAGTGTCTTCATTTACTTCAGTAAAATTACTGCACGTTATTTGTCTGTCTGTATACAAATGTTGACTACATTTCCACTAATTTCTCTTTTTTTTATTATTATTGTTATCTTTAGGAATAAGTTTGTGGAGTTTGACATGAAGCCAGTCTGTAAGAAGTGCTATGAGAAATTTCCATTGGAGCTGAAAAAAAGACTTAAGAAGCTAGCTGAGACCTTAGGAAGGAAATAACTTCATCTTATTTTTTCTCTTCTCTGCAAAGATAAGAGATGACAACATTGCTTGACCTAATACACCCTTCCTTAAAGCTGTATTGCAAGAGTTGAGAGTGAAGAAGACCTATTGAATGATTTTCTTCATCTCCTTTTTCTCATTAAAAAAAGTTTGTGTAATCATATTTAAAACATGGATGAGATCAAAATTTGCCTTTGTTAGTAACCCTTATCAATTTGAAATGGCAACTGTACTTAATAGCAAAAGAAACATGGTTAAGTGTTAAATTTTAATTGAGGTCCAAAAAGTTAAATATAACTTTTAAAAATGAAAGTAAGCAGTCAGCTTTTACGTGACTCAGATAAAAATATAAACACTATTTTACTTCGTATTCAAAAGCAAATTAATTGTAACTGCAGTTTGGGAGGATATAAGAAAGAAAAACAACCAACCAGGAAAAACAGACCTTATGGAGTCTTAGTGCATTTATCAAACTAGCGGCAAATGAACACACACATTACTAAGATAAGAAGCAAGTATATTCAGAACTACGTGATTGGGGGTTTTGTTGTTAGGGTTATAAATGCCTTAATTACTGTGCTTAGTTTTACATTTTGTTCTCCTTGTGAACTTCTTCACACAGTTACTTAACACAGTAGTTATAGCTGATAGTATTCCTTTTTAAATTTTGTGCAAAACAATTTATACTAGGTATCTGAAAATACAGTATACTTTACAATATTGGGGAAATGAAGTATTTTTTAATGTATTACAGCAATTATGCTTCTAAGGTTAAGGTCAAAGATGTAGTCTTAGAATAGGACATGAAATTAAATGTTATGTAGTTTGGAATGTATCACTTTAAAAAAAAGTGAATGTATATGTGTTGCTCTTATTGCCTTTATAACCAGCTAATATCTATGCTTTATACATAAACGAACTTGCCTTGCCTTAGGAAAATACATACATTAATCAGGAATTCTAGCTGTTTAACACCTTACAAGCTAAAAACAAGTGCACTGACTGAGATTTGTAAACTCAAATTCATTTACCACAGCCATGATTATATGTTAAACTTTTTTTCACTTTTTGGGGAAACACATTGAAATTAATTTCTGTAATCTTACTAGAAGAGAAGGATGTTGATGTGTGTTTCAAATTTTTCATTACAAATCTCATAATTAGATTTTATTTCCTATAAGTAGGAGGCATAAATGACACTTTTAAATTGCAAGAGGAATGTTTAGGTATCAATTTTAGGGTAAAAGTGGTGAATTACTTTACTTTGTAAAAAGTTTTATCCTGAAGTTTCTGGACCAGTCTTTCCTGATAAGCTTGTATGCAAAGCAAATTTTGTGAACATTTTTTAAATGTTGCTGCTGCTATGTTATCATGTAAAAGAAAATTGCCAAGGTGGACTTAGGGGGAAATTATTGGTTTTTCCAAAAATTGCTGAAATACTGTTTTACCATTAAAAAAAAAAATCTCAGGATGCTACCAGTCTGCCATTAACATATTTGTATGCATGTATTTTTTAAACATTTGTGCATGCACTTTACAGAGTAAACTGTATTTCAGTTAATTTATAACCAATTGCTTTATTTTTTAGTGTTCTTTTAGAGTTCAAAGAATTATCAGTGATTGAAGATAATCAATATATAGTTCAAGACTGTGCTTAGAAGTCTGAAACTGTCTTTGCATTTGACAGCAAGAATCAGAATCCCTTCAGCGTGCCTTTGTCAGCTAATATATGACCAGCAACAAAAATCTTCAAAGTATTTATTAAATACTATACTGTGGATACAGGCAGAATAGTGCAGGGTTTTCAGTCTGGGGGTCTCGATGCCAAATTCCTAAATGCTCTCCCACCAGAAATTCGGAGCAGAAGGCGCCCATTTGCCTGTGTTTCTAATCACTGGGAAGAGGCATGGGCTGAACTGCTGCTCGGTTCACGTCTCTCCTGTAGCAGAGGTCCCACTGCTCACCCCTCTCATAAAATACGAGTTCGTATTTCCTGCAAGTCTGCCTCATTAAGCCTCCAAGGCTGTGGGGTGTTTTATCCAGACACACACCTTCTCCGCTGTAGGGGACACAGAGCCCTCACTCGTGGGAGGAGGAAGGGCTGAACAGTTGTCAGTGGACAAGAGGATGGACTTGCTTACTTCACGGTGTTTCGCACGGCTTCCTCTGGCCGGAGAGAAACTCAGGCTAGTGAGCGAATCTTGGCTTAAAATCCTACAAGGCCGTTTGAAATAATTAACTGTTTACCGCTTCTAGGTGGTCTTTTTCTTATCAAGCCTAAGATAATTGGGAAAACGTTTGGGTACAAGTCAAACGTTCTTTGGATCATGTTCAAAGCCTTATTAACATTGTAACTGATGGTAGATCATTTTGCCTCATTTATTTGCCAAAATAGCAATTTCTAAATCAAGGAAATTTTGAGGTTGGCTTACAGCATTGTTATTGTATTTCATTTTAGATTGTAAGCTCAGTGGCAGGGACACTATGTCAATAATTGTGTTTTTATATAGCAACCAGTGCAGTATACTCTTGGTGCTTAATAAATGTTCATAATTGTTAAAAATAACTGTTGTGTTTTGCTTAACTTGAATGGCTTTGAGACATGGAACCATGAGAATATAGGACTAGTGCTTAAGAAAGCTGTTTTGGAAACAACCTAAGCGTCCATCGACGGATGAATGAATGAAAAAATGTGGTCTGTATAACAGTGGAATATTATTCAGCCGGAAATAAGACGGGAGTCTTGCCATTTAGGACGACGTGGATAGGACAACTATGCTGAGTGAAATAAGTCAGAGAAGACAAATACTGGATGATCTCACTTATATGTGGAATCATTTTTTAAAAACCCCAATAATCATAAAGCAAGAATCATAAAAAAAACAAGAACAGATAGGTGGTTGTCAGAGGTGGGGTGGGAGGGTGGAGGTGGGCAAAATGGGTGAAGAGGGTCAAGAGATACAAACTTCCAGTTATAAAATAAACAATTCATAGGGGCATCACGTACAGCATGGTGACTACTGAGTTGCACGTTTGAAAGTTGCTAAAAGAATAGATCTTAAAAGTTCTCATCATAAGAAAAAAATGTTAAAACTGCATGGTGGGGACTTCCCTGGTGGCGCAGTGGTTAAGAATCCGCCTGCCAATGCAGGGGACACGGGTTCGAGCCCTGGTCTGGGATGATCCCACATGCTGCGGAGCAACTAAGCCCGTGCACCACAGCTACTGAGCCTGCATTCTGGAGCCTGTGAGCCACAACAACTGAGCCCGCATGCTGCAACTACGGAAGCCCGCGCACCTAGAGTCCATGCTCTGCAGTAAGAGAAGCCACCGCAATGAGAGGCCCGCTCACCGCAACTAGAGAAAACCTGCGCACAGCAACAAAGACCCAATGCAGCCAAAAATAAACAAAATAAATTAATTTTTTAAAAATTCCGGGAAAAGAAGACTGCATGGTGACAGATGTTAACTAGACATTGTGATCATTTTGCAATGTGTACAAATATGGAATCATTATGTTGTACACCTGAAACTAACTTGATGTTATAGGTCAGTTACACTTCAATTTTAAAGAGAGTTCCACGTTTTTTTCTTTTAAAGCCATTTTAAACTTTTACTTGTATGTAGTTTTTTCTGGAAAACAGTTTAAGTGGTGCGATATCCAAACCATGTAAAAATGTCAATCAGACTCTGCATTCACACGGCAGCCACCTTGTAGGTAACACGGGGTTATTTAATCCTGACAACCCCCCAGGGCTGTGAAGCCAAGGAGGCCCTTTGAGCTTGCACGGCAAGACGTGGCGTGTCCAGAACCTGAACCCAGGTGGTTCCTGTGCTTCCGAGCTCGTGCACATTTCTACCCTGTTCCTCGGTGGATGTCTGTGTGTGTGAAAAATTCAAGTCGTCTTGAGTATATCACATAAACATTCATGTATACGAATAAAAGCAAATGGGCTGATTGCTGTACATAAGGCAAATCTGAGAACCGTGTAGGCTGCTGGTGGAGTCTTCCCACCGTTCACCCTGAATTCTGAGCTGCTTCAGTTCTTTATCTTCACACCCTTCAGCTGCCCCGTGCTCTTGGGGCTCTATTGTTCCCTCCTCCCCTCCTCAAATGTCTGACCTGAGTCCTGCACACCGTGTCCTCCCCTGGGCAGGTGCAGGCCTTGGCTTCCTCCTGCCCAAGAAAGAGAGACGGGCGATTACAGCACAGCATGGGGGGAAGCATAGGTTCTGCAAGGTCACACGGGCAGCAGCCCGCAGGTGGTGGGGGAGGGTCTCCTGGAGCTGGATCTTGAAAGGAGAATAAATACCCACTAGCCCGGCCTGGGGGCAGGGGCCCTGGCCCTCTTCCAGTTCCCATTTCCTCCATTTTCCCACTGCCCTTAGTGGCATCACCATCTCTCCAGGCTCCCAGGCTAAGGTCGAGTTGCCCTCTGTTCTCCCCTCCCCCACCCCTCCCATCCCCACAGCTAAGGACCCCAAAGTCCAGCCGTTCAGCTGCAGAAGGTCCCAGAGCCCTTCTTCCTCCCAGCTGGCGCCCTGGCTGGCTCCACGCTTTCCTCACTCTGCTCTGACCTCCAAGCAGCCATCGCTCGACTCCCCTTGTTTACCAGCCTCATTAGGCTCACCGAACAAGCAGGTCCCAGCCTATTGCTGAGTCTGTTTTCTCCCAATGGCCATGCCCATCACGCAGGACTGTCTTTCCCAGACCTTCACCTGCCCTCCTGAGATCCATATACCCTCCTCACTTTTGAGACTCACATCAAATTCACCCCATTTTTTAAACCTTTCCTGACTTCCTCAAGCAAAACTAGTCACTGTCCTTTGCTCCCCAAATCCTCTGCTCACACCTCTGATTCAGTAGCTGTTTTGAGCACTTGTATGTACTGGTTTGTGTTCCTGCCAGAAGGATGGCTCCCAACGGCAGGACTCATTTTGTCCTTGTACCCTTGCCACTCACAGGAGGAGCTCGGCGATTGCTGGGTACTTGGCAAAGCACGTTCCACCCTGAGCAGCTTCCAGCATTCCACAAAGCTATCAGAACTTCTAGAGCTCAGAAGCAGCAGCGCCCACGGCCCCCAACTGGCCCTGGGACACATACGTGCTACGACAGACCATGTTGCCTCTTCATTTTCATTCATCTCAAGGTATTTGCTAATTTCCCTTGTGATGTCTTGACTCATTGGTTATTTAGAAGTATGCTGTTAATTTGCACATATCTGTAAATTTCTCGCTCTGTAGTTGATTTCTAATTTCATTCCATTGTTGTGGGAAAACATACTTCGTATGTATCATTTCAATTTTTTTGCACTTAGTGAGGTTTATCTTATGCCTTAGCATATGGTCTATGCTGGAGAATGTTCCATGTGCACTTGAGAGGCACGTGTATTCTGCTGTTGTTGGGTGGAGTTGTCAATAGATGTCGTTTAGGTCTAGTTTGTTTAGGGTATTATTAAAGTCTTCTCTTTCCTTGGTGATCTCTGTCTAGTGAATCTGTCCTCTATTTTTAAAATATATTTGATGACAAAGGAAAAATTATAACACTGTTCAGTGGCATTTACAGTTCATGTACATGTAATATAAGACATCTACAACATAAAGGGGGGAAGGTAAAGCTATCTATATGGCCATAAAGTTTCTACATTCTACTTGAAATGGTGAAGTATTCGTTCTGAGTACTCTGTGAATAATTATCTATATTGGAAGCCCTAGAGCCACCATTTAAAAAACAACTATACAAAGAGATATTCAAAAACAATAGATAAATCAACACGGAATGAGAATATTATTATACAAAATACTCAAATAACCAAAAAGAAGGCAGAAAAGAGTAAACAGAGGAATTAAAAATGGAATAAACAGAATCCAAATAATAAAATAGGAGACATAGATCTAAACATCAATAATTACGTTAAATATAAATGGACTAAACGTAACAATTAAAAGACATTGTCAGAGTGGATAAACAATACCTAACTATATGTTGAACAAGAAACTAGCTTTAGCTTTTCTTGTCATTTTATAATGACATACATACATCAAAAGTAAAGGGATGAAAAAGAAATATAGAAACTTTAACCAAAAGAGCTAGAGTGGCCATATTAGTATCAGACAAAGTAGATTTCAGAGCAAAGAAGATCATCGGGGATAAAGAAGGACATCACACAATAATAAAGGGTCAATTCACCAAGAAGGCACAACTATCCTAAATGTGTTTGCATCTAACACCAGAGCTTCAAAATTCATGAAGCAAAAACTGACAGAACTAAAGGGAGGGGTAGACAAATCCAAAATTATAGCTGAAGACTTCAATACTCCTCCCTCAGTAACTGACATAATTAGGAGACAGAAAATCAATAGTGACACAGACCGAACAGGACCATCAACCCAGTGGATCTAATAGACATTTGTGGAACACTCCACCCATCAACAGCAGAATACACATCCTTTTAAAGTGCACATGGTAGATTCACCAAGGTAGACTATATCTTGGGTCATAAAACAAACCTTATCCATTTAAAAATAGTAACTAAAATCATGTAAAGTTAGTCCTCTGATCTTACTGCAAGTAGACCAGGAGTCGATAAGACCAACATAACAAGAGAATTTCTAAACACTTGGAGGTTAAACACCAGACTTCTAAATAATCGATGGATCAAAGAGAGAAAGTCAAGGGAAATTAGAAAATGTCCATATCCCTCGTGAACTTAAATGCAAAATCCTCAAGAAAAATTAGCAAATTGAATTGAGTAGTATATAAAAGGTTAATACAAACTCATCCATGTAAAGTCATGAAATTCTGAAAAATGTTGTACCATAGATGAAACTTGAAAACATAAGGCTAAGTCAAATAAGCCAGGCACAAAAGGACAAATAATGTATGATTCCCATTCTATGGGGTTCCTAGAATAGGCAAATTCATTAGAGACATAGAGTAGAGGGTACCAGGGGATGGGGACGGGGGGATGGGGAGTTACTGTTTAATGGGTACAGCGTTTCTGTTTGGAATGATTAAAAAACTTTAGGAGATGGATAGTGGTGATGGCTGTACAACACTGTGAATGTATTTAATGCCATTGAATTATACACTAAAAAAATCGTTAAAATGGTAAATTTGATGTTCTGTGTATTTTACCACGATAAAGAAACAAGCCACGGAGCAACGAAGCCCGTGCGCCACAACTACTGAGCCTGTGCTCTAGAGCCCGCAAGCCACAACTACTGAGCCCGTGCGCCACAACTACTGAAGTCCGCACGCCTAGAGCCCGTGCTCCGCAACGAGAAGCCACCGCAATGAGAAGACCACGCACCGCAACGAAAAGTAGCCCCCACTCACCGCAACTAGAGAAAGACCACACTCAGCAACAAAGACCCAATGCAGCTAAAATATAAAATAAATAACTTTAAAAAAGCAATATCAAAAAATAAAAAATTATAAAATAGATAACCAACAAGGACCGACTGTATAGCACAGGAAATACTGCTCAATATTCTGTAATAACCTAAATGGGAAGAGAATTTGAAAAAGAATAGATACATGTATATGTATAATTGAATCACTTAGCTGTACACCGGAAGCTGGCTCAACATTGTTAATCAACTACACTCCAATATAAAATAAAATATTTTAAAAAACCCAAAAACATACAATCTAACTTATGGACTGTGTTGATAGCTAACTTTTATTTAAGAAAGGTTTCCTACTTTACCAAATGAAATGCCAAAAGAAATTTTATAGGCTGTTGGCTATGCTGTATTTTTAAATAATTATACTGTTTCAAAATATGGTATACCAATTGTCAAAACAAATTTTGCATTTTCTATATTTTACTTCTCTCTCAAAATACACCTGTGCTTCCTTTTTATTTATTTATTTTTTTTGCGGTACGCGGGCCTCTCGCTGTTGGTTGCGTCCTCTCCCGTTGCGGAGCACAGCCTCCGGACGCGCAGGCTCAGCGGCCGCTCACGGGCCCAGCCGCCCCGTGGCATGTGGGATCTTCCCGGACCGGGGCACGAACCCGTGTCCCCTGCCTCGGCAGGCGGACTCTCAACCACTGCGCCACCAGGGAAGCCCCTGTGCTTCCTTTTTTAAAAATAAAATACATTATGAAAAACAAATCATACTTAAAAGTCCGACCCAGAATGTGAAGCTTAATTGACTGCTGCTGCTCATTATGGAAAGAATAAAATGTTCTCTCTCTCTCTCTACCTTTTTTTTTTTAATTAATTAATTTACTTTTGGCTGCGTTGGGTCTTCGTTGCTGCACGCGGGCTTTCTCTAGTTGCAGCGAGCTGGGGCTACTCTTCGTTGCAGTGCGCGGGCTTCTCACTGCAGTGGCTTCTCTTGTTGTGGAGCACGGGCTCTAGGCGCACAGGCTTCAGTAGTTGTGGCACGTGGGCTCAGTAGTTGGGGCACACAGGCTCTAGAACGCAGGCTCAGTAGTTGTGGCGCATGGGCTTAGTTGCTCCGCGGCATGTGGAATTCTCCCAGACCAGGGACCAAACCTGCATCCCCTGCATTGGCAGGCAGATTCTTAACCACTGCGCCACCAGGGAAGTCCCTCTCTATCTTTAAAAAAAAAAGAAACAAGCAAAACACGACACCACCGTGTGGGGTATATCCTGGGAATTCAAGGCAGGCCTAACATTCTAAAATCCAATGTAATCATATTAACAACTTAAAACATTACATGATCGTATCAACTAATACAGACAAAGCATTCGACATATTTCAATGTCCATTCATGATAAAAGACTGTCAGCAAACCAGGAATAAAAGGAAATCTCCTTAACTTGATAAAGGCGTCTACAAAAAACCTATAGCTAACATTGTACTTATTGGTGAAAGTCTTTCTCCTTAAGACTGGAAACAAGGAAAAATGTCCTCGCTCACCTGTCTCATTCAAACTTCTACTAAAATTCCTAGACCATGCTGTAAGGCGAGAGAAAGAAATAAAAGGCATACAGATTGGATAGCATGATTGTCTATGTGTAAAATCCCAAGTAACCTACAAAAAAAATGTTTAAAAACTCCTTGAATTAATAGGTGAGTTTTAACAATGTCACAGGATACAAGGTCAACAGACAAAAATTAGTTGTATTTCTCTATATGAGCAATGTACAATTGTAAGCTGATATCTAAAAAATAACATTTACATCAGCTCTATGAAAAATGAAATAGCTATAACCTAACAAAACGTGTCAGGATGTGTATACTTAAAACCACAAAACACTGATGAAACTGAAGACCTTGAATAACTGGTCCATGCAGTGGACTGGAAGACATGGTAGAGATGGTGATGCTCTCTGCCCTAATCTACAGATTAAACACGTCTACAATCAAGTTCCTGCAGAATATTTTATAGATACAGAAAATGTGATTGTAGAATGGATGTGGAAAGGCAAAGGAACTAGAACATAACAATTCTGACAAAGAAGTGTCAAGTTGGAAGAATCACACTACTTGATTTTAAGGCATATATAAAGCTGCAGCAATCGAGACAGTGAGGTATCTGTAAAAAGTTCGATGCATAAATCAGTGAAACAAAAGGGAGAGTCCAGACACAGACGCTAACATGGTCATTTGATTTCTATAGAGGGGCCATAGCAATTTAATGGAAAAGGATACTGCTATAGCAATTAGACATCCATAGGCACAAAGGCTCTGGACAAAAACCTTCCACTTAGTGAAAAAATTAACTGAAAGTGGGTCCTACCTCTAAATATAAGGCGTAAGACAGAAGAAAACCTTCATGACCAGGGGTCCTAAGGCCTTAGATGGGGCAGCAAAAGCATGATTCGGAAAACAAAGAATTGATAAGCTGCACTTTATCCAAATCAAAACATGTCTGCCTTGTGGAAGACACTGTTGAGAGAATGAAATAAACTACAGACTAGGAGAGAATGTTTCCCAGTTACATGTCTGACAGAGGACTTGCAGTCAGAATACCTCGAGTCCGCTCAAAACTCAACAGTGAGACAACTGTTGATGAAAATTCAATTAACAATCAAGGTAAGAAGGAAAAAAAGGAATTTTTTTCGAGCCAAACTGAGGATTATAACCTGGGAAGCCGACTCTCGGAAGATCTGAGAACTGTTCTACCTGTTAGATGTCGAAGGCACAGTCCTAAACAGTTTTCAAGACAAAGGATCGTAAATCACAATGACTTACTTATTTTGCATAAAGTTCACAAAGCCCAGGTGCAAGTCACCATGACCCCCTGCAGAGCTGGGAAAGAGCGCGATTCTTTCAAGAAGTCACATTGCTAGCTCAGAAGAAAGGAAAAAGGAAAGCTCTTTACCTTCGAGCAGCCACTCCCATCTTTGAGGAGGTCTGGTTAATGTGTAATGCAGATGCGCACTGCTCATTAGGGAGGGAGGGGGAAAGCCCAGGGGACACAGACAGAGAACTTGATGTTTAAATTTTCTTGTTCTGCCTTAAAATGTAGATTTTATCTCATCACAACAAACAACCGGATTAAAATATGGGCAACAAGTAAAACACAGAGTTTACCAAACAAGATACATGGCTGGCAAATATGCCTATGAAAAAATGTCCAGCAATATTACCTGTGAGGGGCTAGAACAGAACCATGACAAATTCTGCTACACGCTTTTTAGAATGGCTTAAATTACAAAATCCTGGCAATACCAAGTGCTGACAAGGGCGCTGTACTTCTGACGGGAACGCAGCACTGAGGCGGCCACTCTGTCAGCTTGGCAGCCTCTCGTAAAGCTGTACAGAGCACCCACTAGAGGACCTGACAGTCCACTCCTCCGTCTTTTTCTTTTTTAATCCACTGGAAGTTTTATTTCTTGAGGATTTTATCCCAACTAGTCGTTTAAAAACCAAGTAACACAGCCCCGCGGGGTAAGGACTGGGGACTGCACCTCCCTCCTCACCATGGACAGCAGTGGGAAAGAGGGAGGGGACGGGGCAGGTGGCTACGGCAAGACAGCAGCAGCAGTAATGGGGGCAGCTACCCACCCCCGCGCCCCGAGCCAGCGCCCTCCTCTCCTAGGCCCTGGCTAGAGCCCCTATGGCTTGGGGCAGTGGGCAGAACCCACCCCAGGCCCTCCCCCATCCCTCCTCAGCCTCCTTGGGGCTCAACCCATTTCTTCCGGCAGGAGACTGAGGCACACAGAGAAGAGGGCGTGGGAGAGGTGGATGCCGGAAAGGCAAGGAGGTGGCACGAAGGAGGTGAGAGGCTTGGGCGAGACTCTGGCTCGGAGGCCTGAGTCTTTCTTTAGAGGACTTATAAGCAAAGTTTTCCTTAAAGGGCCAGAGAGTAAATATTTTAGGCTTGTAGGACATAGGTCTCAGTCACAACTAACTACTCAACTCTCACAGCACAAACAGCCATAAGACACCACATAAACGAATGGGCATGCTCGTGTTGCAGAAAAATTTTATTTGCAAAAACAGGCAGCCAGGGACTTCCCTGGTGGCACAGTTGTTAAGAATCTGCCTGCCAACGCAGGGGACATGGGTTCGAGCCCTGATCCGGGAAGATCCCACATGCCGCGGAGCAACTAAGCCCGTGCGCCACAACTACTGAGTCTCCGCTCTAGAGCCCACGAGCCACAACTACTGAGCCTGCGTGCCACAACCACTGAAGCCCGCGCGCCTAGAGCCCGTGCTCCACAACAAGAGAAGCCACCACAATAAGAAGCCCGCGCACCGCAACGAAGAGTAGCCCCCGCTCACCGCAATGAGAGAAAGCCAGCACGCAGCAACGAAGACCCAACGCAGCCAAAAACAACTAAATTAATTTATTAAAAAAAAAAAACAGGCAGCCAGTCCACACAACGGCCATAGTTTGCAAACCCTTGCCCTAGAGAAATGAAAACTTGTGTTCATTGAAGAAAAAACTGATAAAAAAATGTTTACAGCAGCTCTCTTCACGACCACCAGAAACTGGCAACAACCCACATGCCCTACAACTGGTCAATGGAGAACCCTGTGGTCCGCTCACCTGTGGAATGTTACTCAGCAATGAAAAAGAATGAACTATTGAGGATGCAAAAACTTGGATGAATTTCAAAGGCATTATGCTGAGTGAACAAAGCCAGTATGAAAACACACAGTATGATTCCATCCATAAGACATTCTTGAGAAGACAAAACTATAGTGTGGGGAGTGATCAGTGCTGGGAGGGTGTGATTCTAAAGCAGTCGTGTGAGTCAGTTTGGGGAATGATGGAGTTGTTCTGTATCCCGACTGTGGTAGTCATTACATGAATCTATGCATGCCTTAAAATTCATGAAACTATACACCCCACAATGGGCAATTGTTCTATGTGATTATCTACCAAAGAATACCAACGTCAGTTTTCCCTAATAAAAAGACAGTAATCATCACTTAGGTGCGTTCATTTCTTCACCACCTAATCCCTCAACCGTTTGCAGGCTGCTTTTTGCCTGCACCATTTCTTTCAAAAATCAACTTATAGGAAACAAGTCTAAAGAGTTTTCCTCAGTCATCATTCCTGATCTTTTTGCAGCATTTTACACTGTTGATTATTCTCTCCTTAAAGCTCTGTGTTTTAGCTTCTGGGATGCTGTAGTTTTTGGGTTTTCTGTCAGCCACACTGACTGCTACAAGTAGTATCTATTTTCCAACACAACTCTTTCCTTTCTAAGTTCAACGTCAATAGAACTATGAGAGCTTTGCCATCCAACACACCAGACACACATGGCAACTGAACACTTGAAATGTAGCTGGTCCTCCTGAGGAACTGGATTTTTAAATTAATTGTAATTAATTAATTTAAAATTTAAAACTTGCTATTCAGTTCAATTATTGATAACTTCTAAGTATGTTCGGGACAACTTGGGTATATGAATCTATTTTTTCAACCCTAAATTTTATGAAATCTAAACGCAGATTCAATTTCCACAGATCAGATTTTGAACGCTTGGTACAAAGAAAAGAATGTAAGATAGTTTATTAACAATTTGCTCATATTAATTGCATGCTGAAATTATGTTTTAAATATACTGGGTTGAATAAAAGGCTATTCAAATGAATTTCTCCTGTTCCTTCTTATTTTTTAAAGTGTGGCTTCTAGAAAATTTTAAAATCCATGTTGGGTCACATTATATTAGACAGCACTGATTTAGGGACTTCAATTTCCAGAGACACATACGTACAAACACGCATGTGCGTGCATATACATACAGCTATATGTATACACATATAGATGTACACATACAAATGCACATACATACGTGTGTATACACATTTCTTAATTTATGAGTTGTGCAAGCTCTGCCTGCGTGATCCCAGGCAGGGTCGTGCTATCATGTGATAGGTCTAAATCCTTCCTCAGCTCATGGGTGAAGGGTCCATTTCTGCACCTGTAAGGCAGTTTAGCTTGTACAGACATTGAGAGTAGCATGTACAAAAGCCTCTATTTTTACAGATGTGATGAAAGCAAAAGTTTTTAAATGAAGACTTAATTATGTCCAAGAACAAAAGATAGCATCGGTGGCAACGTGCAGTCCTGTTGGTTCCTCCTGTTTCTGAGGTTCTCTATGAACATTTTAACCTCGTCGTGTCTACTAAGTTCAAAAGTCATGAGAAAAAAATAAAGAGAAAAACAAAAAAAATGTCATGAGAATATTCCCAGTGCTACCTACGAGTAGTTTAGGATTACTGTGGAATCGTACAAAATAAGAGTGCTGAGAAAATGATGGGATGAACTGACGGCATGAGTGATTCTGAAGAAAGAGTCACGTGATTACATGAAAGACAAGGTGTCTGCCAGGGATGATAAGCCGCCGCAGAGGACAGGTGGACTTGAGGAGATGAAAAAGCTCCTGATTTGATCAGCATCAATGCTGGATGCCTGTCAGTTCAATTAATTCAGAAGTTGAGGACTCAGATTAATCAGGTAAAACTGTGGCTGATGAAAGACGTCATAAGTGATATTTCTATGGATTCAACTCTCATTTGAATTAAATTTGTAATGCATCAACATGAGTGATGCAGCCATTAGAGTGGAATCCATCCCACCGGTAAGGTGGTCCTCGGAGAGAACATTACAGTTAGCTGTGTGATTTGGGGGAAGGATAATTACTTGTGAGAACAAGTTGGGATGGATCTGGTCCATGCTGGGAAAAGATGTGGGCTAGGATGGACATCTTCCTGGAGAAGAATGTCTATTTTTAAAGCCCAGCAGGACAGACTCATCCTCCCATTTGGAGAAAACTGAAGTTTCAAAGCTTAATAAATGTATTTAAGAAAAGCCTCTTGAGTGCCTCAAGGTTTTTTCTTTGGCTTACTCCTTTTCAATATATTCTCGTAAAACAGATTAAAGGTAGTAATTTTACCAGGTGTGCTTGGCAAAGTTGCTTTCCTGTCCACTCCTTTGATTTCCTTATCTGTCGACTTGAGCATAATAACAAACAACATTACCTTCACGAAGTTGTTGGAAGCATCAAACGAGTCAATACATGTGAAGCTGCTGGGCTGCACCCCGCAGGCCTACAAGCCCTGTGCTTGCCCAGCTTCAAGACAGAAGAGCCCGGAGTCAGCAACAGAGACATCCATAGTTTAATGGATGGGGGAGCTTACACGTCTGAAGCAAGATCCTGGAGCAACACCCCACTGTGTGCAGTGGACCGAGGGCAGGACAGGGTGGCGTCTCCACTTCCTCGGGGAAAGAGAGATTACCAGTTATAGGGGAATTGACTTCAGGTGGGCTCATTAGTTACCAGGGAAACCAGTAGAGGGGCAGGCCCCTCACCACTCCCTTGATAAGCTATCATTAGCTGGGACCTGGGGCAATTACTGGGTGGGCCAAAAGTTAGTTTGGTTTTTTCCATAAGGTGCCTCTAGCAGCACTTAGTGGTCTTTAACTTCATTCGAAACAATTTTGTTAGACTGTATGTGACAGCTGTCATATCAGCGTGCATTTAAAAAAAGACATCAAAATTGGTTAATTTTTGTGTAGCCATTTTAATATTGAAGATGGAAGGAAAAAAGCATTTTCGGCATATTATGCTCTATTATTTCAAGAAAGGTAAAAACACAACCAGAAAACACACACGCACACACACAACCGAATTGCAAAAAAGGATTTGTGCAGTGTATGGACAAGGTGCTGTGACTGATCAAACGTGTCAGAAGTGGTTTGTGAAGTTTCGTGCTGGAGATCTCTCGTTGAACGATGCTCCACGGTCAGGTAGACCAGTTCAAGTTGATGGCGATCAAATCGAAACAATAATTAAGAACAATCAATGTTATACCACGCGGGAGATAGCCGACATACTCAAAATATCCAAATCAAGCGTTGACAATCGTTTGCACCAGCTTGGTTATGTGAATCGCTTTGATGTTTGGGTTCCACGTAAGTTAAGCGAAAAAAACCTTGACCATATTTTCACACGTGATTCTCTACTGAAACATAAATAAAAAGGTTCCATTTTTAAAACCGATTGCGATGGGCGATGAAAAGTGGATATGTACAACAATGTGGAACGGAAGAGATTGTGGGGCAAGCAAAATGAACCATGACCAACCACACCAAAGGCCAGTTTTCATTCAAAGAAGGTGGTGTTGTGTCTATAGTGGGATTGGAAGGGAGTCCTCTATTATGAGCTTCTTCCGGAAAACCAAACAATTAATTCCAACAAGTACTGCTCCCAAGTAGACCAACTGAAAACAGCACTCGCCGAAAAGTGTCCGGATTAGTCAACAGAAAACACATAATCTTCCATCAGGATAACGCAAGACTGCGTGTTTCTCTGATGACCAGGCAAAATAAAAAAAACTGTTACAGCTTGGCTGGGAAGTTCTGATTCATCTACCATATTCACCAGACATTGCGCCTAGGGGTTTCCATTGATTTCGGTCTTTAGAAAATTCTCTTAATGGAAAAAAATTCAGTTCCCTGAAAGACTGTAAAAGGCACCTGGAACAGTTCTTTGCTCAAAAAGATAAAAAGTTTTGGTAAGATGGGATTACGAAGTTGCCTGAAAAATGGCAGAAGGTAGTGGAACAAAAGGGTGAATACGTTGTTCAATGTAGTTCTTGGCGAAAACGAAAAATGTGTCTTTTATTTTTACTTAAAAAACGGAAGGCACTTTTGGCCCACCCAATACTAGGAAGATCAACTGCCCAAGGTGGGCTCTTCCAAACCAGCCACCCTTATTCACATCCAATACGATTGAAATAAAACAGAACCAGAATGTTCTGTTTTATTTTCCCTCTTTATAAAGGCAATAATTGCTCATTGTGGAAAATTTGGAAAAATTGAAAAATCAAAAAGGATAGGCTGTAAGAGGCCAGGTTAGTTCCATGTGTTGGATAAAACTGTTTTAAGTCTATTAAAAAAAGGATCAAAATTATCCATAACCATAAATTCTAAACTCCCTGTATACACGGATGTGATCTTTTTAATCCTAAAACCTACTGAAAACATTTTATGAAACTTGTTTTAAGCTAAGACCTAAAAATTCAAATTCCAAAAACGAGCACTTTGACGCACACGACTGGCGCCGAAGAGTGACGTCAGCACCGGATACACCCCGTCCGCCTCCAGCGCCTGTGGGGCGGGCTATTCACGGACGTTGCTTCTCGCGGCCCACGTAGTCGCTATGCACTTTCTGCCGCGTCACACAGCCCGCGAGCTTCTCATTTCCGCGTCGCGCAAGCGCAGTCACCTCCGCGCGCCGGCGCCCACGGGCCTGCGCGGCGCACAGGGCTGACGCGACACGCACGCACGCACACTCGCAGGCGCGTCGGGCTCTCGCCGGCGAGTCGGGCTCTCGCCGGCGACGGCGCTGCGTCACGGACCTTTGGGCGCCGCGCTCCCGAGACCGCAGCCGCTGCGGCCTAGGCGCTGGCGTCCCGCGCGCGAACCCTGGTCGGCGGCGCTATGAGGCGCAACAAGGCCGACGTGGAGCGGTATATCGCCTCGGTGCAGGGCTCCGCCCCGTCTCTCCGGGAGGTGAGCGGGCCGGGGCGCGCGGCCTCCAGGCGGGCCCGTGGGCGGCGGCGCCATGGTTCGCGCTGAGGCGCGGCCGGCGGCCGGCGGCCGGGGGGCGGGGAGACGGCGGGGCGGGCGGCGGCGTTGGCGCTTTCTCTTCCTTCTCCTTCTTTTTTTTCTCCTCCACTTCCTCTCCTCCTCGTCCCCGGCGCCCGGGCGGCCAGGGAGGCGGCCCCGCTGCGCCCACGGCCCGGGCTCCGCGCCGAGGCCCGGCCGCCCTGCCGCCCCTCACACCCCGCCGCTCCTCACAGTTGCTTTTACCGGCATTTTGTTTTTCAGCGGAGCCCTGGTGGGGTCTGAATTTCCTCCCGGGCCTTGTGTCCGGGGCAGATTTTGTGGCCTTCCGGCGACGCCTCTCGGGGTACTTTTCCTCCTTGGAGGCAGATAGCGAGCTGGGTGCACCGTGGATCCGCCAGTCGCTGGTCGGATCCCTGGTCGCTGTCCGGGGTCGAATGCAGCTCTGCCCCGCACACGCTGTGGGGTTTGAGGTCAGTGTAGCTTACTTCAGCAGTAGGGCGGCGTTAGGGTACTGACAGGAGCTTTAGGAGGGTCTTTGTTAAACGTTGAGGGCAGTGCTCGGCGCGTTTGGTGAGCCCTAGGATGTGGCTGTTAGAGGGACGGTCGTTCAAGGTGTTCTGGGCAGGGGCCTAAGCGAATAAAGATGCACGAGGAAGTTGAAAACCGAAAACTGAGCGACAGTCAGGAATATAATGGCACCGTAATTGTGTCTTTAGCCACGTTCTAGGTGTGTGTGGTGTTACTGCCGACGACCCTGTGGATGTTGAGACCTGGAGAGATGAAAGCTACTTGTCCTGGGGACCCAGGTGGCTCGGCAGGATTGGCAGTGGGTGTGGCTTAGTTTCTCTTAGGACCAGTGGAGTGGCGGACAGCCCATCCCTCCGGAGGAGGGGACCAGGTGCTCACACACAGACTGTAATTCCCAACTGCTGGCGTACTCGTGAATGCAAATGTGGGACCAGAGCCTGAGCCGGAACCTCACTGAACGTTTCTGTACCCCTGAAAACGGTGTACCTTTTTTTTCTAAAGCAAGTTGAGAGCTTTTATGAAATTCTAAGTGGGGACCCTGGGTCTCAAAAGAGTAAGAACCACTGTCTAGACAGGAGTTAGAATGTTCTCTGAACTAAGGAACTTTTCTGTCAAATAAATAAGGGTGGGGACAAAACTTTACGGGTTGGTTATTACTCTCACCTCTTTCACATTTATAAAGAGTGTTTTGAGCAGATGTTTTTCTTCAGACAAGGAGAAATCATTGATTTTAGAACCTGGGGCCTTCTAAAGTGGAATATTGACTAGCAAGTGCGTAACTTTGGAACATGTGACAGTAATTCTGTAAACTTGGGTCTCAGTGAAATGACAAAACAGGGTGCTGTGGACAGGTTGGGAGGGAGATGGTGGAGTGAGCAGAGACAGCAGCTGTGAAGAGTAGGAAGAGATTGGTATCTACTTGGTACCCAGTTTGGCAGAGACTGGCCATGTGTGAACAGACCAGGCTTTCTAGGATGTCCCAAGTTCTAGGTGCTGTGATGGGTCCATAGTCTCCCATCTTCCCAGGCTTCCAGTGTGCTTTCATTTGTTCACCTCATCTTTTGTTCTGCCATTTTCTACTCCTTTACATCTGTTTTTGTTCTTGTTGAAAATGTCACTTAACGTTTCTTCAGTTTTTTTTCCAGATGGCTTCTATTTAGTTTTCCTAGTTTTCTGTCTAGTTGGCTTTTTATTCCACACCCCTGATTTCCTGCTCCTTAGAGGCAACTTGACAGCTCTTAGGTGTTTGTTCTACCCTTAACATCTGCGTTTCATACTTCTGAATAACATACATATGTACAGTTGACCCTTGAACAACACGGGTTTGAACAGCACAGGTCCACTTAAATGTGGGTTTATTTTCAATAAATATGTGCTAGAGTACTATGCGATCCACGGTTGGTTGAATCTTAGGATGTGGAAACTTGGGTATGGAGGAACCGAGTGTGTATACAGAGGGCCGACTGTATGTGTATGTGGATCTTGAACTGGGTAGAGGGTCAGTGCCCCTAACCCTTGCTTTGTTCAAGGGTCGACTGTACTTTTATTTCTTTATCTCCTTTTCCTCATTTTAGACACTTTCTGCTGGCTTTCACCTCTCCTCCAGACCGGTCCACAGATGTATTTACTTTTCCCCTCCTTTTTTCAGTTCTGTTCTTGTAAATTTTAGTTAAGTGAATATCTAGTGTTTATATAATTACGGTAAGGTAAATATTTTTGCATTCGAGTCACCTTTATTGTGTAGTTTTATTTTTCCTAGAGTAAATAATAATTGCTCTATTTTTTTGGTTGGTTTAATTTCCTACGATGTATTCCTTTTTTTAAAAAAATTTTATTTATTTATTTTTGGCTGCATTGGGTCTTCGTTGTTGCGTGCGGGCTTTCTGTAGTTGCAGCGAGCGGGGGCTACTCTTTGTTGCGGTATGTGGGCTTCTCATTGCGGTGGCTTCTCTTGTTGCGGAGCGCGGGCTCTAGGCACGCGGGCTCAGTAGTTGTGGCTCGCGGGCTCTAGAGCGCAGGCTCAGCAGTTGTGGCGCACGGGCCTATTTGCTCTGCGGCATGTGGGATCTTCCCGGACCAGGGCTCAAACCTGTGTCCCCTGCGTTGGCAGGTGGATTCTTATCCACTGTGCCACCAGGGAAGCCCGGGTGTTGGATATTGTCACATGCTTTTTTCTTTTGGTGGCATTTGAGATGATCTTGTGGTTTATTTCTTTTGCACTTTTAATGTGATGGATATACTTGGGTTATGCTTTTGGCAGGTGTACTGGACCCAGCTCTGCCTCCCCAAGGTGTAGAGGGGAGGGAGGTGAGTGGTACTGAGGGCTTTCCACTCACTCTACTTTTCATATCTGTTTATGTGCCAGACGTGAGTCGTGCTTAACATGGTCCTCCTTGTCAGTCGATCCTTTCAAGTCATTGCCCCTTAGCTGTTGTTTGACTAGGTTAGTGAGAATCTTGGTCGTTAATTCGTAAATCTCTAATTAGATGATAAGGCATCTGACTACCTTAAGAGACTCATAGTTACTCTGCCGTTTATTTACTACCTTCATTGAATTTCTTTACCCTGACATTGAATGTACTGGGCAGAAATCACATCACATCAATACCTACAATTGCCTTTGTTTAAATTAAGCAGTGAGACTCCCCACGGCTGCCCCAGTTGGAGAGATGCATTCTGGTTTTAGTCACAGGCTAGACCATAGTATGCAAGGGGCAGATGAAGTAAAGTTGTAGAGCTGGGCAGGTGCCACGTCATGCTAGTCTTTGGTGAGAAATATGGGTATCTTCAAAATGTAATGAAAGCCGTAAAAGGATTTTGAATTTTAAAGAAAGGCACAGTGTGGTTTGTCTTATGTTTTGGCGAATTAATTTTGGGAGGGAAACAGGAAGGAATTAGTCGTTTTGGTAGTCCCAGAGAGAGATCATAGCAGGCTTGTACTTCGGTAGTAGCAGTAGAGATGCAGAAAAATGGATGGATTGAGGTAACACAGAAGGTAGAACTGACGGGTCTTAATATTTTACACATAAGTGTAGAGCTCAGGAGAGCTGAGAGCCAGAGATACACATTTGAGAGTCAGCGTAGTCATGGGTGAGATGGATTATGTATCCCAGATGAGATGCTCTGAGAGGGAAGAGGACTTAGGACCGACTCCTGGGGCTTTGCCAGTTGGACAGGCACAGCGTTAGGGTGCCTGTGCTTCATGGGCTGAATCTGATTGTAGCCTTGTGAAGATGCAGGGCACTGTACATAATTGGTGAAATACTGTAAAATAGCACTCTCTCCTGCCTCTGTGCTTGTCACGCTTCCTGAACTGCAGCCTTTGTGCATGAAGACAGAGACTTAATTTCCTGCCCATTCCCCAGTGCCCAGAATGGCGCCTGGTGAATAGCAGGCACAGCAAACAAATCTAACACCTGTATATTTAGGAATAAAATCAATAAAAGAAAACATTGCTTTGTAGGCTGCTTTTTCACTTAGTATATGTTGATTTTTGTTTTTGTGTCCTTATATAGCTTTCAAAAATAAGATGCTTGATGGCTGTGTACTTCTGTCACATGTGTGTAACATCATCTGGTGTGTCTCAGCAGGCTGGACTTTGGAGCTTATAGAAATAAAAGAGCCAGGGTGTGGACTTGGATTATTACCAGAAGAGTTCAATTTTTATTTCTGCCTCTTTAGCTCCTTGAGTGTAGAATAATGATCTGTGGAGCGGTCAGTAACTGGACCAGGGAATCCCCAGTGCCTTAATGGGTCTGAAGTACTTTGGTACTCTCCGCATAAAGGCTTACACACGGCAGGAGAAGTGAAGTCTGTCGTATACCTCTCCTCCCCTAGAAAAGTGGGCTTCTGTCTGTTTACTTATCTGTAAAGTGAGAGGGGCACCACACGGTTTCTAAGGTTTCTTGCTGATATAAATTCTTAATTTCTGATGTCATCTTGTCTTGATGTTCTTAAATTAATTTTTTTGTTTCATGAAAATTAGAAAACATGGACTCAGGACTTTTAGAACATGTGCATTTCTACAGGCAGTTTTTTTTTTAATCTTTTAAGTGAACAAAAATCAAATATATTAATATTAACCTTGCTAGGACAGATTTTAGCTCTTGTGAAAAATATGCAGAATTCAAAATATGATAAATAAAAGAGTTCTCAATTTTTTTTAGAAGTCAATGAAAGGATTCTATTTTGCAAAGCTGTATTACGAAGCTAAAGAATATGATCTTGCTAAAAAGTAAGTACCAAACTGTAAACATGCCTTAATTTTCTAAAACCGGTGCTTTAACTTCATGTTCTTCTTTGACATGGATAAATACACGTTTTTTTAGCAGTTCTTCCTAAGTATGTCCTGGAAATAAGGGATTCATCACTCAGATTGGTGATAAGAACTAGTCTGGATTCCATCTGCAGGTTGAGTCTAGAATGATACTTTCTGCATGTCTGCTGCTTATTTACACCCAGGGCAAGAAATCGTTTGGCATTAAATTTTCGCTAAAGATTGTTCTGGGTTAGAATAAAAGAGAACCATGCCTATATCTTAATTTCTTCCTGTTTAGATATCTGCTACTTTTATCAGCTGGAAAAAAATGGCAATGAATACAAAATTAAACTAATTCCTGGGCAGGAGAATAGCTTGTGTAAAAGATCTTTAATTGACTGGATAGGTGATCGTGTGAGGCTTTGTCTCACCATAGAGCCAAGAAGCTTGGTGGTCTGATTTCCTGATTTATAGTGACTTAAAGCTGGAAATTCTGGGGGAGGCAGGCTATTAAAGGCATTGACGGGAAGATGAAAATTCTGATAAGGAAAGTGTTAGCGCCTTTATTTAACTGGCAGCATTGGGCCTGTTAAATAACCCTGTTCCTTATTAATATGACACTTTTTCCTCCAGTGTTGATCTTTGGTCTAATATCTCCTGTGATAACATTCACTGGACCTAGAATATGCTTATTTTTAGTTGTCACTTGAGTTAGAGAATGGAAGTCACCGGCATTTGGTGGTGTAGTGAGTGATTTTTCTTCTTTGCTGTTTTAGCTGGGTACAGTCCCGTTAGATGTTATTTTCTTGTTTAAAAGGTGAATACGTTCTCTTAGTTGTTATTTGGAAATTGTTGCTCTTTAGTGTTTTGCATTATGATAGTTTAAAGATTTATTGTAATCACTTTCTAATGTCTGTGCAAAACTTAGTGCTATTCCCAAAGTGTAATAATAGAAAAAAGGTAATTTATGTGTTCATTTCTTAAGAATGGGTAACACTAGAAAAAAAAATTTGGTAAATGTACCATTTAATGGTAAAATGAGTATGTTGTCAACTTTGTACATGTGTTTGTGTTTAAGTATTATTTCTATCTGTGGATGCTTTTCAGTTATCTGCATATTCTACTTTAAATAGTGGTAGTCAAGAATTAGAATAACAATATAAATTAGTTTAGTGGTTGCTTGGCTTAAGATATTCTCTCAGCAGTTAAATGCAGTTCTAAATGTGATAATTTAAAGATTGTTTTTATATTATTGTTATTTTTAAACAGGTATATATCTACATACATTAACGTACAAGAAAGGGATCCCAAAGCTCACAGATTTCTCGGCCTTCTTTACGAAGTGGAGGAAAACATAGAGAAAGCAGTTGAATGTTACAAGGTAAACTATATAAGATTAAAACATAGCCTTCGCATAGCCAAACACACATAATGCCCAGGTTAATTTATGTAATAAATAATTCACATATATTTTATGGATGTCTTGAAAACAAGCACTGGTATCATCGTACTATTAAGTGAAACAGCTTGAAACAGATTTTGAAGTTCTTAGCCCAAAGAATGCTGTATTTTATCATTAAGAGATTAGCGATTGTAAAAGAAGATTAACACCTATAAATTTCAAGTTTACCATGATCAGAAATGCTGTTCTTATGTGTGTGGTTCCCTCCCTCTCTTCCTTTTCTTTTTTGCGTTTACCAAATAAAAAGATAATTTTTTTTAATTCATCTTCAGAAAACTTGCAGACACTTTAATAGCCTTGAAATAACATGCTGTCATTTAGAAATAGAGTTTTAATAGAGTCACTTGATAAATTTTTAATTCTTGTGTATGAGTGTATGGACTTTAGGAATCCTACTAATTTCTTAATTCTTTTTTGATATCAGCGTTCAGTGGAATTAAACCCAACACAAAAAGATCTTGTGTTGAAGATTGCAGAATTGCTCTGTAAAAATGATGTTAGTGATGGAAGAGCTAAATACTGGGTTGAAAGAGCAGCTAAACTTTTTCCAGGAAGTCCTGCAATTTATAAACTAAAGGTAAAAAATTAAGCAAAAGAAAGCATATAATAAAAGCAGTTGGGGAAAACTTAAGACACAGCTATTTCTAATATTTGGAGTTTAAATGATTTCAGTAGTAACCTTTAAACCGGTGTGTGTGGGGATGGGGAGTGTGGGAAATGGGTGAAGGGGGTCACAGGGGTACAAACCTTCAGTTATAAGATAAATAAGTTCTGGGGATGTGAAGTACAGCTTGTGACTATAGGGAACAGTACTGCACTGTGCATTTGAAAGTTGCTGAGAGGGGGTCTTAAAAGTTTTCATCACAAGAGAAAGTAATTTGTAGCTGGGTGAGGTGATGGACGTTAACTTATTGTGGAAGCCATTTCACAGTACATACATTATCACAATATGCTTTTTCATTAGGTACGAGTTTGCTTCACACATGGCATTTCATTTACCCTTTGGAATGATTAATGTTTTAGGGATTTTACGGTTTGTTAGCTAGATGGTGGAGCTAAAATTAAACTGACTTCTATCTGATATGAAATTTTTGCTTCATTGGGTGAAAATTACCCATAGGGTGGCAGTTCAGAGTTATAAGGTTTTTAAAGAACTGTTATCTAAATTTGGAAAGGACTGTGTTATGGGATAGTGAGGTTTTCAAGCAAAAGTTAAAAGACAGTTTCTCTAGCATATTATAGGTAATTTCTAAAAATGATAGAAACTTGTTGCTAATATATTAACTCATTCTGCTTGCTTTTCTTTACTGAGTAAAATATAGTTTACTGAGTGACTCTTCTGGAGAAAGTCTTTCCAAATATACTAGGCAAACAGAATTTTAAGTGTATGTTGGGTTGTAACCAATATATTGGGTGGCTTGTAGGATCTTAGTTCCCCGACCAGGGATCGAACCCTGGGCCCTGGCAGTGAGAGTGCTGAGTCCTAACCACTGGACCGCCAGGGAAGTCCCAGTGTACATTGTTTTTAACAGGACCCCCTCCATCCCGACTTATACATGTTTCCGATAGAATTTTTTTAACTTTTTTATTTTGAAATAATTATAGATTTTTCTCAGGGAGTTGTAAAGATTGCACAGAGAGGTCCTGAGTTTACTTCATCCAGCTCTCCCCAGTGGTTACCTCTTAATGTAACTATAATACAATATCACACCAGGATTTTGGCGTTGGTGCAGTGTGTGTTCAGTTCTTGTTCATCTCATCATGTGTGTAAATTTGCTTAACCAGCACTGCAGTCAAGAGACAGAACTGCCCCATCACTACAGGGCGTCTTTCATGCTTGCCCTTCTGTGGTCACATCCACCTCTCCTTCCCATCGTCCTTAACTTCTGCCAACTGTGAATTTGTTCTCTGTCTTTATAATTTTGTAATTTAAAAATGTTGTATAAATAGAATCAGGCATCGGGTGAGCTTTTGAGGTTGGCTTTTTTCATTCTGTACAGTGCCCTTGAGACCCATTCAGGTTGTGTGTATCAGTCAGTAGTTGGTTCCTTCCTTTTATTGCTGAGTAGTATTTTGTCATATGGGTGTGTTCCACAGTTTAACCATTTACTTTTGAGGGAAATTTCGGTTGTTTCCAATGTTTAGCGATTACAAACCTGGTATGAGCAATTGTGCACAGATTTTTAAATCAAAAGTGTTTTAAAAACCCCTAGAGATAAATACTAGTAACATTAAGTTTTTCTCCCTGTGATAAGCACCTGGATTTTAAATATTAATCTAGGGGCTTCCCTGGTGGCGCAGTGGTTGAGAGTCCGTCTGCCGATGCAGGGGACACGGGTTCGTGCCCCAGTCCAGGAAGATCCCACATGCCGCGGAGTGACTAGGCCTGTGAGCCATGGCCGCTGAGCCTGTGCTCTGCAACAGCAGAGGCCCCAACAGTGAGAGGCCCACATGCTGCAAAAACAAACAAACAAAATTAATCTAAAATGTTAGGTTTCAGTGTGTAGATTTCTTTACCTTATTATCTTTGTTTTATGCCTCAAACATAATTTCCTTATTGGCCATGACAATCCATTCCATTGTGACATTATGGACCATGTATAAATGGGAGGGGATTATTTTTCTTGCAGTATAACCAAAGTTAAATGTTTCTAAAGCATCCTGATTCCCTTTAATGACTCTTTAAAGACAGTGTTGTCTAAAACTAAATCTTATGTCAGATTCCCCCCCCCATCTTTTGGATAGAAATCCATGAGATTTGTAGCTATCTAGCAAAGTAATTCTATTTCTCCTAAAATTTAAGGCTGACTTACAGTAAATAGCTTTTTGACATTTCTTTAATGAACAAAACTACTCAATATTATTAATGAGAGGGCATTTTCTCTTGGGTATGGGAGCAGAATTTTTGTTTTTTAATACTTATTTATTTGCTTATTTGGTTGCACCGGGTCTTAGTTGCGGCTCATGGGCTCCTTAGTTGTGGCTGGCAGGCTCCTTTAGTTGCAGCTCGCCGGCTCCTTAGTTGTGGCATGCGAACTCTTAGTTGCAGCATGCATGTGGGATCTAGTTCCCTGACCAGGGATCAAACCTGGGCCCCCTGCATTGGGAGCGTGGAGTCCTAACTACTGCGCCACCAGGGAAGTCCCGAGAGTAGAATTTTTGAAAAGCATCCATAATGGTGTTGATTTTTTACTTATTTATTTTTAAACATATGATTGAAGTCTAGGGCTTTTTTGCAGTTATAGACACACCAAGTGTAAGTTACGGAACTGATCCAGGAGGAGAGAGCTTGGTGAGGGAGAAAGGGCACTAATGGCGAGCATGGTCTGCGAGGTGGTGGGGTGGGGAGGTGAGTGCAGGAAGGTCGAGTGGAGCTTAGGGGTGATGGCTTCCATTTTCTCTGCGGGGGATGAGGTGTGATCATAAGTTGAAAGTGAGAGTTGGAGGAAAGAGGAATATGAAGTGAACTCTTCAGGGAATGGAGAAAGTGAGTTTATTAGAAGTAAAATAGGGCTTTATTTTTTCTAGGCATTACCAGTTTGGCAGTTTGAGATTATGAAAGTAAATCAGTTAGCTTGCTTGTGATTTCCCAAATTCCCGAATGCCCTATACTCACTTGTTCATCTGTTCATGTATGGGCTCAGAGGAAGCAGGTGACGGGGTCTCCAGGAAAGGTGGAGAGAGTTAATTGAAGGCATCTATAAGTAAGGAGTAATTGTGGATGTTGGGACTGTGGCATTTCAGCTTGACATGGAAGGAAAGTGTATGTGTGTATTTCATGGAAAATTAAAACTTAGTGATGTCAGTGTACTGAAAGCTTTTCAGGTGGTAGAGGCAAAGAGATGTGGCAGTGAGGGTATGTGAGCCCCTGTGAGGTGGGAAAATGAGAGGGTGTGGTGGTCTGAGCGCTTTGATCAAAATACAGATTTGGCCAAATGGATGGCTGAGGCTGGAGTGTGGAGCACTGGAGATGAGGTCATTAAAGAGCAGAATGCCCAGGCTATTGTGTGTCTTTTGCACTTCTTAGTTGCCACTGACAGTGGCAGTTGTTAGGGATAAAGGAAGACGGTTCTATTCCAGTTGCTAATGAGGGGGGACTGGCAGGAGTAGCCGGATAGCAAGTCCTTTAGAAAACAGAGTTAGGAGCAGGGATGTGGTGGTGACGCTGGGACACCCCCACCTCCTCTACTTGTGCGTAGGCTAGCAGAGAAGTGATGGCAGCTGTCTTGGAATGGGACTCCATTCAGAAAGGCCAGAAGGTGAAGACTTTGAGAAGATAGCAGAGCAGTAGGAGCTCCACAGTGGGAGCAGAGTGGGCAGAGATGAGTCAGCCTTAGGGAGATGCAGAGCACATTGAGGGTGAGGACCCTGGTGCAAGGGTTCCTGGGAGGCTAGGCGTCTGGTAGTGACCGGAGTGTGCAGGGACGCAGGCCGGTCGTCCTGGCACACTCTGAGGTGAGCATGGGCAGCCACTGCTGCTGTGTCATCCCAGGTGTTTCTCCCCACGTACATTTCTTGAGGTTTAGCTTCTGGGCTGGAAGTGACTCTGAGGGGCTAATGAGGTAGGTAGAGTGGGAATTTACTAAAGCCAGACACAGTGGGATGATGCTCATAGGAGCCATGATGTGTTTAAAGTTGCACAGATGTTTCTCTAATTAACGGTTCTTTAAAAATAGGAACAGCTTTTAGATTGTAAAGGTGAAGATGGATGGAATAAACTTTTCGACTTGATTCAGTCAGAACTTTATGCAAGACCTGATGATGTGCACATGAACATCCGACTAGTAGAGCTGTATCGCTCAAACAATAGACTGAAGGATGCTGTGGCCCACTGCCACCAGGCAGAGAGAAACATAGTCTTGCGTTCAAGTTTAGAGTGGAATTCCTGTGTTGTACAGACCCTTAAGGTAGGTAAAAACTGTTGGGTCTCACACTTCTTGATGGACAGTTACCATATATCCCTTTGTATTTAAGCGCTGCCTTCCAAGACCTAAATTTCTTTCATTTATGTATAGCAGCTGTGAAATGAGATTTTTGCTACCATGATTTCAATTTATAATGGGTGGATTGGAGAAATAAATATGAGAAATATGTTTATATATTTTTTGGTGTTTTTATAGGCTGATTTAAAATCGACATGGTTTTACAGCATAGGAATGGGCAAAGGAATTTGTAGGCATAAAGCACTCAGTTTTGTAACACATGATAAAGTTTTGTAACTTGAAGTTCTTTTTGCAAAATAGGAATATCTGGAATCTTCACAGTGTTTGGAGTCTGATAAAAGTAACTGGCGAGCAACCAATCAGGACTTACTTCTAGCCTATGCTAACCTTATGCTTCTCACGCTGTCCACGAGAGATGTGCACGAGAGCAGGGAATTGTTGGAGAGGTATGTTGACCTACGGAGAGAGTACTTCGGTGTCAGCTACAGATTTTCTGTTTGTGGTAATTCTGTTCATTGGTCTAAACATCTTAATGGCATTATTTTTTCTGTAATATATCCAGAGGTAATAGTTAACATAATGAACTACTTAGAAGGAATCTTCTTTTGTGGGGATATTGTAATTGGTTTTGTGTGACTTTGATTTCTAGAGAACTGTATTACTGCTTAGGCTTTATTAAATTATATTTAAATATTTAGTTTTGGCATACTTAGTAAAGAGTTGAGCCTGAAAATGAATGTTCTAACTGCTGTTCCATATTTTGTTTCAAAAAAAATGATACAATCTTGATTGAAAATCAGAGAATAAACTTCTTGTCAGATATTCTAGTATAAGCTGTTAACGTGACTGATATTTCAGAAAGCAATGTTTTAGCTTAGCAACAAGATAACTAAAATATAATACATGGTTTTTCTGTTTTCCACGTTTTAATTTTGAGGACCAGTATCTCCACTTGATTAAAATAAATTCCGCTGAACAGAAACATCACTTGGATTTGTGTGTTAGTTTAGAGCAGGGGTTGACTAGAGCTTGTGGGCCAAACAAGGCTTACAGCCTGATTGTATGAATAAAGTTTTCCTGGCCACAGCCATGCTCGTTGTTATGTGTTATCTATGGCTGCTTACACACTGCATGGTAGAGCTGAGCACTTGTGACAGAGGTGGTGTGCCTGCAGAGCCACATTAGTATGTGGCCCTTTATAGGAAAAGTTTGGCATTCCCTGGTTTATTACACTCTCCATTTGTCTGAAAAGTAATTCTTTTCACTGAAGTGTAGAGTTAGTTTTCTTGAGGAAGTACTTAGTGTCTTAACATGGGTAGGGTAAGGGAGTATCCAAAAAAAACTAAATTGAACTTTTAGGTCATTTTAGAAAATATTTAGGTTTTTATGTTTTTTTGATTTTGGTGTGGTTATATACTTAAAAACTTGGTTACATGAGGAAATAAAGGAGAAAGAGACAATTTTTTAGTAGTACTAAAAAATAATTTTAACTTCATGGATCCCTAGGAGGGGTGTTAAGACCCTCTAGGGCAGTGGTCCCCAACCCTTTTGGCACCAGGGACTGGGGGTGGGGCGGGGGGATTCAAAAGCATTAATACATAGATTACAAATAATAGTGAGAAATATAATTTATTTATCTCTAGTTATGTGTATAGTAAGAAGAGCAGTTATGGTATTGATAATGCACATATTTTAGTTATTATAATTTGAAAATGGCATGTTTAATTTGAGAAATTTCAACTTTGAATTAAATAACAAAACCATATGATGGAGAAGATGTTTTGGAATAAGACATTCTAGAGGTTAAGCTTGAAGTATAGGAAGTGTGTGGAATAACAATAAGCGCTAGATGATTTATAATTCATAAAACAATATGGATTATTAAGAGTTAGAATGTGGAAGATGAAGCTTGAAATAGTTTTATTTTATTTTGAATTAAATAATGAAACTGATTATTTACAATGCAGTAGTTTAATGTGTGTTTAATACTTTAATATTACAGTTTTGATAGTGCTCTTCAGTCTGTGAAATCTTGTGTGGGTGGAAATGATGAACTCTCAGCTACTTTCTTCGAAGTGAGAGGACATTTCTACATGCATGCTGGTTCTCTGCTTTTGAAGATGGGTCAGCATAGTGACGTGCAGTGGCGAGCGCTCTCTGAGCTGGCTGCGTTGTGCTATCTCATAGCCTTTCAGGTAATCCACTCCCAGTTTTGCATGCAGTTGACATTTCAGTGAGACTTTGTTGTATTTCACATGGAGGTGTGTCCTGGTCCGTAATGAAAATATGGGTAAATATGTAAAATTAAAATGAAATAGTTACTTTGATGGGTGAAGAGTAACAAGATTTATACAGTACTGGTGAGGCTGGTGAAACAGGTACATTGATGCATTGCTGGTGGCAGTTGGCATTGCTATGGCTTTTTGGAAGATCAATTTGAAGAATTTGATCTTTTTACTTTGCCATTTCTGGGAACCTGTAGTATGGAAATAGTCTCAAGTATGGATAAAACTTGATTCAAAAAGATAGGCATAACTTGGACGAAAAACTAAGTAAGTAAATTTTGGGGTATGGTTGCGTAAGCTATGATCGAAGAATGTGTTTACCACCCGCATTTCAACATGTTAATTGAAAACATGCGTATGTGATATGTATACAACATTAATAGTATATTTAATGTATAGCAGTATACTTACTTATCTTTGGAAACATGAAACTTCTTTATACATAGGACATGACATGAAGAAAATACGCCAAAATATTAACCATTATTTTTAGATGATGAGATGCTGGCTCTTTTCCCTTCCCTAATTCATTTTTGCAGTTTTAATGTTTTCTTTAGTGAGCTTCTAGTAATTCTGAAGTGAAAAGAAATGAACAGTCTTCCAAAAAATGAATTAAGCCCAGCTTGTAAAAATTATTGTTAGCTTTGGAGAATAATCTTTTGCCTGAGAGAAAGAAAAAGGGGTTCACTATAGAATTACTTTTAGAGAATGTTCCTCCTTCTAGTTCATATTACCTAGATCTTTTAAAAACCTGTTGATATGTGGTCCACAGTGCTATGGTGTGCGCAGTGGAAGCATTTTGGTTCATAAGGAATATATTTTAGTGAAAATTAGTGAAGTTAATGAAGTTTGCTAATTTATATAAGCACTAAAAGGTACTTACGATTAATATTTTTATAGAATCCTCAAGTAGCTGACAGTTCTCTTATTTTTAATGGAAACTAAAATGTATTAAATTTTTAAAAAATGTGTATTTTTAAGTTAACACACAGTCAACCATCCTAAACATTGGCCTTTTTAAAATTGAAGCATAGTTGATGTACAGTATTGAGTAAGTTACAGGTATATAATATAGTGAGTCACCATTTTTAAAGATTATACTCCATTTATAGTTATTGTAAAATATTGGCTGTATTCCCTGTGTTGTACAGTATATCCTTGTAGCTTATTTTATACATAATAGTTTGCACCTCTTAACTCCCCACCAATACCTTGCCCCTCCCTCCTTCCCTCTCCCCACTGGTAACCACTAGTTTGTTTTATATATCTGTGAGTCTGTTTCTTTTTTATTGTATTCATTAGTTTATTGTATTAAACTTTGACCTTTTTAAATAGTAAAAACTAAATCTCCCTCTTAATTGATTGCGTGAGGCTAACTTTTTTAATGGTAGGGTTTTCAGACCCTTGCTTAGGGGACTGCTGTAGTTCCAGTGAGTCCAGGTAGTCCCCCACTTACGATTGTCCGACTTATAGATTTTCAACTTTACAACGGTGTGAAAGTGCTGCACATTCAGTAGAAATTGTACTTCGAATGTTGATCTTTTCCTGGGCTGGTGGTACGTGGTACAGACTCTCCTGTGACGCTGGGCAGTGGCAGCAGGCTGCACCCCCTATCTGTCACACAACCATGAAGACTTACAGCCATCTGTACCCAGACAGGAACAGTCCTGCTTTTCATTTTTAGTACAGTATTCAATCACATGAGATATTGAGCACTTTACAATAAATGGGCTTTTTGCGTTAGATGAGTTTGCCCGACTGTAGGCTGATGTAAGTGCTCTGAGCACGTTGAAGGTAGGTCAGGTGTATTAAATACATTTCAACTTAGGATATTTTCAACTTACGGGTTTATTGGGGCATAACCCCATCCTAAGTTGAAGATCTGCGTGTCTGTGTTTCAGCTAGTTAAGCAAATTCTCTCTTGAAACCTTTTTTTGGCCGCACTGTGCAGCTTGCGGGATCTTGGTTCCCTGTCCAGGGATTGAACTGGGGTCCTCGGCAGTGAAAGCGCCGAGTCCTAACCACTGGACTGCCAGGGAATTCCGTCTTTTGAAACCTTTTAATTAAGATGAGGAAATGTTGATTTGAGATGATGTGACTGAGTACATTCATAACTAATTTACTAGTCCCAAATGATAGTGGTTGAGTAGTTCTGGAAAAGGTGCCAGTGTTATGAATTGAGGTCAGTTTGAAAGCAAAAAGAATTATGTCACATTTTGTTTCTTATTTTCTGTGGTCTTCAACATCTGTCTATAGATGACTAAGTTTGGCTTCATGCTTAAAAAACTTCTGGGTAAAAGCATAGGTCAAACTGATGTTTCTAAAATTCAAAATCAGAAGTTTTTAGGTTCATAAGTAATATATTTATTTTGAAAAATTATCTTTGGAAAGGTGGTTATATTCACATGGTTTCATATTGTAGTGGCATGTAAGAATATACAGTGAAAACTCCTTCCTGTGTCTGTTCCTTAGTCATTTACTTCTCTTCCCTGGAGGAACTAATGTCGTTTCTTATGACTTCTTCAAGAAATGTTTTATGCACACACACTCTTAGAAAATACAGAAAGAAGAAATTCTGTACATTCTATTTATTTTGCTTTATTTCCATGAAATATATCTTGGTGATATTTCCATATCAGCCCAGAAAACATAGCATGAGTACAGCACCCTCATTTGTTCTGACGTTTGCATGTTATTTCATTCTATGGATGTACCATAGATTGGGTTTCTTTAAACCAGTGCCCTAAAACCAAGATATCAGGTTTTACTTTTTTGTTATGCTTCTTCAAAATAATTCTGCAACGAGTAATTTATGCCATTTCACATGTGAAAATTTGCGGGTGGAATAAATTCTTGAGAGAAGAATGGCAGGATCAAAGTGTATCTATGCATTTATAAGTTTTAGAGCTATTGCCAAATTTCTAGCCTCACAGAGGTTGTATCAAATACTCCCACTACCAATTTAAGAAAGTCATTAGAGGTTTAACAGCAGTTAGACACCCACCATCCATATAGTTAAGTTTTAGGATATCTCCAGTAAGTGTTCGTTTTCTGGAAGTGAACATTTTCAGTGATGGACATTTCTGCTTTTCAAGATAGCCTGTTGCGTTTTTGGATAATTTGGTTCTTGGTGCTTCCTTATATGGAGTAAAAATATTTCTCAAGCTGCTACCCATTGGTGGTGGTTTTTCCTTTTAGTGCTATTAAAAAGTCTAGCCCTTCTTTTACAAGATACTTTTCCTAATATCTGAACGCAGCTGTCGTCTTTTCACCATTCTGTTTATTCATAATTGTTCCAGCTCTTCTTCATAGGATATGGCTTGGAGCCCTTTTACTCTCTTGGTTGTCCCAGTTATCCCAGTGGTATCTCAGATTATTCTCTGGAAATGTGCTGTCCACAGTGTGGCATTTCCAAGTATGGGCCCCCCAGCGCCAGATCATGGAGAGCTGTCATCTCTTCCACTGCTCTCATTCTGTTTATGCAGGGTAGAAAAGGTCTCTAACCAAGTACTCCCCAGCTGTAACTTGAATGTACTTTTAGTAGAAAGTAATTTCTCAGAAGTGCTCTTCGTAGGCATCTTTTATAGATTATCTAAATTTCTTGGTTCCGAGTGTTTTGCAGTTACATTTCCAACTCTGTTTAACATTGGCTAACTGCTCATTCTTTATCGAAAAAGTACAGTGTAATAGAAAGGAACATCTTACTATTAAAAATGTGAGTATCACTAAATTAAGATTTTTGATTCTAAAATGATCAGGTTCCAAGACCAAAGATTAAATTTATAAAAGGAGAAGCTGGACAAAATCTACTGGAAATGATGGCCTGTGATCGTCTGAGCCAATCAGGTAATAGTAATGTTTAACTGATTTTATTTTAAAAAGAAAAGAAAATTTCTGTTTGGGCACATCTTATGATAGTATCTTCTCTCTGTCCAGGAGATAATTTGTCATAATCATTTGTTTCTCTTTGCCATATTGGATTAGGGAGCGAGATACAGAAAGAATGATAAGAAGTTGTATATTCTTTAAAAGGAACAAATATTGTTTGCTCCCGGGTAGAGAAACTGCTTACCCCCCTCCCCCCCCTTAATCTAGCTGCTAGAGCCTCCATCCAGAATATTTTTTTAAAATTTATTTATTTATTTTTTTGCGGTACACGGACCTCTCACTGTTGTGGCCTCTCCTGTTGCGGAGCACAGGCTCCGGAAGCGCAGGCTCAGTGGCCATGGCTCACAGGCCTAGCCGCTCTGCAGCATGTAGGATCTTCCTGGACCGGGGCACAAACCCACGTCCCCTGCATCGGCAGGCGGACTCTCAACCACTGCGCCACCAGGGAAGCCCTTTTTTTCCTTTTTTAAAAAAAAATTTTTTTTATGTTTATTTTATTCTTTGCTTTCTCTAGTTGTGGCAGGCGGGGGCTACTCTTCGTCGTGGTGCATGGGCTTCTCATTGCGGTGGCTTCTCTTGTTGCGGAGCATGGGCTCTAGGCGCATGGGCTTCAGGAGTTGCAGCGCACGGTCTCAGTAGTTGTGGCATGCGGGCCCTAGAGCGCGTGGGCTTCAGTAGTTGTGGCACACAGGCTTAGTTGCTCCGCGGCATGTGGGATCTTCCCAGACCTGGGATCGAACCCTTGTCCCCTGCGTTGGCAGGCGGATTCTCAGCCACTGCGCCACCAGGGAAGTCCCTCCATTCAGAATATTTTAAAGCACTTCCTAAACTAAGAATAAGTTACTCATCAGTTGCTTAAGACATTACTATGGGGGATATAAAGATGAAAAAGTTCTGGATCTCTCTTAAGGAACTGACATCATAATAACAGAGATAGAAGGTATATATTCACATTCTGTTAGGCTCTTGGAATTTTTAGATTTATTCCCAGTTTTGACTATTTGGGATGGATCCTAAAGGTCTGTTACAGACTATCTGGCTTTGTTAAGGCAGAAACTTGCAGGTGTTCACGCAGGCAGTGAATCAAGCAGTGAACTGAAGACTCCATGGGGAAATGTTTCTGTAAGAAGCAGTTTTCATTTTAGGATATTTTCATCACCTCACAAAGAAACCTCGTACCCGTTAGCAGTCACTCCTCATTCCTCCAGACCCCCTCGTCCTAGGCAACCACTAATTTTCTGCCTCTTTATATCTCTCTGTTCTGGACAGTTCATATAAATTGAATCATACAAAATGTGGTCTTTGGGTAACTGTCTTCTTTCACTTAGCATAGTGTTTTCAAGGTGCATCCATGTTGTAATGTGACCTAGAACTTCATCCAAGGAGTGTTTTTTAAAATAGATTCTTCACCCCAAATCTGTGGAATCAGAATCTCTGGGAGTGGGGCCTGGAAATAAAAAAAGAAAATTTTTAAGCTTTTTAAAGGATGATTCTGACCAGCCAGGTTTAGAAGTTAGGTTTATCAGGTCAGAAAATTTGAGCTTGGTCCTGTTCTCCTGTGGCCACTTGAATCCCACACTTTTCCATCTAAAATGGAAATCCTTTTGGTATTTTTCGCACACATTTTTTTCTTTCCTTTTATTCTAGTACGTAGATACAGATACTGTTACACTGTAGTCTATTCATTTTTCACATCAGCACCCTTTTGGGTCCAGCTGTGGTTGTTGGGCTGGAGGGCTGGGTCTGAGATAGTCATGTTATTTCCCCTTAGGGTATGTGAATGAAACTATTGAGAGAGATGAATAAAAACAATCTGTTTTTTAAATGATGGAAATAATTTGTTTTTCAGGGCATATGCTGCTAAACTTAAGTCGTGACAAGCAAGACTTTTTAAAAGAGGTTGTAGAATCCTTTGCCAATGAAAGTGGGCAGTCTGCTGTATATGATGCTCTGTTTTCTAGTCAGTCACCTAAGGATAGATCTTTCCTTGGTAGCGATGATATTGGAAACCTTGATGTACAAGCACCAGATCCTGAGGATTTGGCTCGATATGATGTTGGTAAGTTGTATCTTTCTAAGGAAACATTTTGCATTTTAATCCTTTTATACTAGGAGACAAATAATAGCAACAAGGGGAATAAATTGCCCATAATCTCATTACCCAGAAATAATGACTTAATATTTTCCTATATTCCTTGCAAGTTTTTTGAAGGGTTGGGGTAGTATGAGGGGTTGGGGTAGCTGTAGTGGTGGCATATGTTTTTCTTGTAAATAGTTGTTTATACTGTACACATGATTAGTCTCATGAATTCTTTCTCATCCTGTCTCTCTAACTATCACTTTTAGTGGCAATATGATCTTTTTAGTGAAGTAGCCATAATTTGTTTGCCACTTTTTATTGTTGGGTATTGGAGATGTTTCCAGTTTTTTCACTTATATTAAAATGCTGATGAAAACTTTACTATAAAGTGCCTCCATTTCAGTTATCCCGTAGAGATTCCTAAAAACAGAATTACTGGGATAAAGTGGATGAGCGTGTTTAAGTCTCTTGCAAATTGCCATATTACAAGAAAACTTGTGCCTATTTATGCTTTCCGAAGCCCATAACTTTTTTAGTATGAATTTCTTGTAGAGGAAAAGATGTATTTATTATCCTAATGGACTAATGTAGTGGTATCCCATTGTTTTAATATTTCTTCACTGAAAGGAAAATCTGTTGTTTCAAGATTTCTTACTGGTGGCTATTCTTTATTTTACCTCTGTCAGTAGATTTTGTTCTATTGAGTTCTAGTGAGGCTCTTTTTTCTTCTTAGATGGACTTCAAAAGAACGTTTTCCATTATAACTGTCTTTATTAAAGTTCCTAGATGGAGTTTGAATACTTCTAATAAGAACATAAGACTTTGCTTATCATAGATTTCCCCTGTGCTCTGATATAGAAAAGCAATTATAAAATTAAGGTACATTTATTATGAGTCAGTTGTTTATGTTGGCAAAACTGATGGGACGCAAAGATTTCCAAAACCTCAAGCCAATTTTTTTTTGTATTTCAGGTGCCATTCGAGCACATAATGGTAGTCTTCAGCACCTCACCTGGCTTGGCTTACAGTGGAGTTCATTGCCTGCCTTACCTGCGATTCGAAAATGGCTAAAACAGCTTTTTCATCATTTGCCCCAGGAAACCTCAAGACTTGAAACAAATGCACCTGAATCAATATGTATTTTAGATCTTGAAGTAAGCAGAGATTTTAACAACTTAAACATTATGAGTATTGTTTGATTTTTTTTCTACTTAAGTTGATTTTTCTTTAAATAAAAACAGGTATTTCTACTTGGAGTAATATATACCAGCCACTTACAATTAAAGGAGAAGTGTAATTCTCACTACAGCTTCTATCAGCCTCTGTGCTTGCCACTTCCTGTGTGTAAACAGCTTTGCACAGAAAGACAGAAATCTTGGTGGGATGCAGTTTGTAATCTAATCCACAGAAAAGCAATGTAAGTAGTCAAATAAGAATACTCCTTTGACTTATTGCCTAGGGACTTTAATTCTCATGTGAAGTTTTAATTTTTAATTATCATGTGATGATTTACATACGTGTAAGTGTTGAACTGCATGTTTATAAATCAATTTTATTAAATACAACTTTTTTTAGACCTGGAACCTCAGCAAAATTGCGACTTCTAGTTCAGCATGACATAAACACTCTACGGGGCCAGGAAAAACATGGCCTTCAGCCTGCTCTACTTGTGCACTGGGCAAAGTGCCTTCAGAAAACGGTGAGTTCACTGAAGTGGAAGCAGTTTTTAAGAACATTACTGTCATTTTTTAAAATCACAGATTTTACATTGAAAGCCTTTCAGTTTTAAAAACAGCTTATTCATATTATGTCAGGTGAAACGTATTTTCTTAATCTTGCCACAGAGTGGTTAGTCTAGTTAATACATAAGTGCTTAGAACAGTGCCTGGCACAGTAAATGTTCCATAAGTATTAGTCATTGTTATTATTACTTATTTACCTTACGATAAATATTGTCCAGCCTGAAGATTCTTTTACGTGTTTGGTGGCACAAGACTCTGTAGGTAAGGGCATTATCTCTTGCTAAGTAGTTGAGGTCTGTTCTGTGGCAAGGTTAGATTAGTTTAGCCCTTTGACCAAACTGTGACACCTATAAGAGTGGCAGATTTCGGCTGTCTAAAAATAGCAACTTTAAAAAAATAAAGTGGGCTGCCTGATTAGTTAGTGTCATTGAAAGTGTGTAAAAGTTGGTTCTAGAATGATCACTGGTATTAAAGTGGTTAGTTATTCCAGTATTTGGAAAGGTGAGCATATGGCTTTTGAGATTCTATTTTGCCTTGATTTGAAATTTTAACCAGTTGTTCAGACCATCTATAAATGAATTTTTGGATCTGATCGTTTGTGTCTCTTCTAACTTTGTATTTTTTTAGGGCAGTGGTCTTAATTCTTTTTACGATCAACGAGAATACATAGGCAGAAGTGTTCATTACTGGAAGAAGGTTTTGCCATTGTTGAAGATACTTAAAAAGAAGAGCAGTATCCCTGAACCTATTGACCCTCTGTTTAAACATTTTCATAGTGCAGACATTCAGGTAATGGAGGATCCCTTTGTGAACTAACTGGAAATGTGGATTTCCAATTTATAAACAAAGAAGTGGGAGTATAAACTGCTTAAATTTGTTGCTTGGCTATCTCATGGAAGTCTTGTTTTCTGAGTCCACTAGCTGTCACAAATACAGTATGGCAGAAGAGAGTACTGCGATGCTAATCTCATTAGATCGTGTAAAATCTTTGGGAAATCATTTGGGTTTGATATTCTGGGTAGAGGCAATTTGACTAAAAGTTATCTAATATGTTTAGGCATCTGAAATGGGTGAATATGAAGAGGAAGCACACATAACATGTGCTATATTGGATGCAGTTAATGGAAATATAGACGATGCTGTGGCTGCTTTTGAATCTATTAATAATGTCGTTTCTTATTGGAATCTTGCACTGGTAAGTTGTGTGGTACTTGAATTAAAAGGTTTTTGTTTTAAAACATAATTGTTTCATAAAAGCACTCTGTGTATAGATTTTTCACAGAAAAGCAGAAGACATTGAAAATGATGCACTTTCTTCTGAAGAACAAGAAGAATGCAAAAATTACCTGAGAAAGACCAGAGACTACCTGATAAAGATTTTAGATGACAGTGATTCAGATCTCTCAGTGGTTAAGAAAGTAAGTTGCAGGTTGTTTGTACTTTCTTATTATTTTGATAAGTACTTTTGCCTTGGTTTTATATTTTGGTAATTTCAAAAATGTTTAGTGGTGCCTTATTAATGCGGAAAATGGAGGGTGTTTAAATATTTAATTAGCATTATTTTGCCTTAGGTTTGGGGGGGTGGGGTGTGTGTGTTTTTTTTAAACTTGGGCACTTAAGTTTATACTCTTACAAAAAATGCTTGTTAGGGAATTAGAAAAGGTTTCCAAGGTATGCATTTATTTTTGTTATCTTGGCAATGAAATCAACAAATATTGCCACCTAAGGACTGTTTCTGCACGGACTTCACAGTTAAACATGTCACGGACTACTTGAGAGCGTTTCTCTCATCATGACCATCTGATGTAACTACCTTTTCCCAGCTGTCAGCAGTTTGAGGCTGTTGTGATGGTATTAACCTTAACTACATTCAACCTTCCACCTGTTTTGTTGATTAGTTTGTGTTGCTGCTCTTGGATTAGGATTTATGTTTGGTGCATTCCAACATCTGTGTTTCTCCTCATATTCAAAATCAGTTAGGGTTTCCCTGGTGGCGCAGTGGTTGAGAGTCCGCCTACCAATGCAGGGGACACGGGTTCGTGCCCCGGTCCGGGAAGATCCCACATGCCGCAGAGCAGCTGGGCCCTTGAGCCATGGCTGCTGAGCCTGCGCGTCCGGAGCCTGTGCTCCACAATGGGAGAGGCCACAACAGTGAGAGGCCCGCGTACCGAAAAAAAAAAAAAAAAATCAGTAAACGTCAGTAACTTAATTTTGTTCACTGGAAAAGCTTCTCCAGTTAACATTGCTCTGCCATTACTGTGGCTAACGAGGGATAGAAACAGCATGGACTTGAGGGTTGGAAGCCTTTGATTACACAGCAGTTTCATGTTTGTTGTTACATAAAGTATGATGTGCTTGTTACATAAAAGTGAAAAACGTAAATTAGTAAGAAAAAAAAATCTGTGTTTATTTTAGAGAGAGTTCTACTTCGGTAATTTTGCAGGCTAAAGCCATTGATTCATGCCTTTTGTTTTTAGTTGCCCGTGCCCCTGGAATCTGTAAAAGAGATGCTTAATTTAGTCATGCAGGAGCTCGATGACTTCAGTGAAGGAGGGCCTCTTTATAGAAATGGTTCTTTGCGAAATGCAGATTCAGAAATAAAACATTCTACACCGTCTCCCACCAAATACTCTCTATCACCAAATAAAAGTTACAAGGTAAGTGGGGAAGAAATGAGTCACTCTACTGTGGAATACATTTCTGTTCTAAATGTTTTAAGTACTTTTTTGTTGTTATTTTTTCAGTATTCTCCCAAAACACCACCTCCATGGGCAGAAGATCAAAATTCTTTATTGAAAATGATCTGCCAACAAGTAGAGGCCATTAAGGTAAATCACTTGATTTCTCTAAACTGTGCCTCTCTTATTCCTAGATGCCTTCCTTGTCCACTTTCTCACTTATTTCTAAAACTGTTCAAAATGTTCCTTTGCCATGTGACTGTAGAATCATACTGTGTTTTACGTGCTTTCATCTTGACGCTTAGCATTTTTTTTTTTTTTTTTTTTTTGCGGTACACGGGCCTCTCACTGTTGTGGCCTCTCCCATTGCGGAGCACAGGCTCCGGAAACGCAGGCTCAGCGGCCATGGCTCACGGGCCCAGCCGCTCCGCGGCATGTGGGATCTTCCCGGACCGGGGCACGAACCCGCGTCCCCTGCATCAGCAGGCAGACTCTCAACCACTGCGCCACCAGGGAAGCGCTACACTTAGCATATTTTTGAAACTACTTAAGTGTCTGCGTCCTCCACTAGATACGAATCTTTCAAAGGTAGAGACTCCTCTATCCAAAACATAGCCTTGTTTCTGGCATAGAGGAGGTTCCCAGGTGATTGAATTGAACTAGTGAAATATACTCTTCATACCTTGGTGTGTGAGTTTGTCTCAGACTGACTGTGGTTGTGTATGTTAAGTTTATATCTAGAACTTCACAAGTGGTCTAAACTTCAAAAGGCCTCTTTATCTTTTTAATATTTCATATGAATTTGACTTAATTATGTAAAGAAATAGTTATGTGAACATGATTTTATTTTAACTTTATGCAAATGACCTTAACCATAACACTCAAAGGAGCTTTACTTCTTTGAAGTTGGAAGTACAGGTAAGTTGTTTCATGCTCATTGACAAGAACTAAGTCATTCATATTTCTAAAGTTACAGCAAGGAAGTATTGGTATGTGTGTGACTATTGCAGTGCTGTCAGCAATTTGTGAGACTTAATACTATTTGTATTTTTTGCACTTGTGAATTTGCACAGTTTTTTTGTCTTAATTTTTAAACTTATTTTTGGCTGTGTTGGGTCTTCGTTTCTGCCTGTGGGCTTTCTCTAGTTGTGGCGAGCAGGGGCTACTCTTCGTTGCGGTGCGCGGGCTTCTCATCGCAGTGGCTTCTTTTGTTGCGGAGCACGGGCTCTAGGTGTGTCGGCTTCAGTAGTGGCAGCACTCGGTCTCAGTAGTCGCAGCACACAGGCCCCGGAGTGCACAGGCTTCAGTAGTTGCAGCACATGGGCTCAGTAGTTGCAGTGCGTGAGCTCTAGGGCGCATGGGCTTCAATAATTGTGGCTCAAGGGCTCTAGAGCACAGGCTCAGTAGTTGTGGCACACGGGCCTAGCTGCTCCACGGCATGTGGCATCTCCCTGGACCAGGGATCGAACCCATGTCTCCCGCATCGGCAGGCGGATTCTTAACCACTGTGCCACTAGGGAAGTCCCTGCACAGAGATTTTGTATGTTAATTTTTTATGATCGTGGCTTGCTGTGATATTACATACTTACCATGTAGGTTTCTGGTACCCAACATTGTATTCTTGGAAGCACTAGTAGTGGAGGACTAGTCCGTGTGCCTAGAAAGCTGAGTTCTAGTACTAACTGCCATTGATGAATGATCTCGGGTCAGGGAGTTCCTTGTCTTTCTGTCTGTTTGGCTTCTCATCTGTAAAGTTGAGTGAGAATTGTTGAAACCGGTTTTCATCATATGTTCTAGTTGTTTGAATTTTTAAAATTATTTTTATAGCTTTAATTGCATATTTAAATCTATGGTCCAGATACCAGTAGTAGTGACCAGTAAAACTTTCCAGTTGCTTCCATCAGTTTCTTATTTTTGGATGTGTAGCCTATGGACTAGACACAGTAGATAGACGAACGGGGAAAATTTTAGTTTGAAAATTCAAGATATTTTTCACCTCAAGAGTTACAGTTTTCAGAATATTTCTTTTCCTAAAACACTTGTTTTTTTGGCCGCACTGTGCGGCTTGTGGGATCTTGGTTTTCCGACCAGGGATTGAACCCCGGGGCCACGGCAGTGAAAGCTCTGAGTCTTAACCACTGGACTGCCAGGAAATTCCCTCTAAAATACTTCTAGGAGAAGAGAGCAGACATTCTGGATTTGTCTCTGACCTCATTTGTTAATTTTACTATTCCTGAAAAGTGTCTGCTTTGTAGGTTCTGGGGTTGGGGAGGGCGTTGTCATTTGGTTGTCTACAAAGTGATGGATCTGATTGCTGACCACTAGCTGTCATTGGAAGGCATTATGTCTGCCGGTTTGGAACTTTGTAAGAATTAAGAGCTAAGAGCGTAAGTAAATGGTCTGGAATGTGTCATTGTATACACATAATATATACAGTACACTATAGGTAATATATTCCGAGCAAGTGTTAGCAGTTTTCCCTTTCCCAGTAGAGCATTTGAGCTTTACCTTGAGAGGTTGGCAGTGTTTGGCACCGCGTATGCGGCTGAGTGGGAGGCTAGTCTGGGAGGGAATGTGGGGTGTAGAGCAGTCCAGGTGGACTGAAGAGCAGAGCAGGTGCAGTGAGGCACTGGAAGGGCGTTTGGGGCGATGCTGCTGAGCACTGGCAGTGTCAGAGAAAGAAGTTCATTTCGTAGGTACTTGTTTTTTTGAGCAGGTAAGTGTCTTGGCTATAGCTGAACTTTAGAAAGATTACTTTAAGCCAATGCAGAATGGAAAGGGAGATGAGGCCATTGTTTAGGTTAGAGCTGACTCTAGAATGAATGAATTAGGTAATGGTACTAAGGAGTGAAAGAATGGGAGCAAATAACAAGCTTTGACAAGTTAAGGATCATGTTTTAAATCAGCACCTGGTACTCAGATCCTACTGGAGTATAGAATCTCTTAAAAGGCATCATCAAGTATTAAGTTTGCTCTAGCACTGTGTCTGCCGTGATATAATTGCTTAAAATTGTTTCCTCTTCCAACAGAAAGAAATGCAGGAGTTGAAACTAAATAGCGGTAACTCAGGGTCCCCTCATCGTTGGCCTACAGAGAATTATGGACCAGATTCAGTGCCTGATGGATATCAGGGGTCACAGAATTTTCATGGGGCCCCACTAACAGGTGAGTTGGCAACTGGATACTCCCAGGTATTAGTGAAGTCTGTACTTTCTCCTGCTTTGAACAGGTAACTTGTGAAATCACCTTGTCTGTATACATTTATCTATATACATGTCTGTCTATGTCTGCCTATATGTTACTTAAGCTGTATTTGGTATTACCAGGATTTCTATAACTCTAAGCAGAAACAAAACAAGCTTTATCTGACCCTGTTTATATAAAGGCTAAAGGCTTAAAGAACCTTTTAATGCACATCTCAGAGGAGCTGAGACTGAGTTGGAACTATGCCTTATGATTGAAAAAATGTTAACTGACAGCGTTATTCATTAAGAGATGGCTAGTTAAGAACTTAAACGTCTTGGGAATTATTTTGATGACATACTGAGAGGTATGACAGTCCTGGGAAACTTTTTATTTTGAAATACTGTGGTCATATATAGAAGGAAAGAGTGTGGAGCTAGAGCATACTGGAGTTTTAGGTTGTGCTCTCTTAACTTACCTCTCTGAGCCAGTTTGTTTGAAACCTAGAAGTAATACTTCGCATCACATGATTATTGTGAGCATTTGTGTGTGGGTGGTGTGCATTAGGCATTTACTTAGAATATGCATTAAACACCTAATGAACCAAAGGGTACGGACTGTGTCTCCTGTGGTTGTCTGTGTACCAAGGTGCTTGTGTATGTAATTCTATTTAATGACAGTGACCCAGAGTGGTGGGTACCATCATGAATCCACATTTTTTAGATGAGGAAATGGGTTTGGAAGGGTTAGGTAACTTACCCATTATTGTACAGATAGTTATTGGTAGAGCCGGGGTTCGAACTCTAGTGCTATAACTTTAAAGCCACTTGTCCCCAGCCAGCCAGAGTGATGGGGAAAATAGGCTTCTTTCACATGAGACAGATTCCTGAAATGTTGGTAATTAGATTAATTGGTTTTGATTCAGAATGGTGTGGCCTAGTTTCACACATTTGTGTGATGGTCCATAGGGCCATAGTTAAGGCAAACTCATGGTCCTCTCATAACAGTGTCCTCCAAGTGCGTGCAAAGTAATAGAAAAATCTTTGTGAAGTCAAACTCACTAAATGTCATATGTAAGTCACAGATAAATACATGAGAAGTCAGAGTTTAAACATTGTTTACCCAAACCGTGTGCACTGTGTAGAGCCTTGACTACAGAAGATAGGCAAGCTGGCTGGCTTTCTCCTTGGCTCTCCGAGTGCTGTGTGGAGTCATCATTTGGCACCTGTGGGTCACAAGTTCTGTTTTCTTCTTCTTTGTACAGGCATAACAGGTCTTCTGGTTGTTACACACACATATAAGCATAACATTCACATTGTGTCATTTTATTCTTGCAGTTACTCTATGAAATGGGTAGAAGCAGCACATCCTCATTTTACAAGTGAGAAAAATGGAGACCCCAAGTGACTATTTGACAAAGTTGCAGGCAGCTTTGTGGCCCTGAGAGGAGAGCTCAGGTCTCCTGATTCCCATTCCTGTGTTCACAGACTGTTTTTCTTAATGAAGGTGCAGATGTGCCAAGATGGTCGTTGTCTTTTTAAAAGAAGATGATTAAAAAACAATAAGCTTATAATAAAGAAATATTCAGAAGTACTGACCAGTGTAAAGAAAAGTAAACACTAACCATATCACACAGAGTTCTGCTAACATTTTGGAGCATTTCCTTCTGGTCCTCTCTCTTTGTATATTAGAGAACTTTATCACGTTGTATGGAGACGAGTAGCCTGTTTTTAAATATTTAAGTTCTGAGCAGTTTTCTACTCAACGTTTTTTTGACAGTACTGTTAATGAATACAAGGTATCCATCATGTGGAAGCTCTGCAGATTTTATTCCCTTATTTTTAAATTTCCAGTTGTTGCTATTGTAAATAATGCTGTGAACACAGTCCTAGGATTTTAGGGTTTTGTAAAATTTCTTGTGTTGGGAAATTGCTTTCCTGAGAAGCTGTGCCGGTTTTACACTCTTACCACCAGTATCTGGTAGTGCCTATCTCTTTGCACTCTTGCCAGGTGTTTGCTATTACCAGTTTATAAAAACCTTGCCTATTTTTAAAAACAAAAATAATACCAGCTTTTAAGTTTTTGTTTTTTTAGTACTAGGCATGCTCAACACTTTATAATCCTTTATATTTCATGAGTTATCTGTTCATTGGGTGCCTTTTTTCTGTAGGATGTTTTTAGTACTTTTTTTCACTATCCCTGATAAAGTCACCAGTTAAGTTTCAGACTTTATGATTCTTGGCTTATATCCATCATCTTGTTCTGTGTTCTTTGCCTGTTTTCTCCCCAGAATATGTCATGGTAGCCATCATCAGGCAGCCCGTTAGTTTTCCACGCTCAGGCTTGGGCCTCTGCAGTGGCTCTGTTTCTCTGGTAACTGCATAGAGGACAGACAGCCTGGCTCGCCTTTACTGGTCTTTAGGGCTTTCCACAGTCAGCTGCCCAGCACCTCTTGGGCCACAATTTCTGCTTCCTCTTCTGTGTAAAGGTATAAATGATCTTTAAGTTGTTTTGTTTTCTGTTAAAACTTTCTTAAAACAGATCAAGTAAATGATTGTTGGTTGTTTTTACCATCAACATGAGTGTCTTCTAGCTGCTGGTTTCCTGATAACATACACACAAAACAGATGGAGCAGATAGTTTGGACACCAGCATGAGTGTCAGTCATGCTGCGCCCTTTTTATTAAGCCAGGGAACACATTTTGTGTTACTTGTGAGATCCTTTGCATGAATTTGTTAGGTGACTTTTGACCTGAACGTTCTCAGCTTGAGTTTAAAACATGCAGCCATGTCATTCTGCAGATTTTCACGGCTCACTTCAAAAATGTGGCCCTGAGGCCATGACATGCGTTTTGGTTCCTTAAGTCCTTCCTGTGACTAGTGTATCCCCCGTGTTTCTGACGCGGCACGACTGTGCCTCCCTGTCGTGCCCCTCTTTCTCAGGGCGCGGCCCTACCGCTCGTCTTGGCTCCTTGTGGTGCTTGTTGTGGGGACTCTGCTCTTGCTGACACCCTGCTGCTGCTCTCACTCCTCCTGTGTCACACCTAGCGGTCATTCCTAGTTTGTCATTTGGTAATCTTTATGATGATGTATTTTGATGTATAGAAATTTAAAAAAAACCTATGTAGTTAATCTCTCTTTGATTTCTACTGCTTTTGTATTTATAGTTCTTGCCTAGATAGTCCTAACTGCAGCATAGACTTTTTTTTAACAGTGTTTTCTTTCTTTTTTTTTCTTTTCTTTTTTTTTTTTTTTAGTTGCAACTACTGGCCATTCAATGTATTATAGTCAGTCACCAGCATATAATTCCCAGTATCTACTCAGACCAGCATCTAATGTTACTCCCACAAAGGTAACAAAGGAATAATTTATACATTTATAAGTATCTCCTTTTTAACTGTCCAGGCTTCCTACAGAGAAATTCAAGAAGTAGTTCAGCATTAAAACTTAAATGTCCCACCAGATAAGAGATATTTTAAATTTCTCTCAGATATAGAAGTATGTTTCTCAGTTAATTTCTATGTTACAATAAATGTGAACATCTAGAATATTTTTAAATTGGGGTGGTGGTGGGTCATTTGTCTTTCGGTCGTGACAGAAGCAGGACTGTGATGTCCTCACTGGAGTGCTGTGTGTAAGTTGCAGGCCTGGGGCGCTGTGACCAAGTGTCCACGGAGACCGGCATCCAGCAGAGCCGGGCAGAGACACCGGGCTTGGGTGCCTCTAGGCCCTGGCTCTTCAGTTCTTAACTTCTCTATGCATTAGTTGCCTCATATGTAAAATGGGGATAATAATGCCTTAATTCATAGGGTGTTCGAGGATATTAAGATGAGATAATATATGTACAGTGCTTAGAACTGTGCCCAGTTGGCACGTTAACAAACGTTAGTCCTCATTGTCATCATCATCATTGTTAACATCATTGGATACCTTGTTTAGGAGTGAGGAAGGTATTTATTCTATGAATCTGTTGTAGGAGAATTAGGTTTTTAAGGTGCTGTCATTAGTTAAGGCAATTTTCATTATATTCCAAGGAGAACTAGAGCTGTAAGTATCTTTGCAGTAATGTAGAAGTGTCTTCTCTTAAGGATGCACTGTATGCCCTAGTGATGTATTTACCCTGTACTCATGCTTGAGGTTTATGAGAATTGGATTGTATCTAGTTAAGCTATAGTTTTATAGACAACCTACAAAAATGTGCTCTTTATTTTTTTTTCCTAGGGACCAGTTTATGGCATGAATAGGCTTCCACCTCAGCAGCATATCTACGCCTACTCACAGCAGATGCACACACCACCAGTGCAGAGTTCGTCTGCTTGTATGTTCTCTCAAGAGATGTATGGTCCCCCATTGCGTTTTGAGTCTCCTGCAACAGGAATTCTATCACCTAGGGGTGATGATTACTTTAATTACAATGTTCAACAGACAAGCACAAATCCACCTTTACCAGAACCAGGTTATTTTACAAAACCTCCAGTTGCAGCTCATGCTTCAAGATCTGCAGAATCTAAGGGTATGGAATTTGGAAAAACCAATTTTGTCCAGCCTGTGCCAGGTGAAGGCATGGGGCCATCTTTGGCAGCACCTGTGCGTACATCACAGCCAACTCCTTTTAAATTTAATTCAAATTTCAAATCAAATGATGGCGACTTCACATTTTCCTCACCACAGGTTGTGGCACAGCCCCCTTCTACGACTTACACTAATAGTGAAAGCCTTCTAGGTCTCCTGACTTCAGACAAACCATTGCAAGGAGATAGCTACGGTGGAACAAAAGCTGCTCAGACCATTGGACCTCGAAATACATTCAATTTTGGAAGCAAAAATGTGCCTGGAATTTCATTTACTGAAAACATGGGCCCAAATCAGCAAAAGAATTCTGGTTTTCGACGCAGTGATGATATGTTTACTTTCCACGGTCCAGGGAAATCAGTGTTTGGAACGCCTGCTGCAGAGCCGGCCAACAAGAGTCATGATACTGATGGGGGTAGTGCGCACGGGGACGAGGACGACGACGGCCCTCACTTTGAGCCGGTGGTGCCTCTTCCCGATAAGATTGAAGTGAGAACTGGTGAGGAGGACGAGGAAGAGTTCTTCTGCAATCGTGCCAAGTTGTATCGTTTTGATGCGGGATCAAGAGAATGGAAGGAGCGTGGAATTGGCAACGTAAAGATACTAAGGCACAAAACCTCCGGTAAAATCCGCCTACTGATGAGACGTGAGCAAGTGTTGAAAATCTGTGCGAATCACTACATCAGCCCAGACATGGCCCTGGCGCCCAACGCCGGCTCGGACAGGTCCTTTGTGTGGTACGCTCTGGACTATGCAGACGAGTCGCCCAAACCAGAACAGCTTGCTATTAGATTCAAGACACCCGAGGAGGCAGCACTTTTTAAGTGCAAGTTTGAAGAGGCCCAGAGCATGTTAAAAGCCTCAGGAGCAAACAGAGCCACAACTTCCAGTCAGTCTACGAGAACTATAAAAGAACCCACGGGTCATGACAAGGATATTGGCAAATCTGCTGCCGGAAACATGAACTTTGAATTTCAGGTTGCAAAGAAAGAAGGGTCTTGGTGGCATTGTAACAGCTGCTCATTAAAGAATGCCGCAACTGCTGAGAAATGTGTATCCTGCCAAAATCTAAACCCAAGCAGTAAAGAGCTCCTTAGCTCATCATTAGTTGAAACTGTTTCCACTCCTAAATCTGGCTCAGAAAATACTCCAGATAGATTTGCATTGATTACTCCAAAGAAAGAAGGTCACTGGGATTGTAGTATTTGTTTAGTAAGAAATGAACCCACTGTATCTAGATGCATTGCATGTCAGAATACAAAGTCTGCTAACAAAAGTGGATCTTCATTTGTTCAGCAGCCTTCCTTTAAATTTGGCCAGGGAGATCTTCCTAAATCTGCCAGCAGTGATTTCAGATCTGTTTTTTCAATAAAGGAAGGACAGTGGGATTGCAGTGTTTGCTTAGTACAAAATGAAGGAAGTTCTGCAAAATGTATGGCTTGTCAGAATCCAAGAAAACAGAGTTTTCCTGCTTCTGCTGTCCCAGCACCTGCCTCTTTTAAGTTTGGTGCTTCAGAGACAAGCAAGGCTCCAAAGAGTGGATTTGAAGGAGTTTTCGCCAAGAAGGAAGGACAGTGGGATTGCAGTCTGTGCTTAGTGCGAAATGAGGCAAGTGCAGCAGCGTGTGTGGCTTGTCAGAATCCACCCACTTCTGCTGCTCCAGCACCTGCGTCTTCAGAGACAAGCAAGGCTCCAAACAGTGGACTTGAAGGGATGTTCACCAAGAAGGAAGGACAGTGGGATTGCAGCGTTTGTTTGGTACGAAATGAAGGAAGTTCTACAAAATGTGTGGCTTGTCAGAATCCAAGAAAACAGAGTTTACCTGCTTCTGCTGTCCCAGCACCTGCCTCTTTCAAGTTTGGCACCTCAGAGACAAGCAAGGCTCCAAAGAGTGGTCTAGAAGGGATATTCACCAAGAAGGAAGGACAGTGGGATTGCAGCGTTTGCTTTGTGCGAAATGAGAGTTCTTCCTTAAAATGTGTGGCTTGTGATATCTCTAAACCAGCCCATAAACCTGTTGCAGAAGAACCTTCAGCTTTCACTTTGGGCTCAACAACTAGGGCAAATGACTCTTCTGGAAGTCAGGTGGGAACAGGATTTAAAAGTAGCTTTTCAGAAAAAGCCTTTAAGTTTGGCAGTGCAGAACAAGGATTTAAATTTGGGCGTGTGGATCAAGAAAATACACCTTCATTTACATTTCAGAGTTCTTCTAATACAGACTCTAAGTCAACAAAAGAAGGATTTAGTTTTTCTGTTCCTGTGTCTGCTGACGGGTTTAAATTTGGCATTCAGGAGCCGGGAAGTCAGGGGAGGAAGAGTGAAAAGCCCTTTGGAGATGACGCTGGATGTCAGGCTCAGGATGCTGGCGGTCAGAAAGACGGGAGTGCTGTGGTTCTTGGTCAAACTGGCAGCACTTTTACCTTTGCAGATCTTGCAAAATCAAATTCAGGAGAAGGGTTTCAGTTTGGCAAAAAAGACCCCAATTTCAAGGGCTTTTCGGGTGCTGGAGAGAAGTTATTCTCCTCACAAAGTAGTAAAATGGCTGATAAAGCCGACACTTGTGCTGACCTTGAGAAAGATGATGACGCCTATAAGACTGAGGACAGTGACGATATCCATTTTGAACCAGTCGTCCAGATGCCTGAGAAAGTGGAGCTTGTCACAGGAGAAGAAGATGAGAAAGTTCTTTACTCACAGCGGGTAAAATTGTTTAGATTTGATGCTGAGATAAGTCAGTGGAAAGAAAGGGGTTTGGGGAACTTAAAAATTCTCAAAAATGAAGTTAACGGTAAACTGAGAATGCTGATGCGGAGAGAGCAGGTGCTGAAGGTGTGTGCCAACCACTGGATCACCACCACCATGCACCTGAAGCCCCTCTCCGGGTCGGACAGGGCCTGGATGTGGTTGGCTAGTGATTTTTCTGATGGCGATGCCAAACTAGAGCAGCTGGCAGCAAAATTCAAAACACCCGAGCTGGCTGAAGAATTCAAACAGAAATTTGAGGAATGCCAGCGACTTCTGTTAGATATTCCACTGCAGACTCCCCATAAGCTTGTGGATACTGGCAGAGCTGCCAAGCTAATCCAGAGGGCGGAAGAGATGAAGAGCGGATTAAAAGATTTCAAGACATTTTTGACAAATGATCAAGCAAAAGTCACTGACGAAGAGAGTAAGAGCTCAGGAGCAGGAGCTGCCAGTGCTGCGGCCGTGAGTGGCATGCCAAGTCCTGAGGCCACCGGGCCCACCCTCGAGTGGGACAGCTATGACCTAAGGGAAGACGCTCTGGACGACAGCGTGAGTAGCAGCTCAGTGCACGCCTCCCCGCTGGCCAGCAGCCCCGTGAGGAAAAATCTCTTCCGCTTCGGTGAGTCAACCACCGGCTTTAACTTCAGTTTTAAATCTGCTTTGAGCCCGTCTAAGTCTCCTGCCAAGTTAAATCAGAGTGGGGCCTCAGTGGGCACGGATGAAGACTCTGATGTCACTCAGGAGGAGGAGAGAGATGGACAGCACTTCGAACCTGTCGTCCCTTTGCCTGATCTAGTCGAGGTGTCCAGTGGTGAGGAAAATGAACAAGTTGTTTTTAGTCACAGAGCCAAACTCTATAGGTATGATAAAGATGCTGGGCAGTGGAAAGAAAGAGGCATTGGCGACATAAAGATTTTACAGAATTATGATAATAAGCAAGTTCGCATAGTGATGAGAAGGGACCAGGTATTAAAGCTTTGTGCCAACCACAGAATAACTCCAGACATGACTTTGCAAAATATGAAAGGGACAGAAAGAGTGTGGGTGTGGACCGCATGTGATTTTGCAGACGGAGAAAGAAAAGTAGAGCATTTAGCTGTCCGTTTTAAACTACAGGATGTTGCAGACTCGTTTAAGAAAATATTTGATGAAGCAAAACTAGCCCAAGAAAAAGATTTTTTGATAACACCTCATGTTTCTCGTTCGACTACTCCCAGAGAGTCACCATGCGGCAAAGTCGCCGTAGCTGTGCTAGAGGAAACCACCAGAGAACGGACGGATTCGGCACAGGGTGATGATGTGGCAGGTGCAACCTCAGAAGTTGGCGGGGTGTCTGGCACACCTGAAACAACAACAAAAGCAGTGGTTTCACCTCCAAAGTTTGTATTTGGTTCTGAGTCTGTTAAAAGCATTTTTAGCAGTGAAAAGTCAAAACCATTTGCATTTGGCAACAGTTCAGCTACCGGGTCTTTGTTTGGATTTAGTTTTAATGCACCTTTGAAAAATAACAGTAGTGAGGCCAGTTCAGCAGCCCAGAGTGGATCTGAAAAAAGAGCGGAGCCTGGTGGTCACCAAGAGTCGCAGAGCTCTGATCTCACACCGTCTTCCGACAGCAAAGTCAAAAACCCCTCTCCTGCTTTTCCAAAGGAGCAGTCCTCAACCAGTCACACGTTTAAAACACCAGAAAAGGGTAAGCACTTAGCCTTTAGATTAAGCAGAATTTGTCTCTTTCCTTCCTTCCACCCTCCCTCCCTTCCTTCCTTCCTTTTTCTTTCTTTCTTTTTTTCTCTCTCGCCCTCCCTCCCTCTCTCCCTCTCTTCCTCCCTCATTTTTTTTTTTTTTAACGTTTATCTTGGTGTGGACTCTTTATAGCAGGCTAATGTTTTAGTAAAAGTCGGCTCATAAACACAGTGCTCTGTGAACAGCCAAAAAATACTTGTGCAGAATTTTTTCCTCCCTAAAGCAGTTTACTGGTGAGTGTTCAAATGTTCAAACAGCAGCAGAGAGCTTGTGTGTAAGTTGTTTAGGAGATGTTGGTTCCTGGGAGATGCATCTGTCCGAGCAGAGCACAAGGACTCAGCTCAGGACTGGGTCCAGCTTAGGGCCTTGAGCATGAATCATGAGCAGGTTCGTTCTTCAGGTTATTATCCTTATGTTCTTGTCACTCAGAGAGCATGGTACTGAGATGTTCACGTTTTATGTAAGGCAGTCTTGCCACCACTTGTTAAATGAGCAAAGAATGAAGCCCTCGGGATAAATGGGTACGTGAGACGGCCACATTGGTGTAAATGGATGGACTCTGGCTTTTATATTTTAAAATTATATTCATTTTGATTCTCCATATATTCAAAAATGAAATACTCTTTATTTTCTAGGATTTAATTTTAGCCTTTTTAAATCTAATCCAATGGCATTTTGGAGCAGCACTCCTTCCTCCCAGCCTGAGAATGAAGGTACAGAGCTGGCACTGGCAGTGTGAGAGGACATCGGTCTTTCAGCAGCTGCTGGTCCTCAGCAGAGTAACTGGCTGTGTGCAGTTAAGGGCTTAACACTGCAGCATGCATGTGACAGAATGCTGGCGTGACCCCTTAATGCTGCTCTCGTGTACTTGGATGTCATGTTTTCTCACATGTTGTACAGCGTTGTTTTGTGTTTTTTTTAACATCTTTATTGGGGTATAATTGCTTTACTACAACGTTGTTTTGAGGTAGATCCGTGTGGTCTTTCCCTTTCTCTGTTTTGCACATCAGATGCTGTTTTCAACTGTGATTAATGAAGACCTGTATGTTACCTAACCTTTATCGTCTGCCAGTGTCCAAATGTGATGGCAGCAGCGTGTGTACCACAGGGAACCGGGTGTTTCTTTTAGCGCTTTCTTTTTGGACATGGAAGATGCTGTGTCTGAAAGTAGGCCCCACGTATAAGAGCTACCATTATATCCTGGTGTGTTCCCGGTGTAGTACAGACCACTTGTGGGAGAAAGCGTTGGTGCTGTAATGGAGTACTTGGCAGCTGGCTCTGTTAGAGACGGTCAGGAGCAGGTTGTGGAGAGGAAAACTCACTGTTAGGGTTTAATAATGTATCTTGAGCAACACAGCTGTGTTACAAGTTGTCAAACAACTACAATGACCACATGACAACCTGTGAGTTCTGGGACCCTCAGTTTTAAAGTACACCAGTCATACTACTGGCTACAGCAGCTCTTAGCCTTTATTCTTAAGGATTCATTCTTTGAAAAATTATGTGAATAGTGTGGACTTTTTTCTATAAAGGGTACATACTTGTACACAGACTCTGTTGGCCCTAGGTGAAGAGTCCTTGGTCTGAGAGCAAATTTACCAAAATACTGCTGCAGGACAAAGAGTCCTGTTCTGTTTCAAGTCTGAGAATGTCATGGTTTCAAAGGACTGTAGAGATGAAGACTTGAGGCTGTCTGATAAACAAGAATCTCTATCTCACAGTGTCTTTTTGTGGTCCTTGGCTAGGAATTAATGCTATGTTTTTGTAACAAAGGAGGGTGAAAGTCAAGTTCAGTATTGCAAAAGGGCTGTTCTCTGGATCAGCATCATCCAGTAGAAATAAAATGCAACCTGTGTGTAATCAAAAAGCTTCTAGTAGTCACATTTAAAACTAAAAAGAGAAACAGATGAAATTTATTTTATTACTCTCTTCAGCTTAACGCATTATGTCCAAAATACGATTTCAACTTCTAATCAGTATAAAAAATTAATAATGAGATATTTTCCCCCTTGTTTTTGGTGGGGTTTTTTTGGTTTGTTTTTTGTTTTTATCAATCTTCAAAACCCAGTGTGTATTTTTACACCTGCAGCACATCTCACTTTGGACTGCTTGCACTGCAGGTGCTTCATAGCCAAGTGTGGTAAGGCGGCTATATTGGACAGTGCCAGTTGGTACAGAGCATGCTTCATGGTTTGTTTACTCTTATCAGTTCCTTTAGCCAGAAATCCTTCTTTATAGACCAGAACATATTGTACGAAGAGTTCCTTTTCTCTCCATCTTTTGCCTTTTTGTTGTTTTTGGTCTTTCAGCTAATAGAAATTGTCTTAGGTTCCTACAGGATTATTTACCCAGAGGATAACGGGTTTAATTTAATTTTATCTATTATCATGCTTGGAAATACAGAAAATTGGATGTAATTTTAATCACCCGCCATCCTTGGCAATTGTTAACTTTCCTTGTAGGGTCTCATCGAGTTGGCTTTGCTTTAGTTTTGTATTTATACTAATCTTTGCTTATGACTTCTTTAATGTTTCAGTTATTGCAAATGTATGGATATTTTGCTAAACCATTTAGTATTCCAAGTATGATTGTGGCTGCACTTTTTAAATACCTTTTTAATTTATAGCTGTTAATAGTAGTTTTTTCAATGATCAGTAAGTAAAAGCAGGATTTTTTTTTTTTTTTTGGTTATTAAGTAGATTCTGTGTCCTCTAAGGGTTTTTGATAGACCATTACCTCGGGCTTCTAATTCTAATTCATGGTTATTATGAGCTGTGTCCAAATCAAAGTATGTGTGTTTTTATCAGCATGCTGATTAAGTTCCATGATTTTTATTTTCAGTTAGAATATTGACATTAATTAATTACTTAACACCTTGTCTTTATCAATTTTTTTGATTTGTCTTACAGTGGAAGAGAAGAAAAAGCCTGAAGATCTTCCCTCAGATGACGATGTTCTCATTGTGTATGAGCTGACCCCGACCCCTGAGCAAAAAGCTCTTGCAAGCAAACTTCAGCTTCCTCCCACTTTCTTCTGTTACAAGAACAGGCCAGACTACGTCAGCGAAGAGGAGGAGGACGGTAAGTCTCCTGTTTCTTTAAAGCGTTCTGCTCACGGTCCTCGTAGTGAGTGGGGTGATGAAATTGCTTTCAGCCTGCTTCCTGGAGCCCACCCCTGCTGCCCTGCAGGCCGGTATTGAGCCTAAATGTATGTGTGAGCAGTCAGTGGACGTCACGACTGAAAGAGCTGCATTCATTTATTAGCATTCCCTGGGTGGCTGCCGTGAACAGGGCAGGCATTTTGAGGGGACTGAAAGCAATTCTCATTTCCCTGGGGGTCTCAGAGGGGTGGGGGAACTGTGAGGCAGAGACAGGGTCTTATTGGGGAAAGCTCTGTGGGCCCTGTCCAAGTTTTCAAGCAGGGGAGTTACGTGCTCAGAATAATCTCAGCAGGACAGTTGGGCAGTGGTGTGGAGGACTGGGTTGTGGGAAGTGGAGATGGGAGGGGGAGCCAGAATGCCAGAGCAGCTCAGACAAGGCGTTCGGGGTGTGGAATAGGCAAAGTTGGTTGCTATTTGGATGTGGGGAGTAAGGGAAAGTGTGAAGTTGGAGATAATTTTCCTAGATTCCTGGCTGGAAAATCTCCTGAAATTTACTGGAAGTTCTTTTATTTAATCAAATTATACTTTAAGATGAAGATTTCGACACAGCTGTCAAGAAGCTTAATGGAAAACTGTATTTGGATGACTCAGAAAAACGTAGACCGTTAGAAGAAAATCTAACAGGTATGTAACAGTAAAATTACTAGTTACAGTGTTTTTTAAAACTTTTCTGTTTAAAAGGAATCTTGCAATCTGGTCACCTCTGTAATTACCAGTTTTGCCTTGGTGACTTTAAATATTTAAAAATAACGTGAAGTGAAAAACATTGTGCTCCCGGTGGTGGTGGTTCTCCATCAGCATCCAGGGTCTTGTTATTTGGGTCTATAATCTGTAGATGACACTGAGGGCCATTGTTTGTGGAGTAGTTGGACTTCATCTACTTTCGTCTTAACTTGCTTTTCCTTGTGTTGTATGGGATTTTCAGATAATGAGAAAGAATGTATTATTGTTTGGGAAAAGAAACCAACAGTTGAAGAAAAGGCAAAAGCAGATACGTTAAAGCTTCCACCTACATTTTTTTGTGGAGTCTGCAGTGACACTGATGAGGACAATGGAAGTGGGGAAGACTTTCAATCGGAGCTTCACAAAGTTCAGGAAGCTCAAGTAAGACCGTCTCTGTGTGCTCCTTCTGGCCCAGTTGCCTCTGTTGACGCGATAAGCTAGAGGGTCCTCACCACGTGGTAATAATGGGGTGTGTCTGGCAAGCGGTCGGACACCTCAGGCAACTCTGGCCAGAGGAGGAGGACTCGTGTTCTGCCCGGAGGACCGGAGGCACCCCTGCAACCGGTGTGTGTGCTGGGCTTGGGGAGTCAGGGCAGCAGCATGGCGGTGCAGATGTCCCTAAGAAGGTCTACGCCCTGCAAAGAACGGTGTTACGTAGTTCATTTTCTCTGCAAGTTAACTGATTGTGGAGTGGGCAGGGTGGATAGGAAATAGCAGCATTTGAAACTTAGTTCCCCTGACCTGTATACCTTGCTTTGCCAATAACTTTGTGATTTGGTTACTTTCTTAGCTCAGGTGTAGTCATTTTAGTAGCTATCAACACCTTGGTGTCTTAATTTGTATTCCACAGAAACTAGAAGACAAGGTCCCTGTCTTGTAATTGTTTACAGTCTTAATTTTGACATATTCAGAATGGTTCCTTGCCTCTCAGGAAATACTGTTTTTTAAAAATTGTTGGAAAGATGGTTAAAATGAAACAGAGTCCTGGAGTTAGTTACGAATGCAGTGTTTTATTTAAAGGATACGTGGGTAGAGAGAAACGTGGCCCAACACGTGGCCTGAGTCTGTAGGAGACTTACTACCCTTTACTGTCTGTCTGTCTCTGAGGAGTCTAGGTGGCCTGCTTTTTTAGCTGTCCACCTAGGATATGCCGCCTGTTCCACAGGCTTCAGCTTATTCATCGGTGCACGTATAGCTAGTAGCCATCAGCTAATGTAAAGACATTACTTCCTTTTTTATAACCAAGTAGATTTGTGGAAGCCCTATCTGAAGTTTTTCCATCAGCGGCCTTGCTATACTAAATCTGAAGTATATTTTAAATCCCTCAGCAGTTTCCCTGGACTCAGTGGAAGTACACAATATGCAATATTTCTTAATCATCTTCTCTAATTGCTGCTGCTGGAGGCTTTATTTATTTAAATATTTATTAAAAAAATTTTTTTGGCTGCGTTTGGTCTTCATTGCTGCGCACGGGCTTTCTCTAGTTTCAGCGAGCGGGGGCTACTCTTCATTGCGGTGCGCGGGCTTCTCATTGCGGTGGCTTCTCATTGTGGAGCCTGGGCTCTGGGCGCGCAGGCTCCGTAGTTGTGGTGCACGGGCTTAGTTGCTCCGCAGCATGTGGGATCTTCCCGGACCAGGGCTCGAACCCTTGTCCCCTGCATTGGCAGGCAGATTCTTAACCACTGCACCACCAGGGAATTCCCTGCTGGAGGCTTTAGCATCCAGTCTTTCATTCAGCAAATACAGGACAGTCATAATATAAAATTGGGTTATGCAAATTGAAACAATGCATTTTAAATTTGGCCTCACTCTTTTGTGTGCAAAACTTAAAAATAATTATTTATTTAAAATTTATGTTTTTCAAAACTTAGAACACTGAAAAATAATCTCTATGCTGATGCACCGACTGAATTGTACATTGTTTATTCTTTTCCCACCTGTGGTGCACACAGGACTTGGTACCTTCTGTCAGTTTTTTGTGAACTGTGCTGTTTATAGGCGTTGAAATGGCTTATTTGAGTGACTATTGTGTTATCATTGTTATAACTTAAAATCTTTTTGTAAAATATCCTGTAACACTCTCATAATGTTCATTAAATAGCGGTCCTAAGAGCTGTTCAGAAATACCTTTGGTACAGAAATTAAACGTGATAAATCATTATAAGGGTTGAAAAAAAATTGCCAAGATGAATTGTAATTTTGGAGAGTACCCTTTAATACACAGAGACGAAACAGAGAACTAACAACCATTAAAGCTGAAATGTGCTGTGTAATGGGTGTAGATATACATCCTCTTAGGATGCACCCTTCCTGTTTTACACTCAGATTCATCTTGGACTATGCGAGATCTTCAGATAGGCATCCCTTGCATAAAACACCTAAGTGTACTGTATGTGTAAGTGCTTAGTGTGAGCTGGCACTGTGCTCAGCATTGGGGATACGGTATTTGATTTGTCTACAAGAGTTGTTCATTCATGGACTCTTAGGTGGCGAATGTATTAGGCGCTGGATTACGCACTCCCCTCTCCCAAGTAATCTAGCCTACATTTTTTGGGTAACGTTAATTGTGATATGATTCACCCATTTTAAAATGTACAACTCAGTTGGTTTTCGTATATTTACCACAGTCAGTTTTAGAACATTTTCATCATCCCAAAAAGAAGCCCTGTTAACCTCTAGCAGTCACCACCCTTCCCCATTTCCACCCGTCTTCTCTAGGCCTGGAATAACCAATGATGTACTTTGTAGATTTGCCTATTCTGACATTTCATATAAACAAATAATAATGTGTGGTCCTTTGTGTCTGTCTTCTTTTACTTAGTAAGTTTTTGAGGTATATCCACATTGTAGCATTCATCTGTATTTCGTTCCTTTTATGGCCGAATAATATTTCAGTGTATGAACATACCACATTTTGTTTACCCGTTCATCTGTTGATGGTCATTTGGGTTGTTTCTTCTTCTTGGCTATTATGAATAATACTGCTGTGTTAGCCTAAATCATTTGACACGAACAGAATGGACTGTTTTCTTGGGCTTCAGTCATTAAGAAATAATGATTTTTTCATTTGTATTAATTTTTAAATTTTACATAAGGAAAATTCACTTTTCCCTGTGTGTGTATTTTCTGTGAGTTCTTACACATGCCTGGATTCTTGTAATCCCCACCACAGGCAGGCAGTGTACAGAACCGTTCCAACCGCCCAAAGAATTCCTTCCTACTGTCCCTTTCGGTTCAGATCCTCCCCTGCTCGGAACCTCTGGTAACTGCTGATCTGTTTTCTGTTTCTACGTTTTTGCCTTTCCCAGACTAGCATGAATGGAATCATACTTTGTGTAACCTTTGATACTAGCTTTTTACACTCACTCATTATGCTCAAAAGCATAATGCCTTTGAGATTTGGCCCAGTTACTGTGTGTAGTGTTAGTGTGTTTCTTTCTGTCACTGGGTGGTATTCCCTTGTGAGGACGCACCACAGTTCATTCGTTATTGTTTCTGCAGGGAAAACAGGTTTCTAAATAGATCGAATCAGTTGATACTGTGTTGTACAAGTCCAGTCTATCCTTGCTAATTTTTTTCTGCTCGTTCTATTGATTATTGAGAGGAGTGTTGCTGAGCATGTTTGTTTTTCTCCTATCAGTTTTTGCTTCACGTACTTTGTTAGGGAGTGTTCCCTCTGCTTCTGTTTCCTGGAACACAGTGTAGGAATTGGTAATATTTCTTTCTTAAATGTTTGATAGAATTTACTACTGAAACCATCTGGGCCTGGTACTTACTATCATTATTTTTTTTTGGAAGGACATTAATTGATGGTACATTTTCTTTAATAAATATAGCCCCATTCATATTATCTATTTCTTATGTCAGTTTTGGTAGGTTGTGTCTTTTGAGGAATTGGTTGGTCCATTTCCTCTACATTATCAAATTTGTGGGCATAACAGTGTTTGTGAAGTTCATTGAAATTTATTACCCGTTTAATGTCCATGGATCAATGTTGATAGCTCCTGTTTCATTTCTGATATTAGTCATTTATGTCATCTATTTTGTTTTCTTGGTGAGCTTGACTAGAGGTTTATCAAATTTTATTGACCTTTTCAAAGAATCCATTTTTTATCTTGTTAATTTTTCTGTTTTATTGATTTCTGCTCTGCTTTTCATTATTTCTTTAGTTCTTTGTGCCTTCCGTTTATACTGGTCTTTTTTCTCTAGTTTTTTAAGGTGAAAGTTTATCGATTTTAGATCTTCTTTTTAATATATGCATTTAGTGCTACAGAGTTCCCCTTCCTTGCTTTTGTTGGCATTCCACAAATTTTGGTAAGCTGTAGTTTCACTTCTATTTAGTTCATAGTATTTTTAATGTGTCCAGAGACTTTGACATGTGTATTAAAAATGTGTTGTTTAATCTCCAGATATTTGGAGATTTTTTTTCAGCTATATTTCTGTTAGTGATTTCTAGTTTAATTCCACTATGGACTGAGAATATACTTTGTATGGTTTCTGTTCTTTTGAACTTGCTGAAGTTTGTTTTATGGCCTAGAATGTGGTCTTTCTTCATAAATGTTCATGCGTGCTTGAGAGGAACATGTATACTGCTGCAGTTGGATGGAGCATTCTGTAAATATTTTTATTTCTGTTATTGTATTTTTAAGTTGTGAAGTCCCATTTGATTTTCTTTTGTGCTTTATATTTTTTTGCCTGACACCTATCTTTTCATTTGTCTTAAGAGTATTTGTCCTTTTTTGGAACATTGTTAGAAGAGCTTTTCAAAGTTTTTCTGATCATTCAGCACACGGATCATTTCATGACATTCCCCACCCTCGGCCAAGGAGAGTTGACTTTTCTTGGACCCTTTTCCATCTGTGCCGTCGGCAGCTGCAGTTTTGGACAGCTCTGGTACCCTGCCTGGGATGTGGGTTAGTGGGTGGGGGCAGGAAAAATTTCCTGCAGGGTTCTCACCAAGATTACCTCTCAGGTCTTGAGAGTCTTTTTTGTTCTTTTTTCTTTCTCTTTTTCCTAAGTAAAAAACAGAAGTTTACTATAAATACATCTTCTAATGAGATGGCTCTTAGGAAGGGGGAAGTTTGTGGTGTCTTGATTGAAAGTGAATTTGGTAAGGCCAGAATTTCAGATGGTCACTTTGCCTGTCTCTCCAGTAGTCTTTACACCTGGGGACCATCTACCATAGTGAGGGGCTTTCTTTTTCTGTAAAACTGGGGGACAGTCAGAGAAAAATCTCAAATCTCTTGCCACCATCCAGCAGTTCTGGCCAGAAACCCTCTTCCTCCAGGTTTAGTACTTTCTTGTTGTGACACCCGCTGTAGGCAGGTAGGAAGCAGGTCAGGAAAGGGGCCCAGGCACGACCTCGTCGGCTCAGCCTAGTCCATTTCCAGAACCCATGGTTGCCGCAGGGGTTTGGGAGGAGGTTGTGTCCAGGAGGCAGGGACTGCCCTCATTGGCTGGGGGCAGGCAGCTGTGGATGATGGGCCATGTGGCCTGGAGGTGCCCCCACGCCCCAGCAGTGTGCACGGGGGCACATGGCTCAGGCCAGCACCTCCTTGGGTTCCGGCTGTGGTGCGGGGACCCCGACGGGCTGGCCCGTGGAGGCCAGGTTGTCCGTGGTCTCATCACCAGGCCTGGCTGCCACCTACATCTCAGCCATTGCTCCTTACCAGTGGGCCATATATAAATATATACATATATATATATTTTTTGGCTGTGTTGGGTCTTTATTGCTGCGCACGGGCTTTCTCTAGTTGCAGTGAGCAGGGGCTACTCTTCCTTGTGGTACGCAGGCTTCTCATTGCGGTGGCTTCTCTTGTTGCGGAGCACAGGCTCTAGGCGCTAGGGCTTCAGTAGTTGTGGCATGTGGGCTCAGTAGTTGTGGCATGTGGGCTCAGCAGTTGTGTCTCACAGGCTCCAGAGCACAGGCTCAGTAGTTGTGGTGCATGGGCTTAGTTGCTCCGTGGCACGTGGGATCTTCCCAGACCAGGGCTCGAACCCGTGTCCCCTGCATTGGCAGGTGGATTCTTAACCACTGCGCCACCAGGGAAGTCCCATGTCTTGAGATTTTTAATCCTTCTGCTTTCATCCACTTTTCAGAGGCTTCTTGTAGTCGCTTTATCTGTTTCAGTCCAATTCAGCTGTAGGTGCTGGGAGAGGTAGGATGAAAGGTGGAGTGGGAGAGAGAAAAGTGTGCTTACTCCATTTTGTCCAGAACTCCGAGTCCTCGGTTTCTTTTAAAATCGGGTATATGATCCTTTTTGTCAGTCAGTACTTAATGTCATAGTTATTTGTTACTTCCTCTTTGCAGAAATCCCAGAGTGAGGGCATAACTAGCACGGCTGACAGTGTGTGTACGGATGGCAGTAAAGTGACTCTACCATTTTTGTGTAAGTCTGAAGAACCAGAGTTTACTACCAGATGTATTAGTTCACCACCTATTTCTTCTGAAGCTGTCGATAAACCTGTGGATTTATGTACTAGAAAGGAAAATGATGCAGATTCTACAAGCCAAGGTACAATTTGATACATGTTTATAAAAACCTTCTAGGCATGCATTACTACATAAGGTACACCTGTGATTTTGAGACGATAGACTTTTAAATGCAAATCCAGAAACTCCCTGTCTTAAAACAAAATTTGAGATTTATAAAGGGGCATGAAATATTTCGCTTTTATGAGCTTATTTTTTACAATTGAGAATACAAAAAATCTTTAGATATTTCCTGAAATCCTGCCTTTGAATGAATGTTTTAGATTATATTAGATTGTGTAAAGCAGAAACTGTATAGCTCTCTATCTGATTTAGTATAGATCTACATCTCATTTTTAAAAAATGATTTTGGGTATGCTCTTGGTATATTCTGCATTGAGAATAGTACTTGAAAACGTAATAACAATGAAGGAGCTCAGAACTTGGATGTCTTTTATAAGTTTTCTTCAGAGAGATAACCAGATTGTAAATGTTCCACACCCCATCCCACCCCATACCTCTCAGTAGTACAGCAGGTCCTACCCCCATTCTCTTTGGGTCCTGAGTAAAGCTTTGATGTTCAACATGTATTAAATGAAATATTAAATTGCTCTTTTCCTTTTGCCAGTGGAAAGCAAAACAGTTTCATTTGGATTTGGAAGTAGCACAGGGCTGTCATTTGCAGACTTGGCTTCCAGTAATTCTGGGGATTTTGCTTTTGGGTCCAAAGGTAAGATCAGGAGGAGCGGTTTTAATGATTGTATTACAGAAATATGCACACCTGGGGGGAGCAAGCCCTTTGTCACTCACCTGGCCATTTGTTTCCCCAGCCCTGCACTCCAGCTGTCTAGTGTTGTAATAAAGGAAGGGCTTCTGTTTTATTGTTATTTTTGCTATTATTAATATAACCATAAGAATTTTCTCGTCATTCATTGTAACTCATGGTGCTAGCCTTCCCCATCCTGAAATGCAGAACCGTCACTCCAGTTTTGGAATAACCTTGGGATTGGCACATTGTTCTTTTAGTTATACTTTTGATTTACTAATATTTCAAGATATGTGCATCAGTAATTTTTAAGGAGATGATTTTGCAGTTTTTTATTTTTGCAATATCCTTGATTGTGCTTTTTAATATAAGGGTTGTGCTCATTTATAACTGGTGAGCTTTCCCACCTTTTCCAGTGATTTTTTTCTATTTTTGGTCCATTTGGGTATCATTTGTAGAAAATAATCCTTTTCCTTGTTTCAGAAGCTTGAAAAAATTAGCATATTTTCTCATTCTTAAGGTAGCTTACATGTATCTGATTATAGCACCACCTAAATTGGACAAGATGCTTGAATTGTCGAATAAATTTTGTTGAAGATACATACTTACATGATAATCTAATTCAGAATTCCCTCTCACATATTTTTACTTGTTTCACTAACACTGGGTTTAGCCAATCAGCAAAAAAAAAAAAACAGAACAGTTCTTGTCATTTATGGAAACACATATAAAACTTTTAGAAATTACCTTCAGATGCTACGTTATGTTGGAATTCATAGCTTCACTGATGTCAGGTTGCTTTATTTTTATTAATAAGTAGCCTGAAGTCACAGGGTCATAGGTCAACAGATACAACAGTGTATAGTAGGTATAATTATCCACAAATAAAAAGCCAAATAAAAATTGATGTGTTAGGTTGCTTGATACTTGGTATACCTTTTTCAAAGTACTCCATCAGTACTGTACAATGAAGTGTGAGGTAGGCAAGACTCATACCACGTGGGAGGCTCGCCCTGAGTATTATTTGCTGACGTTCACTCCTTTTTCCATGAGATTATTTACCAAGCTCTTTTTTAAACTACATTTCTTGTTTTGTTCTTAGATCTCACAGGAATTTGTGCTTTGTCTTTTCAAAGAAGCTGCTTTTGGTTTTATCAGTTCTTTTGTTTATGTTTTTTATTTATCTTCAGATTTTGTCATTACTTTCCTTTAAATTATCATTGGTTTTCTTGCGTATTAAATGCCTGCTTTATTTAATTTAGATTGTGCTAGTAAGCACAGAATAGCATTTTGAAACTAAATTCCCCTGGAATCAATTTCATAGCTTTTCATGGGGAATTTTCACACTACTATAAGTTTTTTTAATATTTTAGAATTTCATCTTGCCTTCTTTGATTAAGAGCTTGTGGGATTTAATTTTTTTTTTTTAAGGTAATCAGTTTCACCAGAATGTTTTTTTGTTTTTTAAACTTATTTCTGGCATTGTGTGGACCTTTTTGATCTTAAACTTTTTGTTTTGGTTGGTTTTAAGCTACGAGGAGTCTTTTTTTTTTAATCCTTTCCTCCTCTTCTGTTATGTGTTATTTCTGTGGTGATTACTTTTTCTTCATCTGTTCATTTTATTTTTGTTTCATGTTTTCTTTTGTTCCTTTTTTTTCCTGTCTTCTCCTGAAAGTCCTCTTCACAGGCAGGTCTGTCAGTCACTCCCTGTCTTTTGTGTAATATTTCATATGGAAACTAAGAGAACACAAGGAACACATGTTTATCTGCTGCTCCCCTTTGTCCGTGATTTGACGTTTTATCTTATTTCCTTGAGATTCTGTAATGTTTTCATTAAACCCGGACTCAGAGTGGAAGCTTCCTAGGTACTATTATCTAGAACACAGTTGTTGTTAAGTTGATATTACTGATGTGCACATCTTTATACTCTTACTGTATAAGTTCTTTCTCCTGTCCCTTTAGAACAGTGGTTTTCAACTCTTGGCTTCATATTAGAATTTCTTGGGAGCTTTTTAAAGAAAAAAGAAACACCTGATAGTTATGTTGGGCTCTCTGGGCCTGCGGCCCAGGCACTGGTATTTTACAGAAGCTGTTGGTGTGATTTTAATATGCACCCAGTGTTAAGAACCATTGCTTCAGAGGAATTTTGAGACTTTCTGCCATACCTCTCAGGGTATTGGGGTAATTTAAAATTTTTTTCTGCTTGGGAGTTCCTGAGCCAGTTATTTTTGAGCCCTACGCCTGTGTATCATGTAGATCTGTGGTTACTGTTCTCAGGAAGCCCCCCACACAACCTGAGATTGTGCTCTTCTTGTTTCAGAGCATTCTTTTGCTGTATCTTCTTAATAATTTTTTTCTTTTTTCCTGTTTTTTTCTCCCCATTAAACCTCACTTAGGAGTTACTGCTTTAGACACTAATTTTGTTCTTTCTTCAGGGTGCTGTTTTTAACTGATCCGTGACATTTTTGCCTTCTCCTGAGTTTTTGCATCAGATGTAGGTTTAGAGAGCAGTGATTTTGTCAGCAAGTGATGAAGAGTTGAGAGGTTTCTTTCCTCTAAGATAGTGGGGAATGTATTAGCAGGCTGGGTCCTCACATTCGAGATGCGGATGAAGAAGCTTTTAGTTTTCACCTTCTCCCTGTGAGGGGGAGTAAAAGTCTTTGTTCCTCTGCGTGGGAGTGGGGAGCCTTTTCACCCCTTAACTAAGTTAAGCCTAGTATTGCTTGAAGACAGTGGGGGTCAGCTTCTCCCAAGGCTGCAGTGCCACCTGGCCAAGAAGTTTAAGCTCCAGCTCTAGTTACCTTAGGAGGAAGTTGAGGTAGAGAAGTTATAAACATGTTTAGTCTGCTTCGGCTAATATGGAAGTAGCAGATTTGGCTTCTTTGAGAACATTTTTAGGTTCAAAAGTTATATTTTTCATGTGATAGAATGTTTTATGAAATGAACTACCTTTGGAGCTGAGCTGGGTTTTCAGAGTTTCAAAGTATGTACTTTTAATTAAGAACCTGCTTCATTACTGAAAGTTCTTCTGTAGTTCAGTATCATGAAGACCTAAGGCTCAGATGATCCTAGACCCTATCTGTATATCTAGACATAAATGTTACTAAAAGTCCTGTGTACTCACCACATGAGTTTAATCTGCCAGAATAGTACAAGTTTAAACATTTTTATTAGAAGTATGTTACATCATTGGAAATTAGATTCATTCATAAAGTAATCTAACTGGGATTAAGAGCTTATTAAAATAGATACCACTGTTTAAGTATCCTAATTTATTCATCAGATAAAAATTTCCAGTGGGCAAACACTGGAGCAGCTGTGTTCGGAGCACAGTCAACCAGTAAAGTTGGCGAAGATGAAGATGGTAGTGATGAAGAGGTAGTTCATAATGAAGATATCCATTTTGAACCAATAGTGTCATTACCAGAGGTAAATATTAAAGAGTGAAAACCTTACTAATAACTTCACATTTTAAGTTTAAAACATGACATGGGCTTGATTTGTAGGGCTTGGCCTTGTTTGCATTTCTTTCAGAACATTGACCGTTTCAAATGGAAGCTCTTTATTAGAAGTTCAGCCTTTAAGTTCAAATAGTCTTTTTTTTTTTTTTTTTTTGCGGTATGCGGGCCTCTCACTGCTGTGGCCTCTCCCGTTGCGGAGCACAGGCTCCGGACACGCAGGCTCAGCGGCCACGGCTTACGGGCCCAGCTGCTCTGCAGCATGTGGGATCCTCCTGGACCGGGGCACGAACCCGTGTCCCCTGCATCGGCAGGCGGACTCTCAACCACTGCACCACCAGGGAAGCCCTCAAATAGTCTTTTTAAAGAAATTTACATACAAATGTTATTTGGTAAATTCTATATGAAATCCTTGGGAAGAACTTAATTTTTGCATGTTTGTTTTCAGTAACGTAATTCTAGGGGCAAAAGGAAAAAACCCAACCAACATCTAATCTCATATTTGCCACAGTCCTTTCAATAAAAAGTAAATTGTACTTTTTCTGGACAAGAATGTTGTTTTAGGCAAATTACTTTTATCAGTTTCAACCTCAATCAGTAGATAATATTTAAGAACAAGCATTTTTTTGAAACCTCTCTTGTAAAAGAATGTATTTAGTTTCCAAAATGAGGAAGAATGTTACATAAGGGGAAAATGTGTAATGACAGATTTTTCCTGCCTCATCCAAATCAGATGTATTTGTAACCCTAGGATGTTAACTGTTTTCAAATTCTGTTCATGCCAGTGTCTTAAGGAATTTGGATCTTGGAATTTGTTATGGAATATTTTATAAGCAGCATCTTAGAGATAATTTCGTGTCCTGTCACAGGTAGAAGTAAAATCTGGAGAAGAAGATGAAGAAATTTTATTTAAAGAGAGAGCCAAACTTTACAGGTGGGATCGAGAGGCCAGTCAGTGGAAGGAGCGTGGGGTTGGAGACATGAAGATCCTCTGGCACACGATGAAGAATTACTACCGGGTCCTGATGAGAAGAGACCAGGTGCTCAAAGTGTGTGCAAACCACGTCATCACCAAAACAATGGAACTGAAACCCTTGAATGTTTCCAACAATGCTTTAGTTTGGACTGCCTCAGATTATGCTGGTGAGCTCTACACTCAAATGCTACTTTCCGGTTTGGGGATTTTTCTAAAATTGATAACAAATACATAAAACAATTTATAACAGTTATTATAACACAAAGGTCACTGTGTTGTTTGTTGTTTAATAGATGGAGAAGCCAAAGTGGAACAGCTTGCAGTGAGATTTAAAACTAAAGAAATGGCTGATGGTTTTAAGAAAAAATTTGAAGAATGTCAACAGAATTTATTGAAACCCCAGGAAGAACAGGTATCACCGAGAGCAAAGGAGACAAATCCTGTGGTGTTTTTTGATGTTTGCGCAGATGATGAGCCTCTGGGACGTATAACCATGGAATTATTTTCAAACATTGTTCCTCAAACTGCTGAGAACTTCAGAGCACTGTGCACTGGAGAGAAGGGCTTTGGTTTCAAGAACTCCATTTTTCACAGAGTGATTCCAAATTTTGTTTGCCAAGTAAGTCTTAAGTGTACATCACAATGGGTGTCTAGAAAAAGTGCAGCACACCAACTTGGGGAATTTGGGTGTTTCTCCTTACTTACGATTTTCTTTAGACTTCTTTAGCATTTCCACAGCCCCAGCTTCTGTCCCCACAAGAACTTTGAGCCTAAAACGGTTCGTATTTTTAATGCCTTGAACCTGCTGGAAATCAAGGGTGGGAAAAAGATCTTTTCATTGTTTGTCTTCTTTCACAAGTGGGTGTTTCTTAGTTTTCAGACTGCGTTCTCAAAGAAGCTGGGTGTTGAGGACCTACCCTTTAGTGGTTAGTTCTGTATGTATTTGTAACATTTTATTTGGGATTCCTGTTAATTGAAATCTTTTTTCAGGGGGGAGATATCACCAAACACGATGGAACAGGAGGACGGTCCATTTATGGAGATAAATTTGAAGATGAAAATTTTGATGTGAAACATACCAGTCCTGGCTTACTATCCATGGCCAATCGAGGCCAGGATACCAATAATTCTCAATTTTTCATAACACTGAAAAAAGCAGAGCATTTGGACTTTAAGCATGTAGTATTTGGGTTTGTTAAAGATGGCATGGATACTGTGAAAAAGATTGAATCCTTTGGTTCTCCTGAAGGGTCTGTTAGTCGAAGAATTGTTATCACAGAATGTGGACAGATATAAAATCATTGTTTTTCATAGTAGATTTTACCTGTATAAACAGTTGAATTGAAGCCTAGCTGTTATGACAACATGGTAATTATGTTCAGCTTTTGAAAATGGACATTTCCAATGTATAAATATAAAATTGCAGCTTATAGCTGTTGTCACTTTTTAATGTGTTATAATTGACCTTGCATGGTGTGAAATAAAAGTTTAAACACTGGTGTATTTCAGGTGTACTTGTGTTTATGTACTCCTGACATATTTGTATTAAAATGGAGTAATACTAATCTTGTTAAAAGCAATAGACCTTCTCAAACTATTGAAGGAATATGATATATGCAATTTTAGTTTCTTCTAAGATATTAGACTTCCTGCATGGATATACTTACTGTTTGGATAAAGGGACCATGACTTGGATAGTTTTTATTTCAGATTTGGAATATATTTGGTAATTTTCACTATTGGTGTGCTCATTTATGAATAAAGATTCACTTGTGAGTGGGTAGAGCCAGAGGGTAGAGACTTAACCAAAGTGCTCTTCTATAAATTCTTGCACCTCCTGTATAGCTAACAGAGTACCTTCTTTCCTTAAAATGTTATGTAGCTTCCTGTGCTCTTCCCAAGGTATTAAATTAATTTTTACATTTTAAGTAAGTTGAGTATTTAGACTTTTTAAAAAACCTGTCATCTGTTTCTACTACCTCAAACTGCATTTGGTTCTGATAGAACTTGAATTTTTCCTTGCAGTTATTGTGATAAAGTATGAGTATTTTAAAAAGGTCTATCTATACCATGTTCTTTGGTTAAAGATTTGGTTTATACTAGATTGTTGCAGTACCTTTTTCTGGTGAATTTTGTAGCAAAAATAAAGTGACAATTGTTAACAGCCATGACATTTAAAATATTCATTACTTGTGCATCTAGTTGTTTTTTCATTCTGGAACCAAAGTAAGGAGATAAAAGATCCGTAAACTTAAACTGCCACCTAATTTCCAGAGCTCCCAAGGAGAGGACTGTTTTCCAGTTGGGTATACACTGAAAACTTACTTGGAAATGGCTAGTGTCAAAAGTTCGACAGAAAAAGGGGGCACGTTCTCATCAGCTTACTCGTGTGGCACCACAGAGCACCCCGGGAGAGCACGTTTTGCGTATTCCAACCACTGCCGGCGGTGCCTTCTGCCCTCCGGGGTTCTTTCCAGCGGAGCCGCCTCATTTCGGGTAGTGAGGCAGTGGGGCTGTCGCGCCGTTTGGGGTTTGGAAACAGGCAGTCCTGGGACAGCACCTGCTGACCGCCTGTAGAGCGAGGGTCATGTGGGGTCCGTGTGCCGGGAGCGGCGGACGGCCCCGACCCTCCGATTGTGGGGGTGTTTGCGTGTGTGTGTATGCGGGGGGCGGGGAGTGGGTGGTTGGATGCATGCGGGTTTCCCGGCGCTTCCCGAGGGATTCCAGGCTGCGGGAGGCACGCGGAGGCGCCCTAAAGATTACAACTGTGGACTCACAAGCTTGGTAACGGATGCTTTGGCCGAAACCGACTTCTCCAAGATTAGTGTCTCACAGCTGCTTCCGATGGGTTCGAGCGCTTATGAGACGGACCCGCGCGGGCTGCCCCTCGGCGCGACCCTCGGGAAGGAAAGGAAAACAGGAGAGACCCGCGCACCAGCCCGCAACGCACCCCCACGGCCCGCGAGCACGGACCTGCGCCAGCGGCCGCGCTTTTGTCGGGGAGACGTCGGCGGCGCGGCGCGCCGTGCGTCACGGCGCAAATCCGCTGCGCCCGCCCCGCCCGGCCGCGCGCCGTTGCCAGGGAGACGACGGCGGCCGCGGCCATGGAGCCGAGGGTGGTGAAGCCGCCCGGGCAGGACCTGATGGTGGAGCGCCTCAAAAGGCGCTACGGCGTATGGGGCGGCTGCCCCGCCGAGGTGAGGTCCTGCCCTGCCTGTCGGCGCATGCCAAGTCCGCGGGTCGCCGGATCTGCGGGTCGGAGCGTGGGCGCGAGGCAGGGCCCCTGGCGGCGGCGGCGTGCGTGCACTCGTGAGGAGGGTGCTTTCGGCGGGCATCGGGAGCGGGAGGGACCGTGCGCGTCAGCGCGTAGATGCGTGGCAGGCGTTCCCGGCTGTGACTTGCGTGCGGGTTGGAACCGCCTCGGTCCCGCCCCATAGCGGGGAGTCCGAGCCGGTTTCAAGCCGAAAGGTGCGGGCGCCCGGCCTGGTGGATCCGCGGTGGCCGCCTCTGTGCGCGGACCCGGCGCGCGTGTCGGGGCGGCAGGGAGGGGGCGCTGCGCCGGGCTGGGGACCCGGGATCAGGCCGGTTGTGCGGGGCGGGGGCGCCGGGCGGCCCGGCCCGCCCCGGTCACTGCTCCGTCGCTCTCTTTCAGCCCGGGCGCCGGCGGCCGGACGTGGCGGAGTGGCGACGGCGGCCTCCCTGCACCCCAGGTAGGGCGGCGGGCCGGGTGTCCGCGCGGCTGGGGAGGCACTCGCTCCTTTTTTCACCGCAGGAGATGTAGTTTATTGCGCAGCGTTTAATGCTTGAAGTGCATAAAGGGGAGAAATAAAGTGTTGAACGTTTCGGCACTGGCGGGATGTCGTGACGAGGTGGAAGGAGGGCGGATTCTGAACGTTCGGGGAGTTCGCCTACCGCCTGCGGTCCTTAGGTACCGACCCATAGAACAGGGTTAGAGGCACCTGCTCTGCTTGCTTCCCCGCGTCGTTGACGGCGTCACGTGCGGGGGTGGGGGGCGGTGATGAACGTCAGTGCTGTTTGAAGAGCTGACTTGATGCCTGTTTTCTAGAAGTCTGCATTAGGGAGACAGGAAGGAAATCGGTACGTAGCTTTGTTCTCCTACGTTTCGGGGTCGAGAATGAGGTCGTTGATATCTAACCTTAGTGAGCAGCCTCTGCAGTCGTCTTTCCTGTTGACAGAGGACTTCGGTTTCTGCTCACGTGGAGATGAAGCTGGTCCGTCGCTGAGATGTTACTCTGATGAGAGGAGGCGCGGCCCCGCATCCCCCCGTGGTGCCCTCAAGCGTGGGACCGTCAGATGGCAAGGTAGCCCGAGTCCTGCTCGGGCCTCCCTGGGCATCTCGGGAAACTAAGGAGGGTCAGGGGCTGCCTGTGTGTTTGCTTTTCTCTGAGAGGAGCCTGCTGAGTGGTTGGAGAAACTGAGTGATTGTTACTGAGAATTTGATAAAAGCACAAACCTAGCATCGTGTTTGCTGGCATAATGCAGTTACTTACACTGTGTGATAGATGGCTCTTCATCCAGGACCCAAATGAAGACCTTGCTCCCCACCTCCCTTTTTTTTTTTTTTTTTTTTTTTTTGTGGTACGCGGGCCTCTCGCTCTTGGTTGCGGCCTCTCCCGTTGCGGAGCACAGGCTCCGGACGCGCAGGCTCAGCGGCCATGGCTCACGGGCCCAGCCGCTCCGCGGCATGTGGGATCTTCCCAGATTGGGGCACGAACCCACGTCCCACGCATTGGCAGGCGGACTCCCAACCACTGCGCCACCAGGGAAGCTCCCCCTGTTTTTTTTAATTAAATAAGGAATTAGGGTAAAAATGAGTATAAGTTTGTTAGGCGGCGGTATTAACTCAGTCGGTGTCGTTGTGTCTCCTGGTGTGGTGAGCACTGTGTTCCAGGTAGCAGAGAGAGAGATGGAAGAAGTCAGCCCAGGGAGCTGGTATCAATGCCTACAGTATATGTATGATGTGGTGCTGGGCTGTGAGGGGTCAGCAGTTTTGCAGAAGAGATTTTACTCTGGATAAAACCACTGTAAAAACAATGGAAGCTAAGGTGAAATAAAGTTCTAAGTTGAATATTGTTAATGCCAAAAATATGTGGCAGAAGGAAGTGCTTAGGTATGGAGAGGGAGCAGACATTTTGAAATAACGTTAAACCATAAAGATATGTATGTATACAAAATGAAACGTTGGGGTATTGTGGAGAGAAAAAAAGAAAGTTGTGCCTAAAGTATCTGTTAACGTGATCGATATTTTGGAGCTTGAATTGCTTCATTCTCTGATTAAACGAATTAATCCATGTAAAGGACTTAGAACAGTGTTCAGTATGTAGAGAAGCACTCAGATGCGCCGCTGTTTATCATCATTACTGTTACTGCTGTTTCCTTTGGCGCTCACAAAGTCACCTAGTTGATCTGGAGTCAAGATTTGGACATGGCGTTGATCGAATATAGAGGAAGGAAAGAGAAAATTGCTGGAAGTTAATTATGAATTCATGGAAATTATTTTCATATATTTAACTGATGGTTTTATCATCTTTAAGGTAAGCAGTCTGGGTGTAATTTCAAGTTACAAGTTGAGGCTTGTGGACTGTGAATATTTCTAACATTGGACAGTTTTTCCACAGTCCCTAGTTGTGATCTAGGGTGGAGTCGTAGAGCTGCCCAGCACAGGCTGCAGGTGTCTGTTGAATTCTTGAGATGGGGCTGGTCTGAATTGAGATGTGCTGTGAGTATAAAATACACAGCTGATTTTAAAGATGGATAAAAGAATGTAAAATGTCTTATTTTAAAATATTGATTGGGCTTCTCCTGTGGCGCAGTGGTTGAGAGTCCGCCTGCTGATGCAGGGGACGCGGGTTCGTGCCCCGATTTGGGAAGATCCCACATGCCGCGGAGCGACTGGGCCCGTGAGCCATGGCCGCTGAGCCTGCGCGTCCGGAGCCTGTGCTCCGCAACGGGAGAGGCCACAGCACTGAGAGGCCCGCGTACCACAAAAAAAAAAAAAATATATATATATATATATATATATATCGATTGTATGTTAAAATGACAGTGTCTTAGATATACTGGGTTAAATATAGCATATTGTTAAAATTCATGTCTTTTTATGTTTTCAGTGTGGCTGTTAGAATTTTGTTTTTTCTTCTTGCGGCACCGAGGGGCTTGCGAGATCTTAGTTCCCCGACTGGGGATTGAACCCCGGGCTGTTGACAGTGAGAGCACAGAGTCTTAACCACTGGACTGCCAGGGAATTGCCCCAAATTTTAAATTATCTTTTGTGACTTGCAGTATATTCTCTTTGAACAGCACTGGTCTGGAAATGTCAACGTTCAGATGATCTTTTTGGAGAGAATACCTGGGATTCTAGTTCTGCTTCACCTTTTGCTGGTTATGTCACCTGTCAGTTAATTGAACTTCAGGGTTCCGTTTTCTCACCTTCAACACTATTTCTCTTAGTTACAATTAGAGAAGGCAGTGCCTGTCAGATCTGCCGCACAGCAGCATCCAGGGTCAGGAGGAGGAGTGTGGAGCATCCACAGGGTGTGCAGTTTGCAGTTGAGCCTGTTTGAATGTGTAGAAGGATCTTTGTAGTGAGTTTTCAGCATCAGTGATCGGTACTTTACATTTTTTCCTTTTGCTTTTTTAAACATGTTTACTTGTTACGTTTTTCACAGTTGTTACGCTGTTAATATGTGAAAAGCAGTCTCACCTGCTTTAAATGCTATAGAAATCTTCCAGAATGCTGTGATAGAATTTTTTTTAAAGCCTAGATGAGGAACTGGATTCTTTTCAAGATTTAAAACAACGGGAAACAGAAGAAGAGTTCATTGGGAATGATCATAGGGTTAGTACCTCCGAAATAAACAAGCAGTCTTTTAAACAGATAAACAAAGGTAAGAGAAATACTCATTTTGGAACAGTCATTTAAACAGTAACTCTGTCGAGTAGGGCACATAAAGCTTACCCCATAGTAATAACCCTGGTTCTCAGGGGTCTGTATTTCTGTGTCCTGGATTTTTGTAAGCCATGAGCTTGTTACTGCGCTTGTCATTAAGCTAAAGGAGAAGAAAAAATAAACTTCATGATTTTCTAGTAGAATTTGTACACTCTCAGAGTTTATCAAAAGCGCTTAATAATCAACTGAATATTTTTATAATTTCTTCAGTTCTTTTTCATGTCAGTATTTGTTAGGAAGTGAGTAAAATTATGGTAGTAGGTGGCTATTCCTTAAACATTTTAGGAAAATAGTCCAGATCACTTGAGGTCTGGCTTCCTTTGGCCCTGAGCCAGTAGTTGCTCTCTGTGTACCTGGCTGCCTATCCTAGTTTTGCCAGGATTTCAGGGAAAGAGGCAGCTGGGGTGGTGCCCTCCCCTGTTGGCTGCAGGACCGAGCTGCCCCTGGGAGCCTCTGTGTCTCCCGCACACACAGGACACTCGCTGCTCTGTCCTCTTCATCATTCGTCTCAGTGTGCGAGGAGCATGAAGAATACTGCCGGCTTGTGTTTCCTGCTGTGCGGTGGATTTTCCCACGGATGACCACTGAACAAGTGCTGAGTGTGTGTAAAGGCTGACAGAACTAAGGAGTCTTCAGGCCGGTGCTGGGGGGACGGGCGCCCGAAGAGGGTGTCTCCCCTTGAAGGGCGTCTGCTGAGTGAGGGAAGGGAGACGTTTTCCTTTTTAAACGTTCCTACTTTTTGTCTTGGCTCCCCAGTCTGTCCAAGACGGGGAGTACTGTGGGAGAGCCCTTCTTAAAGCCGGGGCGCTGCCCCAGCTGGAGGCCAATGCAAGGGAAAACCACTGTGCTCAGGATTAGCAGAGCGTGAGTTCTGATAGCTCAGTGCTGGCGAGGAGCTAAGCAGGAGGACCTCGCCCTCCACTACTGTCAGGGGAGCTGGTTAGCTTTGGGCACCACGCAGTTGACTCTGCACGTGTACCCGGCAACCCTGCAGCGTTGCTGCTGATCGTGTGCCCTAGGGGAGTGCTCACCGTGGGCGCCAGGAGCCAGGTGCAGGGCCGCCTGGCCTCTGTGCAGGCAGCACTGCTCAGGTGTCCGTGTGCAAAAAACACAGCACAGGTGAAGCAGTGGAGGGTGGTGAACCTGCCGCCATCGTTAATACAAGAATGCGTTATTTAACGGGGGAGGTTATAGAGGTTGTGTAATTATATGATTATTTAACTACAGACGTTATATAAAGTTTAAAGACAGGCAAAACAAATAATTTTTTAAACATAAGTAGTAAAAATTAAAAAGAAGTGAAACAATGATGAGCACTGTATTTGGGTTAGCGGTTAATTTGGTGTAAGGGAGAGAAGGGAATGTGCTCCGGAGTTTCTGAGGTAACTTTCCATTTCTTGGCCTAGGTAGTTAATCCATAAGTGCTTTCGCGCACTCATTTTTGGAGTAATCTCAGATTTACAGAGAAGTTGCAAAAAGACCACAAAGAATTCCTGTGTGGCCTTCATCCAAATTTTCTAAATGTTCACTGTTTGCTATATCATTCTTTCTCTCTGCATATAGTCCTTGAAACTTTTTAACAATACTATGAGGATACTTAAAACTATAAATTAAGTTTTTAATTTAAGTTTAATTTTCTTAGCAGTTGCTGAACCAACTAATTTGGCCTCAGATTCAAGGAACTGGACTGACTGTTGCAGTGACGCTAGTGAGTCTCCTTTGAAACGTGTCAGCTCCCCAGCGTCCAGAGCCTCAAACAAGCAGGGTGTGCTTCCACGTCAGGTCAACCAGATCTACGATGAGTTACTCCAGATACACCAGAAACTGCAGGTGAGCCCTCAGGCCGAACCGAGGGTCCGGAAATGTTGATGTTGTCAGCGCCGAACATTGAGGAAACACGAACACAGTTGTTTCGTTTTGTGTTAGTTAAGTGTTTATTTCCATCCCATCCTTACTGAAGAAATAAAACAGAATTTGCTAGTAAAGTATGCTTTTTGAAGTAGGTGTTCTAGATTCATTGTTTTAAATACCTATATGTAAAAAGTTCTCCTGTCAGCTCTCACCAGAATTCAGAACAGTGGCCTTTATCTTCTTTGTCTCTAAGGGATGTAATTCACGTCTTTCTCAAGCATCCACTATGTGGGAGTACAGAAGGAAGCAGAAGTATATGTAATGACAATTTCTGTTTGAAATTCTTCTAGTTGGAAATATATGTGTGTATATATATATATATATATACACACATATATATATATATATTTTTTTTTTTTTGCGGTACGCGAGCCTCTCACTGTTGTGGACTCTCCCGTTGCGGAGCACAGGCTCAGCAGCCATGGCTCACGGGCCCAGCTGCTCCGCGGCATGTGGGATCCTCCCGGACCGGGGCACGGACCCGCGTCCCCTGCATCGGCAGGCGGACTCTCAACCATGCGCCACCAGGGAAGCCCATGTCTCACTTTTTGAGGACCTGTCAAACTGTTTTCCAAAACGACTGCACCATTTTACATCCCACCAGTGCTGCACAGGGGTTCCAGTTTTTCTCTGTCTTTTTGATTCTAGCCATCCTAGTGGATGTGAAGTGCTGTCTCGTGGTTTTGATTTGCATTCCCCTGATGGCTAATTGATTTCAATTTTGGACATGAGTATTTTGTGCCACCTGAAAGCACACAGGTGGAGATGTTAGTAGGCAGTGTGGACTTGAGTCTGGAGCTTGGGAGAAAGAGCCGAGCACCGCAGTTTGGAAACAGTGAGTTGCGTGCGCAGTGCTTTTAGCCCCTGGGTGGATGGAACCAAGCAGAGAAAGTATGGAGGAAGAAAGCAGCTTAATCCCCAGTCTTGAGGAGCAGCAGTAATTGAAGGGCAGTGGAGGGAGTAGAGCCCGTGGCGGGGAAAGGGGACCCGGAGGAGGTGGTGTCAGGGAGGCGAGGAAGGAGGGGACCAGAGTGTGCGATGCGTGAAACCAGGGCTGGAGCGGGACCTGCGGGTTCAGTGATTGGGCAGCTGGTTCAGTAGGGGACGTGGATTGAGGCCAGATGAAAGTATCAGTACATCGAGGAGTGACTGGGATGTCAAGAGGGCTCAGCAAACGTAGACAACATTTTAAAGAAGTTTGTGAGGAGGGGAGGCCAGTGGGCGGGATCCAGAGAGATTTCATTTCTGATGCGATGGGAGTGTTGGAAATAATAGAGCACTGAGTGGCAGCAGTCTCCCCAGGAGGCAGAGGCAGTGGGAGGCCGGCCTCCCTTTGTAAGGCTGCGTCCTCGCGCTGTCTTCTGTTCCCCCGTGAAGGCAGAGACCGGCTGCCTGCACAGAGGCTGGAGGAGGTGATGGATTCGGGGTGGAGGGTGGAGAAGGTTTGCGTAGGCACCGTGGGGAATGCGGGGAGGTGGGAGAGGATCTCTGGGCCGCACGGGAGTGCCTCTTCAGGTATGAGGCTTTCTCCAGGGGAGCTCAGCTGGCATCGGGGCAGGGAAGGTGGCTGGAGGGCATCCCAGGCGATGGGAAGGGGAGGGGTGGCGGGCATCCCGGCGGGCGCGGGGAGGTCCGCGGTGCTCACCTTGCTTGCGCCCCAAATTCTCTCGAGTCCTTGCAGTGGAATCTCACTGGTGGATCCTGCAAAGTACAGGGTTATCTGCATGCCGGTCTGGTTGTTGCTGCATCTGCGCTCACTTGGTTCCCATGCGTCCGAAACGCCGTTCGATTGAGCTGCCATCTCAATGAATGAGACTCACTTGTACCGCTGGTACGTGTGCTTCTGAAAAACACTAAACTCTGCCCTTTCTATGCAGTGTGGAACTGCAGCACAACAGCAATTTGCTGAAGAGCTTCAAAAGCGAGAACGTTTTCTGGCTGAGAGAGAAGAGCTGCTTTTCAGACATGAAAGTGCCTTGAATAAAATTAAAGGTGTCAAAGAAGAGGTTATCACAAGGTTCCAGACCTTGAAGGAGGTAAGCGCATGGCGCTGACTTTAGCGGGCAGGGCCCTCCTCCTCTGGTTTGGGCTCCCTACTCGTTCGCATTTGCACATTTGCTCAGCCTTCCCGCCCTCACATTTTTCCTGGACCAGTTGAAGGTGGGTTGCAAAAATCAAGACCCAGCACCCTAAGTCCTTCTTCCGTGCTGTGAATTGCCTCAGAAATGAGGGTGTTCTCCACACCACCGTTGAACAGGAAATGCATGCTAATTATATAATTTAACTTAAAATACATACACAGTCCACGCTTACTTTCCCAGTGGGTCCCCAAATTGTCTTTTATTGCTTTTTGTTTTGTTCTCTGATCAAGGAACTAGACAAAATGCAGGCAAATCTCATTGGTTTCTCTGCATCTAGAGCAATCCACGTCACCATTTTTGCTTTTTCTGAGGCTTTTCTTTGAAAACTTTTGGCCTGTAGTCTTAAAGAGTGTGTCTTATTCTGTATTTGCCTGATTGTTTCCTAATGTTTATATTCAGATTAAATATTTTTATCGAGACTGTCAGGTAGGTTGTACGGTATTGTTCTTTGTTTCCTATCGAGAGATGGGTTACTATACGTGCAACTTATATAGAGGAGAATGTACTATTTGTTTTGAAAGTGCATGCAGTCTCGCGATGGGTGCCGTGATCAAGAAAAAGAGTAGTCCCGGCCCCCAGGGTTCCCACGTGCTCCTCGTAGCTATCCGTCCCCCCCGACCTCCCCGCACCCCCCAGCAAGCACCCTCCCCCCCTCCCACTTTGCTGTCACCCCGCAGGTTTCTGAGTCTGTTCCTCTCTCCAGTCCTTTTCTTGTGCACCCTTCAGATTTGATCACGGGATCACAGTTTCTTCTTTCATTTCCATGTTGCAGTTGATCTTGTCTAGAGAATTGTTTTATTTCTGGCATTTTAAAGTTCTAAATTTTCCAATTATTTTCAATTTTTCTCATGAGAATTTCTGTCTTTCCATTTGCATTCATTGGCATTTGTAATTCAGTTAAAAATACCGCTCTAGATCACCTAAGGGTTGGCATTTTTCTTGAAACCTAATCACATTCTTCTGGTTTTTTGTATGTGCGGTGAGTTTGGGATTGTCTTTGGGACCTTTTGGATATTATTAATTTTGTATAGATTCTGGATCCTTTCATAACACTCTGGAGAATGTTGGTTGTATGTGTTCATTTCCTAAGCAGTGAGCCCAGTGGGTTGAGGCTGAGTGTTTTCTCACCGTGTGGGCTGTGCCCCCCTCGCTCGGTTTCCAAAGCCTGTGCTGTTGCTCTGGAGCCTGTCATGCAGGGGGTTCTCAGCCTTTGCTGTGATGCTCTGGGTCTTTAAGGTGCCTACACACAGTGGGGCTGTTTCTAAACTGAACTCCTGTCTCTGCCCCTTTGCTCTGCTGCTTTCGCCGGCTCAGGGCTGATCCAGATTTGAGCACAGTCCTTGGCTCCTGGGGTCCCCTCTTCCTGGTTTCCCAGCCCTGAAAAGCAGTTTCTCTCCAATTAGCAGTGTCTGGGGCCTGCCCTGGGGCAAGACTGCAAGGGAAAACGAAACCCAGGAAACTTCAGCCCCTTGATGGTTTCTTCTCCAGGTTTTCCCTCCTTTCTACTATTCCCTGCTTTTGTTTCCCTTTGACATTCCTTAGGTAGTTGCTTTTTGTGTTTTGTGTACGGTTTTTAGTTGTAATTAGTTGTAATCGGTAAGAGAGGCAGAGTGCAGTGGGGCTTATCCCTCTGGAAATGGAACCCACGTCATACATTTTTAATCTCTTCTGGAGGTGGAAGATTTGTACAGTGAGAATGTTAATCTAATTTTTAAAATACATATAGTATATGTGACCATATCCTAAGTTATTTAAGGAGTCATTTAATGTAATAAAGTTGCATAAAGCTAATTTTTTTCACAAGCTTGGATTTTTAAACAGGGCAAAAGAATGAATGCTTGGATTCTCAGTGCTCTCCATCCAGTTTTAGCCTTGATATTTTGCTCTTTGGATTTGTATGCTACTTGTAATAAGTATAAAGCTAACTGCTTTATTTTAATGGGAACTAGATGATTACTTGAAAGAAGGAAATTAACTCAGTTTCTTGATTTCCTGTGGAAACTTGCTTGTTTTAATACATTACGCATAAATTTGAGAGTAAAAGGTGAAAGAAACTATATAAGTATTCACAATTTAAATCTAAAAGTGCTCTCATTTAAATGGAATTAGAGGGGAAATTGATTTTAATCATTTATAAAACTGGTTAAGGAAAGTCGAATAGTTTGGGTCTCAGGAAATTTTATTATGTATTTAAGTTTCTTGAGATGTACAATTTTAGCTAATTTATGAGAACAAGAAATTAGTTTGTTCTGTGGAATATTACTTCTACTCCACAAGGGTAATTTAAACCTTAAATTTTAATTCACAAAGCTATGAATAATTAACTAGTCTCTGAAAAGGATCAGAAATCCTTCATTGTTTTATCATTCCATGATGTCAAATAGAAATTATTTCAGTGTGTTTCTGTTGTGGATTTTTCTGAGCAGAAACAGAAAGTAGCCTTATTGCTAATTAATTTGTGTAATATGTTTTAATAGGTATTTAACATAGGCTTTTAATGCTTTGTTATTAGTTTGGTTGATTATACAGTTTTTATAAATCATTTGCATTATTAGTCGTTATGCTTAAATACACTGATTAAAGTCCATGTGATTCAAGGAGTTTTAATTTTTAATTAATTTATGTTCAGTGGCATTAGTGACATAGAATCTGTACTTTTTCCCTCCTAGCAACATGATGCAGAAGTTGAGCGCTTAACTGAAGTTCTTAAGGAAAGAAATAAAGAAAGCAGGAGGCTAAGGTCCTCTTTTGATGCATTGAAAGAATTGAATGATAGCTTAAAAAAACAGGTAAGACCTATTTTATCTATATTAGATTCTAAGACATTCTTAGAACTATATAGATTAACAAATTGTAAGTCAAAATCTTAGAACATATTCTGGCTAGAGAAAACCTTGATTATCTTTATTTGTTACCTTTATTATAAAATACTTCCAAATATAAATAAAGTATTATTAAGCTCTTGGTTTCTCATCATCTGTTCTGACAACCAGCTGAGACGTTTGACAACTTGAAATTTTTTAAACTATTAAGAGCAATGACTAGATTAAAAACAAGCAAAGGAAAACCTGCTAACCTGGGTACTTCAGGCGCTGGTTTGTAGCTTTGTGCTGTTCTTGCACCTGCTGTAACACACCACTCTTTGTTTTTGGAGTGTCTGTGATGTGTTGATCCTGTGCTGGGGAGTGTGAGCTCATGCCCACTGTGTCACGGTGCGCTGCCCTTACGTGTGTAAGTGGAGTGTGAGCTCACGCCCACTGTGTCACAGTGCGCTGCCCTTACGTGTGTAAGTGGAGTGTGAGCTCACGCCCACTGTGTCACGGTGCACTACCCTTACGTTTGTAAGTACTGTGGTTTAGCTCCGTGCTTAATAATACTCAAGTTGCACCAAATTCTTAGGAGTTGTACTTTTTTTTTTCACTTCCCTTTGCCAGTTTTTGCCTGAAAGACGTGAAAGTGACGGGCTCTGTGGAAGAGGGACAGGAGAGAGATTGTGTGTGTTCGTGGGGAGGGACGCATAGATGAGCAGAAGCAGGTGAAGCTCGTCACTTTAGTGGTTAAGGCCTTGGGCTGGGGAACTTCGTGGGTTCCAACATGTTGGTGAGCTCGTACTCTGAGAGAAAACTGGGCTCCTGGAATCCCTTGGCTAGCTGTGTGCTCTTCACTACTTGTTACGACCTTTCCCCTTGGCAGTGATAACTAGGTCCCCCATTTCTCACTTCACCTGATGACCTGGCTTCTCTGAATCAGGTCTAACCTCCCACAATTAGCGTGTGAACTTGACTCACGGTTGTCTGGAAGCCTCCTTATCCTGGAGAGACTGCCTTTTCCCATCACAGTCTCAGGCGAGCACTCTTTTTTGAGAAGGGTTTCTTTAACTGCTAGTATAGGTGCATTGTTGCCCATACCTGTCTCTTAGGTGGATATAATCCTTGATAATCTTGCGTGTGTTTGATGAGTGTGTGGTGACGGGAAGTGTGCATTATTACGAGTTTGAACCTATTGATAGGAGTGGGGAAAGGTTGGAAAATTCACAAGAGAGGCATGTGGGACATAATGAAGAAGTTTAACACGGGAGTTCCAAAAGTAGTTAATAAGGCAAAAATGTAATATGTGAAGAGGTGATATCCAAAGCTGGTGAAAGATGCCAACCTGTAGATTCTAAGATATTCTGTGAACCCTAAGCAGGGCAAATATTGAGGAAAACCATGTAAGCACGCTATTTTAAGACACGAAGATTTTAGATAAAGATAAAATCAGAGAAAAATAAGACACCTTACCTTCAAAGAAGGAGCATAAGACTATTGGCTAACTTTTAAGGAGGAAATATCATGTACCTTATTTACATAAACAGAAAAAGAGAAATGCTCCCTTTCTTGTTGTATGAGGCCAGCATAACCTTGAAACGAAACCTGTCAAGAACATTACAAGAAAAAAAAAAAATGCAAGCCAGTCTCCCATGAGTACAGATGCAAAAATTTTTAATATCAGCAAATTGAATCCAGAGGTACACAAAAAGTATAATACAACTCAGTGGACTTGGTCCAGGAATACAGGGTCATTTATCATTTGAAAATTAACACATCATCTGATAAAAGGAGAAAAATCGTATAATTCCTTGATTTAAAATTCAGCACCAGCCCAAAGATAATAACTAGTAATAGAAGAGAACTTAATTCTCATAGAGTACTTACAAAAAAAAAAAAAAAAAACCAACTTCTGAATCACACTTAATGTAAGTTATTGAAATCTTTTCCCTTGAGATCAGAACAAGATAAAGGTGCTCACTGTTAACTGTTTTGTTGAACTTTGTGCTGAAGTCCTGGTCAGTGCAGTGAGGAAAGGAAAGTCAGGGTCTGGAAGGAAGAAATAAGAATTATCCTCCGATGACATGATTATGCACAGATGTAGTAAGTATCCAAGTGAGCATACAGACAAGTTATTAGAATTAAACAAATTTAGGAGAATCTTTGGGTATAAGCTCAGTATATGAAATATCAAGTGTATTTCTGTATATCAACAATAATCAAGTAGTGAATGTTTATTGAAAGATACTATGGGTAGTAGCATCAAAAAGCATTGGCTATCCAGGAATAAATCTAAAGAGATTATACATGTATAAAACATGCATACTGAGGAGTGCAAAATGTTAATTAAAAGCAACTAAAGAGGACCGAAATAAGTTGAAGGCTATGTTATGTTCAGGGATGAGAAGACTCAATATGGTAAAGATGTCAGTTTTCCTAAATTAACAGATACATTTACTCCAATCGCAGTAATTCGTTATGGTGATGTTTAATGATTGGTACACTTTTCTGTACATACATTATACTTCAATAAAAAGTTCAACTAAAAGACGTTTCCTATTAAAATGTATACGTGTAAGATGTTAGGAGACTTGCACATTTTTCATAGAATGAAGTAAACTTTCTTAGAAACTCTTAATGTTTTAGGACCAAATGGTGGTTTTAGCTGTGATCTTTAATCATGGACGCTACCTCTGTCTGTTACGTTATGTTGCTTGGTAACACAGACTAGATAAGATGGTACACTGGGAAAACTTCAGTAGGAAACTGGCTTGAGGTTTCTATTGAAATATCTAATGTTTTCCTACCTTAGTTAAATGAAGTAAGTGAAGAAAACAGGAAGTTGGAGGTTCAGGCTAAGAGAGTTCAAGCTCGTTTAGATAATTTACAGGTAAGGTACCTGCTCTTCTCTTGAGACACAAAGTGAAATTTAAAATGACTGCCTTTGGACTTTCTCACTTTTAATATAATTTTCTTTTAATTCACGGATATGTACTGTCACAGAGGAAGTGTGAGTTTATGACAATACAGAGATTGAAAGGAAATCCCCACGCCGCTCACGAAGCAAAAAGTTTAAAACAGGAAAAAGTACCAGTTTCAAAACCTCATAAGGTATGATATGATTTCTCCATTGGAAAGCCAGGACATTTTTCTCTTCCTTATTTTTTTTTCCCTTTAGCAAACATTCTTCTTAGTGTGAAAGGATTCACTGTGATCATTTCTTTGTAGAAAAGTATTGCTATAATATTTCAGATATGCTTTTGTTTGCAAAAACAAAACAAAACATTTAGCTGCTAAGAATATTCATGTATAAGGCTTTTTGGGGACATGCATTTTCATTCCTCTTGGAAATATAGCCAAGACTGGAATTTCTGGGTCATAAGGTAGAGGTGTATTTAATTTTGGGGGCAACTGCCAGTTTTCCAGAGTGGTCGCGCCATGCATACTCCTGCCAGCAATGTGTGTGACAACTTGGCTAAAAAGTTTGCTGTCAGCTTTTATGGCACCAAAAAACATTTGGTGTTTTCAGTCTTTCTTATTTTGACCTTTGCAGTGGGTGGGTAGTGATACCTCACTGGGCTTCAGTGGTTTTGATAAATGCTGTAGTTTTTCATAAAGTGAACTGGGCGGATGGCCTTGTTTAAGATGGGGCAACGGGAGCCCCAGCAGCAGAGGCAGGAGCTGCCGTGGGACGGGCACCGTCTGGCCTGTGACGGGCCGGCGCAGATCAAGCAGGAGCCACCGCGCTCCCAGCCCTGCGCAGGGGTCCACGCACGGGACCTTCTCGACGGAAGGCCGGGGACCTCGTCCGTCCGCAGGGCCAGGCCTGGGGGAGCTGCTTGTGCCAAGCTCTCGGGGCCCCCGCTTGGCGGTGCTGCGGGGTGTCAGCAGGGAGGTGCCGCGGCTCTGGGCCGTGCTGCCGAGAGCACAGAGGACCTGGCCTGTGTCCCCTCCGGCACCTGCGGTGGGAGGTCATCTCGGGGCGGACTATCGACGTGGGGAGGATAGGGAGCCAAGCCCACAGCATCGCTGGCCCAGCCTCCGCGTGTCATCCAGGAGGAGCACGGCAGTCACAGCAAGGGTGGCATCACCGGCCGCGTGGCTCTCCCGGGGGCTCCAGGCCCAGGGCCCCCTTCTGACCTGCAGGGACCCCTCCTGGGCCCCACGTTGCACTCCCAATGGGGCTGCCCTAGCCTGTGGCCGCCCCGCCTGCCCTCACCTCTACCAGGCCCCGGCTGTGCGCAGAGGGTTTAGTGGTTGGAAAAGATCGTACTTAACCTCCCCCCCCTCCCGCCTCCTTTTTCCTGTCATGGATGCTGGCTGTGAAAAAAAAATTTTTTTTTAATTAATTAGTTTATTTTCTTTTTGGCTGCATTGGGTCTTTGTTGCTGCGCGTGGGCTTTCTCTAGTTGCGGCGAGCAGGGGCTACTCTTTGTTGCGGAGCACGGGCTTCTCCCTGCAGTGGCTTCTGTTGTTGCAGAGCACAGGCTCTAGGCATACGGACTTCAGTAGTTGTGGCATGCAGGCTCAGTAGTTGTGGCTCACGGGCTCTAGAGCACAGGCTCAGTAGTTGTGGCGCACAGGCTTAGTTGCTCTGCGGCATGTAGGATCTTCCCAGACCAGGGCTCAAACCCGTGTCCCCTGCATTGGCAGGCAGATTCCCAACCACTGCGCCACCAGGGAAGTCCCATGAAAAAAATTTTTTAATTAAAAACAAATAATAAAGTAAATTGGAAAAAGTGGAGATTTATACTCAGGTTAGTCAAGATGATTGCAGTTTTCATCAAAAGTTCCTATTTGAAGAAAATTGAGAAGGTTAAAAGTGACTCTTGGTCAGAATAGTATAACTTTGTTTTCATTCATCTGATTCTGTTTTTGTGGATTGCTGTCTGCTTAATTTTGCCTTTTTATTAATTTGCTTTTGTATTTCTCTGTCTAAAATTAAATCTAGCGTAGCTCCCGTTGAAGGAACATGTGTGATAAATGTTGAATTGAAGTGACTGAAAGTGATTTGAAGGAACACGGAAATCAGCTTAGTTGAATTTATAGTTTTTTCATGGCAGTTTGCTCTTGTTTTCCTCCCATTTTGGTGGACTCTCAGAGAACAGGATTTCCAGGAAAAATTTTTCATACCTATTTATAGAATGTTACGGTGTAAAGGAAAAAGAAGATATGAAGTTTCATGGTGGAAATTGTTTAGCTTTTGAGACCTTTAAATTTGTTCAAATCTGTTAGTTTTGGTGGCTCATGCTCTTGAGTTAAGGCCAATTTTACTCTTCTCCATTATCAAACTTGGGTAAAGAATTTTAATGAAAATTCTCTCTTTTGGTTATAAGGTGCAGTTCTTTCAATTTCCTTGTTATGGTGGGTTTCTCCCCTTCTGTCAACCAGCATTTAACATGTTTCTAATATTAATTAGAGATATTTGATTTGGAATTTCTTTCATTTGGAGAAGATTTGTCATCCAATACATGTTTTAGTGTTTTAGATAAATTATGCCATAATCGCTTACCAAATTTAAAACTTGCCTTTGAAGTTTTAGGAGGCTGTGAATTGAAAGAAGTGCTTGCTTTATTTTTTTTGCATATAGGTACCACTTAATGGACAAGTTTATGAACTTTTAACTGTCTTCATGGACTGGATTTCGGATCATCACCTTAGCAAATTGAAACATGAAGAATCTGGAATGGATGGTGAAAAGGCACTACCCACATTTGCTTCTCAGAGAAATGATATTCAGGAGAAGTGTGTGAAGGTTTGTTTTTTAATTTGAAATATATGACTCGGTAGACACGAAGATTGAAAGAGTGGTACATTTTACAAGAGAAAAAATATTGAAAGTATTTTTGATAGAAAGTCGATTATACCAATAGTCAGTTCTAAAAAGATTCATTTCAGACTTAATTCAAATTAATTCATACTAAAAAAAAAATTAATTCATACTTATATTTTTTGTAACATGATGGAAATTTCTTTTTAAAGGCAGACCAGAAATTGAAAACCTACTCCAAAAATGGCAAAATAATTGTGTATCAGAGTTAGGCAGATAATCAGTGATAGGAACAATTCCTGATACACATCATTTTAGGATCCAAATCCCACTAAAATAATTTTATTTTGCCTTTTGTCATGAAGGGTTAAATAGTATTTTCAAGGGGCTTCTCATTAACAAAGAGCAATGACCATTTTCTTAAATTACAGACATTAATTTGGATATCAATACTCAGGATTTCCAGTCAGTATAAATTGTCATTAGAGATTGACGGTTGCATTCTACAAGAAATACATTAAAACTCTGAAGAGTGGATATCTAAAGTTGTTTGTTTGGTTTAACGAATTAATAAATACAGGCCAGGGTTTCATTTGAGGAAATTATTTCCGGTTTTCATCCTTACCTAAAAAGCTTCTTCTAAATGCTTTTTGTGCTAGGCAGGATAATGGTCCCGGAGATGTTCATAACCTAAGCCCTGGAACCTGTCAGTGTGTCACATTTACACGGAAAAAGTAAATTAAGGTTACTAATCAGCTGACCCTCAAGTAGAGATTAATCAGGATGATCTGAGTGGGTCCAGTAATCACGTGAGCACTTCAGGCCAGACAAAAGAGGCAGAAGAGTAGGTGAGACACTCAGTGCATCCTCGCATCCCCAGTGGCTTTGAAGATGAGGAAGAGGGGGCTTCCCTGGTGCCGCAGGGGTTGAGAGTCCGCCTGCCAATGCGGGGGACACGGGTTCGTGCCCCGGTCCGGGAAGATCCCACATGCCGCGGAGCGGCTGGGCCCGTGAGCCATGGCCGCTGAGCCTGTGCGTCCGGAGCCTGTGCTCCGCAACGGGAGAGGCCACTGTGGGAGAGGCCCGCGTACCGCAAAAAAAAAAAAAAAAGTGAAGTTTGAGTCAAAACATTTTTTTAAACTTTCATGCTTCAAACTATACTATCGTGAGAGTCAAAGGCAACCCAATGAATGGAAAAAATATTTTTCAAATCAGATCTGATAAGGGACTTCCTTCCATCTTGAGTATTTAAACAAAAAGACCATACAACTTAGTAATTAAAGACAGCCTGATTGAAAATGCTCAGTGCACCTGAATAGACGGTTCTCTAACACTCACCCAAATGGTCGATAGGCGTGTCCGACGACGCTCAGCAACGTTAGTGATTTGGGGAATGCAAATCCGGGTCCCTTTGTTTTGTCACTTCACACCCCCTGGGATGGCTAAAATAAAAGAGCCAGAGAATCTCAAGCATTGACGAAGATGTGAAGAAATCGGAACTCTCGTGCGCTGCTGGTGAAAATGTAAAAAGGTGTGGTAGGAACTTTGGAAAGTAGCCCTGCAGTTCCTGGAAGATGAAACGTGGGTTTACCAAGCGAGTCCGCTGTTCCACTCTGAGGCGTGTACTCAAGAGAAACGCAGACGTGTGCGCACATAGGTTCATACGTGGATGTTCATGGCAGCATGACGCACGATAGCCAACACGTGGAGCCAGCCCAGATGCCCGTCAGCTGACAGGTGGCTCAGTAAAATGGTGTATGTAGATTGTGGAATGTAACTTGGTGGTAAAAGGGGATGAGGTATCCATGCATACTACAGCGTGAGTGACGTTTGAAAATACTGGAAGTGAAAGAAGCAAGTCACAAAAGACCACATATTGTGTGATTCCATTTATATGAAAATCCTGGAACCGTGTAGATCAGTGTAGAGAAAGTAGCCCAGTGGTTGTGAGGACAGGATGCTGAGATGCCTGCTAATGGTTAGGGTTCTTGGGGGGGAGGGTGATGGAAATGTTCTCAAACGGATTCTCACGATGGTTTCACAACTCGCTGAATATACTGAAAATCACTGAGTTGTACCCTTTACATGGGTGACTCGTATGGTGTGTGAATTATATCTCACTAAAACGATTACCGGCAAATTCACCACCGCCGCCGTGAAAGGCAGGAAGGACACCAGGCCCGCACGAGGCGCTCTTGCTCCTGGCGTCCCCTGGGTCCGTAGACCTGGGACACTCCGCCTCCTCCCCCTCCCCTCGCTTCCCTTCCCCAGCTTCATGCTGGTAACCTCACACTTCTGATTTTCCTGCGTGCTTCCCCGTGTTATGTACTTTGTTTGTGACAGAGCACTTTATACATAGTTCTGTGTACTTTATCTTGTATACCTATGTGTGGTCCCAGCTGAAAGATTTCTCTCTGCAACGGAAGACTTTCCTTCCTCACCAGTTTTAAATACTGTAATTTAAGGGTGGGGGAATTAAGAATACAAAATGTTCCTGTGACTATGACCTTAACAGAGTAGGTGGTTATCAAATTCTGTTCATCCACAAAAGTACTCAATTTCGGATGTCTGTAAGTTTTCAGTTTTGCTTGAAATTTCATTCTAGAAAATAACTAAGACTAGGAGGAAATTAATGAAGAGCTTTCAGGAGAAAATAGCGTCAGGTTTATGCTTTGAAAGGGTCGTGTCTTCTGTGATGCGGCAAGAGGGTCGAAGAGATGCAAGAGTGGGTCTGGAGGACACTTAGGAAACGCAGGTGGTTCAGGGGAAGGACAGTGTGGCTGTGAGCTGGAAATGGGCCGTCTAGAGAATGTTTAGGGGGGAAGATTGACGAGACTGGTGATGGATCCCGTATAAAAGGTGGGCTCCCAGGGTTGGCACCCAGGCTCCTGACTTTGCACCGGGATGAACGTTGGTCGCGTTCACTGCAAGTAGGAAATACTACACGAGATCTGGGTTTGAGCTTCCACTGTTGGTAAGGTAGTTTTAGATGAGTTGAGTTGCAGACACTGGAGTGCGTGTGTGGGTGTGGGTGTAGGTGTGGCTCCGGGGGCTGGGGCTCTGCGGAGAGGCCCGAGCTGGGCGTGTGGACATGGGGGTTGTGAGTCCGGACTGGCTAGCGCTGAGTCGAGGAACTCCGGTATTTAATGGTCAGGTGAATGAGGACCAGCCAGCAGGAGAGAATGGTAGTGGCCCGAGAAGTAGAGGAGAGCTGGGTGTCGCTGGAGAAGTTGGTGACACAGAAGCCAGGGTGGGGTGTTTCCGGAGGAGTGCGTAGGTCATATATGTCCTTCCAGACTCAGAGGTTTATCTTTATACCTTATTTATCACATCTGGGGTCCAATTACATATGGTTCTATATCCTAGCTTTTATTTTTTTTTTTTCAAACATTCTTTTCTTGCCATGTTTTTTTTACCTCTTTATTAGAGTATAATTGCTTTACAATGGTGTGGTAGTTTCTGCTTTATAACAGAGTGACTCAGTTATACATATACATATGTTCCCATTATCTCTTCCCTCTTGCGTCTCCCCCCCTCCCCCATCCCTATCCCACCCCTCCAGGCGGTCACAAAGCACCGAGCTGATCTCCCTGTGCTATGCGGCTGCTTCCCACTAGCTATCTGTTTTATGTTTGGTAGTGTATATATGTCCATGCCACTCTCTCACTTTGTCACAGCTTACCCTTCCCCCTCCCCATATCCTCAAGTCTATTCTCTAGTAGGTCTGTGTCTTTATTCCCGTCTTACCCTAGGTTCTTCATGACATTTTTTCCCCCTTAGATTCCATATATATGTGTTAGCCTACGGTATTTGTCTTTCTCTTTCTGACTTACTTCACCCTGTATGACACACTCTAAGTCCATCAACCTCACTACAAATAACTCAATTTAAAAACTCTGCTGAAAGTAGGCATAGAGGGAACTTTCCTCAACATAATAAAGGCCATATATGACAAACCCACAGCCAGCATCGTCCTCCATGGTGAAAAACTGAAACCATTTCCACTAAGATCAGGAATAAGACAAGGTTCCCCACTCTCACCACTATTATTCAACATAGTTTTGGAAGTTTTAGCCACAGCAATCAGAGAAGGAAAAGAAAAAAAAGGAATCCAAATCGGAAAAGAAGAAGTAAAGCTGTCACTGTTTGCAGGTGACATGATACTATACACAGAGAATCCTAAAGATGCCACCAGAAAAGTACTAGAGCTAATCAGTGAATTTGGTAAAGTAGCAGGATACAAAATTAATGCACAGAAATCTCTTGCATTCCTATACACTAATGATGAAAAATCTGAAAGAGAAATTAAGGAAACACTCCCATTTACCATTGCAACAAGAAGAATAAAATACCTAGGAATAAACCTACCTAAGGAGACAAAAGACCTGTATTCAGAAAACTATAAGACACTGGTGAAAGAAATTAAAGATGATACCAACAGATGGAGAGATATACCATGTTCTTGGATTGGAAGAATCAACATTGTGGAATGACTCTACTACCCAAAGCAATCTACAGATTCAATGCAATCCCTATCAAACTACCACTGGCATTTTTCACAGAACTAGAATGTATCGCTATGGTCTTAATCTTTCAGCAAAATGACATACTGTTGAAGCAGCGTTCATAAATACCTTTTTTAAAGATTTGCATTATTTTTATAAGTTGACATTAATTAAGATATTTATGAAAGACAGACATATAAAGAGGAAAGTAAATATCACTCCAGTTACTGAAATCTCACTGTTAATATTTTTTAAAAATATCTTATCTCTTTCAATATAAATTCATACAGACATATTTTATGTAAGTGGAATCTTATTACACTTTTTGTAACCTGCTTTTATAACCCCAGAATATGCCATGGCAATAAATATAGATGCCATTATCATTTTTAATGGTTATATATGCACCATAAGTTTATTTAACCATTTAAGATTCAGGGTGTGTTTTTATAGGTTAGTCTTAAAATCCTAGATGTGCCATTACTGGGTCAAGGGCGTAGACACATAATGTTTCAAGTACATATTTCCTTATTGTATTACGTACGGTTTTAAAGTGAAGATTTTTTGTTAGAGAACTCTTTTTTCTTTTGGAAAAAGATAATTTTTGGAAAATTGTGGTAATTGATTTCAGGCATCTAAAAATAGTGTGTGTTTGTATTTTCCATGATTATTTCTTTAGCTTTTGCCTGTGATGACAGAGCAGCTACAGTGGATGCCTTTTGTGAATGCCAAGCTTCACGAGCCTTTTGTAAAGTTTATATATTGGTCTCTAAGGCAGCTCGATGCCGGAACACAGGTAACTGGTGAACGGGAGTCTGTCTGCAAGTACAACCCTTTTGCTCTTGATCTTACTCTCGCACAGCTTTCCCCACACGTCCTGTTCTGTTTCGGGACTTTTCCTCGCCTCCATTGCTTTGTTCACCACTTTCTCTTCTTTCCTCTTTTACTATCCTATTTCTCAATGCTGTAGATCGGATTCAGGGTGTAACATTGCTTTTGAGTTTCAGAATTGTGTAATAAGGAGTTTCACTGCGTTAGGTTATTGTTGAAACCAACTGCCCGCCCCCCGCCTCATTATTTATTTTATAGTTTTTCATATTCTTCTGAAGGTAACAGAAATTGGTTTTTTGTCTGTATGCCAGTAAACACACACTAGCTAAATGGAACAGTGATTATTAGGATAACCTAATCAAAGAGGGAAAATTATTCCAGCATCTTATAAAATGAAGGCTAGGTGTTACCAGCTCACGTAAGGGTTATTTAATCCAAATATGACGTGCATATATAACCAATTGTGCTATGAGTTGTAGTAGGTTTGTAAAATGTTACTTTCCCAGTTAGTATTGATAAATGCTGTTACAGCTTTCATTTGGTTAAAAATGGAAAAAAACAAATTAGTGCTCGGGTAGCTTACTCTTGGTCCTGTGGAGCTCAGGAAGCACACGGCTAAACTAGTAAGTGCAGGACTGGTGGTTAAGTAGTGGGATGGTTGAGGTTTAGGGAAAATGGCTTTCTGAGGATTTCCTAAATATTTTGCCTTCGTGGCGCACATGAGCGAGTACGTGAGCACGTGTGCGCGTGCACACGTGCAAGCACATACACACACATACACACAGTTGACCTTAACTGTGTGTCTCACCAAAGTTATAGAAATTAGCTGGTCGGTTAATGTCACTGTTGACTTTGCTGTTCACGTGATGGTTTCTGAGAAAGGTCGGCTGAATGCTTGCTCTCAGCCGCAAAAGGCTAGACTCACAGAATTGAGTGAAACTTTGTTTTATCTTCCTTCCAGAAGAGTCTTCTCATTTTTCTTCAGATAATTTGTACTCTGTTCTTGTCTTCAGATCGCCACTCAGCACCACTCTGTGTGCACTGCCAGCCTGCACCCACTTTCTAGTGAAAAGTAGCATTCTTGCCACTCTCCCATTCGTTTGGTCAACATTTACTGATGGGTTTTTAACATTTCAGTTTTAACAATTGTCTAATTGCAAGTACCTTTTTAAAAATTAAGCTTTTTATTTTGAGATAGTTGTAGATTCACTTGTATTCATAAGAAATAATAGAGCGATCACTTGTTTCCATTTCCGCAAAGGTGACATACTCCAAAACTAGTTGCAGTACCACAACCATGATACTGACATGGCTATAGTCAAGGTAACAGAAGAGTTTCATCACCATGAAGGTTTCTTATGTTGCTTTTTTAATATATAGACTTTATTTTTTAGAGCGAATTTAGGTTCACAGCGAAATGGAGCACAGAGAGTTTCCGTAAACCCCTGCCCCCACACGTGCACAGCCTCCTCACTACCAGCGTCCCACCAGATGGGACCTTTGTCACAGTCGATGGATCTGCACGTGCACGTCATCATCACCCACAGTGTGAGGTTCACATCAGGGTCAGTCTCGGTGTTGTACGTTCTCTGGGTTTTGACAAATGTATCAGGGCATGTAACCGTCATTGTACAGAATAATTTGATACAAAAAATCGTTTGCCCTAAAAATCCTCTGTGTTGTGCCTATTCTTGCCTTCCCCCAACCCCTGACTCCTGGAAACCACCAGTCCATTTACTGTCTGCAGAGTTTTGCCTTTTCCAGAATGTCGTAGAGCTGGAACCATACAGTGTGTACCCTTTTCAGATTGGCTTCTTTCACCTAGTCATATGCATTTAAGGTTCCTCCCTGTCTTTTCATGGCTTGATAACCCTTTTCTTTTTAGCCCTGAATAATATTCCATTGCCTGGATAGACCACAGTTTATCTGTCCATCACCTACTGACAGATATGTTGGTTGCTTCCAAGTTTTGGCAATTATGAATAAAGTTGCTATCACATCCACATGCAGGTTTCTGTGTGGATGTACGTTTTCAACTCCTTTGGGTAAATATCAAGGAGCATGATTATTGGATAGTATGGTAAGAATATACTTTTTTTTTTTTTAAGCAACTACAAGCTGTCTTCCAAAATGGCTGCGCTATTCTGCATTCCCACCAGCAGTGATGAGAGTTCCTGTTGCTTCACATCCTCGCCGGCACTCAGTGTTGTGTTCTGGGTTTTGGCCCTTCTAATAGTGTGTAGCAGTATCTCACGGTGGTTTTAATTTGCGTCTCCCTGATGACGTATGATGTGGAGCATCTTATGTTTGCCTGACGTCTGTATATCTTCTTTGGTGAGGTGTCCAGGTCCTTTGGGCACTTTCTAATTGGGTTGTGTATTCTCTTATTGCTGAGTGTTTAGAGTTCTTTGTATATTTGGATAACAGTCTTGTATCAGATGTGTCTTTTGCACACACTTTTGCATAAGTCCAGCTTATCAGTTATTTTTCACGGATCGTGCCTTTGGTGTTGTATCTAAAAAGTGATCACCGTACCCAAGGTGTTGTTACACCCTCTTGGAGAATTGACCCATTCATCACTATGTGATGCCCCTCCTGTCCCTGGTAACTTTCCCTGCTCTGAAGCCTGTTTTGTCTGAAAGTAAGATTTCAAAGCTCTTCCAGCTTTCCTGTGATTACTGTCAGCATGGTATATCTTTCTTTATCCATTTGTTGAATACTTTTAATCTGTATGTGCCTTTAGATTTAAAGTGGGTTTCTTGTACACAGTGTATAGGGATCTTCTGTTACAGTCTCTTGTATTTGGTGTGTTTTGACTGTTGTTATTTAGAGTGATTATTGATACTGTTCGGTTAATATTTACCCAAGTTGTCAGTTTTCTGTTTGTTGACATTGTTCTTTGTTCTTCTGCTCTTTTCCTTTCTTTTGTGGCTTTAACTGGACATATGATAGTCTACTTTCCATCCTTTTTAGCATGTCAATTGTACTACTTTTTTAACTTTTTTTAGTGGTTGAGTACCTTATTAGAACAAAATATTCCTCATTCTTTCCTTCTGTGTTTCATTGCTGTCATTCATTACCCCTATACATAAGCACACACACGTGTGTATATATGTTATACACACATGCACATATAAACACACACATGCATACATAATCGAATACATTGTTGCTATTATTTTCAACAAACTGTTATCTGTTAGACCAATTAAGAATAAGAAAAATAAGTGTTTTTATTTTACCTGCACTTCTTCCTTCCCTAATGCTCTTACTTTATGCACATCCAAGTTTCCCAAGATATATAATTTCCTTCTCTCTAAAGAATTTTTGTTAGTATTTCTTGCAAGACAGGTCTACTGGTAACAAATTCCTTCAGTTTTTGTTGATCTGAGAAAATCTTTATTTCCGCTTCATTTCTGGTGGATAATTTTGCAGTATATAGAATTCTAAGTTGGCGGGTTTTTTTCCCTCAACAGTTTAAATATTTCCTTCTGCTCTCTTCGTGCTTATGTGGTTTTTGAAGAGAACCTCGATGTAATTCTTATCTTTGCTCTGCTATAGGTGAGCTGTTTTCTCCTCTGGCTTCTATTAGGATTCTTTTCATTAGCTTTTCTTTCCTTTCTTTTTTCCAGCTGCGCGACATGTGGGATCTTACTTCCCCCACCTGGAATTGAATCTGTGCCCCCTGCGGTGGAAGTGCACAGTCTTAACCACTGCATCACCAGGGAAGTCCCTAGCTTTTATTTTCTGTAGTTTATGATACACTTTGGTGTAGTGTTTTGTTTTATTTTTTCTTTTGCTACTTATCCTAGTTGGTGTTCTCTGAGCTTCCTGGTTCTGTGTTTTTGTTTCTGACATTAATTTGAGGGAGATTCTCAAGTCATTATTGCTTCAAGTACTCTGTTTCTTTTTCTCTTTTCCTTCTGGTATTCCCCTTACCTGTATGTCACACCTTTTGTAGTTGTCCCATAATTTTTGTGTAGTCTGTTCCATTTTTTCAGTCTTTTTTTTTTCTCTTTGCTTTTTTTTTTTTTGGCAGGGGTGGCTGCGTTGAGTCTTCGTTGTTGCACACGGGCTTTCTCTAGTTGCGGTGAGCAGTGTCTGCTCTTCGTTGCGGTGCATGGGCTTCTCATTGTGGTGGCTTCTCTCGTTGCGGAGCACAGGCTCTGGGCACGTGAGCTTCTGTAGTTGTGGCACACGGGCTCAGTAGTTGTGGCTCGCGGGCTCTAGAGCACAGGCTCAGTAGTTGTGGCACACGGGCTTAGTTGCTCCGCAGCATGTGGGATCTTCCCGGACCAGGGCTCGAACCCGTGTCCCCTGCATTGGCAGGCAGATTCTCAACCACTGCGCCATCAGGGAAGTCCCTCTCTTTGCTTTTTAGTTTCTGAAGTTTCTGTAGAAGGTATCATCAAGCTCAGAGGTTGTTTCTGAAGCCCCGTAGATTCCACTAATGAGCCCAGCAAAGCTCTTCTCCATTCTCAGTGGTTTTCATCTCTAGTGTTCCTTTTGGTTCTTTCTCAGAATTTCATCTCTCTGCCTATTTTATCCGTCTGTTCTTTTGTGTTGTCTCCTTTTTCCATTAGAGCTCTTGGCATGTTAATCATAGTTGTTTCAAATTCCCAGGCTGATTATTCCAGCATTCCTACCGTATTCGGGTCTGATTCTGTTGCTTGCTCTGGCTTTTCAAACTGTGCTTTGCCTTTTGTGTGCCTCGTGTCTTCCTTGCTACCTGGACGTGCCGCACTGTGCCCCGGAGCTGCTGCAGATAGGCCTTCAGTGCTGTGGTGGCAGGTGTGTGGAGGGGAGTGCTCTGGCTGTGTGATCAGGTCTCAGTCTTCCAGGGAGCGCGTGTCCCTGGCCTGTGAACTTCACAGGTGCTTCTCGGGTCTTCTGCCCCTGAGGTGGGGCAGGAGCGTAGAGTTCACTGGAGTTGGGTGTCATTTCCCTTCCCCTAGGCTGATTGGACTCCGATAAAACTCCAGTAGGTTAGGCTCTGGTAAAGTAGTTTTCTTGAGGACAAATCTAACACTGCACAGTGTTACCACTTTTGCTTCAGCTGTCGAACATGCCTCAAGATGAGCAGGGAAGTCTGTCTGCTCACCTGTGTTTGAGCTCACCGTGCTCTTCCTTCCCGATGTCTCAAAGCTCCTTCTTCCGTCTCTCCTGTTTGGAGAGCTTCCCTTAGGCAGTCTGATGACAAACTGTCTTGTCTTTTTTTTTTTTTTTATGTAATTTTTATTTTATGTTGGAGTATAGTTGATTAACAGTGTTGTGTTATTGTCAGGTGTACAGCATAGTGATTCAGTTCTACGTATACGTGTATCTGTTCCTTTTAAAGTTCTTTTCCCATTTAGGTTATTACAGAAGATTGAGCAGAGTTCCCTATGCTATACAGTAGGTCCTTATTGTGTATCTGTTTTATATGTAGTAGTATGTATATGCTAATCCCAAACTCCCAGTTTATTCCCCCAGCCTTTCCCCTTTGGTAACCATAAGTTTGTTTTCTAAGTCAGTGAGTCTGTTTCTGTTTTGTAAGTAAGTTCATTTGTATCATTTTTTTTTTTTTAGATTCTACATATAAGCGATATCATATGATATTTGTTCTTCTTTGTCTGACTTACTTCACTTAGTGTGATGATCTCCAGGTCCACCCATGTTGCTACAAATGGCATGATTTCATCCCTTTTTATGGCTGAGCAGTATTCCATTGTATATACATACACCACATTCTTCTGTCAGTGGACACTTAGGTTGTTTCCGTGCGCTGGCTATTGTAAATAGTGCTGCAGTGAAGACTGGGGTGCATGTGTCTTTTTGAATTGTGGTTTTCTCGGGATATATGCCCAGTAGTGGGATCGCTGGGTCATATGGTAGTTCTATTTTTAGTTTTTTAAGGAACCTCCATACTGTTCTCCACAGTGGCTGTACCAATTTACATTCCCACCAACAGTGTTAGAGGCTTCCCTTTTCTCCACACCCTCTCCAGCATTTATTGTTTGTAGATTTTTTGAGGATGGTCATTTTGACCGGTGTGACATGATACCTCAATGTAGTTTTGATTTGCATTTCTCTAATAATTAACGATGTTGGGCATCTTTTCGTGTGTCTTTTGACCATCTGTATGTCTTCTTTGGAGAAATGTCTATTCAGATCTTCTGTCCATTTTTTGATTGGGTTGTTTGTTTTTTTGCTCTTGAGTTGCTGAGCTGTCTATATATTTTGGAGGTTAATCCCTTGTGGGTTGCTTCGTTTGCAAATATTTTCTCGCATTCTGAGGGTTGTCTTTTCATCTTGTTTACGGTTTCCGTTGCTGTGCAGAAGCTTTTCCTTCATCTTAGAATGCTCTGATTTCCCCATCATTTCTAAAGCATATTTTCACTGGATTTCAGATTTGGGCATGACAGTTCTCTTCTTGCAGCATTTGAAAAATGTTGTGCCAATTCCTTCTAGTCAGTTTCTGTGGTTTCTGTTAAGAAGTTTGCTGCCATTTGAATTGCTTTCCCGTGTATGTTCATTTCTCTGACACTGCTTTTGGTTTTGTTCCCTTTCTTCAGTTTTCATGAGCTTGGCTGCGCTGTGTCTCGTTGGTCTCTGGGTCTGTCCTCCTTGGGGCTTGCTCAGCTGCCTCAACCTCTGCAAATGGCTTCCAGCCGCCGCCCCTTCAGCTGTTCCTTTGGCCCCGCTTGGCTTTCTGCTCCTTCCAGGGCTCTGATTGTCGTTGCTGTCACAGCTTTTGTGACGGTCCCTCAGCTTCTCGAGTCTCTTCTTTTGTTCCCCTTTCTGCTCAGATTGGGCAGTCTCTGTTCTTGTGTTTCCCACTTCGCTGGCCCTTCCCTCTGCTCTCTGCTCTGCTGCTCAGGCAGCTCACTGAGGGCTTGTCCTAGTCGTCGTGGCTTCAGTTATGAAATTTCTATTTGGTTCTTCTTTACATTTTCTTTGGTTAGACTTTGTTTTTCTTTGATGAGATTTTCTGTTTTTTTCTTCATTTGTTTCAAAAATGTCTGTAATTTCTCATTTCGTCACAGCTCCTCTAGCGTGTTTGTCATGTTGGTGTTGGCAAGTACTGGTTTTCCTTTTTCATTCAGTTTGAGGTCCTTCTGGTGTGATTAGTGATTCTCTGTTGGAAACTGGACATCCCGGCACTGTCTCACGAGACTCCGGATGTTAGTAAACATTTTGTCTCGCCTGGCTGGCGCTGCTCTGCAGACGAGGGGCCTCCTCAGTCAAAGCCCTGGTTCCCCGCCAGCCGGTGTGGCCATGGGAGGCGGTGGGGGTGGGGCTGGGGGCGCCTCACGGCTCCCACGTGGCCTCCGCCGACGCTGCCGTTCCGCCTGGCGGGGGTGGGAGTCCCCGCCTTCCTGACGACCTTGCTGGCTTTGGGGGGCTGGGCCACGGGCTGTTCTGTGGTGTTTGGCTGGAGTGCAGTCTTGTCTGCACGTTTTTTGTCTCGCAGGTCTGCCCTTTGCCGCCCTGTGGCCAGAGATCAGCGCTTGGCGTTAGGGTGGGCATTCTCTATCCTTTGGTGGCCGCTTTTTCGGCTCCAGATCTGGGAAGTCTGAAGCCGTATTGGGTGTTTGGGGCCCCAGCCAGCCTGCTTTCTTCTGTTCGCCTTTCAGTCATCTGGTGTTTGTTTTCTGTACAATGTCCAGGGGGTTTAGTTGTCTTCAGAGCAGGAAGACTGGGGGAGGTAATACCTGCTCAGTCTTGTGGCCAGAAATCTTATTTTCTACTTTAAAAAGTTTGTTAACCTGGGGGGCGGGTCAAAGTTGTTTTTGACATGTTTTTTGCCTTATAGTAGAGAAGGCAACCTGTCCTATAAAATACGGGTGAAGTCCTGGGGCGAGCGACCCCTGTAGGCGGGTCCTGAGCCGCACTGAGCACAGGTGCGTGAGACATCACGTTCTTCAGCAGAGACTTTGGTTTCTCTTCTGTTTCCACTTAGAGGGAAGTAGTATCAACACACGTTTAGGAAAACAAAAAGCTTATTTTTAGACATAAGCAAAATTCCCTTAATCCTGTCTTCCTAATGCATTATTCTGAGTAGGATTTTGAAATATTTTCTTCTATTACCTTTTCACGCTGAGGCTTTAAAGCACAAATGTATTATCTCTTCCTAATGATATCAAAAGCTTATTGATGATATATGTGAATTAGGTGGCACTGCTTGTGCGACTCACCACATCAGTTGGCCTCTGACACTCATAAAATCTCAGTATATCTGCCTCTGATTTTATGTGCAGAAATTCTAGAGCTGATGCTTTTTATCCACATTGCAAGATCAGTGCTTATCTGGGTACAGATGGGTCAGAAATCCTCAGAAGATGGGGGAAGCCGTTACAAAAGTCAGTGATACGGGTTTATAACAAAGGGAATTTTAAGTTGTTTCTGAGTGTGGCTTCAGCACTCCCATCTGCAGCAGTTTGAATGCTTTTCCTGTGTTGGCTTCTTACCGTATTTGTGGAAAACCGTCAGAGCCTGTGTTGTTTTAGAGGGAGTTAATATGCCATCATTTCTGTTTTGCTCATTTTCTTGTTTGAGTTGATTCGCCCTGAGAATTGTCCATGATTCTAACCCAGCATTTTTTTCTTCTGAAATGGATAAAATGTATCGCAATCGTGGTGACATTTACCATCTGACTGGGCTGTGAAGCAGCGAGGCGCTAGATGATCGGTGTGAGCGGGCACTGGGGGATGCTGGGCTCTTCGGCAGTGGTGGAGGCGGGCAGCCCAGACCCCACAAGCCTCTCCTTGTTCCTTTGGCTGCTCTGTGCCAGAGCTCTCTCACGATCTGCTCTTAGATGTTTTGAAATGGAATCTTGTCATAGTGCTTCTCCTAATTTAATTCTTTGGAAATTACTGTTTCTCATTTCTTAGTTGTACCCATTTCTTTTAGAGGAATATGTAGTATAAATATTTTTTTAAAGTTGATTATAAAATTACTGCTTTCCAGTCTTGCATATTTCCAGCTCCATTTGATCTGTTTTTAGTTAGCAAAAGATTGGCTTATTTTTAGTTCATATATTGGATTGTAGTATTTGAAATACATATTTTCTGAACCTGAGTAAGTGTACTAAGACAGTACATGTTTTTAACAGCATTCGACTATGACGTCAACATTGAGGCGACTGGGTGAAGACATATTCAAAGGAGTAGTGACCAAGGGCCTTCAGGGTAATTCTTTCGAGCATTCTGGGGAGAGTAAACCAAAGACAGCTGCTTTCTTTAAGAGCTCCAGTTTACCACTGAGATTTTTATCAACTCTAATTGTTCTCAAAACAGTCACACAAGGTAAGCTTTCAGATGTGCTTGTGGTATAATCTCTTGTCAGTAACCAGAAGAGAATCCTCCGTAGTGGAGCAGTTCTTACACTATAGTTGAATACATTTTACATTTTCGGAATGAGCTTTTAAGTTGTTTTATACTTGTGACCCACTGTTAGAAACTACTTTAATTGCTGAATTTGAGAAAAATGAGTGGTGGGTTGGCTTTGTTGCCCCTCCCAGAGGCCCTTGTTGATGCTCTTAGATCACGTGCCCATAGCAACCTTTGCTGCCACTGCCCTTGCGTTTCCCGCGTGGTATTGAGATTGCTATTAATAGTTTACTGATTCCCACTAGAGCAGGGCCTGGCGGACTAGAGCCCATGGGCCAAATGTGGCCCACCACCTGTTTTGTCAATAAAGTTTTATTTGAACACAGTTATGTTCATTTGATTCCTGTTGTCTCTGTTTTTGCCATGTAACAACAGAGCTGAGTAGCTGGCAACAGAGACAGCCTGCCCTCCAGAGCCTATAAAGTTGTTACCTGGCCCTTCACAGAAAAGGTTTCTCAGCCCCCACACTCGTGTGTAAGCTTACCGCCTTGTTGCCCACTGTACACCCTGCACCCAGCCTGGTGCTTGATGTATACGAGAGAACGAGGAAATGAATGCATTAAAAATGTTTCCTTCAGGGACTTCCCTGGTAGTCCAGTGGTTAAGTCCCCGCGCTTCCACTGCAGGGGGCGCAGGTTCGGTCCCTGGTCGGGGAACTAAGGTCCTGCATGCCGCATAGCCAAAAAAAAAATGTTTCCATCAAAGTTGGCCGTTTTTAGTACAGTTTTGATATACAGCTATAAGTAGTTATCTTTTTTGGATTATTAAATATGAGAATTTGTGTTAAGCTGAGTGATACCAATGTAGTCAGACAATAAATAGACCATCTTTCTTCCTTCCCTGTTAAATTATATAACTCAGTCTGGTTGGTTGTTTTTTTAAGTGCGCAGTGGTGGTCAATTATTTTGACTACTTTCTCTGAAGTATATTCTCCTGATTATAAGGAATTTAAGGGAAAAACCAAACTGTGACTCTTATTTTCTTAACAGATAGGGTGGTAACTGCCTGGAAGGTTGTTTGTGAGAAGGGGTATTAGCCAAGCCAGAGTCCACCACATGTCAGCATACATGATAGCGTCATTTGATACAAAGTGGTATTCATTACCGATGGAACGAATGGAAAGGAGAAATAAGCAGGAAGGGATTCGGTGCCTCCTGTCCCCCTTCTGTGCAGCACAGTATTGGCCGTGCTGACCACCTGTGGTGACCTTAAACAAGTGGGAATGAACATTGGAAAGGAATAGAGAAAACTGGTAACTCATGGGTACTCTTGTGTAAGTCTGACAGTCAGAGAAACTGGCTGAGAGATCAGTGTGCTGTGGTCTGAATGTGTGTCCCCCTCAAAGTTCACCTGAGGAGACCCTAATCCCCAGGGAGGTGGTGTCAGGAGATGGGCCTTTGGGAGGCGCTCAGGTTGTGAGGGTGGTGCCCAGATGAACAAGACCCCACAGAGCTCCCTCGGGCCTCCACCACGCGAGGACACAGCAAGAAGACCGTGAAGGGGGAGGAGGGCCCTCGCCAGACGCCAAACCGACAGCACCTCGACCCCAGACTCCCAGAGCTGCGAGCAGGACCTTCTGTCCTTTCCTAGCCGTCCAGTCTCTGGCATTGTGTTACAGCAGCCCGAGTGGTCTAAGGCCTAATCTGGGTTTCAGAAAACGGGCTCCAGAGGAAATTCACAAAAGTCCATTGATTTTGACTACTGTCGTGACTAGAGCGTAACTACCGTGACCATCAGTAACAAGCAGCTGTAATGTGTGAAAAAAAGAGATCTTGTTCATGCAAGCAAAACAAAATAATGTAAAAAATGTGGATATTAATCTAACATGGGATCTGTAAAACCTCATCTGTTGTGAAATATAACAGGACATAAGTAAAGATTTGGTAAATAATGGGTGAATGAACAGGTTGATAAAGATTATCGCCGAAGTTAAAGGGCAGCAGTAAAGGACTTTCGTTCTTCTTACCCGGGAAGACCAAGAGTATTATTAGAATCTATAAGACACCCCAGGTGGCTGCATCTAATGGTACCAATTAAAATTCCAATATGGTTTGTGTAAGCTGAGAGAGTAGTAGAGAAGTTTATTTGAAAGAACATCTGCAGTGAGTGTGCTAATTTAAAGGAAACAAGTGACATAGCAGCCCTGGGGCGGAGGCTTTGCCTTCGCAGATTGTAAAACAACTGTGATGTGTAATAATAAAAATGAGTAATATTGATATAAAACCTTATAATAGGAAAATAGCCCCGAATTGTCACACAACTGGCACTTCGTGTGCACTTACTGAATTAATGAATTTGATTGCTTCCTGGTCCAAGTCAGTTTTTTAAGAACATGGAATCATAAGCCAGCCCCTGTGGAGCTGGTCCCCTGGTCCCCTGTCAGCCTTCACTTGTCAGGTGCCCCAGAGAGGTCCTGAGGACTGGAAGGGGGCCGTTGGGTCTCAGCCAGAAAGCCGAGGAAGAGCCAGGAGAGCAGGAGGGCACCTAGGAAGCGCCGTTAGGGGCGGTGGTGCAAGTGTGGGGAAAGGGGATTGAGGCACACGCTGTCTTGCCACGCACTGCAGCAAGTTCCGGGAAAAGTAAAAAAGTAAGCGTAAGAAAAGCTCTTAAATTAAACAGTAGACTTGGTGAGAGGACATCTCCTACTTATAAAATAGAAGTGTCTGTTACAATATCGGTAAATTTAGTAGAGACAATGGAGAATAGATGTGTTGGATGATACACATAATATTAAATGCTTAATAACCCAAAAATATGTGGGTCTGTAAGGTGATTTCCTGTTCCACTGACTGGACAGTGTGGGTAGATTGTTCCTGAGAATCGACGCAGGTAGTGATCGTTGGTGTGGATTTGACACTGTCATGTCAAGCCCTTTGTATGTTGTCTGAACATGGTTATCCCCATTTGAGTGGTTCTTAGGTCACAGAGCCTAGACCTTTGTGCCGGGGCCACACAGCAGTGTTTGACAGCGTGGTTCAGCTCAGCTCTGTTTCTGAAGCCCACCTCTTGGCCCTCCAGTGTGACTCCCCGAGACCATCAGAGGTAGTAATAGCAGACACCTACACAGTGCCTGCTGTCCTGGGCTAAGCGCCGCATACTGGCTGCTCCGACCCTTCCAGCAGGGTGGCGAGGGGGCAGCATTCTCTCACCCCCGTCCTGCAGGTGATACGTGGAGGCTAAGCCTGCGCCCTCCGTCACTGCTGTGCGGCTCTCTGACATTCACTGTGAGCTGCGACCTCAGACCCGTCACACAAAGCGAAGTGATCGGGGAATGTGCCACCGGAGGGGACATGTACAGCTTTGATTGCGCTGTAGTTTAGGATCACTTTTGAAGTGCATTCTGGTTTCAGGAGCCACCAAGATGTATGCTAACGTTTAATAAGACTTATTGTAAGGAAACAGTTCAAAAGGGAACGAAGTCCCAGGTTGCTGGTGTGCTGTCTGCGCTGGTGGAGAAAGTGGGTGGGTTCTCGTGCTGTTGCTGGTCTTTTTCTAGCCACACTCGGTGGTTTCAGGGTTCCTCCCCACAGGAACCTGAGGAGGGACGTGGGGTTGTCATTTTTACAGAAGAACAAACTGTAAGGGAGCCAGATCTTTCTCGAGGACAGAGAAATGTCATGCGTCATCAACAATGATACTGCATAGGTGTGGGACTCAGCGTGAAACATTTTAATACAACTCTCTGTGCATGCACACTTGATCTTTACACTTGATCCGTGTAAAGATACGAGCATTAGAAGAAGTGATAAGAATCTTGCGTGATGGGATTACCTGTCTTAGGGACGGCCTTCTCCTGTTGGGCTTGGTGTGCGCCCCAGGGCTTGTCCTGCAGCCCCGCCCTACGCGCTCCCGGCCCGCGGCCCGCGCAGGTTTGTGTGTCTGTGATTATGCTGCCACCCCTCAGCCTTAGAGGGGTGCGGGGTGTGACTGCCGTGCTCCGGGGCAGGAAGGCTTGGCCTGGGGGAGGCGGCAGCGTGACCGGCAGGTGAGAGCTCAGCTCTGCAGCCACAGGCTCAGCCCCGTCAGTGGTGTGCAGCGTGGGCCCCTCCCGTTTCTGGGTTTGCACCGCGGCGTTCTGGCGTCCAGCAGGCCCCTAAGCAGTACGCTAGCCACTCTCCTTGTGGCCGTCATTGCTGTTTGCTGTTATTAAACCGCTCAGGGTTGGTTTCCCCTGAGACAGAATCGATCTGTTGGATGCCGTTGGGTTTCTGTCGCTGCTCAAATGGACCACGTAAACACTTGGTTCTTTGGGCTCAGCTCTGCTGGGAGGCTGGGCTGGGCTCCTCCCCCATGCGGCCCCTCGCCTGCACCTGTCTACACCGCACCAGGGGCTGCTGGGCTGGAGGTCTCTGCCGCCTTCTGCGGTCACAGTCCCAGGTGGGCCCGGCCGCAGAGGCGGAGTCACTGCCGAGACTCGATCCGATCCGATCCTCGAGCCGGCCGTCGCCCACCGATGGCCTCTGATCAGGACTAAAAGGTGGTCTTGTTGAACGTCGGGACGTTTCTTAAACACTCAGTAGTACAGCATGTGTATAGAAAGAAACCAGGTTTGGCACAGTTGGTAACTAAACTTTTTTAGAATACTCTTTTAGAGGTTAAATTGGTTTTTAGGAAATCTTCATTATTCGGGAAATTAAAGTAAGGAGGTAACTTTTAATTTCCCCTCGAAAGATTAGACCACTTTAAAAAAATAACCAGGGCTTCTCTGGTGGCGCAGTGATTGGGAGTCCGCCTGCCGATGCAGGGGACACGGGTTCGTGCCCCGGTCTGGGAAGATCCCACATGCCATGGAGCAGCTGGGCCCGTGAGCCATGGCCACTGAGCCTGCGCGTCCGGAGCCTGTGCTCCGCAGCGGGAGAGGCCACAACAGTGAGAGGCCCGCGTACCGAAAAAAATAAAAATAAAATAACCAAACACCATCTTTGTATCCCCTCCAAATTAATAAAGGACTACTTTTTAAGTTTGCAAACCTGCTGTATCGTGCAGCCTTCGGCCTGTTTAATCTGAGGCAATGCCGAGTGAGAAGGGAGAGGACTTGGTGTCAGATGCAGCAGGGCAGCACCTATAGTGGTGCTTGTACCCGGGAGCGGCCGTCAGCGCTCTCCCGCCTCAGCAAGGCAGCTCCGGAGAGCAGCTGCAGCTTTGCCGACCTAGATACACGGTCGCTTTGCAGTGCTCTGGAAGCTCAGAAGTTAAGTGCAGTAGTGTGCCTTGGGCCAGATGCTACCAGAAGTAAAGATGAAGTGTGTTATAAATAGACACAGAGGCACAGATCTTAAGTTCTAAAAATTCTTTCACATGTGTTTTAATTTCACACAGGTTATTCCCAGCTTCTCATTCTTCCTTTTTTTTTTTTTCTTTTTCGGTACGTGGGCCTCTCACTGTTGTGGCCTCTTCCGTTGCAGGGCACAGGCTCCGGACATGCAGGCTCAGCAGCCATAGCTCACGGGCCCAGCCGCTCCGCGGCATGTGGGATCTTCCCAGACCGGGGCACGAACCCGTGTCCCCTGCATCGGCAGGCGGACTCTCAACCACTGCGCCACCAGGGAAGCCCCTCATTCTTCTTTCTTAATAAATTTATTTATTTATTTTTGGCTGTGTTGGGTCTTCGTTGCTGCGCACAGGCTTTCTCTAGCTGCGGTGAGCGGGGGCCGCTTTCGTTGCAGTGCGGTGGCTTCTCTTGTGGAGCACAGGCTCCAGGCGCGTGGGCTTCAGTAGTTGTGGCATGCAGGCTCAGTAGTTGTGGCTCGCGGGCTCTAGGGCGCAGGCTCAGTAGTTGTGGCGCACAGGCTTAGCTGCTCCGCGGCATGTGGGATCTTCCCGGACCAGGGCTCGAACCCGTGTCCCCTGCATTGGCAGGCGGATTCCTAACCACTGCGCCATCAGGGAAGTCCCAGCAGCTTCTCATTCTTAGTAATTAGGGCTCTAATTATTTCTTTAGTTTGCATAGCATGGACAGCAAAGAAGAGACAAAACCTGAGGCCAGAGGACAGGAATTTAGTGGTGATCCTGTCATATTTTCAGTGTGTTTCACAACACTTCTGAGCCTTCTTTAAACAGAACTTTCAGCAGAAAAATTAACTCACTAGTGCGTGAACAGCATGAACAGTTTCTGTTGCTTCGAATAGTGTGTTGAAAGAGTTTTAGAAAACTGGAATGTTCTTGCACATTTGAAAGCACGGTGTGAACTGTTGTAGCCATTGAAGTATCTTAACTCATCTGCGTTGATCCCGGTCACATCAGTGCTTCCCAGTCACCCGTGGAACATCTTGGAGAACGTTCCAGGGCTCCTGACCGCAGGTGCCGTCCCTGCGTCGGCTGTGGTCGGATCTCCAGCCATTCGTCACGGTGGAGGCATCGCAAGAGACTCCGGGCGGGTCAGTCTCCTGGGGCTCTTTGAGGGGCTCCTGTTTGGTCTGGGTCAGAGGGCAGAAACCCTGGTTTAAAACCCACTGAGCACGTTTGTATGAACTTGCATTTTGAAACAGGTGACCGTGTGGCAACAGTAATCTCAGGAGCGTTGTCAAGATCACGGTACTAATGCTGTTGAGATCTGTGGAAGCATGCGGTAGTTACAGGCAGATATGGGGACCAACATTACTCGTGGTGTTTACTGTTAAGCATCCATTGTTTTCTTTCTTGATGTAGAGAAGGAACGGTGTTTATTGTGACTTAAGCGTTACAGTAGGGAAATCTGAACGACTTTTGCCCTGTCATAATGTAATGTCCCTCCCCGTTGGCCTTCAGCCTGTCGCCTCTGGTCGTTCAGTTTTTCCTTTCCTCTTGGATCCATGGAAGTGGCGGGCGGTGTTCCCTTCCTGCCGTCCGCGTCTGTTACCAGCTGGACCACTGACGCAGCCGCTGTTTGACGCCCTGTCTTTCAGCCGACTACCTGGCGCAGGCGTTTGACTCTCTGTGTCTGGACTTGAAGGCGGATGAAGGGAAGAGCCTGTTCCTGGAGTACCAGGCTGTCCCGGTGGTGCTGAGCCACCTGAAGATTTCCAGCAAAGGGCTCCTGTCCTGCGTCGTCGACAGCCTGCTGCAGATGACAGTGGAATCCAGTGAGTGTTACATCTCTTCTGACAGTGTGACTCTGCGGGTCAGGCCCTGGTGCCTCTTATACCCTAAATGCTGTGTGGTAGCGTCTTTAGTCCCACCCCTGACCCTTCGTCCACATTTCCACGAAATCGGCGCAGTTTCCAGGGGGCCCCGGTTGTGTGGATTCGTTCTGCGGCGTCACTCCCATCCTCGCGCCTCTCTCTGCGCTCTGTGTCCCGTGTTGTCCCTGAGGCTGGGAGGGAGCGGGGCCCTCAGACACGTCCCCACCTGCAGGGGGGGTGGGGACCCAGTTCCCTCCGGCGGTCGTGCTGGGGTAGCGCGCTCTTCTGACTTGCGGGCGGTGGCCCCTCACCTAGCCCGGATACAGACGGGGGTGCCGAGCCCGGGTGCTCTGGTTCGCTTTGGCTGCCTTGTTGTTTGGGCCCCAGGTGAGCTCTCGACTTGTAAGAAGCAGCATTTAGCTTTGGTCATTCCTTTTCACGTGGAGCTGCTCCTTTTCCCTGTGTTGCATTTCTGATTATGCCTTTCAGGAGGCGGAGCCCACAGACGGGACCTGAGCCTGGGAGTGAGTGCGCGAGGCCGGGTGCCCGGTGGCCGGCCCCGGGCAGGGGGTTTGTAGGCAAGACACAGAAGCAAAGCGAAGCACCTGTGTATTTGTGTCTAATATAATGTTTGCCTTATTTGGCTGTTAGGATCGTTGTTCTTGAGTTCGGTTTCTCAGATTCTGGTTGGGTTCTGCTCTGTCTGGTGGGCTGTGACCTGGGGGGACTGGAGCCACCTAGTCTGGTGGCCGCCTTGTTTACTGACTGTCGTGACAGTATTTGGGGAAAGTGTACTGGGTTCCCGGCACTGGGTGGCAAGTTCAAGAAGACTGGTCCTCGGTGCGGAGGTGGAGAAGCGGTAGGAGCTCCGTCCGTCCTGGGCCCCTGCGGCCGCAGGGTCCCTTCTCTGCCCGGCCCCGCTGCTCCCCAGGCGTGAGGGCTGCCCTTAGCTGTGCAGGCAGAGTTCTTTGAAAGCTGCTGTGACGCTGTGCGTTGATTTACCTGAACATACGTATTGTGAGCACACTGTTACTTTTAGATTGAGGGCTTCTGGTTATCTGTTTTGGGCGTGAATGTAAATCGTACAATAACTGAGCAATGTGCTTTTAGAAAACTACTCGGTGGTTTCTTTTTTTTCTTCCTGTCAGTGGTAAAAGCTGTTACTTATCTGGGTTTAGCTGTGTAAGGACATGAGTCTTACTTTATTTTAAAGAATACTTTCCTTTTCTTGTCAGACGTAGTTTGAATAGAACATTTAAGTTTGTGTTTGTATTGTTAGTTTATTCTCTCGTGTGCCCCAGAAACCATCTTGTCCGAGGTGACACACCTGAATGGCAACAATGTGTTTGAGTACATTTTGCACACCTTGTTTTTTTCAAGTATAATTTACTTTTATTATAAAAGTAATAGAAATTTGGAAACTGGCAAAAAACCAAAAAGTCTTAGTATCCAAAAATATGTACATTTGCAAGCACACCCTGCTCTACTGTGCTTTTTCCAAGTACTTTTTTTTTTTTAAACATACTGAAGGTTTGTGGCGACGCTGCCTTGAGCAAGCTGGTTGGCACCATTTTTCCCCCAGCATTTGCTCACTTCCTGTCTCTGTGTCACATGTTGGTAATTCTCACAGTGTTTCACACTTTTTCATTATTATTATATTTGTTGTGGTGATCTGTGATCAGTGGTCTTTGATGTTACTCTTGTAATGGTTTGGGGGGGGCCATGAACTGCACCCTTAGAAGATGGTGAACTTAATAATGTGTGTGTTCTGACTGTTCTGCCGGCCGCTGCTCCCTGACACACAACAGTATTGAAGTTAGGCCAGCTAATACCCTACAGTGGCTCAAAGTGCTCAAGTGAAAGGAAGACTCACACGTCTCTCACTTTAAATCAAAAGCTAGAAATGATGACGCTTAGTGAGGAAGGCATGTCGGAAGCCAAGATAGGCCTAAAGGCAGGCTTCTTGCAACAAACACTTAGCCGAGCCGTGAGTGCAAAGGAAAAGCTCTTGAAGGAAATTAAAAGTGCTACTTCAGTGAACACAGGAATGATAAGAAAGCAAAATAGCCTTCTTGCTGATTGCAGAGAGTCTCGGTGTCTGGACAGAAGATGAAACCAGCCACAACGTTCCCTTAAGCCAGAGTCTAATCCAGAGCAAGACCCTGCCTCTCTTCAGTTCTTGAAGGCTGAGAGACGTGAGGAAGCTGCAGGAGAAAAGTCTGAAGCCGGCGAGGTCGGTTCATGAGGTTTCAGGAAAGAAGCTACCTCCGTAACATAAAAGAGCGAGAGGAAGCAGCAAGTGCTGGTGTAGAAGCTGCAGCGAGTTGTCCAGAAGATCCAGCTAAGAGAATTCACGAAGGTGATATGAAAAACTAGGGCTGAAGGCTTACCAATTTGAGGAAAGACATAGTTTTACAAATCTAAGAAGCTAAGCAAATGCCAAAGCTCAGTGAAGTTCAGGATAAACCCAGAGAGACAGACCCACACGGAGACACATGATGTTAAACTGTCAAAAGTCAAAGACAGAGAATCTTGAAGGCAGCAAGAGAAAGTGTGGTCTGCACACAATGGAATATTACTCAGCCTTAAAAAGGAAGGAAGTGCTGGCACCTGCCACACCTTGGATGAGCCTTGAGGACATTGTGCTCAGTGCAATAAGCCAGATACAGAAGGATAAATCCTGTATGATTCCACTCATGTGAGAGCCCTAGAATCATCAGATGTGTACAGACAGGAAGTAGGATGGTGGGGGCAGAGGCTGGAGGGGCGGCTGGTGTTTCACAGGGACAGAGTCAGCTGGGGAAGATGAAGAGCTCGGGGCGGGGGGGCGGGGGATGTTTGCCCAACGGCGTGAATGCGCTTCACACTAACAAAGACTACACTTTTATAAATGGTCAAAATGGTACATTTTATGTTACGCATGTTTCACCACAATTTGAAAATTAAATATAAATGAACTTCTAGTACTCAAAAAAAAAAAAAAAAAACCCCATTCAAGCAAGGCAGAACTGTAGAGAGCATTAAGTGTTTTTTCCAAAAAAATCCCCGGAAACCTTGTCATTTGGAAATACCCATCATCAGTGTTCGGTGGATGTAATTGCAGACACCGTCCTGTGCATGTGTCCTTGGAGGAGGGGGCCGGGTGGGTGGGTGGCAGGTGGAGATGCTGTAACACAGGGGGCTCATTACACACGTTATTTAGTGAGACGTGCTTAATCTAACGGGAAAAATGAAGCAGAGTTGAGTCAAAAATGTTCACAAGCTTCTTCTGTTAAGAAATAAGGTGAGGGCTTCCCTGGTGGTGCAGTGGTTGAGAGTCCGCCTGCCGATGCAGGGGACACGGGTTCGTGCCCCGGTCCGGGAAGATCCCACATGCCGCAGAGCGGCTGGGCCTGTGAGCCATGGCCGCTGAGCCTGCGCGTCCGGAGCCTGTGCTCCGCAATGGGAGAGGCCACAACAGTGAGAGGCCTGCGTACTGCAAAAAAAAAAAAAAAAGAAGGTGAAAAACATCAAGTCTGTCTATTTTTACCTTTTTTATTGTAAAATATATACAACATAAAATCTCTCATTTTAACCATTTTTAAGTGTGCCCTGTTGGTTGCACCGCTCGGTTTAGGCAGTGCTGACACCCAGCCGTGGAAGGTGGGCACTGGCACCACCGCTCTTTCCTTCTCCCCACCTCCACTTCCCGGCCGTTTAGTTTGTATCTTTCCTGTGACGGCAGAATCTGCACATTTGCTTCATGCTAGTTTCTTCTTCTTACTTTGCTTTATATTAGTTTTACATTTAATCACATTCAGCGCTCAGGATTAGTCCTTTGACTGCAACCTCTGCATTTCTGTTCTTAATTCTCAATGATCTCTTTTTTTTAATTAATTAATTTTATTTATTTATTTTTGGCTGCATTGGGTCTTTGTTGTTGCCCGCTGGCTTTCTCTAGTTGCGGCGAGCGGGGGCTACTCTTCGTTGCGGTGCGCGGGCTTCTCACTGCGGTGGCTTCTCTTGTTGTGGAGCATGGGCTCTAGGCACGCGGGCTCAGTAGTTGTGGCTCGTGGGCTCTAGAGCGCAGGCTCAGTAGTTGTGGCTCGCGGGCTCTAGAGCACAGGCTCGGTAGTTGTGGCACATGGGCTCAGTTTCTCCGCGGCAAGTGGGATCTTCCTGGACCAGGGCTCGAACCCGTGTCCCCTGCACTGGCAGGCGGATTCTTAGCCGCTGCGCCACCAGGGAAGTCCCTGAACTATCTCTTAATCTTGCTCCCTCGCCTGTTTGCACCCCCCAGTTTAGGAGGTGCTGTGGAGGCTGCTTCGTGTTGTGTTGGAAGTGCTGCCGGGGCGCCTACACTCAAGGAGGTCCCGTCTGAGTGCTCATGCTGGGTCGCACGTGGTGCTTCGCGGCTGTCTCGAGAGGCCAGAGGGCAGCCCGGCCTTCCCAGCAGTGGTGCCCTGCTGCTCTCCTGGGTGGTTGATAGCTGCTTCCTCCCTCAAGCCCACGGTGTAGCCCTTGGATGTTGCCTGGGTTGCTGTTGTGCTCGTTGGATCTGCAGGTCCAGTTCTGTGTCCACTTAGCATTTCACATATAACATAATATGTAATCTTTTTCTTTTATTAACTTTATATCGTTAGGAACACCAGTTGTCCTCATGGATCTTTTTTGGTGGTTTTCCATATCTTGGCTTCTTTCTGGTCCTTTCATTTTTGTTTTCATTCTCTGTGATGATCAGATTGTTATGATAGTAATCTAATTTTCAGCTCTGTCTTTTCGGTTTCTTGATGTTTTAATTTATTACTTCTTTAATGGTGGTGTTTTGATTCTCTCTCTCTTAAATCCTGTTTATCATCTTTTCTTTCTTATTTTATTGACTAGCCTTGTTATTAGGTTAACTGAGACCTCAGAACTCTTATGGAAAACTGTTCTGTTCTTTGTGTTTTCTTTTAGGTTTGACTCTGCCTTGTGTGTGCTATATCCCTTTCTGATTGGTTGGTTGACTGAGTGGTTGATTGATTGCTATAACATGCTCACCGAGTTGACGTGCTGTCTCTTTTTAAATCTATTTTATACATATTAGTGTATATATGTCAATCCCAATCTCCCAATTCATCCCCCCCCCGCCCCCCGCTTGGTGTCCGTACATTTGTTCTCTACCTCTGTCTCTATTTCTGCCTTGCAAACCGGTTCATCTGTCTCTGATGACTCTGGTTCCCTGTCCTCGTGGACGGGGTGGGCCTTCCTCACTCTGCCTACCATTTGTCCCGGTCCAGGTTTTCTCTCCCTTCCGTGCCACAGTTTGAAAGCCCTTTTCCCTAATGTATCCGTTCTTTCCTGTAGCCGGTGGCTCTGGTGGTGACGTGCTCTTTGCCAGATTCTCAGGGCTGTGTTCTCACTTCTCAGATTCTGCTAAACTATCTCGTTTGGGTTCATTTAACCTAGTTAGTGGGAGGCGTGGGTGTCCTGTTCCCATAGAGAAATTCTCTTGGCTTCAGCTGGTTCCCAGTACAGTTCGCTCTGGGACTTTGTTTTCAGTTGATTCCCTGTCAGAGGAGTGAAGAGGCGGCAGTGGCTCCTCTGCGGGTTTGTGGTGGGGGGGTTGGTGAGAATTCCCGAGGTTGTGTCCCCTCCCCCGTGTCTTGCGGAAGTGGGGCGTCGAGGTGGGCTCAGGCCCTGCTCTGGAACTCCATGCTTCTGTCCTGGGCTGCCTGCTGCCAGTTTTTTTTTTTTTTTTTTTTGTGGTACGCGGGCCTCTGAGTGTTGTGGCCTCTCCCGTTGCGGAGCACAGGCTCCGGACGCGCAGGCTCAGCGGCCGTGGCTCACGGGCCCAGCCGCTCCGCGGCATGTGGGATCTTCCCGGACCGGGGCACAAACCCGCGTCCCCTGCATCGGCAGGCGGACTCTCAACCACTGCGCCACCAGGGAAGCCCCTGCTGCCAGTTTTAAGGTCGTGACGAGGACTTCTCCCCTTCCTTTGTCTGTGTGTGGGTTTGGTTTTTGTAAATGAGGTTTTTTGTTTCATTTGTTTTACAATTTTTGATCCATATGACTAGGTGTTGGGGAGAGAAATTCTCTCAAGCACTTTTATCTTCCCATTTTAATCAGTGAAGACATCAGTGAAGTTTAGAAGAGGAGTCACCTGGCCTTTTGGGCCTTTGGTTCTTCTTTTCCTCTCTCGTACTGGCCACGTGTATTCAAATTGAAATTCTTCTAAGCTTAAAAAATATATAATTAATTTAAACACGGTAGTACTGAAGAAAATGTTGACTATAATGTTTCACCTTTATAGGTAAACCTAACCGAATGCATATATGAATCTTTGCGTTTCCTTTCTCTTGTTTGACGTCTGTCTCACAGGTCAGAAGAGAGATTGGAAGTCAGGCCAGTGAACCTCTTCTGCTTCTAAAAGACCTTTATAAGCTTTACTTTTAAAATATGCGGGTGTATTAAACTCTTTGCCTGGTCTTGGCCTTTTTCCATTACAGAGGTCATACAAGGAAGTTCACTTTTATTTGGAAGTGCTTACTTGTAAATATCTGTGTTTTATTCATGCCAGGACCTGATTTACACATAAAGTAAAGCAAAATAAAGGGAGATGCACTCTCTTACACTTTTGCAATTTACAAACAACTATCATAACTTGCTTAGGTGTTTTGCGGGCTCTTAAATGGAAAGCATTGATACTGTGGCCTGTGGCAGTGTTGAGAACCCCCCGAGGTGGCTCCGGCAGTGACTGGGGGCTGTCCCTCTCCCCGGACCTCACTCGTCAGCTGTGCAGTGGTCAGCCTTCCGGTTGAGAGTGACTTGCACCACGGGTCTCAGGATCTGAACCGAGGAAGGTGTACAATTGCTTAACGAAGCTGCTTGAACTCTGGGTGTATTTTTAATATATTTGCAGATTATGTGCACCATACTCGTAACCTAAAGTTCATTCTTCAGAAAGTGTCTGTGTGTCTGAGATCGAAACACATGTAGACACTTGGTGGGCTCCCGTGGGGAGGTGTGCATTTCCCCTCCAGCTTCTCACCGCGGGGTCCCGTGCAAAGGGCACAACCTTGATTCCATGCACCAGCTTTCACTTCCTGTTACCAGAACATTCCTCCGACTGTTATTTTGGGGTTTGCCAGTTTCACCACTTAATAGTTTATTTTCCTCAGTACACCATCAAAATACTGGCATAGAGTCTTTCCGGCTGTGCTTATGTGCTCAAAAAGAATGATGAGCGCAGACTTCTCTTATTCTTACGTCCTTTAGTCACTGATTTGTGCTGGAAATAAAGTTCTGTCTCCATTTTGGGAGCCCCTGAGTTTTACAGGGGAATTTAACTGTTTTAAAGGCCACAGTTTAATGTTATTGTATGATTTTTGTTTCTGTCCAGGCTTCCCTAATTACAAATGTAAGTGACTTACACCTTGGAAAGCATTTTTACACATTGTTTTGTTCAGTGGAGCTTTCAGTTTTCACAGTTACAGACTTTACAGGGACTCTTTCATACACCTTTGTCTACGTCTCTGTCAGAGTCAAAGGATATCACACTTCAGTCTCTCATACGAATCTGGCAAATTGCAGTTATCTCACTACACCAGCACTGAGCTGAATGTTGTTACTGCTTTTGTTCTGTTGTGAGTTGCTTGCTTGCACCCTTTGCTCATTTCTAACAATATTAGGTCCATCTTTTTCTTAGTGATTTATAGGAGCTCTTTTTATAGTAAAATATCAATTCTTCTGGCAAATATATTACGAGGAGATTTCGCCCCCAACTCGCGCCCCACCAAGTTTGGCATTTCCCTTTTGTTTTGTTTTTTAGAGCTTTCGCCTTTTAATTTGTTCTCATTTCTTTTACATAGACATTTAAAGTTTTTTACCTTATAAAATTTTTCAATCTTTTCTTTTATGAATCTTTCCCACTTTTGCTTTTATGCTTTAAAAAGTTTTTTCCTATTCAGCGATTATGTAAGTTGTCATTAGCACATAAATGAAATTCTTAAATTTAGGGTTTTTAAAGAATTACTACCCCAACAGAAGTTCTTACTGCTAAGTATTTAAACAGCCTCCTCTTACGGACTTTCTTCTAGATTCTGCTTAATGGAAGTTTGACACCAGGGGAAATGGTCTTACCTTCGGTTTGCATCGTTCAACAAGAGCCAGTAGTATTTTAATTCTTCAAATGATGGTACTTTCCCCATAGTTTAGGAGGGGAAAGAATGAACACCCAGTTCAGTGTTGGTGAGCCCATCCGCAGGCGCGCTGGCCCCTCACCGCGGACCTGCCTGTCTCGCAGGGTTCCTGCAGCCCTTCCTGCAGGTGTGCAGCTGCTCCCTCTTCTTCCGAACCTGCTCGGTGCTGCTCCGGGGCCCGAAGCTCGACCTCCACATCCTAGAGAAGCTCAGCATCATCCTACAGAAACTGTCCAAAATCAAGTAAGAATTTCGTGTTTCTCACATTTTTTGTTAGGACGTATCTTACTGTGGTCATTTAGATGTTTCCGAATCCTGTAGTGGCTCAACTGTGATGACTAAATCAAAGTTTCCAGTAAACGTGTAGAATATTAACACTGATCCAAGACCACACGCTTAGGGACAGAGCGAACCCTCGAACAGCTTCCTGCACACTGGTGTTCTGCGACGCAACAGGTGAAAATAAGGGAGAGAATAAAACAATCTATTTTGTAGATCCTTATTATTGACTGCAGTGAGTTTAGGGAAGAGAATGAATCAGGCAGAAAAGATTTTAAATGATGCTGGTAACAAACTCTTATGGGCATGCTACTGCCACTGGTTTGGTTTTATTGCAAGAATTGAGGGCTTTCTTTTCATATTTCTTCTTTCCCCAATGCACACATCGGTAAAACCAGTTTATAAATTATAAAAAAAGGACATAGGCTTTAAGCCGTGTTTTCCTGGAGTCTTGTATATCCAGTGTTTCCCTTGAGGCACCTCTGAGCACCTTCTGTCCGTTGCGTTTTTATGACAGTGCAGCGCTGGGCTGGTTCAGCTCCTCTGCCCGCCCCGCCCCCGTCCCCTCGCCTGTGACTTCCATGGCAGCGAACCTGGGTGTCTCGCCAGGCCTCAGCATGCAGGGATGGTGAATACAACGCATCCTGAAATTCCTTGCGGTTGTGTGACCGCAGGTCCGTCTCTTCTGTTTGGTGTCGCACACCGTACCGCACTGTAGGGAATTATTGTCAAATTGTAACCTCATACGCAACTCACCAACTTACGAGTTGAGCTCTGGTATCAGCTAAACTTGTCAGTTCGTTGTCTTCCTTTGCCTGCAGGCCGACGGGCTGTGATTGTCTCGATTTGTAATCAGTAAATTCTCGAGGAGGCCTGTTGCCAGTTTACCCTCTGTGGTGGCACAAGGCTGCAGTGGCGTCACTTAGGTTTAATTCCTTCTCAGCTCTTAATCCCTGGGCTTTGTTGAAGTAGTGCCCAGTGCAGCTGTGTCCTTGGGCCAGAGTGCTTTACGGCTGGCAATGTGTTTTGTAGTCCGTGTTCATTTCAGACGTAGATGAAGAACTAGAACGAAGCTTGAATGAGGAGTTGGGAGAAGCTGACGCCCAAGCAAGTCTCAGGGTAAATCTGTAAACCCTTCTGTATCGGGTGGTGGTCACTTGGGTTACTGGAGAGGCAAACAGATGGATGTACACAAGGAAATGGGAAATACGCTACCAGGTGTCATTCTCACTGATTGAAAGTGAAGTTACTGATTGGTTACTATGCAGAGGATGGTTGCAAAGGTATTTTGGAGCCAAGTCAAGAGGCCAGGTAATATTCTGCTGCGTTAGAAAGCCCAGCTTACTTAAAATAAGGTGGTCAAGTATTTCACTCTTTCCGGCTGTGAGGGAAAAGTCCGCTCCAGTAGTGAATAGGGTGCATGTTTCAGGATGATAAAATATTCTCTTTTCTCCTTGAATACCTTTCCACTTTAGGCCTATTTCATACAAGCTATTTTGTTTGTCTTAGCATGTTAATCCTTTAGTTATCCATTTCCCCACACTTACACATAACGTATCTCTCACTGTTCCTAAGTGTGTAATTAAATTAATGTGCTCATTCTCTTACAGGAGTAATAAGAAGCTCTTTGAACTCTCTACAGTTCATCTGATGCTTCAAGAAATACAAAGGACGACACATCCAGAGCATGCATTTCTCTGTATTAACCTGAATTCAACTCTGTTCAATTTGGGTTTAACAAAATGCAGCTCCCTGGCCTCCAGTACAAACCCTTAGGCTGGCTCATTATTATTTATAGGTATTACCTATGTGTTGCTACTTGTAAGACTGTAAAAATCACCAAAGTAACGACCAAGTAAGTTATGAGTAGCATCATTTATCATGAAAAATGGAAAAATTCTTTTAACCTTTAAAATGGAACCTGTAGAAGCTGTGGAATGTGGATTTTTTCCATTCGGCTAAGGTGGTACTAATGTACACGATGGAATTTTCAGGGTTAAGAGCCTGGAGTTATGTTTTGTAAAAATGTTTTAGGAAAATCCTTTGGAATAAATTGGCGTTCATGTGGGAACAAGGTTAGAGCGTGTCATCGTTCTGTTTTCTTAATATGTTAAAAGTCCCCCTTCTAGAAGCGTATGTACACACACTTTAGCTGCCATAGTTCCCGCACCCAGAGAGCTCTCTTGCCATCAAAGGTGAGTGACGTAGCCAGAGGTCTGGGTAGAGCTCGGGGCGTAGGACAGAAAACTGACACACAAAGGAAATCATCCTGAAGACTCACAGAGATTGTCCTCTACCAGCATTTAGTCTCATTTTCAGAATCTGGAAGAAAGTCTCAGGAAACTTGGGCCCCTTCAAAAGAATGTGAGAGACTGTGCTGTTTGTGAAGCAGAAACAGAAATCCATAAAGAGCTGGCTAATGTGATGGTGAGGCTTACAGGCACTTAAAAATGCAGAAGCGACAGTGAACGCGAGAAACCCATCACCAGTGCTTGAGGAGGTGGAGCCAGCGCTGGGGGGCAGGGGAGGTCCCGGGAGAGGGCGGCGGCGCACGGCGGCGGGGCTGGCGCCTCCTTCCGAAGGGGCCATGGGGCACAGGCCGAGCAGAAGCCGAGCTGAGAGCCGGAGTCGAGTGGGGACCGAAGGCCCGTGAGCGCACGCCAGGCGTGATGGGCCGCTACCTGCAGGAGGAGAAAAGCAAGCCAGCTCCTGCGGTGCCAAAGGTCAATCGGGAGGACTCACACCTAGTGAACATGCCTGGCGTCGGTGTTTTCAGATTTGCAGGTGTTCAGAAGTTATCCACTTACGTACCATTCCTGAGAAAAGAAACTGCACAGATTATTGTAACCAACTTAAAATTGAGTTTATTAACTCAGCCTCGTACCGAAAGACTGTAGTGGGCTCTGGAACCACTGAAACGTAAGTAGGTTTAAAGATCTGTTGTAATTTGTGTATAAAATGGAGTGAAACGTTAAATTCCTCAAAAGGGTAAATAATGGGGAAAGCAATAGTTAAGAGTGTTTGGATGAGACTCTATTAATCGATGTCAAAAGCAGAATTGACGGGGGCCTGGGATCTAGGTGGAGAGCAGGAGCTCTAGTAAAAGCAGCAGATTTCTGCATTTTCACCGTCCATCTCAGTACTGACTTCAACAGAAGAAGGAAGGATGAAGAAGGCTTTTGGAAAATGTCAGCGTAACCACTATTAAAAGCAGAAGAGATTGCTTTTAACTGAAAACTAAAATACGTATACGGACATGGCAAAACATAGAAAGCCAGCAACGTGAAGAATAAAAATATATATTTAGGGTAAGTAAGGGAGGCTTTCAAAATTACGAATAAATTCCGTATTGCCCTATGTTGATAAATTTGAAAATCTGGATGGAATGGACTGTTTTCTAGAAAAAGACAAACTTTCAGAATTGCCTCAAGAAATCTGCAGTAGAAAATCATTAAAGTCTTACAGAAGCGTGAAAATTAATTTTAAAAATGACATTAATTCCAGATGTTTTGCAGGTGAATTGTTTTAACATTTCAAAGAGGAAATATTTAAAGCTATTTAAACTGGCCCAGAAGGTAGGAAAAAACATTCATTTTATACAGATAGCATGAACCCAGTACCAAAAATTGTCAAAGAAAGTAAGAATAAGAGGTTCAAAAGTTTAAAAGAAATATGAACAAATCAACACCAACTGTATGTTACGGGAACATTAATCCATGACCAACTAGGGTAGCATGCATTCCAGAAATACCAGGTTGGCTTTCTGGTAAAAAAGAAATATATATATAGTTTCCTGTATTTGCTGAGCAAAGGTGGAAAGCCATACACTCAATAAATGCCTAAAAATATTATTATTCAACTTAGATTCCTGATAAAACTTACTACAGTATGTTTAAAGGGCCATGAAGTCAGCAAAGTTACTGTGAAACACTGGACACGTGTCTGTTAAAAGTCCTGTGACGCACGGGGGATGTCAAGACCGCTGACGTTAGGAAGGCCTGGCACCTCCTGCAGCTCCATTTCATTTTTGCTCACTTGAGCTTTATCTTCCCTGATTCAGAATCACAGACTAACCTCTTATTTGCAGAACAGAAACTGAGGCCTGGCAGGGGACGAAAATGGCCCACGTTGGCACGAGCAGACCAGGTCCCCAGACCCCGAGCCCAGGCGCTCCGTGGCTGCAGGCCTCACGTTCCGTGACGGGCTCGGAAGGCGCCACGAGGAAACCTGGGGTTACGTGGCTGGCCTCTCAGGAAGTCGTGATTTCCTTTTCCAAGCACAGCCGACCACTTGTTTCTGTCTGAAGCCAGTGGCCTGTGTCCCTGAGCACTGCTGCCCGCAGAGGGCGCCATCCGAGTGCGGATGAGAGCGGGAAGCGGTGCAGGGACCCCGGCCCCCAGGCTGGACTCACGCGGCGGCCCTTGACCGGACGCCCTGCGGACCAGCACGTGGGGCTGGTGGCAGGGGCTTCCGTGTGACCGGAAGGGCTGCAGGGAGACGGTGACCCAGGGCCACGTGGGTGATTCAGACCCACGCTGAGCCTGGAGCGGGAGGGCGTGGCGAGGGGCCTGCCTCTTGCCGCTTTCCCAGCCTTGGAGCTGTGTTCCTCGTGGCGACGCCCGCCCACCTGCTTCATCTCCCAGAGGAAGCGCTCCCCCGCTCGGGTTGTGTGCCGTCTTCCAGGCGAACGTCTGTCTCTCCCGGGCTGTGAACTCCCCGCAGCCAGGGACCAGAGGCTTCACGTCTGTCCTCCCGGCACTGCTGGTGCACACGGGTGGGGCCGACCGTGTCCGCGGAGGAGGGAGTGGCGGGTGGGACGCACGGATGCGCACAGACTTCGCTGGGGCTGGCGAGGCCGGCGGGTTGGCGTGTCCACGTAGATTTCTGTCTTTGGTTAGACCGGGAGACAGGCCTGTTTCCTCCCGTTTCTCGGACCAGCAAGGCGTCCCTGGTGCACGGGAGGCAGCCCAGCCACGGGGTCCGCGGGCCCCGCTCAGGACGCCGGGGGCGGCGGGGCAGCGGGCGGCGGGATCCCCACCCACTCCAGGATGTCTGCGCACAGGGACTCCACGGCGTCCAGCCGCTCGATCTGCACCAGCTTGGTGAGCAGCTCCGGGATGCTGTAGCCGGCCGTGCTGATGCGGTCAAAGAGCTGCAGGCCGTCCGTCATGCCCCCGATCTCGTCCCGCTTGAGCCCGAAGCTCTCGGCCAGGTGGCGCCACGTCTTCACCACGGCCTTCTCCGAGTTGTACGTGGCGCTGAGCATCCGGCTGGTCTTCTCCAGGCAGTCGAACGGCAGCTCCGTGGGGCTGAGGCCTGCGCGACAAAGGGCCACGGTCAGAGATCGGCAGAAGCGCGGCACCTTCGAAAAGGCTTTCTAGACTCTTTTTTAAAACTGTAAAATAAAACACAAATGCAGAAAACCACACAGAATATATGCTTAAGGTGAACAACTCCCGGGACACTGCCAGGCACACGCGAAGCCCCTCCATTCCCCTGACCCAAGCAGCCCTCCAGGACGCCCTCTAGGACATGGTGGGCCATCACCAGCGCCTTTGATACGGGCCGCTCTTACTCAGGTCCCTTTATGGGGACCACGGTCACCTTCATGAAAGGTGCTCCAAGGACAGCCTGGCGTGGGTGTCATCGGAGCCAAGTCACTGCCAAGTCAGTGGCCTAGCATTCCTGAGACCCCACTGTACGTCAGACTCGGCCAGAGGCACTTAAAAAAGAACGTGTTTCCACTTCTGGAAGATGCAGTAGACACGCTCTTCCCTCTTCCTCCTGGTAGCACAGCTGAAGACCTGGGACACACCCACAAGCACAGACAAAACGCCTGTCAAAAGCCTGCTCTCTCAGCAAGAAGAAAACACTCGGACAGTGACTGCCCTCTTACAGCCAGACACACAGAACAGCCCTGGTCCCACTCCCTCCAAGGCCAGCAAAGCTGAGTGGGAGCCTGGGCGTCCACCCCCAGGAGGCCGTAGCACCAGGTGTGTCGGCAGGGCCAGGTAGGGACAGGGGCTTGCTCCTCACCGGCTGGTAACAAGCCTCCCCGCGCCTGTGGTGTTGGTGGGGACCACTCGGAAGAGCAGGTGCCCACCCGCACCCCCACGGGTGTCAGCGAAGGCCGAGTGGGAACCCGCGCATCCACGGCCACCTGGCGGTGACAAGGGGTGCCCCTCCCCTGCCCAGGTGTGTCAGAGGAAGCCAGCTGCACGGAAGCTTCAAGTAAGACCCTGAGTCTCAGAACATCACATAAAACTGTTCAGGTTTCCATAGAAACTCACTCATCATGACCAAGAACCAGGAAGATCTCAAATGAGTGAAAAAAGACAATCAGTAAGTGCTGACACTGAGATAACAAGAGATGTTGGGGTATCTGACAGAGATTTTAGGGAAGCCGCGATAAACGTGCTTCAACAAGTAATTACAAACATACTGACACTTGAAACAGATGAGAAAAAATAGAAAGGTTAACAAAAGAAAGTATAAAGAACCAAACGGAGGCTTCCCTGGTGGCGCAGTGCTTGAGAGTCCGCCTGCCGATGCAGGGGATGCGGGTTCGTGCCCCGGTCCGGGAAGATCCCACATGCCGCAGAGCAGCTGGGCCCGTGAGCCATGGCCGCTGAGCCTGCGCGTCCGGAGCCTGTGCTCCGCAATGGGAGAGGCCACAACGGTGAGAGGCTCGCATACCGCAAAAAAAAAAAAAGAACCAAATGGAAATGTTAGAACTGAAAGATGTAATAACCAAGATTAAAAGCTCAGTAGATATGGCAGAATAAAGAGGAAAGAATTAGTGAACTGGATAGCGGAATAGAAATTAGCTACCTGAACAAGAGAGAGAAACTGAAAGACCGAAGAGCCAAACCCAGCCAGACGGCCAGAGAGGGTCCCCGGGAATAAGTGCCCCCTGGACCTCCACTTACCTTCCACGACGCCACACACGTTGGCATACACGTCCAGTATTTTCTTTCTTCGACTCTGAATCTATGAAAAAAGGTGAGTATTAAGTTTCAGAAAGCGAGAAAACAGCAGCAAAGCACCTAATTCTCCACCTCAGTGTTGGCGAGCAGCCGCCTTCCCGATTTCCCATCAGAAACGCTGAACCGCGGCCTGGCAGGAGCGGCTGTCAGATTTGCAGAAGGAAGCCTCTGCCCTGGGTCACCCAGCTCCGGCGCCCTCCTTGCTCACAGGGCCTTCCTGGGCTCCACTGGACATTCAGACTCAAAGACGACCAGAGGCCACGTCTGGCCTCGGTCTGTATGGCAGGACGGACCTGGGGGCCCCAGCCTGCAGGGGGGTTCCCGCAGGCACGGAGCCGTTTGGCGCTCTCCAGAGCGGGTGGCTCGGGGTGCACACGTGGCCCTCGGAGCCACCATCTCTTGGGACGACCCCACAGGCCCCCTCCAAGGGTCGCTGAGCTGGGCAGCCAGGGCACATCCTTGTCGGGAGTGACCCCGAGGCTGCACCTCGGCCCCCGCGGCACCCAGCCGTTCTCTGGGCGGCAGGCGTGTGTGTGCACGTGCGTGTGTGTCTTGTCTGGGTGGGTATATTCCAGTATGTTTACAAAGGATGTGCTGTCCTGTGCTGTTCCAAGCCATTTAAACTTTCTCCTCTTGGTTTGTTATTCTTTCTCTTCTTCTATAAAGCTGCACAGTAAGGGAACTAACTTTTCTGTCCTTAATGCCTCCTTTTGAACCTGCCTCCTGGCGGGGCTCGTGGGAGGAACCCCCGGACTCAGCGCCTGCTCAGTGGAAGGTGGTGTGTTTGGGGGCCGGGCGTGGGCCTCACCCCGGCCGCCTTGGTGGCGGTGGACGGCTTCTCCCTGGCCAGGTGGACCAGCGACAGCAGGCACAGCTCTGAGGGGCCCTGCCCGTCGGGGGCCAGCTCCTCGTCGCTGTCCAGGCTCCGGTTCAGCAGCTGCTCCTCCTCCGATGAGGCGTCGTTTTCACTACGGAGACAGGGTTAGGGTTAAAGGTGCCCGGGCTGGCTGGCCTCACCCGCTGCCCCAGCAGTGGGGACTGTGGGCACCAGCAGCTGTCCCCGCTGTACCGAGCGGCTCTGGGCACGGGCCTTGAGACGGAGAGACACCGCTCTGGGGCCTCCCCCACCTCCTGGCCGTCCACACCCAAGTCTCCACCGAGCAGATGGGATCCCGGGCCGGCGCCGCACCCCGCAGACGCCTGGAGTTACTAGAAACAAAGCCGAACACAGCCTGCGCCCGGGGACCCCCTCCGACGGGGGCGGGGCGGGGGGCTTCGGGACCCCCCACGGGGGGCAGGGGGGCTCACGTCACCCCCCCTGCCCCCGCCCAGGCCGCGGCCCTAGTCACGCTCTCGAAATCACTCCACGCAGACGAAGAACCACATTCTTCCTCATAGGCACCCTGCTCGCCTCCTGTGGTTTGGCTGAAGATCGATTTAAAAACAAAGAGCCCTGTGTCCTAGCAAGTGGGTCACGGAAGCGAAGCCCCGCCGCGGCGCCACGTGGAGGGGCAGGACACGGAGCCCGGCGCGGACAGCAGGCGGCCTAGCGCCCCTTCCCGCTCGCACCCCCGAGGGCCTGCCCGCCCGCCACACCATGGGCTGCTGTGCCCGACTCACCTCTTGGCCGACTTCGCCGGAGCTGCCGTCAGCTTCTCGAATTCGTCCTGCTCGGAGAACATCACCACGCTGTCTGTGGGGACGGGAGCAGGTCGGGGAGGCGTCAGCATCCGGCCTCCCCGGAGGGGCGCGCACGCCCGGCCCTCAGCCCACGCCCTCCCGGGCGCCCGGCCCAGGGGCTGCCCCCCACCTGGGGCTGCTTTCTTCTCCTCCTCCTGGCTCACGGGGGCTTCCGGGCTCTTCACGGGGGCGCTGGGGCAGCAGGCTGTGGGTACAGAGGGCGTGGGCGGCCGGCTCACGTCGGGGGGAGTGGTGGTGGGGGGCGGGCGCGGGGCACGGGGGCGGCACCTGGGGCGGGAGGCCTGGCCTTCAGGATGTAGAACATGATGATGAGGACGAGGGCGACGGCCATGGTGAAGATGGTGGACATGGCGATGACCAGGGCCGTGGCCAGGTGTCCTTGGCCCAAGAGCTCTGCTGCGGTCGGGAGAGAAGGCCGTGACTCGGGGCTCGGGCCGCCCTGTGAGGCCGCGGCCCCGGTGAGCAGTGGCCCTGCCGCTGACCCTCCAGGGGACCCTCGGGATCCAAAACGCTGGCTTCGTCTGAGAACCAAGCGCTAAAAGTCCGCTCCGGCCGTCACGTCGGGACCGCCCGTCCGGCCCCCTTGCTGGCCAGCGGTGGCGGATGCCCAGGTTGCTCCCGGGTGTTTGCTCTCGGTTCTACTTCTTTGGGGACCCAGCAGGTGGGTGTGGAGAGAAGGGGGCCCACGAGCTAAACTGTCCTGAAGACAGTTCAATCCAAGATTTTTCCCAGCAAGAGCCGGGGTGGAAGCATCGCCTCCGAGGGCCGAGACGTGATCCCTGGTAGGGCTCCAGCTTCTCCTGCAGCCTCGGGCTCCGTGTGCCCAGGGCCCAGGCAGAGGCGTGCCCAGGCTGCCACGCACCTCCTCTGCTCGTCTCCCCAAAAAGGGAGACCGGTCCTAATTCTCTGAGGGAACCAAGCAGGACCCGCTCTCCCGAAGCAGGATCCAGGTACCCAGGCCCCCGGCCCCCGGCCCCCAGAGGGAGGCCGGCCCCTCTTTGTTAAAAGGCACTAGAGCGGGTAGCCAGGCGCTGCCCCTCCAGGTGGGGTGCATCTGGGTGGTCCTCGTGTTTTCCTTTCCTCTGTGCTGGTGCCACCTCCGTCCTGGAGGAAGTGAGGTCCAGAACTTCAGCTAAGTTCCTGCCTCAGTGCTCCGTGTGAATGCAGGGGTCAGGTTGGTGGGCCGCGCGCCCTGGGATTCTGAGACGTGGGCCCGGAACGTGCTTCCCAACCGGGCAGCACGGGAACAAGCCCCAGTCTTGCTCCGAGAGACACCAAGGCCAGGGTCCTGCAGCCCCCCAGCCTTGAGGACTTGGGGGTGAAGCACAGTTATTGGAAACAAGTATTAAAGTGTCGGGTGGGCAGGTTCATTTGAAAGCCAGCAAGGCTCCCCTGAGTCAGGCCCAACCCCAGGGGGCTGGCCTCCCCTCCGGCTCCCTGCTGTGTACACCTGGGTCACCAGCGTGGTCCAAGGGGCCCCGGCACCTGTGGAGGGATTGGCTCCCCTCCTTGCAGAGAAAGTTGCTAACTTCCAGCAGCCAGGGCCTGAGCGCGACTGACACGCGAGGGGAGTGATCCGAGGTGGGGAAGGTCCCGTTCTGATGACCCTCCTGTCCCCCCTCACTCTCGGCCACCCCTTGGGGCCGGCACCCTCGCCGCCTTACCTTTGTGGACGAGCTGGGACGGGGACAGGGCGCTACTGCCGGGCGTGCGCGGGAAGCTGGTAGGGACTCCTGAGACAGCTCCCACACCTGTGGGGACGGCGGTGACAATGGGTCCCTCGAAAGGACCCGGCTGCCCCAGCCTTGGAGATGGAGCACAGGCTGCGGGCTGAGCGCCCCCGGCCCCATGGATCCAGAATTCTCATGAGGAAGGGGCTGGGCCGGGGCCCCTTCACCTCTTAGAGCTCATGACAACGCTACAGAGTGCCCGGACCTCGCCGGCGATGTTGCTCCCTACGTGGGACACACGGGTTCACAGCTGCTCAATCCGAGGGATTCAGACTCGGTCTCCACGAGCACCCGTGGGGAGGAGAGAAGCAGGCGTGTGCGCGCGCGTTTGGGGGGAGACACCTGAGGGATTCCTTCCATTGCATCCAACAGGGACGTTCTTGTAATACTTCTTCTAGTTATAAAACGAATACAGGCTCGTGATTTAACACCTGGAAAATATCAGAACCCAAGAAAGAAGGGAGAGGATCACCCACAGCCTCACGGTCTAAAGTTGACATTTTGATGTATTTCCCTCTAGAATCTTCCTCTGATAACGTTTTTGAAACAGTTGTGACCGAACGGCTTAAGAACAGAGATGAGGTTTCCTTCCCTCAAAACTGTGAAGCACAAACTTGGCTCCTTCGTGAACGGTGTCGCAGCGTCTGGTTCTGGGTCGGCTGAGTCGGCAGCGGTTTGTCCTGTTAAACCGCCCAGACAGTAGAACCTCCTTAGGTCCGACTGAGCTCTGTGATTCGTAAGAGGATCGTGTTTTAATACGTTTCCTCCCGTCTGGCTTCTGTCTCTCCGGGTCCGGGGTCATTCGCGGCTCGGGTTTGCCTGAGTGAGGACAGGTGCGCGGGGCCCCCGTGTCCAGACGGCCGTCCTGGCCCTGCAGGACCTGGGCAGCTCTGGAGGTGGGCGGGTGGAGAGGGTGGAGGCTGGGCGGGACAGGCAGTGGGGGACTGGCCCCGAGTGACCGCACTTCTGTTTGTTTGGAGACCCTCGCGGGGGGGAGGGGGGAGGACACGTGGTCCCCGCAGCCCGACCGGGCCGCTGTCCCCCTGGGCGGCCTCCCTCGTCCTGAAACACCGCCGGCTGCTCAGGTGTCCCAGGACCAGAGGTGCCTCCGCTGGAGATTTCGGCTCCTGCAGCCCAGGGCCTTCACCCCTATGAGCTGCCGACCTTTGCCCTTTGCCCTCTGCCCACGGCGGGGCAGCCCCTTCCCCACGCCAGGCTCGTGCCCGCGGTCCCCGCCACTGCCAACTGCTGGCCCTCGGGTGAGTCCTAGCTCTCCCGCTGAGAGGGGCGCGGGAGGCCGCAGTGGGTCTTCGCATCCTCTCCCAGGTGGGCTCCTGAGTGCGTCCAGGGCCTAGAGGGACGTCCCTCGGCCTTTCCCCCACCCACCAACGTCCGACACATCTCGTGACTGAAGCGAGATTTAACCGGCATTGATTTCGCCATCTCTCCTGGGGTGGGGGGCAGCGTCAAGCACCACCCGATTTCCTTTCAAAAGCAAACAGGTTGCTGGGAACCAGGCCATCTAAGGGGCTTGAGGCAGCTGGAGCCGCATCTCAGGAAGACAAATCCCCGTGGGCTCTGCGTGTGGGTGTTTGTCGTCTCCGTCTGTTCCTGTCCCTCTCTGCTGGGCTTGCCCATGCGGCTGGTGACGGGCTTGGGGACACAGACGCGCCCAGGCCTGTGGTCTAGAGAGAGACAGCCAGAGCTGCTGGCGGCTGGACTTACGAGATGCCTCTGCCCCCCGACGGGAGGGGCTGGCACACAGTGACCACATCCCCTGCCCCGCAGGTGCCCCGTCCCCGCCGGGTGGCAGCTGGGCCTCTGCCCTGATTCATGACACCCCCAGGGGCCTCCAGCTGGTGTCACCTGCACAGCCCTGGGATCCTCGCTGATCTCCAGTGGATCAGACGGACTGTTCTGGGCACACTGAGGGGTGGGGAGGCTGCGTGGCCGGTGGGCATCTCTGTGGGCAGGCGCCCTCGGGACAGCGCCACCGGGACCCTGCACAGCCGAGTCTCTGAGTCCCCGTCCCAGGCTCTGCTCTGGTCCCACGGGGACTGACTCGGCACCAGCACCAGTATTTGGTGTCGAGAGGTTTCTGTCCATCCAGCACGTGCCTCCCGGGCTGGCTCCTGAGACGAGAATGTTCCTCGGGGCTGGGTGGTAGGCGGGTCCGTCCCTCCACCCACAAGGGAGCAAAGAGGCAGCGTTTTGTAACCGGGGTGAGGCGAGGCAGGAGACCCCAGAGGAGAGCAGGGGGGTCTGGGTCCGGGTCCGGGTGTGCGCGGCCCTCCGCTGGGTGGGGGTTGTGCTCTGGGGACTGAGCACCGAGCACGTGGCTTAATGTGGCCGCACCTCCACGCCGGGGTTGGGGGGCGCGGGCGACCGGAGTTTCTGCGGCCCTTGTGGTCTATTAATCCACAAGCTGTGGATACTCCGGCTTGTATCAGAGTTCGGCTGGGATCCTCCATGTAGGGCACAGTTTGGATTTTTAGGGACGATTTATGGACTCGTACGGCTTCACGGGGTGGCCCCGGTGCAGAGGCTGGGGCAGCGGCGGAGCACCAGGGCCTGGCTGCTCTCAGGGGGCGCAGCTTGGACCCCACGGGAGCTGCGACAGGAGCAGGCGACGGGTGTGCGCCCTCCCAGCTGAGAAGCTCTGCCTTAAGAAACAGCTGGAATCCTGCCGCTGGGGCCAAGGCTTCACCTTCGCGCAGCAGCACTGCTGGGCAGAGAGCTGGCCCTGGACCGGGCGCTTCGGGCGCCTTTGTCCCTACCATGCTGGACGGGGGTCGGGGTGTCCCCCTGACAGACGAGGAAACTAGGGCGCAAAGTCAAGGACCTTTCCAGGAGTGGAAACTCATCGTGAGGCTCCGCCGTGCAGAGAGGCCTCTTTCTTCAAGGGCGGGCACTGCGCGCAGGGCTCGGCCTGCAGGACAGCTTCCCACGGCCTGGCCTGGCTGGGCTGCTCCAGCACTGAGACGTGAGGCCTGTGTCACACGCTGCCCTGGGGTCCATGCCATGCTCTTTGACGTGGTCTGTAGGGTCCACTGTCCAGCAACCTGGGGTGTCAAGGGGCTGGCTTCACGGGGGTCCAGCCCAGGCGATTACATCCAACCAAAGGCTGGAGGCAAGGGGCTCTGGGCTCCCGACCGGTGGGACCCAGGCATCCAGCCGGCGACTCCGGGGACCTGACCAACTCCTGGCTTTCCCGGGATGGGGCTGCTGGCAGCCCCATGAGTTGGTCACTGTCAGCCTTTCTGGCCCTGTCTGCTGATCCCTGAGCAGAAGCCCCAGATAAAAGGTCAGCGCAGAGGAAGGTGCAGACCCCAGAGGTGGAGCCCACCATGGAGACCCCCTACCCAGCAGGCTCCACGCCCCACGTAAGCCCACAGAGCCTCTTGGCTGCATCTCCCCATTTCCCAGAGGGACAAACAGAGGTCAGGTGACTTTCAGGGTTGCACAGCAGGACTCCGGGTCCCCTGACTCTCAGCTTCCCTTCCTTGCTGGCCTCCTTCAGGGCTGGATCCTGCGAACCCACTGGGGGCCGCTCTTGAGATAAGCAGTTAATTACGGGCTGGGGGCCGGGGGTTACGCGCTCATTGTCGAAGTCTGCTGGATTCGGGGACTCTGCTATCTTTCCCCGTGTGATGGGTCTCGTGTTGGAGGAGAGGAGGGGCTGCTTCCCGGGCTGAGAGCTCTCCGGCTTCGGGGTGGCTAGTGGGGTCCCCCCCGGACGAGGACACGGGCCCCGTGAGCTTTCAGATGAAGGCCCGTGGGGAAGAGCTGCACAAATCCCAGGTTCCACAGCAAAGAGCTTTTTCTCAGTAGGTGGGGGAGTGTCTGCCGTCTTCCCAGACAGGACTTCATCCCAAAGGCCCCTGGGATTGACCCGTTTAGATTCCCCAGCAGAAGCCACAGAAGTGGCAGCCCAGGCCTCTGGCCCTCCTCTAATTTGTGAATTAATTAGCACCTGGCTGGGTGGGAAAGCTCAGCTTTAAAGCCGTGCAAACTGTCCTTGCCAGGTTCATCTACTTAAGGACTCTGGACGGGAGGGAACGCCCTCCCACTGCCCAAGGCATCTCCTCCAGCCGATCCCAAGGGCAGGAGCCCTCCTCTGCTTCCTCCTGGTGCTTTCAGGAGGCAGGCCCTTGTTCTAGTCTCCCTGACAAGATGTTGTGAGAAAGCGGGGTGGGCAGGGCCCCAGTGCAGACCCTCAAGCTCTCTGGAATGGGAGCGGGGTCGCACGCAGCCCAGGACCAGACCCCCACTTCCCTCCGGGCCGTCCTGTCGTCCATCCGTCCACCTGTCCCACCTTGTTCGTGTCTCTCCCGACCACAGACCTGAGAGGCCACACACCGCCTTCTCTGAAGCAGAGATTCCTGGCCCTTCCTCATAAATGGACACCCAAGAACGTCAAACCAAAATTAGAGCAGGAAAGAAGCAGCCCGAGGTGAGATTCTAAACTTGAGAGACTTTACGGCACGTGCGTTGTGATCAATCCTCATATTCCCTTGGCCTCGTCTGGTTTATAAAACACACGCGAGAACTCACAGCTGCTGAGCCCTTTGCAGCGTTCAACAAAACACCTCGGCATTGTGGGTGTTTGCAAAGATCGTGAGAGATGGATGGTCCACGTTACAGATGAGAAAACTGAGGCTCACAGAGGTCCTGCACTGGTGCTGACCTGCATCGGACTCGTGGTTCTGCCACTGCAGCCCTGCCCCGCCCCATGGACCTGCAGCCTGCCGCCGGCGCGCAGATCATCTCTGTGCTCTCGCGGTCACGAGCCAGGGTGGGAAGCTCCCGTGTAACGCGAGGTATCGGAGCTGAGCTGGGACCACTGCCGGGGCGCAGACACTCACATTCCTTGGTGTTGGGGGGCGCCAGCAGGCAGGAGTAGCAGACCATGCCGTAGATGTTCCGAGGCCTGTTCTCCAACATGTAGTAGCTGCGGGGCGGAGAGAAGACAAAGCAGACAGGTGAGCAGGCGTGAGCACGGAGCGTGCTGAGCACTCGGCATGCCCGCCACCAAAGCCGGACACAGGAGGGCCGGCAGGCCCCTCGGGCACAGTCTGCAGCCTGGCGGCGTTACGGGCAGCGGTGTCTAGGCGAGACCCTCCCCCACCCTGGCCCTCCTCCGTCTTCCTGGCACACAGGCCCCTGCTGGGGAGGCTGTCTGAGCTGTGCCCCAGCCTGACAAGGCTCCTGGGCCCAGCGGGGTGATGAGCTGAAGGCCCAGTGAGAAGCAGGTTCTCAGGGTTTCTAGCATGTTCCTCCAGGAGCTGTCAGGGGCCTCCTCCTAACTGGGCCTGCATTCAACCCATCGCTGGTCTCTAGCACCTGCTGCGCCCCGTAATTTTCAGAAACGTTTTTCTCTTCGGGGCTCACTCGGCCTGTCCTGGGCGGGACGGGGGGGTGAGGACGCAGCTCAGCTGCTTCATTTCCCTCCACCCGAAGCTGGCTGTTCCCTTAGGGCCCCGCGGCCCTCTGTCTCTGTGTAAAGGTCAGACTGCCCACACTCTGGTCTACACTGTGACCTTCCCCAGTTCTGTTTTCTGTTTGCTCCTGTTCTTCAAGGGCTGATTAAGGTGAGGGGCCCAAGACAAGACTCAATTCATACGGGGCCTCTGGAATCTTCCTCCGAGTCGACGGGGTGTAGCTTCTCCCCAAGGACTTCCTCCGCTCGGGGCTCCTAGGCTAGCGGACGCTCCCTTGCCCTTCCCCCGTGCTGGCGGGCAGAAGCCACCATGAACTTCACCCCATCCTCCCTCCGTCCTAGGAGGCCCGGCAGGGAGTGGCCGCGGCCAGCGGGAGCTTGTCGTGGGGAAGCAGTGAAATCCAGCCTCTCTGCGTGCTTTGTTCCCCGGCCTCCTGCACAGCCTTTCTCACAGGAAAGCCCGTGGACGGCTCCTCGTGCAGCCAGGGCCTGGCCTCCCGCTGACACACAGCGCCTGCCAAACCACAGGCAGGGACACGGCCACACAGACCCCAGGATGCACTCGCAGGGCTGAGCTGGGTCGGAGCGGCCCGGGCGAGCCTCACCCACCGCTTCCTGCCCTGCGAAGTGGAATCATGGGAGGAGCCCATCCAGATCACGAACGTGCAGGTGACTCCGAGGTCGGACCTGAGCTCCACACCTGTCTCCATCCATGTGTTAGGTGTCCTGGTCTGGACACTAGGACGGCCTCGAATTCCACACACCCCTCCTCCATCTCCCCTCCACCTCCTGCAGCCACATCCCAGCAAGAGGCATCACCGCCCTCACGGCTGGCTGGGCAGGCATCCCACACGACCCGGTCTGCAGCTCCGTCACCAGGATCTTCCAGCTGCTCTAAAGGTTTCCTCTGCCTCTGCTCCCGCCCGCTCCCACGACTCCCCTGCCTGGTCCCGGCTCTGTCTCTTCCCCAAGCGGCCGGGTTCCTTGTTCTGGACGCAGCCCGACAGCACCCTACGCGACCGCGAAGTCCGCAGGGGACCTGCAGCGGCACCAAGTGAAGACTTGCCATCCCTGCCCCCTGCCCATCCCCACAGCCTTGCCTGCACCTTCCGCTTGGCCACAGGGACCACAGCCCCACGGCCCCTTGTACTTTGTCTTGAGCATCTGCCTCAGACAGCCCTGTCCTCTTCTTGGCCCCCGTCCCCCGCCACTAAGGAGGGTCCTTCCTGGACCCCTAGACGACTGGGCATACCTGCCCTCACCGATTTTCCACTGCAAAGAGAGGAACAAAGTTCTCCTCTTTGTCTCACTACTACCCACCTGGTGGGCTCTCAAGTCAGAGGTTTACGAAAGTAAGTACAGGAGCTGCTACGCTAGGTTGTGCCTGTCAGATCCGATTCTCACACCCGGAAGCTCTCAAAGTAAGTTGAGGTTTTGCAAAGAGCATTATTTTCTTCCCGAGGTGAGCAAGGCCAGGTGTGCAAGCTTTTCCTCGGCACAGCTGTAGTTAATCCTCGAAACTGCGTTTCTCTCGTGAATTATGTGTCTGCACCAATAAAAAACAGTCAAGGCAAAGACCTAGGAAGTGTATGTTACGAGGGACTGATTCCAGCCACCTAAGGTCAAGGTCCTACTGAAGTTCTCTTGTTTGGGCAGTGTCTGCACAAAGTCCTCAGCAATGCTTGTGTCACTGGTGGGAAAACCTCAATTCTACTTCTTCCGATATGTTCGTTTTGGTGGGCACAGGGCAACACGATAACCTCCACAACTAAATGAAAGGCTGCCAGCTATAGAACTTTTTTTTTTTTTTTTTTGCAGTACGCGGGCCTCTCACCGCTGTGGCCTCTCCCGTTGCGGAGCACAGGCTCCGGACGCGCAGGCTCAGCGGCCATGGCTCACGGGCCCAGCCGCTCCGTGGCATGTGGGATCTTCCCGGACCAGGGCACAAACCCTTGTCCCCTGCATCGGCAGGCAGACTCCCAACCACTGCGCCACCAGGGAAGCCCGAGAACTTTTATTCTTATCAGAATTTCTAAAGGAACAGCCTACTATCCTCCCTGGGTGTAGCTACCTGTTTCTTTGCACATTGAGAAATAATGTTCCCCTGCTTCCTGTACCCGTTTGACAAATAGTTTGGATCGTACTCTGTGTCCGGGATGGGGATGCGGGCCTATCAGGCAGATACGTGGCCATGCAGGTCTGCAGCTCAGGAGGCGGGTCTGAACCGAAGGCCGAAAGCTGCAGAGACTCGGGGTGGGGATGGTCACCAGCAGGGGGATGGCGGAGGAAATAGATGCTTCCCAGCATACATTTGAACTAAGGTTAATTTCTGCGAGCTTAAAATATCTCCCTCATCTTAAAGAGTTTTTCACTTTCAATCTGTCTCTAACTTGAAGGGTCTTTGTGCACTTCCCTTTTTTTATAGACTAACGTCCACTGCTCTTGTTTGCACACAGTCTTCTTATTTTCTATCTCCTCTTAATTCAATACAGTGATTCCAGGTGGGAGGGGCGGGCGGATAACAAGTGACAAGCCGGCTGCGAAATATTGTTCACACTGCTGCTGCTATGACCACCGCCATCATCACCTCCATCATCACCATGACCACTGCCATCATCAGCGTGTCCATCAACATCACCTGCGTCACCGCCACGACCACTGCCATCACCTCCACCATCACTTCTATCACCTTCGTCATTACCATGACCACCGCCATCATCACTGTGTCCGTCAACACCACCTCCATCACCACCATGACCACAACCCTGACCTCCATCACTTCTATCACCTCCTTCATCACCTGCATCACCACCACCTGCATCACCACCATGACCTCTACCATTGTCACCACCACCAGTGGCCTTCACCACTGCTCTCAGTCTCTATCTGCAGCCCTTGTGAGCACAGGTTGTGTGACCACCAGAGGGAGGTAGTCACTGGGTGTCAGGGTTGTACTTTCCTTCTCCCGAGGGGAACTTACCACTGTCTTGTCTAAGAAGGCAGACTGTCTTTTAGGCTAACTGTGCTTTCACTTTGCTCTTTTGGGAAGACTTTTGACACATAACAGAATTGTGGTGGAATTACAGGCACCATATGTCTCAAATATTTCTATTAGTAGCTTTTTACACTAAGTTTTTTCCAGAATACTAAAAATACCAAAAATAATACATTGGTATGGAATCTTGGTTTTCTTTCCTCCAGAGCATTCCACATGTGTTGTCTCATTGAAAGTATTCAACAGATCTCCTTGATTTGAGAGCTCAGAGGTGCTATGATGACGATGTCCACTTAGGGACACACACGCGGAGCCCGGGTGGGCGGCCCATCCCGGGGAAGGTGGAGGGAGGGAGGGACCCCGACCCTGGACATGTGCGCCCTGCTGATCCGCAGGCCTGGCTGCCTGCCGTGGGACCCGGGGCGGCAGAGGAGGTGGGGCGGGGCGGCCCTGAGCTCACCCGGGCAGGCAGGGCCCACACTCGGCGTCGTGCTCCGTGTCCCCCGGCGTCAGCACCGTGGCCCGGAAGAAGCCCTCGCAGTCCTTGTGGCGCCGGCAGATCTGGTAGCCGCCCTTGGAGAACTTCTCCGCGGGGCAGGGGACGCAGCCGTAGTCCTCGTCTCTGGTGCCGTAGCCGCAGGACTGGCCGGGGACGGGGACACAGGTGAGTCAGCGGCCGCGCCCGCCATGACCCGATGTTGGTCCCTCTGAGCCCTCCTGCCCCGCGGCGCCCGGCCCCACGCTGCCGCTCCCGCCGGGTCCCGGATAAACTCAAGCCGGTGGAGCTGCAGGCCTGGGCGCCCGACTCTCGGGGCTGCGCGAGAACCCCAAATACCGCAGCCGCGTTGGGGCTCCCGGACCTGAGATCACGGCGTGGAGCTCGTCCGGAAGAGGAGAGGCCGCGTCCAGGCCGCCAGCCACGCGGGGCAGGACGCCGCCCCCTCCCCCGCGCCTGCGCTTCTTACACTTCCGGGGCGGGCGCGGCGCGGGGTCTTACCAGGTAGGGCTCCTCCCCCGGCCCGCACGGGGGACACTCGTGGCACAGGCCCGCGGTCTGGTTGTAGAACTCGTTCTCGCCGCAGGTGGCGTCCTCCGCTCCGGCCCAGCATGCCAGGGATGCCTGCCTCGAGGAAGGGTCTCCTTTGGCCTCCACGCGCCCTGGGAGACGCCCCCCAACTCGGGGTCGGCTTCCGGAGGTTGTGGCGGAAGGACCTGGCGGGGCCCTGCGGCCCCCGGCGCTGATTTGGCGACTTCGGTAATGACCAGGCAGCCCCCGCCCTGCTGTCGTAGGCTCCATCCCAAACGCTCCACCCCAGGAGCTCCCCCGACTCCCCTCCCCACGGCCCTCGACTCCTGGGGAGCCCGGGGGCTTGGCTTCCCCCGCTTCGTGGCTGCAGGAGCGCAGAGCACGCGGCCGGCGAGGGAGCTCCGAGCAGCGGCCACCTCGGGGCCCGGGGCCAGTCGGGGCTTTGCTGGCGCCTTGGAGAGCGCAGTGAAGGGGGTGTGTGATCGCCCGTGTCGCTGCCACACAAACAGGCCGAGAAGGACACGGCTGGTGAAGGGCACGGCCGGGTGGAGCTCCCACTGGAACCTACCCAGGTGCCCTGGCCACTTACCACCAGGATGGGCAGCCAGGCCATCCGTGTGCCGCCTCTCCTGTGGGCCATTCTCTCCCGAGGGGTCACCTGAAAGACACACTTCATCTGTGCGGGGGCTGCAGGCGAGGGCTGCTCCGGGACCCCGGCCCCGCCCAGCCCCACCTTCACTGCCCCCGGGTCTGAGGGCCTCCCGGCAGGCACAGCAGGAATGAATACGCCCTAAAAGAAAAGGCAGGTTTTAAGCTGAGCCCCAGGCCCCTTGGACGGCCTCCACCCACGGCCCCCGTAGCATCGTGCCCTCCCGGGGAAAGAGCTCCAGAGATGAAGGACCAGAGCCCACGGAGGGCCGATGCACAAGCCCAGGATAATGGCCACTCTCCTGCTCGGAGGGTCTGAAGAAGCAGGTCCCGATCCCCCAGCCGCGGGGGCGCCCTGAGAGAGGTCAGAACCCAGACCACCCATTGCCCCCGCCTCCTGCCGCCCCTGCCCGATGTGAGCTTCCTCCCTGGCACCCGTTGGAGCCATTCAGAGCACAGTTGGGTCCAGCCCTGTAGTTTTACTGTTGAGACAGCTGAGGCCCAGATAGGTCAGGGGCTGGCCCAAGGCCACACAGCTGCCACACGGACGGGGCAACCGCAGCCCGCTTCACCAACCAAACCCTGCCGTCATTGTCACTTCTCCTTTTTCAGGATCAGAGGCCTGTGTTTCCGACGCACAGCGATTTTACCTGGGAGCCTGGTGCACGGAGCAATGCTGGGCTCACCCGGTGTTCCTCGTTCCCCAGCAGCCACATTCGGGCCACTGCTGTCTCGCCTGGACATGGGGTTTGAATTCGTGACAAAAGAACACACCCCGTTCTGACGCTGGCCTGTGGGAGGAGCTTCCAGAATCAACCACCGACTCAGACCAGAGGTCAGCTCATCTCGGGAAGCCCCCAAGGTCACCCCCACCTCTAGTCCCCTTGGCGACCACCGTTGGTCACGGAAACCCACAATCCCCACCCACGCAGAGACGGAGCAGGTGCCTCGAGCCATAGCCCTGACGCAGGGACCCACTCCTGCTCCGGGGACCTCGTGTGTACAGATCAGGTTCCTCAGGGCCCCGGGAGAAAAGCTGCCACGAGATCACTGTTGGAGAAAGTTGGGGGTCAGGGAAGGGCAGGGGTAGCCGACGTTGTGAGACGGGCCTTCTTTTCTAAACCGCCAGGACTCTGCTCAATGAGACTTTTGGGGGAGATGCACTTTCGGGAGAAGCACCCAACACACACACACGTGGCCAGCGGCCAGGCCGGGGCCTGTCCCGGGAACTCTGCGTCCAGCCGCCTCCCACCCTGGCGGGCCGTCCAAGCGGCCCCGTCGGCCTCCTGACCCCATGCTCCCCACGCGAAGGGGGTCGGTGAGGTCCAGGTGGGGCCGTGGGAGTCAGTGCTTGTTCATCACTCTCACGAACGCCATCCTGTGGGCCACCGGCCCAGGGGGTGCAGGGCAGGCTTGGCTTCCCCAGAGGCGCTCCGGCTGGTTTGTACAGCTCCCCACACACGGGGAAGCAGTTCTGCAGCAACAGCCTCTGGCCTTTCAACAAAGACTTCTCGGCAGGGAGGGGTGAGGGAGGGGTGACCGCGGATTGAGGGAGGTTATGGGGAGCGACCCCTTTCCACGAATGAGCTGTGTGACCAGGAGGAGAGGCAGAACGGTTTGGGGAGGATGCCCCGCCGACCCCAGGGAGAGATACGGGGAGGCGGGCAGGGCCCTGGGGCGGAGGTCCTTCTGGATCGCTCCCCTGCTGGCCTCTCGCCCCAGTAACATCGGGTGGCTCTGGGGAGGGGTGGTTTTCTGAAATCTACTGAAGAGACGCAGAGTGCCTTCCCCACGTTCCACACAGTCCTGCACTCAGACCTACGTTTACGGCTGCAAACGCCAAGTGACGCGGCTAGATTAAAGCCCCAGCCACCTGGTGCTGAACTCCTGGATGCTTTCCTTCCAGCAAGGAGCAAGCTGGGGCCGCTAGGGAGGCGAGGGGACCGGGTCTGCTCCCGCCAGGTGGGGAGGGAAGGTTCAAACAAAGGCCGGAACTTAGGAACCGGCCCCTGGGTCAGCCGGCCTGGGTCGGGATGGTGGGTTTCCCTTGCCGGCAGCCCTGGGGCCCTTCCAAGGACAAGGCCAAGGGTTTCTCACTTAACTGACTTCTAAATATAGCTGCACCTGGGAGGCCTTCCCTGTAAACCCGAGAAGGGCCGGGCCACAGCTCAGGGCTGTCCAGGCTCCTGGATGAGCAAACCCTCGAATGGACGCAGAAAGCGAAGCAGAGCCTGTGGCTTTGGCTGCATTTCCATCATCAACCCCAGCTGCCCGAGAAGGAAGGGAGTCAGGAAGAGAGGCAAGGGCAGTGCCCGGTCAGGAGTGCAGCCCCGAGGTCTGAGCCGTCACAGAGGGTAGCCCTGCCCCAGCAGTGTCTGGGAGCTGTTGGAGCCAAGTGGCTCCCCGTCGTGACCCCCGGTTGTTTTCATATGTTTGTCATATGTCCAGGGTCTCAGACCACAACTGCTGTCACAGCCTGAGGGAGGGGCCACGCCATGGGTGCCACGGGGCCCAGGCCGCATGGTGGGAACAGTGCAAGAAAGGCTGACAGAAACTCATCACTGGAGGTGTGCCGAGGACTTCACACATGCATGCACACACACAGGTACACACACACACACACACACACACACACACACGAGTGCATGCGCACACACGTGCACACACACACTTGCACAGGCACGCTCACACGTTCACAGGTATATGCATGCACTTTGAACCTCAACTTAATGTTAGTAATGACTGTTGCTGGGTGGCAGAAGTAGAATTTTTTTGTTGCTTTGCTCTTCGTACTTTTATACTGCTCGATTATTCTTTTTCCTATGGACATAGGCTATCTTGAAAATAATTATTCTAAAGCAATGGCGTTGATATTCACACACACGCGAAGTATTTGGTGATTTTGCTTTCGAGTTAATGGGAGAACAGGGCTACCGTGAGGCCAGTTTTCCCATCCTACAAAGTGTTGTGTTGGTAGAGGCCTGTGTCCCGTCCGTCAGAACATCGCCTGGCGCGTCCAGTTACCCACCGTGACCACCATCCTCCTGCTGCCATGCTCCTCAGAACCAGCCTCAGAACCAGTGCGTGACTCACTTTACTTTTTTTCCTAACAATTGTGATGACATCCCTACTCTTGCCCATAAACAAGAATCATTTGAGGTTGGAGGACTGGTTCGGGGCTGCGGGAAATAATCTTGCCCACATAAGCGACATCCACTCCCGCCAGCCCTGAATGCCACACGGGAAACATGTTCTCATTTCTTCCCTAACTCCGGAGTGGCTCAGCGGAAACAGTGCCGGACACAGCCTGTGATTTCTCATGGGCTAGGTCTTCATGCTGCCTTAGAGGCAGATGGGGCTGGAAATGACCTCAGGATGACACGCCCCTTCCACATTAAAGGCCTGTGAGCTGACTGAGGCTAGTCCCCTCACGTCCTGAGGTTTCTGAAGACTCTGGTGTGTCTGGGAGCAGCTGGAACTCCTGCCTCTGGAACTGTGGGTGCAGCGAGCGGGACAAATCCATCGTCGATGCTCACGGTCACGGGCTCCGCCGCGGCCACGGTGCCCTGGCGACTTCCAGGACGGTGCCTCCTGGCTGGGGAGCTGCTGCCACGGGTGCAGTAGAGCTGACAACAGCCTCTAAGACCGAGTTTCTCGACAAGGGCTGAAGCCAGTGAGCAGGTGGGCAGCCAGGGCTGGTCAGTCGGGGGGTGCGAGGGACCTTCATTCTTTCACGTTCCAACGTAAGGTGCCTGCGGGTGGGACAGGGAGACCTCACCTCCCCCGGGCTCTGGCTCCCTGCCTGACGCCTGCCGGACGCTCTCCCCTTAGCTCTGCCTGAGCTTCCCCTCGGCTCTAAGTTCCTCCGTCACCTACTTCTCTTCTTCCCCAAGAGACTCCCTGAACTGGAGATCTGCGTGCAAGATGCTTACCGGGAGGTGGGCTTGAGAAGTGGGGCTGTGATGCAGTCCCAGCAGAGACCTCAGATTGGCTGGGGTGGGCCCACCGAGTTGCCCTGGATGGGAGCAAGGGCACCATGACGGGCTGTGGCTCGGGCGAGGCAGCTTTCTCCACCCAAGGGCAGTGGCCAGGTTGGGGGACTCAGCTGCTAGCCACCCGCCATCCATCCTCCCAGCATCTGGGAGGCACACCCCAGGCTCTACTCCACCCGCACTTCTCGTGCTTCTTCCCCAGGCTGATAACTACCTATCCTGGGGGTTCCCAGCGTCCTGAGAGGCTCTTCCTCCGAGGGCTCTTGTCTTTCCCTTCCTAATGGTTATGCCGGTTCAGTCCCCCAGCAGGAGCTGCGGTGGAATTGTCTCAGCGTCTGTCCCACGTGCACGTCCAGACTAGTGGGCCCCAATTCTAGTGGCCACACCACAGGGCTGGTCCTAGGGAACCTCTAAACGTAGCGGATGATCACAAAGAGCTGAGCTTCCTGTTATTCCTCTTTTCTGGGCAACGCTGTGTCCGAGGTCAGACAAGAATTCAACCAGAGGCTTCTGTGATGATCGTTCCAACAGGTAGTGAACTTCAGGGAGATTGAAAGGAATCCGATCTAAAGCAATCTTGATGGAAGGGGGTTAGTCTTATCAGGATTTACATGCACGTCTGAGGCCTTTGTGTCACATCCTTCGTATAACCCTGTAGAGATGGAGGTAATGTGCTGTAGAGGAAAGAGTGCTGGACCAGGGTGGGGCCTTGGGTAAGAACCCCACTAAGAGGCTTGTCTCCTCAACTGGGAAGTGAGGGTCTCAGGCTAGACGATTTCTGTGTCCTTCCACCTCTACTAGTCCATGGTTACATGTAGGCTACGCAGCGAAAGCTCTTGGCAACACTATTAATATTGGACGTCCTAAGTCTTGTCTGTTAATTCCAACATCTGGGTTGTCTCCGGGTCTGTTTCTATCGACTGCTTTTTCCTGGATTCTTGGGTCACATTTTCCATCTCCTTCATATGTCTGGGAATGTTTTATTTCATGCTGCACAGTGTAATGATGTGCTGTAGAGAATCTGCTTTATAAAATCCTTCACTCATGGCAGCCTGGGTAGCACAGGAGGCGTTTCTATGGCATAAATTCTTGTCCTGGACCATTTGCTCTTCAGAACAAGGACCCTGTTCCAGGTCCAGTAGGAGGATGGGGGTGCCCTCGGCAGATGGTTCTGATAAGACCTGCGATATATGTGCTGCAAGTTCCCCATCCTAATGTTTTATCATTTGAATGGTTCATTAATTAACAGAATTTCACAGATGTTCTGAAGCCGACTTGCCCTCTTCCAGGTTTGGAGAACCTGCTACCTTTGGGTCGGTGCTTTGGGCCTGCTGCATCCACGCAGCCGCCAGCCCTGAAACTATGCTTGGAAAAACACTCCGCACCAGCTCCTCTTGGAAACATTGTGAAACACACGCCTGCCCTTCCATATCGTACTCAACGCCTCTTCCGCACAGACCTGCATCTCATCTGGTGTTTCACCAGCCTCAGAAGTCTCTGCCTGCTCACCTGTACCCTGTCCCTCAGTGACTTTATTTAGCCAAGGGTCACTGGGAAGATAATTATATATTTAATCTCTCGTTTCCTAACAATAGTCGTCAAACGCGGGCTCTAAATCAGACCCCCGCCATGGGCTTGATGATTCTACCAGGGTCCGTGGCCGCCACGTTCGTCACCACCTTCTGCTTGAAGTGCCCAGACTCCGTATCCACAGCCCCACACCTGGATGCACTTCAGCTGAGTGAGGAAAGATGCTCTTGCCTCCAGCTGCATTTAAAGCATAATTGACGGGGCATAGAAAACCGTTTGACGCCCAAGCCTCCTGTCTCACCAGGCCCACCAGGGAGCCTGCGGAGGGAAGACACCTGAGGACCCTCGCCTTCTGATGGATCCGAGTGATTCCGTAGGGAAGGATGCTGGCTTTCCTTGTGTTCCTACGATGGGTGCAGCTGTGGCTCGGCCGCATCTGCACTGAGCTAAGTATTACGTCTTTGTAACATTTTTGATCTTCATTAATTATAGCTCAAGAAAGCTGGCAAAGGCAGCCTGTCTCTTTAATGTAAACAAGATTAATTGCACGGTTCCTGCACAAAATGAACTACCAGCAGTTTCACAAAAAATGTTTGTCTTTAAGCAGGCTTTGGATTAAAAAAAAAAAAAGTAAAACTGTTACAGGAAGCGCTGAAGCTGCCACATTAGCGTGCCCGCGAGCCTCGCCCTCATCGTCAGCCTAAACGCACGCCCGCCTGCACTTTCATCCTCCTCCAGGCCGGGGCTGAGGACAGGAAGGGGGGAGAAGTCCCCGCACACACAGCGCCTCCGAAGTCTGGAATGCAGCCTGGCTGTTTGAAGCCCAGGTTTACACCCAGCACCTTCCCTCATGCTCGTCGTCCAGACTCGCCTGCTCTCGCATCAGCCACAGGCCGACGGGCTGGGTGCTTCATCTTGTAACGATCGCGTAATCCAAGATAAACACCCGGGATCGCTATCACTTTCATTAATAACCGTGAAGTATTCCTTCCTTCAGCAGGTACAAAACCCAAACAGGCGAATGCACTCCATGGGCCGAGGCTCGCGGCGGCAGGGGGCCAAGGGCAGAGGGGCAGCTGGCGGGCATCTCACAGCCACTCAGTGGCCCCAGGACCACGGCTGGGCGGCGGCGGAGCTGAGCCGGGCACTTGCCTCTCCGCCCGTCACCCTCCAGTGTAGGGGCCCCTGGAGTCCAGCCCGGGCCTGCGGGCTGCCCTCTGCTGGACCCCTACCCCACCCCCACCCCCACGGGTAAAGCCCCAGAGCAAGGCTTTGGACCGGGATGCTGAGAGCTTAAGGCGCATCAGAAAGATCGGCATGGGGATCGGGTCCTGCAGGCTCCCAGACGAGAGAAGGCGGTGGGTTTGCGGCAGGACGAAGGCGCAGGTCGTGAGCATCTGGGAGCTGCAGTGCTAATGAAATAGAGCCTCCCCGCTGACACGTCCCCAGGAAGCGGCCTCCGTGGCTGGAGAGCAGACACTGAGCTCAGGGACCAGGGAGGAAAGCAGTGGAGTCGGCGCCCAGCCCCGTGGCTGCCAGGGGTTCCCGGCTGAGAACGTGCTGGACTCAGGCCTGACGGAGTGTGTGCTGGTCGGGGGTGACGGGGGCGGAGCATCAGCTGCAGCGAGGCCAGCGAGGGCATCCGGGGGCCCAGTCTGCCCCGGGGTCAGGGCACCCACGTGGCGGCCTGGGGCTGCGCCCTGAGGTAGGCGCTGAGCTCTCCCCAGAGAGGAAGGGGCTGGGGAGGAGAGGGACTTTCCGAGTTCGGAGACACAGGGGCTACAGCAGCGGCCCCTGGAGGCAAGTCTGGAAAGTGGACACCAGACCGCCTGTGGCGGAGGGGAAAGAGTCCAGGGAGGAGCCGGACGAGGGGTCACCGTGTGGCCCGTGAGGGGCCTCTCGATTGTCACAGCCTGGCGCTGCGTCCCTCCGCACCTCGCTTTTCTGGGATGAAACAACTCAGGCTGTAAGCTTTCCAGGGACCCTGGTTCCAAGGAAGTCGCCGGGCCGAGGGGCCCCTGCGAACGTGGCCCTGGAAGTGGAGGGAGTGGCCGGGCCACTGGGCTGTCCTGATGGCCGGGCCAGGCTCTCCCCCACCATGTCCTGCGTGGTCACGCAGAGCCTGGTGGAGACGGTGCGGAGAAACGAGAACGACACACCCTCTGAGATGCGGGCTTTCCCGCAGGACTTCACCCCGGGGCTCGGGCCCCTCGTAAAACCCCGGCACGCGCGCGTCTAAGTGAAATAAGAGACCTACCCACGGTCGGCACCTGCGGCCTGCACTTCTTTCTGCCACGTGGAAGCGCACACACTGCATCCCGGTCCTGGGCAGGGTGCAAGTCGTGACCCACGAGTGAACTGATTCCACGAGGCCCTCAGGGAGGGGCTGGCAGCTGAGGACACACTGCCCCAGGGGGGACGGGCATGGAACTCCCACCAGCAACCAGGGGGGAAGCAGCTCCGGGGAGGGGCTCCTGACCACACGGGAGCAGGCCGGGCTCCGAGGGGCAGTCCTGGCTCAGCCCCGCCCGCACGCGCACCGTGTCTCCCGGTGGTGGTTTCTCCGGCGGTAACCGACAGCCCTGTGTTCGATGGTCGCCACGTTCTAACTCTGGTTTTAGGACCTGATCTGAACAAAAGCAGGCGATCGGAACCTCAGAATGTTTAATGAGGGTGGGTTGAGGTCATAGGCGCTGTGGATGGTGGTCAAACGTTATCCTCCCAAACGGTGCAGAACAGAAGTTCTCAAGCCAAGACCATCAAAGACAGATATTTTTGGGAACTTTTGGGGGGATGGGGCCCGAGGGGCCAGATGGGGGACTCACGCCTGCACTGGCCCCCCAGGAAAGGTGGATGGGGACTTAGTCATCTGGCCTTGGTCTCTGACATTTGTTCCATTTTTTTCTTAATTTCCTGACTATAAAAACTTCATAGAATATTTTCAAATACGTAAAAGTATGAAGAAGAAACTTAAAAGTCACTTAGAGTCCTACTCTTCGAAACATTATTGAGATTTTGATATATTTCCTTCCATTTTATATACATATAGAATTGAGAGTCATGCTGTATACAGCATTGTATCCTTTTTGCCTAATAATTTAACCAGCATCTCCATCTGTCACGACACAGCAGGAGCACAGCTGCGGACGTGGATCCCACCTCACAGGCCCAGGAGCAGGTAACCCAACCCCTGGCTGGACACTCGTGTTTATCCCAGTATCTTCCACCGTTGTCATCAATGTGACGACGCCGTATATAAGTCACACAGCGTGAGGGACTCTGATTCTTCCTTAGAAAACACTCCTGGCGGCAGAACTGTTGGGTCCAAGACCAAGAGATGCAGTGGGGTGTGGCGTGGGGCGAAGTCTGCAGAGCAGCCCCCACGGCCAGGCCCGGTCCACCCGGACTCGACTTCGGAGACGCACAGTGAAGAGGACGCTAAACCAAAGGCCCCGCCCAGCCCTTCCCTCCTCTCCTGGGGGAGGGAGCCACATGGCCCGGAGCCCAAGCTTCCACCCAGGCCACCCTCACCTGGAATCTCTGCAAGGAGCAGAGTGGACCCAGACAGGGACAAGCCAAGGTCTTGGGGGACAAACATCAGATTTACACGTCCAAGGTGGAACTGCCTTTCTGATTACAGCGATTCTGAGAAGTACACACGCACCAAGTGACCGTTACTGGCAGAGAGGTTATAATTGTTCCTTTCCCGAAGCCCTGTGGTCAGAATGAACTCGGTTCTCATGCAGGGGCCCTGGGCCGCTCAGGCTTAGGTTGCAGGGAGGTTCACGGTGGGGGTGGCTCTTAACCTCTCTGGGCTGAGCGTGAGGCCACTGCCCTGCGCGAGGGGTCCTCGTGCTGCCAAAGGACAGAGGCCGGAGCCCTGTGTCGTGCATCCGGGCCTTCGCTTACGTTTCCAAGTTGATGTTTGTAAGAAGGACCCCTGCTGTGTTCCGGGAAACTGGGGGCGGGGTGGGGGGAATGCGGCCAGAAGCTGGGTCCTTCCTCCCACCCCCCTGCTCTCCCCGCGTCCAGCAGTTTGGTAAATCCCTGGAGAGATGTTCTCCCTGTGCAGACTCTATCCGCAAAGCGCAGAGGGGAAATCCACGGAGACACCAGGTGGGAACGTGAACTTGCCAGGGGCCGCGTGGGCCGCGTTCAGAGCACCCCTGCCTCTCCTCCGGGCTTCCTGAGGCCACCAGCGCCCTGCCCGCCGTGAGCCACTAACTCCCAAATCCTAACCCAACTTACTGCCCGTGAAAATCTTACGAAACAGGTGGGTTCGTGTGTGCATCTTACCGATAAACTGGGGATTAAAGAGGTCAGGTCACTGTCTACGTTCACACAGCCAGGAAGGGATGAAGGAAGTCAAACCAGGGCTTCCCACCCAAGGCCGAAAGCGGCCCAAGGCCACCACCCTGCCCCCAGGCCTGGCATGATGTCACACACACACATCAAGGCCACGTACCACCACCTCGTCCAAAAGACGGAGCAGAAAAACTGATTTCAAATTCCAAGACCCTCGGTCTGTGATGGTTATGATGAAGACCTACCAACACCCCCAGCATTGATCTAGGATAAGGAAGGCGCCTCACGGGGACGCCGAGTGGAGGGGCCGCCATGTCCTAGCTCCTGCAGTGATTTCGGCAGCAACAAGCCATCAGATGGAACCAAATGCTATGGCTCTGCTGGCGGTCAAGGCCGCCGGTCACTCACAGGCCCACGTCCAGCCCAGAAGGGGCACCAGGCCCTCGCAGCCCTGACTCAGATCGCTGGGGCCCACACACAGAGATACTTCAGAGTTTGGGAAACACCATCAAGTAGTTTTACGCTGAGTCCTTGTTTGAAATTTGGGCAAATGTAAAGTGCAAAGAGATCTTCGCGAAGTCCAGGTTTAGTCAAGGGGACGTTTGTAGGAGCTATGAGAAAAAATTCAATGTGCTTTTAAAGGCCATTCACAATCCGCTCCTCGGGTGCCCAGGGCAGACATTCTTTTTTTTTTTTTTTTTTTTTTTTGCAGTACGCGGGCCTCTCACTATTGTGGCCTCTCCCGTTGCGGAGCACAGGCTCCGGACGCGCAGGCTCAGCGGCCATGGCTCACGGGCCCAGCCGCTCCGCGGCATGTGGGATCTTCCCGGACCGGGGCACGAACTCGTGTCCCCTGCATCGGCAGGCGGACTCTCAACCACTGTGCCACCAGGGAAGCCCAGGGCAGACATTCTTAACTTTAAAAAGATTTGCATTGTCGGAACTACAAGGGGGAAACATTAAAAAATATTAACCCTTTAGTTTTGAGGTAACTGTCGATTCACATGCAGTTGTGAGAAATAATGGAGAGACCCATGTCCCCTTGGCCCCAATGGTCTCATCTCACAACTTCGTAGTCGGGTGTCTCCCAGACGTGTGGTACAGAACAGCTACGAGAGAACTTTCTAGAGACTCTTTATAACACTCCGTCAACTGCAAGAGTGAGCTGCCATTTCAGCAGAAGGAGGAACCTGGGCTCTGGGTGTTTTGACCAGTGCAGGGCAATTCCCAGGCCGAGGGTCTCATGGGGGTGCCTAGCCCCAACCTGCCACCTGCAAACGGGGGGCCCTTCACTCTGTCAGTTCTACCTGAAAAGACGTGGACAGGAGGCGGAAGCAAGGATGCCCGTGCTCTCTGGACTATCTGTGGGCCGGGCTCCAGCAGAGTCCAGCCCCGGCTCCCGCCCCGGCCGGTCCTACACTCACCTCCCCACTGCTTTCTGAGCCCGGCCTCATCCAAGACGACGGCCACTGTCCACACAGCCGCTAAGCCCTTGAGTACGGCTGGTGTGACTGGGGAACTGCGTCTTGAACGTTAATTAGCTTTAATCACTTTAAATGTACAGTCCTTTGTGGCTAGTGGAGACCCCACCAGGCAGGACAGAGACAGCCCTTCAATCTCTCGCCTCTCAGATGTTCTAAGCATCTAGGCATGTCTACGTGGCCATCTACCTCCCTGTGGGATGGGCAGTGAGCTTCAGTCCCAAGGAAACTGAGGCTCCGAGTGGTCCAGGACTTTTCTGCCGGCCTTCAGTGAGTCTGTGCCCCAGCTGGACGCACGCCCAGGTCACATGACCTCCATGCCCAGGTCACAGGACCAACCCATCAACATTTCTCTCATCCTTCCCCTAAATGGAGTGTGAAACCCAAAATATGGGAAATAAAAGTTCATCTTCTAAACAGCAAGGCAGACACTTTTGGGGAAAAATCCCCATGGTAACCAGTGGTGGAAACGAGGATCATTTTTCGACAATTAAGAGACCCCTATTTAAAGAACCAAGTTTCTATGAGCAAAAGGAACAGCAAATAGCAAACCAATTCTACGAAGAAAAAAGCACTGAAGTAAATCCAGACGAGAGCTCACAAAGCACTGGCTTCGACGCCATTTGTTAGGTGAACCCACTGCCCACGCAGGAGTGTCCCCGCCCTGGTGGGGGGAAGTTTCTCCCGGGAGACCCAGTCCTTCTCCATCAAAGCCCCTGAGCTGCAGTTAACTCTACACACCACGCAGCTTCGCAAACCACACTTAGAGTAGGGGTACTTCGTTCATTCTAATTGAGTCCTATGGAGTTCCGCTTAGCATTTAAAATGTAGTTTTTAACAATCTGAAGCTTTTTGTCCTCAGTTATGCAACCTGCTTATTTTACACTAACTTCCTAAAACCTTGCTCTTTATTTCATATTCCCCCAGAGAGTTAAAATTTGTGTCTGGGGGTGGGGTTTTCCCTGAGTCCCAAGGTCATGGTTATGTCCTTCAGTAACCACAAACGTCCCAGAGAGACTGCAAACAAGGACGACCCTAGGGGCCTTCAGCCCTGCGGACCGACTCCCCGACCTCCACAGGCCTCAGAGGGACTTGGGTTTTGCTCCTACCTTGGGGCGTCTGTGTTCCCTTTCATCCTCCGCTCAGGCACTGCTGCAGAGGGCAGTCTCTGCCCTTCCTGGGGTTTCAGCTGCAATGCTCACTGGCACGTGAAGAGAGCCAGGCCTGGGGTTTTATCACATCACAGATGAAATTCAATATTGAGCCTTTCATGTCTCACAGCCCACCTCCCTGGCCCCTCCCCGCACCGGCCCTCCCCCAACCTGTATCTTCCGTACCCGCTTACCACCCACCCCCAGGCAAAGGTATATTTCCTGAGAACTGGAAAAACCAGGTACTACCAGCCTCAGATCAGTGCTAATTAAATTAGGCTATAAAATTCAGGCCCAGGTCCCTTATCTGTGAGTGACACCTCCCCATTTGCAACCGGGACCCAACATGCACAATAAACGTATCATCACCCAAGCCCTGGATGGACAGTGGTGGGGCCATTAGCACGCCTAGGGGTTCTGATCGGGCTGACTTTGAAGAATCCTCTCCTCCTGGTCTGTTCTGCACGCACTTCCATCTCATGTACTAAATTTCAAGAACTCAGAGATGTCTCCACGTCGCGTTCTATTAGCTGCTCGAGTGCTGACTTTGTTCTCTCTGTTGTCAACGTGTTTTGTTGGCTGAGCTCTACAACAAGCTTCCAGATGTCAGGACGAGCAGGGCACTGGAGGCCCGTCCCCGCGGGGCCAGAGCCTTGACCTCGGGACAGTGGAGTTCGGCTCTGCTGTCTCTGGTTCCGTCCCACAGAGGGGCCCCGTCTCTCCGGGAGGCCTGGCCGCAGCGCTTTGTCGTAAGGCCTCGGCTTGGCGGGCTCTGCCTGTGGGCAGGTGCTGGGTGGTCCATCCTCCCTCCGAGCTGTGTGTGGGGTTGCCAGCAGGAGCCCGGGGGAGGCCAGCCCCTGGGAAAGGGCTCCGATCCCATGCAGGACAGCGGCTCCCCAACGGGATCGGGCCACAGAGGGACGCCAAGCAGAACCCCTTCACTGGGGCTGAGCGGACACCAGCCAATCCTGTACGTCTGCCATCGAGTCAGTTGCGGCTTCATATTTCACAGAGAAAACCAGGAAAAAAAATTAAGAATATCAAAGGTAGAATTTCCTTTCGCTCAGCGCTTTGTGCTGCCCGCGGCTGCGATGATGAATGTGCTGGAGACAAGGGCTCGAGGGTCTGCAGGATGGGAGGGCAGGAGGGGGTGCCTGCTGCTCTCTGGTCTTCACAGTTCGTGTTTACAGGTTTCTTGCCTGTCTTTTCATCCTTTTTTCTTATCCAAGAGGCTTACAACCGTCCTGTGTGCAACAAGTGACTTCCTGATCTTTCTGCCAAACAAGGTGGTTATAAAAGTTGAAAAGGATTAGGTGCTGAGGCTGCAGGTGAGTGTCTGCAGAAGGAGTTGTGAGTTTGATCCTTTAATTGCCTCAATTTTACTTCAGACCAATTTCTTTCCCCCTTTCCCTCAAAGCTTCCGAGGACACAATCACTGGGTAAAACCAGCCTGTGGATTTCTCTTTCTCTTTTCCTTCCACGCTGCGAGGCTTGCAGGATCTGTTCCCTGACCAAGGACTGAACCCGGGCCACAGCAGTGAAAGCGCTGAGTCCTAACCACTGGACCACCAGGGGATTCCCTGTGGATCTGTTTGTCTGAGGGTTTCATATGCGGATTTTTTAGAAGGAAAGGAAGAGCCCTCGGGATAAAATTCTCCCCAAGGAACAATGTGATGAGCAGCAACTTTCCAGAGACAAAGGACGGAAACCCTGCGGATGAGCGAGAAGGAGACCCCTCAGGGCCCCCGCCCCAGCCAAGTGCATGGCGCGTGCAGGACATCTGGACACAGAGCGGGCTGTGCTCGCTTCCACGTGGGGATGGACGCAGGGGAGGTGTGAGGATGCGGACCTGAGCCCAGTGCGCGGGGCCGTCCCGGGTCCGGGTGGAGAGGCCCCTGCCTGGCCCTGGGCATCGTGCCGAGCGCCCCCCGGGGACCGTCTCACCTGGTTCTCGGGGACCAGCGTAGGGGTGGAGCTGCAGTCGGTCTCAGTCACACGTGGGGAGCCAGGTCATAGTAACTAAACTGCGGTGGGTCGGGGACTTGACCCCATCTGGGTTCCTCAGGTGTGGGTGACCCTGCAGCGTGATGTTCTGGGTGATTATCTAAATACCCGCTTTTTAAAGAGCACTGAACCCGAGATGCAGGAGAGCTTGAAGTGCCCGAGCAGTTCCTACGCCAGCTGTGGGGGGTGGGGTTGGCTCCCTCCTCGGCCGGTGTTTGGGCCACACTGCCTCCAGGTGGGCCTCTGGGCCAGCAGCTTCCTACGGGTTAGGGCCTGAGCCTGTCCTCTGCTTGGCGCGTGTCCGCAGACCAGCACCCCAGCATCCCCTGTCAGCAGGGCGGAGCTCCCTCACCCCTGACCCTGGCTCCACCACTGAACCAGAATCTGCCGTTTGATTAGGTCCCCAGGTGACTCAGATACACACAGACACCTGGGGCGGATGGATTCTCACCCAGGGCTCCCAGCTCTGCTCGGGGGCACGTCCCTGACGGTAAAAAGACTAATATGTATGTGATGTCCCGCTATACCTATCATGCTATCACGTGCATTACACACATTCACACACGTGGAGAGGAAAAAGCAGGATGTCAAAGATGGAAAAGCAGTATTTCTTTCCTAATGGTGCAAAAATCGTTTTGGTTGTTTAAACTTTGAAAATCGGGGTTGTAACATCTCATGTTTGCAGTGGGGAGGTTTCTTCTCCTCGGCCATGGTCTGGAGGATCAGTGAGGGGACAGGGCCCCACGGAGCCCCTGTGCTTGTTGGGGGTTGAAGCAGAAGGGCCAGTAAGACCCCTCCCATCCCCGCCTGAGCCTTGCTGCCCCCAGGCGGGATTCTGGGAGTAGGCATCTCGGCAGATACACGGTCAGATTCTGTTTCTCCAAGACCTCGTTTGAAATGACCCATTTCCCCCATCCTATTTTTGCTGTACTTACTTGTACAGCTCACGGGTGTGATGGCTGAAGAGGCGGCCGCCCAGCCCTCCTGGCTGGCGTGCGCGCCAGCCTTGCAGCCACCGCCCTTCCCAGCCCGCCGGGCCCAGGAGCAGCCCAGCCAAAGAGGATGTGGGCTTGGTTCAGAAACAGGGCGTCTGGCCCCCAGGCCAAGCGTTGCCAAGCCAGGGTCTGAACGAGGTGGGTGGATTCTCCCTGCTCTGCCATCGTAGCTATGGCTGTGGCCACACCAAAGTGAGAACTTGGCTAAATTGAAAACCAACAAATAGCGCTGCCCGGCTGACTTGCTAATGATCAGCAGGCGATGGCCCAGAGACCCAGAGGGAGGCCTCGGGCACGGCGGCCTCCTCCATCGCAGTGCCTCTTCCTGCATCTGTGCTCCACCCGCCCCACCTGGCTATTCTCCCCTTGGCCTTCTTGAATTTTCTTCTAGAACTTTCTGCAGAGACGTGCCCAGAACACGGCAACCTGCACCCCAAATCTACAGTATTTCCTAGGAGGGTGCTTCACCAGGTATTTATAATGCACCTCCCTGCCTTTAGTGCAAACAGGCCGCCAGATGCCGGATGGCCCTCCAGGCTGGCCGGGGCTCAGCCTCCAGGGTTTTCGGGGCCTGAGCCCCAGCAGTGAGTAGGCGCTGGCCAGTCCAGCCTGCAACCAGTGGCTCCTGGACCCACCTGCCCAGGGAGGAAAGTGAGGGTGCATCTCTGGAGGGCCCGTCGGGAGTCCCGGCCACACACGTAAGTATCGCTGTTCACAGCCCCGCACCGACCCCGAACACTGGGAACTGTCCTCCTTGGAGCCACAAGCTTGACTGCCCTTAATGTTCATGGTAAGACAGCGGCCGTCCGACTGTCCTGCAGGGAAGGACCCCGGGTCCTCAATCCCACCCAATCTGCTCCCACAGAGGCCAGCGGCCCCTGAGTTTTAGGTGACGCCAGGGGGCAGGCGTGCAAAGCGACAGGACAGCCACCCTCTTCCTGAGCTGCAAGGTGACAAGCAACGACTGGGAGCCAGCAGGTAATAAGGAGGGGTTACAGCGACACGCATGGCGCACACAACACTCGCCATGCGTGTGCTGAGTCATGCGGCCCCCACGCCGGCAGCTGTTACCCCGGTATACAGAGGAGGAAACCGAGGGACTGAGACGCGGGAGGTCTGGTTCCAGGTCTGTTCCGGCTTCCAGGCCCTCCCGCTGGACACGGTCCAGGACCCGATGCTGGAAGATGGCTCAGGAGCAGAGGACAGAACTGAGTGTAAACAAGGGGTTTTTACTAAAACAGACTTCTTACCGTAGAACAGTTTTAGATCTCTGGGAAAGTTGCAAATACAGGGCAGAGTTGGGATGTGCCTCACAGCTAGATTCCCCTTTTGTTAAGGTCTTACGTTAGTAGGATACGTTTTCTCAACTGCTGAGCCTATATGGGTGCATCGTGGTTATTACTAACGTCCATACTTGATCAGATTTCCTTGGCTTTTCCCTAATGTCCCCTTTCTGTCCCAGGACCCCACCCAGGATGCACATCTCACTACACCTAGCGGTCCCTGCTCTGCCCCGGGATGAGCTGTTTCTCCGGGAGTTCCTGTTCCTTTATCCGAGGATGGCGTCAGGACCTGGACCTGGACCTGGTCAGGGAAGGGCTGCCCAAGGGGCCGGCGTACCTGTCACTGCCCCGGGGACAGAGCTCACGCTGCGGGGGCAGCTGTGCCTCAACGGGAAGTGGATGCCGTCTCTCGTGGGGCTGCCCTGGCGTTTGCCAGGTGGACGAGCCAAGGTGGACAGACGTGGCCTGGACTCTGGCCCAGAGCTCTGCCCGGAGCCTCCCTGAGAGGCCCGGTGGCCTTTCACCTCTGGCTCTTGAAGAACGTGCCCTTTCTGATCATTCTTTCAATAGGAAAATGAGTCCAGGTGTTAAGATGGGCTCGGTGCTTTCTCCACTTTGAGACACACACTACCTTTTCATGGGAAGGCTACCTCGTTAACATGAGGCGTCCGAGCCGAGAGCGGCAGGGCCTTCGGTGTCTGTGAAAGGCCAGGAGGGCTTTCCTGGGCCAAGTGAGCTCCCGCAGAGAGGGAAACCGTCTTCTCTCGCTCAGTCTCACACTCACACAAACGCATCGCTTTCTTAGCTCGTATTAGATGCAAGACAGCAAGACATTACCCTGTCGATGAACCCAGGAGTGCATTCTTATACCGACAGGGTTTATGGCGTCTATGGACCCACAGTCTCAGGGAGCCTGTTTTAAACAGACAAGCTCCAACAAGCGTCGTCTTGTGGCTCGGGCTGCGGTGCACAGTCCCCTCTCCCAGGGACGGGCATCTCTCTCTTCGTAGGGTCTGCTCGGGGAAGGAGGGCGGCTGTGTGGGTCCTGACTGCACCTCCAGGGGAATCCTGCTGGGCTCTGTCTGCTCTGAGAAGAGCCGCGTGTCTTCTAAAAACAGGTTACTGGTCTTTGAATACAAACGGATCCAGGCAGAGTTCAGGAGGAGTGTTTTAAGGGTTCACATGACACTCAGGCCCAGAACGCCCCTTAAATCTCTGTGGTCCCCAATAATCACCTTCTTACCAGGTGGCCAGGTCTCTCCTAAGTCTAATTAAATACAACAAGCTCATTTAAAAGAATCACAAGAAGATTAAACTTGGCAGGTTCTGGTGTCTTTGCACATCTGCACGTTTGTGATATTTTCTTAAAGATTCAGAGTTTCACAGTATTTTTGTGACGAGCAGGCCTGCAAGGGACCCTCATGTTTAGGAAACACGCAGACCCTCCTGCTAGAGGCTGAAGCTGACAGCTTTAGAGAAGGTGCATTTTTTGTTTGTTTTTAACAGTGATTTTTATAAATCATTACTTTTGACCATTAAAATATTAAAGTAACTTGTTAGAGACACAGTGAAGCTCAGTCACAGGAAATGGGTTTTGAAGAAGTAGGTACTCCAAGCAGACAGTCCCGATGCTGGAGCGTTTCAGTGTGGAGTTGGTCTTGAAGTAAAGCCAGAGAAAAGGCAGAAAAAGCGATTTGAAAGCAGGGGGGCATCGGTGAATTTGTTAGCACAGCTGCAAACTTGGTTAAATTAAACCCAACAGGAGAATAATCCACACACAGAGCTGAAGGAAGCAGATCATGTAAACGCAAATGAACACAATTTGAAAGCTTTCCAAAAGGAAACCATTAAGCCTCAGGAGTTCTTGCAGGGGCAGGGGTGTGTAAGGAGCTGACATTGCATCTCCAAGGGGGCTCAGGTGTCTGCTGCTTCCCACAGCCAAGAAGTGCCAACTCCAAAATGCTCAGTGATGAAGAAAACGAGATTCACCTGCAACTCCTCGCCGCTGAGCCGTCCAGGGATACGAAGGCTCCTGTCCCCATCCCCACAGCATTGCTTCAGCCTCCTCCCTGAGTATCAAACTCATGCCCAGGACAGACCTCTCTGACTGTTGGTTAAGGTGCCACCCAGCTTGGGGTGCTGAGAGCCAGACTTGCCGCCTGAGTTTGGCAAACCGCTGCCCTCTTTGCTAGGGCCACGGGAGGCTGCCCTGGGCCCTCATTCCCCCCACCTTCCCAGACTGGCCCCAGCCTCATCCCAAGCTGTTTGTTTTTGCATTTCACGCACACGCACCCTACTTGCAGCACCCCAGGAACAGAGACTGTAAGACACCCCTCCCACCAGAATTCCGAGGCCAGGGTTGCACAGTTCAGACAAGCTGTTTGTCCAAAACGCCGTGAGCAAGGGGAGGGACGGAGGGAGAGAGCCTGGGCGGGGAGACGTCAGCGGCGGGGAGACGTCAGCGGCGTGCAGACGTCAGCGGCGGGGAGACGTCAGCGGCGTGCAGACGTCAGCGGCGTGCAGACGTCAGCGGCGGGGAGACGTCAGCGGCCGGGCTGCGGGGAGGCCTCCTGCCTCCCATCCGGGCTTAGGCTAGCTACGAGGCAGGAGCGGACAACCAGAGGACCCGAGGGTCTCAGGCAGTGACGGTAAGCGCAAGGACTATTTGGGGAGAAGTGCTGCTCTTGTCCTGAGAGCGACTGGTCCCTGAGCGGAGTTTCCTCATTCTGACCCCGTTTCCCGACGGCGGACAGGTGGCGGGTGTGGGCACAGGGCTGCGGCCACCCTCTCCCTGGCCCGGTGTTAGTGCGTGTGCCCTGGGCGCCTGCGACATGGGGCCCGGTGCTGTGGGGTCCGAGGGGTGGGCCTGGGGAGCCACCCGCTGCCCCTTGCCCTCCGCCTGAAACCCAGCCGGTCCGTCTCCTGGTTGTTCTTTAACTTCAGCTCGTTCCGTCCTCTCCCCGCCGTGCTTCACTGATTCCAGACAGACCCGGGGGCTCAGGAGAGTCACGTCTGAAACCTCCCCGGGTGGCCCTGAGGACCCAGGAGGAAGCCCCCTCTCTGGCGGTGGCAGGGTGCCCACCCCTGTCCCTGCTGCGATCCGCATCTGCACACAGACTCGCTGATCGCCGGCCCAGTCTGGGCTCACACACAGACGGGGACATTTACACGACATTGTGTGAGCAAGGCCTTACACAGGAGTTTAGGGGTCGGAGCTGCTGTTTATACAGAGTGTGGCCAGGGAGGGTTTCTGTGACAAGGTGACCTGAGGGGTGAAGGCGGCACAGACATCCTGGGTGAGAGCCCAGGGCAGGAGGAAGAGCGGATGCAGCGCCTGCGGCTTGTGTGTGTTGGGCGGGGAGGAGGGGGGAAGGAGGCAGCACGGCTGGAGTGTGGTCAGGGTGTCACTGGGTGGACGGGGGTTGGCCTGCCAGGCGCCGTGCTCCATGGGGCTCGCAGACCCTACCCAGTCACTGCAGGGTCCCCGTGGCTTTCTGGAGCCTGGACAGATTGACAGGCCCTTCTGGGGAAAGACAGACATCTCAGATGGACATGGGTAAATGAAAGCAAAATTATGATTGAGAAGCAGAGGTCCGGCTGCAGTAGTAACTTCAGCCCACGAGGGCACGCCGAGTACGGACAGGGCTAACGGAGCCCCCGCCCCATTCTCGGTCCTTTGCTGGCCTCATCGCACTGGAATCCGCTCAGTAATCCCAGGAGTGGCACTACTGTCCTCTCTCGGGGAACTGGGAGTCGTTACAGTGATGACCGTCCCGGCTACCAGCCCCAGCACCTGGAGCAGCACCTGGAGCAGCCCCACCCGGCGGACGCTCAGGCTGTGCTCCCACCCACCTCCCTCTCCGCCCCACCAGCATCATTTCCCAAGCCCTGCTGCCTCCCACGGCCGTGCCCACTCTGGTCCAACCCCAGCGGGACACGTCCCGCCCAACCCCCGAGGGGAGGAGAGGCTTCTGGAGTTGAGTAGATCTGGCTGGTCTTGGGTCTCCGGCCATCCTGGCACTGGCGCTGGGAACAGGGAGGCTGCCTGGCTCTGGAAAGAGAAGGTTCTGCCTTCTGCTCAAGCTCCCCGTGTCCTCCCACCCCAAACCACACGCTCCCGGGCTCTGGGGCCCGGCCAGCAGGAGCGCCTGCCAAGGGACCTGGAACTCGGCGTCATCTGGGCTTTAGAAATCCCTCCAAACCTCCCCACCCCTGAAACGGTTATGATATAAAGTTAAACTTCGATCTAATCTGCAGCAGCCACCCCCCCATCCCAGACCTGACCTCTAGAGGAGCCCAGGGTGGACGCCAGGGTCAAGTGGCCTGCGTGGGAGTGCCGCCACTTAGCAGGACAGGCTCCTGGACCTCACTCACCCCTGAGCCTCCACTGCGTGTCTGCGAGGAGTGATGGTGACCCAGTTCACGGATTGTTAAGCAGAGTAAAGGAAAGGAAAACATTGGAAGGCAATTAGTGTACACAAAGGCTGGTTTATGTAAACATTTATTGGGCACCTACTGTGTGCCAGGCACCTGCTACAGACCAGAGGGAGCCCCCCATCCTCAGAGAGGGCACAAAGTGCACGACAGGTGGTGGGCACTGCTGTCCAGTCCCCAGAGGACTCTGTCCTCTTGTTTGTGTGACTGTGAGGCTGTTTGTCCTGCTTCTTCCTTTCCATTCTATGGGCCATGAGAACAGAGGTCAGGCCTTCTATTTCTTTTAGATCCTCTTACAAAACCTTGAGCAAAATTCAGAGCGTAAAGAAAGCCTCCAGTGAAGCCCTGAGGAGTGTTCTTCAGGTAAACAGGAAGGACAGCCCCAGATGCACCGACCAGGCCACTGCTGAGAACCAGAGTCAGGCAGAAGGATGCTCGGCCTGACGGAGGCCTGCATCTCCAGAGGCCCCACTTTAATTTAATTGATGCCACAGGAGGCAAACAGGCGGTTCGTTAGGGAACAAGGACGCACGTTCCTCGATGTCTCGATTCTGTTGATTCTGTAAACATAAGGAGAGGCCAACATTCTACTGTTCCGACTTTTGCAATCTTCACAAAATAAACATTTGCCTTCAAAACAACAACTGGGAAAGCCATCAGGGTAACATTCTCAAGTACTGTCGCCCCACGCCCCAGCCAGGGGTCAGGACCGAGAGAAGTCAGGACCGAGAGCTGCGTGTGGTCTGTTTGGACGATGGTTTTCATGTGGAAACCTCAGGCTGGATACTAACAGGCAGCAATTTGGGGGAAGGTTTGTTTTCTTGGTGTTGAGAGTTGACTCAAAACTGAGTGTCCCCAGTCATGGGGACATCCCTGCCTTGGTTTCCTCCGGCTGTAAAATGGGGAGCAAAATAACTTAAATGAGAGCTAACAGGGCATTTGCTCGGACCTCAGGGGTCGTGGGGACAGGACTGGCCCTGCTGGAGGCCACCGGGTAGATCAGATGCCTGCTGTGTGTTCACACAGGTCTCTCTCTCTCCAAATCGCTCGAAGAATGAGCTAAACGTTAAAAGAGGTTCTGCTAAACTTAAGTGACACTTATTGGACATTTTATCTCCC